>NC_140436.1:6222624-7621100 GCF_965140295.1 Lepidochelys olivacea
ACGCACACAAATGCTACGAATTATACCTGATAGGTCACGCACAGTTCGAATCTAGGCTGAGGCACATAAACAAAGTCCACAACTGCAGAGTTCCCAAAAACCACCAAGTTTATTACGCTAGAGCGTGGTGCCCCCCTGCTAGCCAGGAGGGGACCCCGAATACAGATTATACAAAGGTTATATACTTTTTAGCAAAGCATGTTGCCCTCGTGCATCAGAAACCTTAGCCAATAAACAAACCCTTTTCTTATCTACCACCTATCCCTGCTTGGTGCATTCCTCGCTAAACCAGTATGTTAATTACACAGCATGGTCCTAAAGCCATGCATCAGTAACTTTTATTATCAGGATGGGAGGCCTCACATCAAAGGCCAGGAGATAGGGAGTTAGGGACTGACAAAAAAACAGATACTGGGAGTCAAGGCAGGCTGGAGACAAGGAGGAGGATTTTCACAGGAATGCAGTATCTAAGGAACACGCCTCCTGGTGCATGATGTGTTTGCTTTTAGACAATGGTGGGCCCCAAACCAAAATGGAGTCACATGTGCTAACTTTTCCTTAACAGTGGCGAGCGCTTGGCGCCGCTCGGCGCAAATGGACTCTGCAGGCCTGTGCAAGGGGATCCAACGCAGCGGTGCACACATCAAATGGCTCTTATATTGGAGAAGAGGATGGGGCTACTCTATTTCTCCACAGCAATGAGCCAAGCAACGCTTTGAGGCCTGGCCCCAGGGTTAGTACAGAGAGGGGAGCAGGGCAGTTACCACCCTGCTGGGGTTTTCAGGTGAGCATGTCGTTACAAAGAGAGCTGAAGAAACGCAGTGCAATCTCAGGTGTCTCCCTGTCAGGACACATCGTATGTGTCCCCTGCGCCCCATCCTCTCCCCTCCAGCCTTCCTTCTCCCAGCCCCTCCCGTTCCCTTATCTTCCACCCATCTGGCCCCTTGCCACCTGCTTGCAAGCGCATTCTTGTTTCCCCTCCACTGAAACAACCTCCCATTCGACCCCACCTGCTTCTCCAGTCCCCACCCTAGCTTCAAAGCTCCAAAGCACTCTGCCCGCGCCTAGTGCCCGGACTGCCTCTGCCCAGACCTCCCTCGAACTCCTTCCCCTGCCCCCGAAGGCATCACATTCAAGCTCCTCACCTGCACAGTCTTGCCCTAACCCCACATTTCGGCTCCCAGCCCCACCTGCTCTCCATCCCCATCCCCATCTCTCAGCTGTACATATTCTTCTATGCTGCCCACTACTCCCCAGAGCAGCCTCCTTCTGTCCCGTGATCCTGCTTTTCACCCCTGCTCTCTTGCCCCATCCTCTCATAGATTTGCAAGGGCCAGAAGGGACCAGTGTGATCATCTAGTTTGAGCTCATCCTGCCTGCGTTTGATTGTAAACTCCCGGGGTCGGGGGCCATGTTTGAATCTGTACAATGTGGAACGCTGGGCATCCCTATGGCCCCCGATAAATACTAATCTCTTATTCTCTGCACAGCAAACCTTAACTCTCACTCTTTTCAGCTATTTCTTTGCTGGACCCGAGTATTCTACAGGTTCTCCTGCAGTGAGCAGGGTTTTGGTTCTACAGAGACAGGCAGGATAGTGCAAGGAGCAGGCTGCTTTATATTGTTATCCCTAGCCAGGGAGTTCTTTTTTTTAAAGTGTTATTGTTTCTCAGTCTACAAACCAGTTCCTCATTGGTGGTACGCTGCCAACATTTTGAAATCCTCATGCACCAAACCTCAGAGGGAAAGGAACGTTTTATGGTCAAATTGGGGACTTTTGTCTGTTTAGACTGTAGGCTCCTTTGGGCAGAGACTGTCGCTTATTATGCCTTTACACAATGCCTAGCACAATGGGGTCCCTGGTTAATACTGTAACACAAAACATGACTAACAACCACAGGCCGAGTCAGATTAAAGGTATCAGAGAAGGCCAGCCAAGATGGGAGAAACAAGCTGACAAGTTAGGGGACTGCATGCTTTCTTCTCTTGAAATCAAGCTGCAGGAGCTGGGTCATCCGACAGGCCAGTAGCTGATGGCTATGAAAACACCACCATCATTATTAGGGCTTGGTATTTCCCCACCAGTTTATAAAATCCCATTCCACACAAAAAATCGAGGTTTCCTCCTAACATGATGGTGATTTATGCACTACCCTGGTGCCCCTCCCACATGTTGTTAAATATTAGCTTGTATTTTTAATAAAATATGCTACTCTCCCAATCAGTAGGCCATGCTTAGTACTGCGCGGGATTGTTTGCTAAGCAAGGCAGAGCATCTCCTGAAAAAGCAGGGGAATGGCCATACTGGGTCAGACCAAAGGTCCATCTAGCCCAGTATCCTGTCCTCTGACAGTGGCCAATGCCAGGTGCCCTAGAGGGAATGAACAGAACAGGTCATCATCAAGTAATCCATCCCCTGTAGCCCATTCCCAGCTTCTGGCAAACCGAGGCTAGGGACACCATCCCTGCCCATCCTGGCTAATAGCCACTGATGGACCTATCCTCCATGAACTTATCTAGTTCTTTTTTGAAGGGCTGCATAGACTGAATGGCATGAATTCTAGTTTTCCCGCAAGAGAAGCAGCCTCACACCCTGTTCTCATAAGTCAAGGCATTAGCTGATTGCTCAGTTGGGCTCAGGCAGGAACGTCGCCCTGTGTCCATGTACACCACTGCGCACTTGGCTAGCTTTTTATTGTTGTCGCCGATGTTCCCTCTAGTATAGCTGCGTGGGAAATGGTTTTCCCATCCCTCAAATATTTCAAGTTCAAATTCCCCCCCAACCCCCCATCTCAAACCGGGGCAAAAAGATAAACTCTCAAAAATATTTGTGTGCCAACATTTTTTCCCGGTTTGGGTCAATGGGAACTTTGCTTTGATAATTTTGAAACGTTTGGTTTTGATTGGACTTTGATTCCCCTTTTTTAGTTCAATTAGCTTCAATTTGGAACCAAAGTCATTTCAAATCAGAAATTTGAATTTTTTGTTTTGAAAATGTCAGTGCAAGATGTTTTAACAGTTTCAAAAATTCTTTTTTTCAAGTTGGGAGATTCATCCAATCAGAACCTGGTTCATGAAGTTTCAATTTTGACGAATTGGCATTTTTGACCAAAAACTGATTCGGGAAAAAATTCCTGACAAGCTTTACCTTCAAGCAACATGTTGTGGTTTTGGTAGGAGGAAGTGTGATATAATTGTAACCTGATAACCCTGGGTGGAAAAATCTCATCTCCCTGCTAGAGAAGAGTCTTAGCTGTAAATTTTGGATCTGGAGCCCTGTCCAAACTTGCCCAGAATTCAGGGAGGCTTGGATCCAATGATCTAGCTCAGGCCTTTGTACTACAGGAAACCCGCAGGTATGGAGCACGCATCACAAAAGGGAGTCTAATGACATGCAAAGCGATTATGTGCGCAGATGTTCCATAACTGTTAAACTCTAAAAATGGCTAAAAGGGGCATTTCATATTTGTTTCAAGAAAGGAGGATGTGACGCGAAGGGACGAAAGGTGGAAAGGTCCTCCAGGACCTGATCAAATTAAGCCATCTGAGCAAGAGAAAGCCATAATTGCCATCTCCTCAGAGCATTAGAAGAAATTAAAAACAAAGGATCTCCTTTACTTCTCACCACTGTTGATGCTGCTAAATCGCTTACTGCATTTTGCTCTGCTTGAGGAGTGAGACAAACCCAATCAGTTTAACTTTGGGCCTGACCCTGCAAACTCTGGCTATGAGGCACAGTGGCATTGACTTACTCCTGCTTTGCAAGGCAGCACCCTTCATGGCCAGGGTTTTCAGCGCCCACCGTCAAGGTCAGATTTTCACAAGAGCTCAGGATGTTGGGTGCTGAGCACTTTGGACAGTCTGGCTGGAAATGTCACAAGGGGAGCAGTTGGCTGCTGAAAATCTGACCTTGCCTTTCTAGTTACCTTCACTCTCTGGTCCTTGCTGCACTAGCCAGCAGCTGCCAGGTTGGGGTTCCCAATACCTCAGTGGAAGGTTGAAATAAGAAAAGCCGGTAATGGTATTTTCGAAAGAAATAATAAAACACACTGCTATCCACAGCAGTTTTTTGGAAAATCTCTTTTTAAAACTGCTCCTAAGCTACTAGACAATATCCCTTTAACCAGAGACTTTTTGGGCCAAATCCCTGCCTGCTGTAACATCATTCGAATTAATCAAGCTACCCCAGGGTTGAATGTGGCCCATTTTGCATTGCAAGTCCTTGTTCCCATATACCATCTGCCTATAGCGAAACCACTGGGGCCCACCTTCTTCCAAACAGCTCCTGGATTTGCTTTAAGTGGGCTGGGATTTCTTCCACTGACTGGGTTTTTTAACACCATTTGCTCCTCTGGATAAGTTCTATTTCAGCCAGTTTACTGTTAAACATTTTTCTGCTGCTGTCCAGGTGTGTAATAAAGTGTCTTTGCATCTCCCAGCCTGTGTGTGGCGGACTGTCATTTCCTTATGATCTTAACTCCCAAAAGAGCAATGCAAGGTATGGAATTGGTTGCAGGGATGGGAAATACTGGGGCTTTAAAATAAACTATTAAGCATAATTGATTTTAAAGGACTTGTTGTTCAGACAGCAGCCAGAGAGAAATCTCACTCATGGAAAGGCCATGGCTTGTCTTCTCTGCTGTCCTGCCCCTTAGGCAGTTGTTGGTGTAGTGTTACTAAATCAGATTGGTGGTGACTTACACCCATGCTGTAGTTTATGCTGGTGTAAATGGCTACACAAGGTACAAAGAAAAGCAGGCCCCATGTGTTCTACTCCCACCACCCTTGTAGAATCCAACCTGCTCCTTAGATACAACTGTGCTCCTCTACATTTACATTAGGGGCATGATGTGACTTGCCAGGTGGAAGAGATATCTGCTACTTAGAATCATAGAGTAATGGTCTCATAGAATCATAGAATATCAGGGTTGGAAGGGACCTCAGGAGGTCATCTAGTCCAACCCCCTGCTCAAAGCAGGACCAATCCCCAACTAAATCATCCCAGCCAGGGCTTTGTCAAGCCTGACCTTAAAAACTTCTAAGGAAGGAGATTCCACCACCTTCCTATGGTGGAAACACATTCCAGTGTTTCACCACCCTCCTAGTGAAAAAGTTTTTCCTAATATCCAACCTAAACCTCCCTCACTGCAACTTGAGACCATTACTCCTTGTTCTGTCATCAGCTACCACTGAGAACAGTCTAGATCCATCCTCTGCGGAACCCCCTTTCCAGTAGTTGAAAGCAGCTATCAAATCCCCCCTCATTCTTCTCTTCCGCAGACTAAACAATCCCAGTTCCCTCAGCCTCTCCTCATAAGTCATGTATTCCAGTCCCCTAATCATTTTTGTTGCCCTCCGCTGGACGTTTTCCAATTCTTTCACATCCTTCTTGTAGCGTGGGGCCCCAAACTGGACACGGTACTCCAGATGAGGCCTCACCAATGTCGAATAGAGGGGAACGATCACGTCCTTCGATCTGCTGGCAATGCCCCTACCTATACATCCCAAAATGCCCTTGGCCTTCTTGGCAACAAGGGCACACTGTTGACTCATAGCCAGCTTCTCGTCCACTGTAACCCCTAGGTCCTTTTCTGCAGAACTGCTGCCGAGTCATTCGGTCCCTAGTCTGTAGTGGTGCATGGGATTCTTCCGTCCTAAGTGCAGGACTCTGCACTTGTCCTTGTTGAACCTCATCAGATTTCTTTTGGTCCAATCCTCCAATTTGTCTAGGGCCCTCTGTATCCTATCCCTACTCTCCAGCGTATCTACCTCTCCTCCCAGTTTAGTGTCATCTGCAAACTTGCTGAGAGTACAGTCGATGCCATCCTCCAGATCATTTATGAAGATATTGAACAAAACCGGCCTGAGGACCGACTCTTGGGGCACTCCACTTGATACCAGCTGCCAACTAGACACGGAGCCATTGATCACTACCCGTTGAGCCCAACAATCTAGCCAGCTTTCTATCCACCTTATAGTCCATTCATCCAGCCCATACTTCTTTAACTTGCTGGAAAGAATACTGTGGGAGACCGTGTCAAAAGCTTTGCTAAAGTCAAAGAATAACACATCCACCACTTTCCCCTCATCCACAGAGCCAGTTATCTTGTCATAGAAGGCAATTAGATTAGTCAGGCATGACTTGCCCTTGGTGAATCCATGCTGACTGTTCCTGATCACTTTCCTCTCCTCTAAGTGCTTCAGAATTGATTCCTTGAGGACCTGCTCCATGATTTTTCCAGGGACTGAGGTGAGGCCAACTGGCCTGTAGTTCCCAGGATCCTCCTTCTTCCCTTTTTTAAAGATGGGCACCACATTAACCTTTTTCCAGTCGTCCGGAACTTTCCCCGATCGCCATGAGTTTTCAAAGATAATGGCCAATGGCTCTGCAATCACATCCGCCAACTCCTTTAGCACTCTCAGATGCAGCGGATCCGGCCCCATGGACTTGTGCTCATCCAGCTTTTCTCAAGTTGCAGTGTGGGAAGTTTAGGATGGATATTAGGAAAAACTTTTTCACTAGGAGGGTGGTGAAGCATTGGAATGCGTTACCTAGGGAGGTGATGGAATGTCCTTCCTTAGAAGTTTTTAAGGTCAGGCTTGACAAAGCCCTGGCTGGGATGATTTAGTTGGGGATTGGTCCTGCTTTGAGCAGGGGGTTGAACTAGATGGCTTCCTGAGGTCCCTTCCAACCCTGATATTCTATGATTCTGTGATAGAAATGTTGGGTTGGAAGGGACCTCAAGAAGCCATCGAATCCAGCCTCCTGCACTAAGCCAGGATCAAGTAAACCTAAACCATCCCTGACAGGGGTTTGTCCAACCTGTCTTAAAACCTCCAATGACAGGGATTCCACAACCTCTCTTGAAAGTCTATTCCAGAGTTTTACTAACCTACTATCTGACATAACTCTCCCTTGGGGCAGATTAAGCCCATTACTTCTTGTTCTACCTTCAGCAGACATGGAGCACAATCAATCACCAACCTCCTTATAGCAGCCCTTAACATATTGAAAGACTGTTATCAGGTCCCTCCTCAGCTTTCTTTTCTCAAGACTAAACATGCCCAGGTTTTTTAACTTTCCCTCGTTGGTCACGTTTTCTAGCCCTTTGATCATTTTTGTTGCTCACCTCTGGACTCTCTTCAATTTGTCCACATTGTTCCTAAATGTACAGTGAGCAGCCAGCTACGTTACTGGGGCCGGGACTCCAGGTCGTGGCTTGTCCTTTTGTCTTGAAGTGGGAGGGAGCTTCCCAGCCATGCTGTCCAGAGGCAGCTTCCTCTCCCCACCAGCTGGTAGGCAGTCGGAGGGGCGCACTCCAGCTTCTGGCAAAGGGGCAGGGATTCCCTCCTGGTTCGGCAGGCTGCACTGCTTTGTGTTTGGAAATGGAGGTACCAGTTTCTGGACTGTGATCAGCTCCTGCAGAGGCGTGGAAGGAGCTTCCCCAGTTTGTGCCACTCCCCAGGGGCTGAGCACAATGGAAGGCTTAGTTAGTACTATGCCCCACAATCAGGGTGGTGAGGATGTGTTCATGGCCCTGTTTCTCCCTCCACATGGGTCGGGAGAGCTTTGCCTCCTCTCTAACACTGTGCAGTGTCCATGCCCCCAGGAGCTCCATCTGGGGCATTACGCCTCCATTCCCACCCCAGCCTGGTGTGGCTGTGCACCACAATCAAATCCTACATGCATCAAAATAACAACACAGGGCCAAGCCCCAAGGTCTTGACTCAATCCTTCCTCAGGTTGAAGGTATTATTGAGGTCATCACCCTGGGGATTTGGGCCACAGCCTTTTACATTTCTCTAGCAGTCTCACCCCAAAGGAGCCTACAGCACTTTACGCGCCAGGGGCATGATCCAAAGGGCTTTGGGTAATTATTATGATGTTATTATGTATTATTATTATTATTATTAGTATGTATTATTAGTATTATTATGATGTAGTGGTATTGTGGTAGCCACTGTGAACCCCAATCATGAATCAGGGCCCCACTGTACTGGGCTGACCCAGAGAGCGTACGCTGAGGGTATGTCTCCCCTGCAATTAGACACTCATGGCTGGCCCGTGCCGGCTGACTCAGGCGTGAGGGCTTGAGCTGTGGGGCTGTTTAGCTGCCATAATGTATAGTCAGGCTGGGCCTGCAGCCTGAGCTCTGGGATCCTCCCACCTCACAAGGTCCTAGAGCCTGGGCTGCAGCCCGAAGCCAAACATCTACACTGCAATGAAACAGCCCCTGAATCTGAGCCTGAGTCAGCTGGCCCGGGCCAGCCATGGGTGTCTAATTGCAGCATCAACACACCCAGATACAGGGAAACGTATCCCGGAATTCACTGTACAGCTGCCGGGGTGGGGGTGGGGGCAACTAGCCAGCTGAGACAACAGCTGGTGTAACAATGCAGGGAGCTCAGAAAGGAGAACGAGGGCCTGGCTTTCCAGATGGGCTGAGCACCGAGAAGTTCCCACGGATTCCAGCCGGAGCTGGGCATGTACAAGGCCTCCGAAAAGCAAGCCATTATTTGTCCATGTCATGCAAGCAAGAGGCTGGCAGTGAAGGTCTCATCGGAGAGACGAATCAGGGGGCTAGTTATAGCTGCTTGTTAGTTTGCACCATTTGTAGCTCAGGCACAAATTAAGAGAGAGAGAGATTTGGGGACATTCCACCTACAGTGAATAATCTAAGAAGCCGGGCGGGGGAGGAGGTGGAGAATGGTGGGGGGTGCTTCAGCTGGCTTGCTCTGGGGTTGAAAAAGTTTGCAATGCTTTAAACACCTCCTCATTTTCCTGTATCAGCTAAACAAGAGATCGATATCAAAGAGAAACCTGTTGTCTGGTTAGAATGTGAAACAGTTCCTCCTCGCTGCATTTCCGGCGCGAGGCCAAGGCTGTTGGTGCTCTGAAAGCCTGCAGCTGGGGGAATCCCTCGCTATTTACATCTTTCCATGTGTTTACTGAATGCAAATCAAAATGTGCGTGCAGGGAGGTTATTTTAAATGTTCTTTGCAAATCTCTTTTCACCTTGAAATGGAATGTGATTCCGAAATTCCGAAGCGGGGGATCTGCAAAGGCCACGGCTACCCGCTGTTCTGATCTGACACCATCCGTGTTGATAGACTCATGATTGGGGCCCAGATCCTGATACTCTTACTCTGGTTGGTGAGTGCCTTAGTATGGCACCCAGGTACTGTGGTGATAGGCGGCAGTATCAACCCCTAACATGAGTAACCAACTGCAGTCAAAGGGACCATGTGTGGAATGAGTGGATGTGTTTGGACGGTGGGCAAGCACATCAGAGCCTGCCCTGAGAATGGAGAGATTTTGTTTGAACATCTGGTGGGGAAGCAGGGACGGGGGGCGGCCCCTGCTTCTACCAATTTGGGGTCTCTACATCCCTGCAAAGCTCTAAGGACCCCTGCATTTCCGACATGTGCACCTCCTGGCTTTCATCCTCCCAGCCTCCAGGCAGCTGCCTCCCTCACAGAATTCTCTTTGGGCCCATCAAGATTGCTCCTTAATGGGCCAGAAGTTTCCCTGGTTAAGCAAAACCAAGCATGTGCCCCAGGTGCTGAGCTGTCTGCCCTCCCCATCTCCTCAGACCCAGGAAGAGAGAGGTCACAAATGAACTGGTGCCCAGCTCTCCCAATGGCAGTGGAAGACAGTGACCCTAGGCCATCCCTTTGCACACCATGCCGATACAAGTTGAATAACGTGCGCCAGAGGTCTTGGGACAGTCAGACTGGTTGGGTTGGTGCAGCCCCAGCTTACCTGTTAGCACGTGGCCTTTCAGTTTTCCAGCCCTCAGGT
Source organism: Lepidochelys olivacea (assembly GCF_965140295.1). Taxonomy (NCBI): domain Eukaryota; kingdom Metazoa; phylum Chordata; order Testudines; family Cheloniidae; genus Lepidochelys; species Lepidochelys olivacea. Next base: position 6,232,427 of record NC_140436.1, read on the forward strand.
CTGTGCCCTGCAATGACAGAAAGGATTCGGTTAACGCACAGGACACCAGAATACGCAGTTGCTCACCGGACCTAATTATTTGCGTTGTAGAGGGGCCTAGGATCAGGACCCCACTGCACTAGGTGCTGTACAGACAGGCAGTAAAAAGACAGTCCCTGCCCCACAGAGCTCACAGTCTAGGTTCTGACAAGAGACAGCAGGTGGATGAGCCAGAAGGTGGGGATGACCATAAAGGAAGCAAGTTTTGAGACAGGAAGCGGGGCCCCAGCTCACTACATGCGTAGCCACTGTCAGACTTACCCATCCAGGGGGAGGGTCTCAAAGGCACAAGGGGCAGTTAGGTGCCCAGCTCCCACTGAAAGTCAGTAAGTGCCATTGGTACCTTGGGGAACCTGCCCCCAGGTGTTTAATGTTAGCACAGTACAGCTCGCTGCAGCCTCCCTCGCGGCGCTGCCTCTCAGCACAGAGCACCTCCCGGACATTGCCTCGCTTGAGTTTAGCCGGAAAGTTTCCTGAACTGAGTTTGTTTCCTTCATCTTCACCTTCTCCAAACCTCTCCTGACAGATGTCATTCCTTTCCCTGGGTAAGCAGGGGAAGGGCGGGGAGAGAATGTGCCAGGGCCTATATTTTGCTTGTTAATTTATATTTTAAAAGTGTCAGTGACTTTGTGCCCGGCAGCCAATGCACTGTAGAGTTCCCCTGAATCGCAGGCTGTGTTGTCACTGTGCTCTTGAAGCCAGCACACAGGGCCTGTCAGACGGATCATATTGGACCTGTTATCTGGGCCACAGGGTGCTGGGAAGGCTACAAAAGCTTTCTCTAAAAGCCCTGACACCATCCTGTGCACAGATATTCAGGCAGAAGTTAATTAATATCCCTGTGATGGCAGGAAGGTCACAGTGTCTTTGGAAAGCACATAGGCTGGAGTGTAGGGAACGAAGGTGAGGAATCAGAGATGCCTACAAAACCTGACAGGTGCAATTTACAGCTGCTGAGACAGATCCTCAGCTGGTGTAAACTGTCATGCTTCCATTTAAGTCAATGAAGCCCTGCCAATTTACACCATCTGAGAGTCTGGCCTATTGAAGACAATGAGGCCATGCTGATTTACACCATCTGAGAATCTGGCCTGCTGTATTCTAATCAGCCCACAATGAGTGAATTATGAATAGATGCAGATTCACCAAAAGCTTCGGAGCTTCCCAAAGCAATTCCCAGCCGAAGGCTCTTTGATTTTCTTCCCCTGATGGATCCAGAGAATTTCTCTCTGTCGCTTACTCACTCTTTGATTCCCTAAGGCAATATGTGCATTACACTCCCCACCAGGAATGTCAGGGAACCAGCCTATACCATGCTGTTCTCATTTGTAGACTAGAATGGATCTATACCATGTTCGTGGCCTTTGCAAAAGCCTTGTCCAAAGCTTTAGCATGGTTAGGGGATGTAGGCAGGTCCCAGGTACCTGAAAAGGAAATCTATGATGCAAGCCTTTGTGCATCCGGTGCAATGCCTGCGGTTATATCCGGGGACAGTCAAGAATGAGCATTTCTCAAACCTTGTGAGAGAGCCTAGGACAATTTAGTTATGGCGCAATTCAATGCCCTAGCTCGCCTGGACTTTACCACCCCATCACAGTCTCTCTCTCACCTCCTCCTGCTGCAGCACTTATGGAGAATTCTAATAAGGTTTTGTTGAGACCAAAATACAGTCGGGCAGAACTCACATGCTGCAAATCAACAAACAGCACTAACAGATGGGGAGAGCCAAGCATAGCACAAGCCAATGCCGTGCAAACATCCCTCGACAGGTCTGCCAATGCACCTCACTCCTGACCTGCAGCACCCCCGACTAGTCCCCCACTCAACTCTGCCAGTGCACCCCAGTCTGGAACCGTAATACCCACTGCTATTCTAGTCCTATCCCTCCTACCCTGCCAATGTGTGTGAATGCTCATCCGGAACAGCCCCCGTTATTCCAGGCCTGCCTGCCCACAGGCACCCAGCTCTGCCCATGCACCTTAGTCTTGACCTGCCCTAGCAGTAATTAATTAGCAATTAAAGGAGCATCAGATAGAATGCATCTGACTCCCAGAATTGCTGGATCAAGCGTCACCCTTTCCAAGAATAATAGAAGCCATATCTTCATTGAGTCACTTGGTGATAAGAACATCGACCAAGATTCATGTTGCATAGTAAAGTTCATTGTAATGCAAACATCCTCTCAGTTTCTGTGCATTAGCTTTGCAGAGCCCAATGAAATTTTACCAGCCACAGCACAGAATTTCCTCACCCTCCCTTTCCATCACGCTCATGATAAAGAAACTAATGACTAAGATTTTCAAAAGTGACGAGCGATGGAAGGGGCCTGGTTTTCAGAGAGTGGGTGCTCAGAACTGAATACTGCCCCTTGGGGGTGTGTCAAGTTCCCTTCCCCCAAAACAAACCCTGAAGCACTGAAAATCACCCATCGCTTTTGAAAATCTTGGCCTAATATTTTACTTGCCCATCAAAAGAAAGAAGCGATGGGTCCCGCATGAAGGTGTGAGGGGAGTTCTGCATGCCGCAGTCTGCCAATGCACGGAGCAGTTTATCTCGCCAGAACAATGCTCAAATATTCTTGGATGGCAGGAGTGTTCCCCCGGCCTCAGTTTCTTTGGGATGAATTTCACTTCTTGGATAACTCTTATCTCAGCCTCTCTTCCAAACCCACGCAAGAACGTGGTGGTGGTGGTGGTGGGGGGGATTTAAAGGACTGTGCTGAGCATTCCATGGAAATTCTGATTTTTTTTTAATGCTCTGATCTGCCATTAAAAACTCTGATGCTCGATTTAAGTGAACTATGGCCGACTTCAGGAAAGACCAAGCCTCTCTGACTCAGCAGACTGCTCAGGTGAGGCCACCTGGAGCTAGGCACAGAGTCAGGACACAAGATACCTGTGGTGCTTTGCCCAAAGGCAAAGCAGGGAAAGCGGTCGTTGGTGGCAGTCGCCTGGGGCTGGGACCCTGAGAGTGAGGGTCCCACCTCGGCAGCGATTTCTTAAGGGCCGGAGCAACAGCATGACACTGAACAAACAGATGTTAGTGGCTAAGGGTCTATAATGGGATACGTTTCGAGTTGAAACTGGTTCTAGGACCACACTCAGAGTGCGGCCCCGCCCAGTTCAGAGCTGGGACACCCTCCAGCCACCGTTAGCGTGGTGTCTTCTATGCCAGGAATTGAGGCCATTTATGTTTCGGAAGAGGGTTGGTCTTTTGATTGCAGCACATGGGACTGGGAGTGAGGGGAGCAGCGTTCTGCTCCTGCATCTGCCACAGCTTGTTGTGTGAATCCAGGCCAGCCTCCTCCCTCTCTGTAAAATAAGGACAGTATGGGCTGCCTGGCCAGTGCAGGATCCCAGGTGCGGTGGAATCTGGCCACATCCTAGCGTACCCTGGATCTGAGGATCAGGCTCTGATTGAGAAGGGAGAAGAGGAAAAGCCCGGTGGGGTTGGGGCTAGCGGTGCGGGGAAGAGCACTTTACAATAGCTGTTTGTTATAAAAGAGGCAGAGAGAAGGCAAGATTTAAAAGCAAAGGAGCAAATTCTGCTCTTCGTCACGCCAGTGTCCGATCGGCGTGAATTGTCAGAGTTGCTCTGGGTTTGCAGCAGTGTGATGGGGGGCAGAATCTGGCCTGGGGGCCTCTCATGCCAGCGTGGAGTAAAGGATGCTGCTCCTGGCACCTCCAAGGCATTCTGGGCTGCTGATTCATTGGCTGCCTATCCTCATGGAAACGAGCAGCACTGCTCTGTTTGTGGGGAGAGCCTGCCTGAAGTCTTTGGGGAGTCATATCTGCCCCTGGGGTCAAACCCAGCCCCAATTGCCCTGGGCAGCTTTTATTAGCTGGGCTGCCTGGCTGGATTCCTCAGTGGGACACCTGCGTGCTTTTGGAGGACGTCAAGAAGGCCAGCTCCAGGCTTTTCAGCCCCAGGAGGACGGCAGTCCCCAGCCACCTCCGCTCCATTAGATGAATGGGGCCCAGCAATGACATAGGCAGCTTTCTTGTACTTCAATTACAGACTGCAAACTGCCTGCCCACTCTGGAATCTGCGAGGGCCGGGTTGCCAGCTCCTCCTGACCCCACCGGAGCGCAGGGTCAGCAGCACATTTCTACAAGTGCAGGAGAGATGAGTTAATCTCTTCACCCACCTCTTCCCATTTGCTGGGAAGAATCAATCACTTTCTCCCCCGTGCAGGGCAGGCGGAGGTGGGAGTCTGGCTTCCCACCTGTTCCTAACTTGGAAAGAAGTTCCAGGTGCCTCCTTCTCACTTTGGCACAGAGCGAAGCTGCGGCTGGTCGAAGGCTGCAGCGTGAGAGCTGTCAGTTGTCATTCGCTGGGGAGGAAGGTGCTCAGTGCTCCAAAGGCAGCACTGCCTGATGAAGTGATGATGATGCATCCGATGAAGTGAGCTGTAGCTCACGAAAGCTCATGCTCAAATAAATTGGTTAGTCTCTAAGGTGCCACAAGTACTCCTTTTCTGAATGCAGTGGGAATCCATTGATGTTTTCAGTTAACAAAAGGTAATTGACTAAAGGGCACCAGCTGTTCCCTCGGGGTACGGTGGCATCCTGCAGAGATTCATGCTTCGAGGTGTTGGTTTAGCGCTATGCATCCGGTGCGTGGAGTGCTCCTGAATGGAAATGAGCCCAGCAAAATTAACTAGACAGCTTCGGCTTGATACCCCCCTGCCCTGCTCCTTATCTTTCTATTTCCACCTTGTCAAGGGCTGCTGTTTATTGCACTGAGGCACTTTTCACCGACCCACTGCCAGGGACTACACGTGGTGCAGCACAACAGAGAACTCGGCCTGCTCTCTGGGGAGGAGGAAGAGGTGTCTCGTGGTGGAACAGAAGAGTCCAGCCTCTGAGTTCTATTGTGAATGATCTATGGGAGCCAGTGACTTCATAGCTCTGGGCCTCCGTCTGCCCATCTGCAAACAGAGGTTGAAGATAATAGGCCAGGTGTGCAAAAGCTGGTCTCCTAACCTGAGGACAGATCCATATGAAGGACAAATTACCCAGCACTGCCAGGGAGAGTGGAAGCCAGAGACAGATGCCGAAATTGAGAGGGAGAGGAGAGAGATGAGGCAGTTTGGGAGAGGGAGATGCAGGTGGTCTGGCGAAAGGGAAGAGTTAATGGGGGAGCAGAGGGAAGGACAAACACGGAGGTCCCACTTTGAGAATTCTGGAGGGAAGGGAATGAAGAACATTATTTGCCTAGGAGGCTAGCGCTGTCTAGAGCTGGCCCTGACACTGCTATTGGGATTGCCAGCTACTGTTCGGTCATCCACCACCCCCATCTGCTTTATAACTCCATGAAGTCTAGTTACCTAATGGGGACATCCAAATCAAAGTGCTTCCTTTACCTCTCAGCTCATTCATTTTCTTGTGACCTCGATCAAAGAGCTCGTCTCATCAGAGGAGGAAACCCTCCCCGCCCCGCCGTAACTTCACTTGTACCAATGGAATCACGCTGACGCACAGTGACTCCGGAGATACCGAGTGGGGATGTGCCACTTTGCCCATGCCAGCATTGTGGCTTTGAATGTTTGACAGGCTCAAATGTTAGTCGGTTTATGTCTCACCTGAGTGGGACTCTGGCCTTGTCTACACTAGAGAAAAGTACCATGCTAAGTAACGGCTGGTCTCCTTCAGTCCCCAGGAGCGCACCTCTGTGCCCACAAATACAGGGGCTCTCATCGATACCCGCCCCCGCCCAGTGCAAAGTAATGGTCCCAGCTGGGGTTGAGGGGTTAAGGAATGATGGAGTCTTGGTCACGCCTGCCTCAATCCTTTGAGCGTTGGCATGTGGATGCATCTCCCTGCTGCAGTGGGGCAACCAGTGGGAAAGGAGCAGAGAAGGAAAGTGCTAAAATAATCCAAGGCGATTGTTAGATTAGGCAGCGGAGAGGAGGAGAAGGAAACTATGAGGACAAAATAAAAACTATATGCAGGGTCCCCACCTGTGCCAGCTGGGCTTTGTCACAGGAGAGCGTTCGGGGAAGTTCCTCTGCCCTTTGTAAATAGAACAGGCTCCCCATTAGCTGGGGTGGCACCTGTTAGTTCTCAGTTCAGCAGCCTTTTGGAAAAAACAAAACCCAGTGACCTCATAGATTTACGCTACAGGGACACCGAGGTTCCTGAACTCGCAGTAGTTTTGGAAATCCCCAAGGCAGTCCTAGAGGTTCACCATGCTTCAAAGGCCTCAGAGTTCATCTCACCACTAATACTGAGCATGGATTGAACCCTGAGCTCCTGCTGCACCAGGGGCAAGACAGAATCAGTCCTGCTGGGGATTTTGTTGGCAAATTGGCCCCAGGTCTTCTCCACTGCCATCACTACGAGGTCCTCTGAGACATGAATCTGCTCTCCGGAGAGTGGCCTGCAAACTGGGTAGACACAACTCAACTTTGCTCCACTTCCTCGGGGCCTCCACCGCCCAACCTTTGTGAAACCACGTCTGCTGTACAATCTACCGTGTCTGCTGCCAGCAGAGCCCGAGTGTGTTTCTCTGAGCAGCCTCTGTGGGGACTGCCTTCCCCAGACCTCTCTCCGGATGGTATTATAAATCATGCTACAGGCTGTCACTGGGTGTGCTGGAGTATGCATGTGTGTACATATCTGTGGCTGGGAGCATGAGGGGAGAGCTGGTAGGGAGGGGTTAGTCTTTGATGTGGCCCTCAGGAGACAAAAGTTACCCTGGTTATGGAAGCCCTGCTCGAACGCCGCTGACCCAGGTGGTTTCATCTGCAGGTTCAACAAGGGCTAAGGTACAGGGCTAAGCACGCATGCCCTGAGCCAGGGTTACTCCCCAGCGGCTGCTTGTTCTCAGTGCAGTTACTTTGGCTGAAGTCTGGAGACTTAACTGAGCCAGGGGGCACAATTTTAAGAAGAGTCTCGGGGATTTAGGAGCCTAAATCCCATCGGTTTAGGCACTCCTGGGTCCTTTGGCCATCTCTCAGGCACAGCCCGGCAGCACGTTCCCATCGGGCTCCAAACTCCCCCGGAGTCGGGGGGTGTCTAGTGCGGCCCCAGCTGCTTTGTAAAATCTCTGTAACAATCTGCGATGAGCAGGCCCCCCCAGGGGCTGGGCTATCACCGTTGCACAGAGCTTTGGAGAGACCTATTTTCCCAGCGCCGGCTGGAACAGCTGAGAGCGCGAGAGAGGCGGAGGCGCCGGGCTGAACGGAGATGCGGGGCTCTGGGGCAGCAAGGCCACCCGGGATGTGACAATGTTAGTTTAATAGCTCTGGCTACATGCCGTGTGCTTGGAGGCCGCTGAGCTGTAACTGCCCATGGTGTTCCACGTACTGCCGCACAGTCTCGGTGGATCCCTAGCATGGGCTGAGCTAATGGACGCTGATGTGCTGCCATGTTTATTAAATACCTTTTTATGAGAGCATTAATATTTCTTAATGACACCATTTGAGCTTAACGTCCTTTTTTCCTCCCGAGGATGTGGTCTGTGGCTTGTAAGGGGAGAGCTAAAAATTCCCACCCTCCATGCCGCTCAGACTGTGGAGGAGAGGGGCTGGAGGAAACCAGTGATGTTGTTCCGGGGCATATAAACCCCAAAGGGACACCAGCTCGATAAGTTACCGTTTGTATGGACTATCCGGGGACCCCAGTCAAGGAAAGTCTGGGGGCGTCTTATTATTTAGGCATTGGTGTTGGACTCGGGAGATCTAAGTTCAATTCTTGGTTGAAGTCACGTAGGGCCCGATTTTCCATAAAGCTCAGCCTGTTGGGTGCTGGGCTCTCTTGAAAATCTGACCACCAGTGTCAGAACAGGAGTCGCTGGCTGCTGAGCACTTTGGGACACTGGGCCCTTGTTTAGGTACTTAAATGGGAACTGAGCTCCTTTGAAATGGGGGGTGCTGAGCCCTTGAAACACTGTCCCTGAGCTCCTCTCAAAGTCTGGCCCTAAATCTCCTTGTGCCTCATTTCCCCATCAGTAGAATGGGGATAAAAATAATTTCTTAGTCTGTCTTGGCTCTTTTGACTGCTAACTTTCCAGAGCTGGTACCGTCTTCCCTTCCAGCTGTTTGTGCAGCACCGACCACCATGCATCCCTGATCTCAATTGGGCCTTTCGGGTGTGACGGCAATACAGGAATCAGGACCTGATGGTGCTAGGAGCTGTACAAACATCCGGCAAAGAAAAAGTTCCCAGCCCGAAGAACTTACTGTTTAATGATAATTCTACTGAAAAAAGAGAGGAGGATGCTGTCATAGCCCATTTATGGAGCCGTAACCCACTGCGACACCTGAGACGCCTTCTGCAAATGCCGGATGGGATTTGGCTGGCGCTCCTGGACAATATGAATGAATAAAACACAACCCCCTTCCGAGCTTCCAAAACTCCTCTGCATGGCAGGAGACCAGCATATTGTCCAGAGCGGCTCTTTGCCATGCAGAGGAGTTCATTACATTGCAGGTCATTCCAGCGCACTGTCCCGCAAATGGCAGGGGAGCATTGAGGCTCTGAGGTAGGTCTGCTTGGGCCCTTGGTGAAGTCCGCTCCACATTGAATGAGTCATATTTTGTTTTCCCCTTCATAAATCTTTTCTAGAACATGTCTGATCCCATCTGAGGAAGGGGGAGGAGGGGACTGGGAAGGGGAGCGGTGGAGAGAGAAAATCACTAAGGCAGGGACTCAGGGTTAGGGAAAGTGGGTGTGGGAATCAACACAATAGCTGGCAGGAGACCAGGACAAACAGATGACTGATTGGACTGAGGTTTGTGAATAAGAACAGGGCTGGCTTGTTATTCACTCCCAGATATAACTCCTTCTCCCTTCCCCCTCTCCACCCTGCCCCGAGCCAACAGCTGGAATACTAGTAAACAAGAAGGGCTCTCTGCAAGGAGGGACAGCAGGATGGAGTGCAGCCGCTTGCTCCTGGCATTTGCAGCTGCTTGGCCTGCTAGTTGAACGGCTTTCTGCACTGGAAGGCTCTGAGTTCATGCTGGAGATGCTGGGTGCTGTCTCTACAGTAGGCTGATATGATTAAAGAACAATTAGTAAACTGGGGAAGTTAATCCCCAAACAAACAAGGTGCTTCCTGCACTGCTCGCTTTGGGTACGCTAGCTCAAAGGGGAGAGGCGGCTTCAGAACTGGCACACGCAGGAGGCCAGATTTATTATTCTCCCTCTTTGTTATCTTTATAACGAAGCCAGGATTTATGAATTGGCTCTCACTAGCACAGGGGAAAGTCTAAGGAGGGATAAACCAGCTGACATGGGCTAAGAACCAAGCTTTCTCCAAACAAACCCGAGGCTTGAAAAGTGCCGTTAAAAGAAAAGAATTGCAACTATATGGATGCCTAGCAACATTGTATCTATTTGATTTATCCGTCTCACCTCCCCCCTCCCTCAGCTCTATGTCCTTGTCATCTTAGACTGTAAACAGTTTGGGGCAGGGAATGTGTCTACATATGCGTATCACCTAATACAATGGGGGCACTGATCTTGATTGAGGCCTTTGGCTACTACTGTAATATAAATATTAAATGGTAGTTGTTTTTTCTCCTCCCGATAATTTTCATTTTTAAACCCCTCTGCACTTTCTGCTTCTGGCCCATGAAGCCTGGAAGCATCATGAGACAAAGCCTGGTCTAGTGATATTTTCAGCCCAATTTTGTGGACTATAGGAGGTCCATTGTAGAGATGGGCAGACCAAAACCCCAGCTCTGAATATTCCAAAACTCTGGAGTTTCAAAATCCAGATGCAGGTTTGGGTTTTATGGCTGGAGCTCATCTCGAGTTAGATAAATCTCAGCATTAGGATGGGAGTCCCAGGCCCCAGCAAGTCTAAACCAGCCCTGGCGACCCCATTGAAACGGGGTTGCGACCCACTTTGGAGTCCCAACTCATAGTTTGAGAACTGCTGCACTGGATGACACTCCCCATCCAGAGCCATGAGTCCTGACCCTTGCTCTAGCCACAGAACTCCCAACCACCAGCAAAACTATAGCTCCATAACTTCTGGTGGGGTCTGGAAATCATCCGATGCTTTATTCATTTGATTTATACAGTTCATTTTCTGTATCATGCCAGAGGGGAGGGACCAACATTCAGGTTCCAGCTGACCTGGCTCTGCACTCATTGACACACACACACAGCTTTCCAGGGTCTCCTCTCTACCTCTCCCGGGTCTCTCTGAGTTGCGGGTTCTCCCCTCTCAGACCCAGAATCATTGCCAGTGTCACAGACCCTGCCCCTCGCTCAGAGGAGACAATTAAACAGGCCCTTTTGCATTGCGGTTGATAAGGCTGGATGTGGGAATTGCATACAGATGCTCCGGTCCCTTAGGATGACTCAAACCTAACTGGACACCAAAGCAGGGAGGGGGAGTTGGAGAAAGAGAGAGAGAAGGGAAATCTTGGGAGGCTAAAGCCACCCGAGGGATTCCCTTCAAAGGCTGAGCTAATCTGGTGCTGCTGAGCCCCCTCCTTGCAGGCAGGAGCAAGGGAAGTTATGATTTCCTGCCGTTCAGAACCCTTTCCTCTGTTGCTCTCTGCACTAGCATTGGGCTGATCCCCCATTCATCAGCCCCAGTTCTGCACCAGGCTGACGATTCTCAAGGTCTTGCCCAGAGTCCTGTGTGCCAGGCAGACAAGCATCCCGGTTCCTTAATTGCTCCTAGAGAATGCAGGGATTCTGCTGCGGAGGGCAGCTTAGCAGGACAGATTCAGCTCTCCAACCCTATGCCATAGCTAATGCAGTGCCAAACACTCACCAAAAGGGTAGTACATTTTCCTGTAGGAATTCTCTCCAAGTCTGATCTGAACCCAAAGCCCAAATCCAAATGCCTTAAGCTCTGGGGCAGTTTGGATCCAGATCTAGGCTTGAATTTCACAACCAGTCCCTTTCTCTGGAATGGTACCAGACCTCAATTCTGGACTCCTGCAAACGTTCTCCTTCAGCTCCAGTTGTGAGATAACACCCAAACAGATGCTCAGATACCACGTAGGGATAGCTGCATTAAAAATACGTCCTGTAGAAAAGAGAGACTAGATCAGATGAAGAGAGCTAGCTAGCTAGGCATACAGACAGAACAGCCTCTGGTCAATGCTACTCACATCAACGTTTATGCTCCCTGTGCTTGCTGCTGCTAACTGCACTGTACTATGTAGCGTGCAATGCTATTCTAGTGCCCAGGGAGGGCCTGGCGGAGCTCTGCAACAACAGGGAAAGAATTTACACAAAGTTTTGCAGAATTTTTTTTCTGTTTTCCTTGGGGAGACTCTCTGCTTCCCGCTGTCCCTTCTCCCCCTTCCCCTCTGACCTATATTTAGGCTCTGAAGGCTGAAATCTATTTTCACATTTTTAAATTTTGAGGACTAACGGACACTGCTTTCCAAATAACTCCTCCATCTTTATCAACATAAACGTTTGCACTCTAAGAAAATTCTCTCTCTCTCTCTCTCGGACACACACGCACACACACACAGAGATGGTTATTGGCCATTATACATTCAGGGTCCAATTCTGCTACCCTGTCATGACTCTGTGTATTAGAGTAATGCCATGGGGGCCCCCCAATCAAGCTCAGAGCCCCACTGTACACACACTGTACACACAGTCCCTGCCCCAAAGAATGATTTAACTAGTTGAGATAGACAAAAGGGGGGAGAGAGGTGGGGTACCCCCATTTTGCAAAGGGATTACATGAGTTGTCCAGATGTCACCTAGGGAGTCTGTGCCAAAGCTGGCCACTGACACCTGATTTCCCAAATCCCAGTCCAGCCCCTTTAACCAGAAGACAATCCTAATATGAATGTAACTGTTCATGGGATAAGGGATGAAACCACGTGAGCAGCAGAGTGGAGGTGGGGGCAGAAATTGGGCCCTATCTGAGCATGGCAGTTGAGATTCATGACAGAATCATAAATGTAATGTACAGAATCATGTTATTTCATAATAATGGGTTCGCATTTCAGTTTTAAGCATTGTGAAATACCAAATTCTTTGCTAGGGACTCAAACACACATGCAATATTTAAGAAAAACATCAAAACGCTTTCCTTTTCTGGCGGAGTTCCAGCATTTTTCCAGTGAATTATGGGTGGAGGAAGAAATTGACAATTGGCAACGGTTACCAGTTATAATCTAATCCCTCCGACCCTGCACAGAGTCATAGAGTTTAAGGTCAGAAGAGACCACCAGCTCATCCAGTGTGACCTTCTGTATATCACAGGCCACCAGCCCCACCCAACACCCGCACGCTAAACCCAACCACTGAAATGAGACCAAAACTTAAGAGCCCACAGGAGACTAGGCTATGATGTGCCACAGGCAGAGAACAGGAGGGACCGAGGTGCACCAGTGCTGAAGGCCCCCACAGCGGCAGGGAAATGGTTAAGCGAGAGATACCCAGATAACCCTGACAAGTGACCTGCCGTTACATGCCGCAGAGGAAGGTGAAATTCCCCCGCCCACCCCAGCATCACTGCCAATCTGGCCTGAGGGAAAATTCCTTCCTGACCCCCTTCTGGGGATCAGTTAGACCCTGAGCATGTGAGGAAGAACCAGCCAAGCACCTGGGGGAGAGAATGCTCGGTGCCACCTCAGAGCCCTGACCCACCCCCATGCAGTGTCCCATCTCTGGCCAGGGCCATCCCTGGTGCTAAAGAGAAATACATTTTTGGGGGGTCAGGGTACCCCTTCCTGACCCTTGCAAGTGGCTGGCTGAACACTGAATGTCCCAGGATCATTTAACATTTGACAAAGTCCCCAAAGGGAGCGCGTGTGATAAGCAGTGTGGTCAGCTTGATGTGGCAAATCTGCAGCATGGACGGGTGCTGCCAGACAGTATAGACTGGTGTACATCTGACAGGAGTTGCCAGGGGTGATGCTGGATCAGATCAAACCAGGTAGGAAAAAATCTGAGATTGTGAATAGGAAAACAAGGTCCTGGCAGGGCTCCTAGCGTAACATTGCGTAACCTGATGTTATGTCAGCAAGTGATACAAACAAACAGAAACATTACAGGACTCCGTTTAAAGCCCAGCACACCTTCATGCTCACACTGGCCCTGCTGTCTGCACATAGCAAGGGAGGGAGAGACTCCCAGATGCTCAGAGGCTGTAGGTTGCCCGGTGGAAGCTGGAACTTGGTTACTATCCCATCACTCACTGACTTGGGTTTGGGATCCTATATATAGCCCATGCAGATGGCCACTCATTTTGGCTTTTCACTCGGGCACTACTAAATCTTGGCTATCTGGAGGAGTATGAACAATAGGTTAAAGCAGAGGGGCTGCAGAGTCAGGACTCCTTGGGTTCTATTCCGAGCCTTGAGAAAGAGTAGGGGTCTACTAGTCACAGCGGGGTTGAGAGAGGCTGGACATCAGGACTCCTGGGGAGAGCGAGCTGGAAATTTTCCATTGGGTGTGGGTCAGCATATGGCGACTTGTTGGAACTGAAACTTTTCATGGAAAAGTATCATTTCCGATGAAACTTTCATCAGGAAGGTGTCTCTGGTCCAGGATGGCTTTTCTGGTCAAAACCAGAGAGAGTGGGCAAGACCAGTGATTAGCTCATGTGGAACGTGGAAGATACATGGTCAAGTCTCCTGTCTGATTCAGAACAGGAATTAAACCTGGGTTTCCCACAGCGCCGGTGAGTGCCCGAACTCAGGGATGTTGGAACAGTGTGTATAGTGGGAGTGCTGAAAGCCATCGAACCAAACTGCGAGCCCTGTATGTGATGGGAATCCACTTCAAGGCAGGAGGTGCGACAGCACCCCCAGCACCAGCACCCCTGCCTAACCACCGAGCTGCAGAGTATTCTGGGGTGGTTATCTCTCCGTCTTTTCTGTTGTAGCTGCTTCTCTTTGCTTGAATAATTAGACATTCACTGGGTAGAGAGAGAGATTGGCCCTAGGACCCTGCAGTTAGGGCACTCACATGGCAGATGCAGGGACTCGAACTTGGGTCACATCCTGATGAGGACTGGGGGTCTCTCTTGCTGTGGCTTTTCACAAAATCCTGCCTTTCATCCTGATGCAGAATGAGGAAAAGTTTGGAATCGGGAAGGTTTTCACAGGATGGGAAACCGTTTCCCAGCCAGATCTACTCTTGGGTTCTATTCCTGGCTCTGGGAGGGAAGTTGATCTAGTGTCTGGAGCAGGCACGTAGGTTTTTGGTTCTGTTCCCAAACTTGCTGTGGGACCTTAGGCAAGTCATTTAACTCCTCCAGGCCTTAGCTGGGACATTAACACTGACCTGCCCTAGGGAATGATATGAGACTTAATTACAGTATTAAAGTACTTGGAGAGCCTTTGAAGCAGACCTAGGGTACGACTGCCCTGCAAAAAGCCCATGGCAGCAAGTCGACAGATTTGGGCACTCAAAATAGCCATGCAGGCGGGAGTAGGCTTCAGAGTCCAAGCTCCAGCCCGAGTCTCCATGGCTATTTTAGCTCTATAGTACAAGCCCTGCACCTGTAGACCTGGGCTCTGAGGCTCGCTGCTGCAGGGTTTTTTGCAGGGTAGAAATACCCAGAGACTGCCCAAAGTCACACAGAGAGTCCAGGAGAGAGCTGGGGATAGAACCCAAGAATCCGAACTCCTTGTCCGCCTCTCCAATCACTACAGCGAACTCCTTATTAGATCCCAGCTGTCCCAGCCCCCTGCTACAACCTCGAGCTCACAGGAGTTGCATTTTCAAAAAATTTTTTCCCTACAGGATCTCTTCTGGAATTTAATTTATCAGAAGAAAAAGACGCTGAAGCATGAGTCAGGTAGATGACAGGCTGGCTGGCTGCACTGGAGAAGATGCAAAGGAGCAGATGTCCCTTAGGAGCTACAAAGACTAATGCCTATCCCCTCAAGGAGCTAGAGGAAACAATGACACAGCAGTCTCTCTGCCTTGGCACTGTTCACTGTTCTTTCAGTCGCTCCCATCCCTGGTGGGCATCTGATGCAAGAGGCTGACGCTGGTAACCAGCAACTCGGATAGGCAGAGAGCTTGTTGTAAGAGTCCCCGCCAAAGTCTGCAGACAATTTGCCTCCTGTAGTTACCACAACAAATAGCTGATTTCGCCCTGCCCCAGCAGCAGTTCTCACCCTGCTGGGGCAGACTCCTTGTGCTGGATCTTGGAGCTACCAGGTGGGGTGGGGCCTTGCCATGCTCACTCTCTAGAGCTGGACAAATTATCTGCACACTCACCGGGGTGGATTCAGCTGTGAGAATGAGCAGGGGGCAGCCCCAGACGCACCAATTTCTGAGGCATGTTGAACCAGATATCATAGTTGGTGTGAACTGGCCTTGCTTCATTGACTGCCGCAGAATTAGGCTGATTTACACTCACTGAGAGATCTAGCCCATAATATTTATGATCTCTCTTCCTGTGGAGTCTCCAGAACTCCCGGCAGTCTGCATATGTTGGAGACAGGCTGGCAGGAGGGCGTTAAACTAATAACAAAAGTGGAGGGTAAAAAGAGGAAAGATATGAGCCCTTAGCACAAAATCGAGGTGTTGGGAACAAACTGAATCAAGGAACCAAAGGGTACAGAGACTCGATTTAGGAGTCTCTGCTTCTGGAGATGAGCTGTGTGGCTGGGATGATGCACAGCAGGAGGACTGAGTTGGCAAAATTTGCGGACGATCCAAAACTACTCAAGCTAGTCAAGTCCCAGGCAGATAGTGAAGAGCTACAAAAGGATCTCACAAAACTGGGTGACTGGGCAATAAAATGGCAGATGAAATTCAATGCTGATAAATGCAATGTAATGCACATTGGAAAACATCATCCCAAATCTACATATAAAATGATGGGGTCTAAATTAGCAGTTACCACTCAAGAAAGAGATCTTGGAGTTATTGTGGCTAGTTCTCTGAAAACATCCACTCGATGTGCAGCGGTAGCAAAAAAGTGACCAGAATGTTGGGAATCATTAAGAAAGGGATAGATAAGAAGACAGAAAATATCATATTGCCTCTATATAAATCCATGCTTTATCCACATCTGGAGTACTGCATACAGATGTGGTTGCCCCATCTCAAAAAAGATATATTGGAACTGGAAAAGGTACAATTGGAAGGCCAAGACTATAATAGGGTTCAAAAAAGAACTAGAAAAGTTCATAGAGCATAGGCCCACCAATGGCTATTAGCCGGGATGGGGTCCCTAGCCTCTGTTTGCCAGAGGCTGTGAATGGATGATAGAGGATAGATCACTTGATGATTCCCTGTTCTGTTCATTCCCTCTGGGGCACCTGGCATTGGCCACTGTTGGAAGACAGGATACTGGACTAAATAGACCTTTGGTCTGACCAGTATGGCTGTTCTTATGTTCTTAAGAAATTCTTTAATTGTCTATACACCAATGCTGGAGCCTGGGTAACAAACAAGAGGAATTGGAATTGCTCAATTATGAGCATAAATTTGATCTAGTTGGTATTCCTGAGACCTGGTGGGATGATTCCCATGACTGGAATGTTAAGAGCAATGGTTAGAATCTATTTCGGAAGGATCTAGGGGACAAAAGGGGGGAGGCATTAATGTCAAAAATGGCATTACCTGTTTCCGAGTCACTGATAACTCAGAAGAAAATGATCTTGAATGCTTATGGATCGATATCCTAACAGATAAAGCACAAGATGGGGTATTAGCTCATGCCTGCGACAGATAACCAAATCACACTAGCGAACAGAATGACAAGCTCCTTACCCACCTATCTGTAATGGGTAAGGAAAAAAAGCTGTGTGATTATGGGGGACAGAGGTCTCATGCTGCCAATACTAAAACATCCTTGGAATTTTGAAATGTTATAGCTGACAATTTCCTACCTCAAAGTGTGTGTTGCATCCAATATGGGGGAATTCTATATTAGACTTTGTCTTGGCAGATAAAGAGGAACTAATCACAGAACAAAACATTAATGATAGCTTAGTTACAAGTGACCATAACTTGATCACATTCATAATGTGAAAAAATATTGTGTCCAGACCAGGGATATATATATTTGGTACTTTAAAAGGGCCAATTTCACAAAACAGAAAACAATTATGAGCCAAATCAGCTGAGAGGAAGAATTTAATTAGAAAAATGTGAATGATAATTGGGACTTGTTTAAGAACACTTTACTAGATGCACCAAAAGCCACCATCCCACAGCTGAGAAAGAAGGTCACATTGGTTAAAAAACAGACCTGGTTTAGAGAGGAAGTGAAGGCAGCTATTAAATATGGTATACTGTATATATAAAACAAATGGAAGAAAGGGGAAATTGATAGTAATGAATATACATCAGAAGCTAGGCATTGTAGAAAATTGATAAGGGAAGCAAAGGGACATAAAGGGAAATATATGGCCAGCAGAGTTAAGAACAATAAGAAGCATATTAGGAACAAAAAGAATCCTAACAATGGTACTGGTCCTTTACTAGATGGAAATAATAGAATTGTAAGATTGTAGGACTGGTAAGGACCTCAAGAGGTCATCTAGTCCAGTCCCCTGCACTCATGGCAGGACTAAGTATTATCTAGACAATCCTTGACAGTTGTTTGTCTAACCTGCTTTTAAAAATCTCAGGTGACGGAGATTCCACATCCTCCCTAGGCAATTTATTCCACTGCTTAACCACCATGACAGTTAGGAAGTTTTTCCTAATGTCCAACCTAAACCGCCCTTGCTGCAATTTAAGCCCATTGCTTCTTGTCCTATCCTCAGAGGTTAACGAGAATATTTTTTCTCCCTCCTCCTTGTAACAACCTTTTATGTACTTGAAAACTGTTATCATATTCCCTCTCAGCCTCCTCTTCTCCAAACTAAACAAACCAAATTTTTAAAATCTTGCCTCACAGGTCATGTTTTCTACACCTTTAATCATTTTTGTTGTTCTTCTCTGGACTTTCTCTAATTTGTCCACAACTTTCCTGAAATGTGGCACCCAGAACTGGACACAGTACTCCAGTTGAGGCCTAATCAGTGCAACGATGATATAGGATAGAATTAATAATATGATATGAAATGACAGAATTAGTAATAATGCAGAAAAGGCACAGGTGTTCAATAAATATTTCTGTTCTATATTTGGGCAAAAACAGATGATGTAGTCAAATCATATGGTAACACACTTTTCAATCCACTTTGTATCTCAGGAGGATGCTAAGCAGCAGCTACTAAAGTGAAACATTTTAAAATTAGCAGGTCCAGATAACTTCATCCAAGAGTTTTAAAAGAGCTGGATGAGAAGCTCACTGGACCACTGATTTTCAATAAGTCTTGGAACACCTGGGAAGTTTCAGAAGAGTGGAAGAAAACTAATGTTGTGCCACTGTTTAAAAAGGATAAATGGGATTACTTGGATAATTACAGGCCTGTCAGTATGACATCAATCTTGGCAAGATAATGGAGCAGGTAATACAGGACTTAATTAATAAAGAATTAAAGGAGGGTAATGTAATTAATGCCAATAAATTTGGGTTTATGGTAAATAGATCCTGTCAAACTCACTTGTTATTTTCTTTTGATGAGATTACAAGTTTGGTAGATAAAGGTAACAGTGTTGATGTAATATACTTACATTTCTGTAAGGCATTTGACTTGGTACTGCATGTCATTTTGATTAAAAAACTAGGAAGATATGAAATTAACATGGCACACATTAAATGGATTAAAGCCTGGCTAACTGATAGGTCTTAAAATGTAATTGTAAAAAGGGAATCGTCATCAAATGAGTGTGTTTCTAGTAGGGTCCTGCAGGGATCCGTTCTTGGCCCTAAGCTCTTTAACATTTTTATTAATGACCTGGAAGAAAACATAAAATCATCACTGATAAAGTTTGCAGATGTCACAAAAATTGAGGGAATGGTAAATAATGATGAGAACAAGTCACTGATACAGAGCAATCTGGATTGCTTGGTAAACGGCACAAGCAAACAATGTGTGTGTTAATATGACTAAATATAAATGTATACATCTAGGAACAGAGAATGCAGGCCATGCTTACAGGATGGGAGACTCTATACTGGGAAGCAGTGATTCTGACAAAGATTTGGGGGTCACAGTGGATAATCAGCTGAACATGAGCTCCCAGATCAATGCTGTGGCCGAAAGGGCTAATGCAATCCTTGGATGCATAAACAGGGAAATCTCCAACAGGAGTAGAGAGGTTATTATACCTCTGTATTTGGCACTGGTGAGACTGCTGCTGGAATAATGCGTCCAGTTCTGGTGCCCACAATTCAAGAAGAATGTTGTTTAAATTGGAGAGGGTTCAGAGAAGAGCCACAAGAATGATTAGAAAACATGCCTTACAGTGATAGACGCAAGGAGCTCAATCAACTTAGCTTAACAAAGAGAAGGTTAAGAGGAGTTTTGATCAGTCTATAAGCACCTGCATGGGGAACAAATATCACTGACAAGATTGGATGTTTTTCTGAAAGACCTGCTCGAGGAATTATTTTGGGGATGTTCTCTGGCCTGTGTTATACAGTAAGCCTGACTAGATGATCGCAATGGTGCCTTCTGGCTTTGGAATCTACAAATAGCACTTTTCACCTGTAGATCTCAAAGTGATTTACATAGATGAGTAAGTGTCATTACCCCCATTTTACAGACAGAGAAACTGAGGCACAGATAGCCACTGTCCCAGGGTTACACAGTGAGTCTGTGGCATAGCCAGAAAGAAAAAAAAAAGACCTTTTGCTTCCTAACTCAGTGCCCTCTCCCCTAGATATTTGGTCCTTCATCTCTTGTACTTTAACCACTAACCCAATGAGACTTTTAAACAAAAACAAACAAACACACACATCCACTCAAGGAAATAAAAACAGCATTGCCAACTGTCCTGATATTATTGCAAGTCTCACAGTCCTTGCTGTTATTTGTAAAGTCCCAGCTCCTGAAGCCACATGTGTCCGTGAGAATCTTGGCTTTTATTTCAAAAAACAATTTTCTAGCTCTGGTGGCTGCAGAGAAAATCTAGAAACCATGGCCCAGGTGAGCCCTAAAGGCTCAAAACCTGGAGGCAAATAAAAAAATCCCAAAATGTATTTTAAAAAATCACACAATTTTAAAGCCAATTGCATAATTTTCAGAGGCCAGACTTATGATTCTTCAATGCTGTGGGCTGGTGCCACTAAAAACCACAAACCAATGAGGATAAAGGAACACAGTGGGGCCGGCTCTCTTCTCACACTGGTTTTATATCATTGTGACTCCAGTGAAGCTATTCCTGATTTACACCAGTTGCCGAGTGGGAGGGGGGAAAGGAGGGGGAGAGATTTAGACCTTTGGTGAAGATAGGAAATGCACAGCCAGTTCAGAATTGAGTGCTGCAGGTAGAATAACCAGACTAGGGTGACCCGATAGCAAGTGTAAAAAATCATGACACTTTTTTTTTTCTGGGGGGGAATAGCTGCGTATATAAGACAAAGCCCCTAATATTGGGATGGTCCCGATAATATTGGGACGTGTGGTCACCCTAGACCAGACCTATCTTATCCTCTTAGATGCCTGGCAACTTTAGGAGAACTTTCTGCCTGTCGCTAATTACTTGGCTTTGCTGCATCTTGAGTGATTGGTTTTAATGAATGTAAATGACAGGAGATTAATCGGCTGTTCAAGAGCCTCGTGCTCTTCTCTGTAGGATCTCGCTATGCTCCATTCAGTCCTGCATCCCACTATGGCCAGGCGGCAGGCTTATTGTTAATCTGTTAGCATGCCAGCGCCTAGGCTTAATGGAGGAAAGGGCAGAGCAGCTCCTGGGAAGCACTGAATTCCCCAGTGTTCTCTGGAGACGGCTGTGCTGTTCCACATGACTGGGTTTGGGTGGCTTCACAGTCCTTTGCTGCTGGCGTTATTTGTTCACAGGATGTTGCAGAGCTCCCAGGAACCAGTCTGGCTAGGAGTCATGGATATCTGCAAGGAGCCTCCTTTAACCTCTTTGCTGCTGCCAAGCTGCATGGGACTGCACTGAAAGGGTATCTGGCTCCATACACTAGCTACACTAGGCAGGAACACTGAAGAGGTTACATTCTTTGTTTGCTATAATATATACATAGGAACCTTGACCAAGGATTTCAAAAGTGCCTAGTGATTTTGGAAGTGCCCAGCCTAAGACACGTTAAAGGGACAGCTTCAGGGCTGAGCACCTAGCTGCAGATTTTCATTGACCGAGCTGCAACCATTCACGTCCTCCGAGGATCTGCCAGCTGCTACTTAATGTGTCCCAAGTTCGGCAAGTAAACATTAAAGTTCCCCAAATCACTTATCTCCTTCAAAAAGCTTGGCTGCTGGATCTACTACGCCAGCCCCATCAAGGCTAGTACCCTGCCTCTACAATGAACAATGCTTGATGCCTAAGAAGAATGTGTTAAACCACCCATAATACACCGGGCTAAATATACAGTGCTCTATGCATGGGCATAACTTCCTTCCGGATCCTGTGTTGGTCAGCTGATGCCCTGGGGCATGAGATTTGATTACTCATTACCATAGAATAATAAAATCCTCCCTCTATTAAAAGAAAAAAATCCAGCCTCAGTATTTGACTCAATAACCTCCTAGGGCAGCAAGTTTTTCAGGTTGACCATGAGCTGTATGAAGCAATAAATCCTTTTCTAATAAGAGGTAGGTGTAACCAAGCCTATAGTTAAGGTTGCTTACACATGCCCATTATTTATAGTTGTTTGTAACTTTCTCAGAGTTTCACCTATCTGGCTGAAATTTGGCATGTTTGCTGTTGATCAAGGAGTAATTTTGTGTGTGTGAAAGTTTACTAAAAGAAAAAAAGAAAGGCTGACCCATTTACAGGCACCAAAGGAGTGAAAAATATGCAATTTTTTTGCTAAGAACATATGTCTTTAAAATGGCTCCAGCATCTTAGTGGAAGGTGATGAAAACTTTATATTTGGCAGATTCATAGTCCACAGGTAGTAAATATGCCTTACGCTGGTCTGGTGAAAATCAGATTTGATTTGGCCAAGTTATCAGGGTGAAAAGCTGTACTTTTAGCACGTGTACTGGGTTGTGTTAAACAATGAAACTGACCCTCCCAGCATGGACACTGGGCATGCCTGAGTATCTGAAAAGAGTGGACATTTCTGCTGACTAGATGGTGTCTCAGGACTGCAGACGAATTCACTACACACCCTTGCCTCACCCACTCTCTAAAGGGTGACCTGAGAGCCAAATGCAATGCTCGTTAAAAGTCAATGGAAAGATTCCCAGTGACTTCACTGGATTCTGGGTCAGGCCTGAAATGAAGCAGGGGTATGCAGAAAGATAGCACGTGATCATGTAATTAAAGGTTGTATCATAACTCAGACACACAAGAGGTTGTATCATAATTCAGACATACAAGAGGCAGAGTTAAGGCTGGGCAGGCCAACTTAACATCATTGCCTGACTTTTGAATGCCTCATTTTCCAACTGTAATGGTCTTTTCTTGCGGTATATTTGTATAGAATTTGTTCTACACATTTAGCAGCTACTAAGCTCATTTGGTGATGCTCTCCCCTTGTTCTTGTAGTATCAGTCAGGAATTAGCAGGGACTGATCAGAACTGTTTCTGAATCCAAGCAAATCTTATTTCTGCAATGGGTCTTCACAGACAAGACAACTAACTATACAGTTAATGTACACAGATCTCAAAGTGCTTTAGAGACATTAATGAATCCTCCTCGCAAGGTAGGGAAGGATGATCATAGAATCATAGAATATCAGAGTTGGAAGGGACCCCAGAAGGTCATCTAGTCCAACCCCCTGCTCGAAGCAGGACCAATTCTCAGTTAAATCATCCCATGTCAAGCCTGACCTTAAAAACCTCTAAGGAAGGAGATTCTACCACCTCCCTAGGTAACGCATTCCAGTGTTTCACCACCCTCTTAGTGAAAAAGTTTTTCCTAATATCCAATCTAAACCTCCCCCACTGCAACTTGAGACCATTACTCCTCGTTCTGTCATCTGCTACCATTGAGAACAGTCTAGAGCCATCCTCTTTGGAACCCCCTTTCAGGTAGTTGAAAGCAGCTATCAAATCCCCCCTCATTCTCTTCTGCAGGATAAACAATCCCAGCTCCCTCAGCCTCTCCTCATAAGTCATGTGTTCTAGACCCCTAATCATTTTTGTTGCCCTTCGCTGGACTCTCTCCAATTTATCCACAATTTATCAGCCCCCGCTTTACAGAGAGATGGGGAGGTGAAGTGTCCTTTGCAACACCATAGAGTGAGTCTGTGGCCAAACTAACAGGAGAACTCCAGACTCCCAGCTCTGTGCCTTAATCTCAAGAATATTATCTATAGTGAGTGCCCATCCAAGCATCAACCTCAGAGAGGGAATCAGATATGGGCAAATCATAGGGTTTGTCTACATGACGAGTTACTGAGTGGCAAGCTGGACTGCGAATCTCCTACGCACCAGCTAGCCACGCAGTAATATCCACGTGGATGCTGCCACAGCGCAGTGAAAGTCCTGGAGCATGCTTTGGCTGACTAAGTTCAGCCACACTCTCGGACTTGCAGTATGTGTAACAGTGTCCCCATGGGGTGTTCCTGCGTGGCAAGCGGGGGTGCTGTAGAATCACACCGTGGCTTGGCCGCCCAGTAACTCGCCGTGTAGACAAGCCCATAGGCAGGAGGATTCTAGCCAAACGGGCTCCACGGAGTCTGCCTTTGCTGCTCCCGCTCCTGAAATGCTCCACTAACAACATGCACTCCTCTAGCAATGTGTGTGTCTTTGAGTAAACCACAAACTCTAGCTTCTCCTGTGTTTCTTCTTCTTCCTTGTGCACCTAGAGGATCAGCACTTCTGCCACGTCCACTAATCATCTGTTTTACTGTTCACTGAACACGGGGGTGCACAATCCAAATAATCACCCTATCATACATTTTATTTCACCCTGAAAGATCCCAGAGTGCTTTATAATCTGGACATTAATAAAATAATAATAAATAATAATAATAATAAAAAACTCAGCATATCTCTAGCCCTTTGTACATCGGAAGTGCCGAACAAATACGAATCCATTAAATCTCACAGCACTCCCATTTGGGAGGGAGTCCCATGCCTAATAAAATGTGGCCACCTCTGGGGTGGAACATGGCAGCTGCTTTGCACCAGCAGCATTACAAAATAATTTTAGGTGCGGTAGTAATGGAATCCCATATCCAGCTGAAACTCTAGGGGAAGTTAGGGAGACAGGCTGCAATAGCTAAGTTGGAATTTGGCCAGTACACTAGACCTCTTGTGAAATGAGCCAGGGGATCTTTGATGAGTGGGTCAGGGCCTGGACTTCGACAGTACCTGTCAGAAGTACTGGACTGGACTTCGACAGTACCTGACAGGAACCGCAATGATTCCTGAATCATGAACGCCACATCCCAGAGATCCCACAGATTCTTCTAAGCACCGACCAGCTCTTTCCTTATTTTGCTTCCAGTCACTAGCTGAGATTACAGCCAGAGCTCGCGTGATTGCAGGTTGGTTATAAGCTCTAAAGAGATGCTCACCTTCAGCACCATTCGACAATTTACGCTGATTGATTTTATGATTATTAAGGTAGTAACAGCATTTTCAAAGGGGGTTTAGGCACTTAGGGGGTCTAAATTCCATTGACTGTCAGTGGAATTAGACCCCGAAGTGTTCCCTTTTGAAAGAGAACACAGCAATGCCTAAAGAGCTTTAAATAACTGGGCATTTGGGCCAGATTTGTGGAGGTATTTCGGTACCTAAAAATCCAGAAAGTCACCTAATGAGATTTTTTAAAGCACCTAAGCAGGTCAGGTGCCTTACTCCCACTGAAATTAAGGGGAGTTAGGTGCTTAACCTGCTTAGGTGTTTTTGAAAATATCACTAGGTACTTATCTGCATCTTTGGGCATCTAGGCCCAGATCCTCAAATGTATTTAGGCGCCTAACTTCCATGGGTGTTTGGCACCTAAATACTTTTGAAAATCTGGCTCTTAGGAGCCTAAGTCTCACTGGAAGTCAATGGGATTTAGGTGCTTTTGAAAATTTTATTCAAAGTAGCCTGTTAAAGGAGCTTTCTACAGACATGTCAGTAAAAAGGGTAGTGTAGCCCGGTGGTTAGAGCACTCCTGAGCTCTGCTCTTGGATCTGCAGCCAACTAATTTTGTGGGCTTGGCCAGGGCATAGCTTCCCCACAACAAATTCAGAAGTGGTGTAAATTATCCATCAGTAAATGGGTGAAAGTCTTAGCTGGTGTAACTTACATGCCAAATGACTGGGAGAAGGGGTGTGCGCGTGGACCAACAGTGCAACAGCCCCAGTGGCCTAGGGATAAGGCATTGGCCTCCTAAGACAGGGATTGTGGGTTCAAGTCCCATCTGAGGTAAGCAAGATTTTAACTATAACAGAGTTCGAAAAAAGAACTAGATAAATTCATTGAGAATAGGTCCATCAATGGCAATTGGCAGGGTTGGTGTCCCTAGCCTCCGTTTGCCAGAAGCTAGGAATGGATCACTTGATGATGACCTGTTCTGTTCATTCCTTCTGGGGCACCTGGCATTGGCCACTGTCAGAAGACAGGCTACTGGGCTAGATGGACCTTTGGTCTGACCCAGGATGGCCGTTCTCATGTCTTTTTACGTAGATCCAACCGTTGCTGCACATTTACACCATGTGACTGAGAGCAGAACAAGGGAGCTGCTTTGACGTGCACGTTCCCTCACTCTCCTCTTTCTTATTCTACTGTAGTCTTCTCTCCTGGACCCTCCACATATCAATTTCAAACCGGCTTATCTAGGTGAGAAAGCTGCACCAGTTTAATTTAAGGTGTGAATTAATACCAGATCAGTTAAACTGGTGCAAACCCCTTTCAGGTTGCTCTTATTAAACCAGCTTTATTTTGGTTTAGATTAAGTTGGACTGGGAATCAGTTAAGCTAAGTCCAAATCAGAACCTCTTAAATTAGAGTAAGAGCATCCACACAGGGATATGCATTGGGTTAACTAAACTGGTTTTAAAAAGTCACATCTTGAATAAAAGTGGTGCAACTTTCTTATGTAGATAAGACCTTGCTCGGAATTCATTACAACCACTTACTGCCCCCTACGGTATACCACCATTCCTCAGACTCCAGCCCTCTGGCTTCCATTTACCCTTTGTAAAATGGAGATGACAAATAATGAATCTCATTAATAATGATGATGATGACTGCAACCTCACCAGAGTGCTGTGAAACTCAGTGTATGCGCTGGGCTCCTTGGCTGGCTGGAGTTTATATCAGCGTCTGGTGCAATTATAGATGAGCCTATTACTGAGCTTTATTCCGCCTGAAATAGCTGGACCCGCTGGCCTGGTGCTCCCCCTCCGAGTGGAGAGTCTCTCAAGGGAAGAATTTGGTGTGCAAGGTTCTTCCCAATCCCAACTGTGTATCGCTGTGAGCCCCTCCAGGCCAGTGGGCTGCACACTGCAGAAATGTCTATACTGCAATTAAAAGCCTGCTGCTGGCCTGTGCCAGCTGACTTGGGCTACGAGACTGTTTCACGGCAGCGTAGACTTCCAGGCTAGGGCTGGAGTCCGGGCTCTAGGACCTTGTGAGGTGGGAGGGACCCACAGCTCTGGCTGCAGCCCAAGCCTGTATATCTACATTGCAATTAAACAGCCTCGCAGCCCAAGCCGAGCCCGAGTTAGCTGGCACGGGCCAGCCGCAGGTGTCTAATTTGGAGTGTAGACATACCCTAAGTGACCAAAGGCCTGGGACAGAACATGGTTGGAACAAGTAACCCCTCCCCACCACTCCATACAATGGGTGTAGTGCCCAGTGATAGGAGAATTATTGTTATTGCCTTTATAGGGAGTTAAGTGGCTGGGAACTAGGAGGACCCTGAGGGAAAGGAGACAGGAGAGGAGAAGCAAGGCCTGAGATTTATGAGGGGCACCTGCACAGACTGGAGCCAGCATGCCCTTCATGAGGCAGGACTGTGAAGGGCATGTGGTTTGGAAGAGCATGTGTAGCCCTGGTTCTCCACTGCCTCCCACCTAGGGTCACCATTTGCTTTTGTGCCCAGGGGGTGTGAAACGCTCAGGCAGCGCTGTACATTGCACAGGATGAACTGACCACCGGAGGCGCTGGGCCCTGGGGAGTCACGCCCAATGGTCCTTCTTAGGTGCGCTCAGTGCAGAGAGAGAATACAGATACTAGAGGAATGGAGACAAGGATGGGGGCCTCAGTTTACCCACTCTGCAACTAGCACTGATCAGTGGCTGCCATTTACTCGGGCCCATGGGACTACTGGAGACATGGTGGGACTTTGATGGAGCTGACTTAGGTGCTAAAAGTATCATTGCTTAACGAGGCTGCTTGCGACACCTATTTATCACACCAGCCACTGAACCACACCCGCGTTGGTCTGACAGGATAGACGGGTGCTGGTGAATCAGTAGGTGAAACCTTTCCCTCTGAGTCAGCATTGAACCAATGCCTCAGAATGGCTCTAGGGGGCGCTGTGCCAGCAACGGTATCATCTGTTGGGTGAGGCAAGGTCCCTTGGCACTCTCCATAAAAGCAGGTGTGCTAACAACCCCTGTGTCCCCGATAAATTATGATAATTACATCCTGCCTACTTAAATTCCCCTGCGTTTTCACTTGGGTTAGGGACTCATGTTCACTTCCTGTCCTACGCTGCTGGGTAGCATTGCCGTGAGCTTTTAAGGAGCTTTCACATTCCACCCCAGAGCTGGCTGCATTTTGTTGATACTGAAGTTGTTTTTATAATCCCCTGGGAGGGAGGCTGGAGTGTTGTGAAGTTTAAATGTTTGAGAAGCATTTAGAGCTCTCTTGGTCAAAGCTTCTAGAGAAGGGGGCAAATTATTATACTAATGGGGGCATTTAAAACTAGTGAGCAGAGCTCTAGAGAACGTAGTGTATGGAGTGATCTTGTACAGGACGGAGGATGGATTAGATGG
Organism: Lepidochelys olivacea; assembly: GCF_965140295.1. Classification (NCBI taxonomy): domain Eukaryota; kingdom Metazoa; phylum Chordata; order Testudines; family Cheloniidae; genus Lepidochelys; species Lepidochelys olivacea. Next base: position 6,260,346 of record NC_140436.1, read on the forward strand.
GACCTAAAAGGTCTTTTTTGTCTCTAGTTCTGTGATTCTTTCAGTGGAGAACTTGTGCATGTTGCTTTAAGATTAGCTTGCTTTTCCAGCAGCAGATTTCCGGAGGATTCTTGGAGAAACGTCAAATCCTGCCGAATTCAGTTATTTTAAAGTACTGTAGCCTCATTCTGTGCAAAAGAAAATTTAAACTAAACTAAATTCCTTTCCCCTGGGAAGTATACGGGACAGCTGTGTGTATATTTGTAAGGGTGTATAGTATTTAGACTGTACAGGCTCTGGGGCAAAGACTATATCTGCCTCTGTTTTAGCAAAACACCTAGCATATTTTGCTATCACAATCTAAATAATCATAATAAGTATACAGGACACAGGTACCCGTGCATCACAGGACTGTTTTGTTTTTCCATATGCAAAGGGCAAGCAGACTCCTGCAGGCCCAAACCCCTTCCTTTCAGATCGAGAGAACAGCGAAACAAGAAAGAACAAAAGCCAAGTCTCCAAGGAAGAGCATAGTACGTGTCACTTGCTCTCCTCTGTGGCAGCCTGTGCTGAACTGAACACAGAACGGTTCCCTGTCTCTGCAGACTGGCTAGCCCTTAAAGATGTAAAGGCCAGCACACAGACGATGAAGGCAGGAGAGCTACGTAGCTAAACATGACCAAGCCGGTGGTTCATGCTGCTTGGAAGGGAGACAAAAATATCACAAGATGTCCCATGAAGTGCAGGCACTACTATAACCCTGCGTAAGATACTATGGAGCTGAGCACTCTCGGTCACAATGAACTATTCTCTATCCGACGCCGGCTTCCGAGAATAAGGTTTTCCTTTTGAACTACTTTGCAAAGCAAATTGTGTATTTAAAAGGAGATTTCGTGCCGACGGCCGGCGGGGAGACTGCAGGCCCCAAACAGGGACAGCCTGGGCAGCGTCCGGACAAGCGTCCCCTACCCACGGCCCTGCCTCCATGTAGACCGTGCCTGGAGTGGGGGACTCTATGTCCTATTCACTCTGTGGTATCGTTACTGGGAGTATCAATGAGGGGGCCCACTTCGTGCCAATGGCAATGGAGGCGTGATGGTCCTAAGAGCTGGACTCTAACCGTCGACCTCATTTCACAGGTGCCACCATGCAGCTGTCACATGGCAACAACATTTGGTTGTATGCACTACAGGCTGGGGCTTGATACAGTCGACAGGCCTAGAGATGGCAGGCTCCCAGCAACACCACTTTCACCCAGAGCTGCCTGGTCCTCCCTGAACTTTTCCTTGTGCCCCGTTGCCTTCTTGTCCAAATCTCAATGGCAGCTTCTCAGGGCACACCAGGGGAGCCCAGGGCCTACCCTGTTCAGAATCAGACCTAATATTACAGCCACATGGCAACAGTCTCCACCTGCCTTGCATGTTTCACACACCCGCTTTCAGAGGTCACCAGCCTCCACTGCCAATTCCTCCCTCTCTGATCCAAAGTGCAGCAATCCCTCACTGGAGAGGGCTGACCAAAGGGAGCACATGCCCGTTTTGCTACTGCGCTAAGCCAGCGCAGCCATTTCAGTTGCCCTCATCTGATGGGGGCTCTACAGAGCAAGCGGGTTCTCTCTCTCAGTCCAAAAAGCCTCCCCTAGCATCTCATGTGGAAGCATGGCCCAGAAGGGAGCAGCGAAGATCCTTTGAGCGATTAACATGCTGTCTAGGCTTAGACAGAGCCTCTGCTGCTGGGGGCAGTTAGCTCTTGAGCTCAGTGAGGCCGGGATCTTTGGTGATTGGGTGCTAATGTTCCAGCCTCTCCAAAGTTACTTCCTGACAGAACGGCGCTTTTGGGGGGGCGGGGGTAGAGGGGGGCAACTTGCGAAGGAAGAATCCAGAGCTGCCTTTGGGATATTATAGATTCAAACAGGAAATGTTTTTCATTTGAGTAACACGAGCCCCCTTCCCCTGCCCCACACACTTTATTTTGGATCCTGGAACAATGAGAACTTTGGGAAATGAACGAACCCTTTGCTTTGCTTTCAATGATGTGAAAAAAATAATAATTCTCAACTTCTCCCTGGCAATCTTTCCTCTGAGTTAGCTCATGTGCTGGCCTCTGAGCTTCCTAGCAGTGCCTGCCATAGCCTACATCCTTCAGCCATCTGCCCACAGACATTGTCATGGTCCCAAAGGACACAACTAAGGCTATTTGCTGGGGCTGCTTAATCCTGGAGTCAGATCTGAGTCAGCAAAGGAACAGTAGCTCTACCATGGACTAAATGCACCCAAAGTTTAACTCCCTAGACTTCAGTGGAGTTACAGAATCTGGTCCAATGAGGGTGTGTGTGACATATCACGTGGGGAGTTGTGCAGGCTGCCGGCATGACCCAGCGGGCAAAGGAACCACACCAGGCCTGTCTTGTCCTGGGGAAGAGGAGTTAATGCTGAAGAGCACTGTTACTGCTGCATGATTCTACTCCTGGCATGCACTCAGCTGCGGCTGCTGCCAAAGCTCCTCTGACAATACCATGTACTTCCCTTTCTTCCATAAAAGTCAACCGGAACATGGTTCCTGCAAGGCTTGGGGCTCTGTCAGCACACAGAGAACTTGGCACGCTGTGTCAGGGAACTCAGTGCCCCTGGTCCTGGCAGGAGTGCAGAAACGAGGGGGCTGAGATTCCCTACCTGGGGTGTGTGCAAATTCCAGGGATGCCTTATGCAGTGGTTAGACTTTTGCTGTGCTGAAATGTCCCTTTGGAGAAGGGGAATTGTTAGCCCAGCCGGACTCTTGCCACGCTTGTTCCCTGAGTCGGCGCCCTGCATCGGGTTAAGGCTGGGCTGACTGGTGCAAAGCCCAGCTCAGATACTGTGTCATGGTTTGGGAACGGCTCTGGGAAATGAGTTCTATTTCTGGCTCTGCCACTGACTCACAACATGGCTTGAGGCAAGTCACGTCTCCGTGGGCCTCAGTTTCTTCACCTGTGAATTGAGTGTGATGCCCACCTGGCTTGTGAGGCTAATGGCAATAATGTTTAGGGAGTAATTTGAGATCTTCAGAGGGAGGGTGCTGGAGAAGGACCAGGGAAGATGATTCGATTAATGACTTTATGTCTAAGCAGAGCTGAACTTGTGTTAGTTGTAAAGAGCTCCATGTTTCATCATCACTCACACAGGCTTGTTATTCTTCAAATACTGACTCAGACGCGTCCAGTGCTTTGATATTAGGTTGCTAACAGGGATACCAAGGCCATCGTGGGTGAACTGACACTCACAGACTTGGAAGGGAAAAGGGGCTGGAGGGAGAAGAAGAGGGAAACAGAGAAGCAGCAATGTATATGTTTTAATGTCAAATCAGGAAACAGACCGCACCAACTTGACTTGACCAGACTCTTACACCAAGTCAGAATGCGAGCTAGAGGTTAGAATGGGGAGAGGATGGACTCGGAGTCAGGACTTCTGGGTTCCATTCCCAGCTCTTGGAGGGGAGTGGGGTCTAGTGGTTAGAGGAGGGGGGACTGGGCATCAGGGCTCCTGCATTCTATTCCCAGCCCTAGGAGAGCGTGTTGTCCTGTGATTAGAACAGGACTCCTGGCTTCTTTTTCTGGATCTGCCACTGACTTATCCAGTACCTCTGAGGGAGTACTGGGGGGGAGGGGGGTGTTGCTGCTTCAGTTTCCCCATCTGTCATTTGAGTGTAACAAGACGTACCCACCTGATAGGGAGAGTGTTGCCGGACTTTAACTAATGAATGCTAAAAAGGGAGCAGGTGCCCCTTTTATATGTGGTTATTTTCATGTTATTTCATGTTATTTTCACTCACTTGCAGGGTTTCTGAAGGAAAGTCCTGCACAAACCCACTTGCCTGTCTGTGCTTTCACCTCATGGCAGGGACGGTCCCGTACAGCTCAGGACAAAAACAACAGCTTCCCACTCGCTATTTTGGAGAAAACGTGGGTGGGAGCACAGATAGCAGGGCCAGGTCTCTGTTGGGATGAAGATGTTAAAACCATTTCCTGGGCACTCAGATATGAGAGATGACCATATAAGTTCACTGGTTAGATACGTTAGATATTAAATACAGGGTATGCATGCAGACAGACAGAGGGATATGCATGCAGATAGATAGATAGATAGAGAAGCTAAAGTTTTTGACTGACCAGAGTTTTAACAAATGAGAGCACAGTTATGTCCTGTCTATACTACTAAGGGCATGTCTACACTACAGCACTACATCAGCGCAGCTGGACCGATGCAGCTGTCTGGTGGAGACACGCTACACTCACAGGAGAGTGCTCTCCCATCGGCATAATTACTCCACTTTGGCGAGAAGCGTAAGATATGTTGGTGGCAGAGCATCTCCTGCCGACATAGCGCCGGTGTGGACGGTGTGAAACTTGCATCGCTGGTGGGAGGCTTTTTCACCCCCCTGAGTGATGTAAGTTAGATCGACTTGACCAGTAGCAAAGACTTGCCGGTAATCATGTTGTAACTAGATCCTGCCCCCACTTAGTTATATTTAGGGTACAGATGAGCCCACGGTCCCTTTACCAGGTTTCTACTGAGGGCTCAATGCCACTCTCAGCGGTCCATCTCTCTCCCATCCAATTACAGCGGGGGGCAGATAGAGACTGAGGCTTCCATCCCCTCAGGAGGGTCTCTCTCAGGATGCAGTCACCACTTCACAGGCTCCGGTTTGTTCCCAAAGCTGAGTGGGAATGATTTGATGGTAAAAATCTTACACTGAGTGGACCGTACCAATCAGAGAAATAAACAAGATGTCACCACACCACGATCCCGAGTTGCATCAGAAGTATCTCGAAAGGGAGGAAAGTCAATTTTTTACATTAAACACACACATTCACACGTGCGCACACACACACACACACAAAGCCTCGGTAATTAACTTAATAGGTTTCTTATAGAATGCCCGCGTGAGCGATGCTCAACATATTCAAGTGTTGACAAGACAGCACTGAACTGCACGCCTACACAATGGGCAAAATCAGACACTGAGATCAGACACACCTTCATTGTCTGAAACTTGGAGTAAAACTAAAAAATGGCATTGTGAAATAGCTGCCATGCATTCGGGGCTGAAGCTCAGAGCCTCCCGTTCAGCTAGTGCTTTAACCCTTCAGCTGCCAGGGCAGAGAGAATGCAGGCGAGTAAGTTTTATGGGCTGCTGGGGAGATTGTAAATTAAATGTGGAAAATATTTATGCACATATGCTCTGTCTCCCAGACTTACAAAAATACTGGAATATATATAAAGAGTGCATTTATAAACCATGTAACAAGCATTAATAAGGATTAATAGATGTCATAAGCATGTTACAGACATGAATAATCTGTGCCATAGATAGTTATAAAGATGGTTATAAACTACAGTTATGAGCAACCTATTGACTTCTTGGGCCATATAACAATATTTTAACCCTTTATTAACCATTTATATGTTTAATAATCCTTTATTAACCATTATAAATGTATCCTTAATACAAAGTGTGACCTGGCATTCTATAGTAATAATGGGACAGAAGACTGCAAGAATATTAACATAAATGGTGATGTTCCAGGGTTTGCTTCTGTTCCTTTTGAATTCAATGGGAATTTTGTCATAGATTTAAATAGAAGCAGAATAGGCCCATGGACCCATTACTCTAGAACACAAATGTGTATTTTTATAAAGGGAGCCAGTACAGGATTCCTCGCCTCCCGCATCTTCTCCAGTGCTTTGTCCAAAACGCTCCTAGCCACAGGCTTCCACCCAGTCCACATCTTTGTAAACCTCATGGGCGGGAAACATTCCTGATATTCAGCCAACTTTTCCCCCTGACTTTGGTTCCAGTTCAGCCCATTTAGGCCCATCCTTAAATCCATCCTTACTCAGTAACGTACTTAGCACAAGGCTTAATTTTAGGTACATGTTTATGTCCAGTTGACTTCAATGAGACTTACAGGTGTGCTTAGGTGCTTTGTTGAAGGATGGTTTGTTGAATGCAAGGCTTTACTGTCATCTCATAACCCTGAATTATAGCTCTTTGATTAGATCCACTAATCTCCACCGCCAGGAGCCAATGCATGGGACAGAAGGCATCTGCTGCAGGGGACACCAGTCTCTCCTTTGGAGGCTGTCCTATAATGTGGCTGAGAAAGGTTCACTTGACAGAATTATCAGCAAGTTCTTAAGGAAATAATCCTTCACACCGCTCATGGTTGGCCTCTGGAAATCGCCATATTAGGTCAGGTTTAAATGCTGTGGCTAGCTTCTACCAAAGCTAGGTGATTTTATAATCAATGCCATTGTTTAATCTAGGGGACACTGTGTTTAATATTTGGGGCAGATGTTAATCCCTACCAGGACCAGGGAGCAATTCTGTGTCCCCACAGCCCTATATAGAGCACGGCATTTGAGCACTGGCCATTGAAATAGAGCAGATGAAGGACAGGTTGTTTTTGTTTTTGAAACATCAGAATAGTAGTGATGGCTGCTTGCAAAGGGCAAGGAGACGCTCCTGGTCACAATTACTTTAATTTCAAGTCAAGAGAACACTAAACCAAGAAAGAACAAAAGTAAGGTGTCAAAGGAAGAGCACAGTGTGTGCACGTGTCCTCTGACAGTCTGCACTGAATTGCAAGCAACATGGCTGTCTGCCTCTCCAGACAGGAGAGTCCTTAGAGATTTAAAGATGCAGTTCACATAAAACAAAGACACGAGATTTACATAGCTAAGCACACCACCTAGCATGTAAGGCACTACATTTGAAATAGAACAGATGCATTATGGGTTGAGAGATTATTATTTTTTTGGCCTTCCTTTGAAGCCTCAAGTTTTGGCCATTACCGGAGGTAGGACAACACAACAGGATTGATGAACTGATGGTTTGATGATCATCCAGTGTGGCAAATTTTAGATCCTCTCCAAGCCTGGAAGGATGGGGAAAATGTCTCATGTCAGATGCATGATTGGGCTCCCTCCCTTTCACTGTCACTAAGAGATCATCTCCAGCAGGCTCCAAGGACAACTTTCAGTAGATACTGGGGACGTTTCGTGCGCCTTGCAGCAATTTCCAGAGTGAGCAATGGGCCTGTTCCAAACCTGTCACATCAACTGGAAGCGCATCAGCCTTTGAACTGTATCAACGGGGGATAAGAAGGGCTGGTCACACACCCTGACACCAGGACTCCCTGCAGCCGCACGGAAAATCTCACGGCCCTAGCCAGTCTGTAACGGAATGTCCCCCGTTCAGTTGGTCAAGCAGACTCCCCGATTTGCAGGACTCAGAAAGGGAAGGCTCTAAATGCACGTTTCTCGGAAGGAGACGCAGGGAAACCTGTCTTGATAGAGGTGTCTTGCAGCACAGGGTGGAGGAGATGTGTGCTCCCTCCATTTAGGGATGGTGTGAGAGTCAGGGAAGTTGCCTAATAAGTGTTTGGTGGGGAGGGAGGGGGGCTCCTGTCCAGGTTTTGCTGGGTTGGAAAACCACTTCCCAGTCAGCTGGGACCCGCATTATACAATTCATGGAGTAACCGAGAACGCTGTCATAATTATGCTAATGAGCTCAGAAACCTGTCAGCTCACTCTGCTTCCCTGCAAAGGCTCTCCTCCCCCCCTCGCTGCTTCTCTGTTCTGCGTTGCCACCCCACCATGCCTCACAATGGCTGGTCTCCTGTTACAGCTGCCAGTCTCTCCACAGCTGCACCCTTTCACTATCACTTAGAGATCATCTATCTCCAGCAGGCTCCAGGGAAAACTCTTTCCCAGGGTGCTGGCAACGCTTCACCCACCTTGCAGCAATCTCCAGAGCAGGCGGTGCGCCCGTTCCAAACACATCATGTCAACTGGAAAGGTTTCAGCCTTTGAATTGTATCAACAGGGGGCTGGTTACACACTCTGACACCAGCAGGTTCAGGAACTTCTGTTCTTTGTTTCCATGCACTTTTCCTTTTCCCTGCCCCCACGTGCTTTGGAAGAATGATGGATAATGCTCTCCTTACTGGTAATGCTTTGCACTTATATAGAAGGCGCCTTTAATTCATTTCAAAATACTTTGCAAATAGGAGCCATGTCTTGCAGCAACCCTGGGACATGGGGAGCTATTAGTATCCCCATTTTACAGACGGACAAACTGAGTTGCAGGTGGCTTGAGTTTGGAGTAGAACTCAGGAGTCCTGGTGCACAAGGTCTTGCTCCAACCGCTAAACACACGTCCACCTTCCCTGTTAGCAGGGGGGACAATTATAATAGCCTACTGTTTGTTTTATGCTGCCAATATGCTTGGTGATGCACAGGCCACAAAATATGGCTAGTCCCTACCTGTAGAGCCTATAGTCTAAGCCAGAATGCTCCAATCTAAGCCAGAGCTGGGCTACCGGGGAAGAGAGCTGTTTATTGAAGATGGAGCTTGGGTTGCAGATCACTGAATTCACAGGGCTGTGGTGGCAGGGAATTATGGATTTAGCTCGGTATTGTTAGGGAATTAAAGGTTTACCTGAGTGTTAAGGCGGCAGGCTTGGAGGAGTTTTACACGCACAGTAGGTTTAGAGCTCACAGAAATTTTAACACAGCCTGATTTTGCCTGCCAAGTGGGATTTCAGTAGAGGCCCGCCTGGTGACTCCATCTGATGTGTGTGTGCAGGCTGAATGAGTCTATGAATCAGGGCCTCCCCCTGCGCACAGGCTGGAACGATAAAATATATATTTCTGGATGGAACAGAGCTAAACAAATTTCAGAGCCCAACCTTGATCCTCCCAAAGTTTAAGGGGCTTGTACAGATTTGATTGGATTCTGTCGAGATTCCTATGCCACGCTCATCACCACAGTATCTGAGGCCAGGCTCTAGCCTATGCCCTCGTTAATATGTAGCACGGGTTTGTATTCATGTGACCATTGGTATCTGGAAATGTTCTAGTGAGGAGCATTTGAAATGAACCCAGCATGTGTAAAAAGAAAAGGAGGACTTGAGGCACCTTAGAGACTAACCAATTTATTTGAGCATGAGCTTTCGTGAGCTACAGCTCACTTCATCGGATGCATACCGTGGAAACTGCAGTAGACATTATATACACACAGAGACCATGAAACAATACCCCCTCCAACCCCACTGTCCTGCTGGTAATAGCTCATCTAAAGTGATCATCAAGTTGGGCCATTTCCAGCACAAATCCAGGTTTTCTCACCCACCCCCACCCCCATACACACACAAACTCACTCTCCTGCTGGCAATAGCTTATCTAAAGTGATCATTAAGTTGGGCCATTTCCAGCACAAATCCAGGTTTTCTCACCCTCTGCCCCCCTCCCCCCCCCCCACAAACTCACTCTCCTGCTGGTAATAGCTCATCCAAAGTGACCACTCTCCCTACAATGTGCATGGTAATCAAGGTGGGTCATTTCCAGCACAGATCCAGGCTTTCTCACCCCCCCCCCCCCGGGAACACACACACACATAAACTCACTCTCCTGCTGGCAGCAGGAGAATGAGTTTATGTGTGTGTGTGTGTTCCCCCGGGGGGGGGGGGGGTGTGAGAAAGCCTGGATTTGTACTGGAAATGACCCACCTTGATTACCATGCACATTGTAGGGAGAGTGGTCACTTTAGATGAGCTATTACCAGCAGGAGAGTGAGATTGTGTGTGTATGGGGGTGGGGGGGTGAGAAAACCTGGATTTATGCTGGAAATGGCCCACCTTGATTATCATGCACATTGTAGGGAGAGTGGTCACTTTGGATAAGCTATTACCAGCAGGAGAGTGAGTTTGTGTGTGTGGTTTTTGGAGGGGGGTGAGGGAACCTGGATTTGTGCTGGAAATGGCCCACCTTGATTATCATACACATTGTGAAAAGAGTGGTCACTTTGGATGGGCTATTACCAGCAGGAGAGTGAGTTTGTGGGGGGAGGGGGGCGGGCGGAGGGTGAGAAAACCTGGATTTGTGCTGGAAATGGCCCAACTTGATGATCACTTTAGATAAGCTATTACCAGCAGGACAGTGGGATGGGAGGAGGTATTGTTTCATGGTCTGTGTGTGTATATAATGTCTACTGCAGTTTCCACGGCATGCATCCGATGAAGTGAGCTGTAGCTCACGAAAGCTCATGCTCAAATAAATTGGTTAGTCTCTAAGGTGCCACAAGTCCTCCTTTTTTTTTTGCGAAGACAGACTAACACGGCTGTTACTCTGAAACCCAGCATGTGTAGGAAGCCTGCCTGCAGCTCTAGCACCTAGGGAGACGAACCCCCTGTCAAGCTAACCCAATCTCCAAACTCCTTGCTTTACACTGGGTAATTGATAAAATTGTCTTTGCACTAAGGCTGCCCTTTTGCCCCAGTTAGTGTCTCTTCCATTAGAAAAGATGCACAAAGGCTTCAAGGAATCCATTAGATGTGGGGAAGGCTTGTGCAAATAACCAGGACCTCTCTGACTGATACGCATTTCGAAGCCTGAAATATTTCAGATGCTAAAATTGAGCCAGAATCCCCTGGTGACCTCTCAGCCCTGTGTCCACAAGGCTGAAATTCAGCCTGTAATCTTGGTAGAGATGAGTCGGATGAGGTACCCTGCTACCCTGTTAAAAATTAGTCTCCTACAACTGCCAGGTGTCGCACGCACAACAGGACCTGGAAACGCGACTGCTCAATGAACACAGTCAGATGTGCCTCTGCCACCACTGAGAATGTTGGCGCTTTGCAGGGCACACGCCTGGCATGCTGGGGGAGCAATCTCCCCAAAGCTCCAAGCAATGCGAGAGGGACTGAAATGGGTAAGAGACAGACTGGTGGAGTCAGAGATTGGGCAACCGGCTGGCACTCACCAAGTAATCAGGGCATTATATCACAGGCAGATCACACTCTCTTCGTGACCTGTTGCATGCAAAGGAAGCATGGCACAAATACGTGTGGGCACACTGTAAGGTCATGCCCTGGGGCGGGGTGACTTACCCACGTGGTCTGGAATGCACAGCCCCTTGCGTTCCATGGAAGAGCGCAGCAATACAGCACAAGCTCCTGATTACAGTGGGACAAGGGTCAGCGTTATTAACATCTCTCTGGTTACGTGGCCAACGAATGCTGTTGGAACAGACTCGCCCGGGATGAGTTTTGGCAGCTTTGCTTCCAACAGTGTTGACAGCCCATCCCTGAAGGAGCTGAGCTATATGCCCTCCATTCACTAGGCCCTGCCTGTGCTGTGTGACGCTCCCACAAGAGGCCAATTTGGCTTCATGTCCCACTTGACCTAAGCTGCAAAATCTGGATCTGGATCTTGCACACTGTAATATTCAGGGCTGTCTGGATCTAAAGCTGCCAATTAGACAGATAAGGCTGTCTGAGAAATCTGGAACCAGGTCTGAGTTCCCGAGTGCACTCGTAAAGCTGAGGGATAGTTAGCACTGGGCAAAGAAAGAGGATAGCCTCGAAGAGCAATCACTCTCAGAGTGAGCTGGGAGCAGGATCAGGCCTTACCAATACAAGAATCCCTCTGGGGCGTAAGACAACAGCCAGCACACTGCAGACATCTGCGGGAGAGGCAGGGGGAATCTGGCAAAGGCCACCCTAGCAACCTCCTAGTCTTACCAAGTGAGCTGGAGAGAGGAAGCACAGTGTGGTTAAGGCCCTGGCCTGGGACTCAGTGTCACTTCTCGGTTCTGCTACAGACTCCCTACCAGTCACTTAGCCTCTCTGTGTCTTGGTTCCCCGTCTGTACAATGGAGCTAGCAATGCTTTGTTGGTTTGTCTTGTATCTAGTCTGTAAGCTCTTTGGGGCAGGGACTGTTTCTTACTATGTGAATGTCACAGCACCAAGCACAACAGGGCCCTAATCTTGCTAGGGCTGCTGGAATACAAATAACTGTTACTACCATTTGTATCCATTATTACTCTATTGCAGTCCCCCCCAAGAGGACCCAGTCAGGGCCCCATTGTGCTGTGTGTTATATGCAGACGGAGATAGGTAACGCTGTCTGCCCCAGAGAGATTTTAATACCCGGTCTGGAGCACGAGAAGGAGGGGCCAATGTACCATATAAAGACATGGTCTTTGACTGGAAGAGCTTGCAAGCTAGCTCCGGTTATCTATTGCACCTTTACAGGGTTCTTTAATGTCCACGCACGATTCCAATGCAGGGAAATGCTGCAGAGCGCAGCTGACCTCCTTCGGGAGGATGAAGGGCTGAAGCTGACACTGAGCCAGGATTAGAATCCCATACCTCCCAGCAGCCGGGGTGTTTTCAAGCCATCCCTACGCCACCTCCTCCACCACCTTCCCAGCTTCTCTGTGCACTCCCTGCCCAGCAACGTGGGCTGCTGTTGGGTGGGAGTTCGGAAAAGCTGAATGAAATGGGGATGGCGTATTAATGAGGAGGGATCAGGGCAGGCCAGACCCAGGCTGCAGGGCGCTGAAAGGGAGGAGTAGGGCAAGCGGGGCTTGGTGCGGTTCAGGGCGTCTGAGCGTCTGACGTGACCTGTGGGGGAAGGAGCTCGGGAGCCAGTGCTGGGCTCGGTTTTACGCAGCGCTGCCGTCACTGAGGTGGGGATAATCAGACTTAAGCAGCAGCGGTCACCGGCTAATAAGGTTCAGAGTAAACACAGGGGTTATTATTAAAGGAAGTAAGATGACCCCATCTGGTGACCAGGTGGTGCCCTTAGTGTGCCGTGGGATGGGCTTTGCATTCTCCACAGGGCCCTCTGTTTCCTTCTTAAGGCAGTCTAACCTCTTCCATGCCTTTCTGACTCACAGGGCACCCTGAGTGAGCAGGAGCTTTTCTTAATGAGTGACTCACAATTGTTGGTTATGTTCTTCGTAGCAGTAACGCTTAGCTGGTCTAGTGGGCTTTCAGTGCTGGTGTAGCTGTGTCAGTCCCAGGATATTAGGCAGACGAGGGGAGGGGGAAGGTGATATCTTTTATTGGACCAGCTTCTGTTGGTGAGAGGGACAAGCATTTGCGCTTTCAGGTCAGAAGAAGAGCTCTGTGCAAGCTTGAAAGCTTGTCTCTCGCACCAAAAGAAGTTGGTTAAATACTAGATATTACCTCCCCGGCCTTGTCTCTCTAAGAGAGGGCTTTCCATCCATTGAGCTCAAAGGACTTTATCTCCATTTTTCCAAATGGGCAAACCGAAGCACAGACGGAACAAGCTCGCCCAGGAAACTGGTTGCAGCGCTGGAATTAGAATCCAGGAGTCCACTGTCCCAGTCTCTGTTCCGCTGATTGGCTGCACGACCTGGAGAAATCATTCCACTTCCCCGGGCCTCAGTTTCCCTGTCCATGAGGCAGGGGGGAGCATTTGCCCCCCAGGGGTGTGACTCATCACACACTTCCAGCTCCCATGATGGACAGGCACCAGAGAGGTGCAAGGTAGGATGATGATGATTAATAACTCGCCTAGTTTGTGCTCCAGTTTCTTTAGAGATCTTGAAGGAATGCTACCTGGGCCTAGTGATTTACCGCAGCTTAATTACTCCAGGCATTTTGTCATCCACTTCTTGTTTTTGATGTGTGTGTGTCTGACAGGGCCTCACCTTCATGACTAAGGGAGCCAGGAAAACTGTAAGAAAGAAAGAGAGGGAGAGGAAAGGAACCGTGTAGCCAGGTATTTGGATTACCCCAAGGCTTAAATCTGGAAGATCAAGTAGGAGTCTGCATGCTTCTCATGTTGGGAGATTGGGTCCACTGGAGTGGGAGGAGTGTCCCCGTATTCAGGGGACAGGTAATTGGACAACAACCCTCTGAACAGCAGGTTTAAGTATGAAACGAGGGAGTGGGGTCAGCAGGTTAGAGCAGGGGACTGGGAGTCAGAACTCACAGGTTTGTTCCTGGCTCCAGCCGGGAGTGGTGTACAGTGGTTAGAGCAGGGGGGTTTATGAGACAAAAATCCTATGTTATCATGATTATTGAATAGTATTTTGAGTGACACAAACCAACGGTTCCTCGCAATATTCTGACAGATGGATACGCAGGCTTTTTAATTTTGTTGCAGATGTTTTTCCAGACAGTTATTTCTCTCCAGTTTCTAAGACGGGGAGGGCTCCCACATATTCCTGCAGGGCCTGACTGATTTACCTTGGAATTGAAGGGCCTGGCCCATGGCTCACTGAAGTCAGTGGAAAGATCCCCATTGACTTCAGCAGGCCTTAGATCAGACCCCAAGAGGCTGGTAAAACTCACTCTGCCTTTGCAAAGTGGCAAGCTTTTTTCTCCTATACAAATATTTGATCACAGCTTCAAGATATAGTGATCACTCAGATACAGTGATCAAATCAGGGCTTGCCAGATGGAGCTGGTAATAGGATTCCAGCAGTACCTGGTCTTAGTCTTCTTGAGGGAGGCCAAGGTTAAGGAGTCAGAAGTGGAAACAAAGGGCCAATCTCAAAGGGTGATGGATGTGTGCTGGGCAGCTTACAGGTCAGTAATAGGGTATAATCTGAACAGTCAGGGGGTAGGAGAAGATACAAATCCTGCCACTTCAGAGCCCCTGTATATATCTCTTCTCAATTCAGCCCAAAGCTCCTGGGGAAAGGATAGTGAAAATGCTAAGATCTGTTGCACTGGAACCAATTTTGCCTGGGTGAAATCACTGCAGATAGATAGGCGGAGAGCTGGCAAAGAGATTAGCGCTGAAATAACAGAGGTTTAGGTGAGAGGGGAGGTATCATGGGACTGGGGAGGTGGGAGGGAGGCAAAGAATGGGATTATGTTTAAGAACCACTCAAGGTGGAAGCCAGGAAATAACAGGCCAGAGATGCAAGTTTAATTGTGGTGGTATGTGAAATCCTGCAGACATTAGTGTAGGATGTGACTTGTAGGGCACCTGGAGAAATAGGAGCTGACAATGTTACTCAGCAGGTTCCCATAAAGGGTAAATACTGCTAGAGATATCTGCTGGATTTTTCTGAGAAGATAATGCGAGGAGCAGCCAGGGTGAAGCATGGGACATAATCTTCCTGGATTTCAAAGAGGCATTTAACACAGTACGGTGCAGTAGACTGATGCACAAGGTTAATATACAGAGCATGGAAAGCGCATCCTTAAATGGATAAGGAGCTGGTTAGGTGGATATTGTAAATCTATCCCCCTCAGTACTTAAAGGGCCCCTGTCTTCATAGTATCTAAGCAATGATCTCACAATCATTAATATACTTATCTCTACAATGCAGGCTTGTGTTTGGGAAACTGAGGCACAGGGCCAGCTTTTCAAGTGCTCAGCCCCCGCAATGAGGGTGATTTTCAAAAGAACCGAGCAGTTTGGGTTCCTGTTGGGAGCTGGGCTCTTTTGCAAATCTGACCCTAGTTGTGGGTGCTGAGCACTTGAAAATCTGGCCTTATACAGCTCTGTGCCTCAGTTTCCCAACCTTTCCTACCTCAAACAGGCATTGGGAAGATAAGTGCATTAATGACTATGAGATCCTTGCTCAGGTGACCAAGGTTAGGACCCCTTTGTAAGGGAGAGATCCTCTCAAAGACTCCTCTCCCTTCCCAATCCCCCCTTCCAGACTCCAACTGGTGCTCCAGGGAGTACAGTACAATCAATGGCTTAAAGTACAAATAAAATAGAGGGGGAAAGATCAAGAGATGGCTGCTTACGGAACTATATCTAGCTGTGCAAGGTACCGATATGGCCCCATTACCGCAGTATCTGAGCACCTCACAATCTTTAATGTTTTTATATTCACACTCCCTATGTAGCTGGGCAGTGCTATTATACAACCCCATGATACAAAAGGGAACTGAGGCAAACAGAGACTAAGTGACTTGCCCAAGGTCACACAGAACATCTGTGGCAGAGCAAAGTATTAAACCCAGATCTTCCAAGACCTAGGCTAGTACCCTAATGACTGGACCATCCTTCCTGTATATAGTCTAATGGCTTACAAGTCCTATCTCTGCATCAGTCAGTGCGAGCAGAGGGCAGCAGAAGCTTCAGTGATCACATTCAGCAGAGGAGATTTCAGGAATACTTGAAGTATGGTCAGATGGTCAGAAAAGTGACAAGTAGAACTGGTTGGAAATTGTATGTCAAGAATGTTTTTCAAGGGGGAATAAAAAAGCTTTTTATAGGGAACAAAGATTTTTGCAAAGAGTTTTCATTTCCTCGTGTTTCCATTTTTTGGGCAAAATGAATCAGAGCAAATATTTTCATTTCGTTTGGAATAGAATATTTGTGTTGCTTTGAAAGATCAAAAAAATTCTCTGAAATATTTCAAAATAAAAATTTTATTTTCCACAGAAAATACTTCACATTTTCCAACCACCCCTAGCGACAATAAAGTGGCACCTTCTTGTTCTCATGTTTCTTGAAGTCAGATCTACATACCTTACTGACCAAAGCAAATTTTCACCCTGGTTAGTCCTGCAGCTAGAGGAGAAGGAGCTGGATTGTAGTCCGGCTCCAGCATCACCTAAATTCTAACTGCAGGATCTTTATTACTGGTGTCAACCTAAGAGACTGGAGCACCTTAGCTATCTGCATCATTTATTAGTGGGTAAAGTCACTATGTTAAGATTAAACTTCATTTTAATTATCATTCTTAGTTCTGATATAGCAATTTTCATCCGTACATCTTTGGTGTGTTAAAAATGTAGGTGTGTGTTAAAAATGTAGGTGTGTGTCATTATCCACATGACACAGGTGGGGAAACTGAGACCCAGAAAAGCTGCTTGCCCATGCAGCCAATTGATAGCAGTACTGAGATTAGAACCCAAATCTCCAGCCCCCCCCACCCCCGGTAATCATTTCCTGTCCCCATGTGGCTGCCAGATACATGGCCTCGTGCTGTGGAAAGGGAGCACACTGTGTTAGCAGGGTGCATTGCCAGCGGCCTCGAAGCACCAGTACGCTGCTGTGTCTGTTTGCTGGAGCATTTATATCACTAAATGTTGGGAGGCTTTTGGCGTCTCCAGCGCAGACGCTCCTGCAAGAGAGAGGCCCCCTCATCCCACAGAGCGGCTCCACCGGCTAATTAGAAATTCGGAACGTTAAATAAAGTATGGCAGTTTCACACTTCCAAACGGGAACAGTGATGCAGGCAGCATCTGCTGATCTCCAGCTACCGAGGGAAGCGGAGACTGCGCGCTGTGGGGTTACTGGAACTCGGGTACCAATGTGGTGGGGGAGCAGAGAGGAGGCCGTGTCATGGCTGGGTCCTTCACTTGGGGTCTGCAGGCAAGAGTCGCGGGGATGCTGCTCTCTGTTTGTCATCGTTTGAAAAGCTCATCTGACACCTTGCATTAACTCTCCAGCAGAGGCGGGCGGGGGGCAGTAGAAAAGACATTTTAATCTGCTTTACAGCATGCCAGAGTCAGGGAAAAGCAGATTCCTTTCCTGCACCACACACGCACACCACTCCCCTCCCCGACACAGTCCATGCAAAACTCTGCAAAGAGCCAGCACAACCGGGTATGGGGGGAGGCCAGGATGGCAAAGCAATCAATGTTCATAAAAAAATGTATTTCCCTGTGTGTCTTTGGCCTGGTGCAGCCCCTTCTGCTCACTGCTCTGTTTATACATGATAGACAACTAATTAACATCCAAGCCTCTTGAAAGGTCTTTTCAGAGGTAATGTACTGACAGATTATGTCAGTAAGGAGCACTGATTTGTCTAAGCAGTGATCACATTGTTTCAGACTGAATGAGGTGAATATTAAACTGCTTTAAATGCATTCTTCATAAAGCACTAATTACATACTCCCGGGGGAGAACGGGCAAGGAATACTAAACAGCCGAAAAGTCAACAGAGTTCTTTTTATAGTATGTTGCTGGGTTCTGTGTTTTTCTGTCTTTCTTTCTCTCTCTCTCTCTCATTTTTTTTTACAGTAAAATCACAGCACGCTGAAGAATACACATTTATAGCACAATGGTTCACATCTAATTATATGGCAATCATTAGTTTTAAACTGAGTGTATTATATTTTCTTTGATATAGTGTGCCCCGGCATCTCTCAACATCGAATGCTTCCAATGGCAGAATTCTACTCCTCCCCTCTGTTAACAAATGATTTTTTTCATCACTACAGTTTGCTTATTGTCTTTTTTTAAAATCAGATTTAAATTGGCAGGAATAAAGGGGGGAGGGGAATCTGTTTAATCAAAATAGAACTCTGCTCCCTTCCTCCTAGACCTGTGCACTTGATTATTAACTAGGTGACTGTACTGGGTTTTTAAAGCTCAGAAAGTGAAAGAATGGTCCATTAATGAATTCCAGCAGATCCTGCTGAACTCCTGGTTTGGTTTGCACAGAGATCCCGAAAGGATGAAAGAATTTACTCTGCTGGTTGGTGTTTTTTTTTTTTTTTAATAGCACAACTGGGGGATCAAAGTAACCACAAGTCAGATACTCAAGGAAAATAAAACATAGAAATTCTATTATCAAAATGAGATCAAAAGAAGTAGAGAGGGGCATTGCCAACCATCTCTGCTCCTGCCAGCATCTTCTAGGAATCTGATCGCTAGCTTATGGTAAAGTCATAGAACCCCAGAGAAGTTGGAGGTGGAAAAGCATTAAGTCATCTAATCTGTTCCCTTAGCCAAAGCAGCCCTGTTTCCCCGCTGTGTATCATCCCGTCCAGCTGTACATGACATAGGCAGTGGGCGTGACACAACTTCTCTAGAGATAAGTGTTCCACAGTCTCACAGGGTTTCCTAGTAGGCAGTTTCCCCCCAGGATTCAACCTCTATTTTCTTGGGTTGATTTCCTCCAGCCAATGCTAGTGACAACCCCTGCACATTCCCAAACAGATCCTAGATTTACACCTTTCCATACCCATGGACAATCAAAAAAGAAGTGGATAAAATCATGGAGGATAAATCCATCAATGGCTCTTAGCCAAGATGGTCAGGGATGCAACCCCATGCTTGGGGAGACCCTAAACCTCTGACTTCCAGAAGCCAGAGTGGAAGACAGGGGTGGATCACTCCCTAATTGTCCTGTTCTGTACACTCCACCAGAAGTTCTGCTTTGGGTCACTATTGGAGATATGATATTAGGCAAGACAGACCCATCGGTCTATCCCAGTATGGCAGCGCTTACGTTCTTAATCATTATGTCAACCCAGTGCCAGCAGACATCTGGCCAAGCTGTCCATATTTCCTGAACCTCCTTTCGGCCCTGATTCAGCATGGTATTTACATTGACTTCAGTGCAACTGCTCTTGTGCTATTCAGGCATGTTATTGAGTGCCCTGCTGAACTGGGTGTAATATCATATCATGGCCAGGAATCTTTTCTCCTATAAATCACTTGTTCATGATTAAAGACTGGCTCCCAATATGGAAAATTTTCCACATGACCCACAAAGATTTAGTCCCTCCTGCTGATTTACTAAATATCAAGTAATAATAAAATGGTTGGGAGTTATATAGAACTTGTTAATCTCCACTGCATGGAGATGCAGAGAAAAGCTAAGCAACTTCTCCAAGGAAACAGAGGAAGTCTGTAGCAGAAGGAGGACTCGAACCCAAGCTTCCTGACGCCGAGGCCTTGACCGTAACCAGTACACCACGCTGCCACCTATGACTCTGTGTGCTATCAGCCAGCATTCCAGGCACCCTGTCATTGCTATGTTAGCAGGTCACTGTGTATGGTGTGGGCTGTACCAAGTTGATAAATTCCTTGTTTCCGCTCACTAATGTTCTTGGCTCAGCTACTGAACCATGGAAAAGGAAAATGTTGGTAAAATAACCCATTTGCTGCCATTCTTATGGTCCCAGAAGGCGTGCCCCCTCGGGGCTCTGCTGCTGCCCAGGCTGCGGGGATGGCACTCGTACGAGCACGTTCCCCAGGACAAAATCCATCACGTACCTACAGTGACAATGTCTAATGCCCCCCTCCCTGCTTACCTGGCTGCGACAAGCCTTTGGTTTCAGCGCTGGGGGTAGAAATGGATTTGCAGGCTTTGCACCCATTACCAGCCCTTAATATTCATGAGGCTGCCTTGGGAAATGCATTAGGTGGTAATAAGGTCTGAAAACAACCCTCGGGGGACACGATTTTGTGATGTTAAGGCAACGCGGGATCAAGCTCCCATAATGATTAGGAGACGGAAAAGTGCACTTATCCATGACAACGGAGAGGAGCAGAGGTTGACCTGCAGCAGAAGTGCCGCCATCCTGTTCAGCCAGATGGTTAGGGTCTCGGACTTGCCGTCTAGGAGAGTTTTGGTGAGCGTGATAACATCATCTCAATTAGAATAAGGTCTGGTATGAAAATAAGGCCTCCCTGTTCCTCCCCAAGGTCATGAAAACAGACTGCTATTATTATGATTATTGATTTATTTTATGGTAGTACCTAGGGACCCCAGCCATAAACCAGGGCCCCATCGGGCTAGGGTGCTGGACAAACAGCCCTGCGCTGAAGAGCTTGCAATCTAAGTATAAGGCAAAAATGTTTTTTACAGGGTTATTCCAGCTCCCTACAATTCCAGATAAGGGGGGAAATCCTGGCCTCATTGAAGTCAATGGCCAGGAATTCACCCTTCAGTTTTGGGCTGATGTTCAGTGTGGGGCACGTTTTGTGCTGAAGGTCCCATCCAAGAGTTCTTTCTGTCTGTCTGCTCTATCTGTATTTCAAAGGGACCTCTACACAGACATCTACAAAGACTCGACCTATGGGAAAGATGCCTGGAGCAAAGGGTAATTTCACTGCCTCCCCTACTGTCAAACCATTCCGCTGGCTCATCTGTTCACTTCAGCATCCAATGTCTTGGCTTGAAAAATGTCCCTGCTCCCACCCCAGACCCTGGATCTTGCTCCCATGCACTGGGGTAAATTAGGAGCAACTCCATTGACACACGTGGAGTTAAACTGGGTCACAAGAGCAGAACCAGGTCCTGTACCCCAGCTTTGCTCCCCGTCTCCTGTTCCCTCCGTACATCATGCACTGGTCTTCTCTCAACCATTCACCACTGCTGGGATGGGGTGGAGTCTCCTCTACACCACCTGCTGCCTAGAACAGCCTCCCTGCATCCCTTTGACTCAACATCTTCATCTCTCATTTCACGTCACAACTGAAGACATCCCTTTTCTCCACTCTGCACCTCAAGTTCTCTCCCCTCTGCTATTTTAGCTCTGTACCATGCTTTGACATACAAGTTCTATTAATGAAGCTCTATCAAACGGGGTCCCATTGTTTTGCACCAGCATCATTCCTAATGGGTAATTCTCTCCTGTTCATCTAGAGAGTACAGCTGTACATTTCCGTATTGTATCATATTAATGTGAGCATTATCATGCGGGTAATTAACCATTGGATCAACTTATCTAGGGATGTGCTGGATGAGCCATCATTTGGAGATCAAGAATGGCTGTCTTTATAAAAACAATTGCTTTAGCTCAACCACAAACTATTGGGTTAAATGCAGGAATTGCTGGGTGAGTTTCTCTGGCCTGTGCTGTGCAGGTTGTCAAACTGGATGGATCACAGTGGTCCCTTCTGGCCTCAAAGTCTATGCCTCTACAATACGACCTTACTTCCACTCTGAAAAGGACTGCCCGCCCCCTAGTGGGCAAGCATGGCTTTGAAGTTGTGTGTGCTTGTAGAGGCCACGTTTGCAGTCCCTTAGCAGGAAGAGTCCCCCTTCCTCGTGTCCACTTTTGGGGTTCTCATGCAGCAGGTGTTGGGCCTGGTTCTCCACTCCGTTACACTGGTTTCCCCTTCAATGGATGCTTCCCTTCAATGGACCCAGACTGTATTATCACCGCCCGACAACATAAAGCCATTGGGGCGGTCAGGTGTAATCTGCTGGTCGGTATGAATTATGCATCCACCTCCGTGGCTGACCCACAGAGGATATGGGTCTGCTACAGTGTTGGCTCTTTAGCTCAAGTGACAAGCCCATGCTTTTAGCTCCGGAGGGCCCCCTGTTAAATTGCCCATGTCAGCCATCACAGGGCCTTTGCTCCTAACAACTTCCCTTAAGATGTTGTGGGTAAGGACTTAACCTTGAACCTCTGGATATAAGGCTTGAGCTAGTATCTTGTGAGCTAAAAGACGATGTCTGTTACTGTCTGGACTAGTCAGCCGCTGGAGGGAGACCAAAAAGCCCACAATGCTTTAGCATGGGTGACACACTCCCTCTTGCTGGGCATAAGAGTGGGATAGCAGTTCAAAACTCTATGCATTGGGTAACCCACATCAGTCCACAGGCAGAGGTTTATGAGGCTGCTGACTTGTCTCCACTAGCATTCCCCAACCATTGCTACCGAGAGTGGGAAATCTTTGGCCACAAGCCTAGAGCAGATAAGACCCAATCCTGGTGGAAGCGGGATGTGTTTGCTGCTTTCCTTCTAGGTGCAAACTTCTTTGGAAAGGAAGAGTCAAGGAGCCTTTAGGTCCCCTCCGCCCCCCCGCAAAGAACATGAAAGAATCTGATAATTACTTCTATCTACCACCCAACTGTACTAATTACCAACCTATTTCTTCACAGTATGACAGACACAGGCTCTCCAAAACACATAGAGATAAATTAGCACTAATTGGTTTTCCTCTGGCTGTTTGAATTAGTATTTAAAGCTCCAATTACAAAGCAGAATAATTACTATTAATGTCCTGTCGCAGTACAAAAGGCAGATAGCTTGAGAACTAGACCAGGTGTATTATTACACTGATTACAGAATATTTAACCTGGCTCCTTAAGACAAAGGTGCAGGAAAACTTGAAGGAAAAAAAAAAAAGGCAGATGGTTGCTACTTCCTGCTGGGAATGTGGAGGGAGGGGGTCTTTCAAACCTGGGATCACGGAGGTACAAAGGCATTGAAGAGAAACGGAGTGAGGGAGAGAAAGAGCAAAAAGGACGGGAGGGGGAAGAAAAAAGAGAAAAAAGAGCAGTTATGACAGAAAACAAACAGCTTTTTTTTTTTGGTTGGGAAAGGGGAAAAAAATACAGGCCTGAAAGAAAGAGGCTATAAACATCTCTGTGAGATTCTGCTGGGAACAATGCGGCCGACACACACGCACTCCTTGGGAAGCTCTTTCTGACTTCCACTTTCTTGACATTTCGTTTGCGCTAAATTGAGAGACTTCAGGGAATACAAATAGCTGCTGTCTCTGTTAAAGCTCAGGAGTACAAAAGACAATGAGCGCTGATGCTTCAAATGGCTCTCCTTCTCCCACCCCTTTCCTTGGGCTCCCGGCTGCTCCCCTGGCCTGGGAGCAGGCATTCTGCTCTTTCCCTATCAGCCTTGATCCCATGAGGCCTGGTCTGGTGTCTCTAGAGAGAGCCAGCAGGCTTGGAGGCAAGTCAGATTGGGTGCATGCCTCTGTGCTGAGCAGTGCTTGTCCCTACTCTAATGCAAAGGGTGGGAGCCAGGATGGGGTGGAAGTAGAGAGTGGGCATAGCTGAGAAGACAGGGACTTCTGTGTGATCGTAATCATGCTAAGGAGGAGCTTACCCACATGTCCCCTCATGGGCCTCGCTCCTGCGACTGTGTACAATGCTCGACCATTGTGAGTTTGCAGGATTCAAGCACCTAGTTAGGGGAGGGAGAGGAGTGACCCTCTGACTTTCTTCCATTCTGGAAGACCTTCCTCCTCCTCCTAATGGTTGCACACATCTGGGCAACATTCTCCTCCACAGGAGGGGAGCTGGTACTCCTAGCAACAGCTGGAAACATCTTCACAGAAACATCCGTGGGGGTCTGTGCTGGGCACATGGCATAGGGGGGTCTGTGCAGGGCACATGCTAGGATAGTCGTGCCCAAGGTAGGTGGCATTGCTGGTATTGCAGCCAACATTCCTGCTCCCCGAAATAGATTCTGCTGTCCAAAGGCTTCTGCAGAGGGCTGATTTACTTGCAGAGTCATTGTTCTGCCGAGCTAATCTAGCCTGTTCCTTGAGTATGAGGCACTATGTAAAACAAAATTCTCTTTGATTCTATTCCAGCCCAGGAGCGTTGGTACTTTCTCCTTTTTTGTAGCAAACCCTCTGGCTGCCTCTAAGTCCCAGGGAATGGGCTGGATGCTCTTTAGTTTTCTGGAAATCATGGAACCGGGAGAAAGACTCGAAATGTTAGAATGACAAAAATGTGATGCTCAAGAGGAAGGAACATGGCCTGGTGGCATCTGCAGCTGCCAACCTATAAATCTCATCCAGCCAAGACAATTCCGCCCCCAGATGTCCTTCCTGCCCTTGTGATGATTCCCATACTCTGAGACTTCAGGTCTGCAGTGGAGAGAAGGGGCTTACATGAAATCTGTCATTTTGACAGGCAGGCTCCCTCCTTGTCAGTCTTTAAACTGGGGGGTAGGGCTGGAGCAGGGGATCCCTTGGAATTCTGTAATGCTCAATGCCAATTTCCCCAACACAGAATTCCATGGCAAACATTTATCTGCTCAGCAACCTTTCTGCACCAGTTGCAATGAACCTGCACAATGTACAGCCAACTGCAGGATTCCAGAGAACATTTAACATCCTGCGCCGTCGTGCGTGTGCACACACACATGATGCCAAATCCACATTTGAACTGCTTTTACCCAGAAGCCCACATCTGAACACTAGATCCCCATATGCAGGCTTTGGGAAAGTTTGGATCCAGATACAAAGTTAGCAGCTTGAATACACACTTTGATCCTTCTTTGATGAGTAACCATTTGCTGGGAAGGAGATGTCTTCTGTGAGGAGAGAAGCTTTATATCAGACCCTTGCCCGAGTATCTTCGTCTTGCATTTTGGGATTGCCCTGGGAGGACCAATTACGTCACTGCAGCTGTTACTTCAGCACTTGCTGCCTACACTGGCTCTGCACTGGCAGTCAGGGACATGGTAATAAGGAACATCCTACCTGCTCATAGCAAGTGCAGTCACAAGGGTGGTGTGAGGGCTGGTGCACAGTTGCTAGCATATATGGGTGGTGTGTTACAAGCAGGCTATGGGGCTCCGGAATTGGAACGCCTTTAGAGACCCTTGCTAACTCCTGTGGTAGCGAGGATCTCTAAAAGAATTAAAAGTGCAGAGCGAGAGGAAGGGGGTGGGGGAGAATACCAGGGCTGGGCAGAATTCCCAGCAGTCAGGGGGATTTGGCCAAATGGTTCTGGTTTGGGCCCATCACTATGTGAGCAGAGGAAAACTAACTACCTGGGATGTGGCCAGTTCATCTCTGCTCCCCCCTTCTCTCTATATGTCTTGGCCTTTGCTTGCTCTGAAGCTCACTCACCTCCTGCTCTTCCATGACCAGGGGCACCTGTGCTCCCAAGATGACTTATGGGATATTTCCCTCTTTAACATTCAGCTGTCTCCTTTCATTCAACTCCATCTCCAGCCTCCCTTTCTCTATGCGTGAGTCACTGTGTCCGGCTCTCGGTGCCAAATGTTGGGCAATCCTTTGCACTGAGGTTGCCATATAGTGAAATTGTATTTGTCATTTAGGCAGGCGCAGGGCAAGCGAACACCACCGTTCTGTAAACGCACCTGCAGCACCCCCTGCTGTTCCAGTCACGTTGCCACTCTCCCACCGCTCTGCTCGTGCACCTCAGCACTGACGTGAGACATGCTGCTATTCCCGACTACAGAGCTAGATGAACGCACGTCATTCCTCACCTGCACTCCCTGTTCTTCCATTACCGCCCTACGTCCCAGCTCGGCCAGTGGTCCACACTCCACACCTGGAGCATCCTCTGCTCTTCCTGTCCTGGTCTCCCCACCCTCTCCCCTAACAGCTCTTCCAGTCACCTCGTTCATCACTGTGAGCCCCTTGTGCTAATCCAGTCCTAGGCCCACCCCCATGTGCCTCAGCCCTGACCTGCTGCACTCCCTTCTGTTTCAGTCCAGCCTCCCGCTCCCGCAGCTCTGCCAATGCAGCTCATTCATAGCCCCTGCTGTTCCAGTCCTGACAGCCCCCTTCACTTGCCGACACTTCTCTCTCCTGACCTGCAGCGTCCCTTGTAATTCAACGTGAATTACTGCAACAGCAGAAGGCTCAGCCAATACACCTCTAATCAGACTTTCTTTCCCCTTACTGCATGCCTTTCTTGAGAACAGAGTCCTTAACACGCCAGACTACAGCATGGCTTTAGCATGTAGACAACTGTCCAGTAGCAAGAAGGAGTTGCTTACACGTAATTTACTTGTGATTGGAAAAAATTACACCCCAGCGTGCACAGAGCACTGGACTGGGTCTCAGGAGATCTAGGTTCCATTCTTGGCTCTGCCACTGACCAGCTGGGTGACCTTGAGCAATTCACTTCACATCTCTGGGCCTGTTTCCCCTCCCACCTTGTCTATTTAGACTGTCAGATCTAAAAATCTGTCTCTTGCAATGCACCTGCACAGCATTGAGCAAAATGGGGACCTGATCTCAGATGGGGCCTCTAGGGCCTATTGTAATACAAATAATAATAATAGGTCTTCAGGGTGGATAATGTGCTCACCCGCTGTTCCAGCTGGAGACAGAGTTCCTGGGAACCATGTGGTAGCCTGCATTGCGAAGCCACTCTGCCTGTACAGCAGACATCTCTCACAGATCTTACCACTTCCCAAAGCGGCACAAATTGGTTGGTCCCCTCTCTGCTTAAAATCTTGTCGTCTTTTTAGCTCCAGACATTTTTATCACGCTTACATTGAGACTCCAAACACCAATGATGCTTCATCATTAGCAAGTACAATTGACAGCAAATGCTCCCTAAACCTTTGGCTGAATGCTCCCAGGCAGTCTGGCGTGGCTGCGACAGGAAGGAGTAGGAAAGGGAATGGTGGGCGGAAAGGTATGTTAGATGCTATTGGCAGTGGAGTGCTCAAGGCAGCCAAGTTCTGTCCTTCCACAGGCAAATTCTAAAGCCAGCACCAGGGCTGCGGGAGTTAAGTTTGCTCCCCTGGCTGATTCTCAAAGAACCATAGAAACATCTGCCCATTGGCCATGTCTCACACACAGGGCCAGTGCAGGATTGGTCCCGCCAACATCATCCCTGTGTCGTCATGGGGAAACCCCAGGCTCATGCCAGCTCTGTGACCTGCTCTGGCTGCGGTGGGAGGAGATGGGAAAGAAAGTGTTGATCTGGGTGTGTGTGAAGCAAAATCCCGCCTGTGTGAGTTTACACAGCCCTGTTCAAACTGCACTGAGATGAGTCTGCACAGGCTCGTGGGTGTGGAGTGAGGGGGGGAGCTGGGGAGGGATTTCTTTTTAAGAGACAAGGTGGGTGGAATGCGGGGATGCCAGCTGGCAATGGACTATATTTCTACTGACAAGGCTTTACCCTGTAGGTGTGAGGAATTCCAATTAAATATTCAGCCTATTTGTCTGCGTGTGGGAGAGGGTTTGCTGTGGAGGAGGGAAGCCTCAGACGCAGCTCAGTCGCTAACCATTAAAAGAGAAATTAGCTCAGTTCATCAAGGGAAGCTAGTGGAGGGTTTTCCTCTCTCTCTCTCTCTCAGAATCAGCAAGGAGAAACTGTTGATATGTCAGGATGGGCTGCACTTGACCAGGATAAGAATGCCAGGTACCAAACCCTCCTCCAAGGGACTCTCATTGCTCTCGAAAGGTGAACCCTCCGGAGAGCTGCTACGAAACCAAGGCTGCCCAAAATGCAAGTATCCTGATGGGGATAGGTACATACACAAATGAGACCACCTTGCTCTTCTTTAGTGTAGGCACATTCACCCTCACAACGCCTCTGCTGGGGAAACTGAGGCACAAAGGAACAGTGGCTAAGGCCTAAATTCTCAAAAGCCCATTGGGAGCGCACATCACCTTTGAAAGTCAGGCACCTACATAACTTGCCCAAATAGCACAGTGAAAATAAATGACTTCCTTGCACCTCTGGTTCCACTGCCCCAGCCGGAGATCGGGGTATGTATTTGCTCCCATGGATGGTGGCTGAGAATGGGATAGTAGAAAGCTGCATAGCAGCCACGCACATTGCATATGCTTGAGGCCAACCTGTACATTCCCTAAAGATTTTTAATTTGCCACTCTCTTGTTCCAGCATGAAACCATCCTAAAGCAAATGCTGGGGCCCCGGATCATTGGGGGCTGTACACTAACAAGCTATACAGAATTAATTGCTCTTGCATTTACTGTCCATCTCCTTTCCAAATCATTAGTGATATATTAATTAATCCGCTCTAACTGGAGGCCCTCACATTAGGATGATCTTTTTAAGCCTATCAGTGGTGCCCTGCACTGGTGTAAGCTTCATTGATTAAATTCTCTTTCCCTCTTGTAGTGCCTGGCATTCACAAATCAGATCAATGGGACTTAATGATTTTTCTTACAAAGGTAAAGTTTGTTTGGGGTGATGTCTCAAATGGCTGGAGGCTGGAACAAAGCATTTGGTGACAGGTCTCTTGTAATGAGCTGGAAGAGCTAGAGTTTCGATAGCCTTGACTGTAATATAGGTCATCAGCTTCATGTGTACAACCCAAAACCCTTTTTTTAAATTTTCCTGCCTGGAGAATTTTGAAATGTTGGGGTTCTGCTGCTAATTGGAATGAATGCAAATTTCAAAATCTCTAAATCCTTTGTAAAATAGAACTTCCATCCTCTGCCCAACTCAGCTCAGAGCAAAAAGATGCTCATCTAGCAGGCCAATGGGCAACAAATAAAAATTTACAAATGCAGTCTAGATAGAGAGATACTGGATAATCTAAGCAGCATGTTGGATAAAATCCCCCTGCCTAATGTGCCCCATTATTTATTTATTTAGATTTAAAATAAAGACTTCTCTCTCAGGGTCTACATACAATAAATACAGTTATACTAAACCTCACCAGTACTGAATTCAGCTCCACAGGAATTTAGACAGCCAACCAGCCTCCTAAGCCCCTGCATCATTTAGGAAGCACGCCTTCAGCTTTCTCCAGAGACCCCTATCAAACAGCTGTAATAGAATCATAGAAACATAGCGCTGGAAGGGACCTTGAGAAGTCATCAAGTCCAGCCCCTTGCACTGAGGCAGGACCAAATAAACCTAGATCATTCTTGCCAGGTGTTTGTCCAACTTGTTCTTAAAAACCTTCAGTAATGGGGATTCCACAACATCCATTGGAAACCTACTCCAGAGCTTAACTACCCTGATAGTTAGAAAGATTTTCCTAATATCTGACCCAAATCTCCCTTGCTGCAGAGAAAGCCAATTACTTCTTGTCCCACCTTCAGTGGACATGAAGAACAATCGATCACCATCCTCTCTATAACAGACCTTAACATATTTGAAGACTGTTATCAAGTCCCCACTTCTCCAGTGCTCTGAGCCATCACCCATCCTTCATGAGTTCTCAAAGATAATCGTGAATGATTCTGTGATTGTTTCAGCTAATTCCTTAAGTACCCTAAGGTGCATTTTCATCAGGCCCTGCTACCTTGAATACATTTAACTTATTTAAATATTCTTTAATGTGTTCTTTCCCTGTTGGCTTGTGTTCCTTCCCCCTTGTTGTGAATTAATCATGTTAAGTGTCCGGTCACAATTTACCATTTTAGTGAAGACTAAATCAAAATAAACATTTAACAACTCAGCTTTCTTTATGTAGTCTGTTATTAACTCTCCTTTCCCACTAAGTAGAGGACCTACACTTTCCTTAGTCTTTCTCTTGCTCCTAATGTATTTATAGAACCTCTTATTATTGCCTTTATGTCCCTTGCTAGGGTAACTCATTTTGGGCCTTAACCTTCCTGATTTTATCCCTAAATGCTTGTGCTATTCTTTTGTACTCCTCCTGAGCAATATGTCCATGTTTCCACTTTTTATAGGATTCCTTTTTGATTTCAAGGTTATAAAAGAGCTCATATTGGCACCACATTGGCCTCTTACTGTCCTTCCTATCTTTCCTTTCTGTTTGGGTAGGCTGCTGTTGTGTCTCTAATATTGTCGCATTGAGAAACTGCCAGCTCTCCTGAACACCTTTTTCTCTTAGATTTTCTTTTTCTGCATGCCTCAAAAGTCATTACATTTGGGCTATTCTGGCCAAGGTGGGGAGCAAGTTCCAGAGACTCAGAGCCCTCCTGGAGAATGCTACACCTCCCTTGCGGACATTGATGGAGCAACAGTAGAGATAGGCCATCTTAGGCAAAAAGCCCTAGAGTCGGTAAGACCTGTGAGATGTTTGACCTGAGCCGCTATTGTATCAGTACAGAATGGTGGCTGCAGCAGGCCAATTGCTGTGGAAATGATGCCCCAGGAAAGAAAAGACAAAAATGAGACAGCTCGCTGTCTAATCTGCCAGGCCTGGGCAGTGCAAAGGTGGATGGCTGGGGCAGAAATAATGCAGCAACTTAATCAAAAGCATATTTCTCCGAACCATTAAATCAAATGGTTGGTGTGCTGTGTCGCCAAGGAGAGAAGCCGGCTTTAATCAGCTGAAAATCCTCATTGCAAGTTTCATTAAGGAACTAAACCCTTTCTTTAAACTCCATCCATGCCACCTACAGGCTGGTTAACCCAAACTAAAAGGCCATCATAAGGCCAGCCATTGTGACACCAGAGCTGCTTTCATTGGTGACTTTACTGATGCACTGGAGGACAGCTACAAAACTGACTAAGAGGGAGAAGGCTCGGCTAATCCCCTTCTGCTGCAGTAGCCATGTTCTGCAGATGCTCCGTGCTTGTAGCAGTAAGGTTCTACCCAGACCCTGTCCTACTGGTGTAGCTCCCCGTGCCAAAACCATGACCCAGGGGACTGAGCTTGACAGAACTCTTCCACTCCACTGGGAATGGCAGAGAGGGCACGCGGTCTATCAGGCCCCTTATGGATATATTGGGGACAGAACATTAATAGCACAACAGTGAGGAACAGTAAATTGGCTAATGTGCCACCACACGGAAATGTCTGGCTTGCAGCTGATTAGAGAGGTGGCAGATTCTGGCGCAGCAAAAACAGAACTCCAGCTTGCCTGCACATTTCACCCTAGGGAAAAATCTCCTTTCCCATGGGCTCTTTGGAAGGATGGGGTCAGCTCCCCACGCTCCATAGAATCCCCAAGTGGCACCCTGGAGTGCCAGTCTGTCTCCTAGAAGCACAGAGATTTTGATTACATTACCCTTCGGCCCAAAACCAACTGTAGAAACCTTGTCCTCTAAGCTGACTTCTCAACCAACCAACAGCAAGTGACAAGAAAAACCTGAAGGGATGAGGGGAGTGGGAGGGAATGAAAGAAACATACAGCCCCCACCTATCCTGGGAAAGGAGGACACAAAAGTCAGTCTTGAATGCAGGTATGAAGACAGACTTGCAAGCTGTTCATTATTCTTCGGCCTAAGGGTAAAGCCAGGAAAGGTGATGGAGATACATGTTCTGAGGGCATATTATCACTGGGCACACTTGGCACATTATTACTGTGGGATCTCGTGGTTAGAGCAGCGGCCTGAGGGCATGTTAGCACAGGTGATCAGCACCTGCGTCTGGCCTAGCCTAGCCTGGGTGGGAGCCGCTGCGCTGCAAAGCCAGCCTCGAGTAACTGTGTCCACCCGGTGCTGCACTCACTTGTGAATGGCGCTGGGACTTCTGGGGGGCATTTTCTATGGTTCTTAGGGCTGTGCTAGGATGAGCCGCTCTATGATCCTTTCCCAGTCAATTGTGGGAGAATGTGGAAACGGGGAGAATTGCGGGACGACATGGGAGGACCAGTGGCACTCAAGTGGTTCAGCTTGCATCTTCACTGCAAAGTAGACAGGTTACCAGCCTCAGTGTGAGCACCGTTCAAGCATTAGCCTATAGCACCAGGATAGGCTAGCTAGCCCAAGTATAAACACCACCACAGTGGGGCTAGAGGGTTTGTGTGTGCGTGGATGGGAGCCAGATTAGGGGCAAACCTTGAGTAAGCCCCTGAGTTCACTGCAGTGAAGACAAGACTTGAGAGTCAGGCATTCTGGGTTCTATTCCTGACTCTGGGAAAGGAACGTGGTCTCTAGTGGCCTGAGAGTCAGGACTCCTGGGTTCTATTTCTGGCTCTGCCACTGGCTGTGTGATTTGGGGTAAGCCTGTTTCCTAGCTGTGAAATGGATATATTGATAATGACTCCCCTTTGAGAACCTTAGATGAATAACCTCCAAGTGCTTCACTGTTGCACTCAAAGTCTCTCCTTAGCACCAAAGAAGATGAAACACAAGCTGCCTTTTAACTTTAACTGCAATCCCCAATGGGGTTTCACCTGCAGGCCCTTGACAAGGAAGGCAAAACGGTGTGGCAAAATGCCTGGCTTCCTGAAGGCAAATCTTTTTTGAATGGTGGAAACGCTTTTAGAACTTCCCCCTTTGCAAAGGGGAAGAGAGCAGTGAATAGACGGTGAGGCGTTTTCCACTGCTAGGGATAACCTTGTAGGAGGAAAGGGAATCCAATTAAATATTCAATGCTGTGGAGTCTGTGGGAGTGTGGGAGAGGGATCCCTTCCTCTTATTGCATTTCTTATCTGCTCAGGGACAGAGAGGCACCAAACCACTAAAAATATTCATCACTCACTTTCCACAAGAAAGTAAACAAGAAAGTTACACAACTACTACCCTCCCCCCTTCCCAGGCACTTCCTCCAGCAAACATGCAGGAAAAACATTGGGGCAGTTTATCTAAGCTGCTACCCTTCTGCTGCCTAACTTTGGGCTGCAATCCTAGCAGAGCTCACAAGCTAGGTGGGGTTGGGCTAGGTCAGAACTTATATGGGAAACCACTGCAGAAAGCCCAGATCCTGAAGGCAGTGTAATTAGGAGATGATGTTCTCTAAGAATCAACATCCAGGTCCGGTGCGGTCTCTTGAATGAAGTGCCCATATACTAGATAGTTTTACTCTTGTTTTCCCTAAATTCTCCCTGAAGTTTTAATGGGGGGGGGTTTACTGGGTTCTTCTTCACTTCCTATCTTATCATGCATTATTTCTATGTGCTGCTACACAGGGTCTGCATTCCACCGGTAGATTAAATGAATCCTGTTTGTAAAGCACTTTGGGATGAGCGGTGCCACAAAAATACAAGATGCTTCTGCTGTTATAACATATAGTAGCCACACTCTGCTCGCAAACCCCTTTTAACAGGAAGAGACCTGAGGTACTGATCTCCTGCCAGGTAACGATCCACCTAAGCTCAATTCAGCCGAGGGAAGCCTTGGAATCGAAAGGGGACACGTGCCTGCATTTGTTGCAAGTGTGGTCTGGGGGCGAAAGCACAGGCCTGGACGTCCTGAGGATTGGATGCTGTTCACTTCTTTCCTGTGTGACCTTGGACAAGTCACTTCCCCGCTCGGTGTCTCAGTTTCCCTATCAATAAAACAAAGCTGTTGATACAAACCTCTCTCACAGAGGGTCTTGTGAGGCTGAATTCACGGCTGTTTGAAAAAATCACCGGAGGGAAGTGATAGAGAAGAGCCAAGTTTTATTATTAACACTTGTAACAAAACAGTATCTTGCACCCATGGCTCTCAAAGGTCTTACAAACATTAAATAAAAACTCTCAGTGTCCCCATGTTACGTCCATTTTGTGGCACGGAGAAAGGAAGTGACTGGTGCAAGGTCACACAATGGCAGAGTTGGGAACAGAGCCCAGTGCTTGCTCTAACCATTGCACACTTCAGGCTTAGGTTGTAAACTCCATAGAGTGGGAAAGTATCTTTTTGTTCTAGGTTTGTACAGCACCTAGCACGGTGGGATTCTGGCACATGATTAGGGCTCCTAGGCACTATGGTAATACAAAGAGACCGAGCAACCCAAAGAGCTCAAAAATTAATATCAATCGCATGTAGGTCCTACACAAACACAGGAGTCTGATATTTCTTCACAAGCTCCAAAGATGGTCTTGTGCTTTTCCATTTAATTTTTTTGCTGTAACCATCTGTAGGTTTTTGGTTTTGTTTTTTTGGGGATTTTATTTAAATCCAAAGCCAGAAACTCCATAGCAACCCTCAGCTCCCAGGTTCTGACTCCAGCACTTTGATCACTCTGTCATTCTGTTTAAGGCTATACCCCTGTAGGTGTGAGAAACTCCAATGAAGTATTCAGCCAGTTTGCCTGTGCGGGGGGGCGGACGACACAGGCTTTGCTGTGGAGGAGGGAAGCCTCGGCTTGTTCGTGGTGACTAATTGTTCCAACACCCATTGTCTGTGGCATAACGGGGAGGGCTTTCCTGCACCACGCAGCTGCCTCTGCATTCCCTTATCTGGAAATATGCAGCTCCCTGCTCTGTTCTGGGGGCTACAGGACAAAGTTAGAGGGGCCCAAGCAAGTCAAGCCTGGCATTACAGGGCTTCTGACCATCTATCCTTGGCTGTCATCTGGCTCTCACGGCTGTCGAGTCTGAGCTCCGCACAGTCTTTAATGGATTTATTCTCACAACACCCCTGTGAGGCTGGATGGTGCTCTTACCCCCTTGTACAGCTGGGGCCCTAATCCACAAAGGTATTTAGGCCTCTATCTCTCATTGATTTCAATGGCAGTTAGGCACCTAACTACCTTTGACCATCTGAATCAGAGAGACGACTGGCCAGATTTTCAGTCGCATTAGGGACCTGAAGATGCAGAAAACTGGACAGCTACCTCCCATGAAATCAATGGAACTCAGGTGCCCAATCCACTAAGGGGATTTTGAAAACCCCACTAGGTGCCTAAATCCCTCGTAAATCTGGCCCTGAATTACTTGCCCGAGATCGCACAGGTAGCCGATGGTGGAGCGTGGAACTGAATCCAGGTTGCCGGAGTTCCCGCCTAACCCCTGGTTCCCCTGTAAGATTAGGGAGGCCCATGCAGCTGCATTATGCTTTAGGGCTGGAAGATTAGGGGAACCCATGTAATTAAGGGGCACTGGCAATTGTACTGTGCTATAAGGTTTCAAGCAAGCCTCATAGGATTAGCGAAGGCCCTTAGCAGCCCTCCTTCTACTATAGGGTTTTGAGCAGCCCTGTTGGATCAGATAGGCCCCGGCAGCGTAGCCATTCTATATGGTTTCTAAAAGCCCGCAGAGATCTGAAGATCCCCGAGCATCCTTTCTGAGCTATAGGGTTTCCATCAGCCCAGTGGGATCAGAGAGGCTTCTGGCATAAAATCACAAAACCCGTTTTTCCTTGTGAGTTACAGGCAGGATCTGAGCTCAGGCCTGCAGCTGTAAAGGACAGGCCTAGCTCATGACTGCTCTGCTTCACCTGGCTACCTGGACCCTTGAAACACAAAGACAATGGCCAAGTGCGGCAGCCTGAGCTTCAGGCCCAGGTCCTGGCGGCACACAGGTAAGGTCTCCTTTACTACAGACTCAGCGCAAACGCAGTTCTAGTCAAGCAGGAATCCACATGCCATTAACTCCTCTCCACATATTGGAGCAATGGAGGCTTCATCTCCTGACTCAGATTGGACCGGTCTGCCTGGGCACAGTGGATCCGGGCAGGCTTCTTCTGCAAAGATTTTCAACTCCATTATCTACTTCTCACTCACATGTTCAGGGTCAGATTTTTAAAAGAGCCCGGCATGTTGGGTGCTGAAATCTTTTGAAAATCTGGCCTCTGATAGGGGCAGAGCACCAGAAAATTTGGCCCCAAGAATGCATAGGGTTGTTGTTAATCCTACCACCTGGCTTGTGCACCCAGCATAGATTGGGTCACCTACATTATGCTAGGCCATGAACACACACTTCTCATTGCACTCTCCTTGGACTGTGCATGGGGAAGGGGAGGTAGCTGGACCTTGATGCTATTTTAAAGAGGGATCTTCACGCACTGGGAAAACACTTCATTAAAAGAGCATCTATCCAAACAGAGCTTCACTTGGCCAGTGCTTCTCAGTTGCCCCTTTGCTTTCCCTCGCAGAGATATACTGCTGTATTCTACATTAAAGGCCCAAACACACCTAACATGGGCCTGAACCAATGCTCCACCCCACGGATCTGAGCACCCCCACCGTTCGGGGAGGGGAGTTAAATCTGAATCGTGTGCCTCAAACTCATCTTTAAATCATTAAACACACCTTAAATTGTTCCTCGAATGGAACGGGTATCCAATGGCAAGCACAGTGTGTGTTGCCATGGGGATGATTGTGGTGTCACACAAATTCATCATTACATGCCTGCAAAGATCACATAGGAGAAACAGAGAGACCTAGAAGGACAAAACCCCAGTTAAACTTTAAACACAGCCTCAGCAATTAGTCAAATTAGTGATTAGTTGTCATAAGAACAATGAGGAGCACATGAATAGGGTGTGAGTTTGTGTTTACATCGGAGAGGGCTGGAAGCTTTTGTCCTGTGAAAGTCCCTCTTGTGTTTATCTAACATAGTCATTGCTGACCCTTCCCCATCTCCAGACCTGCGGCTGGCCATTAACATTCCAAACATAGATGCAACGGGAGCAGAGGCCAGGTACTTCCACATGGACTAGGACAGTTAAGTGTAGATGGGGGGCTGGGATTGAATGTTCATATAATAAAATAAAGCTAGGCCAGGTTTTTCTGGCACAAAGGCCTTGCTTAGACCAAGAGTTATTCCACCCATGCAGTTACCCTGGAGATGCACTGCACCAGGGTAAAAAATGACTTGTAGCCCTATAACTTGCCTCAGTTTCAAAGCTCGGTGAGCTGCGCTGATGCCTCTAACTACCTGGGTGTATCTACACCACTGCAAAAATCTCCAGTGCATCAGCTCCCAGCCTCCGACAGAGCTGAACTCATAAGGAGCAAGACACCATCATCTACAGAGACCTGGGAGAGGAATCTGCCAAACCCTTTAGTTACTGCTTCTCTTTCTAGCTTACTACATGGGGCCCTGGCTACTCGCATTAGAAGCAGAGACTGGCCTCCCCTCTGCTCAAGAGCCCTCTAACGGTATCTGAGAAATCAGGCCCCGTCCTGCCTACACCCCTCACTGCTGCTCCCTGTGGTGGTGTTTTCTCCAGTGTTTGGTGCCATCCAGTTTTAATAGGCTCAAGTGCTGGAGCTTCCACCGCTTTCCTCAGGCAGACCACTCCTCTCTCTCCTGGAATCTGCCATCAGGAAGATTTTCATGAGACTGGCTCTAAATTTTCCTGTTGTTGACTGTTTCATCCTCTCGCACCCTCCGAATCTGCTCCTCCTCCTCCCTAACAGGCACACGCTTCCTGTACCTAGAGGAGACGCTCCTTTTCAGTGCCATCAGAATGAAACAGGCCGCTCCACGGGTGGTGGTGGGGGTCGTGGGTGGCTACAGAACAGCACATGAGAGCAGACCATTTTGATCAGAGATGGGCCCAAGTTGCACAGCTCAGGAGAATTTGCATTAGGGCCCATCTCTAAATGCCCTCCTCTCACTTTCCCTGTGCTGCAGGGCTTTGTAAGGTCGCACCTGAGGGACTCAGGCCACAGTCCGCATGGTACTCAAGGTATCATCTGTTGTGGATGGATGAAGGGCTGAGCTGATGCTGCTCGGGTTTCTGCCTGGGGTACCAGGGATTCTAAGGGTTAAAAACCGGATGCTTAGACTTGCCAGCGCACCAGGATTCAGCAGACACTGGAGAGTGACT
Organism: Lepidochelys olivacea; assembly: GCF_965140295.1. Classification (NCBI taxonomy): domain Eukaryota; kingdom Metazoa; phylum Chordata; order Testudines; family Cheloniidae; genus Lepidochelys; species Lepidochelys olivacea. The sequence goes on from NC_140436.1 coordinate 6,297,682, forward strand.
TGGGGATGCCAGGGTTTCGGAGAAGCTGCAAAGACCTCAGTACAGGAGGCGAACACTCCAGCTGCTGAATTCCCATGGGATGAAGTTGCCAATGAAACTAACATCCACCTACCCCCATGGAAGTCCCAATGCCAGGGTGTGCTCGTGAGCGAAAGCCAGCAGCGCCAGCAGCCTGGCTTTCAAGGGGACAGACAATAGAGACCCGTGCTCACACAGACAGTGCTTGTGGGTCAGTCGCTCAGACGCATAACATGTGCACCATGGTGCAGCATGGGTTGCAAGGGAATGAGCTTTCAAGGAGGGAAGTCCCCAGTGGCCCTGGACAACAGCGAGTCTTGTGTTTACACAGGCCAACGAGAAGCCATCCTGAGCTTGAAGGAGATTGGCCTGTTTGCAAAAGCTTGTGCAGTGCCACCTCTAGACTGGTGCCTCTCCCTTGGGCAGAGCTTTGGAGCCAAACAGGGCTGGCTGAGATTTCAGGCACTCAGGCGTGAGTAGCTTGGGGCCTGTGTCAAGAGGGGAGAGGATGACCAGGGTTGCGAATGACACACCCGCAGCCCTCTGTCAAGCAGAGCTGCCCAGGCATCTCCGGCTGCTCACCTGTGGGCATGAGCCATCAGGCTGCCCTCTTCCGCCCGAGGACACTTGGCTGCCCCCCATGGGGCCTACACTCCTCCACAGGGCAGGGGCCTCCCTTCCCATGGGCAGAGCCCCCTGCCCAGCTACTCTCCAGTTGGCAGAACCCGCGCAACTGCACTCCCACAGGGAGAAGCCTCTGGTGCCCTCCAACGGGTGCCAGTCCGCTGTGTGCCGAACCCCCCCCCCACCAGCTGTAGGCAGACACCTCGCCCCCACAGCCCCTGTGGGCAGGAGCCACCCCACCCCTGCAAACCGTGGGCAGTCAGCAGGATGTGCCGGCCCCTCCCCTGCACTTCCCAGCCAGCGTTTTACATAACTTCTGCTGCTTAGTCACAGCTTCGCCTCTTTTTTCCTTTTCTTTTTTTTCCCTTTTTTTTTTTTTAATGTGGAACGATTTCGGCAGCATCAGCGCGCGAGTCATTCCGGCGAGGGAAGTCCCTTCCTTTCTTCCGTTCCCTTGGTAACGGGAGCGAATTTGCCTTTCAAATGATTCATGACCGGGGTGCTGTAGGAGTTCCCTCCTCCAACACAAATCTCTCCCACACAGCCACACATACCCGATTAATCACTGATTAGAGTCTCTTCCGCAAGGTAAACCTGGGAATCAAGTGGCTGCGGTCCCCGCCTCCACCACCTCCCTGCCACCCCTAGATTTAAGCTGGAGGCCCTAGGCTCTGACCCTTGGATCACGCATGGGTCTTGGATTCCGGAGTGGAGGGTTGAGTGGCGGCTCAGGAACAGATTCCCACACAAAGGCCTCTCTCAGTGGGGTTGGGGTTTACTGGTTCCTTTTTTTCTTTTTAACGGGAAATGCAGTCTGAACTGTCACATAGACACGACTAACAGCTCAAGCTTCTCTGAGCATGAATTACAACACGGTCACATCCCCGCCCTCCCACAATCTCACACACAGACACACACTTCCCGTCTCTTCCCCTACAGCTTCTCAGAGAGCAACAAGCAGCTCCTGGCCGGCTGCTTCCAGGGAGGAGAGGTTTTTAGGTCTCTTTTTTATAGGTGCAACTTACTGGCACATAGCTATTGTCATAGATTAAATGTCCAGGGCTAGACCCTTTGTGGGTGTAAAGTTCTTTCAAGTCAGTGGAGCTGTGCCATTTACACCAGATGAGGCTCTGGCCCTCCATCTTTCGGACCTGAGAGACTGACAAATCCTCATCACAGATTGATAGAGAAGAATTTGTCTGGTGTTCTCAGCTGGAGCAGGGAAAAACACTTGCTTTAACAGTTCCAGCATTAACTCTCTTGGCCAAGTCACAATGTGCTTCATTTACCCCACCTACCACACTGAAGTTGTGATGATGGCAACACCTGGGGAAAGGGAATTGAAAAAATCCCTGATGTGTCTTTAAAATCAGTTTAGTCTAACTTGGGCCCACAACCACGAGAATAACTATCATGATCTTTTCTGGCATGGCAGATCAGGTGGTTTGGGTGCCTTACATGTTCATTTCCATACCTTAACATGGCTGGATTTCTTTTAAGTGTAACCTTCATTTCCTGGTTGGTTTGGGGATAACCACAACATCGCTGCAAATGGTTTTTTTTACTCTTTAAGTTACTGATACGTACCCTCAGCCTTCACTGAAATGTAACTTAATTTTTTGTCTTGTCATGTAAACTAAGAGTATGCAGGGGATGCAGTATCAGGGTTTAAATTTCTATTAAATGGACTTTTTAATAGCTCACAGAGCTGATTATAAAGCCAAACATCATCAGCTTGGGTTGTATTATTATTATTTGTATTATAGTGGTGCATACAGGTCCCAACGAAGCTGGGGTCCCCACTGTGCCAGGCACTGTACATACCCAGTGAGAGACAGTCCCTGACCTGAAGAGGTCCCAGTAGAGGTGCCGTTAGTGGGGGTTCATGTGTTCAATTGCACCTGCAGAAATTGGACCCGCGCCGCTCCATCATGATGGAAGGGCAGCTGGGGCAAACCTGACTGGCGCTGCGACCCTGTGTACTGGGTCACAACGTCTGGAGCAAGGACTGAGCCTAGCCCTGTGGGAGGGGAGCTGCTGGTGCAGGGTGAGCATGGGAGGCTGCATCTGCCTCTGGCTCACAGTCTTAAATTAGATCTCAGCCACTTCATTTCACAGGGTCCTGAATATCCTTTTGCAACTTTCTTACCCCTGAAGTGCTGGGGTTCAAGCAAACCCTGTAATTCCAAGTGAACCTGAGCTAAAGGCAGCTGGGCCGGGCCTAGATTCTGGATGAAATCGGAGACCAGTTCACAGGCACTCCGAATAGTTTGGTGATTAGCAAACCTGCCCTGAGCTTACGGGCTGGAACAACATGCACACAGCTTCATTCATGACCTACATTTTTGGTACTATCTTAGACAAAATAATTGTTGGGCCACATTGTGCGGCTGCTCTCACTGGAGCTAGGCTAGCTCAAGAGGAGTAATTGAAGCAAACTGTTGCAGTGAGAAGCAGCCCTTGGGCTCCCTCACACATTGGTAAGGTGGCAGCAGGGCTAAGAGAGCCTGGGAACATGAAAGAGCAGAGGTTAGAGGAGAATGGGGCATACAGGGATGCCCAGAGCCCCATCTCTGCTCAAAACAAAGGGAAAGCTTTCCCCCTCTCTGCCTGCTTTGGGTAAGCTACTCTCCACCACAGCTCCCGCTGCTCCTTGGCTGGTGTGCTGAAAGCTCCTCAGCCGGTGTGCTGAGAGCTGCTCTAGCTTGGTAAATGTTCTGTTTTCTTGTGCCATGCTTGCAGCTGCCTAGGGTTGAGCTTTGCTCCCATGACAAGCTGGGGAGTTGTGAAGCAGTGGCAAAAATATACTCAACTCACTCAAGAGATGATTGCTCAGAAGAAAGCCCTGTGGCTGGTCAGAACTTGTGATGAGGGGTTCCTTCAGAGAGTAGGAAAGATAGTAGTTAAGGTTAAAATAGCAATTAGCTCAAAGTTAACTGGAGCTGTGGCAGTTCTCTCCCCTCTCTGCCTTGGCAAGAGGGTGCAGCTTTCATTCCCTGTGGTTTTCCTGGTTGGGACTCAAACTCCACTGGAGATGCTAAGAGAGAGACCATATATTTGTATAGTGCCTTTCAGCCCAAAGGACTTAAACTGCAACAAGCCCATCACAGAAATGCGGCCATCTCTGGGGCGAAACACAGCAGCTGTGTAACACCCGATGTACTATACAGCAACTTAAAACAGAATTCAACTGAAGATACTTGGCTGCTGGATCTGGTGCAGACCCCCACCCCTCTCCCATCTCATAAAGCTGAACAGGATCATGAAGGACCACAAGTGAAGGACCTTGTACTACAGCTCATCTGGAAGATGTCACTTTCAGCAGCCTGGTGGCCCGTCACACCATGCTGGGGCACTGGTTCTGTGCTGATTCAGAAGGAAGAGTACCACACACACTGAATTGCCAGTGTCACTTTCTGCAGCATATGAGGCTTTCTGGGAGATCTTCTATCCAAGTCCTGACCTCGCAACACCTTGCTTGGCTTGTGAGATGGGATGTATTCTTGTCAGCAAGTTAAGGAAGTATGGGCTGGATGAATGCACTACAAGGTGGGTAGAAAGCTGGCTAGATTGTCGGGCTCAACGGGTAGTGATCAATGGCTCCATATCTAGTTGGCAGCCGGTATCTAGTGGAGTACCCCAAGGGTCGGTCCTGGGGCCGGTTTTGTTCAATATCTTCATAAATGATCTGGAGGATGGTGTGGATTGCACTCTCAGCAAATTTGCGGATGATACTAAACTGGGAGGAGTGGTAGATACGCTGGAGGGGAGGGATAGGATACAGAAAGATCTAGACAAATTGGAGGATTGGGCCAAAAGAAATCTGATGAGGTTCAATAAGGATAAGTGCAGGGTCCTGCACTTAGGACGGAAGAACCCAATGCACAGCTACAGACTAGGGACCGAATGGCTAGGCAGCAGTTCTGCGGAAAAGGACCTAAGGGTGACAGTGGACGAGAAGCTGGATATGAGTCAGCAGTGTGCCCTTGTTGCCAAGAAGGCCAATGGCATTTTGGGATGTATAAGTAGGGGCATAGCGAGCAGATCGAGGGACGTGATCGTTCCCCTCTATTCGACATTGGTGAGGCCTCATCTGGAGTACTGTGTCCAGTTTTGGGCCCCACACTACAAGAAGGATGTGGATAAATTGGAGAGAGTCCAGCGAAGGGCAACAAAAATGATTAGGGGACTGGAACACATGAGTTATGAGGAGAGGCTGAGGGAGCTGGGATTGTTTAGCCTGCAGAAGAGAAGAATGAGGGGGGATTTGATAGCTGCTTTCAACTACCTGAAAGGGGGTTCCAAAGAGGATGGCTCTAGACTGTTCTCAATGGTAGCAGACGACAGAACGAGGAGTAATGGTCTCAAGTTGCAGTGGGGAAGGTTTAGATTGGATATTAGGAAAAACTTTTTCACTAAGAGGGTGGTGAAACACTGGAATGCGTTACCTAGGGAGGTGGTAGAATCTCCTTCCTTAGAGGTTTTTAAGGTCAGGCTTGACAAAGCCCTGGCTGGGATGATTTAACTGAGAATTGGTCCTGCTTTGAGCAGGGGGTTGGACTAGATGACCTTCTGGGTTCCCTTCCAACCCTGATATTCTATGATTCTATGTGCTCACAAGCACAAGCCAGCATGGCTATGAGGAGCATCTGAACTGGAAAATAAAGTGAAATCTGCAAAATATTGCAGTGTCGTTTGGGTACATTTTATCTGATTTATTCTCTCCTCATTAACAAAAGCTAATTAACAAACCATCATTTAAATAAACAGCAGTGAGAGTGTTTGTAACCTCCGCTTTATTGAATTGTGACAAATTATTAGCCTATGCATGTTAAATGGAATAGAAGTATCTAGGAAAAGCCCTTAAATTCAATCTGCATAAAGATGATACCTGCTGTGAAAATGAAGGCAGCGAGGATTCACTATCAATTCTCAGAGCAACCTACAGGGCTCCCCTCTCTGGAGCTTGTGTAACCTCTTGTCACAGCAATGACACAGACATATTAACAAGGGAATGGCTGCATATGGCCAGGGTTTTTTCAGGACATCAGTGAGTGGAAACTCAAAGGGGTTCAAATCCAACCCAGGTTGGAAGAGATGCTCGGTCATTCTCATTGACTGGATGATCGCTTGGTGGCCTGGGTGAAATTCACCCTTGCAAAGAGGGCTTATGCACCATTTTAACCCTCAAAATAGGGTTATGCCTTATCAGATTTTTACAGGTATTTAGATGTCTAAAGATGCAGACAGATGCATCCGATGAAGTGAGCTGTAGCTCACGAAAGCTCATGCTCAAATAAATTGGTTAGTCTCTAAGGTGCCACAAATACTCCTTTTCTTTTTACAGATGCCTTAGTGGATTTTCAAAATGGGTCTAATTCCCATTGCAGTTCATAGATTCTAAGGCCAGAAGGGTCCACTGTGATCACCCAGTCTGACCTCTGGTATAACACAAGCCAGAGAACTTCCCCCAAATAATTCCTGTTTGAACTACAGTAGAGCTTTTAGAAAAACACTGAATCTTGATTTTTAAATTGCCACTGATGAAGAATTCCCCCCTCCCCCTCCACCCTTTTGTAAGTTAGCCCAGTGGTTAATTACCCTCACTTAAAATTGTACATCTTTTTTCCAGCCTGAATTGGTCTTGCTTTAATTTCAGCCACTGGATTTTATTAAACTTTTGTCTGCTAGACCAAAAATCCCATTATCAAATATTTATTTCCCATGTAGGTACCAAGCCATGATCAAGTCACCCCTCTTTAAAGTTCTCTTTATTAAGCTAACTAGATTGAGCTCTTCAAAGCTATTATTATACAGCATGTTTCCCAATCCTTTAATTATTCTTAGAAGCACAGATGCTTTAGAAAATTCCAGGATCTGCAACTTTAGGTGCCTAAATAACTTTACATATATGGCCTGTGAGATTAAGTGGTGTATAAATCTCATGTTAGCCTTCTACACAGGAGTGAGTTTCACCCTGATGAATTTGTCCTCTGTTCTGTCCATGAACAAAAGAGCAAGATTCTCAGATGTATTAGTAATTCCAAGTTATTCACAAATACCTCCAAGCAGGCGGGTCTTGGACCTACAGATCATTCATGAACTGCTCCTTTTGAATATTCAACATTCCAGATGCATTTGCTAGTTTCAGGAATCACAGGATATTGTTTCTCTTCCTTGATTGGATGATTTGTGCAACTTAATCACCAACAGCACAAATATTGAGTTGCGGCCTGTTGAATGTCGCACTCACAATGTGCACTGCTTTTATTGGCCAGTTCTGCGATTTGAGAACTTCCTTTTGGACAAATATTTAAATTTACAATTTGCTTCTCATGGGTAATTGTACCAGTTAGCCCAGCTGCTGGAACAGTTATGAATAGAAAATGGGAATGAACACAAGTGCAGTCAAATTCCTTTTTAAAAAGCTGGAACCAAATATTCTTGCATTTAGTCCCCTATTTAGATTATAAGCTCTTATGGGCAGGGACTGTCGACTACGCTGTGTTTGTAGAGGGCCTAGCAAAATAGGAGCCCATTCTCAGCTGGTTCTTAGGCACCACTGTAATAAAAGCGATTAATGATAACCAAGTAACCTTTTGTGCACCATTCACCCAGCTCTAGAAAGGAGCCTGGTGAGACTCCTCATCAGCACCGTGAAAACCACCCGCTCCGGTGGCCCCAGTTGGCAGCATCAGATTGAATTCCTCGAGTCTAGAGGTGAAACCTGTGGCTCCACTCTGAGGCCTGGCACCTTGGCTAGGGGTGTGGGAAGTTTTCTCTGCAGCTGCTTATGCTTTACCTGTTCTGTGGATAAAGAGAGGGCTTCCTTCTCCAGGGCTTGCAGTTAAGCCCCTTCCCTGGCACTAAATTTACACCCAGAAAATTTGGTGAGTAGAACTAAATGCACAATAAATAGAAACACAGTTTGATCAAAACCACTGTCCCAGCAGCAGAAGAGTGGCAGCTTCTGGGCATGGGCTGCTCTGCATGCTGCACAGGGCAGCCTCTGACAGGTGACAACCACGCGGAAGAGGCTGCTCGTAGCTCGCCATCTGCAATCCCTGGTTACGAGAACCACTTCGTAGCAGTCAGAATCATCTCTTGTCATGGATCCTTGGCAGTATAATGATAATAATCATGTTACTCGCGGCTGTGGCTCTGTCTGTCAGCCCGAATGCAGCCCCAAGAGCTTTACAAACATCTCTCTTGGTCTCTCTCTCACACACACATGCCCCGACCCGAGGGGCTAGGTTCTCCTGGTACAAATGATAAGATGGCACTTGCAGCACTGGAAAGCCAGCCGGTGGAGGGAAAGTTAAAACAACACACACACATACATACGAGCCCACGGGGGCAAGGAGAGGCAAATTGCATCTCCTTGCAGCCGCCACTGTGAATATAGCCACCTATACAACAGCCAGTGCTCAGTTAACAAAGAAACCTCCAAGAGTAAGTTCCAACAGCATACTCAGTGCCATGCGAGGCACATAAGGACCATTCCACCCCAGGGGTCTGAGCAGGATGGAGAGACACAGCGCTATGCAGACAGGCAGACGTATCCTGGCTACCGCGGTAGGAATGTGCGGACTGCTCTGTGGAGGCTGACAGTCACTGTGCTGTAGTCTCAAGATGCTACCATTTCCCCCCGTCCTTAGAATGGATGTGGTTAACTGGGCAGTAAGAGCTGGCAAATGTCACCTTTTTAGTGGTGTGTATTTACTTCCTTTTTTCTGTCATGCACGTGTTGGCGAGAGGACTGTCTGATTTTCAGGGATGCATGATCTCTCACTTAGCAACCACCGGGTCTGGCTAAATACATGCACTCCCATAAGAGTCTGTTCTTTGTTGGTTCATTCTGCTCCTGGGGGCAGGAATGCATCGGGAGGAATCCAGAGAGTCATGTATGGTCATTAAGGAGCAACAGGGGCGTTTGGCCCTTAGTCACCGTCACCTGGGGATAGAGGCCAAGATTTTCATAAAGTTTTTGGCTGGCCAGATAGAGACACCTTAATGGGGCCTGATTTGTGCCCAGTTCTGAGCACCCACCCTCTGTAAGTCAGGCCCCTTTAAGTCATCGCAGGTTGAGCACCAAAAATTCACTGGTCACCTTTGAAAATCTTGGCCAGCACAGATGAAGGGTGGAACGCAAAAAGTTTGGTTTGGAGAAGGCTCTAGAAGTGTAAACGCTTATCCTACCTCTCTGGCCTGCAAGTCTGGTGCGAGCTTGCCCCATCATAGGAGCAGCTCTAGGAGACTGGAACTCAGTCACAATCTTCCCCCTACTTCTCCCTTGCCCATGGTGTGTAGTAGCTTACTGCACTCCTTTACAGAGTGCAGCTCGCTTCCCCCCTCATGCCGGCTCAGCTCTGCTGACTGGACAGAGGAAGGTGCTCTGAGGATGGTAGCAGCCTCATGGTCCCCATCACCTCTTCTCACTTCCTGCAGCCAGACTCTCAATCTGGAAGGTGATCCCCTTTGCTTCCCTGTGGCACCATGGGAGGGATAGTGGGCTGGACACCCATGAGGCCTCGACTGTTCTGACTGCACATAATATTCCCCCTTCTCATTTTAAGTGGCTTTGTGTTTCCTGGAAGAATTGTTTCGTAGCTGTGGTTTAGAGGCTCAGGAGCGTAATTACCTGCGAGCGTTAATTACAAGTCGGGAAAGAATAGGTTCAGTAAGAGGCGCTGCCCTTTTATTCAAACACACGTCGTGCCCGGGCTTTTCAGTAAATATTGTGTTGTTTTAACTGTTTTACGCTCTGGTTATTTTGCAAGCCACGTCAGCGGATTCTCCAGTGCCCTGGGAGTCGGAATGTCTCAGGCACCCAAGCCCAGGTGAAAAGTGTGCCAGGGCTGAGTCCTCTGAGCGCCAGAATACGGGATACGGCAGGGCAAGCACTCTGAATAATGGCTCTTCACGGGGCCTTGGTGAAGGATGCATGGGGTAGCCGGAAACACCAGGGGCTGTGTCAGGCACTAAGGCCAGGATGCGTATCATGACAACCTCATGTGCTCTCATGTACGCCAGGGGCCAGGCGGGCTGGCTTGTGAATACAGGGGGCACCAGGCTGCTTTCAAGCCCTCTTTGTGTCCCTCCCCCTCAGTTTCTGCACCAAACAAAGGAAGGGGGCCCTTGTCACGATGGAGCTGGGCTGTGGCACCTAGTGTGCCTGGAGGGTGAAGGACCGTTGCCAATGGTGGATTAAAACATGACAGAGGGGCTGTAAAGAAGATAAAACCACCACCCCAATCAGTGTTTACTATACACACTATCCCACACCCCAGGCATGGGTGCACACACACACACACACACGCACCCCTTCCCCACCCTCCCTCTTTATTGTCCAACCTTTCCCCAGCACTAATGAGACGCTGTAACCCTCCCAGCGCTTGTGATGCGAACATCTCATCTCCTTCCCTTCAGAAAGCCATTCAATGTACCTCGTTTTTTCTCCGAAGCTACGTGAAAGCAGCATTTTGCCCTAATGGTGCCCTTGAAATTACAAAGATTAGCAGCTCTATTCTTCTCCAGTTTTGGCCAATCACATTTTGGTGTTGTTTTTCCATCAGTAATAAGTTACTGCTGTCATATTGTTCTGGCATATCAGGCCCTAGTGTGGCATTGTATCCCTCAGTCACTCACTGATCCTAATGCTGATGACTAAAGACTATATTTAAAAGGTAATATAAACAGTTTGATCTTTAAAATACATTTGATCTATAATTTCTATACATAGTTTCTGAACTTTTATTTTACAACAATTACCAAAAAGCTCTTTTTATATGAAATTTGCAGCTAAGCTGAAAGTAATAGCAATTAAACCCCATCTGTTTGCGGAACATGAATAACAACAGTTGACACTCAACTTCTAATACCATTCATTGGAAACCTGTTAAACACAGGAACTTGTTGCCGAAACGTGTGCCTTTGGGGCTTGGTCTAAGCCTTTTGTAGACAGAGTTTAGAGGATTCTGAAATTGCACGGCACAGATGCTAGGGTTTGGTGCATAAAAATGTACTTATCCGGCAAATTGTTTACTTATCTAGGATCAACGATCTCTCATGATCCCTCTGGATCACAGGGAATGTTTTCCTTTATCAGGATGCCATTAAATAATGTGAATGCTGCTGCTGCTGCTTTCTGTTATGTGCATGGCACTTTACAGACAAACAAGTTCCCTGCCTGGAAGATCTTATCGTCTAGTAGCAAGGGAGAACGTGGTGAGTAAATCACTGGTGGAGGAAACAAACAGGGAAACGTTTGAGATTGCTAAGCACGCAAGCATGCAGAGGCCATTCCAGGAGCAGGGGGAGGCAGGCAAAAGGTGCAGGATTATAAGTAAGAGAATCAGGTTGAGCTGAGGTGGCAGAATGAAGGGTGCACAAGGTGGAAGTTGGGAAGAAAGACAGGAGACCTTATAGGATGTGCTCTACACAAGACCCTGTTAGACTCTCTTCCTGGGTGTTCCTATGGGCAGAGCACCTGCTAGGTTCTTCCTTTTCTAGAGATGAGACAAGACTGGAGCAACTCCTAAACTCAGGGCATTTGGATAGAGTAGCACCCTGATCTGAACCAACGCTTCAAGAGCAATCCCTGGCCTCCTTGGCCTGTCCACACACTGTACATGGGGACTTGAACATTCTGGGATTTGTTATGGAAAGAAATTAGCGGCACATTTGCTTGTTGCTGTGGTACAGGTACATTTAAATCCCTAAATTAAACATGGAAAGCTCAGTTTCAGGAAGTGGCTAGCTGAACTGTCCCCCTGAGTCTTGCATTGCCAGGCAAACAGACACTCATGTGCATAGTTACCCATTTCGCATGTCCAAGTGCTGACTTGCATATGCTGTTTAGGTGACCATGGACAAATTAGGCCCCGGTTATTGCTATTTTACAGTGGAAGCTCTTTGAGACAGGGATCCAGTCTTGCTATGTATCTGCCAAGGGCCCGGTACACCAGTGGTGTTATACAAATAATAAAGAACAATGCATCCTAACAATGGTTTCCAAACTACTTGTTGGGTTTTAATTTTTATTAATAAAAATTTCTCTAGATTTCTACCAAAAATGGTGACAAACTACTCTAGGGAATTGAGTATTATATAAACCTCCCAAGAAACCAAGTCATCAGTTAAAACACATTTCCCTCTGTTCTTTTCCTTTCAAACACTCAGTTTAATAACCAAAAAGTAGACTACAAAGGGCCCAGCAAGAAAGAACAATACAGAGTCACTAACTATTACATCTGTAGCGTTACTACAAAGAGGCAGCGTAGCCCGCTGTGTCAGCGGGGAGCTGGGATCAAACAGGGCTCACAAAAACAGCAACTGACTAAACAAAGCTGATCTGGGAGGTGATAAGGCACTTGGCACACCTCTTGTGATAAACTCTGAACTGAAAGGGATTGCTTGAGTGTGTGTTACTCTGGATCCAACAGCAGCATCATTATGTTGAAAAGAGAGGCCAAAAGGGAGTTGCGGTGGGAAAAGAGTGCCTGGTTTGGACCACAAAGGATAAACGAGATGCTAGGATTCCGAAATAAGAGCTGCTATTCCGGGCGGGGGGGGAGGGGGATGTGTGTGCCTGCATGTGCATGTCTACATGGATTTAATTCTCATGGAAGATGCTGGATCAACAGCCCTGGAAACTTATGGCCCCTGTGCAGTAAACCAACAAGTACCACGTGACTTACAGCCCTCCTGTGCAATGCCAATATGCCTAAGAATCCTGACTTGGAAGGACACCCTGTCAGGGGAGTACCGTCTCTGTGATCCCTTCAGTCCCTGGCTTCTCTGCCAGCCAGGGAGCCAGCTGGGACAGTGGGTCGTTTTTGTGATCTGCGGGTTATCCAATAGACACTGGACTGAGCCCCAAAAAAGGACTGGGCAGGAAATGGTTTTCCTGTCCCTCAAATATTTTCGAGAATTCAGAAATTCTCTCTGTTCCATATCAGGATGAAACAGAGACCTTTTGAAGTTTTTCAATGAAAAACCAGAGTAAGGGCACCCCAGAATAGCCAGGTGACTAGAACAATCATCTGGGATGTAGAAAACCTGTGTTTGAGTCCCTAGCTACCTGATTTGGAGCACAGACTTTAATCCGGGTCTCCTACATCCCAGCTGAGTACCCTAATCCAGCGGTGTGACACCCTGGCATCTCCTTATTCACCATTATCATATAATTAGGATATATTTTGCACAAAGGATGCCTTGTGAGGTATCATTCTAAAAGTCTTGAGCTGCTAGACAGTAATATCACAGTGGATTGTGTATGCTGTCGTCGTGTGTGAAGTTATGAAGTTTGGCTATGTATGTGTTACTGGAACGTGTTGTGAGGTTGAGAACACCCACAAGCAGCCTTTCAGGTACAACCGTAAAAAGGCCAAACAATGTTCATGGCTTATTGAGGAAATGCACACAAGCACAAGGATTACCCCAGGAACTGTGTACAATAGAAACCTCTCAGAGATAGCACTACACAATGGGAACTGCTTGACTCAGGTTACAGCAAAAGAGCTTTCTAGCAACTGGGAAAAAGATATAAAAGGGGGAAATGACATCATGATGGTACCTCACTCTCCCTACAACACCACACCTGGAAACACCTGAGGAACAAAGACTGAACTGGGGAAGTGATAGTCCCAGGCTAAAGGGATTTTTAGCCTGTGTATGAAAACCTGGGAAACCCAAGCTGCAAAGCAAAGGCAGCTTGTGCCCCAAGAATCTGCTAGCCTGTTTATCACTCAGGGTGAGAATTTGCTAATTTATCTAGTATGTTAAGCTCAGTTTGCGTTTTTGTTTATTTACTAGGTAATCTTCTTTGATCTGTTTGCTATCACTTATAATCACTTAAAATCTTTTGTAGTTAATAAACTTATTTTGTTTTAATCCAAACCAGAGTGTGTGTGATTAAGGTGTTTGGGGGAAATCTCAGCTTGGTTACCACAAGTGTTCATAGTCCTCTTCACGTTGAGGGAGAGGCGGACTGGGTATTAAATCCATATACTGGCCCGATTTGACCAGGGCAGGATGGTACTGCTCTGGGGTCCTAGCTGGGAATCTGGTGGCTAGATATTCTGTATGTAACTGCAGCTGGGTGTGTCCCTACTTGTGTGAATGCTGGTGAAAGTGCAGGCTGGAGGACTTTGTAGCTTGTCACAGTAGCATAGTGTGAGAGGGAGCTCAGGCTGGTGGGTCAGAGGGCTCAGTGGTACCCCAGTTCCACATGGCACCCCAGGGGGAACCCGTCACAAGTGGCTCTCAACCTTTGCAGACTACTGTACTCCTTTCAGGTGTCTGATTTGACTTGTGTACCCCCAAGTTTCATCTCACTTAAAAACTACTTGCTTACAAAATCAGACATAAAAATACAAAAATGTCACAGCAGATTATTAATGAACAATTGCTGACTCTCATTTTTACCATACAATTATAAATAAATTGGAATACAAATATTATACTTACATTCCAGTGTATAGTATACAGAGCAGTATAAACAAGCCATTGTCTGTATGAAATTTTAGTTTGTACTGACTTCACCAGTGCTTTTTATGTAGCCTGTCGTAAAACTAGGCCAATATCTGGGTGAGTTGATGTACACCCTGGACGAGCTCTGTGTACCCCTGGTTGAGAACCACTGCCCTAATCCCCTGGCTATTGGCCATTTTTGTGTGGATCTCCCTCAAGATCTCTTCTTGGAGCTGTACCTTTTTGTATGTATCAATAAATAAATATTCAGTGAGACAGAGGGAGACTGACTCTATAGCCCAGAGGGTAGGGCGCTCACCTAGGGGGTGGGAAAGTCAGGTCCAAGTCCCTGCTTTAATAACTATTTATTAAATAGTTTATTATACAAACGTTTTAAATAAACTATTATTTATTTATACAAAGTGCAACAGCTTCAACAAGAGAATTGAGAGACAGACCCCAAACTAGCCAGTCATCTGGGGGTGACAGCACACTGCTGGGTTCAAGGCTCTGCTCCAGATTGGGGCCTTGAGTCCACTTCTCCCCATCCCAGGTGAGTGTCTGAACCCCCAAGTTATTAGCACCTCACTGTCTCTCTGACCAGAAATTCCAGCCTGTACCCGAGAAGCCTCTCGGTTAAAGTTCCCTCGAACCCAGTGCATTCCGGGGAACAGCTTCATTTCAACAAATCAGTATTTTCTGATGAAAAACTTTTGTCAAAAAGTTCCTGATCAGCTTTAACCCCAACCCATTTCACGTAAGGGCCAGCAAAAGGCACTGAAGCAGAAATGGCTTTCACTAACTATTGGCCTAAGCTGGATCTAAACAAGTGACCTAGAGGTTCAAGATTCTGTTTTTTTTACTCATTGCTTGTCTAATATACTCTGTTCTTTTATCCCTTCCTAGGCTGTAGCAAGCACTTCTTTTTATACATTCCCATTGGACTCAGAGCAATGCAAATACCAAGCACAGAGCTGCCCTGTGTAGTTCTCACAATGCTAAGGCACTACTCACCATCAGCCCTCAGACACCAAGATCACTGACTTCCTAGAAATGCCACAGATTAGCTAGAGATATAGGGTCAGATCCCCTGCTGGAGTAAATTGGCACAGCTCCACTGAAGTCAACGTAACTATAAAGAATTACCCCGGAGGATCTGGCCCATCAAATGTATCAAGCTAAACGATTGGTAGCTCAGAATACAACAGCTCCCAGGTGTGCCTGTCGAGAATCCAACCACCACCTTCACATGTCTCTTTTATAAGCAGAGGCCAGGTCTAGAGGTGAATCTAACCGCACTGTAATGACATTTAAATTCTAAGCTCTTCAGGTGAAGGGCAACGTCTGTATGCTCTCGACAGTAGTACCATGCATCGCTACGATGCTACGTGCACCTAGATTGCAAGTTCTCCAGAGCAAGGAGCATCTAAAGGGTATAGCACCTTGGAATCCAGGCTTCAGTGAAGACTGGGGCCCCACTGTGCTAGGTGCTATATAAACACAGATTAAGAGACTGTCCATGCCGCAGACACTTCATAATCTATAAGGTATTAGCTTCCATTCTGGAGAAGCCTTGTCTGCCCGGAAGCGATAGGCTCTGCAGCTGGTATCCCTGTGTCTGAGCACAGATCACTAGACGGAAGGGAGATCCATAGATGTTAAGGCCAGAAGGGACCACTGTGATCTGATCCAGCCTGATCCACAGGCCAGAGAATTCCACCCAGCCATTCCTGTATCCAGCTGCTTGAGCTATAGGATATATATACACATACACAAGCACCTAGCAACGCTAGTGCACGATTCTCCTCTCCCCCCCCAGCAAACCTTTAGCCTCCACTCCAGCCCCTGCCTCTAATCATTTGAAAATTCCATAACTTTTCAGGTTAATAAAGCTCTTGTTTGCTTCAGCTAGCACCTGTTTCTATGGTGACACTTGCAACCCAGAACCTGTTTATTAACCAATACAAGGAAATACACTGAAAAATTCAACTGGTATCAAAGTGAAGTGCTCGAGAAACCCCTCAGAGGTGAATGGCCCTGGCACGTGGATCGAGCATCCCCGAACCGGGGGCTGCTCCCTTCAGAGATAGCAGCCTCCTCGGGAGCTGCCCTCAGCCCCACACACACGGGATTAAGAGATCACTGCTGACAAAGCAGCCCCTCTCTCTTAGTATCACACAAGCAGCTTGCTAGCCTAACGCCCTACTGGGGCCCTCTTTTCACACAGCTACCATATTGCACAGAAGGAACAGCTGTCGGCATGCTGCGTTCCTTGCTGAACAGATTGTTTCCTTTACCGGCCTCCTGCTTCACCTTCAGGCATCAGAATGCCCCTAATGAGAACACCTGGAGAGCTCCAAGAGGAGGCAGCAAGCCCTTGTCACAGGACAGTCACAGCCGGTCCCCCTCATTCTCACCTATGTCAAGAGAGTTTCTTTTCAGGAAAACAGCATTTAGAGGCCAGATTCACAAAGGTGCCTTGAAACCATGAGCTTGAGGAAATGTAAACTTGGGGGTTATTGCTGATTCTTGAGTGGAAGGTCGACATATGGGATGAGAGTGTTATCTAGTGGTTAGATTACGGGGCTAAGGATGAGGGCTCCTGGGTTCTTTTCCCAGTTCTCAGAGAGGAGAATAATCTAGTGGTTAGAGCCAGGGGCGGGGTAGTGGCGGCTGGGAGTCAGGAATCTCGGGTTCAATTCCAAACTCTGCCACTGACTCACTCTATCTGACCCTGAGTGAGGCTCTTAACCTCTCCATATCTCACTTTCCTGAGCAATCCTGCAAATACTCCAAACCTCTTCACTTGTGCAAAACCTTGGGCTAGCTCTGCCAAGCAACAGATCAGACCCAGGGTGGGTCTCTCGCTCTCTTTCTCTGCACTCAGCCTCATGTAGGAATTCTCTGGCTGGCAGAGTTGGTTTCCATAACAACTTTCGGTTACAAACATATTTTGATAAAAATAAAGTTAAAATAGCAAGGCTTTGGTGGAGTACAAATGTTCTGGATTCTCTCTCTCTTTTTTGCTCTCTCTCCCCCTCCACCCCTTCCCCTACAATGGGGGGAAAAATAAAGAAGTAAAACATTCCGTTTGAAGGGCGGTATTTTCTCCCTTCTTTCTCTCTCCCCACTGAATACAAAATGAAAAGCCTTGTTTACTGGATTTCTCTGTAAACTGGTTCAGTCCCTGCCTAGTTACCTGATGCTCTACAGTATATACTGGATAATGTGATAAATTCATTTCCAATTCACTGCATTATTCTTTGAATATTTTAATGACTCATTGAATGGAGTAAAAAAAAAGCCTATTTCAAATGAACAATTATGCTGCATTAGAGTAAAGGCTGATTATATTTAAACACTGCTTGCATGGATAACGGGACATATCGACCTCTGCCTATAAGAGCTAATTTGGCTCTTATCTCTAAATAATTTTACACTGCAAATTACCATGAAAACCTAAAGGGCTTTAAAAACATTCATCAAAAGGTATTATTCCACTTTGTAGCAACGTTTTTATTTAAATTATTTTGAACGGGAGTGAAAGCATCTCTCATGTTTGACAATCCGAGAAACAGCGTAGCCATCACTGATAAGGGAACGTAGAGCTGTATGGCAGAAGGCATTCTATAGATTAAGCCACTAAAAGTAACCGTCGGATAGTGGTAATGCTTCGGACTGAAACCCACACCTCCAAAAGGAAATTCAGCATGAACACCAAGACTTGGTGGAGTGCCAAGGTATTGTAGAACATATAATGGTACTTAGCACTTCTCTAATGGTGTCCCTGTGAATAACTCAAAGTGCTTCAGTGGCTGTATTAGTGGATTAAGCTTTCCCGGTGGATCAGTATATACTCCTTTTTGCAGATGGAGAAAGTGAGGCACAACAAGGCAAGGCGATTAGCCCAAGGCCACCGAGTGAGTCAGTGGCAGAGCTGGGATTTAAGCATAGATCTTCAGAATCACATTCATGTGCTTTAACTACTATCCCATGCTTCCTGTCCTGGAAGCTAAGGTCATGGGCATTGCCTACATGCAAGTTGATGATGTATACTAAATTGAAATAAGCCCCTTTTAATCTGAAATAAGAGAGTTTCCACACTCAGACGTGCACCAAAATAACAACAGGTTTGAATTAAAACCACTAAGGGTTTCTCTACGAATGAAGATTGTTCCAGATTACGGCAGGGTGAGAATTTAAAGTGCAATCGCTATTCTGGAATAGCTCCATGTGTAGACAATCCCTAAATCATTTCAGTGCCAGTTGGTGTGCAGACAAGACCATAAATAGAAGCTATCTGAAGCAGAGACTTTAATTTACCAGGGAACGGATTTTCATTTACACCAGGGGCCAGATTTCTAAAGGTATTTAATAAGTGCCTAACAATGCAGCTAGGCATCCAATGAGCTTTGCAAAATCAATAGGAGCCAGAAATATTCCACTAGTTGCTTGGCTGCATCTTATGTGGTTAAATACCTTAGGCACGTGTAGTACCTGAATACCTTGGTCCCATTACACCACACTGACAATATAAAAGGGGCATTGAAGCAAGTGTAAATGGCCCTGGTGTACATGAGATACAGTCCCTATGTGTCTGTACAGCACCTAGCCTGATAAGACCGCAATCTCTGGCGTCCCTTGCTGCTAGTGCAATATAAACAAACATTAATAAAGAGCTTTCGACTGGATCCAGCCCTGTTTCTAGTCACAGACTCACCATAGTTAGAGACGGAAAAGCGCAACTTGGTCCCACTTTGCCTGTGCCCTGGAGGCCAGTGCAGGATTCTTCTCTTCAATCTATTGTCCTGGGCTTTATCTAGTCCAGTTATGTGAATTAGGGATGAGAGACCGACATAAATAAGAACACCCCCTCCTTCCCCAGAAGCTTAGCCCCTCGATAGAATGAAGACTCTCTCAGCCTTGTTGGAGGTTCTGAACTCGTCAGGTAAGCAGATTATCACCCTCTGCCTGCCCCCACCCACCCGCTTATGCTTTCTGGTTGGGAATAGAAACAGAATTGCCAAAAGTGTCAGAAGAAAACCTTGCCTTGCCATTTGGATGGACCCACTTTGCCGAGAATGCAGCTTTAATCCGAATCCCTCCCTGATTTCCTTTAGAAACTCTTTTATCTTTGCAAAGATGACAATAATTAGTAAAAGCTAATGCACCGGAAGGATCTGTGTACAGAATGGAAAAAATGAGCTCCGGCCTTTTTGCATTTAGTAAATATAAAAATTAATGAGAGACTTTCAGGACCCTGTTAGAAATGCAGAAGGGCTCCTGTGAAAGATTTTTTTTAAAAATTGTACATGAATCTCTGCAATTATTCTGAATGCTTTATTTTTTTAGCCAATTAGGAAATGCATGGAAAGTATTAATATCCTATTTTAATTTGCTTAATATTCCTATTAACAATAAAAAGTCTAATTAAGGTATCTGTACAAAACGCCCTTAGCAGTAATTTCAGAGAATAAAAGAGGAGAATGACTAGATATTTCTTCTTAAATGCATGCTGCAAATTAATTGATATCTTAATTAGACTTTAGTACTAAGATTATTAGTTAGATTGAATCAGAGCTGAAACACCTAATCTTTAAAAAATAAAATAAAATAAAATAAAATAAAAGCAGGCAAGAGAGAGAGAAACAAGCTGCTCTTCTAAATGTTGTTTCTCTAAAGAAACTGATAATGCAATGAGAGAAAGGTTGGAAACAATGTAAGGGAGTTAGCACAAAAATCATAATAATGCTTCCTCCTTCTCTTGTGTCTTCCATGCCAGAATCTCACAACACATTCACAAATTAAGCCCCCTAATGCTCTTGTGAGATAGGCAAGCATCGTTACCACCATTATCGCACAAGGAGGTTAAGTGATTTGCCCCAGCTTGCACACTGAGCGAGTGGGAACAGAATCCAGGCCTCACCTCCCAAGTCTCTGTACCTACAAGACTGTTCAGACAAAGCAAAATTATTCCTCCTATTTGTTCTCTCCCCTTGCCACCAATGTAAATTCTCATTGATCATTTTCTTGTGAGAAATTTGATCCGTGAATCGCATATTCTTGCTACTTATCCCTGGGTCGGCTCCAGGACACTGACTCATGGCAATCCATAAGTGACTCAAATATGTGTTGAGATTTTTGTTTTATGATGGTTTTATTTTCCTCAGAAGTTTCTGACAAGGTGACTACCCACAGCACTAGAGAGGGAGGTCTTCTCCAGACAACCTGCACTACAGAATGCAAAGGGTGGTTTTTAAACAAAGATGACATTTACTTTCCCAACCAATACTTGCATCACGCTAAAGGAAAGGGCCAGAGAAACGACAGTCCCTGTTCTCTGATTGATGAAAGTGTAAAAGCATTGAAAATAAACCTTACCTGAGTCATCTCAACTGGAGAAAATCCCAGAATCTATGGTAGAACTGGTTGAAATGTTCCATTGCAAATATAATTTTGACAAAAAATGTGGAAAATTTTAGTTTTGGTTGAAATTTTAAGTTTTTTATTTTTTTTTTAAAACGAAAAAACTTTTTTTTTCTGTAAAAATATTAGGTTGTCAGTTTAGGTTCCCCCCAGTCAACAAAAAGTTTTTATGGGAAATTTTGAAAACAATTATTTCTCCAACATTCTTTACAAATGATTAACATTTTCAGACCAGCTCTACTGTAATGTATTGGGTAAACAACCGCCTACCTGCCTTAATAATCCTGCCACTTTACATTTATATGGCAACCTTTCACCCCAGAGAGTTTCACCTACAGAACCACAGAAATGCAGCTACCTCTGGAGAGGAGCATACAACATTTTACACACAATTTGAGAAGGGAAGGGAAAGCAATTTTTGGCCAAGAATACTGGGTCAAACCCTGGCATGTATGAAAAGCCCCAGACAGAGGCAATCAAAGCATGGGGAGTGGGATCTCTGGTGGCCACACAGAACCCGTTTTGTAGGGGCTCATCCAAAGGGGGTACAGGGCCTGTGTGCTGTACAGTTCTCAGTGTACTGCATCCAGCCTAGGAGGAGGAAACACTGAGAAGCCTCTGCTGGGATTTGAACCTGGGGTTCCAAGGAAATACAGCTGTGATGCATAGGTCGCTGATGTTAAGAGCTGATGTAACAGCTAAGCTACGCCCCTCCTCCTGGCTTCTAAACTGAGTTACCGGTCTCATCCCATTGCACACACCAACTGTTTTTTATGCTCATTTGTTCCATGCTGAATGACTGATACATACACAAACACACACTTGAGAACATCTCCTTGGGGGAGTAACTAACCACCTTGAAGCAGACCAGCTGTTCTGATTCCCTCAGGTAACTGCTCAAAATACACTCACCCTGGGCAGTACAAATAAATAAAAGACAGGGATTTCTTGGTGAGTTATGAAACTCACAGTGATAGGATACAGAGGGAAGTGCTGTCTTGCTGTTACACCCTGTACTAAGCACCAACCTCATGCCCCCACAGCATTAACCTGACCTCCTTTCCTCCATAAGCTCTGCTTTTAATTTGTATTCCTGACGCTGAGAAACCCCAAAGCCTCCAAAATCTGCTCAGGGCCCAGCTCCTCAACCAGCAAGCCAGGCAAGAAGATGGGTTTCCCTCAAGTTCAGCTGTATGAAGCCAGATTCAGCATTGAAGGAAGCAGGTGAACCAGCATCCAGGTCAGTGGAGTTGCAGCTGCTCCCATCCGAGCTAAGTTTGGCCCCTGGAATTGCACTGTCTGCGCCACCCATCCCATCTGCTCCATTCTCACTGCATTCCACCTGCTGCATACTGGCGCTCCAAGTCACGTGCAGACAAAATGTTTATCTTCCTGAGACTCTGGGCTCAAAGTATCAGGAGGTGACAGAAGCAGAAGGTGCTCAGTGTAGAATACCTGTGATTTCCCTTCCCCCAACTGCTAAGGTTGTATCTCCATCTAGTCTACAAAAGGAGGAGGAGGAGGACAAGTGGGAGCTGAAGAAGGGGCATTAGTGAGTTTACGGATTACTAAGCCCTCGTTCCTCTGTGTAAAGCTCAACTTTATAATACATGGAGAGTTGGGCAAGGCTTGTTTCCAGGTTTTCTTCTCTTTGTATCCGTGCATCCACTTACGATCATTTGTAACAAGCCCTTGGTGAATGGTAAGGAAACACTGCGCCTGTTGTTCCCTACCCCTGCAAGGTGGCTATCCAAGGCCCAAACCTGAAACCGTACACAGGAATGAACCAGAGGAGGGAGAGTAAGACTCAGAAGAAGCAGTCCTGTAAAGTCTCTTTTTGGGGCTACCCCGCAAATTAGCCCATTGCCGCCCTGCTGACTTAAAAGAACAACTAATCCTTATTTGAGCGCAGGCTAAGGTCTGGCTGGAGGAAAAAGTTAAATGTCACTCAACGCATTAATTTACACACCACTGGCATGATCCTATGTAGGAGAGAGAAGAGGAAAACAGGGCCAGTACTCACTTTGATGTCAATGACAACCCAGTGTCTCCAGAAACGGTACTTCGGATTAGCTCTGTTCGGGGCATCTGGATCCACCATGATCAGCACATACTTCTTATTCTGCAATATATAAAAAAAAAAACACCCGACCTTTGAAACACGCAGGCTTACAGTGCTTTCACAATTCAGTAGTAGGTAAATGCTCTTGGGGGAGAGAGGGCAAAGTAGATGGGGAAGTAGGACTTTGGGATTCTCTTCCTAGCTCTGCCTCTAACTCAGTGAAGCTTCAGTGCGGGTAATACAATCCCAGCATGGACCTCGGGTATGCACTCAGCTCGCTAGCCCACTCTGACCCCTGCACGGAGCTCTTTTAATTGCTGTCACTACCTGCACTCGTTGGATTCAAGCTAGGTTGTGTAGGCTAGCCTGTGCGGGGCTTTTGCTGTGTAGATATACCCACTGTGGGAATTAATCACAGGTTAGGACAGAGTCTGCCTCTTGCCATGTTGTGTCTGTGTGGTTTTTGGGAGGGGGGAGAGGGGGTGAGAGAACCTGGATTTGTGCAGGAAATGGCCCAACTTTATTATCATGCACATTGTGTAAAGAGTTGTCACTTTGGATGGGCTATCACCAGCAGGAGAGTGAATTTGTGTCGGGGGGCGGAGGGTGAGAAAACCTGGATTTGTGCTGGAAATGGCCCACCTGATGATCACTTTAGATAAGCTATTACCAGCAGGACAGTGGGGTGGGAGGAGGTATTTTTTCATATTCTCTGTGTATAAATAAAGTCTGCTGCAGTTTCCACGGCATGCATCCGATGAAGTGAGCTGTAGCTCACGAAAGCTCATGCTCAAATAAATTGGTTAGTCTCTAAGGTGCCACAAGTACTCCTTTTCTTTTTGCGAATACAGACTAACACGGCTGTTACTCTGAAGCCTCAAAGGGCATCAGTCCAGGACTTTCATCAGCCCTGAATTCTCTCTCTCTCTCTCTGCCACCCCCCCGTAACAGTTATATTTGTGTATGATCCTCCGATTAAATGAGCTGTAAAAATGCAACATATCCTATTACTAAGTACTTCACATTAAGCCTGGATTCCTTCTCCTGACATTTTATTCCTCATGGCCTAAACTTCCTCCAAGAG
Source organism: Lepidochelys olivacea (assembly GCF_965140295.1). NCBI lineage: Eukaryota > Metazoa > Chordata > Testudines > Cheloniidae > Lepidochelys > Lepidochelys olivacea. The sequence continues at coordinate 6,321,369 of NC_140436.1, forward strand.
CTTGCAGAGGAAGAATGGGCTTTTGTAATATGTCCAAATACAAGGCACCGGAGAGAATTTTCCCCAACCGTTCACTAACCACATCCTACAGCAGAGTAGCACAGAGAGACGTGCCGTGACACAAGGGGCTTTCCACACAGAGGCCTGCATTCCACTGGAAATGAGGGACAGGATATAGTCTAATCTCAGAGACAGCCTCTCACAGCCCCTGCGCACTACCCTGCTGGGTCAGCTGTGTGAACAGTCCGGAGAGCAAGGGAAAAAAAGTCTCCCCACTGACTAAACAAAATACTGACTGAATTAATTCAGCTGAGCACAGGAGCTTCCAGGGCGGAGCAGGCCGATGAGCTCTCTTAAGTCCAGTACACCTTGCGTCTGGCCATAAGCGATACTTCAAGAAGGCAAAATAGCTCCATAATGGGTTGTAAGTGGAAAAAGTGATTCCAGATGGTTCCACAGGGTTCCAGATGATCCTGCAAACACTTAGATCATTAAGGGACCTACAGGCTAATAAGATCTCGAGATGGATCCAGCAGCCTGCCAGCAATGCGGCGGGCTGGTGGCATCGATTCCCTAGCACACCTTGGGTCAAAATTTCCTACATTGGCTAAGAAATTTTGCCACGTGACTCCCACTGAAATGAAAGAGAGCTGTGTAGCTATATGCCCTTTTCACCTATGAAAGGCTCTTTGGGGCAATTCTGTGTTTGTACCGGACCTCGCACAGGGAGGCTCTGCCCCATGGCTGGAGCTCCCAGGTGTTACCACAATACAAATGAATAGTGATATTATGGCACTTTAACCTCAGCAATCCCACTGGAGATAAATCACGATCCGCCCCCTTTTACAGATAGTGAACGTGCGTCTGTGGGCTTTTCTACCAGCAGAGTTGTGCTGGTTTAATTTAAGGTGTGAACTTAAAGAGATTTAGCTTGAACAGTGCAAAAAAACAAACAAAAACAAAACTGTGTGGACACTTATTTCAGTTTATCTTGATAAATCTATTAGGACCAAGTTTAAGCTAAACTGAAATAAACCACTCATACTGAAATATGGGTGTCCATACGGGTTTGTGCTGATTTTACTAATCTTGTTTCATCCAACTGGTGCAAGCTTGTGGGTAAACAAAAGCCACAAAGATCTTAAGAGATTGACCCAAAGAGGCCTGGTACACCTGCAATTCCCAGGACCAGACCAAGGTTCAAATGTGGGATTAAAATCTGGCAATTCCTGGTTCCGAGTTCTGTTTTCTAATTGCTAATCCATGACTCCCCATACTTAATGCTGCTCTGCACTAGTAGACACAGCCCAAAACATTGGTTGAAATATCATACAATGAAAATATTGGATGGCAACACCGAAACTGGAGTTTATGGGGGAGGGGGGGGGGAAATATCCCAGGCTACAAGTGTGAAGGAATTTGAGTTCTAACTTTAGGTGGGTACGTGGCTGAACGCTGTGTTTGTGAATCTCTTGCTTCGACTTCGGCGCCCAGCTGGTGGGAACAGAACGTGTAGTCATGGGACTGTCATCGTGTGCTGTCCAGGTTAACATGTAGCATTTCTATTACTATTAACAGACTTTCCGCTCCTCACTCCATCTGTTCTTCAAAATAATTGCAGTTGTACAGACCATGCCTTCGCTACAGGCAGGCTCTGGGGAGAGGATAGTGCTTTTATGCAAAAAAAAAAAAAAACTGTTAAAAAATAACAGCAAACACGAGAATCAAGTGCGAGGGAAGTTAACAGCAGGCTCAGAATTTGGTACAGATTGTGGCCTATCAAGGCGGCATTGCACAGAGCCTTGGGCTGGTCAGGCTAGGCCATTCTGTGTGAGGGAAGAGGGGTTGTATCTGTGCCAGGCATGCTGCATTCCCACTGGGGGTTTGGATTTCTCCCCCCGCCCCTCATTCTGACGTAGCAGGACTGATTACTCTGAACCTGGATATGCCCTGAGGGTGGAGCGTGGGCGTGATCCTTCCCCTGCTCCCCAGCAAGATACAGTTAATTCACACTGACGTCAGGGGGCAGTGTGGTACCCAGCCCTAGATCAACACAGGGTCAAGGCCTGATTCTTAGTTACTGTCTCTCTCTGCTTGGGGCAGGGATAGAAGCAGCAGTGTGGGGGCATTTTAAGTCACTTTTGTTCTCCTCCTATCCTGGGGCTGCTCTATCTTACGCTCTGCTTGTCATGCACGCTCCAGCCTGGACTCAGGTGGTACTCCCTACCGTCGGGGCTGGGAACAGGACTCTTACATCAGCTCTGTGGCTGCTGGGCCCACCCGGAGGAGGGGGATTGTCAGGGGGATGTTTCTACCTTCTAAGACCCCTTTACACCGCCAAAGGAACTGAGAGTCAGGCCCTCCACGTGCATGCCATGTGCACCATACAGGAGCCATGTCAAAGCAATTAGCAGCAAAAGGTGAACTACAAACGACTTGGCTCAACTTGGAGCAGAACCATGGATGCGTCTCTCGAGTTCAGTCAACCCCCCTGAGCTGTGCTTTGGGATCATTGCTCTCACATGTTATAGTGACTTGCTGCTTTTGGCTGGACCAGAAACACTGCAAAAACAGTCTCTGTGATGGCATTCCAGCTCTTCCGTTCCAGAGGCCCAGGACACTCCAGCGCCTGCTGAGGATTGCGGGGTGTGGAGTTCCTCAGGGAAGCCTGAAAATGCCAGAGGTTTGTTCGAAGCCTGAGCAAAAGATTCCCTCAGCCAGGAGGCAAAGGCATTCCCAAAAGAATGTTTCCTAATAGAAACAATCCCACACCTTCCAGCCAAAGATAGCAAAGCCTGTCAAAGACATGCAGAAATCTTCTCAGTGGGTATTATCATCTCCCATGCAACAGAGAGGGAAACCAGCTTGCCACTCAACAAAGCAGGGGATCGTTAGATTACAGCATCTTCCGTAGCTGGTAACAGAAAGCAAGAATCCTGACTTCCTGGTTCTGGTCACTGGACCCCCAGAACCTAGGAGTCCTGCCTTACAGGCAGCCGTTGTAATCATTGCATGCTTGCTCCTGAGATTGCACCAGGCCAGATTTTTAAACCCGACCTAGTTTCGCTCTAGAAGTGACATCGTTGCATGCCGAGAACCAGCAAAGGGGGCGCTGGCATTTTAGACTGCCAGCCTGCAAAGGACACAGGAGCCCTGATGCTGGTGAATTATTGTTTTTTTAAACCCTCCTTTGACACGGGCTAACAGCATTAGCTCCTGTCAAGACTCCAGAGAGGGAATCAGCCCAGAGTGAGGCTGGAGCTGCTCAGCTTTCTGGGCATGAATCAGTCCAAGAGATTAATGGAGGGGAGGGGACTCGGTTTAAATCAGAAAACTCCTCAATCCTTTCGCTTCTCAAGAGGAACGTACGTTGTTTTTGCAGACAATGAAGGGAGAATGAGAAGAAAGGAAAGCCATTTCCTAGTGACTATCTCAAATTCTTTAATTTTTTTTGGTATAACTACCTCAGCTTTCCATAGTTTCTCTCCCTTGCCTTTTCAGCAGTAACAAGCCCAAAAAGCTAACGGCCTCAGACCTGCAAACTACCTGCTTGGCCAAGATTCTCAGGCTCTATTCCTTGCTCTGCCACTGGTTTGCTGTGCGTGGTCTTGGGGCTGAGGATATATTGTGCCTGTGCTGGTGGGAAGGGGTGCCGAGGAAATCCCTGGAGACATTCCAGACAGAATTCCTTGAGGGTAGCCCGTGCTGGAGTGGAAGTGGCACTGTCCTTTTACAAGGTGCACCATCTATTCCCATTGGGTTTATCCAACCCCATCTTCTGCGATGGTCCTTTGTGGGTATTTATGGACATCCTTAGACTAATGGCGTGACTCTGCCATGGTCACTCAGGAAGTCAGTAGCAAGAATTGAACGGAGTCCTAGACTAGTACCTTAACCTCCAGGTCAGCCTTCTTCTCTATCCCATGTGGTCCTGTGATTGCAGGGGATGGACCCTGGACACTGATTGTCAAACCACGGGCATTCCTTGCACCCTCTACCTACAGTTGTGCATATCCACAAATGCCCAACCCCTCCGAGACTGCTCTGTGACTCAGTTTCCCTAGCTGTAAAATAGGGAAAACAAACTGACTGGGGGGGGGAGAGAGTTAATTAGTTACCGTCTGTTGAGTGCTTTGATGGAAGGTCTAAGCGTCACGTTTTAGCTGCTAATTGCAGCTGGGTGGAAGCGGCACTGTATATATATAATTATATTTTTTTAAAAGCATGAGCTGTTCAGATTAGCCATCGTTTTGCAAACTTGCTCTGAGCGAGCAAGGACTTTGTAAGAACCAGAGACAGCATGGCAGGCAGGGAGGACTGGGTGGGGTTGGGGGGGATTAACGTACTGAGGATACACTGCTGAATAGATCCAGGGGAGACAGGGCAGCACAGGAATTAAAGATTTATCCAAATGAAAGCAAACAGGGTGTTAAGCAACACACATGTAGAGCTAGTGGTTTCCTAGGTAACAAGTGCACCATGGAACTGCCACATATGCACCGCCTAGTGCATCTCTGCTGGCAACTGAACAATGCAAAGGAATGAGTCAGGGCCTACGCTTGCAAAACACCGGCGGCTTTAGGGTGACCAGACAGCAACTGTGAGAATTCTGGACAGGGGATGGGAGGTAATAGGAGCTTCTACAAGAAAAAGACCCCAAAATTGGGACTGTCCCTATAAAATTGGGACATCTGGTCACCCTAGGCGGGTATGACTCCCCAAAGAGGGATAGATTAAACAGACTGACCCCAGATTGCAGTCTGAATGCTGGAGCAATTAAATAAATATACATGGTGCCATCTGTAAGAGCTGTGAATTGTGACACATGCAAGAGGGGTGGGGGGAGTTGTTCTGGAAAGAAGCGATGAACACAGAATATTTGGGGAGGGGTGAGAGGTGTGCCTGGGCTAGAGCATCAAGAACTGCTCAGGGTGAAACCCAGTCGTATTCACAACTCACACAGGTCCAGCCGCTGAGGTTAACAGACCTTTGAAGTAAATCTGAGCCATTTTAGAAAAAATGTGCAAAACTCAAAGTTTACCCGTCTTTGCTGCAAAACCCGGCAGGGCTCAGTGCAGCAGGCCTAGCTTCACTTTGAAAGGGTGGGTTCATTTGTCCCTCAAATTTAAGAGCAAGACTCAGGTGGGGAGAACCCATGGATCAACCACTCCCTCCCATCTCCCCCAAATACTTTGAAGAAACCCTGCAAAGCAGAACAGACGGGTTTCACGCAGTTCCAGTCTACACCTTGTGCCCATCAAAGAGCAATAACTACCCTTTGCCGACATCGGGTACTTGCAACTTCTCGATCACGTTCCGGTCCTACCCCGTCAAAAATCTAAACTTCTACCCAGGCATTTGCCTCCAGTAACAGCAACAGTAACTTACGCTTATAACGAGCGATCTCATCCCAGTAATCGAGCACTTTCCTTCAGAGTTTTGCAAACCTCGAAGAGTGTGAAAAGCAACTGTTTATAGTACTTAGATGGCCCCATTACTAGAGTATCTGAGCAGCTCACAACTGTTAATGCACCTATCCTCCCAACACACCTCTACGGTATTATCCCCATTTTACAGCTGTGGAATTGAGGCACAGAGAGATTAAAGGGTTGGCCTAGATCACACAAGAAGTCAGCGGTGGGTTGCCCAAGTTCCAGACTAACACTCTAAGCATTGTCCGTTGCGTGGTTGCATGATCGTCATCGCGCTGGGTACATCTGCGCTGCAATCGGGGATGTGACTGCAGCACGGGTAGACATACCTGAGCTAGCTGGGATCGAGCTAGCACAAATAATAATAGCTGTGAAGCTGCAGCAGCATGGGCTGTGCAATCCTATCCAGGAGCCGAGCTACGTATGTGAGCATCTAAGCTCGTGCTACTGCATCTTCGCTGGTATTGTGACTTGAGCGAGCTAGATCAAAGCTAGCTTGGGTATGTCTACCCATGCTGCATTCACACCACTGACTGGAGTGTAGACACATACTAAACGACCCTCAATTCAAGTTTGTCCAAAAAATATTTCCCCCTGGGTGCCAGTGCTGGAAACTCAGCCTGGTATCTGAGAATCAAGCTGGGTTCTTTCTGGCTCATCCCTGGTAATAAAGATTCTATAATAGGCACATAGTGAGCCATTCTGTTGCTCGTGCATGACCAAGAATGAACTCCAGCTTCCTCTTCTGTGGCTAACAGGAGGGAAAAGCAGTAAAAAGAATCACTTGCAGCTAAATAAGCCAGTGTGACTCTGAACACACATAAGGAGCAGAACTGACGGGATTTTTGTAGTCACTTTTTTTAAACCATAGCCTCACCTCAAGTTTCAGGTCCGTATTGTTAACCCAATTTAACAGAAGATAAACAAAGGTGGAACGTCCTGCCTAAGGGGCCAACTGGCAGAATCTGTGAATTTGACCCAGGCATCCCAGCTCGGTCTCTCTTGCTCTAACCACTACACCACACTCCCCAACCCCTCCCTGCACTATACAATGCTTAATGGAGATTTCATTGATTTTATAGGAGACTGGAATTCCAACACAATCTGGAGTGCTGATGAACCATTTGCTAGCCAGTCTACAATATTTGTGCATGCTCTCCCTCATCTCCCCAGGGGCTAGGCAGAGCTAAGCCAGCCAAATATTTATGCAACCTAATGTTCTAATAATAATTGATTAATCCAGGATCATTAAAGTCAGACTCTAAATCTGTTAGAAGGCCTATTCCCAGACTGAGCCTTTACGTACTTTAGGAAAAGGCTTTATTCGCTGTCAAAAGAGAATGGCTTCTTTCTGCAGAGCAGGCTAGACACATTACATTTCTTCTGATAAAACAGCAAGTGCTACATTAAACTGGTAATGTTACTAAAGAAGCAATGGGGTGGGATCTGAGTTACTACAGAGAATTCTTTCCTGGGTATCTGGCTGGTGAATCTTGCCCACATGCTCAAGGTTCAGCTGATCGCCATATTTGGGGTCGAAGGAATTTTCCTCCAGGGCAGATTGGAAGAGGCCCTGGAGGTTTTTTGCCTTCCTCTGTAGCATGGGGCACGGGTCACTTGCTGGAGGATTCTCTGCTCCTTGAAGTCTTTAAACCACGATTTGAGGACTTCAATAGCTCAGACACAAGTGAGAGGTTTATTGCAGGAGTGGGTGGGTGAGATTCTGTGGCGTGCATTGTGCAGGAGGTCAGACTAGATGATCATAATGGTCCCTTCTGACCTTAATATCTATGAATCATAGCATTCAAGTAAGGGGTCTGTCCTGCCCTCAGTGCAGATCTGTAAGACCTATTAATCCTAATGCAGGATGAATACATATATGCAACATGGAGAAACCGCCACAACATGCATACCCAACTCCCATAAACCATTAGTGGGAGACATACGGTGTGAGGGACATCACCCACACTGTTTCATTAAGGGTTTTGTGTGAGCGTTTTAAACAGCCATTATTCCTTCACATAAAGCCAAACCATAAGGACATTCTGGGCTTACCCAAAATGATTATCCATGGACACAGGCTATGAAATTACTTTATAAACTGCAAGTCCACAGGATAAGGGTGGCTGCATTGGGGCAATGGGGGAAAAGAGTGTTGATTCCACACAGATCATAATAAGTTAGGGCCAGATTTTGATCTGAGTTACACCAGGGTAAATCCGGAGCAAAGACAGTGAAGTCAGCGCAGTTATACAAGTGCAATCAAGATCAGAATCCGCCTCTTTTAGTCTTTTCCTGGCACAGTCTATAAAAGGTGAAGTCGGCCTATGTAACATCATACTTAAAACCACAGCAGCAGAGATGGAAAATAAGATTGTCTTGGTAAGCGAGGCTGCTTTCCTTCGCGACAGCGCTAAATTGTCTGCAATTGATGATGATGACGGCAAACATATTCTTTTCACATTTTTCCGGAAATAAAAAGTATATCTAAAAATCTGGAAGGGACAATTCTGCTCTCATTCCCCACGCCCTCACCTCTAACACACAAAAGGAGTAATTGGACAGTTTAGGCCCCGCTACAACAAGCCTGCTGGAGAGAAGTTAAATCCACTAAGTGGCAGCAAAAAGTTAAAACAAATCCCACCCCCTCCCCAACAACAGAGCACCATAACTGAGAGGGAGGCTGGGGCACCTGTTTCTTCAGCTGAGACACACTTTTACTGAGATTCAGAGAATTCACCCCCGAACCCTTCCACTTAATTGTCATTTGCCCAAAGTCCTGAGGAAATGGATTTGGGAACAGTTAATTAGTGAGGACACTACCTTGTCCCCCCCGGTTTCTGCTCGATCACAGGACAACACTCAGAATGAAGCGAGTGTGCCCGCTTGGAAGCAAGGAAACCGCTGTACTAACTGGCTGCGTTTTAGAGACCCTGTGTGAGAGGAGGCGGCAGGAGGCGAGCAGTCCCTGTGACAGCGCCCAGCCTTCCGACCCAATCTCTGTCACACGAGGGGACATGTACATTGGGGACAGTCGACATTTTCTGACAAATATTTTGATGCAAAATGGCACCTCAGTCACAAATTATTTTCAGAGTCCTGCCTAAAAGGGATCGTGCTGGGTGACATTTGAAAACAATAAGAGCATTGTTCCCTGGCCACAAGCTAAGGGGTCAGCTAGGCATTGTAGCCTCTTGTGGGCCCCGCCCAATTTCCCATTGCCTCATGCCTGCTGCAGTGGTTCACACCAGGGCAGCGTGAGTGTTCAGTGCTGCTGCCAGAGGACGCGAGTGCTGATTGGGTAGTGTTTGCACAAGTACAAGGCAGCGGAGGCTCCAGCATGCTCTTAGTCCTGGTGTACGCTTGGGAATAGCCACGGCCAGCAGTTAGTGTAGCTGCACCCCATCAACCCTTCAGTATAGACAACGACTTGAAGGGTTGAGCAGGGGCTGACCCCCCAGTTAGCTCAATTGCTACAACACTGGCTTGCCCTGGGCTACGCTTAAAACTCAGGTCAACATAGTTACAGTGACAACGAGGAGTCTAGTGGCACCTTAAAGACTAACGGATTTATTTGGGCATAAGCTTTCGTGGGTAAAAAACCCACTTCTTCAGATGCAAGAAGAATGCATCTGAAGAAGTGGGTTTTTTACCCACGAAAGCCTGTGCCCAAATAAACCTGTTAGTCTTTAAGGTGCCACTGGACTCCTCATTGTTTTTGTGGATACAGACTAACACGGCTACCCCTCTGATAGTTACAGTGCTCAGGGGTCTGAAAAACCCACACCCTGGAGTGCCATTGCTATGCCAACCTAACCCTGGGGTAAATGTAGCTAGCTCAGTGGAATAATGCTTCCATCCACCTAGTTGCCATCGCTTTGGGGCGCAGGGTTCCTACAGCAATGGAGAAACCCCCTCTGTCTCTGTACAGCTGCACTATACCGGGGGGTGTAGGTCTGGTGCTGTTGCGCCGGAGCGTAGGCGTGGCCTGACAGCTCTGCCTGTTGGAACAGCTGGCCTTTGAGGTCAACACCGCAGGAGCTACAAGAATTGCTGGCCGCCGGCTGCTACGTCAAGGCCATTCCTGAGTGTGGGCAAGGCTCATCTGTATGTTATATTCCTTCCCCCCCACCCCCCGGCAACCTGTTGCTCCTGTGACTGGTCACAGTCAACCTACTAAATCTGACTTCTCAATGCACAGTCCTGCTTGACTCACCAATGGAAGGAACTCCCATGGGAGCCTTCAGTGCTAATGGGGCCAGCCCAATGGCTGTGTGCGGGGTTACAGTGGGGTATAGAGGTTCGCATCTCAAGGGCTGAGCCTTTTTAGATTGCAGGCTCTTTGGGGCAGGGGCCACCTGCTCATCTGTGTTTTGTACCGCACCAAGCACAATGGGGCCCCATGCTTGGCTGGTCCTTAGGCACGACTGTAATAGACCCAACCAAGCACTATTTTTCCTAGAATGCATAGTGCAGGCATCACAGGGGCTGTATAGGAGGCCTCTGGTAGAGAGACAGAAAGAGGTCTGAGGAAGATGTAACCAGAGGAACCACCTGCTAGAAGCCCAGCCAAGTGGCCTGTTCAGAACAAACCCCTCAGTGAAGGTGGAGGGGAAAGGGTAATGAGGGAAAGAACTGCCATTCTGAAGTACCAGAGCGAGCCTGGATCCACGCCTGGCTATGGGCTCATCTTCTGGGTCCAAGGAGGCTGGACCACAGTGGAAACAGCTGGCAGGAGTGGGGAGGCCCAGACACTACTACAATGAAGGCTAGGCAAGGACCTGGAGAGAAGGGCTGGGGGTGAAAGGGTGTATTTGAGACAGTCCGAGTGAGTCCCGTTAACATTCTACAGCAGGCCTGTGACGGGCTGCTTCCTTCCCGAAAGCCTCGTTTTCTAATGTCAGTGCCCCAAGGAGGAGTCCAAATCTTGCCACGTTAGGATACTGAAAACACAGGAACCTCCGGACTGGAGAAGAGCTGTGAGCTGATCAGACCAATTAGGACTTCAGAGGAAGGAGCAGGAAAGCTCCTAATCTCTAGTAAGCAACTGTCTTAAGCCCTGAAGCACGAGGTTTACAATCTCTTCCAAAATATGTTCGTATTAACCATTCTCATTCTGGATATTCTGCTTATCCAAACCCTGTCTGAATCTTGCTGAGGTTTTTGGCCTCAACAGGATCCTGTGGCAACAAGTTCCATAGTGCTGTTATCCACTGAGTGAAAAAGTATTTCCTTTTAGTGGTTTTTCGGGTCTCGCCTCTTAAATTTTCACCGATTCTCCTCTTGTTCTTGTGTTCTGGAAAACCTGCACGTGCATCCCGGGGCTAGTCTGAGCCTGCAGGGCCGAGACGGAGTTCAATGTTATTCATGCAACCACAAGAAGAGTCGGTTCCTGCTCCTGTTGTGCAAGGTGGCAGCAGCGTGGCTTAAACTCTGGTTTAAGCAAGAAGAGCTCAGCCTTGAGTGAGGGTCTCAGAAGGAGGGTTCGAGGTCAGGAAGCAAAGCAGCTTGAGGTTTTTAACTGGTATTCTTTATTAGGTGACAAATATGTGCCCCGCCCTCTACAGTGGCAGGTCTGGCTCCCTTCTGATAGAGAGAGGCTGCAGACACAACCTCGGAGGGTGTGTCTACACTGCACCTGGGAGTGAGCTTCCCAGCCCCAGGACACAGACTTCTGCTCGCAGGGCTAGTGTGCTAGGAGGAGCGTGCAGCTGTTGCAGCTCGGGCTCTCAAGCCGGAGGGGCACGAGGTGTGTACACAGTCTACACCTGAGAACAGCCCTTTTAGCATGAGCCTGGCTAGCACACGTCTGCCGACCCAGGCGTGGTGTAGACATAGGTGCTGGAACTAGGGGTGCTGCCCCGGATTCCATTATATCCAGGGTTTACCGTTTGATTCAATGGCTCTCAGCACCCCCCCTCTGCAAATTGTTCCAGCGCCCCTGGGCGTAGACACACTAAAAGACTGGCAAAGAACCACGAAGGGTTTGCCTGCACAGCAGCTGGGAGGTGCAATTCCCAGCATGGGCACGTGCTCGCTCTGACCAGGCCAGAGCACTATGGTCACGGTGGCATGGACAGTGGCTTGGGCTAGCTGCCCAAGTACAGTCCTGTCAGAGGTCTGAGGTACGTACCCAGACGACTAGCCCGAGCTGTCAGCTCACTCAAAGCTAGCGCGCGTATGTCTTCCCCAGCTGGGAATTACCCCTCCCAGCTGCTGTGTAGACATAGCCTCCCTACTGGGATCATTGAGGGTATGGCCCGGCGAGTTCTCCCGAGAGGTGAGGTCATCACAAAGGAGAGTGGCTAGGCTAACCAGTCCAACCATCACCAGCCCGTACTTATGTGGTCAGGCTCCAGCCAAACCCTTCAGCACAGTGGGCCGGGAGTGAGACAATGGGCCTTTACCCTGCCGTGGAGCTCAGAGTGGAGTAGATGGAGGGGCAGGCCCGTGCTCCGCACTGGGGCTGGGAGTAGCCTAGAAACACGTTTTTATTCCTCTCTTTTCAAAAGGTGCAATTATACAGGAGAACAAAATATCCCCCCCTCACACCAGCTGGGGCTGACTGAGATCCACTCACCCCCAAGCTGGCCATAGGCCCCAGAGCCATCAGACCCTATTTCCCACCCTGGTGCAGAGCCTGCCCTGGCAAGCTTTACCTGCCAACTTTTACACGCCAAACGGCTGCATGAGAAAGCAGGGCCCTCTCCCCATCCAAGAGCTGCATGGTGGAAGCAATGAGGAGCCATTATTCGGAGCTGGGTATTGATGCCATGAACTCCTCCGGCGTGATGGGAGCCACGCGGCTGTGATAATTGCTGAACTCTGTTGCTACCAGACACCTCTGAAAAGCTAAAATGATTTTAAATGCCTAAACATTTTAAAACAAACCTTGGAACAATTCAGCTTCTACCTCCTCGCCTGATCTTGCTCTCTCTCTTCCCCCCCTCCCCTCGTTTTTACGGTTTCGAGAGCTGTTTTACGCCTCATTACCTGTACACTGTGAGTGATGTCTGTCGGTCCTGGAGCTGTAAATACTTTAAATCATGCTTCATTAAGAATATCTCTGGTGCTATTAAAGAGCTATAATAGACAACGAGTTAACAGATGATTAAATATGAACTCCATTTGTGTCAGTCACCAGCTCGCAGGAAGAGGCTTTAAGTTTTTTAAACTCACACTCATTATCTGCTGAAGTGCAGCTCAGGCGGGCGCTGGGCTTGTGAGAGGCAGTTGAGGAAAGCGTGCTCTCCTGGCGCTGTGGAGGGGTTGCTTAAATTAGAGTGCAGCTTGAAGAATCGCTTTCCCCACCCGTCACTTTAGTGCCTTCCTGCAGGATACCCACCCTCTGCTCTCGAGTTTGAAGGGAGCAGCTTGCTTTCTCCATCTCTGGGATTTGTTATTCGGAGCTGACAATGCTGACAGCCCTGTTTCCATGCATACAGTCAAATACCACTTTGAGACACATGCAACAGATCAATCTTTAATGTGTGGTAGCCGGAGATAAATAAAGAGGAATGGGGGGGGGATAGAGAGGAGAGAAAACACGTCAGGATGCTGACTGCCTTACACAGAGCAGGACAGGGAGAGGATGTGAGCAACCCATAGCATCACTCCCCCAGGTAGCCTGTAAAGGCCAAGACTCCAAAAAGCAGGAGGAAAAACAAAGGGGCCAGCGAAAATCACAAGGATGCAAAGCTAGGTGGCTTTTTTCATGGTTTTGACATTTCTATTTTTTTTTTTTCTTTTTTTGCCCCCATTCGAAACAACTTGCATTTGTCATGAATTCACAAAATGTTTGGGTTGAACTGAACCTGCATATTTTGAAAAAATAAAAAAAAGTTTGGCTGAAAAATGTCGCCCCGTTCGAGTCCTGAGTTCTACTCTTTGCTCCGCTATCCATTCGCTGCTGGTGAAAGTCACTGCTGCGCAGCTAAGAGCACAGAGGAAAGCGCAGCAGGCCTCAAGAGCTAGTTATACCCCTGCGACATCCTCTGCCCCTGCGCTTTATGCCTGTACTCTTTGTGGCCGGGACTCTTGCTCAAGAACTGGACTTGTTAGCCACTCACCCCGCTGCGGTCTGGCACACAGCAACTGAAATGCTTTGGTGCTTACCCCATTGTCTTTGAAGGCGGATGGTTGCTACCCCTAGCAGCCAGCCCGCCTAAGACCTATACACCACTTACCTGTCAGATGAAGCTGTCAGAATAGACCTTAACTAGGGCACGTGACCTTTGTCTCCATGTTCCATATGTACCAAAATCGAAGCAATTACTGGTTTAAACTGATTTACATGGCCCTTTGCACAGGGGTGAAATTTATCCTGCATGGTTTTTGCAAGGCACGCCACCTTTCTGTGCCTCAGTTTCTCCCCCTGTAAAACGGTAAGGATGATAAATACTCCATATCTCACAGGAGTGATGGGGAACAAATTAATATTTCTATAGGTTTTTCCATGGGTGAGATGCAACACAAGTTCTTATTTCTTACTACTGAGAAAACACCTTTAGCCCAAACTAGATACATGCGCATTCCTGTCTATCACGTGAAATGCCCTGCTTTCTGTCCCAGCTCACTGCTGCATGAGTACCCAAGAGAGACCCTTAGCAAAGCTGCGCTACTCGTGTGGACCATGAAGAAGTTCAACAGAAAGAGGATGTCCTTCCTTGCCCTGTGCAAACCAGAGGAAGAATCTTTGCCCATTCCCAACGCTGCTTCACTGCGCACCTGCCTATTAGCAGGACCTCAGTGTTCAGAGCACAGAACGGCACAGGGAAGGCTGAAACATTGATCCCAAGGGGCAGCGTTAGCAGGGACAGTAATTGAATCTCAGCGCTTATATTCAGTCACATACCATTCTGTGATTAAGTTAACTGGAAATGCCATTTCCGTATTGTTTAAACTCTAAGTGGCGAAGTCCCCTTATCATTTACTACCAGTCCCCTCTGCTCTTTCTTTCTGACCTCGTCCACCCTGCTGTACTACAGGTCAGGCTGGATCAGCCTCTTGGGTCAGGGAAAGAAATTAATCCTGGCTTCCCTTGGGAATGCAGCCGCACGGCTCATCCACAAAAGATTACATGTGCTAGAAGAGACTGGAGAACTATCTGTCCATAGCTAGTTACTGAGCTCCTAAAAGCATTTAGACGCTTGCTGGAACAGACCTTCTCTGCCAACTCCATCACTGGGGACTGAATGCCAGTTCAAGACTTCTCTTCCCTAGCCCTTTACCTTTGGCTGTTTACTCTCAGAACATCTTTCTGCAAATGTCCCAAAAAATAGAGTAGAATTCCCCAAGTCCCACCCTCACCCGGACACCAGTGGATCTAAACCAAGTAATTGCTTTGGCAAAAACAGTCCAGGGCAGATAAGAAACAACCCCTTCCCATCACAGAAATGAATCTTGCCTGGAATAGGAGTGAAAGGGGAACAACTCAGAACTTCCCTCCCCAATAAATTAAGGAAATAAACCAGCAGGCCCACTTCTATGGGGTTTCCCATTTGTAAACAAATGGATTTTTGATTTCCAATCTGAAATACGATTTCCAACATCTAATTTGTTTGAATGGGGCCCTTTTTGCAGCAGAAGGAAGATATGAAGCTTACAGTTTCTACAGTGGCTGGAGTTACCAAGTCCAAGCTGAAACAATAAATGTTACAAGTCAGAATTTATTGCACCCAGCCTACATGATCGATCCATTCTCCTGAAATGATCAGGGCCTTAGCCCTTTAAAAAAAAAAAAAAAAAAGTCTTTGAAAGTCTTTAATAATATTTTAAATTTGCAAAGTGATAAAATGTCGATGTTAACGTGTTAATTTCTACTCTGCCTTGTTGCTTTGAAATCTGTGAAAAATGCAAAGCTTAAATGAGTCCTGTGAAAAGGAACAGTGCATCATTAACACAGCCAGATCCATATCACAGACTGCAGCAATTACCATCCAGTGAAACACTGCAAGCTGTGAAGAGCTTTCATTACCAGAGGTTTTACAGGTCATTCACCTTTGTCCAATCTTACGCTAAAACAAGCATTTTCTGCGCCATGGATTCCAGCTTCATTTAAATCAGTAATTGCTTTGATTTTGGTACGTATGGAACATGGAGACTTCATGACTAAGAATTCTATTAGTCAATAAGTTTGCTACTTTTATGAACCATTAGTCATCTTGCCTCAATTCTTTCCCACACTGAGTTATGGACTGAGAACTTGATTTTCATGTCCAGTGAAATCTACCTTAAAGACCACCTGTTTGGTGCAATTATGCTTTCCTGGGTCACAAAGGTGGGATTCAATCAGCAGGTTACACTGTGGAATGCTATTTCTGGCTCAGTCACATCATTCTTTGTCATCTAGAAACTGATGAAAATAAGCTTCTTATTTAAAATACAAATGCAAATAGGGGTTGGTTGCTTTTTTTTTCAAATCAGAGTTGAACACATCTGGACTCTGCTTTTGAACACATGGGTACTCAAACTTTAATCACCTGGAACCCGCACATCACTTATTTTTCTTTCCGGTAATCCCGTGAAATCCCAGAATCCTGTGTGGCATTTCAGACTTTTTTTTTTTAAATATTCAAAGAAAACATGTGTGTTCCAAAAGGCAGCAATATGTGAGGTTAGTGTGATCAAGTTCATTGTGCTATAAATACTTACATTAGTGGCATATACATTTGAAAATATCTCAATTAAGAAATATAATTTGAACGTTCATATAGAATAGGTCATGAAATGCACATT
This sequence comes from Lepidochelys olivacea, assembly GCF_965140295.1. Classification (NCBI taxonomy): domain Eukaryota; kingdom Metazoa; phylum Chordata; order Testudines; family Cheloniidae; genus Lepidochelys; species Lepidochelys olivacea. The sequence continues at coordinate 6,337,538 of NC_140436.1, forward strand.
TCTTAATGCTGTATATTCCAGGATGTGTGCTATCAGAAACAAACAATAGTCTATTCTATTTTTATAGGTTCTTATACAGTCCTTGTCACTGTCATATCGGAGTGCCTTCCAGTAATGCATTCAGCACTGTGATTAATCTCTCTCATGTGTGGTTTATTCTCTCTCTCTCTCATGCTCTACTCAGGGGAGCATTTGAGGGTTTGCTTTGGTAGGGGTTGTGGTTTTTGAGATGTACAGCCAGGGGTGAAATTCATACTTGTGTGGAAGGCCATCACATGGATTGCTGTTATTTATATTTACAATAGTGCCTGAGGCCAGGGCCCCATTGTGCTAGGTGCTGCACAAAGAACAAGGAGACGGTCCCTGGCCAGATGAGCTTTTATTTTAAAAGGTGAGAATGTGGGGAAGCAGACAGACAAGGGGATCGCAGAGTAACAGAGATGCAGTCATGAACAGTATGCCAGCTGCCTAATCAGTGCACAGGCCTCCAGCAGGCTCTCTGCACTGGGAGTGAATTTCACCTGGATGGAATTACTGCATCTATTTGTACATGAAAGGCTTTCTTCTCAATCTGAAGGGTGAGGAGCCGGTTTCAGTTTGGGAGAAAAATGTATGCCCTCCTACAACCCTGAACAGCTCACAGACCCGCAAGGGAGTTAATCTTGTGGCCTAAGAATGGCTGTTTTAAACCCACACTGAAAACTAATTGTGGCCCAACTGCTATTTCAGGGTAACCCTGACAAGAAATCTAAATTTAGGCGTCGCACTGACGTGGGCATGTCAACATCACCACCTCTTTTGGTAAAGACTGGGACCAGATTTTCAGGTGGTATAAACAGTCGACTTCAACAGCGCGATGCCATAGGTTGAAGATCTGGTCTTGAGAATACAGCAGGAACTCAGGAGCCATGTCTGCACTGTGACATTTTTGAAAAAAAAGTTTCCCACCGGTTCAGCCCCACTTGGTGGTGCCACGTACCTCAGCACCAAGGCTGTGAACCCTGAGCAGCAGAGGTGTCAGGTGCAGAGGGAAGAGAGCGATTTTGAATGGCATGTAGAGCCAATCAACGTTTTCTCAGGAAAGATTTTCATCATGTTTAGACAGGTGCTGATGGGGAAAGATGGGGTGTCCCTGTTTTGTCATCTTGAATTGATGCTGTTGGCAGGACTTCCAGGAAGAGATGTCAAGAAGTGGAAGATGAGCGACCGCACTCAGTGGGGTAGAGACTGGGTGCGGAAAGGTAGATTTGGAAGTCACCGCTGTCGGTGGTTAACTGACGCCATATGCATCGGTTCCAGAAGACTCTTAGATTTTTAAGCCTGAAGGGACCATTAGATCATCTAGTCTAGCCTGCATAACACAGGCCATAGACTTTCATCCAGCCACTCCGGTATTGAGCTCAACAAGTCGTGTCTGACTACTACATATCTTCCAGAAAGGCATCCCATCTTGATGTGACAACTTCAAGAGACTAAGAACCTACTGCTTCTCTGTGTTGGGTTTTCCAATGAGCTTGACCCTTGCTTTTGGTCCGACTCTGAACCTTCACAGATTCAGCGTTCCCTGCCCTCCACCCACCTCTACATTTGTCCATGTTTAGGCTGCAAGCTCCTCAGAGCAGGGACTACCTCCTCTTGACTGCCTAGAAAGGGCCTAGCACAGTGTAGGTGTTACCTCCAAACAAATACATCATAATAGATCTCCGCCAGGCACAGGTTTCAACGGCGCACTGGTGGAACGTGCCTGCATAGCAGCTGGACCGACCGACGTCAGGGAAGCAGTTAACATTCCAGCAGGGAACGTTCTCCAAGTGTTGTTTCTGTGGCATGAATCGGAATTCTTTTTACAGTGATTTGTCATGGATTGTTGCGTATTAACTGCAGTTACAGTACAAGTGTTCATTGACGCAATTACCATAAGTACGCGGTAAAGCCATTAGAGAAGATAACATTTATTTAAAGGTGTTGGTAGGGGAGGGGACATGCCCTGTGTGTCCAGTGCTTCGGTTAGACCAAAGTGGGTTTCTTTTGACTTTTTAATGACTGTTTCAAAACCAAAATTCACATTATGGCAGCTGGACTGAAAGAAGAGAGAAAAGTTCATCTGTATGACTGTATGGCTGTAGCACCTGGGAGCCCTAGCCATGTACCCAGACCCCACCGGGCTAGGTGCTGTACCAACACAGAAGAAAACAGACAAGCCCTATTTCAGTGTACAGTCTAAGTCACTTGATGGTTCAAGTGGAGGCTGCAAATATTCACACAGCAAAAACGCTCAGGTTTGGGGAATAATCTTAACATGCTCTCCACGGTCAGCTCTCTGAGAATCCTCAGGGGATTCGGGAAAGGCTCTTTCTGCCTTTGCTGGTCTTTTTTTTTTTTTTTTCTTTTTTTTTTCTTTTAAGAGCGCTCTTTCCTGTTCATTTAGCTCCAGTGAAAGAAGCTGGCTGGACAGGCCTGGAGACTGATGTCCTTGATTCACTGAACAGATACAACCTGCAGTCTGCATAAGAGCTTCCCCGCAAGGCGCTGCAGCTCTGGAAAGAGCCCTCCCAGTGGCACACGCTCTGCCAACTGCAGTGCTGGTGTCCTCCTTATCAGCGTGACATTTTTGAACATAACGTGTTTATTGAAGAGACAACACTGGGCTTGGCGAGCTGGCCATCTGACTGCAGAGAACTGCACTGAGGCCATACTAATTTCTCACAGGGGTGAGCACAACTCCGACAGAGAGTAGCATCCCCGGCCACATTTAACATGCACAGGCTTTGGTGATGCACTTCCCCTGTTTTATAGGAACATCAGAGGGGCCCTTAACCCTTGAAATTCTCTGACCTCCTCCCCACCTACTTACCCAATGCATGTGTCTAACCATGATGTACAACGCATTGCAGGTTTTCTAGGGTGCCTAAACCTGACAGTTAGGGCCCTGAGGGTATGTAGGGGAAAGGGGTACGGTGTAGTCATGAAGCATCTAGATTCAGCATCTTACAGCACAAGTTGAGATACTGTTGTTATTATATTATTATTTGTATTGCTATAGCACATAGGAGCCCCAATCGTGGACCAGGGCTCTGCACAAACAGAACAAAAAGACAGTTCCTGCCCCACAGAGCTTACAGTGCATGTTGACAGCTTGGAAACCTACTAAAACTGCCCAGTTTGCTTGCAAAATACCACCCCAAGGGCTTGCTAGGCCTGTAGCTTTGAAGAGGGCGTTCTCTCCTAGGATGAAAGAATCTCACCAGAGAGGAGTGAAGGTGTGTGAAAGTCATCAGCTCTGCCCCTCTGCCCTTGTTGTGCAGGCTTAGAAGGAGGCATTTTATTTGCTAATGAAGCCAGTGGGTGGGACATGGTGAATTCCAGCACATCGATAAACACGACCATCTAAAACCTGGCAATTCAGCTGAGCTGGAGCCATCTAAACAGATTCCCCGTGGTGTAAAAGAAAAGATGAATGCGAACACCCCGGGCCTGTGTGCGTGCTCTGATACAGAGCCAAACTTTGCCTTGTACTGCTTGTCTCTAATTACAGTCTCCCTATTCCCCAGAGCGCTGACTCATTCGGAGTCGGGGGTCTCGCTTATACCCATGACAGTGACGGGCTGGTGGGTCAATGTTCAGATCGGTTTAAGGATCTGGATACTTGCACAGTTTGGGGCAGGCAAGAGTCTTAACCCATTATTGCTAGGCAAGAGTTTTATGGTCTGTGGATGGACAGCGTGTGATAGGTTGAGTTTTTTCTTTAGCTCATGCTTGGGTGTTTTCAGAGACCTTTCCCCCTCAAAAGTCCTTCCGATTATGAGACCTGGTTCCAAGTGTCTGAGTTGTTTGTGAACGAGTGGTGGTTGGGAGAGAGGGGAGATAGACTCCGGGTCAAGGCTTATCTTCAACCTCTGGGATCATCCTGGGCATCATCAGACGATTCTGTGAGGGCACCAAAGGCTTTCAACCGGCCTTCCTCTCAGCAGCATCAACTCACTCTGGTGCAGAGCGGCTTTCCTCCTGGTCGCCACCCTTCCTGGGACAAACTCTCCCTTTTACGCTCATTTCCTCCAGGGGGCACAGGCTGTGCAGGTGTGCCCCTTTTGCACCAGCTGACCCCGGAAGAGCTCGTTAGCCTTTCCTTGATCGAGATAGGGATGTGTCCCATCCCACCGAGCAAGAGGACTGCAAGGCATCAGCAGTATCTTCCTAGCACTCAGCAACTGTATCTTTGCTGAAAATGGCAAATGAATCTTTCTTTAAATTACATAGTAACCCTGGGACAAGAAAGAATTTAAAGAGAGAGGCCTTTAAAGCAAAGACCCTGTAATGGGCCAAATATTGACCCTGGAGCTTGGAGGAATGTGTGATAATGGAGTTTAGCTAATCGCACTGACTTTTCTTTATCATTTTCATTAGTGCAGATGGAGGCTGGTCCCTGACGGTAGCGCAGTTCAAACAAAAGCAGATGAGGGAAATACAGAGGAGACCTGCCATCTCTCTGCTCTCACAGACACCTGAGTAACAAGCAGCTCACTCTCCTCTTCATCAGCGTGACATTTGGGAGGCTAATCAGTGTCTTGCCAGAGAGAAACTCTCAAGTCAGATGAGATGCAGCAACAAGTAACGGGGCATTTTCCTATGAGAAGATGCAGAGAGATGGGCTCACAGAGGCCTTTCTCCTTGCACATTATTAGAGAGGCCTGTGGTACACCACGAAGACTGATGGCTTCCAGCCATGCTCCAGCCTCTGACAATCTGTACAGCGACTGGTCTGAAGGGCTTGCGTCTGGAGCTGCTGTGGTTCTTTTCCCGGCATGAAGGGAGCCTGAGTAATCCCGTCTGCCCAACTTTGTTGCTCTCGGCAAAGTTAGTGCCTGGGTTCTGCTCCCCCTTGCGCCAGTGTGATCCAGGAGGAACTCTGCACCATCGAGGGTGTTCTGCTGGTGTGGAAGAAAGGAAGCAGATCCTAGGGCATACAGCTCCTTGGAGGCCGAGCCAGGATCTCTCCAGACCCATTTCACTTCGAGCACAGCTATGCAGGATCCGTGCACCCTGCACTTGTTCCTTCCTGCAGGACTTCTGTGCCACACTCACTTGGGTACAAACTCTTACAACTGCCCGTGGATGCGTACCTCCCCTGGCAACTGAAGAATCAAGCTGCATCCTTTCTGATTCTTCCAGCAGCATCCCCTCTGCCACGTATGGATTCAGAACTCAACAGGTAAGCCTGCTGACGGCACAAGCAGCAGACTGGTATTTCCACGGGCTCTGCGGGGCAATGCTGGCTTTGCAGTAAATTCCATGCTGCCTGGAAGATCCAAACTGATCAGACGTTGGTGGCCCTGAGCTCCCACGTTTACAGTTGTGTATCTGACTAGAACTACACTTTGCATCTTTTCGCTTGCCAGTGAGCAGTAAACGTCTTGGCAAGGGAATTATTTGACTATCAATTATCGACTTGATGTTACTAAATCATTCCTCCTGTGAGGGCAAAGGACAGTCTTGTGGCAAAAACAGAGGGCTGACAATCAGTACACGTGGGGGAGGCTATCCTTGACTCTGCTATAAAGTCACTTGGTGCCTTTGAGACCCCACTAAGGCTCAGATTTTCAGAATGGGGGCTAATTTGTGGTTCCTCAATTTTGGGGCATTTTAACATTAGACAAGGGCCTTATTTGCAGAAGTGCTGAGCACTTGCAATTCCAGCTGAAGTGAATGGGAACTGCAGACAATCTGCACCTATGAAACTCAAGCCTTAAGGCCCAGATCCACTAAGGGACATATTTAGGCTCCTAACTTCAGCTGAAATCAATTGTGGATCTGGGCCTTCGTAGCTATAGTTGGCCATCCAAAAACTCAGCCTTAATTGAAGTTCTAACACCTGCTAACAGGGTGGGTCAGCAGAAGGGCACTGGTCCCTTGTTCCAGGGGATCCAGTGTGCCATTCATTGCGAAAGAAACACCCGCCCTCCATTCTGGATCATGTGCATCACTGTAGGTCCACTCATTACAATGGATTGTCAAGGTAAGAGCCTGGACAAGGAGGGATGTAGTGTTAAGTGTATCATGCTCTGAAGTCATTGTCTTCTACCAGTCTTAAAGATGAGCCTGAAACTTGCATGGTTAGGTTTACATGGCTAATTGTACAGATTCTCCCTTTAAAACAGTAAAACCTCACACTGCACCTTTAACGTGTCAGCCTTCATTGCTGTCAAAATGAAGCTATTAAAGTGACGGCCACCCTCAAACCCTTGTTAAAAATGTGACTATTCCCTTAGGAGAGAGTGGAATACATGACCAAATTAATGAGGACATGATAAAGTTTACAGGTCAGCTTAGATTTCTATGCCATGGTGGCACTCAACACGACCCTGAAAACTGACTGGAAAGATGGGAAGCCAAGGGTAACGGGCCACTGGGGGTTTTGGAGCATGTGCATTCACCAAAAGAGCAATCCTGTCGTTGTCATCATTAATCAGCCACACGCTAGACACGCTCTGCCCCTCTGGTAGGAGAATCGGATTAAACCCCCCACCTACCATCTCTCTGCGGCTCTCTCCACGTGGCTGTCTTCCCTCAGCCCTGCACTAGTGGCTGTGCTACACAGAAAGGGGTTTTGCAAACACACGTTTAAGAATACGTCAACCTAATTTGTTGAGATATAGAGCCGTGCATTCGAGGACAGCAATGATGGCATTTATCTTCAACCCAGACTAGATGGAGGCTTGTTTGACATCGCAAGATTTAGAGGGAAAACCAAGGTGAAAAATATATAATACCACCTATATCTACCTATAACATCTCAGTAGAGCAATGGTCTTCCCTCCCTTCCCCTGCCAAAAATCAATCTGCTTAATAGGAAAAGTTCAGGTGGATTTATAATGCTGTGTTCTAAACTGATTCTGTGAGGGATATTTTCTGATTTTTGGATTGAAAACAAGAGAACGTTGTTCACAGTTTTTATTCACGATGTGTTTGTAAATTTCCCCTCTCTGCTCAGGTGGGCGGCTGAAGGGTAGGCAGGTATCAGTCGCCTCCCCTAAACTCGCTCTTCACAACTATCAATAGTTGTTGAGGGGGAGGCAGTGTTACCTAGTGGAGGGAGTGGGTGTCAGGACTCCTGGGTTCTATTCCCAGCGCTAGGAGGGCGTGGGGCTGAGTGGTGTGACAAAGCTCTGTCCTTGCCTCCGTGGGTCCCACGTTTCCTGGTGGATTTCGCAAGCCTCAGAGGCTCATTGTGACCCTGCACGTAACCCTTCTCTCTCTAGAGACAAGGGTCACAGTCTACTGAGCCATTTTCATCATAAGCCAGCGAGGGAGGTGAGGAGAAGTTATCCTTCCTTGCATAGTCTCTGTTGTCTCCCAGTCTCAGTGATTAATCAGGGGACAAAGGTGGGGGGGGAGCCCGGGACCACCCTCTACTCCGGGCTCCAGCACAGGGACCCTAATAGTATCAGCTATGGTAGCTGACCTTTTAGAAACATGACATGTACAATTCCCTGGGCTACTTCCCCCACAGCAGCCCTCACTTCCTCGAGCTCCACTTCACCCTTACCTCAGGGCCGCCTTCCTTATGCCTGCTATGGTGTGAACTACTCAGCCTCTCCAACAGCACAACTTCCTCCCACAGCTCCTGACATGCCCACCCACCTGACTGACTGGGAGGCTTTTAACTAGTTTCAGCCAGCCCCTGATTGGCTTCAGGTGTCCCAATCAACCTAGCCTTCTCCCTGCCTTCTGGAAAGTTCTTAATTGGCCCCAGGTGTCTTAATTGACCTGGAGTAGCTCCATTTCACTTATCTGGGTACCAGGGATTTATTTAGTCTGAAGCTAATATATCTATCTCCCACTACTTTTCTATAGTCATCTGGTCTTGCCCCGTCACAGTGGTTAAAGCAGGACTGTGATTCAGGATGCCCATCTCTACCCCTAATTCACAATGCAACCTTGGAAAAGTCACTTATGTTTCTCAAAAGCAGCCATTCATTTGGGGTGCCCATCTTGGGACATGGAAGGTTTGATACTCTGAAGAGCTGAGCACCCACGGCTGCTATTTAAGCAACAGGAGCTGTAGCTGCTCATCAGCTCTGGGAAATCAGGCCCAAGGCGGCACTGGGTGGGCTCTCAAAAATGGAGGCACCGAATGTCAGTGACCACTTTTTAAAACTGGCCTTACCCCAACAGTATGCTTCAGTTCACCCCTCCATCACTTGGCTACCTTGTACGCAGGTTGTGTGGCTTATTTCATTAGTGGAGCTTCCCAGCACGCCTTGAATTACCAAGCATTGTGATTATCATAGTTTTGTGAAGTGCTTAGAGATCCTCCAATGAGAGAGGCTATGTGGGCACAAAGGGTTATTACTAATATAACTAGAAATTATCCTGAACCCATCCCGCGGGGGGCAGAAGAACCTAAGAACTTTGGGACCCGTTCCAAACCCTGAAGCTTAGGCCCATCTCCAAAGAGCTCTAAACAATTTCGTTTATGGAAAATACAGTCAGCCCAACACATTCACAGCTTGGGAATATTTAGTGCCGTTTGGTCAGAAAGCCCTTCTAGAAAGGAGGAAACAACAGCGTTCTCTGGAGCCTGTGTCCAGGGCCACCTCAACAAAGTTCCACCATAAGGCCACAAGGATGAGAGAACAAACGTCTGACAGACGTGTAGGCACATTGCTTTATGCACTATTGGAAGGCACTCGGATACTAGGGTGATTAATGTGGCACAAGAACCAATGTAGAAGAAAATAGAATCGGGGTCCACAAAAGAGTAGAAAGTGGATTAGAAAGGCGGGTCACACTGAACCAGACCAGTCCACAGTAAGAGATCAGAACTGGGTCTGACTGGATCAAACTGCATGCCTTCCTTTAGTTCACACACAATTCTGCTTTGTTAGCAGGAACAGTATGCAAAATGATGGGCTGTCCGCTAACCTGAACTGTAGAAATGTACTTGGCAAAGTAAGTGCCAAACACCACTCTGAGCTTTGAAGTGCCTCCGAAGGGGAAGGAGAAGATCACAAATTCTAGCCATCAATCCATCATGTTTGGGGCTCAAGCTCCAAATGCAAATGCTGAGCTCCCTGAGACCTGAGCAGGCAGAGTGATATTACAGAGTGGTTACTTGAAACAGTAGATGTGATAACTTGATTTCAGTAAGGCTTTTGAAACAGTCCCACGCAACATTCTCATATGCAAACAAGGAAAATGTGGTCGAGATGAAATTACTATAGGGTGGGTGCACAACTGGTTGAAAGACTTTACTCAAAGCGTAGTTACCAGTGATTTGCTGTCATACTGGAAAGGTGTACCTAGTGGGGGACTGCAGGGGTCTGTCCTGGGTCGGGTACTATTCAATATTTTCATTAAATGTCTTGCATCGTGAAGTGGAGAGTATGAGTATAAAATCTGTGGATGACACCAAGCTCGAAGGGGTTGCGAGCACTTTGGAGGACAGGATTAGAACTCAAACCGACTTTGACAAATTAGACAATTGGTCTGAAATCACCAAAATGAAATTCAGTAAAGACAAGTACAGTGTACTTCACTTAGGAAGGAAAAATTCAATGCACATCTACAAAATGGCAAATAACTGGGTAGGTCGTGGTGGCCAACCAGTTGCTCCGGAGCCCCGTGCGGCTCTTCAGAAGTTAATATGCAGCTTTAATATGCGGCTCCTTGTCGAGGCCCCGACTCCGGGGCTGGAGTTACAGGCGCCAACTTTCCAGTGTGCTGGGGGGTGCTCACTGCTCAACCCTGACTCTGCCCCCACTGCACCCCTTCCCACCCTCTCCCTGAGCCTGCCGTGCCCTCACTCTCCCCCCGCACAGCGAAGAGCCTCCTGCATGCCACAGCTGATCGGGAGGTGCGGGGAAGGAGGGGGAGGTGCAGATCGATGGGGTTGCCGGTGGGTGGGAGGCACTAGGACTGGAGGCGGGGAGGTTACTGGTGGGGGGCTGCTGACATATTACTGTGGCTCTTTAGCAATGTACATTGGTTAAATTCTGGCTCCTTCTCAGGCTCAGGTTGGCCACCCCTGGGGTAGGTGGTAGTCCTGCTGAAAAGGATCTTGGAGTTATAGTGGTAAACAAATTGAATATGAGTCAACAATGTGGATGCAGTTGCAAAAAAGGCTAATATTCTGGGGTGCATTAACAGGAGTGTTGTATGTCAGAGGTAACTATCCTGCTCTATGTGGCACTGGTGAGGTCTCGGAATACTGTGTCCAATTCTGGGCATCACATTTTAGGAAAGATGTGGACAAACTGGAGAGAGTCTAGAGGCGAGCAACGAAGTTTTCAAAACCTGACCAATGAGGAAAGGTTTAAAAAAAACGGGCACGTTCAATCTTGAGAAAAAAACAACTTGAGAGGGAAACAGACAACAGACTTCAAATATGTTCTGATAACAGACTTCAAATATGTTCACGGCTGTAACAAAGAGGATTGTGGTCAATTGTTCTCTATGTCCACTGAGGTAGGACAAGAAGTAATTGGCTTAATCTGCAGCAAGGGAGATGAAGGTTAGATGTTAGGATAATTTTTCTAACTATAAGATTAGTTAAGGTCTGAAATATCCTTCCAATGGAGGTGGTGAAATCCCCATCACCTGAGGTTTCTAAGAACAGGTTGGACAAACACTTGTCAGGGATGGTGTTAGGTTTACTTGATCCTGGCTCAGTGCAGGGGACTGGACTTGATGACTTCTTGAGGTCCCTTCCAGCCCGACATTTCTATGATCTCTACATCTGATGTAAAGAGAAGCATCTGAGCTCCACTACAGAGTTCACGACTAACTCTGTGGCCCTTTCAGTCACAGAACTGATTTCCCCCCCCCCGCACACACACACCATCTAGCGAGGAAGGGGGGTGTTTGGAAACCAGGCATTTGGTCTGGGCCCATCTTTAATTTTTAGCAAGTTTGCCCTGAATCCAAATCCTTGAGAAGGAGATACCACAGCTAAAAAATACTTAGTCCTGCCATGAGTGCAGGGGACTGGACTAGATGACCTCTCGAGGTCCCTTCCAGTTCTATGATTCTGTGAAAAGGCAGAGATTGTTTCATGCACCTTTGCACTGCAGGAGGTCAGAAGGACATTCCTCTTACAAATCTTGCATCCCAAGACCAGGAGGGGGAAAGGGAGCCTTGAGTGCAGGACAGCCCAGTGCCGATAAATCACCTAGCCATACAAAGGGTCTGCAAGGGTTAAAGTGACTGATCCAGTGCTGTCTGGCTCAGAGTCCCCCATGGACACCTGCAGTCTGATGGGGGAGCGGTAATACATTTTCCTAAAGAGATGGAGCGACTGGCCCATGTCAGTCTCTGCTGCGGGAAGTGCCATTGCACTGCCAGAAAGAAACAAAAGACAGTGAGAGAGAGACAGGGCAAGGCCTGGCTTTTACAAGCAGCTCTAATTTCCCTGGAAGACGTCTCCGAGTCATGCACCGGGTTGGAAACGTCTCCCATTATAATTATGATTCATTCGTGACTCAATGACATTTCTGCCATCAAAAACCATTCGCTCATCCAGCCCTTTGCTGCTCTACTTGGCGGCCGAGCCAGGGCTAAACAACTTATTTCGAATGCTGTTTCCCAGACAAACAGCCCTGTCCCTGGCTGGGGCTAGCTGGAGCTTTGGCACCTAACAAGCAAGAGCATGTTCGCTCTCATGCAATGCCCGCCCCTTGGAACGCACAGAAGGAGTCGGTGTATGCTGCGTCCGGAGCCCTCCATTCCAACAGCCCATGAGCCGTTGCATGACTGTTAGCAACAACCCACACAGGAAGGTGCTCTGGAGAAGAGGGGGTGAGACCGTGGGAGCACCCACAACATTTACCACCAGCACCATGATAAACCTCAGCTGTCTCCAGCCACACAACTCGGAAGGAATGTTCCAGGCCCTGTGCAGAGACAGAGGGAGGGAAACTGCTGCCTCTGCATGGCTCAGGGTCTCCTCCTACCCGCCCTCCCTCCGGCGGAAAATCAGAGCAAGGTCTCTCTCCTTGTTCCCTCCCGCAAGCCAGCGTCTACCAGGCAAGGGGCTTTGGACAGGTTCTGTGCTGAGAGAAGGCAGTGTCTGCCTTCAGCCATTCCCCAAACTGGATGGCCCCTCCTGTTAGAAGTGGGTCCAAACCAAACCCCATCATCCAAACACTCCCAAAGTTTGGCCCTGAACTGAACAGGCAGCTTCTCATGTCTCTATAAAGGAGCAAACCAGAACTCTGAGTCCACACACCTCGGTTTTGGGATCCGTATTCCAACTTCACAGCTTGCTCCTCATGACAACAGGACAGTCAGACCAAAACCCCAGATCTAGACACTCTGGAGTGCCATGGCTCAGGCCTATTCTCTATTTTCTACAAGGTAGCAATGGTGCACATCTAACCCAACACGTCTGGCTCCTTGGTAGCAAGTACTGAACATGGGACCTCTGGATCTAAGACTAGGAACCTCTACTGCCTGACCTAAAAGACCAGATACTAGAGGGGCACAAAGAAAAGGAGGACTTGTGGCACCTTAGAGACTAACCAATTTATTTGAGCATAAGCTTTCGTGAGCTACAGCTCACTTCATCGGATGCATGCAGGGGTCTAGAGAGCCATGCTGTGTAATTGTAAGTTACACACGTGCACTGATGATGACCTTCTGTTTATAAAGAGTAAGTACTTTTCATATAGAGGGATCCCCCAATGCTTTACAAACCTTATTAACACAGAGATCGCTTCACTCATCACTAAAATGCAGCCACCTCTGGGCTGGAACACAGCGGTTGTTTTAACAGCTCAGAGCAACATTGCACAATGCTATATTAAATGCATACTGCATTCACTTGAAACTGCATAGGGAAGGAGAATGAAATGACTCAAGGTGGAATTTGCCCAGAATACTAGATTTACAACACTCCTAACTTGCAAAAAATCCCCCGGGATTTTTGCATGGCCACAAGTCGCCAGGCTTTTGGTTTTACATCACATTTCAGCCAAAGAGTTGGCCCGTCCAGCAGCACTCTGCCAAAGCACCAGCTGAACACAGGCTCAGAGTGATGACTGACCCCTACTGAATGGCAAACACAGTTTACAGCAGCACCTGAGCTCTCTCCGGACGTCTCCCATTCACAGACTGACCCCTTCTGAGTGGCAGGTGCCACCTTGGACTTGCTTCGGTCACCTCATCAGGTTTCCCCACAGAGGCGGGCACACATTCATCTGCTAGTTTGGATCAGTCCTCACTCGGGGGAGATCCACAAAACGCTTGTGTTACAAATTCAGTTTGTCCCCTCCTATTTCCTCACATGCCAATCCTTGCTCTAAACCTGCCCTGCAGCAGCCAAGCTCTGCACTCCTCCAGCGACCCTGCAGTCATGTGATTTCAACCCCCTTCACACCTTGCAGAACACAGCCAAGACAGAAGTCAGCTGCGACCTCCACGCGGTGCACAAGCTCAGGGCTGGCTTTATTACCACGTGCACCTGTCAATGCTGTTTGCCCGTGGTGGTAAGAGATGGGTCCACAGCTGTTGGATCCTTCGGCTTATTTAGAATGAGAGGTCACATCGTGTCCATGTGAAGTCTCTTTGGATGGGCCATTAGGTGCATTTTCATTAATAGAGCCTGCTTCCATATCTCACTTTTACTCTGGGACATATAAATCCAGGCCAGGAAATGCGCTCAGCCAATAAACCCCATTTGTGCAATTATGCCCCTCTCTCTCCATGGTCTCTTTAGAGCACGAGGCTGGATATCAGGTTTCAGGTTATTAAAGAACTAGATTTTAAAGCCCGAGATGTGGACTCGTCCAGATGATGTCAGGTAAAGTTGTGGGAGAGATTTGACTGATCTGCAAGTGATACCGAATTAACTTTTGTAGCTTTGGAAGCCAAGACCTCAAAGAGCCTTTTGTCCCCCCACCCGCATCTCCTGCAAGTGCAATAGCTATTCTTGCAACGTGTCCATAGATAGATGCATTCGGCACATAGATTGTACAGTGGCGGCTTTTTGGTGTATTGGTTTCTTGGCATCTATGACTACGGCACTTATGCAATCACCTCTATCTCTACTATACTTAACTTGGTCTCTCACCTCTCCTCACCAGGCCCCCATCTTCTTATTCACCTGTTGAGCACTGTCAAAATCCTGGCTTAGGAGCAGGGGGCTGTCTTTGTGCTGTTTGTTCGTATAGTGCCTGGTAGAATGAGGCCCTGATCTCTGCGTTGGGGGGCCCTAGATGCTACTGCAACAATACCGCACCCCAGTGTACCCTGATCCCAAACTGCTGAGCACCTTCAACTCCCACTGCAATCGCTGGCAGGATGAGGATTATTCCAGGGGAGAAATCAAAGCTCTTTTCTCCTATCAATACTTGAAGTTTGCCATCTGCCACTCCAGCGGCAGGAACCAAAAGACACATTTGGGTAACTAAATGTTTCCTTCTGTAGCTCAGAAATGGGCACGAGCACTGCTGGTACATATCGGAGCATAAATAGACACCAATTCCCTCCGCCCGCCTGTTCCTAGGATGACTGAGGAGCAACATCTTTCTTATCTTTGAGGATGATTGAATTGCTTGATGGTGATGGCTGCCTGGCTTGGATACAGTTGAGCTCTGGACGTTGCCAAAAGAAATAATGAATATGAAAGAGGAAGGAGCCTCAGGAGCAGGAGTGCTGATTGACAACAAAATGAAATGGCCGAATTCTATTGGCATGGTTTGAAATCCCGGGATGATGCTGATAGCTGCAGGATCTTTTCCTAGGGTTGCGCCAGAGCTAGCTTTCACTTTTCATCCTTATTTACTTTCGTGGTTTTTAGATTGCCAGGTTTTTTTTTTATTATTATTACACAGGCCTATCCTGGAGGATCCCACAGATGCTTTACACACCACAGGTCATGCATTCAGCACCACTGAAATGCAGCCAGCTCTGGAGAGGAGATGGCCAGCCAAAGCGAACAGCGGAAGTTTGCAACACGGGGAGAAACCGCTGGACAAGGCGGCAGGCTGAAACTGCCATGCAACTCTCCTGCTGTATGGCTACATCAGAGCAACTTAAAGCGCTTCCTGCCGCTCAGCAGGGGAAGAGCTGGGGGGGCGGTCGGAGCACTCCCTCAGCACTAACTTACCCCAACTTCAACCACGAAGTTGTCGGCGGACATCTGGGGAGTTACACCAGTGCACGTGCACCGAGAGCCGGGCTCTCGGCCACTTCCTCGTGCCCTCCCACGTGTATGTAATTTATGCCACTGTCCACATCACCTCTGGAACTCCGCCCTCACGCCGGGGAACGGGGCTGTGCCTGTCCCACTTCCACGCATGCAGGAGATCCTTGAGCCTAGGTCCCTGCCCATCACCACCCGCAAAGGGAATGAGAAATGCTTCCAAGGGAGTCCCGAGCTGTTTGAAACTAGCCTTACAGGGAGGAGAGCCTAAGGTGATCGGACACCATCGCCAAGAAGGTCTTGTGAGTGAATGGCGAGATAGGGACAGTGCCCTCCCCTCCCACCCAGTAGACACCTCTTGCTCCTGATGTAACAAACATCTGGAAGAGCAAAGGCCTATTGATATATACCCAGCTCATACACAGCCAAGGGTCTCCTCCACCCCACAAAGACTTAACGCACCGTGCAGCTATAAGCCATGCATTCACTTGGCCCCAGTGTGAAGAATCCTGTATCCAACTGCCACTGCAGGGAGACTTTAGGGGAGACAGAATTGAAAGGACCAGGAATAATATTTTCAAAAGCACTCAAGTGACTTAAGTCACTTCTGAGAAGGGGATTGAGGAGCCTCCATCCCTTTTGAAAATAGCACGTCGGTGCTTTGGAAAGCTGTCCCCCGGCTTTGGAATTTGGCCAAGACACAGCTGTGGGATATTTAAATGGAGACAGCTGGTTAGCATCTCTGCTAGTGCAGCACCCCCTGATACCAGGCTGTGTAAGCGGGGCAGGGTGGGATCAGCTAAATCGCCAGCAGTGCTTACCCTAGCAGCCTGGAACGGAAGCCTCCTGTCCAGGGATGTGACAAGATCACAGCCCTTGCTGGTCTGATGCGGGCTGTACCCATTTGTCTGGGAGGAGGAAACCATCCGCATGCAAAAACATCCCCTGTTCGAATCATTTCCCCTTTGTGTGTGTGAAAATACTGTACTCCCAATTACCGAAGCGACACAGGGAAAGCCGCGGATCTGAAGGCCTGTAAAGCTGCAGTAATGATAGTGGACAGACTGTCTTTGCTAAGTGACACCTCCTGAGTGAACGCTTTAGGATTGTAGGTACTTAAGCGATGGCAGATCCCTGTCATGGTAATGATGAGCAGAAAGCGACATCCGCATTTATAGCGTCTGCTGCCAAAACAAAAAGGGGGCAGGATGGAATTTTTTTTAAATGGTTTTTTCTTCTTCAAGGGGGAATTCAGTGCTGGTGAAAGACGATGGATTGACGGCGCTGTATCCCAAATCTTCCTTTATTTACTGGAGGGACAGATGGAGAGACAGAGGGAGGGAGGGAGGGAGGGAGGGAGGGATGGATGGACACGGACACAACATGGGTGACAGCAGCACAGGACTCCCCAAGTGGCTTTAGCCTGACCTGAGGCAGTGTCTGTGGGGAGAGAAGGGAGTTGTCTGTTGCCTCCCTGCTTACAGTGCCCATAAAGGGCCTAATTAGCACCAACTAAGTAGGTGGGCAGTGCACAGAGCAAAGGCGAGAACAGGACTGGGACCTTCAAACTCTCGTCAGACATGGGCCAAACATGGCTATTGGACAGGGGTAGCTTTTGTTGGCTTCTGACTGAGGCTGGATGCAGATCAGGTGCCCTAAAGGGACAGGCTCTATTCTTTACAGCTAGAGCCTATGTTTTTGGGGCCTTGGGTTCCAGTGTCCCTCTCTGACGGGAGGCATTACAAAGTAGAGACCTGGAGCAGGATTTGAACTCTTGTGCTCCTCAGACAATCAGGAAAAGCTTCCCTGACAGGTGGAGTGCCAAATGAGCTGGCTAAGTAGGTCATGCCCCCTCTAGTGGTGGGTCTACATAAAGGATAACAGCCTGCTACTGCTACCAGCAAGTAGGAATACTTATTTAGGTCAAGTGACAGAGGCCTCTGCTTTAGCTGATGAGGGGCTTAGTTCAAACCCCACTGCTGACCAGTGGTGCACGAACAATTTGTATAGTGGGGGTGCTCAGAGCCATTGAACCAAACTGTAAACACTACATATAATGGAAACCACTTCAAGCCAGGGGGTGCAGCAGTACCCCCAGCAACTATGCTGCTGACCCACAAGAATCCCTTGAGAGTTTTGTTTTTGACAACAGGAAACCCATCTTCCATGAGACAAGTATCAGAAGAGCATTCTGTTTAAAGGAGAAGTCCCCGTAGAGGTGCATCTCATAGGCAGCTCACATTAACTTATTCACTAATGAGCATGCCCAGACCCCTGTTGGCTCCTGAGTGGCAGGCAGGGTTTCTCCAAAGACCTGGGATTTTGACTCAAGTTGGTGGAAATGTGGGGAGAGCTGCTGATTCCATCAGATCTGCTCTCTCCAGTGCGGAACTTTCATGGAATTAACGGTTCCCATGAGCTTTCGGCCACAGCCAAATAGGAGAATAGCCTCCTTCCATTTTAGGAGCAAACCAAAGCTGTGCTGTGCTGGATCCAGATTAGTAGGATTCAAATCCTTCCCCCAGCTTAAATGGGGTCTAGATTCCAGGCCTATCCCTGCTCTGAACCATATCCCAACAACTGGCATCTACAAACCTGGGCTTGAAGAGGGTTGCTTCTTGCTTGAAGAGAGTTGTCACTTTGGATGGGCTATTACCAGCAGGAGAGTGAGTTTGTGCGTAGGGAGGTGGAAGGTGAGAAAACCTGGATTTGTGCTGGAAATGGCCCAACTTGATGATCACTTTAGATAAGCTATTACCAGCAGGACAGTGGGGTGGGAGGAGGTATTGTTTCATGATCTCTGTGTGTATATAATGTCTGCTGCAGTTTCCACGGTATGCATCCGATGAAGTGAGCTGTAGCTCACGAAAGCTCATGCTCAAATAAATTGGTTAGTCTCTACGGTGCCACAAGTACTCCTTTTCTTTTTGCGAATACAGACTAACATGGCTGTTACTCTGAAACCTGGGCTTGCAGCTCTCCTGAGAACAGGTGTGCAAGCCACGCCAGAGCTTCCAGGTCTGCTCTCTGATGCAGCTGTGTGAAAGGAAGGTGTGAAAAACAAAGAGAAAAGGTATCGGAACATTTCAGAGGCCTGAAGGAGCTTCAGCTCGAGTGACGTTTTGGGCTTGAGGGGGGTGGCAGGACTTGCGTGGTTTTATTGAGTAATCGATGCTCCTTCAATCTCCATGATCAAATTGCCCCATGGTCCCGTTTCTTTAGAGCCCTCTGTCAAGCACAGAGAGAAGCCAGGGATATTCCCAGGAAACCCAAGAGGCTTGGAGTTCTGGCAAATGTTCAGCGGGAGAGAGAACATGAAGCTCCCAGCAAATTTGCTAATTGTTTCATCAACCCTGCTGCATTTCTGATAGCAGCCAGGGCCTCATCGCTCTGGCTGGAGCAGTGACAGCCACTGCAAAGTGGCAGCAACAGGTCCTCTCCTTCTCTCTGTGTTTAATGGCCCTCTGCTGGGGCTGCTCTTTTCCTGAGAAAGGAGTGTGTGGCGGGGATGCAGGCTCTCCAGCTGGTAGCTGCCAGAGAAGCACATTGCTCTGCACTGCTGCTGCTTCTCCTCCCACTCGCCAAATATTTGTTTAATGAGGGAATTCCTGTCCCACGTGGGCTCTGCCGATGGCGCTGGGGAGAAAAAGACTCCGTCTGCAGGATTCTAATAAACGTGGGAAAGCCTCTGACCGCTGGAGACAGAGTCAGAGCAAGGCGCTCGTCAGGAGACTGCTGCTAGCTCCCCCCTCTCCTGTGGATTAGGTATAGATCAGCCAAGGAAGTAAAGACAGGGCCTGGCTCAGGGGAGGTTCCCTTCTCAGCCAGACAGGCGTGGCTTTGAGGCATCCAGTCTTGCTCTTCCCTCCTAGCTACTGCGTGCCCTGACCTACAGAACATGAGAGGGCCGACAGGGTGCACCACCACCCCACTCCCTTTGCTCCACAGCCAGGCAAAGGCAAGCAAACCTCAGCTCCTCTGCAACAGAAAGCTACGGATCTGGATTTTGCTGGGGGGCTGGACAGATGCACAGCAAGTAGGGGCTGTTGCTCAGAAATCCTTAACCCGGTGTGACACCAGGCGCTCACAGCCCTGTTAAGAGCAGATTTCCTCTCTCCTTCCCCCCACCCCACCCCCCAAACAGGCATTAATGGGTCAGTTCCCTCAATCCACCTTCCAAGTGGAGCATACTTTCCACCTTTCACCCCAGAATTAGAAACTATCACAGCATCGTGGCCGCTTTAATCAGAATAAGGAATTAACGAGTGGATCAATTTCTGATCAGGCTCTGACCCTACACTCCTTGGCTAGTTAAGAGAAAGTCAAGCGAGGAAAAGGCGAAAGGGGAGAAGAAGTTGTGTGTAAAACATTCACATCAACCTGCTCAGTCCTGGCCTGGAGCGGGCATTGGGAGAACTTTGCAGAAGAAGTGAGCAAAGAGCTTTTGCCCCAGAGAAATCATAGAAACTAAAGATCCAATATGTCTGTTCTCTTAGCTCCCCACTGCAATGCAATTTCATTGCCTACTGCAAGGAAAGATGGCCTTGTCACAGAACTAGGAGTCCGGACTCCCGGGTTCTGTTGTGGCCTCTGCCACTGACTCGCCACGATGCCTTGTTGGAAAACGAAACAAAAACTCTCTATGCCTCAGTTCCCCATGTGTAAAACATTACACACACACACACACTCACTCTAATATTGCCTTCCTCTCGCCCTTTGTCTGCTGTGGCTATTTAGACTGTAAGCTGCTTTGGGCAAGGCCTTGCTCTTACTGTATGTTTGTAGAGCACCCAACACAATGCAAAAGCAATTTGTAATACAAATAATATTCTTGAGTACTTTGTTCACTTGAGCCACAGGCTTCCACTGTTTCCATGGGGAGATTAATATAGATGGTGCATTGGCCTCTATCCTTCAACACGTCACAAGAACAGCCTAGTGTCTAGTGGGAATCGCTGGCAGGGATACCAGATTCTGCCTTTACAGGGGAAAGCGTTAAGGAGCCAGAGAAGAGGAAAAATATGTAGATTGAATTAAACAGACCTAAATGTCTGCCAGTGACCAGCTAGGGAATCTACTGTGTTTGCTGACCAGCTCAGTAACCCTGGAGCTCCTAGAGACGCTCAAGCTCATCCCACCAGGCAGCTATGGAAACTTCAGTTAGGAAGAAGCATAAAGAAAGGTCAGGAGGGAAGCAGGGAGTCTGAATGAGGACAAGCCTAGGACCAAAACAGAAGGAATGGGAAATTATTATTTCAATTACTATGAAAGTGTATTTGATTAGAAAACAGGGAATCATCTTTGATACTTTGCCAACAAAAGCAATATCCAGGAGTATAAAACCCAGTCTCCGTGCAGGGAGCATGACATTAAATCAGAGGACAAACGGTTTGTAGTGCCGTTAACTGCACCAGTGGGAGAGAAATAGTTATAAACTTACTGTACATCCCAAAATGTGCCCTGCTTCCCACCCCCCCAGGGCCTGCCCCTCTCCTTTTCAGAGGTTCTACAACTCTGTGTATTTGCATGGCTTATGAAAATTCAGGAGGGAAATTTTAATCCAACATGCAAAAATTAGAAACCCCCCCTTAAAAAAACAGAAGGACTAAAAATAATCTAGTTGCATACAGTTCAATTGTTGGAAAGTAGCAAGGATGTAAATGAAGGTGCATTCTTATGTAGAAGAGTGTTTCCATCAGTTCCCATGGCAGGGTGAATAACTCGGTGCTTCTGTTCTGCATGAATAAATATGTATAAAAACGTCGTGCTGCGAAGGACGAAAACCCGATAACTGAGATAGTGTTTCTCAGAGGCAGGGAGCAACACGAGCCACCAGCTTTCTTATTCTTCAGTATTTATGTAAAAGAGCCATCGAAATGATAATGTGGAATTTCCCCCCCTCCCCCGCTACGCGAGTATTCTGTGCTTCTTTGTAGTGACTTTTACACACACAAAAACGTGGCTACTAAGGCCGTCCATACAAACCCGCTATCAGTGGCAGCTGAGATGGGCTTTTTTGTCATCCCCTGGGTAGGTGATTACTTTAAAGTAATGTCATTTGCGTAGAGGGAAGGAGGAATTGGACCTCCCTTTTGAGAAAGGCAAACTGCCCCCCCACTCCCCAGTGCCCAAATAAATCTTCATTTAATATAATGCCCCCCCCCGCAATGCCTTGCACATTACAGCATTAAATATGTAAAGAGAGTCATGTTTCACCAGCATCACAGGGAGGGTGAAGTGTGGAAAGATGCTGCTGTTCTCAGCAAGAGCTATAGGACAGAATAAATACCCACCACTCTCTTACATTAACATTGTGGGTCTCACCTCAAAAGGTCATGCAGGGTTACTCATATTACACACCATCTTACTCCATGCACACTCCTGTTGAAGCCTATGGAACCACTTGTGGAGCAAAGTGTCCTTTGCCACGAGCAATGGCTCAGAATCTGTCCCGAGGGGATTCGCAAACTTTAGCCACACGAGTCATTGAAATGCTACCACTTTACAGACGGAAAGTCTCTTGAACAGCTCCCAGCAACGCCACCCAAGAGATCAGGGCAGGGAGGGAAGAAGAAAGTGCATCCAGATGAAACTACGGGGGGGTGCTTTAGGCAAGCAGAATGTCATGACCCAGGGTGGAATCTGGCCAGCGCTCACACACTGCCTGTTGGGGATAGGTCCATGGGATCCGGGCAGGATTTCAATCTCCTCTCTCATCCTAAAGTTGGCAACTTCAATTGCACACTGCCCCCAGTGCCATACAAGGGCATTGAGTCAATGGGGACTCAGAAGGTACAATCACAAACATTAGCTGCAGTGCCTTCTGCTTTCCTTGGAGGCCTCTCAAGCTCCCATCCTAGTAGTGACCAAACTCAACTCGCGTGAGCTCACAAGGACACGGCGAGAATATTCTAGAGCACGTTTCCAGGCTTCTAGCTTTAACTCGCCCTTCCCTGAAGATGTAACATGCTGGCTTCACATTGCCTCTCCTAAGAGGGTAAGTCGCTCTCAGTTAACGGTTTGCTGCTCTATGTATGTGGTTTTCAAAGGCACAAAGCCTCCAGCCATACCACCTCGGGCCAGATCAAATATGGCCAGACCTGCTCAGTACCAGGTGGGATTACAGAAACCATCAAGAAGCCTCTTTGTACTGCAGGAAGCGGTGTCGGTCAGCTCTGAAGATGAAACGCTACCCGGAGTCAGGGTTGGACTAATTCCCCTGCATGGTGCTACGGGGCACTGCGACACCGGAAGAGATCTACAACCAAAGCCCTAGCCAGTTGGCCATTCGAGCACCTTTAGAACATGCTGGTGTTTACCTAGTTTACCTGACCAAATTCCTACTTGGAGAATTCAATCTTGCTGATCTAAAACTCCTCCCTCTGTAGTTTCAGGTGGAGAAGTTACATGGCACTTCTCTTCCTAAACACTAGAGAGTAGCTTTGCTGGAAGAGAAGGGTTGCCATGTTCCACTATGGTGATACTTGCACTTTGGGATCCTGTTTGATGAAAGGTGCTATATACATATAGCTTATGAGGATGTGGTGTTTCTGGCCTGCATCCATTGGACCAGATTCTGCTGATCAGGAGTGACTCAAGCATAGACAACAATGTAACAGAGCGCAGAGCCTGGCCTGCTATTTTTAGGTGCAGTGCACACACAAATGCCTCATCTTTTAAGAAACTGGAGCAGCTGTGAGCAAGATTTCTAGCTTAATAAGCAGGGCCTTTGCAGTTCCCTTGCACCTAAACAGAAGAGCACGGCCTCGGGAGTGTCCTTTAAACACATACATTAAACAGCGGATGGGAGTGGGTCTTTCAGTCGGCAATCGGAGTTTCAACCAACCTAAACCCACTCTGCTCTGGAACAAGTGATGCTTGCTTGTCTTGAGTTACACAACCCTGCCTGGGAGATCCTATGTGGGTAGACGTGGGCTTTCCTCAGAATTGACAACAGCCTCTTGCTGCGGCTCAGCAGAACATGAGCAGCTTACATAAACACTGCTTCAGAGATACCCTGAGTGTGGGTTGCAGAGAGTCAGAGGGGGAAGAGAGGGGAAAAAAAAAACAACCAAAAACAAAAAAAAAACCACCCAACCCCAAACCAAAACCGAACAGCCTCGCTCCTTGTGGGGGAAAGAGAGAAATGACTCAAGTGTTTTGTAACTTGTCATATTCTAAGCTGCAATTTGTAGGCAGGGAAGAGTGCTCTGAAATAGTCTTCCCACCCCAGCCTTGTATAATTGAGATCCTCCCCGCCCCCACCCCCAGGAAGAAGAAACAAAATCTGTGACAGACTGGCAGTCGGAGAGCAGCAAGAAAGCCCAGGATTTCTGCCGCTTGCTCGGAAGCACAGGAAGATCCCCCCTAATTTAGAAGAGTTACTCATTCCCTTAAAAGGTTCCCATGCAGGCACATGGGGGGTGGGCAGGGGGAGTAGGGAGGGCTGGTGAAGAGGCTTGGCAGAAGGAAGCACCGCACAGCAACATGCCAGAAACAATGCTATGGGATTGCTCCTCTGCTCGCCTCCTCGGTAACCTGGCAGCTCTGCCATCTCTCCTTCCCGTGCACGCTCTGCCCATCATGACAGGTTTCAGAGTAACAGCCGTGTTAGTCTGTATTCGCAAAAAGAAAAGGAGTACTTGTGGCACCTTAGAGACTAACCAATTTATTTGAGCATGAGCTTTCGTGAGCTACAGCTCACTGTAGCTCACGAAAGCTCATGCTCAAATAAATTGGTTAGTCTCTAAGGTACCACAAGTACTCCTTTTCTTTCTGCCCATCATGCGTGCGAGCAAGGTTGCGCTGTTTGACTCCCCCTGGTCCAGACCAGGGCACCCAGGACCACCGGGCGGAATTTAAGGCTGCATTGGCGGGGGCAGGCATCAGCTTAGGCAATGGAGCAGAAGACAGCAGCCACAACTGACGGGTCCCCCAGCACCTCGTGCCACAGAAAGCGGTCGCCATACTCCAGACTTAAACACATTCAAAGGCCCCTCTAATCTCTTATTAGCTATTCATTTCCTGAGAGGCCAACGGGCAGGTGCATCCACCCCCCTCCCCGGAGACTTGGCCCTGCTCAGAGCCCACACAATCCACTGGGATGCTAGGAGCGCTCAGATGCTACCGGGACAGGTGTCCCATGAATACATCAGTGTTTGTACAGTGCCTAGCACACCAGTAGGGGCTACCTCACAAAAGTGGTATGACAGGGAAAATAGGGATGCTTCCCCCAATGCAAAGTGCACCTCTTTTGCACCACATTCTAGTTGGTCTTCTTGCTCCCTCCTTCCCCTTTCCAGCACTCAAAACTTCAGACCGTTTATTGGAACACTGCAAAGTCTCAGGGGCTGGCAAAAGAGAGTTAGAAACCACCTGAGAGCAGGCTGTTGGCAAGCCTGGCTGTTGTGTCTAGGGGTATGTCTACACTGCAATCGTAGCTCAGGCAGGTATACTGGCATTAGCTTCAATCTAGCCAGCATGGCTAAAAATAGCAGCGAAGATATGGTGGCGTGGGCTGTACACCCTGAATAGGTTCTCACGTTGCTAGCCTGTGCCTGGGTCCATGCCGCTGCATCTACAAGGCTACTTTCAGCTGCATTAGCTAGATTTAAACTGTGGTCACACCTACGACTGCAAGGTAGACACAGCCTATGGCTAACTGAATAGAGGGGCAGCGAGCAACACAGACCCAGGAACCCTAGGGACGGCCCACGGAAGGAGTGAATAAGAGGAGAAAACATGCCACAAGAGCAGCCCCTCCCACAGCAGGTCAGGCTTTGAGTTTGTCGGGGAGGAGAGGGCAGAGATGAAGCAAGTTATCGGAACAGCTCAGAAGGCTCTCAGAGGCGGAGGCTGGGTATAACAATGAGTGAAGGGTGGACGTGTGTGGGAGAGAGAGTTTCCTATTCTCCAAAAACTGTTTTCCACCCTCGCTTTCAAGTCGCGTTAGCCTCTATCTACATGCCGCAAAGAAGAGGGTTTTCCCGTCTCTCGATCTCAAAGTGCTTTACATCAGTGAGCCGGTGTCATTGCCTTGTTAGACAGACGGAGAAGCGGAGGCCCAAGGAGGGGAAGTGATTTGCCCAAGGCCACACTAGGAAGAGTGGCAGAGCTGACATTAGAACCCAGCAGTCCTGATTCCTGGGCTGGTTCGCAAAGCCCCCATCCAGGACACCCATAGGAGAAAGGTACCATTGGACTCCTGCACTGAAGTTCTGCCCTGTAGTTCCTGCTTAGAGGGAGAATTGTGCAACCCGAAGAGGGCTGCATCCTGGCAGCCATGCTCCTGCATGGCTTACAGTCAGCCTGCTGCACGCCATGGCACACAGTTGTGATGCACTGCAGTGAGAAGATTTTTAACTTGAGACACTCCAAAAGATCCTGGTTTTCAGGGAGCGGGTACTCAGCACTGTCTGAGAATCAGGTCCCTTTGCGGCGGTTGGTATCAAGCTGCGCACCCAACTTCATGCATCACTTTTCAAAGCCTTGAGGCAAGTTCCTGGGAATTGACAAGATTTATTTATTTAGGGGCCGGTTGGTCTTCCATTGAGAGCAGAGACAGGTCCACAAGCCCAGGTCAGAAGGAAAGAACTGTCAGCTTTGGCCCCTGGCTCCATGTCAGTTTGCAGGCTGGCCCCAAGATAACAGAGCATCCCCTGGAGGGAGGATTGAATGCTACGTGCAGTAGATAGAAAGATGAGCACTGGGGCTAGATGCACAAAGGGGTTAAAGCTCAGCATTGCTATGCCTACCGTTAAGGTGCTCTGCTGCCCAGTTGAATTCACAGCCCTGAGTTAGACGCCCAAGCTCCCTATACCCTGCAGGGGGAGAGTTAGGCACCTGAGAAGGGTCACAGAAGCCAGCAAGCTCAGCAGGGAGTCACCTAAGCTAGGCAGTAGGAAATATCAAGGAAAGGGAGTGGCCTAAGCCCCATTCTCCTCCTGGAGTTGGGCAGCTAAGTCAGGTCAGCCCTTTCCCATGGAAAGCCAAAGAGAAGGAGACGGGTCCCCCTTTATACCCACGAGCCCAATGATTGGAACATTCACCCAGGATGCGGGAAACCCCAGTTCAAATCCCTACTATATAGAGTAGTGACTTGAACCCAAGTCTCTGGCCTCACAGGTGAGTGCCCGAAGCACCGGGCAGAGTTAAGTGGCAGCTGAGCAAGGGTTTTGAGGATCTATGCTTTGTACCTAGGTGCCTAAGGCCCTTTGTAGTAATACTTAGCCAAGGATCTCAGAAGCATAAGCACTCACAGCTCTCACTGAAGCCAATGGGAACTCAACACCTGGAGATGGAGGGGCGAGAGCCGGTGGAACTGCAGGCCACTTATTTAAAAGGTGCCTAAATGTGGATGTGTCTGCCTAACCAGAGAGACCTCAAAATCACGTCTTCAAAATGTGGGTGCCTGTCCAGATACCATTCTGCTTAGCTCTTAGACAGGGCTTTTACAAGGTCACTCGCAAAGTGCTTTGCAAAGCCAAGCCTCATGATCCACAGCACACAGGAGGGAAACTGAGGCACAGAGGGGAAAAAAAAAATCACTGACTTGCTCGGTCACACAGCAAGTCCACAGCAGAGCCAGGCATGGAACCCAGTTCTCCTGACTCCCAGCCCAGTGCTCTGTCCCACATGATTTAGGACACGTCCATCACTGTTCCAAAGGATATATGGCATGTTATAACATTGTATGCACCTGGACACAGAGTCTTTCAAACAAAACGGCATGATTCAGCATCAAATATACATCTACAGAAGCAACACAATTATCTCTTGGAGTTAAACAGTGATGGATAGAAGTTTTAATTACCACACCTTTTCATCCTCCCCCACAAAAGAGAATATTTTCTGGCATGTTTATTTAATAATAAAATATAATAAAATTATATGTTAGAGTAATAAGCACATGGTTTGTGTGTAAAGCAGGAGCCGAGATGAAGACTGTTTTGTCACTAGAGCTGAAAATATTATCACTTTTGATCTTGCAGACTTAGCGCAAAGTCCCAGCACTTGGAGGAAGCCTGTTCAAACTGCGAATAGCTAATTAAAGAAAGCCTGATCAACAGCAGCAAAATTAAGAGGTGCCTTAGGACACCCCCTCACCCTGTGGGGTATAATCGGAGCAGAAGTAATATCCAATAGCGAGATGAGGAGACAGTCAGGACTCCTGGGTTCTATACTCAGCCACGAGGGAGGGAGAGAGGGTGGCCTGGCAATGTTTTAGAGGTAAGACCTGGGGGGGGGGAGGTGGAGGGGGCTAAGATCCTATCTTTTCTAGGATTGCACAGTGTCCGACATGGGGAAACATGGTGCACTACCATGTTTAGTGAAATACAAAGAGCAAAGCATCTGGATTCCTGCGTTCTGTTGCTAGCTATGGCAGGGAGCATGCACTACTAACAGAGCAGAGAGCTAGACATCAGGATTCCTGAGTTCATGACTTTGACAAGTCCCTCCCTTGCCTAAGGCAAGTCTTTCAGACCTCTGTGCCTCAGTTTCCCCCACTTATAAAAGCAGGAGTAGTAATAATTCCCTCCCAGGTATGGTGTGAGGTTTAGTTATTTATAAATTGCTTGGAGATCCTCAGAACAGAGATGGTACAAATAAAGGATGATATCCCATGCAGCGGCAGAGCAAAGGTGACTATCCCCCCCGCCCCTCACGGTAGCTGGAAGATTTGTTTTTTCACCTCTACTTTAACTATCACTAGGGCTGTTGCTTAATTGCAGTTAACGCACCTGATTAAACCATTGTAAGGAGAGTGGTCACTTTAGATAAGCTAGTACCAGCAGGAGAGTGGGTTTGTGTGGGGGGGGGGGGGATGAGAAAACCTGGATTTGTGCTGGAAATGGCCCAATTTGATTATCATACACATTGTAAGGAGAGCGATCACTTTAGATAAGCTATTAGCAGCAGGAGAGTGGGGTGGGAGGAGGTATTTTTTCATGCTTTGTGTGTATATAAAAAGATCTTCTAAACTTTCCACACTAGCCGTCACCTTCAGCCCCCAACTAAAACCCCTCCAACGCATTATTAAGGATCTACAACCTATCCTAAAGGATGACCCAACACTCTCACAAATCTTGGGAGACAGGCTAGTCCTTGCCTACAGACAGCCCCGCAACCTGAAGCAAATACTCACCAACAACCACATACCACACAACAGAACCACTAGCCCAGGAACTTATCCTTGCAACAAAGCCCGTTGCCAATTGTGCCCACATCTATTCAGGGGACACCATCACAGGGCCTAATAACATCAGCCACACTATCAGAGGCTCATAAACCTGCACATCCACCAATGTGATATATGCCATCATGTGCCAGCAATGCCCCTCTGCCGTGTACATTGGTCAAACTGGACAGTCTCTACGTAAAAGAATAAATGGACACAAATCAGATGTCAAGAATTATAACATTCATAAACCAGTCGGAGAACACTTCAATCTCTCTGGTCACGCAATCACCGACATGAAGGTCGCTATCTTAAAACAAAAAAACTTCAAATCCAGACTCCAGCGAGAAACTGCTGAATTGGAATTCATTTGCAAATTGGATACTATTAATTTAGGCTTAAATAGAGACTGGGAGTGGCTAAGTCATTATGCAAGGTAGCCTATTTCCTCTTGTTTTTTCCTACCCCCCCACCCCAGATGTTCTGGTTTAACTTGGATTTAAACTTGGAGAGTGGTCAGTTTGGATGAGCTATTACCAGCAGGAGAGTGAGTTTGTGTGTGTATGGGGGTGGGGGGGATGTGAGAAAACCTGGATTTGTGCTGGAAATGGCCCACCTTAATTATGCACATTGTAGGGAGAATGGTCACTTTGGATGAGCTATTACCAGCAGGATAGTGAGTTTGTGTGTGTGGTTTTTGGGAGGGGGGTGAAGGGGTGAGAGAACCTGGATTTGTGCAGGAAATGGCCCAACTTTATTATCATGCACATTGTGTAAAGAGTTGTCACTTTGGATGGGCTATCACCAGCAGGAGAGTGAATTTGTGTGTGGGGGGGTGGAGGGTGAGAAAACCTGGATTTGTGCTGGAAATGGCCCACCTGATGATCACTTTAGATAAGCTATTACCAGCAGGACAGTGGGGTGGGAGGAGGTATTTTTTCATATTCTCTGTGTATAAATAAAGTCTGCTGCAGTTTCCACGGCATGCATCCGATGAAGTGAGCTGTAGCTCACGAAAGCTCATGCTCAAATAAATTGGTTAGTCTCTAAGGTGCCACAAGTACTCCTTTTCTTTTTGCGAATACAGACTAACACGGCTGTTACTCTGAAAACTTTCCACAGTATGCATCCGATGAAGTGAGCTGTAGCTCATGAAAGCTTATGCTCAAATAAATTGGTTAATCTCTAAGGTGGCACAAGTACTCCTTTTCCTTTTTCTGATTAAACCTCTGATTGATCACAATTTTAATTGCGATTAATTTTTGAGTTAATCACACTGTTAAATAGAATACTAATTGAAATTTAAATATTTTGCATGTTTTTCTACATTTTCATATAGTATTCTGGGTTGTAACTGAAATCCAAGTGTATACTTATTACAAATATTTGCACGATAAAAATGATAAAAAGTATTTTTCAATTGACTTCATGCAAGTACTGTAGTGCAATCTCGTAGCGAAAGTGCAACTTACAAACGTAGATTTTTTGTTACATAACTGTACTCAAAAACAAAAAACTTGTAAAACTTCAGAACCTACAAATCCACTCAGTTCTACTTCTTGGTTCAGCCAGTCGCTAAGCCAAACAAGTTTGTTTACATTTACAGGAGAGAATGCTGCCCACTTCTTATTTACAATGTCACCAGAAAGTGAGAACAGGCATTTACATGGCACTTTTGTAGCCGGCATTGCAAGGTATTTACGTGCCAGATATGCTAAACATTCATAGGCCCCTTCATGCTTCGGCCACCATGCCAGAGGACATGCTTCCATGCGGATGATGCTTGTTAAAAAAATAATGCATTAATTAAATTTATGACCGAATGCCTTGGGGGAGAATTTTATGTCCCCTGCTCTGTTTTACCCACATTCTGCCACATATTTCATGTTATAGCAGTCTCAGATGATGACCCAGCACATGTTGTTCCTTTTAAGAACACTTTCACTGCAGATTTGACAAAATGCAAAGAAGATACCCATGTGAGATTTCTAAAGATAGCTACAGCACTCGACCCAAGGTTTAAGAATCTGAAGTGCCTTCCGAAATCTGAGAGGAACGAGGTGTGGAGCATGTTTTCAGAAGTCTTAAAAGAGAAACACTCTGATGTGGAAACTGCAAAACCCAAACCACCAAAAAAGAAAATCAACCTTCTGCTGGTGGCATCTGGCTCAGATAATGAAAATGAACATGCATTATTGAGCAGAACCCATCATCAGCATGGGCACATGTCCCCTGGAATGATGGTTGAAGCACGAAGGGACATATGAATCTTTAGCACATCTGGCACGTAAATATCTTGTGACGGTGGCTACAACTGTGCTTTGAGAATGCCTGTTCTCACTTTCAGGTGACATTGTAAACAAGAAGCGGGCAGCATTATCTCCTGCAAATGTAAACAAACTGGTTTGTCTGAGCCATTGGCTGAACAGTAAGTAGGACTTAGTGGACTTGCAGGCTCTAAAATTTTACAGTTTTATTTTTGAATGCAGTTATTTTTGTACTTAATTCTACATTTGTAAGTTCAACTTTCATGATAAAGAGATTGCACTACAGTATTTGTATTAGGTGAATTGAAAAATACTATTCTTTTGTTTTTATACAGTGCAAACACTTGTAATCAAAAATAAATATAAAGGGAGCACTGTACACTTTGTATTCGGTTGTGTAATTGAAATCAATATATTTGAAAATGTAGAAAACATCCAAAAATATTGAAATAAATGGTATTCTATTGTTTAACAGTGCGATTAATCACAATTAATTTTTTTAATTGCTTGACAGCCCAAATCATCACACTGCTAGATCTCCCTGCCCTTACTACGTTCATGATTTCTGGGCCAAATTTAGACCTGCTGTAAGTGGGTGCTTCTCCACTGACCGCTGTATACAGTAGCATCTTTTTTAGCTGACAGAGACAATGGATAGGGAAAGCTAGAGCATGTGCAAGGCCCTGAACGTTCGCCCCACACTGCTTAGTGTGGCAAAGTCCTGAAGAAAGTTTGCAGTGGCGAGAGAGGACTGAGGGACTTATCAGACCCTTAAATGTGTAGCTGTAAGTGGCTGTATCCAGTACATACGCACCACTGCCCTCTGCCAGATGGGGTGACAGGCCTGCTCAGAGACTTGTTACCCACTCTCTTCTCAGCATTGTTGTTGCTCTCTAGAGGCCGCAGCGCTGTAAGCCAACCAGCTGCACAGCTCAAGAAGGGGCTTGATTAGCTCAAGTGGTAGAGGTCTATGGTTTTGGAGTAGCACGTCGTTCTCAATTCTGTCCCCACTGCTGCCTGGATGTAGCGTGTGGCTGGTGCGCCTGGTGCCAGAAGTTTGCAGTCATGGATTCAACCCAGCGAGACCGATGCCACGTAAAGAGACACTGGCCCACCGCGCACTGCATGGCCAATCACCATTGCTATCTGCCTGCCCACCTCACTGCTGCAACTCACTTCTTGCCACTTACGCTGCATAAGCTTGCAGTTCCTCCCCAGAGTGACCACTTGGACTGGGCTTGAGAGAGAGAGAGAGAGAGAGAGAGCCTCCACTTTTGCACATGTCTCCTATCTCCTGATTGATCAGATGAGAAAAGCAAGCACAAGCCAGCTTCTTTAATTGCCAGAGACAGAGCTGTAGGGCGCCCCTGTCACCCATCAGTACCATTTAGGGCTTGGGAACTGCCCAACTCCCCTGGGGAATGCCAATTACGCTCATGTGTTCATATCAGTGTTAATTTCATTTGGTTCCTGACACCGTTGTCTTGTTACCGTATCTAGTCCTGTACAGTAACATGAGCTGATGAGTTGAATTTCTTGACACCAGGCTGTGGGAGCTTCCCCGCTACAGCATCAGATCGGCAACCCCCTGCTCCAGCACCAAAGTGTTGGATGGCAGAGGCTGCTGCTAAGCCCTGGTTGAGACCACTAGAGAGATTTATGTTACTCACTTTTCTTTTCAGCATTTTTGTTAGAAGATGCACGCACGCGCACACACAGCGTTTGGGCATTTACTAGCTGAAACCGGGCAGCCTCCAAGCCATTTTACGGCAGCCAACCTACTAATGAGTCTTTTTGAACCCGGTACTGCTTTACCTCTAATTTTGCAGCCTGTTAGGATTTGAGTTCTGTGGACAGCCTCACATTTAGTTTAGAATTATAGGCAGAGTGGTTGTTCTCTCCTATTATTGTGCTGTCAATCTCGGATTAGCACATTATACTATGGTACACTGAATGCATCTGTTCTGTATACCATAAGTCCTAATTGTCATTTGTTGAATCATTTTGTCTTCTATGATTGTTAAGCAATTATTTCATCGGAGGCAGTTTAAACTTTGATTCCTGTACAGTGTTTACAGGGATCAAAGTAAAATCAGCCACTGCTTCAAACAGGCACAAACAGCTGTCCTAAAGGCACACGTGCACCCCAAGCAGCGGTGAAATGGACAAGATGACCTAATAGGCCTCCCGCCTCCAGGCGGAGGGACGGGAAACACTCCATTTGTCCAGGACGGTTAAGCGTCCGGCAAACGTGGAGGGAATCCAACAGATGCAGAATGACATTTCTGCCAAGACTGCTCATGACAGGAGGCTCTTATCCGACAAGCAGCCCTGCTGTTCCCATACTGCAGAAAGAGGGCACGTGGTGAAATACTTTACACTTCTCTAGTGCCTTTCATCAAGGATCTTAGGAGCGCTTCACAAGCGGCTAATTAAGCCCCAGGCTCCCCTCCCCCGAGGCAGGCCAATGTTTAGCTCCATTTCCGATGTGGGGAAAGCGAGGCGCAGACCAGCTGAGACGTTTCCCCCCCTCCCAAGGGCCAGATTCTGAAGAGAGCTCAGAGGAGTTTCCGCTTCGAGCACTCAGCACCCACAGCCGGGGCCAGATTGGGAGCAGACCTTTGTGTTTAGTGCGCTAAGGTCTGTTGAGAATCTGGACCCAAGTCGTTACGTTTGTGGTCTCCTGTCCCCAGCTCCACTAGAGAGTCAGAAAGCCAGCACCAAGTCCACAGGCTGCTCGCCTCCCCCTTCAGTCCTCAACATAGGAACGTCAATGGTGCACAGGTGTGAACGTCAGCCAGCCCAGCCAGTTATGAGCGTGGGATGGCTAGGTTAGAAGTCCCCCAGGGTCTGGCTCCAGCCACGGGACCGCACTGCAGAGCCATGCAGGGTATAAGAAGCGCTCTGAAATCGGTATTCTGCCAGAACACAGCAACACTGGCATGGTCACATGTCAATACGGTGGAGTGAGGACTCGCTCTATGGTGATTTTGCCCACTGTTAAGGGGGCAAAGCCCAACGCCCCTGCCAGTCTGGCAGGGCAGTACAGGGTCCCTCACTAGGTGCTTGGGCCAACAGAGTAATTTTAGTCCATCACCTCTTGAAATGCTCATGCATTGGTCCTTAACGTAGCAAGTCCCATGAGATGAAGATGCACAGAATGTGAGAAATGTTTCTTTAAAAAAAAAAAAAAAAAAAAAGTGTTCAATTTAACCTGAACACAACCCAAATCCCCTCTTTGGACCAACTCCAGTTCACTAGAGGACACAAACAGAGCTCATCTCCATTATGAAATTAAGTAGACTCTTGGCTCCTTTCATTAAAAAGGAGAGGCAGATTAATTCATGGGTACGAACAATCTTACAATTAAAAACGGCCACAGATACCATAAGGGAACAGAAAAATAAAGACCCTTCAAAACAGGAAGAGTCCTGAGACCGGGTACCTGGTGGATCCAATACACCAAGGCCAAATTCAGAGCAACACACACCATTTTACACATCCCTTCTGATCAGACCACAGCTTAAAAACTGCCCTGCACCCTAGAGCTTTTTCCTGCAGTCGACATTTTAGGGACGTCTCCAACAACTGCACTTCACAGCAGTGCTGACGCTCATCAACCACCCGAGATTTTAAAGCCATTGTGTAGAATTAGATTGCACAGCAGGAAGAGCGCCAGAGTGCCGTCTACACTAGTGCTCCCCCCCACTGAAAATGCTATCCTGTTAGGATGATCAAGGGACGCTAATGTGGGCACGTCGCCCTGCACATGGTCCTCTGGGTGGCAGACTTCTGGAAGAACAATGGTCCTGAGGGATTACATGCTGAGCTGCTAGGTTAAGACTGAAGGGCAGTTTCCCCAGGAGATAGAAATAAGTCTCCATGTAGGAGGGGATGCTGTAAGGTTACTTAGCATAATATCTGTGATCAGCTCAGTCAGTTCAGGGTGGAGATGCCCAGAGTGGACACAAACCTTGGGATCAAGAGATGGAGTCATTTCCAGGGCAACTCTCAGGTGGATTTATAATGAACAGAGTTAGTTGCACCCGCGAGGGCTGTTGCATCAAGGACGCCAATCAACGAGCTGCAGTTATAACATCCACCTGCCCTGTCACAAAGGAACGGAGAAGCAAGTAGCAGGATCCACCTGGCTCTTTTGTTGCTTAGGAGCACGAAGCACACTCACTAGCAGGGCTGGATCATGCCCTGCTCGGCTCACAAGCACATTGAATTGTGGTTTAGTCACACAGGCCAGGAGATACAGCAGAAGCCACTTGACAGAGCAGGATTATAGGCAGAGGGTGAGTGGCCTTACTGCAAACAAGTCTACCAGCCTTGTTAAAAAGACACCCAAAAAACCCAACCAGACTAACCGGGCTGGCCCTCCAGCTACTGTGTACTGCAGTTGCTCACACTGTTATACCGACAGAACTGCACAGGATCGTTTCAGGGGACAAGACAAGACGTCACGTTTATTATAACACAATTTGATTTAAGACCAATAACTAACATCTAATACCTATGTACGCGCACCCCCCCCCAAAATGTTCTGCAGCTGCTAGACAGTTACCAGTCCTGAACACAGCTAGGGTTCGTAGCTCATGGCGGCGAACTGGCCAGGAACGCCGGGCACAAGAAAGAACTGGGTCTCTGTTGGGCACGCCCTGAAGCCCTTCCATGTTGGCAGCAGAACGTTACCCTCTAAAGTCTTCCCTCTCCTCCATGCTTTTTGTAGGCTTTAGTTTCAATCCGGAGCCTATAGGTCTTGCTGCGCCACGCTGCCTCTGGGTCCGGTGCGATTGATCACCCGTCATTTGCGGGCATGACTTTCAGCCTGGGACTTTGAGGTTTCTTCAATTGTACTTTTGTTCTTTTCTTTTGAGGGTGGACTCTTCTTGCTTTGTCAGGGCTGTTGTCTGCATCTTCAGCCATTGGCGTTTACGCTTTATTTCACCAGGACAGGCTGGGGCTGGAGGTTGATTCCATCATCCATCCATACCTCATTCCCACATCGAAACTACGCTAATCAGATTACAGCAGGGTTTTGCAAAAATGAAGTGAGCGTTTTAAAATGGAGTTTGGGACAAGTTAAAATGGAGTTTGGGTTACAATATGGTCAAGCGTAAGGAATGACAAACAGTGAACAGAAGTTACAATACAGACAAGTACAAGGAATGACAAACAGTGAGCTGAAGTTACAATGTGGAAGCAGTGCAAGTTTCAGTGATTTAAGCAGCAATTGGATTGAAAGTGAAACTCAATTAGCCAGTTATTGGGGTACCTGGTTTTATGAATGAATGAAGTTTCATTCATAAAAAACGTTACTTATGAAGTTATATTAATAAAGCGAACAATTAAAAACAATTTCATGGATCAGTTCTACAACACACACACACACTTTGCCCTTGTGCAGCATCTTGCATCCCAGGACCTCACAGAGCTTTACCTGCTTGAATCCTCCACACCCTGCGGTTGCTAAACATTATACTCCAGTTACAGCTGGGGAAGTGCCTTGCCCAGGGTCATGCCGCAAGATGGCGACAGGATTACAACCCAGGAGCCCTGACTCAGCTGCTCCGCTCTAACCACTAAGCCAGTCCACCCCTCGGGCCACTTCGGGAGGGCTATTTAAAAACAAATCCACTGTCCTTGGAAGGGTTGTTATCCTGCTTTGCCTGCAGCACGTACATTCTCGTGCAGTGGGTGAGTCAAGGCACCCGAGCTAGCGTTTTCTGACCACAACATGCTCCAGCGTCAGAAGTTCCAGCTGTCAGGGTTCCCATTTGTAGTATTTGGTGCCCCCCAGGAAGAACGCAAGTCCTCTCACAAGGCTAATAAGCCCAGCAGTCATTTGGCCCATTGTATGGTTACATGGCACTTCAATATCACAAGAAGCCCCTGTCTATTCCGCCATGGAAAAATGAAGCCCTGACTTCAAAGCAGCCACTATTAAAACACATTTTCCTGGCCCACGTTCTCCAGCTAACTCTCGGGGCAGGGGCACTGATACTGACCAAGAACATAGCAGCAGGATGCCATCTCAGCGCTTGAGATGGGAGCTCTCACCAAGGCTCTCTACATTATGAGATACAAAGTTAATAAGTCCAAAGATCTCCTTGGCCTGGTCGGTACTTGGAAGCCAGCCATCAATGGCCAGCAACCCAAGAGATTGAGTTTACCCCCATTTGATGGTGGAATTAAGTGCAGCCAATTTGCAGAGAGGTCCACCTTGCTGTTGCTATGTTGGCTATTGCCTGCCAAATTCATGCTAATCCTACATGCATACAATGTAGTCATGGGGCCCAACATTTGCCGAATGTGGAGGACCATCCAGCTAATTACTGAAGTAACGAAGCAGGAGCAAGAACAAAGCCCAGAGATACAGCAGAGTCCACCCTCCCAAAGCGAATAACGTTACAGCCCAAAGAAACCCCTAAGGAAGTCGTCAAATGCAGCGATGAAAACAGAAGTCTGGAAGAGTAGGTAAAAGGTAATGTCGTAAATTGCAGCTTAAAAACAATGGCTGTGGGTAAATTGCTTTTTAACAAGCAGACAAGCTATCAATAGCATCTACCGTATGTTTTTATAAAGTGCAGAAATATGTTTTTAAAAGGCCAGTAAATAAAGTTCCTATCGATTTGATCTCAAGTGTAATCTGTTTTTCTGTCTGCCACCAACACTGGTAATAAAGCAGAATCATGTAATACGGCATTTCAGCTAATGCGGCTATACATCACCACAGGGACTGGGCGCTCCCGGGCGATCTATCATTTTCTATTGGGATTGCTTAGCTGCAGAATTTATAAACTTGCTCCAAATTGATGCAATGTCCAATTTTCTTTTCCAATTTATTTTTGGTTGAGCAAAGCAATATTGAGGCGTCAGAGACAAGGAGGGAACATTTCCCGTCTATCCAGATGTTCCCCCACTAAGCTCCGACTTCCTGCTCGAGGCTGCAGGCTCTGGAAAGCCCCTCATGGTGGAGTGTGAAGTTAGTGACTCCTCGGCAGGGGGACCTTTCAGCAGGGCTGCCGTTCCCCACTCTCAGAGACACGTTAATAGCAATGCCAATGGTGCTCGCTCCACTTTAGAGCTACAGAGTGCTGCATGAACACCGACGGACTAATCCTCACGACATCCCAAGGGGCTAGCCCATTTGAAGCTGCCTAGAACTTCCTGGCCCAATCCTGAAAAGGGATCTGCCATCACAGACCCTCGTGTGCATGTATAAGCCCCTTGGCTGTTCACGACTTGGGTCCATGCTGCGTTCCACGCCTACTTAGACCTTTACACCAGTAGTGGGGTTAGTCAGCAGATCCTTCTGCTTCTAAAGCACAGGCCCCTCATGTGGCCTAGCAGTAAGATTACAAGCCTGGGATTCAGGACTCCTGGGCTCGAATGCCAGATCTGGAAGGAGCTGTGGTATAGGGCTTGAAGTAGGAATTGGGACCCCTGGGTTCTATTCCCGACCCCAACTGCTTGCTCGATCTTGGGCAAAGAGTCACTTTACCTTTGTGGGCCTCTTCTTCCCCGGCAGTCCTAACTTAGAAAGACTACTACTAGCCTACCTCCAGGAGATGCAAGCAGTTTGATTGATTAGCCTACGAGAAGTGGTTTAAGATTCTTGTTTCAGAGACAGACTGATTTTGGTAAGGTATCTATTGTACTGCACTTATCCCCGATAGTACTAGTTTGCAAACAAACTAGGAAGTGAGCTGTAGCTCACGAAAGCTTATGCTCTAATAAATTGGTTAGTCTCTAAGGTGCCACAAGTCCTCCTTTTCTTTTTGCGAATACAGACTAACACGGCTGTTACTCTGAAACCTTTTACTGTAGGAGCATTCTGCTTGTAGATAAAGATACTCAATTTTATTTATTTGAAAGAAAGAATGATGGGAGGTAGAAAACTATCTGCATGTTAACTCCCCTAAAGTGATGTTTGGAGAAGTGAGGCATGGGGTAGCCAAGACCCAATATTTAGATTTTTTTTTAAAAGTAGCTTAAAATACAACTATAAACATTTTAATTTGAAAAAAAAAAATAAACCCTCCGTAAGCCAGGAAAGAAAACTGAAGTTGCAGCGAGAGAAACGATAACACAATGCATAAGGCCCTAGACTGTGCTAGGAGCCCTGGTTTCTGTTCCCAGCTTTGCAACTGATGCAGTGTGTCACCTTGGGCACGTTACTTCCCTGCTTGGTGCCCGTTTCCCATCCCACTCTTGTCGGTTTAGATTTCGAGTTCTTTGGAACAGGCCCAGTCTCTCTTCAGTGCATCTGTGCAGCCCTGATCTCAGCCGGGGCTTCCTGGCTTGACTGTCACACAACTAAGTGGAAGTAGTTAGAGTCACTCATTTCCCTACAGCCAAAACACTGTGCTGGCCCTTGAGAGACAGCCCTGAAAGTCTCAGTGAAGAACAAGATCACCAGCCAATCTGGTTTCCCATGCCCAGCTCAGCCAGCTTCAGTGGGAGAAAGTAAAATCAGCCCTTGAAAATTCTGTTTCAATAACAACTTTAGCAGCACAGGCCCGTGGGGGGGGGGGGGGTTAAAACCTCTGCTTTTTAACCAGTCAGTGTCTGAGGCTTACATGCCTTTGCACGTCAGCTTTCCCGAGCAGGCGGCTTCTGTAGCCCCAGCTCAGCACAGCTGGCAGAAGCAACTTGCAGTCGTGGTGCCTTTCATCTGTGGGAGTTGACAGTTCAAGGCTGTTCTGAATCCCACTGCAGTGAAACCTGCTTTCCACATAGGAAAATAGAGAAACGAATGGAGTTAGCACTAAAAGCCCCCCCCGAACCAGAGAGCAACAACATCCCTACCTCAGTTTACAATAGCCTCTGAGGGAAAGAAAAAAAAAAAAAAAAAGTGTTCAGGGCCTTATTCCTGAGACCTAAGATAGTTGGTATGTTCTACTATGAGAAGACAAACAAGGATTGGTTTGAACACACCTTCCTCCAGCCTTAATGCACCTGGAGAGTGTGTTTGAATAAAGCTGCTCCCTACGACTTTGTTCACAAACTCTGGGACAAATTCAGTTCTCCTTACCCATGCAAGCAACCCCTTGGGTGAGGAGAGGAGCAGGATATGGTCTCCTAGCTAGATACATCTCAGGCCAGCCCTGTGAGACAAGAAGCCTGACCCCATCGTACATGCACAGGGAGTGAACTTCAAGAGTGCCCTCGCTGTTTGGAAGCCCCACTTGAGAAAGCTGTCAGAAGTGCCAAGCATCCAGCTGAAGCCACTGGTGCCCGACACCTCCAAAAATTAGGTCAGAGGTGCCTCAAGTTGGCCTCCTCCCCGCCTTCAAAAGGAAAAATAAAAATCAAATCCCTGGCCACTTCAGAAATTGTGTCTTAAGTGACTCAACAAGAATATCAGAGTCAGGACTAGGGGTTTCTGACTAAGCACTAGATCAAGCATTCTCCATACTGCTCCCTCCCCCTGCTCCCCAGCTGTAACACAGCTGCTCAAAAATAAAGTAAGTGTGGCCTTTTTCCACGAGCTTCTCCAAACCTTTATGCCATCAGTGACTGCAACATCTTGAAGCCCAAGATTTCAGGCTAAATATACGGGAGGGGGGAGGGGAGAAAGAAGGGAGAACAGTCTTTTCCATTGTTTCCTGGCGCTCTTATTTTGGAAGCATTAACAGGTTTACCAATCCTTGCCATGTAAATAGCAGCAGCAAAACAATCATGACAACAGTTAGCTTTTGTTTAAAGAGACATGATACAGGAATATAAACAGAAAGTGCCAATGATTAAACAGGGTGCTCGCTATTACAGAGCGAGCCTCCATTACATACATAGGACATGGCATTTCTCGTGATTAATAGACTGAGTGAAGTCTCTGATTACACATTTAACACACCAGACATGTTAATACTCAGAAGTTGGCGAGTTGTGTTGGGGGGGGGTCTGTTTTTTAGCAGGGGAATGTACTTTGAGTATTGAATAAAAACGGTAAATCAAAATATCTAGGTATCTGTATCTGTCCTTTGATTGCTTTGCTATATATATATATTTTTTTTAAAAAAAGGCGTGTTTAAGTTTTTCCTCTAGCAACCTCCCATATTTTTTGAACCATTCTTCTTTTCGCTAGTGGGAGGCTACAGATAGCTGAGCAGCTACCCGCAGATGAGATTAATTCTTCTTTTCCTCTTTGTGGTCATTTCTGCTAGCAAGTCCCGAAGCATCAGCAAAGGATTGTTTGGTTATGAATATCCAACAGCTTGCAATATTTGGTTTCAGATCGCACCCTGATACTTTCCAATGACTGCTATCCTGGCTCTTCTAATCCCAATCAGAAACTATCATGCAAACTTCGTAGAGTTTGAAAGTTTCTGTTCAAACCTAGTTGCAGAAGTGAGCAGAGGGGAATAGGAACCATGGCCCATCATCTTCGGATTCTCAGCTCTGATCAAAGCGACCAGCATCTGCTGCTTCAGAGTGTGAAAACCCCTCCTAATGGACAAATATGCATTCATCTGCCATGGGGTAAAGGGTCTTCCTAAACCCAAGCAGGTTAGGGGGAAGCTCGGGCTCTGAGGACTGTGGGTTCACGTCCTAGCTACTGTAAACGCAGAGGAGATTGGTGTTCAGAGACGGCTGATCACTCGCCTGCCCCAAATCTCTGCAGAATTGTGCGCGAGAGCGTCAAACACTTTGAGGCGCTTTGCCACACCCCAGAGAGGTAGGAAGTATCATTAGACCCATCTCACAGAGACACTGTGGTGCAGAAGGCTGAAACGCATCCCTGGACAAGGCCTATACAAAACACTTAAGTCCCACTTCACCCTACACTGTTGGCATGAAGTGGTAGCCTTCTGCTGGTCCAGGGGCAAATCCTCTCCCGCAGAGGAGAATCCCCTGTGGCAGAGCCAGGAACTGAACTCCAATATTAATTTGTATTGGGGTAGCAGCTAGGAGCCTCAATGGCAGACCAGGGCATCATCACACTAGGTGCTGTACAAACAGAACAACAGGAAAATAATGGTCCCTGTCCCAGAGAGAGAACAGGTGGAGAGAGACAGACTGACTGATGAGCTGTTGCAACAATTAGTCTATAATTTTTGCCTGCTTTGGAATTTACCGTGGAAAGTAGGTCAAGTTATTTTCAATAAAGAATGTTACAAACTGGTACAAGAGAACCAGACTGACTAAATTAGTTCAAACAAAAGGTCACATTGTTGATACAATTCAAGAACTGTGGAAACTGCGCTGGTTAGAAAACACAAGTGATCTGGAACTGGAACTTAACCAATGAAAATTGGTGTGATGGATCTTAGGTCCAACTGATGGACAAAATAGTGCAGGGTGGGAGGACTCGGGTGAATTATGCCACCCACTTTTTCTCCCTTTGGGGTTCTTACAGAGATTCTTTTAAGGGGGGGGAAGTTTTAAGGAACTTTGTTTTCACCTATAAGTGTTTAAAGTCACCATGTTATGACAACATCTAGTCCTTAGCCCGCCAGCAGAGATATTCAATCACCAGCAGTGCAAAAGCATGGGAGAGACTCTGCATTGTGTTCCCTTTCCTTGTAGTGTTATTTTCTGCCCCACTGTTTCTTGCCTCCTATCCTGTCTCACTCTCTTGGCTTTTCATCAAGTCCTGAAATCAATTAAACTGCATCCACCCAAGCCTGCCTTGTCTAAGGAGAAAGAAGACAACCAGATGACAGCCCTGACCAGATCATAACTAACTAGGTTCCAAGCAGCAGGTGTCGTGGTCAACTTGTCAGCCAAAGCATCCACGCCCAACTAACCAGTGGTCCAGTGTTCCAAAACCATCAAACAAAAACTGTATTTCACCCATCTTTTTATCCTCTCTCCTCCACCGTGTGTCTGTCTGCTTGTTGAGAACAGGATGAGTGAACGCACATCATGTGAGGGCACTAAAACTTACTTTTTCCTCCTCAGAGAAAGCTTCCTCTGAAAACAAGAGACACTGATACTTTGATACAGTCTGCCTAAGTCTGCATGGCACAATCATGCAGCTACAGTTTCAGTATAAATGTTGGTTTTAATTTCTCTCGTTTAATCAATAAACTTTGCCTTTGAGTGAATGCTTTCGTGTGTTCGCCAAGTCACCAAGAAAAAACAAGAGCTCTGTTTAAAAATAACTCCAAACCTACCTACTATTGTTTAATGGTAGACAGTGAAAGTTTATAAACACCTTTAACTCTTTGGGCCTTTGAGAGCAACAGCCAGACAACAGAGCACAAGGAGACAGCATTGGTCAGCATGAGAGGCAGTGTCTCAACCGAGTAGACCACTGGTGTGCTAAGTTTCTTGTCGACATCCTGGCAAAAGAGTGTGTCTGAGGCCAAAGTGGCTTGAGGGAGGTTTACAGGGAGCTTGTCCCAAGCGTGAGGGGCAGCAGGGGAGAAAGCACAAAGATGTCTGCTTGAAAATGTAAAAAAAGTGGGCAACGGATATATCCCAAGCTCCAGTCCAGAGCCTCAACATCAGCACCACCCCCTTCCCTGCTAAGCTCTTCGCCTCAGAAAGATCACGGTGCAGGAATTTCCACCCATTAAGTCTGTGTGGTGTGGATAGGCAGCTGCCTTTCCTCAAAGGTCCATTTTTTTCTATCCCATCTGACTTACCACCAGCTGGTGACAGTGGACAGTCTGGAAGCAGCCAGTCACCACAATCTCACCTGGCTTAGAGAAAGTTTTATTCCTCTCAAGATCAAACGCTAAAGAGAGAGTTTCACGGCATCGCCAGGACAGATCCTCACGGCAATTAAAAAGCTTCCTCCACCAAAAGGAGCAGTGTTTAATGCTGCTCTGCAGAGCACATCCCCCAACCGGCGAGCGCGAGACAGCAGACCCGCCAAATGAGGTAGCTAGCAGCTGGGCTAGCTTGTTGATGGCCACGTCCTATTCTCAGCAGGCAATGCTGGGTGCTAGCTTTGTAAGGATCATAGTGGAAGACTATCAGAGCAGCTAGTGCATCCACTGATGGAGGCGACAGCAGGGGCCCAAATCATGCAAGGTACTGCACAACCTTCCCATCTGAAAGCTTCTGCTGCTTTCACGGAGCCTCCCCTCTCTGTGCAGTTCGCCTTGGACTCCAAACTCAGGAGTCACTTGTTCCCTAATGGGACAGTAACGGGGCTAAGTCACTGGCGCACGGACAAGACTGCAGGCTCTTTGCTTGTCAAAGCTAGGTAGGGTCCAAGCACCCCGTCCCTATTTC
Organism: Lepidochelys olivacea; assembly: GCF_965140295.1. NCBI lineage: Eukaryota > Metazoa > Chordata > Testudines > Cheloniidae > Lepidochelys > Lepidochelys olivacea. The sequence continues at coordinate 6,381,318 of NC_140436.1, forward strand.
ACGAACCACGCCCAGTGAAATGAGCAAGAGCAGGGGGAGGGCTCAGCAGCTCTGAAAGTTAGGCCAAAATGTTCTCTGCTCCTCATGGTCTCTCTGGTTTCAATCTCGTGCCTATCCCCATGTATCTAAGCACTGTGTAGACACAGGGTGTGCAAACTGCAGTTCTAAAGTCACTTGAGAGATAGTCGAGCTCAAATATTAAGGACTGCTCATGAAGTAATGTGCTATTCACAGAGAGTAAGGAAGCAGAATTGGGTCCTGAGCTTGGGGGTTGCTTGGACGTTTTGTTATCCCCCCAAATTAACACGGATTAAAGTGAAATAGCTAAAACCAAGGAGAGGAGTCAGATATAGGGCCAAATCCTCTGCTGGTGTAAATTGGTGCAGCACTATGGCTTCAGTGGTTCCAAGGTGATTTACACCAGCTGAGGATCTGACCTTATGGGTCAGTGAGAAGGCACACATTGTGCAAGATGTGGTTACTAATAGCTGGAGCCCACAGTGTCTAACAGCTGGACAATAGCAACTGTGTTTTTTTGGTTTTTTTTTTTTTTTGAAAGAGAAACACACACACACACATATATATACCCCTCTTGGCCAGACCACCTGTGAAACAAGTTTGGTTGGATCTCAGCCCAGTTTCTAATGACAGGAGTCCATATCCCAATAAAGTCACTCCACTGAACCCGGCCTCCTTGTTGGCAGTCTCAGCTGAAGAGTCAAACTCATCTCTGGGCTGAGAGATCAGGGGTAAGCAGCTTCAGCCCCAAAAGCATCACTGCCCCAGACAATTGCAACAGGCCTAAACACAAGACTCCAGCCTGAAAGTGCCTCCTGAGATGGAGCGCAGCATCTTCCTCATGGGCCTGCAGCAATGAGCCGCACATCTGGAGGCTTCAGGGGTTAGAAAGAGAATCACCATTAATGCCATCTGCCAGCACCTGCAGTCAGATTAAATTTAAAGAGCTATGCGATTGCAGTGAATGAGAACCTTTCACCCCCCCTGCCAAGGGTCATCAAGAATGTGACACGCCTTAATAAGTTAGCCTTGCTGTTTCCATTATCATCACCATCCACATTTTGCAGACTGGGAGGCTGGGCACAGGTGCTGGAACAGTTTTTGTAGTGGGGGTGCCGAGAGCCACTGAGCCACATTGTAAACCCTGTATATCATGGAAACCACTTTCAGCGAGGGGGTGCGGTAGCACCCCCAGTTCCAGCACCTATGGGCAGGCCTGGGGTATTGGGGCATGGAGAGGACAACAGATCGCATACCCCATCCCAGGACAGGAGGAGAGAGGCACCACACACCGGGTGCAAGAGGCAACATTCGTAGAGGAAGCAGGCGAGGGGAAGATGGTTTCATCTCCAGTGGGGACAAAGCAAAGTTCCATCAGCCTGGCCTTCCCCAGGGGGCGTGCTCTACAGACACCACCGATCATCCCAACACCGCCAACACAGCAAGATCAACTGCCCTGTGTCCTCTGACGGGTCGGCTTCAAAGACAGCTGCGTGGAAATCTCACAGGATACACAATGACTAGATGGGGACTGGATTTCAATCCTTGCCAGGAGGTCAACCGGCTTCTGTGCTAACCAACTGCAGGGAAATTGAGATGTTGCATTGGATGGACCCCTGTGTGTCCTGAACACGCACTGCAAAGCGGCTTGCGTGTGTTACTGTGTGAAAGGGTGGGGGGAGGAGAAGAGAATCTCTCAGAACGTGCAAAGCCATGGATAACTCCAACATCCCTGGCTTTATGCATCACCGCAAAACACCCAGAGAGGGTGACCAGATAGCAAGTGGGAAAAACTGGGACAAAGCCCCTAATTGGGACATCTGGTCACCCTACCCCCAGACACCACAACGACAGAAAGGTAGCGCTGCATCACTTTCTTCCCTGGACTTCAGGGTTGTCTTTGTTTATAGCCTGTCCTCTAGTCAAACACTTCACACTCATTTTATCGAAAAAGTGAAACTTCCCCACAATTTCCACATTGGTGTCCTCTTGTTCTCTCCCCCCAAGCCCAGTCGGTCCCATGTGCCAGATATTTTGAGTGGCTACTGACCCCATTTTCTCCGACACCCCATGGAAAGGTTTTATACATTGTTCATACAGAAACATGGTACCACCTTCAGGCAAAACAGTGGCTTAAAAAGGATCAAATCAGGAAGACTGAAATTTGCCCTGTGAAGAGACATCTTATTTACCAAGGATCACCACAGCAGGATTGCGGAACATGCATGTAGAATTTGACCTCCTCTGGTATCATTAATAGCTGGGACTGGTGGGGAAAAATCTCACGCCCCCCCCTCCATGGGAAATGGAGGTGCATAGTTTCCTAGGAAAACCAAAATCTATAGTGTTTTGGTTCTTCAAAAAGCCAGCTTTCCACTGTAAGCAAGACACTTCCTGCAAAAAAGATTTTATTTAATCAAAAATGGAAAAATCCTGATCAGCTTTACACTTAGCTCTTTCTTCAGAATTTAACAATCAAGTAGCAAAAAACACCCATCAGTATCATTATCCCCATTTTACAGATGAGGAAACGGAGGCAGAGAGGTGAAACAACTTGCCAAGTTCACACAGTGAGTCAGTGACAGATGGGTAGAACCCCTGACTCCTGACCCTCAAAACCCAGTTCTAAGCATGAGAAACGCTATCACCCGCTGGGATGTCCGTCAGAGGGCACACCTATGGGAATCCACAGAGGGAGGCACCTTCTGTTCCACCTGAAGACCATGAGTAACTACACCACACTGCAGATCTGGAGCTTAGCTTATATCAGCCATGCCCCAATCAAAACACTAGTTTCCAATTCCAGACAGACAATCTCACCTGCAGGCAATTCCTTTTGTTGGAAACGGACATTACGAGAGCGCCTCCAAACTTCAAAAGCATCCTAAGGCATTCAAGGGTTAAGAATATATACAAAAGCACGGCCCTTTAGAGTCAGCTCTGCGTTTCAGATCTCACTGTGCATTGCCCCTTGCTGAAAATTAAAAATACTATAACGTGCTGCAAAACCCAGCACATTGTGTGCTTTTCTGTCTCTCTGAAAGACTTATTTGGAAACCTTCCAAGCTGTTCAGGAGCAGGTTAGTCAGCCAGCCTGCCGCACACACACACTTCTTGAGAGAGAAGAGCCTGCAATGTACAGCATTCATGCAGCGCCCCCTGCTGGCTGACACCAGTGGCTCCAAAAGCGTGCCTTGAAAGCAGTTTCTACGAAGAGGGTCAAACTAGGAGGAGGACAGAGGGTAAAACTCAGTAAACACGAGAACGTTGGGGCATTTGTCCAAACAGTGAGAACTGCTGAACCGCGGAGTCGTGTCTCAAAAGAGAAGAGACTGAAGACTTGTTGCTGGGGACACTAGAAGCCAACAGGCTTGATGTCCAGATTAGGAGGATTCAGAGTAACAGCCGTGTTAGTCTGTATTCACAAAAAGAAAAGGAGGACTTGTGGCACCTTAGAGACTAACCAATTTATTTGAGCATGAGCTTTCGTGAGCTACAGCTCATGTCTTCTGCAGTTTCCACAGTATGTATCCGATGAAGTGAGCTGTAGCTCACGAAAGCTCATGCTCAAATAAATTGGTTAGTTTCTAAGGTGCCACAAGTCCTCCTTTTCTTTTTGCAGATTAGGAGGAGCAATCTTCCACTGTGCTGGGTTAAATGGGGTTTTGTGGATTGTTTCTATTTTCTAATGCCACCAATTCTAGCATTAAAAGTGCAGCTCACCCTGAGAAAGAGGTGCTAGAAACAGCAGCTCAGTGACTCCGGACAAATTCTGCTCGAGTTTAGGGGGAGCTAGATTCTTCACCCCACGCTCTTTAACTGCCAATCTGACCAACTCAGCCTGGGATCAGAGGTGCAAGCTGACCTCGCTCCTCATGGGCCATCACCAGATTCTGCAGGCCAATTTCTGGCCTTGGTTACACCAGTGCACTCTCACTTACTTGAATCAGGCCCTTTGTCTAGGCAGTGAGGCCTAGTGGCAAGAGCCATGGACAAGCACTCTGAAGACAATGGTTCTATTCCCAGGTCTGCTACTAGCCTGCTGATTGGCCTTGAGAAAGTCACTTCCCGTCTATGCCAGTCACAATACTGACCTTTCTAAAGTGCTTTGAGATCTATGGATGAAGAGCCATATGTAAGAGCTGCATATTAACACCCCAATGATGGCTGCTTGAGGGGTTCCCCCCTCCCCACACACACACACACACACACACACACACTCTTTTCAGGACAATTGTACTTCAAACAACTTGGGCAACATGGAGGGAGATTCCTTACCACCACCAAGTGGCCAGTGAAACTGGTTCTCAACCCAGGAGCTTATCAACTGTGCAGTAAACCCCACCCCAGAGTACTAGCTTAAAGTTTCTTCTGTGTCAGTTGCATCTCAAGATTGCACCATCTGCTGCTGTGTTTTCAGTGCTGAAAAGAATGACTGGCAAAGTAATCAACGGGAAACCGGGAAATCTCAGTGTTCTATCAGATATACAGAAAAAGTATTAAAGAAGAGGCATCAATGGACTGTGGCTATTTGTTTGCTTGCATTCAAAGACCATATCCTCTAGGACGGTCACCTTGCAATGCGAGCCCGTTAGCTGCTAAGCAAGGTTAGGGCTGCTCTGTATTAGAATGGGAGACCTCTGTGTACCACTCCGGGGCAGCAATGGTGATTCTTCAGGTGGTGTTTCAGATGACAGGCAAGCAGGAGGTCCCGACCACGTGGTCATAAGAGAACGCAGAGCACTTGCTACCCGAGTAACCCGAGCATCCTGGCCCCATTCCATCGCCATTCTCCCTGGAGTGCTTGCAAGAAGAATAAAAGGTCAATGGTGCCATCTAGCAGTCTTCTACAAATATTCTCTGTGTATATATAAAGTCTGCTGCAGTTTCCACGGTATGCATCCGATGAAGTGAGCTGTAGCTCACGAAAGCTCATGCTCAAATAAATTGGTTAGTCTCTAAGGTGCCACAAGTACTCCTTTTCTTTTTACAAATACAGCAAGCACTTCACATGGCTTGCAAATCTCTCATGCAACAGCATCCCCACGTGCTGTACCACACCCCCCTCTCCAGTGCAGAACGGAAAAAGGAGAATGCCGCACTTTAAACACCATGAGTCAAGATTCTGTACAGCCGAGAGCCTTGTGTAGTCCTTGACACCCACAGAAAGTCAATGCAAAGTTTGGAAGCGCTGGTATCTGTCCCAAGGTTATTTACTGGTTTGCAACATACATGCTGCAGCAGGAAAAACACCAGGCTTAACATGCTGGCTTACAGTGACGGTCGTGCTCTGGTGACGTTCAGCTGTTTATTTCTCCTTTATGGCTAGATAGGAAGCAAAGCTTAATCTCCTAGCTGCGTAACTAGCCAGCAGCCTGCATCGCACCTTTGTGTCTCCTCTCTGCTCCTACTCATGCCTGGAACTGCCTCTCTTCATTCCAATCCCTCCTCGAGATGCCTTTTTTCTTGAAAGCCTTTCAGCGACAATGCCCAAGGAATAACGACAAGAGCCTTTGCCCAGTGAGCAGCATGTGGTCGGTGTCTTCCTTAGGCTGCAATCTCCTTGGCAGAGGGATGGTATCTTACTTCAAGTCTGACCAGCCCCAGGCCACGAAGAGGGTAATCAAATCCCACTGCTCCTGGACCACTCTGAATAGCCCCCCAGGCTCCTGGCTGACTTTGCTTTGGCCCATTCAGCAGGGCCCAGCTTTTAGTTTCCCCGGCCAGAGAACGGAAATACCAAGAGACTGAGCCCGTGAAGCTATTGCTGCCGGTCGGTCCTAAAGAATTCTGGCTAATTGAGGAGTCCAGTTTAAAGAGCCAATGGAAGAGAATCGGGAAGGCATTCTCGGTACATCTACATTGTGATAAAACCACCGCTGCAGCTGGTCTGTGCCAGCTCACTTGGGCTTGCGGACTTAGGGCTGAGGGGGCCATAAAATGGCAATGTAATGGCAGACATCTGGGCTTGGGCTGGAGCCCAGGCTGTGAGACCCTTCCCTCTTGGAGGGTAGGGATACCCCCAGGCAGGCCCAGGGAAACATTCGGTTTGGATTCACTTCAGAGTCCACCCAAGATTCAGGTTCACCACAAAGTTTCCCAGGTCTGGGATTAAACCCCTCAAGCTTTGTTTGGTGACAGTCCTCCAAGTGGTTCAAAAGCAGAGATGGGAGCAAGACACAAAATTCAGACCTGGGCCCGATCATTACATTTGGGCCCATTTGCAAACATTTGGATCCAGGATCAGATTTCAAACTCCCAAACATTAGAGAGAGATTCAGATCTTGGTTCCCCCTGCTCCTGTGCTGGGTCAGGTTGGCTGAACCCAGCCCACCCTTTGAGTTTGTCATGTTGCAGTGGGGGAGGTTTAGATTGGATATTAGGAAAAACTTTTTCACTAAGAGGGTGGTGAACCACTGGAATGCGTTACCTAGGGAGGTGGTAGAATCTCCTTCCTTAGAGGTTTTTAAGGTCAGGCTTGACAAAGCCCTGGCTGGGATGATTTAACTGGGAATTGGTCCTGCTTTGAGCAGGGGGTTGGACTAGATGACCTTCTGGGTTCCCTTCCAACCCTGATATTCTATGATTCTATGAAGCCTTCGGGGTTTGTTCCTGTACAGCTGCATCCGGCCACCACAGTACAAGTGTCACTTGAAGCAAAAGCTTGGCTTCTATCCATTGCCCAATAGGGGTCGCTACCATGCTACAAGTAGCTTATTCCCCAAGCAGGCTTGGTTAATCAGCTGGGTTACGAAACAGACAGGTGGGAAAGAACTAGAGGAGGAGAGGGAATTTACTGCTGGGTCATGTTTAGTTACTTGTTTCCCCTCTTTGTGGGGTCAAGAGCTGTCATGATGCACAACGTTGCTGACAACCACGATCTCTCACTGCCCAGTGCTCACCCACAGGGGCTTCCTGCTTCACACCCTCTAGCTTGCCAAGCATAGCAGCCAGTGAATCCCTTTCCTAGACAAGGGTCTCCATCCCAGGAACTCACAGTGGGGTGAATAGGTTTCCTCTCCATTCTCCCTTCCCCTACCTATCCCACCCTGCCAGTGCCAGTGCCCAAGCCCAGAGGCATTCAGCATTTTTCCAGACAGCCAATGGCTCTCCTCACAGTGAGCTTCCGTCAGACGGCGGTTTGGGTAGATCTCACTCCGGATGCCATCAGTGCCACTCCATGCATCCATGACAACACCAGGTGCTCCCTCACTGAGTTCCAGAGCACTCCCAGTCCTGGAGCGATGGACTGAGTATGGACCCCAAGCTGTGATGCCCCTGCAAGGTAGTAGGATGCGCTGTCGCTCGACACCCAGGCTGGTTCGTGATTGCCATAGGGACTGAAGAGGAGGCTCTCAGGCAGATTGCTGCTGGTAGAGAGCCTCCGACAAGAGCCAGACATTGACTGGGTTAAAGGAGATGTCGAGTAATTGATTCTAGAAATGGGTCTCAAGAACAAACCTCGCCCCTAAACCTTCCTCCCTCCTGTTCCCTTTCAGATACCACCAGCCCCTCTCCTCCTTGTCTGGAGCCAGCCTGAGCCAAGACACACCTGTATGCTTCCTGCAGGGCCAGCAGGGGCTGCTGTTGGTACGGAACAACTACTCCCTTCCATCTCTCCCTGAAAACTGGCTTACGCTCCATGCGGCGCATTCACCTAGGCCTAGGTGGTTTGGGGACTGGGTCAACTTCAGCTCAGAGTCACTTCTTCCAAAGCCCTTGCTACTGCAGTACAGCCACTCCAAGTGCCCCTTGACAGGACACAGGAGCCTGGGGAAAGATCCCGGGGCAGCTACACCAAGCTGCGTCGTTTAGAAATAAGAGCTAGTCTTTGAATCTGATCGACGCCTCCTACCGCCTGACCAATGCGGTGCAGAGATGGGCAGGAGAGGTCATTCGCTAATGCACATACAGATGCATCCGATGAAGTGAGCTGTAGCTCACGAAAGCTCATGCTCAAATAAATTGGTTAGTCTAAGGTGCCACAAGTCCTCCTTTTCCTTATACAAATGCTTGGAGGCGCAATTGTTACATGGCGCCCCCATAGCTAATAAAGCTACAAGACTGTGTGACAGTCCGGTTTGCACAAGTTACAAAAAATCTGCAGCTACGCACTACTACAATACCCCACCCATTGCCATATTACACAGTTCACTCTGGCTGTTCAGCCTGTGGTGCCAGACCAAACATTGCACACGAACGGTGTCAGGGACACGGCCCAGTAATATAGCTCCCAAACTAAGGTTTTGGGGAAAAAAAGTTTTGCAAAACCAAGCCAAAGACAGTTATTTGCAAGTTCATTTCTACTTTAATCCAAACAAACAGAGAACTTTGAAATCTGCCAGATAATTGGTTTGCAACCAAAATCCTGCAGCTTTGAACTAGTTCAGGAGAGTCAGGAAGGGACACCAACTAGATTCCAAAGTGGAACTGACCAGCCCAAAGGGGGTTTTGTTTCCTTGTTTTTTCAGAAGTGCTATGTGTAAGCTTGTCTCTTTTGGTCAACAGAAGTTGGCCCAGTAAAAGATATTACCTTACCCTGCTTATCAGTCTAGTTTAGATATCCATCAGCAGTGGAATACAAGTAGTGAGCAGCTCCAGAAATAAAAAGAAAATTGTTTAAGGGGTCAGATTTAATAATCCAAGAGGCCACTAGTAACACAGGCAAGAAAATTTGCTTTAAAATCATGTTTGTAAAAAAAAACAAACAAACAAACAAAAAAAACCAGACCTGAGCTCTTAAGAGAGCTCACATGGTTGAAGTGCAGACAGACTGTGAGGTTTTTCGCAAGCACTCCCCGTTATATTTCCACAACAACCAGAAAGTCAGACATTAAATTGCTTCAGCCATCCACGAAATAACTGGGCAGAAAAGCCAGCTGAGCAGTTATCTTCAAAAATCAATACAAGTGAAATCTGACCCGAAGAGCTCGGGAATTTGGAAACCAAGCAGCAGAAAGCCCAGCTACAGTCAGTGTTTAGTGTCCGTGAATTTAAAAAGTTACAGAAAAGAAGCTCTGGTTACATTTGATCTGACGTTTATGTCCAACAGCCCTGGAATTGCACTTTTATGAAGATGCCAGGGCCAAGTCCACTAGGTATATGTTCAGCTGTTGGCCCACCTCCGCTCCCAATGCGGCCAGTGGAGGCGTTTTCCACTGAAGACAACAGACGCAGACAGAGACCAATGAGGAATTTTTAATTTTTTTTTTTTTTGAAAGTCCCACCCAGAATCTGAATCTCCTGTTTCACTCAATGCATCTCAGCTGCACTTTGATGCTTGGCTGAAGCAAGAGCTGGTTTTCTTCCACAACACAAGCAGCCCCCGCAGAGCGCCCAAGTTTAACGCTCTGTCTGGGCTCAACACCAACCACTTAGCTCCCTCCCTGGGAGCATGTTTTATGCAGAGCACAGATTACTAGCTACAATCCCATCTGCTGAGGGGGGTCAGTGAAAAACTTCAGGTTCTAGAGGTATGTGGTTGAGTATTTCACAACGAAATTACAGGTTTCAGAGTAACAGCCGTGTTAGTCTGTATTCGCAAAAAGAAAAGGAGTACTTGTGGCACCTTAGAGACTAACCAATTTATTAGAGCATAAGCTTTCGTGAGCTACAGCTCACTTCCTCAGATGCATATCGTGGAAACTGCAGCAGGCTTTATATATACACAGAGAATATGAAACAATACCTATTCCCACCCCACTGTCCTGCTGGTAATAGCTTATCTAAAGTGATCATCAGGTGGGCCATTTCCAGCACAAATCCAGGTTTTCTCACCCTCCACACAAATTCACTCTCCTGCTGGTGATAGCCCATCCAAAGTGACAACTCTTTACACAATGTGCATGACAATCAAGTTGGGCTATTTCCTGCACAAATCCAGGTTCTCTCACATCCCCCCCCCCCCCCATACACACACAAACTCACTCTCCTGCTGGTAATAGCTCATCCAAACTGACCACTTTTCAAGTTAAAATCCAAGTTAAACCAGAACATCTGGGGGGGGGGGGAGGTGGAAAAAACAAGAGGAAACAGGCTACCTTGCATAATGACTTAGCCACTCCAAGTCTCTATTTAAGCCTAAATTGCAAATTGGATACTACTAATTTAGGCTTAAATAGAGACTTGGAGTGGCTAAGTCATTGTGCAAGGTAGCCTGTTTCCTCTTGTTTTTTCCTACCCCCCCCCCCCAGATGTTCTGGTTTAACTTGAATTTTAACTTGAAGAGTGGTCAGTTTGGATGAGCTATTACCAGCAGGAGAGTGAGTTTGTGTGTGTATGGGGGTGGGGGGGATGTGAGAAAACCTGGATTTGTGCAGGAAATAGCCCAATTTGATTGTCATGCACATTGTGTAAAGACTTGTCACTTTGGATGGGCTATCACCAGCAGGAGAGTGAATTTGTGTGGGGGGGTGGAGGGTGAGAAAACCTGGATTTGTGCTGGAAATGGCCCACCTGATGATCACTTTAGATAAGCTATTACCAGCAGGACAGTGGGGTGGGAATAGGTATTGTTTCATATTCTCTGTGTATATATAAAGCCTGCTGCAGTTTCCACGATATGCATCTGAGGAAGTGAGCTGTAGCTCACGAAAGCTTATGCTCTAATAAATTGGTTAGTCTCTAAGGTGCCACAAGTCCTCCTTTTCTTACAACGAAATTAGGCTCCCCAGTGTAAAGACAGCTCTTGTCCTTTAAGAGAACGGGACGATTGAATTCCTGTTCCCTGATTCCCAGAGGACACGGTCTCCTAACTATGCGCTTCCTTGCAGTGTATTATTCAGACACTACAGTCTGTGGACAGTGTGGAGTTCCAGGCAGGGGTATGGTCCTTGGGAAACAAGGCCGGAGCCTGAGCTGCGTGGAAGCCTGTCGGTGCCTGTCTATAAGTGGTAGCTATTTTCTCTAATAAATGCCTCCCGTTTAAGGCAAACTGATTCAAGATCACGTGAGAGATTTGTCCACATTTAATCCACAATCCAAATACCTAGACAAAAGCCCACAGATTGTTCGATATGGCCCAGTTCAACTACACAGAAGAGACTTGATTGAGGCTTTACCTTGTCAGCCTGTGGATACACAATCGTTGGGCTGCGCCATTCCTTGCTGATCCGTTTCCGGTACTGATTGCACTTGGGGATGTACGTGCAGCCAACATCTCCCAGCTCTGGGTAGAAAACCTCCAAGTCCCCTCTGGAAAGGAATAAGGGGCAGGAGGAGAGAAACACTTGGGTGAGACTGTGGTGTGTAGGGCTGCTTTTGTGGGGAAGTGAATCAGCTCTTATTTTCTGAGGTCCTTAAACCAGGGCCATGATACTGAAAGGAAGGTGAATTCTCAGCCCCCTTGAGCCTTCCCTTAGTGGTTCATCTCTCAGAGCACAATGGAAGTGCTTTACTGAGCTGGGATCTGAGATGTAAAACCCAGCGCTTGGCCATTTGTGATCTTCAGAGACCTTTTGGCACATCGTTAGCACCTATTGTACCTGCCCACCCTAACTGGGAAATTCCAGCCCACCTGTCGTTAGAAGCAGATCATTGAAGTGTCATAACATTGTGCTAGATTCCGTTGTGCTTTATTTCCCAAAGGTGCACAAAAGCAAGAGATGCGATTGGAGTCCCCCTGGCTGGGGCATGCTTCCCTTCTCCTTTGCCCAGCGATTAAGGTTTTAGTCTGGGACTTGGGAGTCCCCAATTCAATTCCCTGCTCTGCCACAAGCCTCCTGTGTGACCTTGGGCAAGTCACTTCATCTCTCTGTGCCCCAGTTCTTTTCCCCATCTGTAAAATGGTGCTAAAAATGCATCATCATCAGAGGGCACTCTGATGCTACAGTTCCAAGGGCCACATAAATACCCAAGGCAGACTTCTGAATCATTTTTCCTTATCACATCATGTAACACTACAGAGGAACTGCCCATTGTCATGGGCCTACAACAAACTGCACTATAATCAGAACTACAGGTCATGCCTTTATGCAGGCTGCAGATCAACAGAAAGGAGATGGCATGGCTTCGGGCTGCCCTAAAGATTAGCTGGAGCTGACATGAACCTTGTTAGAGGAGCAGTTAATCCTCCAGCCAGCGGGGGAAGCTAAGTGAATCCACAATATATGCACAAGACAGGAACGATTGTGCACATAGGGCAGGAGAGGTGGAGAGTTCAAAGCAAGATGTTCTTGTTTGTGACACGTGGGAGGAAATCAGAGATGGGATAAAATATACTACTAAGTAGCAAGGTTAAGTCTACACTGACTTTAATAATTTGGGAGCTCGGTTTAAGTTGCTTATTTTAAAAAGAGCATTTCAGTTCACCTTGGAAAAATGGAAATGCTATTTTTTATGCAAAAGTCCTTAGTAATACCGTTAAAAATAAAAAGGAAAGACATATGCACTGTCCCTTCTTGTCTACTACCAGCCTCCTAGCTGGGCTTCTGTGTCCAACACCCCACACAAATCCTCAACAGAGTTTGAGCCACAGCCCTTCAGCACCAAAACCACAGATCTCCTACAACCTGAGCGAAGGGGCACCATTGTTAGCTGGTAACATTAGTGGCCTATTATTCTCCAGTGGAGCAGCTGTTAGAAGGAGGCATAAGGTGGATTACTTCCCCACAACCTTGATGCCTTCCCTTTTGCTCCCAAGGCCCGTAAAAGTAGCTTTCCTGCATTCTCCCCCTTTCAAAGCTCAGCTCAAGTCATCTCTTGGTATGCTCACTTTTCAACTTCCAAGGTCTCTCCCCTACCCTGGCTATTCTTTTTTTTTAAAAGAATAGCCTTTCCTCAAAACAAAAATCTCTGCAAAAAAGCTCTTTAGAAAACAATGTGAAAAACCCCACAAGAAAAACATGTTTGGTGGGGGGGGGGGGTTAAGCCTGCTCTAGCTATTATTTATCTTCATCTTTGAGGCAGTGAAGCATTTTGCGGGACAGGCTATACAAAATAAAGTTACAATTGACTGTATTGTACAGGTCAAGGAATGACTCAAACGTGACCAGGTGAGGATGCAAGGACCAACCTTGCATAAAATAACACAAAGACTAGAAGTCCCAGTGGCCTGTACTTTATCTTGGTCAGAACTTAAGGTCAACATCAGAGCAGACAGACAAGGAATTTAGCTTTGCCCTGCCATGCAGTGAAGGCTCGAATTCACTACACTAGATTTACGAAGGACCTGGATAACATTACGACCAATAGCATTTGTAGCTGCAGACCGAAAGAGAAGGGAAATCAGATTTCATGCTTCAGGGCACCATTAGTTTACCACAAGGGTCAGGAAGGGTCACTGTCCTTTCCCTTCCTTTGCGTGCAGGATTACACATGGAGACCCACTGCATGGGGAACTACCTTCTTTGACGTATGAGCTTAGCCTACAGCTGGCCGCCAGAGGACACCTGGCTTATCAGGTCAATCTGGAATGGCAAGTCCTACATTCCTGAGCATGTTGGGACCTGCAGGCTGCTCCTCCACAGGGCCCCCAGATACATGGTGTTTCAGGGCACTGGCATGTCCGAGCACAGCAACAAGTGGAAGCTGCTCACCTGCAGAACTTGTAGTCCTGTCCGGTCAGCTTCTCAAAGACGCAGGTGCCCATCTGTTCATCCCCTGCGAAGGCCTCACTTCCCCAGGCAGCGACGCCAACCAGGCCTGCAACCAGCACCACAGCAGCCAGCAGCTTCATCCTGACCTGTCAGGGACCAAGGGACATCATCAGGTTAGAGCTTCCTACTGGCAAAGCAGCAACCCAGACCTTCTCAGCAAGGCCTCTCCTCCCACACACAGGCTCCCTTTGGCACCGAGCGCAGTACAGCGGCTTCCTGAAGAGCTAGCCCTCCACCAGAGCACGCACCTCATCTCCCTTTCAGCAAGACTGTTTGCAGCTACCTTGCTATTTCACTAGCAGTGTGAGCGTTTCCACTGCATCTCTTAGCCCTGCTCGTTATCTAGTCCTGGAGATAAGCTGCAGACAAAGTAAAGCCATTCTTACAATCACTTTTGCCTCTGCCAATTCCACATCTTTTAAATCTCCCTTATGTCAGAGGGTAATTGCATTTACTAATGACAGACAGCGCCAGGGAAGGCAGGACTCCTGCCAGGCTATCTGCTGCTCGTCCTTAGGAAGGCCTTGCTCCTCGGAGGGCCCCATTGCTACCTTGTAGAACAGGCAACTGAGCAGACCTCAGAAAAAAATTCAATCAGCTGCACTTCCGCGGTTGGCTTTGGGTACTCAGGAGGGAGAGGATGGCGAGTGGCTTTCCCTTGCTGTACCTGATGCAAACTCAATTTCAAGTGTACCCACTACTCCGCCATGCCCCCCCAGGCCATACTCCCTCTCTCTTCCCCCAGGTCTTGTCATCCTTTCTTCCAGCATCATGCAGCTATAGCAATGGATCTACCAATATTTTCCTGAACACAGTCATGGACGCAGCCTGCTACACTGCCCTGAAGCTCTGGTACTGGCCTCTGCCGGAGACAGGATCCTGGGCTAGACGGACCATTGGTCTGACCTAGCACGGCAGTTCTTGCATTTTGAATAAATACTGCAGCTCCAACCCACACGCAGCTGGAGCAGATGGGGTTTTGGGCTGAACCCAGAAAACCCCAGAAAGAGAAGACATAGTGTTCTGGTCTCCCTTCTGATCCACCATCCCATCTACTGGCCCATGTTGTACTGGGAGTTAGGAGACCTGGATTTGATTCCCCGAAGTACAAGCCTGGCTCTGTTTCTGCCTCCCCTGCACCCCTCCTTTGTTTTATCCTTTTAGACTGCAAGCTCTTGAGGGCAGGAATCCTCTCACTATGCACATACAGTGCCTAGCATACCCAGGCCTCCAGAGTATTGTTTGGACTACAGTAGTGCCTAGTCCCCATCCATATGTACCGCGTCTTAGAGTGGACTGCTCAGAGAGCGCGCGTCCCGAGGGACAACACCCTGTTGGCTAGTCAGTGATCAAAGCAGACATCCTTTCTCTGCGGTACTAGCCAGGGTTAAACCAAGGTTTCTCTCTTCTGAGTAGTGATGCGAGTTCCCTGCTGCTTTTTGTAACACACTGAAGCACAGCTTCGCAGTGTGGGGGAAGAAGAGGGAGGTTTGCATGAAACACGGCCTCATTTCACCCAAGAAGTTCAAATGAGTGCACTTAACTACAGAGAACGATTTCCATGGACAACGCAGCTAGCCAGCTCCTACCGCCCCCAGCTCATCACTGAGTGAGAAGGGGCTTTGGAGCCTCAGCATAGAGACCTAGGAAACAAACAGGAATTCGTTCTGCATATTTTTAAATCAAGGTTGGAGGTTCCCCCCCACACTAAGATCTCTGCTCTAGTTCAAACAAGAATTAGTTCAAGGAAGTCCTCTGACCTGTGCTAGGCAAGTCAGATTAGATGACCACACTCTGCCTTTATAAGCTATGAAGCCAGGAAGATGTTACAGCTGGGGCTCCCATTCTCGACAATCACACACAAATTCACTTCAAGCGGTTCCACAACAGCCTCTCGAAGTGGATTCCCTCCAGTTACTAGGCAGAGCCTGTCCCCCACCAGAGGGGTTGGGACACCTTTAAGCCTTCAGTGGAGCCGTATCATTATTCAAAATTTGTAAATCAAGAAGGGGTCGGAGTGCTTATTCCAGGAGAACTATGGATTTTTATGTGGTAGGACGCTTTGGGTATATTTACGCTGCCATAAAAAACCCCACAGCGATAAACCCCACTGGTCTCAGAGCTGGGGCCAGCCGACTCGGGCTGGGGCTATAAAACGGTAGTGTAAATGTTTGGGCTTGGGCTGGAGCCTGGGGGGAAGGTCTCAAAGCCCGGGCTCAGGCCTGAGCATCTATGCTGCAAATGTATAGCCCCCCCATCCCAAGTCAGCCGACCCAGGCCAACCTGGGTCTTCTTTTGCAACGTAGATGCACCCGTACAGGCCCCACCAGAGAACAGGGCCCCATTGAGCTAGGTGTCGTACATACAGGCAGTAAGAGACTGTCCCCGCCCAAGAGCCTGCAATGGATACAACAGCCAAGCAGATGACTGGCAACTGAGGACTGAGATTAAGTGACTTGCCCAAGGCCAAGCAGGAGTTGGATACAAGTCCCACTTAAGCGCATTAAGCATGAGTCTATCTTTCCTGTTGGCCTTCCTTACATGTCTTTCCCCTTCTCTGGGGCACCTAACTGGGTTTCTGCCTCTCTTGGTTACTCCTGAAGAATTAGGGAGCAAACAGGGAGAGGAGATAGCCCTTCCAAAGCCCCCTCTCCCGAAGCAGGTCATAGCCCACCCCCCAAATCTCTGCAGTTTACCTGGAGCAGAAGAATCAGGCCAGGCTGGAGCAGGGAACTGATCTGCCTCAAGCAGGCGGATAAACACTGCAGTGGGCTGGACTTTGTAACCCTCAGTCATTCCTCGTGCCCGGCCAGAGTGACAGTTAGCAGGTGCCAGGGAGGGAAAATGAGAGGAGCAGGGAAGGAGGAGCTGAAGCCGAACGGGTTTTGCAACGATCAATCATCTCAGACTTGACAGTTAGAGGCAGGTTCCGATTCTGGCTCCCTGTTCTCTTGTGTGTGGGGTAAGGGGAGGGCACGGAGTATTCAATGAGGGTTAGTGGATAGGCTTCCTTCTGGGAAGATCTTGACATTAGAGGGAGTTGTCCTCTATCTCCAGCTGAGGAAGCAGGGAGGGTACATTTTAGGTTGCTATGGAGATGGTTTCTTCAGTAGGAGAGCAGAGGGCGAGACTGGAAGCCGGGGATGGGAGAGAGAGAATATATGCGAGGAGAGGCAAACAGCCAAGAGGAAAAGGGCAGCTGCTAATTCCTAGAGTGAGAGACCAGTCTGGGGTGACCAGTCATTTTGTAGGTGGTGTCCCCCAGTTCAATATGCACCTTGTATTTTACATGCTACCCCTTCTATAGGGCTTTTCATGAGAGGATCCAATAGCGCTTTACAAACAAACACTTACCTACCTCCTGGGTGGGAGCATGGAGAAAGGGGTTATGTTCCGAGAAACGGAAAGATGAAGAGGTTAAGATACAGATCCAAGGCAGTGTAACAAGTGGGAGAGCAGGAATAGAACCCAGGAATCTCAACGCCCTGTCCCACAGCTCTGAGAGACCCCGCTCTCGGCAAATCCTAGATTGCAGTTCCTTTGTTCTAGTCGCTAGACCAGCGGTTCTCAAACTTTTGTACTGGTGACCCCTTTCACATAGCAAGCCTCTGAGTACAACACCCCCTTATAAATAAATTTAAAAACACATTTTTAAATAACACCATTATAAATGCTGAAGGCAAAGCAGGGTTTGAGGTGGAGGCTGACCGCTCATGACCCCTCATCTAATAACCTCCTGACCACCTGAGGGGTCCCAACCCCCAGTTTGAGAATCCCTGTTCTAGACAATCCCAGATCCCCATTTATATAAATCCTAAACTCGCCCAGGTTTGAGCAAACCCTATTCCCATCTCAGTAGGTTGTGAGAAGGCTTTCGGCATACGTTCTAAGACTGGCAAACTCTGGGGCTCCCACCTTAATTTTCAGAGGGTGCATGTCTAGAAAGAACCAGAAGAGTGAATCTCTGCATTACTACATCCCCGAGCGACTGCCTCCAAGTTAAGCGGGAAGGATCCAGTCTTGAGACATTTATTTGTAGGGTGCACCACGCAATAAAGACGGCTGGCTAATTGATTCTGGCGGTGTCAATCCCAGCTGACAGTGTTTTTGCTTATATGTATTACAACACATGAGCCATCATAACATAATAGTTACAGGCATGCAGAGAGAGCACGGGCAAGCGAGAATGCCATGTTCACCAACAGAAGAGGAACCAGGAATGTAATGGGAGCCATCCAAATAATCGCACAGCGTTCCCACGTTCAGGGATGGGCAAGCCCTATAATTAGAGCCCTGATCCTGCAAACACCAATTCAGGTGAGTAATTATTTTCCCACAGAAATCAAGGTGCCTGCTTGCATGACCAACAACTGCACAGCCAGGCTTTACATTCTCATCCTCTACTGTAATCCAGGAGTTAATCTCAAGAGCTCCTTGTTACCCAGTATAACTGGTGGAATGACTAATGAGGTCAGCGGGAGCTGCATGTGCTGATCAAGGGAAATTCTAGCCCCACAGCACGAAACGCATGACTTTGCGCTGTTTGCTACGTGGCTGCGAGCCACCAAATCTCTGTGTTACTTGAGGTGAGCAAGATAGCTGGCAGTGTACATTTCACCTTTCCCACTGCGGAGAGAAATTCCCCGTTTTGACAGGTCTCTCCCTTTGAGAGATGGAGAAACCTAATCAAGGCAACCCACAATGTTGCCAATACCCACTTGAGATATGTCCAGGGGACACTCACGTGGCCTTGAGAACTTGGATTGTGCATGCTCTCGCAAGGAACACTCAAGTCATCCAGTTCCATGCTCTGCCTTCTGCAGGCCCAGCCTTCCATCCGTCTTGCTGACATCTTCTCCAACTCATTTCAGAATGTCGGCAGTGGTGACACCTTGAGAACTTTCCTAAGTTTGCCCCACTTGCTCAATGGCTTAGAACCCGGTTCCTGGTAGATTCAGTCCCTTTATTGTAACTGGTCACAAAGGAGTTCTTAGCATCCTCCTAGGCATCCATTGTAACATTTACTGCAGTGTCTACTCACATTGGGATCCACCCCACAGCACCCAGTCTGGGTCAGCCAGCACCAGGAGCTTGGACAGCGGCACTTGGTCTACACTGAGGGGTTTTGCACAGTGGTAACCCATAGCATAGACATGCTGTACCAGTGTAACGAGGGGCTTGAATTGGGCAACTCCTGGGGTCAGTCACTTTCACACCACAGCAGTGCATCTACACTAGGATTTACATTGGTGCAGACACACATTCCACCCCCACCCCTCACTGCCATGGTGTCAAGTCTTACACAGTATGTATCCGTACTTCCCATGCATTACAAGCAGTCACTGCACTCCTGGAGACGTTTCAGTAAAGGACAGGGACATGAATTAAATCTCAGATCCCTTTAAGAAAGGCATCATCCCTTCACAGATGAGGAACCCCAAGGTTACACACACTCCAATCAAAAGCAGAATCCAGGAGTCCTCAAGTCCTAATCTCCCCTGCTCTCACCACTAGACATGACTGCCTCACATCCTTTCTGATAGCTAATCCACTCGCTGCTTTTCACCCCCAAAGATACCCCCTGCATCACAATAAATACCTGTTGGTGCTGCTCACATTGGGCCCTTCGCTTGCTTTTGATACAGTGACGTGGCATCTGTTGGGCTCCCGCCTCCCCATGCGGCCTACTGTTTACTATATCAAGTGCATTAGCCGGGCGTGGCTTTGAGCTGGAGCAAGGCTCTGGGCACCATTCTGCAGCAAGACAAGACAGGCTTGCAAAGAGGCACGCTCAGGGGAGGTGCTTACCAGAGAGGAAGAGAGCAGGACACACAGTCAACCACTTCCATCACGGATAGTTATGAAACACAGCATGAGCAAAGGGATAGGAGGAGGGGCAAGGGACAAACAGAGCTCCTTTAGCAACTGTGTAGGCAGACTGAGCAGTTGGGAACAAGCCTTTTTGCTGTATCGTGTGTAAGATGAACCTGGGTGTTATCCCTAAAAATCTATTTGCAGAGTACTTCTAATGATCTTAGGACTTTCGCAGAGGGCAGAGCTGTAATGACAGCAAGAACACTATGCCCACCACTGCTGAGTGGAGCCTGCTACAGGCATCAAGTCACATTGCGAAGCTCAGTACAGCGGCTTCTATGTTAATTTGCAAAGTCAAATGACCATCAGCCAGCGCTTCCCACCTCCCTGGAGGCTTCAAGCCAATAGACAGTTTGCTTTCCACATACATGCCTGGTAAAGAGAGACTCAGAACGCACAGACAACATTGGCTGCCAATGAAGCAAACAATACTTCAGCCTGTCTACGGCATCTTTCTTTACAGGTGCTTTAGGCCTCTGAGCCAGTGAGGAAATAACGTAAGAACTGTGAAAACAGGTGATTTTTGGTTCACTGGCCAAACAAACCCAAAGTCACCCAAAAGACAACAAAAACCACACAAAAATCAGTTCTCAGCAAAATAGAGCCAACTGAAATATTTTGAACTAGGATTTTTCCCCTCATTGAAAAACAAAAACACCAGTTGTTCAGAAACCTGGAAGTTACGTGGCAAACTGATGGCTCATTCGTGCCATTAGCAAAAACTATCAATCTTTTTTGTTTACTGAAACCCCAGTTTCTCAGTAAGTGTGGGGGAAAAAAATGCCAGAACTGCTCAGAGAGTGTTTTCAGTAATCTTCCTGGTGAGGGCTCTCCCCCCACCCCAAGTAAAAATGTTGACGCCGTATGTCACTTAGGCAAAAATGTTCCAATGAAGCAGCGTAACACTTGCACCAGGAAGGCTTGGGTTTTGTTGTGAGGGGTTTGGGGGGGGGACCTGCGGGGGGGGGGGAAAGAGAACGAACGAGCATGAACACACACTAACTGGGTGGCGAGTGCAGTAGCCTGTGATGTGGCAAACCCAGATTCAAGTCTCCGATTTGGAGCGATCTGAGATGGCGGGGGAAGCCATTCTCTGCTCTAAATCAGGCACAGTGGGGATTTGCCCAGCTATAGAGTGACACGCACCAGTTCTGATCCCAGCAAACAACTTTATTAAACATATTGACTGGCTGCAGTAGACAGCCACCAACTTTTTGGAGAAGGCAAGTTTTTTTCCCCCTTCTTTCTCAAAAGCACTGTGCAGGTCATGGATATTACATAAATAATAGACCCATTTTACAGATGCATAAAGAAGCAGTGCAGAATGATTAAGAGATCTGTTCAGCATCACTCAACAAGGCAGGAATAGGTCTGAGGGCAGGATGCAGCACTATGCTTTAATCCAGTGATGTGCTGGAGGAGACTCTTGTTTAGGTTGATGCTAGATTCTTGAGGGACGCTTGAATAGTTCACATGCTTTCAGCCACCCCTTTCTGGAGAGTGTCAAATCAATCACCTCCACCTGATAGGATGTATCCATTTACTTCTGAAGAGTACATATTTTGCCTTTTAGATGTGCCAAATGTCAGACCTCTTCCACTCCACCTGATCCTCCACCCACTCACACTGGAATGAGTAAGTAGGAATCATGCCAAGAGAGGAGTTGAAAAGTAAGGCTCCTTTCCACTCCTCCCATCAGATCACAAAGAGTTCTCTAATTGTGACACTCCGTATGCTTCCCAAGAACAAAAGCAAACATTCCATCCAGTGGCACTTCCTGGTGGTTTGTGTGCTTGGAAGACGCGTCAATACGACTGAGATCTCTCGCCAATGAGTCAGGAACCCAGTGCATTGGCTAGTGCTTTTCCTTTTGGTTTTCTTGGTGCTTCAGTAAATGAGAAGATACATATCTTCCCATAAGGCTTTGAAGGCACAATTAAAGTAGTGTCAGGTCCTATGCCAGCTCCTCCTGACACCCCTCTGCCAGTTTTTGTTCCCCAAAGGTCCTTGCACACAAGAGAAGGGTAAATTGACTAATCCTACAGAGTAAAGAGTGAAACTATACCGTCACCTACAAAAGTACACAGACAACAAGAAAAATATTTTCTCTTACTTGTAACCGGCAGAGATTCCAAGCAACACTCAGGGGGACTAACACACAAGACATTTTGATACAGAAGTCCAATTTTTAGTGGACTGTGAGTCTGCAATTTGAATTCAAAGAATCCAGAACAGGTGCTGCAGCAGCCAAACATAAGGTCATGGGCCTATCCAGTCCAGTAATCGATTTCCATGGTACCTGATGCTTTAGAAAGAACCCCCACAGAACACACAAGACCAGTTGTGCACTAGAGGGAAAGGAGAGTCCATCCATGCCAGCTTATATCCTGGATGGCACAGTGGCTAGCTAGGGACTTTGGGGGAAAATGGGCTCAATTCCACTGCAGAAAAATGCAGTCTTGCCAAAAATCAAAATATTTCACAGGAACATGTCATTTTTGCTAAGAATCAAAACAAATCACTGATTCCTGTTCTGATCCTGTTGAAACATTTGACTCTACTTTATCTTGACTTCAGTATTACTAGTTTTAATGGGTCAATATAAAATAGAAGATTGATTTTTACCATTAAACATTTCTTTCCAAATCAAAATTTTTCAGAACTTCTATTCGTGAAGATTTGACTTTCCATTCTAATTCAGAACAAAAGCAAGATTCAAAATACTGGATCTCCCCAGGGGACAGAGATTTTGTTTTCCAATCAGCTCTAGTTTAAGATTAATTTCCAATCAGCACGATTTAAAATCCAGACACGAGATTTGCCTCCCTGACCTCCCCAGGCAGTGATTTTCCATGCCGTGTGAAGTTATTTCATGAAGTCTAAATTTACCTGCAGTAAATTTTACGCAGTAACCTCTATTCTCATAAGATGCAAGATGTTAATTGCCTGCAGAGAGAAAGGATGTCAGAGCAACTAAATATCTCTGGCCTCAAGACACAGGAGCCCAGAGCAGTGGCTGGTGCTTTTCTTTTCAGTTTATTTGGTCATTCAATCAATATAATTTATCTCCCCATAAAACTTTTGGGGGGATTTATGTTCCTTTACCGATGCAGAGCAAAGAAAGGTGTCCAATTTCTTATGCCATCATTTAAAAACCTCTCCTACATGGCAAATATTTAATTAAAAAAGAAAGTTGGCAGTAAGACATATAACCAGGGATGGATTTAGGGGCAGGCGACTACCTGGGGTGCCAGGCTTGGGGGTACTGGACTTGGGGAGGAGAAGGTGTTTTTGTTGTTAGCGACAAACGTTCCATCTTCCCTTTTGAAGTAACATGTTTCAGGTATTCTGTACGTGGATTCATTTTTCACTAACCTCCTAGAATATTCTAGACCTTTGTAGAATCTCGTGGAATCTTCCAGACTTGGAGAATGACATTTTCCTCAAACCTCCTAGAATGTTGTCTGCCATGCCCTCGCAGGTACAAGGGGCAGGGCGTCGCCAGTCAGTCTTATAGGACAAGGATAAATCATGAATGCAAACTGTGCACCCAAGTTGTGAAATGGGCTACAAATGCCATAAAAAATAAGGTATTCAAAGGTTTAACAAATGGAGGGGGGTGCCAAAGACACTCCTTGCCTGGGGTGCCATTTGCTCTTGGGCCGGCTCTGCACACTGTGACTGCAAAATTGCAACTAAACAGCATTGCTTCTTTCGATCCTTTAGTAAGGCTGTTTGGTCCAAACACAGCAGCAGGAGACTTGGGCGCTAACACCAGCTTGCTGTTTGATTTGGGAAACTGCAGTACAGAGCAGACATGCTGATAATTCCCCTCTCCTTCAGATGACCGACAATCGTCTTGATCTTTGCATGGAAGGAGAGATAGCAGTGCAGGTTCAGTAATAGAACATACCTAGTCCGAGATCAGAAGATCCAGTGAAGAACCTAAAGTTACAGGGAACTTTGCACAGCAATATAGCCTCAATCAATTCTGGAGGTACGGATACTCCCATGTTTGAGCAACGCTTGAAAGCAGCAGTTTCCTTGTCTTCCTGCAATTCTCAGCACAGCAAGGTTTGGATTTAGAGCATTGTTTTGCTTTTTAAAACAACCCAGTGCATCCATTATCAGCCTCTACTTGTGGCTGCTAGAACTGAACTTGCAAGGGCAGGGGCCTTGGCAAGGGAGTTTTCTATCTGCCCCAATCAGAGGCCAGGTCTTGCCATTTTTAAGTCATTTGCAAGAAGCAGTCCTCTGAGCTGGCTTGTCCATGGCAGCGGGTAGAGGCGTTGCTTGTCTATTCCCCTTGGAAATTTCTCTCCTGGTTAACAAAGCCCTGGCAATAGGCTATTTGGGATAGCAGGGGTTGATCTCTTCACGTGGCGCTCAGGTACTAGAGTGTCATCGCTAACAAGTTTGAGCAATAGTGATCTCGGTCCAATAACAGACCACTTTGAATGTGTTGGGGGAACATCCAAATATTGTTATCCTCTCCTGTTTCCAGTAGATCACGAGCCGTGGAAGAGGCTAGAACATTTGATCCAACATCTTCTCTACCGGTTTCCTACCCTGCCGCATCGTACACTTTTGGCTCACGTGCTGCATAGAGCTTTAAAGAACTATGGCCACGGTTTAAGGCAGAGTTCAATGGGTCTTATCAAGGGGAAGAATTTGCAGCACACAGGGTATGGGCACTGCTCCCATAAATAGAGAAGTTGGGAATTTTTGGACAAGATCTTTTTCCTTGGAAAATCCTTGAAATCAAAACTGCAGGAGCGGGTCAGTTCTGACAAACCTCCCGATTTTCAGAGTTTCAAAATTGTTGAAACATCCTACTTTGTCATTTTCAAAAACAAAGTTTTTGGTTCAAAATGACTTTCAAATTTTAGTGAATTTATGCTAAGAGAGGTAAATTAAGAGCTGAAACATCTTTGTTTTGAGTTCAACCTGACCTGCTCTGAATTTTTCACAAATGTAGTGAATCAACATGAGTTTGACTTTTCATGCTGGTTTGGTATGGGAAAAAGTTTCAGATACTCAAAAGTCATTGCAGGGTGGCAAACAAAAACAGTTTTCCACCCACCTCTACTCATAATTTAAGTGGACTGGACAGGTATGTAACTAAGGACCCACACATTGTACAATCTTGATTTGTTCTTGTTAATTTTCTTGTCGTCATTGTTTTCATCCCAGTAGGTAATTAAGAATGCAGGACTGGATAATTGGACTCTGGAGACATTACTAAGAGTTCTTGGTTCTCTACCCATCAACCACTCTCTCGTATCGAAAAGTCATAATAGATTTTTATTACAAGATAAAGACATCTACTGCAAGACATAGCACCATGCTCATTTGAGATTCATATTTGCTAAATGGATCCCTTGAAGAATGATAGTAGGACCTTGGATTTTTGACAGAGTGTTTTGCCCCATGCCCCATTAATTAGGGCTCTTTACTCCTTTAATGGTCCAGGAAAATATGCATTAAAAAGCACTTCTGGTTATTGACTGGAAAAGTTACGGTCTTTATGAAAATCTCAGTCAAGAGATCTGCAACATCATTTTAAAGCAACATACAGCGGCAGCTTCGAAAACTCAAGGGAACATGAAGTGGGATGAATCTGAACGTGCACAGAGAGGGAGCTAACCATAATTAGCAGGAGCCTGTATCTGGGCATCTGCAGCATTTATCGGATCATAAGGAAAGCGACACAGGAGAGGTCTGGCAAACAAGCCATTTCTATAATCACGGCTTTGAGCAACATCCATGATGTTTCAGGCATAGCACAAGGTACACCATCAGCCACTGGGCCAAAGCGCTCTCACATGTAAGAAAAACACAACATGTTACACAGATGGCAGCAGATTCACTGTATTAGCAGGCAATCAGTGTTAAGAGATTAACTGAAATGATTTCTACCTGCCACAGTTCAGGCTTCTGGATTTTGTCTGCACCATTTGCCAACGGGCAGCTATGGTCAGTCATGTTGGAATAAGTGCCAACTATATATCATGGACCGGATCAGAGGTACAGAGGCCTGGGCTGCAATGAGACAATCAACCACTTCTATGGCCCCACAAACTCATGGGACCTCCTTGTCAACCTCCTCCTAGCACTGTCCAAACTGGCCATCTACAACACTAGAGTAGAAGCGAGCTGCCAGGGTTTCCTGCGACTGTGGGGCCTATTTCCGATCCTCCGTCCGCTCACGCATCCTGGCAGATTTCCTTTCAGTGGCGTCCGCTGACTTCCTTGACACCTTCTAGGAGCAGTGGGCACTGGGGTTCTCTGCTCGGTGTCCCCATTAGGTTCCCTTTGTTTAGCCCTGTGACCTCACTCCTGTCCCTGTTAAGTACGTGGGACAACTAAAGATATAATTGAGATCCTGGACCTTGTGGATCCTCCCCTTAGGCTGGGGGAGGTCCTTTAGCAGTGGGCAGGCTTCCACCCACTCACTTCCTGGATCCCAACAGGACAAGCAACCACTTCTCAAAGTTTTGTTTGAAACAGGTATTTGGAACTGTTAGGGCTATGTTATGGTTAGATCACACACTTCTGTCAGTCTGTCTCTAATCCCCCCCTGCCCGTCCCCAATTTATCAAGGGACAGATGGCTCCGTTTGTTTTTGCCCAGGAGGAGCATCCTATATTAGAAAGCATATCCCAAGATCCTGCCTGTTTTTCTGAAGACTTCCTGGACCCAGGTGCCTTTGGCATGCCTTGGAATGCCAAGGAGGAGAAAATGCTTTTAACCACTGTGCGTTATTGGAGGAGAGCAGGGAAGGAGATTAGCAGTGGTCAGCACCCATGTTCCCAGACTAAAATGGGGAGATCTCTGTACTTCAGATGAGCCACTCAAGTTTCAAGGGAAGAAAAAGCCACCACCAACGCTCATCTGGAAGGAAGCTAGGGAAAAAAAATCAGGTCCCATTAATAAAGTCAGAAGTTCAGCACTTGGCAGGCAGAGGACACAGAGACAAACCTCTTTGGAAAATCAGCAACAGCCAATTTTACATATTAGCCATGCTGAGAGAGGCACCAGCCATTTTCATTGCGGGTTCCCAGAGTGAGGTCCTCAGGCCCATGACAACCCAAGAAGGCCTGAAATGCAGCCTGTTGCCACCCTCTCCCTGTAATCGCCAGGTGATGGAGCTGATCTCGCAGCGGTTTTTTGCTGGTATACTTTACAAGGAAGAAGCCGCAGCGTTATCCGTTTGTAACCCACACCCCTTCTGGGTACAGTGTTCTGTCCCCTCTAGTGGCCCCGAGACCACTTAGAGAGAGTGTGAAATGAGCCTGCTCTACGGCCTTAGCTAAGAAAAGCTCGCTCATGCAATACAAGCTCATGCACTAAGCTTCAAAGGTCCCATCCTGCCCGCCAACGACCGGGGCCTGTCGGCTTTACAAGTGGGGGCTCATCTGGGAAGTCTCTGAAGCTCGGGACACGCTTCCTCGGCTCGGGGAAGTACGTAACCCACACACCTCCTGGGTGTGGTGTTCTGTCCCATCTAGTGGCACAGAGACCACTTAGAGCGAGAGATAAAATGAGTCTGCTCTACAGCCTGAGCTAACAGGCAGTTGGCTTTTAACTCATGCGGTAGCAGCTCATGCTTTAAGCTCCAGAGGCCTCCGGTTCGATCCTGCCCACCAACAACCAGGGTCTGTTGGTGTTACATATTCACCGAGCAAACAAGGTGGGAGTACAAGCAGACATCACGGCTGGTTTGTTTCTGCTAATGCTCAATTAGCTCTAGTGGTCAGTGCAATGGGGAGGGGCTGCGGCTTACTATGCATTTATACAGCACCCAGCACAATGGGGTTGAGGTCTGTGTTATGCCAGTCAGATTAGACACTCACAATGGTCCTTTTTCCTTAAAAAAAATAAACACATACTCTCCCCAACTTTGAAATCTTTCCTCGAGGCACTATTGAAATGCAGACAGATGGGAAATCTGTAATCTAGGATTCTGTTTCCTGTTTTGCCACTTCTCCGAAGCCATACATTCAGATGATAAACTCTTCGGGGAAGTGACTAATGTCCTGCACTTGTGCTGTCCCTAGCATAAAGGGCACCAGCGTGTGGCTGGTCCCTAGGCACTACCGTAACAGACATGAATAATTTCAAGGTCCCACGGTCCCACGTCTATACAACAAAGAGAGTGATACTTAACCGCCTTTGAAAGATGCCTTGAGATCCCAGGGTGAAAGCGGAGAGCAAAGTATCATAACAGATCTGGTGCTACCTACGAGCTTCACGATTGTCCCTCTACTACACCAAGGGAGCAGATCCCCCTGCTCCAAACAGCACAAGCCTCTGTCACTTACAAGGAGAATTTCCCTCATCTGTTAGCACTATAGGGCCTTTAACAAACAAGCAGTTCTGAGTCGATCCAGTAGGGGGCAGTGATTCACAACACCAGTCAGTTCAATACACTAAATACATGGGCAAGTTGGGGCCTCAGTCTTCTGGCAAGGTGCCATAGAGGCCTCCATTGTAGCAGTGTACCTCCACCTATTTGCTAGTCTAGTCCCTTAAAATGGCCTTGTCTGCACAAGGCCTTTTTGGGATCTCTCCCGCTGTGCAGCCTTTCTGCAGGCAGCGCTGGCATTAACAGGGCTCAGGTGGCTTCTGGCATTTTTCACCATGATACAAGAGCAGAAGGATCACTGGCCCTCCACTCTAGGGCTCTCACTCTCCCAGTCTTTCCCCAAGAGTGTCTAGCGCAGACCGAGCCACGGAGCCAACAATCCCTCTAAAGTGACACACTGTGAACAATCCAGCTTCTTCCCCTGCCCCAAGTATTGCAGCCTGTTGCCAAAGTACGGCACGCTCAGCAGCAGGGCTGTCCGCCCTCTCCTCCCTGCAATCACTCCAGCCCACGTAATCATTGCCCCATTCACGAACTCCCCTCCCAGGAGTCACGCCTGGCACTTACATGCCGGATGGCCCTTTTGGGGAGGGTCACATGACTGCTCTGGTATGCACACCAAGTTCTCTTGAGAGACAAGAAAGGTGAGGTAATATCTTTTATTGGACCAACGTCTGTTCTCTCGAGCTAAGCGAGGAGGGGTGACCTTGGAATCTTGAATCGCCTGGAGTTAATAGCACTGAAACACAGCATGTCAGAGCTACCGATTCTGTCACCGGCATTACATAAAGACACCTGACAATACCCAGCCTGCTGCAGCCACATACACATTGTGACACAGCTCTTTCTGGGGGTTCTCATTTGACCTGTATTAAGTATGTACATTTTGCTGTCACAAGGCAGATGCAGAGAACACAGGGCTGCGTACGAGAGCCTTGGTTTTCGGAGCCAGGCAGCAGCTCTGAAGCTTGGCACATTGCGGTACGATCCCAGCAGGGAGAAAAGAAACTACTGATCCCCTTTGACCCACCAGGGCATCACTCAAACACACACCACTCAGGACCATGCTAGGGTGTACAGCCCCTAGCACAATGGAGCCACTCCATCTTGATTATGGCCTCTGGGCTGTAGTGTAATACAAATATTCATTACTAATAAGCGTTTACATCCAACCTCTCCCCAAGCAAAGCCGGATTCCATTCACTTGGTGGGAAGGCCCCGGGGCCGGTTCTTCACAAGCTGTTTCCTTGCCACACATTACGTAAGGTAGATGATGGCCACGTTCTCAGGTCTGACTCAGAGACATGAAGCTCAGTTTAAGTCACATGCAGGCTGCTGCCCAGAGGTACCTGTGCCACGGCTTGTGTCCTAAACCGTGGGAAGGAGAGACTCGGGGCATTCCCCATCGCACCGAGGTGTAACTCATTGACACAAACACAGCCTCAGGGAGCGTGAAGCATTTCCACATCACCTCCACATTCAGCCCCAGAGGCTCCAAAGCCAAGCTCCCCAGGGCTGCTGGCCTGCACACAGATAAAGATGCTCCAAGTCAAACCACCAAGCATCCTTCCCTTTGGACACTGCTCACAGCCCCAGAAACCAGGCACCCCCTTCTCACAGACAGCTGCATGCACCATTCTCCATGGACACTTCCCACCCCAAGGAGCACAGATCTGACTCTGCTGTGTTCACTGTTAGCCGTCAACATCCCGCTGGGAACCCAGACACAGGGGATGCTCAAGACCAAGCCAAGGGGCTTCCTACCCTCCCTGTGACTAGCTCTGGGCTTGCCTACACCATTGGTTGCACTGGTTTAAGTTAAAGACCTTTAGAAAAGAAAAAGCCCAAACTGGTGCCCACCTCTTGTGCAGGCACACTTAATCCAGATTAACCCTTGCCTCAGTAAATTAGCAAATTATGTTAAACCCAAGGATTAAATCAGTTTAGGTGTGTCTACATTAGGGGCTTGTATGGATTTAAGTACATCATCTTAATTCCACAGTGCAACTTATCTAGTTTGGCCCAGACATTAGAACTCTAATTCTGGACCGGCACTCAGATGCTCTACATAGCCTGATGTCACAGTGCCTTAGGACTAGTTTCTAGGTTACCATAGTATGCATACTCTCCCTGGCATGTTCTCTTCCTTTGTGAGCCCACAAGCACTCAGGAGCTGGGCTGGGGGTGGAAGAAGACATGGAAGAGGTTTGTACAACAGAGCAGGGGGGCAGGAGCAGGAAGCAGGGATACACAGAAGACACCACCATTGCGCCCATGGCAAGCCTGTTTCTCCACAGGATTTGGAACAGGGGTTGCACGGAGAGGGATGTTCTCCCTGCATCTCGCTTACCAGTTAGACATCCCTCCTACAGTGGCTTTGAATGCCATTAAGAAACAGACATGAACACAGTCCCTGGGGCTCGCAGCTTAATGGAACAGGAAGTTTTCAACTGTATTTCTCTTCCGTTTCCAGCTTTAGCACTGAGGAAATGGTCATCCCCACAGACTTGGAGACTGAGGCCTGGTTATCCACAGGTCAGGAACAGCATGTGGAAATTAATCTTCCCCCAGCACATGCTACCTACTCCTCTGCTAGAGGGTAGCAACCCCACCCTGGACAGTTCAGAGTTCAGTCCCCACAGCTGAATGAGCTCCTACCCTCTCTGTCAAGACTGCCATGAGGGGACTACTGAACAGTGGTGACAGACAGCTTTCCTCCAGGGGAGATCTTGGGAGCTTGTGCCTTTAAGGCCTGAGCTCACCAGACAGAGAGTCTGGGCAGGATACTCTGAACCTCTTGTTATGCACAGCCCATTGGAACCAGACACCCGATAAAAGTTTTTTTTGCAAGGGTGTTAGTTTAAGCACTTAAGTAACACTGAACACCATGCTAGGAACTGGGCTGAGAACCACCAAGCCAGTTCACAGACAGGCCAAAGAGAGACAGTAAGGCACCAGCTTCTGGTCACCACTGACCTGGTTGACAGGCCATTTGATACAGAGCCTGAGCCCCACAAAGTTTCATTGGGCACCTTATCCCTTTTAAATAGTTCTCTCCCTGCCCCAAGGTAGAAACCCACCATGGGCTTTGCTCTGCATTTGCACCCAGCTCCCCAACACACACATCACCGCAGGAGCTCACACTCAGGCCTGAGAGTAGCCAGCTGATGTGCTACCAGGGCCTCCATAGCAGAATCCCATAGGACCTTGCCTCTTATCGGCAGAGCACACTACTCACCTTCCACAAGCTCTTTTTGCAGCTGCAGGAGGGCAAAGGGGAACCTCCTGGGCCTTTTTATCCTTATGGCAACTCTTGGACCACCACAGCATCAGTACCTGCCGTGAGGAGAGCTGAGCTTCTCCTACTGGGATCAAGCAATTAGACTAGAACAGTCCATACAGAAAGAACAGCAAGTCCCCTAGAATCCAACAGCCCAGTGTCTCTGGGGTCTCATAGATTAAACAGCCCAGTCCATATAAACACTGAGGAGTCCTTTAGTCTGGGGAGTTAAAGTAAGAGGCAGAATGTTTCCCTGAGACAGGCACACAACCACAACTTCTCCCTCTCACAGAGTGCTGGGATAATTACCCCATTCACTACACCTGGCCCAGGCCAGCTACCTGCACTTATTGCCTGCAGCTGTGGGCCTCCCCACTTCTCAGGGAGGCATTGTGAACCCTCTCCCTGCTGGCCCCTGGAAGCATCTGTAACCCTCTTCCTGCTTGCCCACTGTTGCACCTTGTCAGAGCTGTAAAGGAGCATGTGTGTTCCGGGGCTAGTGAACCCCTTCTTCTCTGCATAAGGGAGAAGGATGGGACAGGGAGGCCTTGGATGCTCATAGAATAGTATCATATGATAAAAATTAATCAGTGCTCTGCCCCTGCCTAGGAATGCCTTTGTCTTTATTTGTGTCATAAGAATACAGCAATGTACAGAAATGTCACCCAGCACCTCAAAGCACTTTGCAAATATTATTAGATTAAGACTCAACCTTCTCCTGCTCTCCCAACTACTTGGAGGTAGGTAAGTATCCTTACCTCCCTGACAACGCAATAATCCTCAGACACTGTGATGATGGGGGTGCTAGAAATACATAGATTGATATTTACAAGTAGGGATTGATATTTAAAAGTAGCAAAGAGAAGCTATTGGGCTTGCCCAAGGTCACAAAGCAAATCAATGGCCAAGCAAGGAACAGAACCCCAGAGACCTGACTCCTACCTGAACACTGACTCCCAGTTCCTCCTACTCTAGTCACTAGACCTCACTCCCCTGCTCAACAAAGAGCCCCCTCCCAAGCTGTGAATAGAACCCAGGAGTCCTCACTAGCAGTCCTGCC
Source organism: Lepidochelys olivacea (assembly GCF_965140295.1). Classification (NCBI taxonomy): domain Eukaryota; kingdom Metazoa; phylum Chordata; order Testudines; family Cheloniidae; genus Lepidochelys; species Lepidochelys olivacea. Next base: position 6,413,513 of record NC_140436.1, read on the forward strand.
TGCTCTATCCACTAGCTCACTCTCCTGTCCCCAGCATGGGAAGTCCTGATTCCTGCTCTCCCCTGGTTCTAATCCACTGGACCCCACTCTTCTCTGAGAGCTGGGAAAGGAACTCAGGAGGCCTGACTCCCAATTCCCTGCTCTAGCCATTCAATCTCTGTTGCTTCAGATGCACTTGGAAGGGGAGAAAATGGGAATTTAAGCACGAATCCTCTGGAAGAAAATCAATGATCGTGATCTGCCCAAAAATGTAACACTAGGAGGGATGGAACGTTTCACACTGCAAGAGAGAGCCCAGTCAGACAGCCATATTTGCTTCAGTTGTGCACGCTTGCTGTTAGCCCCAGGAGGGAGCTCCCCTCTGAGCACCCTGAGAATTGTCCGACTCAGCCTCTGCAAACTGCTTGGCATCAGCCCTGCCCCCAACTCCAGCCACTGTGCTGGAGTCAGGTCTCTGTTACTCCAAATGCACTTGTCCACATCCCCCTTCCCTGCGTGTTTAGTTTCAGCCTATAGAGCTCTGGCTCTGAAGGGGATTTCAAGGTGACTCCGTTTTTTACAGGGAGTCTCCTACCACTTCCCGCTTTTCATTACAAAGGGCTGCTGCCTCACCGGGACCACGAGCCCTGCAACTGAACAAGGGGTCATAACGGGTAAACCACAAGGGTGGAAAATCAAAGGGAAAACAAAGAAAACCCCCAAATGCTGTTCTCTTGCAGGAAGCCAGGATCCCAAGGCCCTGCGTCAGAACCGGTGACTGAGTGAGATTTCCAGTCAGTCTGAGTCACCGGAGAATTCAAACTGCCAGAGATTGCTCTGGAATACAACACAACTGTTGGCCTTGTTATACTCACCGGGGTAGGTACAGTGGGTGGGTGATGGGTAGCTGTGGTCCTCCTCACCCCTGCTCCCATGCCCGAGCACTGAAAATCAGAGACCAAGGAGTAATAACACTTAGCACCGAGATGCAGTATGCCAACGCCAAACGTTCAAAATTCATGAGTCAGACTCGCCAAAAATCATGGATTGGCCTTACAATTGTGAGATGCCATAAAAATACTAGATTTGGGGTTCTTTGTGTTTGCCTTCTGCTTTTTGAGCCTTTAGGGTGCACTGGGGTCCCATTTTGAAGCTTTCTCCACAGCCACAAGGGCTAGCAACTTACTTTTCCTTTAAGGATGAAGACGAACATCATCACATCTCCTCTTGACTCCAGGAGCTGGGGCTTGAAGGAATGCAATCATTGTCAGGAGACTGATGACAGAATCATGAGAACTGTGGGGGAGAGAAACCTTGGCACTCACCAGACTGATGAGATTTGGGATGGGGATTGACAGCGGGCAGATCCCAAAGCTCGTAGTCAGGCAGAGCACCCCTGGGCTTCGGTGGATTAAGAATCGGAGCCATTAGGCTGCTTGCAGGAACTGGAGGTGAGTTCACTGAGGGTGAGGCAGGGCTTGTTTCTGGGGCTGGCTAGTTTGCAGAGGATAGAGCTGGCCCACAGGCTGGGATTGGGCGGTTTGCAAGGGCTGCAGTGGGCAGAGGGGCTGAGGTCAGGCCATTTGCAAAGGCCGGGGCTGAAGACAGGCAGGCTGGAGTGACTGAAGCTGGGGCACTGGGCGGAGGGCAGGTAATTCGAATGGGCAGGAGTCGGCACAGGGGCAGTAGCTGGGGCCTCAGGGCTGATGCCAAACGGTTTGCAGAGGCCGAGGTTAGACGATCTGCAGGGTGCTCAGAGGAGAGCTCCCTTCTGGAGCTAGCGGCAAGCGTGCAGACAGTGCAGGACTGAAGCAAACATGGCTGTGTGGCTGGGCTCTCTCTTGCAGTACAACACCTCCCACCCCTCTGATGGCTGCAGTTTTCGGCAGATCATGGTCATGGAGTTTCATGGTTAAATTCCCATCTTTTCCCCCTCAAGTGCGTTGCCACTTGGACCTGAAAAAAGCACATGGCCTCCTGTGAGAACATACCGTACCTGTGACTAAGCATCAGGTGACTGCCCAGCACACCCGGCCAGAGAGGCCCCGGGGCATGGCAGCATCTCAATTAGAAGGTGAGGTAACTTCTGCACCAGCAGAAAACAACCTGCATGTATCCAGTGGTGGCGCATTTCTGCCAGCTGCCGATTGAATCAGCGGCAACCTATGTCCTCATCTGACACCGATCATTTATGGAGCTGCCCCCATTGTACTGGTGTGACAGGCACAGACAGACCCAGGCATTGGCAAGTACATCTCTGGGTCCGACCGGCTTCTCAGTCTCTCTGTGTGCGGTCTCTGCCAGAAGCTACAGTGTAGCTGACTGTCATGGTTACTGCGAAAAAAGTAAAATATTAGAAGTGAAACTTGTCACCTAAGGCAAGGAGAGTCTCACAGTCACGACTAACGCAGTGAACACCTCAGAGCAATGGACATCCATGGAGCCAGCGTCATATACTGTCAGGACCAGGTACCAGCTTGAGGATTTACAGACAATAAAACCTCAAGAAAAGACTCTGAATGGGGGACACCCTGGGGTAAGAAACAATACTGTGTAACTGTAGAAATGAAGAGAAGAGGACCCAAGATTTCATCCATTACACAGGAGAGACTCTGCCAGCCAGGGCGTCTCATGAAAGGCAGATCCCTGCTCTCTGGGCTGGACAAGCTCTGTAAGGACTGACCATTGCGTGAGAAATGCCTTATTAGACAGGAAAGTAACTTGTTAATAAGGATAGGTTATAGATTACATTGTATGTGTTTCTTTGACCGGTAACCTTATGTTTCCAAATCCTTACACTTGCTTTTATTTTGTAACTTAAGTGCTGATAAATAAACTTCAGGGCCTTGAACTAGGTTGTGTGTTGAACTGAAGCGAAACTAGTAAACTGGGGTGCACTGCTCCCACAGAGGCAGCGGATCTGTGTGCCTTATGGGTGTCCAGAAGGTGGGGGACTGGGCCCTCGAGAGTAGCAAAGTGGGGTGTGCTAATTGCTAGTCTGCAGAAGAATAGAGTGGGGCTTGCAGAGCCTGTGTTGCCAGTTGCCGGTGGCTGGGGAGAGATTCCCCGGGGAGGGCACAGACAGGGTTCCTTCCTGCTGTGAGCCAGTGGTGGTGATTCACCCCAGACCTTTCGGTTAACACAAAGTGCCACAATTGGTCCTTAGAAATTTCCCATCACATTCCTGTCTTGCACTGATTTGATAACTACCCGTTCCCCATTATCTTATTATCATCTCCCGGTTCCCATTGACTCATCGGCATCTCTCTGTTCCCACTGACACCCTTCCCTTTCCATTACCTAGCCAACGGTCACCTCTCCATTCCCCTTGATTTGGGTGCATGCGAGGTGAGCACAGAACCAGAACAAGGCAGAATGTGCCATTGGGGGGGCGAGGGCTTTGGGGATAGCAGCTGCTGAACTGCAGGGAATGCACTCTCCATGTAAGGTCTTGACAGCGTGTGTCCATTAACGTTCCCATGGTGCTTTTTGTTAGAATATGAGTGTCAGCTGTCAGGTTGTGGCAAGAGCTGATGCCATACATTTCCCCTGTTGGATACTGTGTTCCTTTTCATTTCATGTCCTGAAAGGGATGCTTTTGAACAGCTGCCCTGTTCTGTTCCAGAGGTGGTTACCTTTCAGTTGTAGGTGAAATGAGGTGTACTTTGTAGGATCAGTCAGTAAAGTTTGTAAAGCGCTGTGGGATCCTATTGGATCTAATCTGTTCATCCATTCTGCCCTCCATACTATCCATCCAGATTATATCTACCTATCCATCCCTCTTGCATTCCCCTCTCTCTCTATCTAGAGGCAGTTGTGCCTAATGGATAGACCACTGGACTGGGATTCAGGAGACCTGGGTTCTATTGCTTGTTGACCTTGGGCAAGTCACTTTGCCTCTCTGTGCCTCAGTTTCCCCATCTGTAAAATGGGGGTCACGCTACTGACCACCTTTGTAAAAGGCTTTAAGATCTACTGATAAGTGTTATGTAAGAGGTAGGTATTATCATCTATCTACAGCCCTATATAAGTAGTTGCTTTCCCCCCCCCCGCAATTGTTTTTCCCCCTTTCTTTGTCCCATCCCATCCTCCGAGATGTGATCTTCAATGCAGGGAAAGAGCAGGCTGTAACCCGCTGAGCTGGATTGAACGCCTGTAAGTGGAAAATTCCTTTCTGTTGAGCATAGATTCCGGCTCAACAGGTTTTGTTCACAGGACTTTTTTTTTTTTTTTTTTTTGGTTGATTCAAAAACTCATCCCTCGGGCATTTGTTCAGATCACATGGGCAGGTGTATAAGAATGGAACTTGCCTGCTCAGGCCAGTTCATATTTCGAGGGCCTGGGAGATCCTACCAGCTGTTCCTGGGACACAGGAAGGCGGAGAGAACGTACAGCCACATGCGTTAAGGCAACAAGAACCAGCACGCAGGTAGGGGTGCCAGGCGCATTGCTTGGCTTTGAACCTTGGTTGCTGCTTTTAATGATTCTGCCTCCCTTTTTGTTGATGGTTAACCTGTATTCAAGGGGCTGAGCCTGCTCCATACTTAAATAAAAGGGAGTTCTGGGATGGAATTCAGCAGGAGTTAGGTCTTTCACTTGACTGGGGTGGGATGGGAGGGGGGAGCCTATGGTGCAACTTCTGAGCACAGACTGATTCCTCGAGGGCGTGCAGAAGGGAGGTCTTTCTTTCTGGTAAAGCTACGCTCTGCATGGATAGAAGTGCCTCTTTAAAAGTGCGTGGGGCAAAGGGACATCTAGTTGTTCATATGCCTGGGATGTGAATTCAGATGTACTGACCCGATCCTCCTCTCCCATTGACTTCCGTGAGGGCTCAGCACCTTGCAGGATAGGCCTGTTGATGAGATTTGACCTGTTTGTGTACTCAGGGCCCGTATGCGCCGTGTGCAGGTTAATATGTGTGGAATACTGGCAGTACTTTTGATTAAGGGAGTTCCCTCATTTTTATCAGGACTCTAAGGGCGCTGCATAGAGAACAGGAGTCAGATACAATCACCCCTGCACAATGCAAAGGGAGCAGAGATGGACTCGGACATTAGGTCCAAACGCCCCAGCTGCCGAGGAAATTCTAACCTCTCTGGAATGGGATGAACCAGACAACTGATTCTGAGAAATTCACAGTCCATCGCCAGGTTCTGTGGCTTGGTCCCAGCTCCCTAGCTGATAATAATACTCAGCACTTAGAGTCCATGGATCTCAAACTGCTTTAGAAAAGTGGCTATCATTATCCCAGTGTTACAGATGGGGAAACTGAAGCATGGACTGGGGCTGTGACTTGCTCAAAGCCACTCAGTGAGACAGGAATAGAAACCACGCATCCCAATCCTTCATTCAGTGTCTTACCCACTGGTTATGTTTCACTCAGCAGTTAAATCAGTTAAAAAAACTCAGAAGTAGCAGGGCTGTCTCAGCTCTGAGACTCCAGGAAGGATGATCTAGTGAGTAGGGCACTGGATGGGGGCTTGAGACCTGCATTTGATTCTGGTTCAGCCGCAGACTTTCTGTGTGACTCTGAGTAAGTCACTTAATCTACCCTGTGCCTCAATTTGCCAGCTGTAAAAGGGGGTGACACTTCCCTGTCTGCCAGGGATGTTGAGAGGATGAAATCCATTGATCATTTTGAGGTGCTCAGGTACTATGGTAATAAGAGCCATATAAGACAGACAGCTAGCGATGTCACCCATTGAACTTTGGAGAGAATAGGCTCTGGTCCTGCTCACCCTACCCTGGGGAGCAGGAGAAAATCTCCAGCACTATCCAGAAGGCGAGGCAGAGGCTATGTTACAAAACTGAAGCCAGTGGGCCCAGGGAAGGGTTTAGTAGCAAATGCTAAGAGGGCTCCCAGGCTTGTAGCCCAACAGGCCACTTTAAAAGATCATTTTAAAAGAAATATTTCAAATGCTTCAGGAGCTATCAAGTTGTGCAGATTATTCAATAAAAGGGGTAGCCAGTTGTTTGACTGCACTCGCGGTTCGTTCTTACAAATGCTCAAGAGACCAAATAACCTAACTTAGGCAAATGTTTTGTCTAAAGAATCATAGAATAGCAGGGATGGAAGGGACCTCAGGAGGTCATCTAGTTCAACCCCCTGCTCAATGCAGGACTAATCCCCAATTTTTGCCCCAGATCCCTAAATGGCCCCCTCAAGGATTGAACTCACAACCATGGGTTTAGCAGGCTAATGCTCAAACCACTGAGCTAACCCTGTACCAAAGAAAAACAGTACACTATGAAAAGAAGACATACATACCTCCTTCTGGGGAGCAAATTCTCACAGTGTGTTCTCCTTCTGCAGGAGGTGTGCTTCCAAGATATGCATTTCAGCTAGTTGTATTTATAGGATGACGTCACAAACTACAAATCTTTTGAACATCGCTAAAATCCAACCCACCAGTTCCTAAGAGTTGCTTAGCTTGTGGTCTTGTTGTGTAATTTTCTTATCTCTGATTGGACACTGCATTCCAAACCATTTGTGTGTGGAGGTACATCCCACCCCGTGCTCGGACACGCCATTCATGCATCTTGGCTCTCACAGGCTTCCTGTTTTCTAATGCCAAAGCTGACTTCAGCTTTGCAAAGTGTTGTGGGATACTTGACATGGGTGAGCAGAACTGTGCGGAGATCATAATACGTTCAGTTAACATAACGTCCCAACACTTAGATATCTATATTAATACTGTGCACATAATACCTATTAATATGGCGTATACGATGCCTAACATGTATGTACTGGCTAACAATATTGGACCCGATCCTGATCTTATGGAAGTCTTTCAATTGGATTTCAATGGCCACAGAAACAGGCCAGTTTGTAGCCTATCTAGCTACAAGATATTACCGTTACCCTCATCCTCCATTGCCTCGTGTTGTTTGTTACGCTCACTTGTTGCCCCTTGTCTTGGTTTATATTATAAGCTCTTTGAGGCAGAACCATGTCTCCCTATGTGTCTCTAGTCTAGAGGGTATAGCCCTATGGCTCTGGTTTAGAATAGGCCTTATAGAACTAAAATGGTTAATTGATTATTATTAATTATTATTATTATACATACAAAGTGCCTCCATTTTTGTGTGTGTTTGTTTATACAAAGAACAAGACATTCAACTTAACAAATGCAGAACATGTCTTAAACACCATGCATTTCCTTTTCCCTCCAAAATCCAGCCAACAGCCCTGATTCGCTTTGGCTTTTGAGGCAGAGGAGATGGTTTAACGTCCCCCTCCAACTTTTTCCCACCAGCTCTGTCACGGGATCATAGCCGTTAGAGCCAGAGAGCTTTCTGGGTATGTTTACACTGCCGTTAACACCCATGACCGGCCCATGTCAGCAGGACCTGAGTCCCAGAGCTCAGGCTCCAGCCCAAGCCTGAATGTCTACACTGCCATTTTACAGCCCGAGTCAGGGATACTGGCCAGCCGTGAGTGTTTAATTGTAGTGTGAACATATCTTCTAAGTCTGTGCCTGCCTTCTGTGGGAATTGCAGGTGCTTAGCGCCCCTGTAGCAGGGGGCAGGAGGAATGTAGGGGGCGTTATCTGGCACATTCAGAAGCAAACTGGAAGAAGGATTCTCTCCAGAGGCAGCTCTGCTTAGCCTGCTTCCATTTCTTCTGCACTTCTTTCCCCACAACCCTCTTGGCCTTTATTGCTATTGGAGACGGTTGCTTGGAAACGGGATCTTCATTTTTTTCCTTCTTCTTTATGTGCAAATTTAAGACTGGGGACACAGGCCCCAACGAGAGCCCTAGAGAACAAAGCCCACGATGATGGGTCCACAGAGCAGGGAGTGGGGTAAGGAGCCTCACGCGCCCACCCTGGGAATTCAGTGTCCATTCAAGACTTGGCCTCAAGAAGGGGGCCGGCTACGGTTGGTCTCGACTGGGATTTAAAGGTGCACAGCCCCTCCTCCCGCCCCCACGTCAGCCAGGAGGAGTCACTGTCCTGCTAAGTCCCTGCTGGGCGCATGAGGGAGACTGGAGCGGGAGTTGGAACAAGCAGAGGTTTCACAGAGGCAGCCACTCCGTTATCTTACTGTCAAGCCTGTAAATGAAAAAGAGAGTTCAGCGTTTCAGGCCCCAGCTCGATGGAGCCCAGGCTAGAGAGTATGAGACAGGGCTGAGTTCTCACCCCAGGAAGACACTGACTCCCTCTGAGGCCTTATATTATTATTACTCGTGCACCTGGAGGCTCCCACTGAGATCAGCGCTTTGTACATACACACGCTCAGAGACAGCCCCCTCCCTGAAGAGCTTGCAGTCTCAATAGACAAAACGTGAGAGGAAAGCAACATTATTATTTTTTCCTTAAACCAACGGGATTTGGCCAAGGTCCCATAGTGAGTCTGGAGAGTGGCCGTACCAGGAATAGAACCCAGAGCCCCAACCTTTCCTCTCCCCTCTCTGGGCCTCAGTTTCCCCCAGCTGTAAAAAGCAAGGAGAAGGATCATCCTATTTAGCTGCCTCACAGATACTTTGTGCAAATTAATTCATTGCTGAGCATTTTGGAGCTGAAAAGTGTGAGGTACCCACTGGCAATATCATCCTCCTATTTTTGTGCTGCTGTCCCCAGCAATAAAAAGCCCAGGGAGAGAGAAAAGCAGAGACCACGGGGCGCGCTATTATAAGCAGAACGGTCTCCAAATAGAAAGCTTTTCACAGGTTTTTATGAGACGTCAGCAACTCTTAATACTGCATGAAGCTGTGAATCCTGTATGAAGCAGCAGTTCAGTGGGGAGTCAGACCTGTAAATGTTTCATACCGGCAGCTGCAGCTCTCCCTGCAGGCTCCGAGTTTGTCGTGCATGCTCAGAACCAGGCTGGGCCTGGTGGCAGAACACAGCCATAGAAGCCGCGGTTTGCATGGTGCTGTATAAAGAACTGCTTCTTAACTGGTCATTGCAGACTCAAGCCTGCTCTCACATTGGCCTAGGATTTGGCCAATCCCCTTCCCGAGGGCCACGGGTTTTTGGTCTCAATGCTGGAGTAACTAGGTGGAATTCTCTGGCCTGTGTTACATAGGAGGTCAGATGGTCTGTTGGTCCCTTCTGGCCTTAAACCCTAAGAATCTGACAATGGACCTATGAAATTCCGCCCCAGTATGAATGACAGTATGAGCTACACATTGGGTGCCAGTTGGTCAGACACGGGGAAAGTGGCAAAGTCACGAAACCTGCACTGACATAGGACCATATTCAGCCCTTGACCTCAGTAGGTGCAAATTCTGCCGAATCAGGGTTAAAGCAATGACTGGGTTTGACCCTGGACTTGCTGGGTAAGGTGTAGGATACATTAAAAAGGGACCGGCTACTTTATCTTACATCCTTCCATTAGGTGCTTTTCTTGCTACACCTCCCATCAGTGAAAAGCACACCCATTTTGCACCCCTATTAAATGACAAACTGGTGCAAATCACCTGATTTTGCCACTGACACCTGTGTCCTGACCAGCTCATGCCCTGTGCATCTTTAATATGATGGAAGAGGCCCCAAGCAAAGTCAGAGCCTCACCTTGTCTCTCTAATATCTGGGGACTGACATGGCTACAGCTACACTGCATGCCATCCAGAGCTGGCACCGTATGAATGGCATTACTTTGGAGATACAATGGAAGACCGATGGCTGGACGATAGCTTTCAATGACTGCCTGGCCGAGGGGACTTTCCACCATCCTCCTCCCACACCTGAGCCCACGAAAGGGTGGGGACCATGCAGGCAGCTCACCTGACTGCAACAAGAAACAAAGTGGTGTGCGAACAGACTGGAAGGACAATGCTGCTGCCGACCTACTGCAAGGGAGATTGAATCCTGGATGCTAAGGCAAGAGAGGCAGGTCGTGCTGCCAGGGTGGACTGGCATGTGAGCTTTGATCTTCCATTCTAACCTAAGGATCATAAGAACGGTCATGCTGGATCAGACCAACGGTCCATCTAGCCCAGTACCCAGTCTCCCGACAGTGGCTGGTGCCAGAGGCAATGACCAGAACAGGGTAATTATCAAGTGATCCATCCCTTGTTGTTCAGTCCCAGCTTCTGGCAGTCCTCCTTCCCGTATTCCAGCCGACCGTCTTGTTTTGAAAAGGTTCCCTTGCATTGCTGCAAACATCTGTTGCTTGTCTAGCTCCCATGAGGGTTACGTCTCCAAGCAGGCATTCTAGCTCTGGAGGAGCCAAAGTAAGACATGGAGAAGCTGAAGCTGGGGACCCAGTGTCTGGGTAATGGGGCCAGGGGGCTCACCCCTATGAAAACCAGAGGCCCAGAGCCTAGCGCTAAGAAGGGGACGCTACCAGAGAGACTGTGTGAAGCAGAGCATGCCCTTTGAAAGTGTGACCAAGAGCTTACAACTAAACAGACATGTCGGATCCCGAGTAGGAGAGATGAAGGATTATTACACCTCCAGACCACTGCTGCATCTGGCCCAGATATTTCCATGGGAGAGGCACCCGCTTACTGCAGGCTGTGTATTTTCGAGTCAGGTTTTCATTCCCATGAGCCCCGTGGAGCCAAGGCAGGTACATGAAAGGCAGCCAGAGCCTGTTCAGCTCTGCACATCATCAGCAGAATTGCCTATTTCCTTCCCATTGCAAAGAGTTCTGGACGATGCCTGGGGCAGAAAGAACCCAGCTGGATTTGCAGCTCTCAGGTGGAGATTGTGGCACTAACAGTTAGAGTATCATCCTTCCATTTGTAACCTGAGTCAATCAGATCTGGAACCAGCGAGTGGGAATCGATGTTGGCAGTCACTCCTCTGACAGAGTCTGATTGACCTTTTCATGAGGAGGCTTGTTTCGGGGATGTTTATAGCTTGGAGATGCTTCTGCTCTTCCAAGAGAAATGATCTTGTGCTCAGACTGGAGAATCCATAGTGATTCTAACTCCCATTCTGGGTTTCATCCTCTGCCATACCCCTGCCCCGCTGCAGCTGTGATCCAGCTAAGAAGAGCACAGGCTGTCTTAACACTTGTGTGGGAGACCTCCAAGGGAAATCTACATGACGTAGGACATGATGCTGGTGATTCAACAGGAGGTTCTTTGCTTCAGTGCCTCAGTATTAACTGAACGTTCCAGCAGGGTGTTAGCAGGTGCTGCATTTTGGATGGGACACGAAACCAAGATTGATCACTCCCGTTTATTCAATAGCCCACGGCACATTGTTGAAGAGTTGGGGTGTTAACCCAGGTGTCCTGGCCAAATCCCAGCGCTGGTGATTGCATTCCATCTACTTACCATGTCTCCCCCTGCAGTTTCAATTTGCTGCAGGATTCTTCTCTGCTGTCTGTCCCAAACTGTTAAACAGCATCGCCATATACAGTTGAAACAGCAGCTCCACTTCACCCCAGGGGTGGCTGTATGTCAGTGACAGGTAAACTGATCATGGTGTGCAGTTTTGCATGAATCTTTGTAAGTCTAACATGCATTCACGCAGGAAGCCAGGAACGGCCGGACTAGAGCACACCAATGGTGTGTCTAATCGAGTGTGCTGTCTCTGGGATGGATCTTGCCGTGGTGGTGGGATTCCACCTTGGAGAGATGCTCTTTTACCTACTTCTGGTGAGGGGTGTGGCCTGGTGTTGCTGTTGCAGCTGTCCCAAGGGCTCCAGACTGGGAATATCTGAGAGAGGTTGAACTGTTAATTGTTAGCAGGACCAGAACTGGTACCTTTAAATGTGAACGAGACCCAGTCCAAAGGCCCCGGGCACCTTATTGTATGAGTGGCTCTCTATGCTTGGGGAGTGGCTGGGGCTATTATCCCTGGTCATCGTCCCAGCTGTAGTTGATAAGGGGGGCTCTGGCACAGTGGCACCGTCTTGCACCCAGTTGACCTCACGCCCCCCTACCCGCACTGTCATGGCACCGTTTTATCTGTGACATCAGCTCAGCCCTCCTGGTGCTCTGCAGCGCTGGCTCGACTCTCCCTCCCGTGGCACCGGTTCCATTTCCCTGGTGCCATGCTCTGCAGCCCAGCATCCCTTTCCCGCTCTCCTCATTTCACTTACGGCTGGGCTAGGCTCTGTGATTTTGCAAAGTGCTTGCTTGATACTTTTATTGCCTGCTGGGCCCGAATGGATATTAAGTCCATAAAGCCATCCATCTGAGATGCCATCTCTCTCCCCAGCCAGCCAGCTCATTAGACTATCTCAATAATGGGAGTAGACTGAATTAGCCCAGCACTGGACCAGTTCTCGCTGAAGGGGTTACTAGAGTTCATGTGAATGCTTAGCGGCTGGTGCACTGTGCAAGGGGACCGCAGGTGGCTTCTGCCAGGAGGAAAAGCAGGCAGGATTTTGCTTTGTTGTGTAACAAAATCAAACCTCTTTGTGCATTTCAAGGAAAGATTTTATCCACCGTTCCCAGTAATATCCCCCGCAGGATTTGGACTTGACTGGGGTTCACGTCCTCTGATCTTTCCTTTGGATTTGGGTTCTCAAAGTAAAACGCAGCCGAAACTAGCTGAGTTTCATAGCAACCTATAAATCAACCCGGCTTTGCTAAAAACTGCCCCAGTCTCACACACAACTTGTCCCGCGTTTGCTGGAGACTCTCCCCAGGTTTACTTAATTCATGACCCAGCCTTGCTTAAAACTCAGCCTCAAGCTCCCTCCAAACAGTTTCCAAATCTCTGTGACTGAAAGTCTGGCTGGTGCAGCAGTTGCTCCTTTGTATCAGGGCTCCAGCTTGCCAGCCCTGCCCCTGATGTGTTTAGAAACTGTTGATATAGCAACTGAATAGAGAGAGGAGGAGAAAATACCTCTTGTGCTCCCTCACTCCAGAGTTCAGACGAGGGAAACTTTAGACAAAATAAACAAGCGAGAGGGCTCATTGGTCTGCTTTGAACTCTGGGGCACTGGGTTTTGCTTAGGTCACAAACAAACGGAGTGTAATGCTCTCAGCAAAAGCTGTCCAACACATAGTGATTTGAGCGGGGGACAGGGAGCCAAGATTCCTGGGTTCTAGTCCTGGCTCAGCCACTGACTTGGGCAAGTCACTTCCTTTCTCTGAGCCTCAGTTTTTCCATCTGTAAAATGGAGATAAGACTGCCCCACCTCCTTGGAAGAAAATCAACCTTAATGAAAGTCTGTAACGTGCTTTGAGATCCTCAGATGAAAGCGTAAAACAAATGCAGTTTAGAATGATGACTGGAAATAGTGCTGGTCCCTACACATCCCCTGCTGTGGGGTTCTTAAGAACTGTGCCATGTGAAGAAATTAGGGAAGAAAGAAACGGATTTTAAGTTCAGCGTCACTGAGAATTTTCCTCCCCGTTACCCGAGACTGTGCAGCAAGGTCAATGGGCAGCCCTGAGTCTTTGTCTTGCTGTGTTAGAACTGGATTTTAAAGAGCCCAGTATCCAACATGCAAGAGTGATGATCTAGGATCTCCCTGTCCAGCGGCTGCCTCTGCCCATGGGGAGGGAGGGGGCATCCTGCAGAGAGCCGGGGAGGGAGGAGTTCCAGGTCAACTCATCTCACCTGCGCCTTTTCCACCTCTCCTTTCAGAGCCTGCTGAGAAGAGAAAGCGATGGAAACCCGAGCCAAAGCCCACCATGCCGTGAAGAAGACCAGGATGGATTACAGCTCGTAAGTACCTAGCTCATTCCTGTTTTCCTCCTTAGTGGTTTGTAGCTGTTGCTAGACGTTCACATGGTCAGTCCAGATTTGGTCCAGTCTTATTTTCCTAGCTGGACCCACAAGGTGCCCAAGGATTCCGCTCATTGTGTCCCGTTTAATGTACCCCCTGTCTGTATCTCCAGACGCCTTAGGGAGAAGGCCCAGCTTGTTGCTGGCAGATGGATACCCACTGGTGATTAGCTCATAGCAAGGCTTGGAGGTGGGTAGGGCAAGTTCTATGCCCTGGGAATGCAGAAAGCTGAAGGGTTCCCGGCTCCAGCCAGCCAGGATACAAGAAAGGCAAAGGCTGCTGTGAATTCAGAGGATACCCCCAAAGGAATCTGCAACACTTCACCCCCCCACCACTCCAATTTAGACGTGGTTGTTTCACAACAAAGCTCAGCACCTTTTTTAGTTTAGCCTGGCATATTGCCCAGGCACCCTAGTGCCTTAAAATCACCTGCTCCGCAGGATGAATTCCCCTATCGCTGAGCTCGGGTGCATATGACACCCCCTTCCTGCACGGGGGCCTGCACTTTAAGTTCTCCAGGACAATGTGTTGAGGGTTCCTTCGTGCGGACTCATGGGAACGTCAGCCTGTGCAAAGCAGAGAGTGGGTCTGATTTGAGGGGAAAGAGGATGGTGCTTCCTGGGCACTCACATTAATGTTACTGCTTGGGAATGCAGCCCAGCTGGCCCGGCCGACAACCTCCCTCTGCCTCAGTGCATGGTCAGCTACCCCACTTCCTATCAGAATAGGCAGAGAACCTGTTCCTCCAACACAGCCTGCGGCAGCTCTCTGCCCATTTGAACTTTACCGGAAGGCACAGTTCTTCATGACCACACCCAGAGCTGACTCAGCTCAGCCTGTTGAGCGCTGACAGGGCTTTGGCAGCTAGCACCAAGCTCTCCAGAGGAAGAGGACCTGAGCTTTGCAGGACTCCCCACCAGGCCCAGGCCACAGCAGGTGAGGGATGCAGGGAGGTTGGAGGAAGAGTATTTATCAGTGACTTGAATTTCTTTGTGAAGTCACCGCACATACTGCTGGGCAGGGACTCCATGGGGCTTCTGGGTAACAGAGAATGCAGCACTGGCTCCGGGTAGAGGCCTGGGTTTCTGGACAACAGAGAATGTGGGGCTGGGGCTGGGTAGGGGGCTGGAGGGTTTCTGGGTCCAAGAGATGGTCACGGTATACAAGCCTCGAGAGAGTCAATCGGTCGTGTGTGTTGCGAGAAGGGGACTTCGGGAAGCTGGTAGCAAAGCTGGCTGTTTGCCCTCTCCGCCTTCCTGACATCCTTTCATTTGCCTGTTCAGTGCCGGGGGGTGTTCATAACCCTTCCGCACACAACTCCCCAGTTTGACCTGTGGCTGCTGTGATGTCTGGACGAAAAGCTCAGTGTGTGTATTTGGGTTTGGAGCTATTTGACTGGGAGCGAGGGTGATTATAAAGCAGGGCAGATGGGAGCCTTTTGGGACAAGTTCAAGAGGCTTATATCAGAGAGAGACACTGGCACACAGAGTAACCTGCATTTTAATTACAGCTGTGATAAAACAGCAGACATGGGGGAGGGGAGGGGATGCTGCTGCTTCTGCTTTGCATTGGATCCAGTTACTGACTCACAGCGGGAGCTCCAAGGGCAGCGTAGGCTCATGCTTGGCTGTTCTCTCTCAGCCCAGCCAGAGACCCCTTTGTCTGAGGCAGTGATGAGACTGTAAGAAGGGCTGGGGCTTCTGGTGAACTAGGCTCGTGATCAGTCTTCCAGGAAGGGACAAGCGGGAAAGAGGAAAAAGCTCATGTTCCTGCCCCATCAGCTAGGCAGTGCCTGCATTTTACATACACCCTGGCTGGATAATAATTTGGGATGGGAGAAATCCACGCGCTGAGACTCAGAGCTTCAGATGTCCATCAGAAATAGGTGGATGGATAAAGCTTTAGGCCTTCTGAACGGAAATGAACTATCTGCAGACTCTCTCTCACACACACACACCCACACCTGTCAGGGATGGTCTAGGTATACTTAATCCTGCCTCAGCATGGAAGATTAGACTAGGTGACCTCTCGAGGTCCCTCCTGGCCTTACATTTCTATGAGTCTATCCATCTGTCAGTCCGTCACCATCGGTACTCCTCTGTCCATCCATCCATCACCATAGATATTCATCCATCAGTCACCATAGGTACTCCTCTCTCCATCCATCTCTCTGTCTCTCTTTGCTTTCATACTGCTCTCTTTGTGGTATCACACCTGAGCACCTCATCATAACGATCTTAGCCCCTACTGGCCATTCACTTCCTACTCACAGGACACTGGGGAATTATGGGCCTGACTTAACCAGCCGTACGCACTGCAGCTGTAGCCAGGGGGTGGGGAAAGGTGGATCCTCTAGAACAGAATCTAGACCTTACATCTGGAGTGCAGCTGAGATGAGAACCCGCAATGTGCCAACGTTCCTGGACTAGTCCCTACAGCCTCTCCTGTTGGAAGACACTTCCAGAGGAATATCTGTGGACTTCTCTAGAGTCAGTACTCTGCCTCTGTTCTATACAGCACCTCCTGCTGAGGGACTGGAGTAGCTGATAACTTCTACCCCATTCCCTACAATGGTTCCTCCTTAGAGAGGCTAGGACTGGAATAACTGAATTCCCCTCCATGCGACATCCTTCCCTGTGATGCCTTCTACTGGGAGAAGCAGGGACTGGAGTAGCTATGGGCTTCCCCACAGTCAGCATTCCTGGGCCAGTCCCTGCAGCACCTCCCACTTGGCCTCCCCCATAGCGAATGCTCTGGCAACAGTCCCTGAAGTGCCCCGCGGCCAGCGCTCTGGCATCGTTGCCTGTAGCACCTCCTGTTGGCAGAGGCTGGGAACGGAAAAGCAGTGAGCTCATCCAGAGCTGGCATTCTTTCGCCGTTATCTGCTGGCTGGACCTTGCCTCGCTCTTCACTCCCGCACAGCCAGTGCTCCTTCGCCATTCCCGGCGGCACCTCCTGCCGGGAGAAGCTGAGACGGGAGTAGCAGCGGGAATGTGCTTGTTTGAGCTGTTTTTTTCAGTGCCAACGGTACAGCCTGGAGGTTTTGACCAAAAGCCACAATTGTGCTTTTGTCTTGCTTCAGACGGTGGGGAGTCACTCCGGAATTAAACTGATCGTAAAGCTGCCAGGAACTTTTATGCCACAATTAAGCACCTGCTACGACAGAGCAAATAAGCCAAATCATGCGGCTGGCAAGCAAGCTTTACGTGTTCCTTCCCCGTGACCCACTCGAAGACGGAAGCTAAAAGCAGCAGCTAGGCTGCTTGCAGTTTTCATTCCAGCCCAAATGCAGGGAAATTAATAGCTTTTCCCAAGAAGTCGACAGCCTCATTGCTAGCTTCCATGGTCCCTGTGGAATACGGAGACTCACCAGGGAGAAGCATATGCCAGACTTAAAAAACAAAAGGACCCCCCCCCCAGACAAGTACTCCAGATTCCTTCTGCTATGGAGAGAGAGATTCCTGTCTTACGAGTTAGGTGAGGAACGGCATGGGGCAGATGAGCAATGGTGCTGAGGAGAGTTGCAGGGGGTGGGGGGCGTTCTGGCACGGTGATGTTAGGAGCTGCTGGATGTCTGTGTGACTGGACTGCAAAGGTGCGAGGTGAGGCAGATGCTGGAGCGGTGACGCTGGCTGACGCCGCATTGCATCAATGCCAGGCCTTTGAGCGGTTCTGAGGGATCGTGGCTGGCCGGATCCTAACGGGAAGGGAACAGGAGCCGGGGTTATTTTGGTTAGGCACAGGGGAGGTGGGGGGGAAAAAAGCCTTGAGAAGGACAATGAGGCATCACATGATCTGGATATGATGGGGCACAGCAGCTGGCCTGAGCTGCAGGGAAGCAAAGCTGCTTCTCATTGGTCAGGCCGCAGAGATGACGTTGAGTTTTTACTTTCTCGGCTCTGTCCTTGGATTGTGAGGCAGCCAGAGGGGGCAGCACAGAGGGGCTGGGGGGAGCTGAGCTGGGGAGAGGGACCGCAGAGATGAGTCTGGGGGGGAGGCAGTGGAGAGGTGTGAGACGGGTGCAGTGGGAAGATCATGGGGTGGGTGGAGCTGGGAGTGAGCAGATCCATGAGAAGGAGCCAGGGAGCTGGATCAGCGAGAGGGGGCTACTCACCTTGTTAGGTGCTGGTGGAGCTGAGCGACCCGAGGAGCCTGTCTGTTGTAAAGATGCATAGCTTCCAGGGCCAGAAGGAACCATTAGATCAGCTAGTCTGACCTCCTGTGTAACACAGGCTGGAGAATTCCTCCTGCTACCCCTGCACTGGTCCCAGGCACAGGCAGATTTCCGCATGCTGCCTCAACCCACACCTCCAGGTAGGAAGAGAGTTCAGTCTGTGACCTGTCCCATCACTGGCATCTCTGCAGAGACGACCAGCAAGGCGGAAGAGGGCGAAGTCAAACCAGCTTTTGTACCAAGCCTCCACTAAGCAGAGGACTGAGAACCCCCCAAGCTGTTTTGCACAGGTCAGGTGCCAATCTCCATCGCTGCTCATACCCACGCAGGCCTGGTTTGAACCAGTGACCTTGAAGTGTAAAGATCTCTATCCCAATGCAGCTCCCTTGAGCCATCCAGAAACTCCTCTGAGCCCCAACCCCACTAGTGACTGGGTGAGGGGTCTCCCTATCAGAGCTGCCCCTGTCCTGATCAATGCAGCATCCTTCACCAGAACCCCCTGGGACACTGCCAGTGGCAGTCCAGCCTGCAAAGTATACTTCTGAGGGCATTCTGCACCAAAAAATGTAAAATTCTGCACACAATATTTTAAAATTCTGAAAAATTCTGCAAATTATATCTGTCAATAAATAAATGTGGAGGCTCCAGCATGGCAGTGGGGAGCAGATGCCACTGACTGCACAGAGGTAGGAGATCACCCTGTGCCCCCTCTCCCCCGGACATGGACTCGGCGGTAGAGTTGCACCCAACCCTGACACAGCGCAAGGACCAGGACTGTCCCAGAAACACCCCGGGGCCCTGCCACTCCGTGCCAAGCACAGTAGATGTAGGCAGGCAGGCTCAGCCCAGCAAGATCTAGATATGGATGAGCTTAGTGTAGGAAGATCCAGGTGTGGGGTGAGAGGGTTCTGTGTGGGGCAATCTGGGTGCAGGCGGCTTGGTGGGGGGTCCGGGTGCGAGGGAGATCTGGATGAACAGGGGCTCGTTGTGGGGGGAGGGGGTTCTGGGTGCAGTTGAAGGTGGCTGGAGCTCAGGGCTCAGCGGGGGGGTCCAGGTGCTGGCTTGGTGGGGTGCGGGTCTGGGTGCTGGCTTGGTGGGGTTCAGTGAGGTGAATACCAGGATGGTGGCTGGGAGCAGAGAGGAGGTGATAGCGGTGGTGAAGGAGGAAGGATGGAGAGGCAGTGGGGTGGATAGAGGCAGGAGCATGGACAGATGGAGTGGGTGGGTGGTGGGGGATGCAGGGAAATGGATGGAAGAGAAGAGATGCAAGGAGTGCAGGGGGAGGGGTGCAGAGGATGGATGGAAGGGAAAAGTGCAGGGGGAGAGGTCCAGGGGATGGATAGAAGGGAAGAGGGGTAGGGGAATGGGGGGAGGGATGCAGTGGATGGAGGGATGGAAGGGAAGAGGGGCAGGGGTGGGTGCAGGGGATGGATGGAAGGGAAGAGGGGCAGGATCGGGTGCAGGGGATGGATGGAAGGGAAGAGGGGCAGGGGGCATGCAGGGGATGGATGGATGGAAGGGAAGAGGGGCAGGGGGCATGCAGGGGATGGATGGATGGAAGGGAAGAGGGGCAGGGGCGGGTGCAGGGGATGGATGGAAGGGAAGAGGGGCGGGGAGGGGTGCAGGGGATAGATGGATGGAAGGGAAGCGGGGCGGGGCGGGTGCAGGGCATGGATGGATGGAAGGGAAGAGGGGCAGGGGAACGGGGGAGGGGTGCAGGGGATGGATGGATGGAAGGGAAGAGGGGCAGGGGGAGGGATGCAGGGGATGGATGGATGGAAGGGAAGAGGGGCAGGGGAATGGGGGAGGGCTGCAGGGGATGGATGGATGGAAGGGAAGAGGGGCAGGGGAACGGGGGGAGGGGTGCAGGAGATGGATGGATGGAAGGGAAGAGGGGCAGGGGAATGGGGGAGGGCTGCAGGGGATGGATGGATGGAAGGGAAGAGGGGCAGGGGAACGGGGGGAGGGGTGCAGGAGATGGATGGATGGAAGGGAAGAGGGGCAGGGAGGGGTGCAGGGGATGGATGGATGGAAGGGAAGAGGGGCAGGGGAATGGGGGGAGGGGGGCAGGAGATGGATGGATGGAAGGGAAGAGGGGCAGGGAGGAGTGCAGGGGATGGATGGATGGAAGGGAAGAGGGGCAGTGGAACGGGAGGAGTGCAGGGGATGGATGGATGGAAGGGAAGAGGGGCAGGGGAATGGGGGGAGGGCTGCAGGGGATGGATGGATGGAAGGGAAGAGGGGCAGGGGGAGGGGTGCAGGGGATGGATGGATGGAAGGGAAGAGGGGCAGGGGAATGGGGGGAGGGCTGCAGGGGATGGATGGATGGATGGAAGGGAAGAGGGGCAGGGGGAGAGGTGCCGAATAGCGGGCGAGGGGTGGTAGCAGCAAAGGCAGAGGGCGGTGAACTCCCCCCAGACTCATGGGCACCTGAGCTGTCTCCCCCCCTCTTGGCTGAGCGGCCTCTGCCAGGCCCGGCCTGGCCCAGGAAGTGCCCCGCTCCCCCTCTCAGCCAATGGGCAGCTGGGGGGGAGAGACAGGGGCGGGGCCTGTGGCTGGTTCTTGTTTTTGTGAATGAAACCAGGCGGTGGGCGAGCCCGGCCGGGAGCTGCAGCGCCCGCGGGCTCAGGGACAGCGCGGCCGGGAGCGGGGCGGCGGCGGGGCCACGCGCCGTGCCTTGGGGCAGCCCCAGCTGGCAGCAGGGCCCCGCCGGGCGGGCGGGCGGGCGGGAGAGAGGCGCCGGGGCCGGGGCCGGGCCGGGGCCGGGAGGATGCTGCTGGGGAGGACGCGGCGATGGCTGTAGGCGCCGAGCAAGGGCCCGCATCCTCCCGGGGGCCGGCGCGGACCGTCGCGGGGGAGCCGCTGGGCGGCCGAGCTTAGCCCCCAGCGCCGCCCGGGGTGCCAGGATCTGAGCCGCGCGCTTCTGACCATGGACACGTCTCCCGGGGGGAGCTTCCTTCTGCCCACTGGAAATTCCCCGCTATGTGTCGGTGTAAGTAAGCGAGCTCCCCGAGCATCCTCCTACCGCCGCCCCGGGCTGAGCAGGGAAAGCGGCCGGGCCATTTAACCAGGCGCGCCCCAAAACCTTTGCCTGCAGCCGCCGGGGGTTGTTGAAGGTGCCCCGCTCCGGAGAGGCTGCAACGCCAAATCCCGAGTTTCTTGCCGTGCCCCGGGTTGGATTTGCAGTGACGTGGGTGCCCTTTGCCAAGGCTCTTCGGGCCGATTAGATTTCACTGCATAAATCTAGGCAGTATAGCCAGGCTCGCCTTTTAGTTCTGATTCCTCCCCGTTCCTAAAATCGTTGCAATATAGAGGCGTTTGGTGACTGTGTGGGGTGGGGTGTGTTTGTGCAGAAGCTTTGCATTTTGTTATTGCTTTTTTATATATACTATATTGACAGTTTAGTTGTGCTTGATTTGCAAAAGCCTTGCAAACATGTTTGTGTTTTGTTTCCGCTTGGTTTGCACTGTGCCCTCTGTTTAGATTTGCATTTCCTTCGGCATTGCAATTATCAGGACTACTACTACAAATAATATTGTGCAAGGCCTTAGCCTACAAGATTCTTGGCACCTAGTTTCTCTTTTTTTCCACTGGATGCCTCCGATGAAGCGAGCTGTAGCTCAGGAAAGCTCATGCTCAGATAAATTGGTGAGTCTCTAAGGTGCCACAAGTCCTCCTTTAGTTTCTCTTCTGATCATCTTTTGTTGGAGATGCTCTGATTTCACCTGCCCGCCCTTTCCAGTGGCTCAGCAGGTTCCCAGTTGGTGCTGCATTCATGAGACCATTCTATTTTTGTTGCATTCCTTCTGTTTAACAGGATTTGTGCCCGCGCGCCTGCCTCTTTATGTTGCAAGATGCTGGGATGGAGAATTTTTAGCCTGAGAGTTGCTAGGAAACACTCTGGGCTCCCTGGGGTGATTCTTTAGTTTCCTTGGTAACCAGAGACTGGGGCTGCCGAAAATGAACAAATCTCGGTTCTCCTGGGGAGGTAAAGGGGGTAGATTCGGTGCCTTGGGAGGGGGATCCAGAGAAGGGCTAAGGGGGAACGGTGAAGGTTAGGATCAGGGAGCCGTACTTATGGGGTGCATTGCGGTCAGGGAATAAGGGGTTGCATTGGAGATGGGGCAGAGAGAGGAGCCCATCGTGGGGAAGGGGAATGGCTGAGAGAGGGTTTATGGGGTGATTTAGGGTTTCAGGGTGGCTCAGGAGAGGGAACGAAGCAGATGCAAGGGGAAAGACGAGAAGGATTGAGATGGGGTTATTACTGGGGGCATATGGAGGGGAAGCCTCTGGCACAACCTCAGGGCCTGATCCGTCTCATTCCATTTACCTCAGTGGGAGTTGGATCAGTTCCTGGCGTGGACATGGAAGAGGGGAATGAGGAGATGGGACGTTGGATTGTAGGAGGTAGATGTAACAGCGATAATGAAATGTGTCTCTGGCAGGGTGAAATGTCACATGGGCACTGATTTGCCACACACACACACCAGTTGCTGTGGCAGAAGTTTCACATTTCCTTCATTTTGTGCCATCCTTTTCCTCTCCCGTCTCCTGCATTTCTTTGCATGGATGCTGAAGCCTGCTCTTGCTGGCATTCTGTTTTTTAACTCCCTACATTTCTACCATGGGGGCCTGAGTTAAAAACTAACCTGTGCTTAGACAAATGGGCTCCGAACTTACTGCACAGGGGTCAATGCCAAGACATATGCCACTGAACCAAAGCCCGCCAGGCGATCCCGAGGCACACAGCGTCCACCTTCCAAATGGACCCCACGTCACCCAAAATTCTGGCTCTGCTCTGCAATTTGCTTCTTGTTTTAACTGATGGGCACTTTGGGGGCACTGGGAAGAACATGTTGTAGTTATATGTTTCAGAGGCCTTCGGAAGAGCTTACTACTTCCACTTCTCTCCTCTTCTAGGGCTGAACTGTGGAGGGGGCTAGGGGGAGCATGGGGCTTGGGCAGAGAAGTGGGAGTCCTCGGGCAGGATTCCTTATGGCTGCTTTAAAAAAATTCTGTTTGTCTGATGTCTTTGCCTTGTGCCCATCGCCACAGTATCTGAGCACCTACCTAAAGCTCCTTTTCTTTCCTGGCATTGCAGTTAGCAGAGGTCTTCTTCAGCAGGATATGAGCACCTCAGTTAAAATAATCTTTGTCCTGGGACATGCCCATCGCCACAGTATCTGAGCACCTACCTAAAGCTCCTTTTCTTTCCTGGCATTGCAGTTAGCAGAGGTCTTCTTCAGCAGGATATGAGCACCTCAGTTAAAATAATCTTTGTCCTGGGACATGCTGGTTTCCCCATCAGCTCAGGAGCTGGCCTGATGCGTTGTCTTTGAACCCACAAAACCTGGGGCCTGATCCTGCTAGGTGTTGAGCCCCTGCAAGTGAAGAGTGCTCAGCGTCTGCCAGAATGGGGCTCCTAAGGAGCTGGGATGGGATGGTATCATTGGAAAGTCCCTTTAGTACTTTTAGCTTCGGCTACGGAGAGCTGCATTCACATCCCCTTCCGCAGCTCTCCGTTGCTATCGTTACCTTGGCATTAGCTCTGCGTGCCTGTGGGTTGGTGTAGGCACACAGTACCTCAGAAGACCTTTGCCTAGAGGTAACGCTGCTCGAGAGAGAGTTCAAAGCTGGGCAACTTGGGTTTGTGGTTACAAAGAGAAGCTCTTTTCCCCTCTTTCCTCCCCACGGTAGCCTTGCAAATCCCTGGTTTAAGCTGCCATGAGTTAATTCTGTTTGCTGCGGACGCCTGCTCGCTACATGTCCAGAGCTCGGCGCTGGCAAAGCATGGCCATGTGTGGCTAGGGCTGCTGAGAGCTGGCTCGGAGCCTTGGCCTCGCCATGCCCAGTTACAACTCCAACAGCGCAAACATCCTCCCAGCGGGGTGGGGGGTGTGTGTGTGTGTAGACATCTGCCGGGTGGGGGAGAGAGGGAGGATGTGTTTGCTCAGGTGGATCTGGAAGCTTCCCAACGCTGGGAAGGGAGGAACAGGGGAAAAAAATCTCTCTCACATGACCAAGCATGAGCCTGGGCTGGAGGGAGGAGAGTCCAAGCAAACAGACAGGGCATGTGTCGTATCAGAGGCAGAGCAGTGCATGCTTCCAGGAACCCATTACACTGTAAAGGGAATTCGCCTGGAGTGCACATTGAGAAGGGGTGGGGAACTGCCTTCGCTCCGTTCCCCTTCCAAGGGCTGTTTGTTGTTCTCTGCTCAGAGCTGCTTTGGGTGGCCTGGTCCCCGCTGGGCTCTCATTGGGAGAGCGGGGGAAGCAGCCGGCCAAGGTCTCTGCAGATCAGGGTGGCTGGGGCCGTCAGGGGTGTGAGGAAGGGGGAGAAGCTCATGAGGACCCCGGATGAGATTCCCTGCTAGGAGAAATGACTCCAAGCGTGTGACAGACGGAGTGACTCGGACGGCCTGGCAGCTGCTTCCTCCGTGGGAAGGTTCTCTGGGAGGGGCACAGACCATGCGGGAGTCCCTTTAAATCGGGCCTTGTGAGTAAGGCAGGAGCGGAGGTGAAGCTGGAGGGTGCCCACTCCCCGGTGCATTCCCAGGCACTGTCCCTTGCCCAAGCAACCAGTGCTGTTTCCCAGATCCCCCCTGCCCTGGCTCTGAGCACCTGCAGGGGGCGTTGCAAATCCCAGGGTCCCAGCCCGCTGCTCAGTGGCAGCAGAGGCTGAAGTGGGTGTAAGTTTCATTCTCTTTCCGCAGGTGCAAGTTTCCCTAGGTTGGGTGCTCCCAGAAGATCCCAGCCCCGGGCCTCGCCCTAGGTCTCAGTCAACGGTGCTTGTTAATTGGCTATCTCCCCTGGGGTTTGCCATTGCTCTGCCTGGGAAATCTTTTCCCACTGGGATGAGTAGGATGGCTGCTTCCTGCCTGCAGAGTTTGGGTGGGGGTGGCTGGCCACTCTGGGGGAAGAGAGGACCCCCTTCCACTTGGCCAGTGGAGGGCTCTCTGTGGAGAGTGGGGGTCCACCCTACTGTGGCCCATTGGCTCTCTGGAAGGGAGCCCCCCATGTGTGCCCAGTGGCTCTGTGGGAAGAGGCCCATGTTGATCATGTGGGCCCAGTTGCTCTCTGGGATAGCAGGACCTCTCTCCCGCAGATTAGTCCAAGGGCTTTCTTGGGAGCAGAGGAGGCAGAGGCTGGCCCGGTGTGGCACCCAGAGCTGCCTTGCAAACAGGTCTGGAACACTGATCCAGCGTTTCCGCTGGCCCCTCGCCCTTGCTTTCTCCTCAGGTCCCAATTAATGGATTCTGACATGGATTATGAGAGGCCAAACGTAGAAACCATCAAGTGTGTCGTGGTTGGGGACAACGCGGTGGGCAAGACCCGTCTCATTTGTGCCCGCGCTTGCAATGCCACGCTGACCCAGTACCAGCTTCTCGCCACCCACGTACCCACGGTCTGGGCCATTGACCAGTATCGTGTTTGCCAGGAGGTGAGTGACGTCTGCTTCGCGGGCAGGACTGGTGCCGACGGGGCTGGGGGGACTGTAGCTGTCACAGGACACCCCTCTCTTGGAGCATGGTGCAGAGGGGTTGTCCAACAGGGCACGCACGATCATGATTGCGGTCCACCCTCCCAAGCCAAGTAGAGGCTCAGACCAGGGAATTCTTCCCCTGCCTGGGGTCAGCAGTGTCATTAACTCCCCTTTAATGTCCTACCTCCAGGGGGAGAAGGGAGCTAGCTAATTCCATCCCCTGCCCCTTCCCCTCTGCAACCTTACTTAGAAAGTGGCTGACCTTTTCTGTTCCCTCAGGTGCTGGAGCGCTCCCGAGATGTGGTGGATGATGTTAGTGTGTCCTTGCGACTCTGGGATACCTTTGGGGACCACCACAAAGATAGACGCTTCGCTTATGGAAGGTAGGGTGACAAACTGGTCTTTCCTGCGGGCCTAGGAACTAGAAGGAGAAAAAGCATGAAAGGGCAGGTGCATTGCCCCCGGGGGGAGGGGGGTGAGTGGAGAGGGAGGGCTGGCTTCCATGCCAGGAATGTGCATTGCTGTTCTGGGGGGCTGCTCCCATGTTGGGGAGTGTGCATTGTACCGTGGGGGGGAGAGGAGGGTTGGCTCCCATGTGAGGGAGTGTGCATTGCATCCTAGCCGGGAGGAGAGCTGGCTTCCATGCAGGGATATGTGCATTGCACCCCTGGGGGAGGGGAGGCTGGTTCCTGTGCGGGGATGTGTGCATTGCACCATGAACGGGGACAGAGGGCTCGCTTCCATACAGGGAGTGTGCATTGCACTTGCGAGGGGGAGACTGGCTCCCCTTCTAGCTTTAGGTAAGTCGAGGGTGCAAATGGTACAAGTCACTAATGGTTCACATTGTATTGAGTTTGAGGTTGGTGAAACACACCCACAGAGTTTATTTAATACAGACATCTATCCCTGAAATCACAGAAAAATGAAATAAAGCAAGATAAATATAACAACCCTCTTCTCCTACCTCATCATGCATACTTATAGCCTTAGGCTCGCACAAAATAAAGCAGTCTCCCAATGTTGACATACATACAACCTTATGGAGACTGGTACCAGCAAAAATAGAAGAAAAAGCAAGGGGAGGTCCCCACAAGACAACTTGTTCATACTCAGGCTTCCGCCATGGTCATCCCTGATGTCCCAGGTGGGGCTTGGTCAGATCATCTTTTATACACATTTTCCTGTTCCATCCACGTGTCCGGGACCGTATTTGATCAGGTTTCAGCCCCTGCCCATGAGTGATATTCTGGCTAGGCACAATTCAACTTCCCACAGGTAATACCTCGGTTACATCAATTATTGTCCCGATGTGGTTTTTCCATGGTTACATATACCCCAAAACCCCCGAGAAATCCATTACTTCAGCCTTCTGTGATGTACTTTTCAGCACAAGCTACGTATTGCAAGATGTTGCTAAATCTTCTAACCTTACATTAAGCAGTCTTGCTAACTCCTTTGCTAGACTATCAAAACTAGTAACAGGCCCACAATGCCACAGCTTATGGCCAAGCCTGCCTTAGTGGTTATCCGGATTCTTATGTTTCTCTACTTGCATGTTTTGCATAGCTACTGTTTCACTATTTTAAAGCATTTTAAAGCACAAAATATATAATTTAATCTTGCACCCTAAACTCAGGTCTGGATTTACAGGTCAACACCATGCAGGGAACCAGCGTTTCCTCCTGGTGCTGACCCCTTGTGCAGGGAGTTTGCCTTGCACTTATGCACCTGTGCAGGGTAGGTGCATATGCTCCCATGCTTGAATCCTGTATGGGATGAGTGCATGGCCCCTGGGGGACAAAATCGTAATGGAACCCTGTCTCTTCTCCACTCTCAGGTCTGATGTCGTGGTTTTATGCTTCTCCATTGCTAACCCGAACTCCCTGCACCATGTTAAGACCATGTGGTACCCAGAGATCAAGCACTTCTGCCCCCGAGCACCTGTCATCCTGGTGGGCTGCCAGCTTGACCTTCGCTATGCTGACCTGGAAGCAGTCAATCGAGCCAGACGACCCTTGGCCAGGTAGAGATTGGGATAAAGCAGCATACAGGATGTGAGGAATGTCAGGGTAAGCCCCAGGGGACACATATTGCTTACCAGGGAGTGGACGACCGCTTGCAGAGAGGCGAGGCAGCAACTCCCTCCAGATGGACCCATGCTGTGAAATCGGCAATACAGAGCAATTCTCTTTTGGGCATGTCTGTGGGAGAGGAACAGAGAGGGAGAAGGGAGGGAAAGAATAGAGGATAGCGAGGAGGGGAGAAAAATAAGACGAAGAGAGAGCCAAGATGGCACTGGTTGACCCCTGGGTATGATGTTCCTGGCCCCAGGCAGCCTGATCGGCCCGAGGGAGTTCTGTGTTTGCCACTGCACAGGGCCTTACGCTCCCCTATGTTGTACCTCTGCGCAGTCCCCTGGCTATGTGTTTCAAGGTCGCTGGGTCTCTGAGCAGCTCTTACTGTTGTTCCCCACCCTTCTCTGTTCCAGGCCAATCAAACCCAATGAGATTCTGCCACCAGAGAAGGGGAGGGAGGTGGCCAAGGAGCTGGGCATCCCCTATTACGAGACCAGCGTGGTAGCCCAATTCGGCATCAAGGATGTCTTTGACAACGCCATTCGGGCCGCCCTCATCTCCCGCCGGCACCTGCAGTTCTGGAAGTCCCACCTCCGCAACGTCCAGAGGCCGCTGCTCCAGGCCCCTTTCCTGCCTCCCAAGCCACCCCCACCCATCATCCTGGTCCCAGACCCCCCTTCCAACAATGAGGAGCACCCAGCCCACCTGCTGGAGGACCCACTGTGTGCAGATGTCATCCTAGTGCTGCAAGAGAGGATCAAAATCTACGCCCACAAGATCTACCTCTCCACCTCCTCCTCCAAGTTCTACGACCTGTTTCTGATGGACCTGAGTGAGGAGGACCAGCAGGGTGCGGCTGGGGGCAGTTCCGGGGCCACTGCCGCCGCCGAGCGGATGCTGCACCAGGAGGAGAGGCACCATGGGCGTGACTTCCTCCTCCGAGCCGCCAGCTTCGACATCTGCGAAAGCACCGAGGAGTTCAGCTCCAGCCAGCGTCCACCGTGCCTTAGAGCCTCCACCAGCGACGGGATCCTACGAGGCAACAGCTACGAGAAAGGGCAGCGCGGGCTGAGGCGGGGGAGGATCCTGTCCTCCTGGAGCCGTGCCTTCGTCAGCATCCAGGAGGAGATGGCTGACGACCCCCTGACCTACAAGTCCCGGCTCATGGTGGTGGTGAAGATGGACCCTTCCATCCAGCCGGGGCCCTTCCGGGCGGTGCTCAAGTACTTGTACACGGGGGAGCTGGACGAGAACGAGCGGGACCTCATGCACATTGCCCACATCGCTGAACTGCTGGAGGTCTTCGACCTCAGGATGATGGTAGCCAACATCCTGAACAACGAAGCTTTCATGAACCAGGAGATCACCAAAGCCTTTCATGTCAGGAGGACCAACCGTGTGAAGGAGTGCCTGGCCAAGGGGACTTTCTCTGGTACGGCCCAGGGGGTTCCCTGTTGGAGCGATAGCTGTGGGGGACTCGACTGCTCAGGTGGTGGGGGTTTGCTCACCAGTGAGGAGGAGCCGGGGGCTCTGAGGACTGGGTGTGGGGAGCCTTTATCACCTCCCTCTGGGCCTGGACGTGACACAGGGAGCCTTTCTGAGTCTGGTCTGGGTCAGTTGTGACTGAGAGTTGACACCATCTGATGGCTATTAGATGGCCCGTGAGTGAGAAGGTGCATCTCAATCCAATTCCTGGACAGGCATCTGTATCTCAGCTGCCACTCTTGGGATCCCTTGTTTGCAGTCTCAGGAAAGGGACCCAAGGACTGAGTGGGCCGTGGAGGCCGAACTCTGAGGCTTAGCCGTGCTCCCGCCAGAAAAGGGCTGAGGCACGTTAATGGGGCAGCTTCCGGCACTGCTGCCCAGGATGTCAATGTGCTACCAATATACAGGCTGTCCCTCTTCAAGGCTGTCCAGCCCAGCCTTTCCCCACAGCTTCTGGAGAGCTTCCAGTGCAGGTTTTATGTAATTGTGACGTCATAGTTTCTTTCTCCCAGAAAGCCCTAGCTCTAGCATCTGGTGTCCTGCAAAATTTCTGCCCTCCAGCCAGTTTTCCAGCTCCGGTTATTTAAACAAGAGCAGCTCGAGCAACTTAGTTTCCACTTGTTCTGGATTATGTAGAATTGTCCCCTTTCATGATGGGAAACCCACCATTTATGGGACATATCTGGGCCCTGAGACCCCTTCCAGGGCTTCTGAAACCACATCCCGGTAGGACATTGCCATGATATTCCAGTACCATGTCATCACGCTTTGTCGTGACATCATGGTACGATGTGATGACATCTTGACGTAAACGTCCCAGCATCACCCTGGCTGAATTTGTTCCATTCAGACAAACCCCAAGGTCACATAAGTAGCCAGTAGCTCCTCTGAATTAGAACTCGGGTTCCAAGGGATCCGGGGAAGACAGCGAGGTCCTGGGGATAGGGAATCAAGAAAGGTGGCTTCTTCCGCTCTCTGGTCTGCCAAGGATTGGTTTGCAGGCGTTTATCCTTTTGTGCCTTTGTTTCCCCATCTGTAAAATGGGAGTCGTGTTACCTGTAGAGCACGCTCAGAGCTGTGTCTGAAAGGCCCTGTCTAGGTGGTATGTTTTGTTCCAAGCCCTCCCGCAGGATGCTCACAAGCAGGCAACTGGAAATAGGAAAACCTTGTAGAGCGTCGTGTCCAGAGAGTTGGCTTCTCCTGGATTGTTCCCTGGGGCGACTGCCTCTTCTGGGCCTGCGGGTTCGGCCGCAGAGTTATATCCTTGCTGGGTTTCTTGTAGGGAGGGGCAGAGACGCTGGCTGAGGCTGCTACACACATGGGGGGCGGTTGACAGGCTGCAAGCTCCTTCCTTGATGGACGCCCCTTTGCTTGGTTGCAGATGTCACCTTCATCCTGGACGACGGTGCTATCAGTGCCCACAGGCCCTTGCTCATCTCCAGCTGCGACTGGATGGCTGCTATGTTTGGGGGTCCGTTTGTGGAGAGCTCCACTCAAGAGGTGAGGAGGGCAGCAGCAAACGCCGTGGCAGGGTTGGGAATTGCCTTCTCTTGCTCTCCCTCCCGGCAGCCCCGCCCGGTGCCGCCGAGAGTCCTAGAGAAGGGAACGCAGCCTGCTCCATGCAGCACCCGAACAGCGGTTCTGATGAGCAGGCACTTCCGCTCCCTGCATCGCTGTCGTGGCATCCCAGTGGCCCAGAGCTACAGCATTAAGGAGGGAAAGAGAGAGACTGAAAAAAGCCTAAGCGCCTTTTGCACTGACTCAGCGCTTTCCCTCTCTCTAGCCGGGGCCCATGGGGCAGAAAGGGAGGGAAGCCAAGATTTCACAGCAAGCAGTGACTGGCTGGGGTCAAAGGGAAAAGTCCACTCAGCAGATCCTGTAGGTTCCACGGAGCAGGAGGAGACCGGGCAGGGGAAAAGGGACATTTGGGAGGGCAAAGGGGAGTTCCTGAGACAGATCTCTCCATTACACACGAGCCCCTCTGTGCCACTCGGACAGCATAAAGTAGCCTTGACGTGAGTGGGAATGGTCCCCTGAGATCTCCCTTGCACAGCTTGAGAACTCACGGAAGGAGTCTGTTCCCAGTGTAGTGGGTGGCCGGAGCGCCATGCACTGTGGCTGTTCTCTGCTCCCCAGGGCCCATAGGGGGTGAATATGTTCTAGCAGCCTTGGGGCCGTTCTGACTTACACATGGGGCCAGGCAGGGCCCCGGAACAGCTGGAGAATACAGGAAGTGCAAAGGGGGCTGAAAGTCCGTCCTCCCTCTCCCTCCCTCAGCACAGGAAGGGGGTAAATGAGAATCAGGCTCAAGCACTTTTCGGGGCCATTGCCCACGCTGTGCATGGCCTGATTGAGAACGAGAAGTCTGAAGAGACAAAGAAAAACTCAGACAAAGGGATGGGGGTGCAGTCAGACAAGGGGTCGGTCAGAAAAAGGTGCCGGCAGACAGACAGGGACGGTTCAGGGGGTGGTGCAGGGAGCATTTGTGCCAGGGCAGCTTACCCTGCTTGGCCACGGACAGCTGAAATCCCCAGCGCAGACAAGGAGGCGTGGGTGCAGCCAGGCCACAGAAAGACCAAGCAGGTGTGATTGAACCAGACGGATTCCTACTGCGTGGGGGCTGGGGAGAGGCAGCGCGTGCATCCCCAAGCACTGGGAGCGTGGGGCAGGGTACAGAGCCTGCCCGCCCTGTGGAAGGTAACCCTGTCTGTGTCCACACTCCTCCTGCACAGGTGGTGTTCCCTTATACCAGTAAGAGCTGCATGCGGGCTGTTCTCGAGTACCTGTACACCGGCCAGTTCAGCTCGAGCCCGGACCTCGACGACATGAAACTCATCATCCTGGCCAATCGGCTGTGTCTGCCGCACCTGGTGGCTCTCACAGGTAACTTGGGGGGATGTGAGAAGGGCCTGTGGTCAGGCAGCACCCAGGGCAAGCCAGGCTTTGTCACCCACAACCACATCCTGAATCAGGGGAAGGGGGGTTCTGTGACCCTAGCTTACAGCTAGAAATGAATCTGAATGATCAGGGACTGGGGGTGGGGGGCTGCTGGGGTCACTGGCCCCTGTGGAGAAGGCAGCGAAAGCTGGGATGTGACCATTTTATCTGGAGTTCCTTCCTCCATCAGTGAGTGAAAGGACCCAGAGGCCCTCCCTAATCGGGGACTCCATATACCCATCTCCATCGGAAGGGGTGGTGACTTAGGGAGACGGGCTTTGGGGTTCTTCTGCCAGCTTTCCAAGGTTCATCCCAAAGTGGGTTGAACCCGAAAACCAGTGCCCAGTAGGATGGCCTGACAGCACTTGTCCATGTAAGGGAGGGGGCTTGGGACCCCATGAGTATGGGCTGGCTTGGTGAATCATTGCTGTTCAGAGGCATGACAAGCTCAGTGCCGAGTCTCCCACTAGGAGTGTGGGTTGCAACATGGCAGACGCACCCTGCTGGGTCTGTCACCATTACCCATCTCACACAGGTCCAGTGGCTTGGTGCTGGAGGTAAAGCCGGCCGGAGGGCAACACAGGTCCACTTGCCTGAGTGGTTGTCTGTAGAACGCTCCCTAACCCCTCTGTGTGTGTTACAGAGCAGTACATGGTGGCGGGCCTGATGGAGGCGTCGCAGATGTTGGTGGATATCGATGGGGACGTCCTCGTGTTCCTGGAATTGGCACAGGTACGAGTTGCTCATTTCTGGGCAGTTCCAGTGCTGCCCTGTGGCTTTTCGTGGCCCGCTGGCGATGGCTGTTGCTGCACTCGCAGGGGGATGAGAACTCCAGGAGGGAAAGGCCAGGAAGATGAAGTGGAGCTAGATAGAGAGCTTTTGCGAGCAGTTCTTCATGCTCTATGATCCCGTCAAGTCTTGCACGCTACCACAGGGCCAGCTTGGGTCGCTGGCTGGATGGGAGACCTATAAGAGACACTGGACTGTGCATGAAGTGGTGTGGTGGAACTCTTCCATCAGCACTGAATCTAATGGCTCACCGGTGGGTGTTTGGGGCTGCCCCCTTTCAAACAGGATGTGAAAGCAACATCCTGACCTCTCACGGTCACGGAAAACCCTATTGCAGGGTGGCCAAATTCCAGGGTGGGTAGCTGCCTGTCGCATTTCCAGCGGGATGCCATGTCCTCCTCCACTTCTCTAAAGGGCTCTGCGGTTAGCTGTGCATTGATAAACGACGCCTGCCTTCCACCCCAGAGGTGGCTGCACTGCAGTGGCGGTAGTTTGTAAGGCAGGTGATGTCCCCTTGCAGACATTGCGCTGGTGCTCATAATGGTCGATCTCTCTTCCAGTTTCACTGCGCGTACCAGCTTGCAGACTGGTGCCTTCACCACATCTGCACTAATTACAACAACGTCTGTCGGAAGTTCCCCCGGGATATGAAGGCCATGTCAGCAGGTCAGTGCTCGCTGCTGCCTTCTTCATCACTCACCAGGACAGTGGAGTGGAGTACAGCCGGGAGGGACGGTGGGGTCAGCCCTAAGAGGCCCGGGGAGGGGTAGCCAGGAGAGCACTGCCCTGCATCCTGGGAAGGGGTAGTGAGCTCAGCGCTGTGGGCACTTGCCACTGCAGGGCTCGGTGGGATGCCACCTCCTCTGGTTTTGTTGTTAACATGCCCCTGGGCTGCCTCTCCCTGCAGAGAACCAAGAGTACTTTGAGAAGCACCGCTGGCCGCCTGTCTGGTACCTGAAGGAAGAGGATCACTACCAGCGGGCCAAGAAGGAGCGTGAGAAGGAAGACTACCTCCACCAGAAACGGCAGCCCAAGAGGAGGTGGCTTTTCTGGAACACCTCCTCCTCCCCTTCTGCCTCCCCTTCCTCATCAGCAGCCACAGCCTCCTCCTCCTCCTCTTCTTCCTCCTCCTCCTCCTCAGCTGTGGTTTGACAGCCCCCCCTTGCCCTCGCTGCAACATCCCTGTGAGAAGGCGGTGGCCGACCGTCCTGTTACCAGCATCTGGTCCACCAGGCTTGGAGTAGACACCACCCGCTAAGCCATTCCGTGGAGAATGTGGAAAGAGTCCTTGGTAGGGTGGGCACATACCATACAGGGGGGCTCAGGACTTTGAGCCCCTGGATCCCCTTAGGAGTTCTCCAGGGTCCTGCTCCCTGCTGTAGTTGCTCTGGCTAGAGACAAGGACTGGGTGGCTTTCAGAGCAGGGCCCCCACAGCGGAGTTGCTGGCTTTGCAGAGACTTGTTAGCAGGAGAACCTCACATTTACCGGAGCGTGAGCTTTCTTTTGTTTGAAAAATATTCTACAAGGAGAAAAATGAAATTCCTTCGGGTTCTGCTTTTATTTTTTAACTGGAGGTTGTGTCTTGTTTTGTCCAATGGTGACTCACTCCTCCTCATGCCTGGGACATTTCAAACCACAGCAGGAGCATGCCCTGAGATTTCCGCTGGGGCTCCTTTGACAGGGAGCAGCCTGTTTCTCTTTGCACTTACCGGCCTGGCTCTGGCCTCTGGAACATTTGCTTAGGCAGGGTGCATCTTCTGGGACCAGCCTAAGCCTGGACAACCTTCCAGGAAAGCCCCATGGATATCCAAGCCGCTTCAGCCTGGGAATCAGTCTTGCTTTGTTGCAGGTGGAGAGTATCTTCACAAAGCATCCAGCTCCTCTGACTGAGAGCCCCACCCCAGTCCTCTGCCTTCCTTCCTGCTTAGCCAGCTCTCCCAGGAGGATGTTGCATTTAACAATCCCAGCTGGGGTCTGCTGAGATTCTGTGAAGAGGCTGCAGGTTTAGCCAGGGCCAAGTGGGGGGCGGGGAATGAGCTGAGAAGCAGCCTACCCAGAGGACTGTTTTGGGACAGGCTGCTTCTGCACCAGTGTGGGACCCCAGACTCTGACTTCTTTTTAAAAGACCCCTCACACACACACCCCCCAACTCCCAGTGGTTGGGATTTGAGCTTTGAAGGCTCCATTGTAATAAATGGTATTTTAAAGACCAGCATGGTCCCTGTGTGTTTGGAAGGAAGCAGGTGCTGTTTGGGAAGGCAGGGCCCACCTGCCACTGCGGATATCAGTCCTGACTAATCGCTCCCATGCCCCCACCAGGCCAGCCACACACCTGGCAAAGCCACGGGCTGGCTGGAGGTAGTTTAAGGCAAAGCAGCTGAGTACCGCCACTCACATGAAATGGTTTAACAGCAGAGCCATCGATCAACCTCACGCAGGCAAAGCTCCCATTCAAGTCAGCAGGAGTTTTGCTACAGGCCTGCCTAATACTATTTTGCAGGCTCCATCCAGAGAGGCACAGAGCAGCGATTTGCTGGCAGCCACATGCTGAATCCAAATTCAGCCAAGGAGCCAGCCTGTAGTCTGATGCCCTCTCCAGTTGAGGGTGGTACCTCAGGGCCTGCAGGCAGGGGAACAAGGCAAAGGGAGAGAACATACGTGCTTTGGCACGGTCATCTCTTTTGATAAAGAGAGCATCTGGAACCTGTTCTAGCCCATCCCAACAACTGTTGAAGGAAGAGCTGTCCCACAGAGCAGCTTTGGAGGATGCTAGTTTCATATACAGGTGTCTTGAAGGATCTTTAAAATATATTTTTACACCTTAGTGAGGTTACTCATCTCCCCACCAGAGGGCAGGGACAGTTGCAGAAGTGTGCATTTTGCACTCAATGCCCCACCTGGAGCAGAGGGCCAATTCCACTGCTACAAGTCATGTCCACCTCCACAAGGCTGGGCTCTACCCCTGAGCAGTAACTGACCAGGGATGTGGTAGGTAGTGAGGAATTAGGGTCTGATCCAACAGCCATGCATTCAGGGGGAGCCTTTCCATTGATTTCCCTGCTTGTTGGGTCAGGTCATTAGCCTTGTTGCTGGTGACAGCTAAAATGAAATCGGGGAGCTCTGAGGGCAACAATCCTCTTGATGCGCTCTGGCAGCATGAGACCTTTCAGGGCAAGGGCAGGATGGGGTAATCCATTCCATCTCTGTACCAAAAGAGAAGGGTCATTTATTCCTTTGCTGGTCCCCTCCCTGAGAGGGGCACTTATCTTGTGCACATCAAAAGGGCAGGTCTGCTTCCACCTCCCATTAATTAAGACCCACTTCAGCATCTGCCCAAGGCAGTGCTTTGTGCACAGGAAGAAAAATTCAACCCGGTGCCCAATGGCATATGAACCTTAGGAGCCAGCCTCTCCTTTTGCAACGATGGGGAAGTCGGGGGGAAACAGAACCCCGATCTCTCCCTCTGGTTGTGTCTGATTAGAGACATGCCAGCCTTTCCTTGGAAGCCAGACCTGTGTTGAGCTCGCCAGGGGGCAGTTTCTCTGCAACCTGGCTTGGTGGAGATGCAGTGATTCCTTAACAGAACATCAGTGCTGGCTTTGACACTACACAAACCTATCAAGGAGGCCCCACTCCCCCCCCCCAGATGCCAAAAGCTTATTACAGTGGATAACTTTGCTTCTGCCAGGCCAACGTTGGTTTTGGCACAAAATGAGATCGGTTTGGGGTAGGTGCCATTGAAGGTCTGATTGTCCTTTGCCGTGCACCTGGTGTAATTTACATCTGTGCCGTATGGATGTTAAATGTTAGCAAGTGTGAATGGTCAGGAGACTTGGGGGGGGGTCATTTGCATATGAATCTAATGGTTACTGGAGAGATACCCAGGAGCAAGAGTTTGTTCTGCTGTGCTTGCTGCCGTGAAGGGGAAAAACCACTGTGGGAGGATCATTACAGCCACAAGGAACTGTGGACCAGATGATGTAAGCATGTGACTTCACTCCAGTTAGAACTATGTAGATACACACCAACTCCATCTCCACTGAAACCCAGACCATTATGTCAACATTGTGGCTGAAGGCTGCGGGGAGCAGGGGGGAGAGAGACGAGAAGAGAAATTGTCGCATATAAAAACTTTATTCTTCCTTCATACAAGTCATGTATAAAAACTGGAAATACTTAAAAATCCTGGCTGGGCCAGAGCTCTGTATAAACAACTACCACACACAGGAAAAAGGAAAAAAAAATATCCTATTTTTATATTACCTTTTAAGTTAATTTACATTTAAAATTCCTAATAAATACATAAATATGGCACCTACTCTTGCTTCTTGTTTTAAGCACAGCTTTAAAAAAACCCAGGGAGGGATCGTGTCAGGGAAGGGAAGGGGAGGGTAATTTTGACATTCAAGCATGAGTAGCCTCTCTCTTTTCCATGAGATACTGGACGTGAGGAAGTGCAGCTTAGACAGCCGTCATGCTGAGCTACCAAGGGCTGACGTGGTGGATAGCGGCGACCGGCCAGCAGGTGCCAGTCTGGCTTGTTGGAGGGCTGGATGGTCGCCCCTTGCAGTCAAGTTCAGCCAGTTCAGTAACTGCAGGTAATTCCAACAGCCAATAAAATTGTCCCTGAACTATGCACAGAAGATAATTGGACTGGCGTCCGGACTGGCGTCCCCATGCATCTGATAGGGGAGAAAGACTGAACTTCACAACCCCTTGTGAAGTTGGGCAGTGCTATTATCCCCACTATTCAGAAGGAGAATGGAGGCACAGAGGACTTGCCCAAGGTCCCACATGAAATCTGTGGCAGAGCAAGGATGTGAACCCAGGTCTCCCAAGTAGTATCCTAACCACTGAGCCATCATTCCTCTCTGCTGGGATTCAGCATCTTCTAAAAGACAACAAAACCCCCCTGGATCACAGTTTCAGTACCAATAGGGTAGATAGTTATTTGCTCCTCATTCCAGTAGAGTCCTCAGGTTTTAGGTGCTAGATGCTCTAACCCCTACAGCAAATAAAACTGGTATCTACAGCTAAAATATACAGTGGGTAACAAATGACCCAGGAACCAGTTAAAACCTGCCTGCCACAGATGGAGGTAGAAGCTCTGGCCAGCTGGCTGAGGCTTGTCAAGTTTTCTAGAAGGCTGAAGCATCCAGCAGCAGCGGCAGGAGGTATAACATTTAGTCAGAGCTTTCAGAGGGAGCCCTGAATGACAAACACACCAGCTTTGCCAGTTGCAGCTGCCGATAGCCAAGTCCCTGCAGCTGGAAAGAGCCAGGCGATGCCAATACCCACCGGGGTAAGATTCCATTGGTGCTCCACAATAATGTCTTAGCAGACTCATTGCAACAGGAATGTTACAAGGAAATCCCAGCCTGGATGTCTCACAGTAACTTAAATTCTGTCATTCAGAGGAAGAACCTGGGGTTTGTTCAACAGCTTTGGCAGCATCACACTCTTCCTAGAGAGCTTGCAAGGCTCTTGTGTCTCTAGAAGACAACCAACTCCCCCAGCCCAGCTGGTATCTATCAAGGATGCCTTACTCGGGAGCAGCCCAGGGGAATCTTTGGGCAAGGGGTATCCAGGATTTCAGAGGCATTTGTGGTTATGGCTTGGAGAGAAGCAAGGCAATCCCACCCTGTTGTTCAGTTTAATTCTTCTTCCTCATAAAGGCCAATAAGCTTGGAGCAGATAATGTCTGCGACGCCCCGGAGATCAATCTTGTCTAGTGTCTCCAGTAGGTGGTTGACAGAGGCCCCTATGCCGGCTTTGTTCAGCCAGGTGCATAACATCTGGTAATGTGGCTCCTGTGAGTACTTGTCGCTCCTCTCCGCAATCTCAATCTCGTTTTCCGAGAGGAGGAGGGCTCTCCCAAACCGTCTCCAGTCCTTGAAGGGCACTTCTTGAGTGAAGATGTCGAAGGAGCATCGCAAAGCTGAGGGAAAGAGCCAGGGCACAAACACCCCATGAGAACAGGGTAGAGAGAGTATAATGCATTTCCAGTGTCCCTAGCAACCTACCCATCTCTTCTGGTAGCTTCCATATCCCATCACACTACACTAGGCCAGCTACTCCTATATGCCCCATCAGACTCTGGATGTAACTCTACCCATACTCATTGTGCAATATTATCCCACGGGAGAAGCAGGGAGATTTCTTCCTGACCCCACCTCACCCTGGTAATCAGATCATGCCCTGAAGCATGGGGATAATTCACTTTTGTTGCTATTAACTGTGTTAACGGGCTAACCCTATCCCTTTTAAAGGAAACAGTTATTTGCCTCAGACTATACAAAATGCCAGTCACCCTCCTTATTCTCCCTCCCCCCACCCCCCTTCTTCACAGCCACATGGGGAATAGGCCGCCCGGAAGATCACTGGGACATGGATTTTGGACCCCAGACAGTTATCCCTGAGCTATAGCACAATCAGGAACACACAGGGAAAGGATGA
This sequence comes from Lepidochelys olivacea, assembly GCF_965140295.1. NCBI lineage: Eukaryota > Metazoa > Chordata > Testudines > Cheloniidae > Lepidochelys > Lepidochelys olivacea. Next base: position 6,452,536 of record NC_140436.1, read on the forward strand.
TCCCCACTAAGGTTCCCTTTTTCCTCCAGGGATCCTTTGTCTGCCAGGGCAAGGTGACTTTTATCCAGAGCTAAGGGAGGTTGTGTCAGCCACTCTTCAAGAAACGGCCTCTCCCATGAAGGGAAAGTCAATAGAAGACTTGTCTCCTAAGTTTTTCTGACCAAAAAAATTGCAAGTTCCCCTTTCTATTCTTTCCTCCCCTCCCTGTTTTATGCAAAGAAGGGGGAGAAATCAAACCAAAACCCAAAATGACAGTTTGTTTAGATTTCAGCTAAAAAAAATTAAGTGACAAATAACTTTTGTGCTAAAGTATTTTGACCAGCCCTGTTTTCAGCTACTGGGGAGGGGGAGTGCAGTGACGCTCAGAATGCACCCACTGGGGCTACAACACATCCCATGGAGGCCCAAAGCCCTAGAACACTTACTCTCTATTGGGTCCTTTCCTCTCCCTGGAACCAGTTTCCTCCTCCCGCTCGCCATTTGAGATGCTGGGTTTCTCTGCAACACACGGAAAGACGACAACACATCTCCATTACCCTAGGCAACAGGTTGACACACGGAAAGATCCCTATGGGGCAGGTCGGAGCACAACTGTCTGAGCCTCTGGGCAGAGCTGCTCTTGATTTCCAGGATCTCCTCCATCCCATGGTTACTGGGCTGGATTCTCAGATCGAAGCCCCCAGCAACCTGTAATGCAGTGCACACTGATGTTACCAGCTACCAGTAACCACCAGCAAAAGGGGGACTTTCCTCTTCTTTCTGGCTGATGCTGAGTCATGCAGGGGGTTTTATGCCGAATAGTCTGCCTTTGCTGCAAGACCCTTCAGTTGAAACTACTGTACAAGGATCATCTGAACGTGCTGAGCAGTGATATGCTGGGACCCCTAACCTGGGGTATGGGGAACAGCCCTGCCACTCCACAAGAGGAGGAAAAAAGCCATGACCCTGCTCATGACCCAGGGTATCTGTGCAGAGTGTTCAGCACCCCAGGGTTACAAGGCTTCTGCTCAGCCTGGGATATTGTTAAGTGCTGCAGGAAGCAGACCCTGCAGTTCTTCCACATGCCACAAGAGACCAGGCCTGGCTGGGAGATCCTGCATTGCTAACCCTCATTACTCCCTTCCCTGGCCAGGAGCACTAGATCGGCCAGTCCCACAGGGAAAGGATGGGGCTTGGAGACTGAAATCACTTTATCAGTAGACTCATGCTAGGGCACTGTGGCCACAGGCACCTTGTCCCCCCAGTGGCAAAGACTGAACTTGTGATCTTCAGCTCTCAAGAAGCTGCTTGGTTAGAAGATGGAGGGGATGGCATGATAGAATAGCCTAATTTTGGCAATTGACTACTAGTGCTAAATGATCTTTGACTACTAGTGGTAAATAGGCCCAATGGCCTGTGATGGGACGTTAGATGGGGTGGGATCTGAGTTACTACAGAGAATTCTTTCCTGGGTATCTGGCTGGTGAGTCTTGGCCACGTGCTCAGGGTTTAGCTGATTACCATATTTGGGGGTCGGGAAGGAATTTTCTTCCAGGGCAGATTGGCAGAGGCCTTGGGTGTTTTCTGCCTTCCTCTGCAGCATGGGGCACAGGTCACTTGCTGGAGGATTCTCTGCACCTTGAAGTCTTTTAATCACAATTTGAGGACTTCAATAGCTCAGACATCAGCTAGGGGTTTGTTACAGGAGTGGGTGGGTGAGATTCCGTGACCTGCGTTGAGCAGGAGGTTGGACTAGACGATCATAACAGTCCCTTCTGACCTTAAAGTCTATGTTTCTAAGAGAAACTTGCACCAGTCAGACGTTAAAAAGGGACGGAGATCTACCCGATTAAGTCTTAGGATCTAGTACATGCAGTAAGGGCACATCAGTAAGTTACCTCCTGCTTGGGGGCACTGGCTGCTGCAGACAGAGCCGTAGTCTCACATTGGCTATCCTTCCTTACAGCTTCTTTGTGGCCTGATACAGCCAGCAACCCATGCTGGGATTCCTGATCTAACTGCTCATTCCGTATGTTGTCCTGAGTTCCTAGCCTCACTCGAGCGCAGTTCCTCAGTGGTGACAGGATGTGAGCCTTCGTTAAGGAAAACTAAAAAGAAAAAAAAAAAAAAAAAAGACACTCTCTAAAACCAGCACTACCAGGTCTGGAGGTATAAAATTCCAAAGGATCAGGACTGTAGAGAGGCCTATTGAAGGGTTACTTCAGAAGAAGCAGATTTCAGAAGCTACCGTAAGTTAGAGATGGATCCAACCCCCCCACCCCCAGATCTGGATTCTGAGCACCCAAGTTTGGTGGAGGGTTGGAATGTGGTTCCAGAGCTTAACTATGAAATATTGGCCAACCTGAGAATCTCTAATCCAGAGGTGGGGTCCCAACCCACCCTGCATTTCTGCTAGGGCAGGTAGAATCTAAACTCCCCTCTGATACTAAACCAGGCTGTCCACCCGTGACAGATTTACAGCTTGAAGAGGCCTGCTTTCCAACCTGGGTGCAGCCAAATTCTCAGACGACCAACGGGCAGGAGTTCAGATCCATACCCCAGGCCTCGCACTCCCTTCCTGGCACCCTCCCCAGCTAATCTAACCCCTAATTTTCTCATTGCCACATCTCCACTCACAACACAAGAACAAGAGTGCTATAGGACAAACACCCCCCCTCACAACGAGAGGCTTGCGAAGTCAACAGCCCGCTGCGTTTGTGCCTGCGATGGGGGGTTCCAGGGAAGAAGGGGAGGGGGATCATGCAAACAAGGGATCAGCTACCTCACAGAGGCCAAGTTGAAAGTGGGGGAAGGGGGGAGAGAAAAAAACCCTCCCTGGCCAGAGATTGCCTTGAGTCACACAACTGCTTGAGTCCTTGCATTTCCACAGTCCCCACCCCCTAGCTAGGAGAGCTTCTGACCCAACGCCCCTCCCTTTCCAACAGTGAAGGAAAAGGAGCCGCCACCCACCCTGTGCTCTTGGAAACCCTGTGGTAGCAGCTTCCTTACTTGGACCTATGCAGATCCCATGGGAACCGACGAGGCTCATGCTTTCTGGTTACAGGCAGATCTTTGAAAGCCCAGTAGGTAGTGAGTGACAGAGAATGAATGAATGAATGTGTGTGTGTAAAAATCAGACTCACCCTCACCTTGAAGCTGGCTGATTTCTTTCTAGGATCACCTGGAAAAGAAACAGGATCCAATTAACAGCTTTCCCCCCTTCCCCCTGACTCTCCTGTCTTTCCCTTGCACAGGCTCCGTGTGCAGAAGGAGGTGGCAGAGGGAGGTGGCATGCAGCCAAGCCTGAGCAGAGTCATTCCTGCCCCACAGTCAAGCCATTTGAGTTCTGTTTAGCTGCTACAACCCAACCACAAGACCCACAACTGGCTAAGCCACCCTCCCCATTACACTAGGGGCAGTGGTTCTCAACCTATTTACCATCGTGGGCCGCAGCTCTCTGTGTTAGGTGGGCCGCATCCACACACTCTCTCTCACACACACACACACCCCCTCCCCGAGGAGGTCACGCGGGCCACAGCTGTGTGCTGATTAGACCCCAAGCAGCCGGCAGGTTGAGAACAAAGGGCCAGGCTAGGGCCTGGCCACGCCACAATTAAAGTTGAAAAAAACCTCTGTTCAAAGCTGATAGTTCTTCCCCCAAAGTGCTCCAAGATCCACATGCACCATCAGATAGTCCTGAAGGCGGACATGCCAGCAGAGGGGAAGGGGCAGAGTTTGTGGGGTCCCAAGATACAGGCCCCCCAAAACACAGGTGTGTTCTTAAAAAACTTTGCAGTGAGTCACTTTTCACTGCCAGGATTCAATGTACAACCTTCCCTGTGTCAGACGACCCCCGCCCTATGAGCATCTCTTACCTCCAGAAGACGAGTTGCGACTGTAAAAACACCACAGCAAGACTGCAAGCAGGATCATGAATATGAGGAGTGGTGCTACAATCCCAACTGCTGTCCAGCCTGTAATGCCATCTGAATGAGAAGAAACGGGGCCTGAGAAAGCACTCACGAAAAACAGCCAGATTCTCCTCTCAGCCAGCAATTCCAGTGAAGTCACTTCTTATTCACAGCACTGAGTGAAAAGAAGCAGGCCCAGGGAGTCTGAACGCCGACCTTTCTCCTTCAAGTACAGCACCAAGTTAAACATGAACTCCCACTGCTTGTGCAGGCATCTCCCCTCAACACCCACTCCGATAACCCTCTGCCCTTACCTGCCGCAGGAGGAGGGCCTGTGGGATGCGCACACTGGATGTCACTTTGCGGCATGCAGGAACTGACCTGCACTTCTCCTTCAGGACACCTGGGAAAAAGACAAGAATGGATCAGAACGAGGGAGGCCGGCCAGCCAGGGGCAGGGCAAGTCACAGAATTCCCCACAACGGAGTTAAGGGCAAGCCTACAGAGCAGGGTCATCAGATGCTTCTGCTTCAGCGCGGATGACTCACCCACCTCCCACAGCCGGGGTCAGGTATTTCCCCCGCTTCCTCCCCAACTCAGCACACCAGCAGCTCTGACCTGGGTCTGCACCTCTGGCATATTTCACAGGGATGGTCTGGAGAGCAGAAGGTTCCATTCTTGCAAGTACACTGTGTGTTCTTGCTGCTGTTGCACTGACTCAGCTGCACCTCATCTGGAGAGCACAGGAAAGAACTCGGTTAGAGCACCACCTCACCCAAGCCCACAGAGCATGCAACATCCGTGTAATGAGCAAGAAGGGCTTTTCTTGCACCAATGGGTCTGACGAGGTAAGGCTGTTACCTCGGTTTCAACTGAGGAGCTCAGATCCTTCTTGCTGGGGCTAGAGATCCTGACTGCTCTACAGACAAGATCCTGCGTCACATTTCCTTAGCATAGCAATTTACCCAGAATTCTTTGCCAAAGTCTCCTCCCTCCGTCACTCCTGTAGGAGATGCTGGTTGATTGCATCCATACACCCAAGAGCGGACAGCCGTTCTCCCACTTGTAAATAAGGTAGGCAAAATTCAGGTTTCCTTGTCCTCCCCTCCCCCCGCCAAATATAAAATTTGACAGATATCCATGTTGAGTTTTAAGCATTTTCTATTTGAATTATTATAGCCGTGGGAAATCATTGGGGAGGAACGTCAGGCAATTAAATGACAGTGAGATTCTGTAACTGCTAAAAAACACTGTCAACATCCCATGTCAAAATATAAAAAAGTAAATATCCTTAAGCCAAACTCTCGTAAGTTCTCAAGCAGCATTTCGCTTACTTTGCCCATCTGTAAATTTCAGTCATCATCAAAGGAAATATTTGTCAGGGTGTACATATGTGAACTTGATATTTACCAATAAAAGTCTAATCCTTCCAGCCTACTCGTAAAGCATACATTGCATCTCCACCCACAGCGTCTTGTCCATATGGAAGATAGCCTACAACTGCTGCCCGATGACAGTTAGTACTACACTAACTCAAGTAGCAAAGGTCTGTGCTGCAGAGCTCAGTCTTCAATTCAAGCCTTGACAATTGCCCAGTTTGTTATATTTTATAGAGATAATGGGATAAATCCAGCCCTGGCATATGCAGGTACAATGGAGTCAATGGTGCTGCACCTGCTTATGCCTGCTCTGTTGTCCAAAAGCTGAACACTAATCCTGCTATAATAGACCAGCAGGAGGTGCTGTGCATCTGCCCATCACTCAGTAACTTTTAGCCCCTCTAATACAAGATGCTCTCGGCCAAACTCTTGTTGAGGTTCAACAAGGGCAAGTGCAGAGTCCTGCACTTAGGACGGAAGAATCCAATGCACCGCTACAGACTAGGGACCGAATGGCTCGGTAGAAGTTCTGCAGAGAAGGACCTAGGGGTTACAGTGGACGAGAAGCTGGATATGAGCCAACAGTGTGCCCTTGTTTCCAAGAAGGCCAATGGCATTTTGGGCTGTATAAGTAGGGGCATTGCCAGCAGATCGAGGGACGTGATCGTTTCCCTCTATTCGACATTGGTGAGGCCTCATCTGGAGTACTGTGTCCAGTTTTGGGCCCCACACTGCAAGAAGGATGTGGAAAAACTGGAAAACGTCCAGCGGAGGGCAACAAAAATGATTAGTTTCAGAGTAACAGCCGTGTTAGTCTGTATTTGCAAAAAGAAAAGGAGTACTTGTGGCACCTTAGAGACTAACCAATTTATTTGAGCATGAGCTTTCGTGAGCTACAGAAGTGAGCTGTAGCTCACGAAAGTTCATGCTCAAATAAATTGGTTAGTCTCTAAGGTGCCACAAGTACTCCTTTTCTTTTTAAAAACGATTAGGGGGCTGGAACACATGACTTATGAGGAGAGGCTGAGGGAACTGGGATTGTTTAGTCTGCGGAAGAGAAGAATGAGGGGGGATTTGATAGCTGCTTTCAACTACCTGAAAGGGGGTTCCACAGAGGATAGATCTAGACTGTTCTCAGTGGTAGCTGATGACAGAACAAGGAGTATTGGTCTCAAGTTGCAGTGGGGGAGATTTAGGCTGGATATTAGGAAAAACTTTTTCACTAGGAGGGTGGTGAAACACTGGAATGCGTTTCCACCATAGGGAGGTGGTAGAATCTCCTTCCTTAGATGTTTTTAAGGTCAGGCTTGACAAAGCCGTGGCTGGGATGATTTAGTTGGGGATTGGTCCTGCTTTGAGGAGGGGGTTGGACTAGATGACCTCCTGAGGTCCTTTCCAACCCTGATATTCTGTGATTCTATGAAACTCGTTTACCACAGATTTCAGAGTAACAGCCGTGTTAGTCTGTATTTGCAAAAAGAAAAGGAGTATTTGTGGCACCAGTTTCTAAGGGTGCCACAAGTACTCCATTTACCACAGAGTAAGCCACTTATTTGTAATGTAGTGACAGCAAACAGCCCCAGTCATTGGCCAGCAGGTTATTGTGCTAGGCGCTGTACGAACAGAACCAGCCACCTGTCCCTGGCCCACAGAGTTTACAATCCCTCCATCGTTTGTATGGTGAACTGAGTACAGTGAAAAACTGCCCCCGGAGGAGCGGAGGACCTCAGCATCTATTTTTCCTCAGTACCTTTTCTGCAGACACGACAAGTCAGGCACTTGGAAAGCGCATTGGGGTACTCTGTGAATTCAGCTCCTTCTTTACACCGAGAGCACTTCCCGCTAGTGTTTGAGGTAACACAGTGCTCTTCAACGTGGAAACCTGCAGGGAAGGAGGAGGAGATATGTGAAGGGAGACAGATACAGGACTAAGAGTACACAGGTGGCATTTCCATGAATAAAGGGCTAGACCTGCATTCACTGAAATCAAAAGTTGGCAAACTCAGAACTGATAACAGGAAACACTTCCCACATAATGGGTAATTAGACTGTGGAACTCTCCGACACAGGAAGTTAAGGCCAAGAACTTGGCAAGGTTCAAAAAGGAATTTACATGGATATCCTAATAAATAATTAGGATAACCTAGGATTACAATGATGTTGGAAGTGATATTAAATCTCCTGCTTCAGGGTTTAAGCCAATCTATAACTCCTGAAGACCAGCAGGAGACTAAGTCTACCTCCTGCAGGGGTGTAATGAGATGACCATAGGAGTGTCTTGAGACCGTTGTATTTAATGTTCTGACTTATCCGTATGTCAGAGCCAGCTCCCAAAAGCAGGTAACATTTCAAAAAAAAAAAAAAAAAATTGCTATTTTGAGGTGACCCAGACTATGTGGGCCCTTGGACTAGCCCTCAAGGTCAATAGAGGTTCTAGATATGCACATCTGGCTTGCTGGGTTGGAGGGCCTACAGACTCTGGAACAACAGGGAAAGGGATGGGGAATTAATGCAAAATCTCAGAGCGGATTATGCAACTAGCCAGCCCTATGAGGAGGCTAGTGTGACCTGATGTCCTGCTTATATCAGGACTCTCCCAATATTAGAGGCTGTGTCTTCTATAGGACCCTCTTCCCACCTCCACTCAAACCTATTCTGCTAGCCTAAATACAATTTTGACTAATATCAGTGTTTATTTCAATTTGTACAGCTTTGGGAAGTTATGGGTGGTCAGGCAATAATCCTTTAGTGACAGATGTTAGATTCAAAACGTTAAATATTTATAACTGCTAAACAAAACAGCCAACACCCTGTGTCAAAATATACAATGTAAACATCCTGAAATTCAAACGCTACGTTCCCAAACAGCATTTTTCTTACTTTTGTGTATCTGTGATTTTCAATCAATGGGATTTTGTGTTTGGGGGTATAAGGTGAAAACATTTACCTGTTTAAAAAAAACCAAAAAAACAAACCAAAAAACCCACTAATCCTTCTAATCCTACACATGACCACCCACCCACCCACACCCCCTGGGGGAAAGGGCAGTGACCTTTTTGCAGGAGGCTGGGAGACAAAGCAGGAGTTTGAGATATAAGGAGCCAGTTTGAACTGACAGGGGGACCTTCATTTTGACTCAGATAGACAGGACCTTTTGCACTGTGGAAGGGGTGGAACTGCCAGGGTCTCCATAAGACTGATCTGGGAGGGTGTTACTGGGAAAGCATTTAGATGCTTTTATTGTTTTATATGTTCTCAGAGAGCCTTTTTATCATTAAGTAAACGTACTCTAGAAGAGCTACTTGGTCATTATAACAACCACCACGCATAGCCCTTGGAGAGAAACCAAGGCCGCAGGGTCTGGACATTCATCAGGATAAGAGCAAGGGGCCTGCAAGTCTAAGCCCCTAGTCAGGAGGGAGAGGGGCGTGGATCCCTGCTCACAGAGAGATGATGGTTAGAGGTCTGGGACCCAAGAGGCATTCCTGCAGCAGACCACAGAGTGGGAGCCGGGGGCAAAGGGGCAGCCACTCTAGAACAGACATGGGCATCTTACACCCTGTGCAGCATCCGGAGCCAACCATGGTCAGAGAGAGGATTCTGTGCTAGAGGGACGCTGGTGTGATCCAGTCTAGCAATTCCTATGGTGCTACTGCAGGCGAGTGAGCACCAGTGAAGCAATGAGATAGAGATTGCTACCTACTCAGAGGCGACTGGTAACCCCACTGCTCTGGTATCCTGGGGAGGTGGGAGGGATGGACATGGACACAGAGACCCAGTGGCACATGCACCAAGCACAACTGGAGCAGGCAGCATAATTGCAATGGAAACTCACAGCCCCATGTACACCTAGGACGGGGCAGTGGGTGGAGAATGCGATGCCCCCTACAGGACGGTGAAGGAGCGGGGAAGAGCTGGAGAGCAAAGTCCCTCCTTATATCCCCAGGATGGGGACAGAGCAGGGCTGGATAGCAAAGGCCCAGGACACAGCAGGCAGCTGCAGGACGGCAGAGTTTCCTAGTTATCCCCAGAGCAGAGATAGTGCAGGCAGGTGAGCAGAAGAGAGGGGAGCAGACAAGGCAGCTCTGGGAGCATCATACCTGCAGGGCACTTTCTGCAAAGATGATCTTCGTGTTTGTAGAACTCAGAGTCCTCCGTGCTGCGACTCAAAGCTATGGGGATCAACTGGTGCCCCTCTGGATCCTGGGCCAGCGAGACACTTGCTGACTTGGCTCCGTGCTATAAAAGTAGATTTAAAGACACAGAGGCTCAGTTGAGTTTGGGTGGCTGATTTGCTGAAGCCACAGCATCTGGCTGAAGACTGGAATGCTGGGAAGCATGGCCTGGGGGAGGGGGGCGCATGCGGCAGGAAAGAGCTGCATGGTGGTCGAGACTGGGAGATACTCAAAGGGGAAGAAAAAAAAAAAGATGCGGACAAAGGACTGGGAGTAAGGACTCCTGGGTTGTAGTCCCAGCTCTGCTACTGAGCGGTCTTGGGCACTTCATTTCCCCCTCTCTATGCTCAGGTTTCTTCAGGGAAGAAGAGAGGCCCTCAACCCCCTGGAGAGGTTAATAAAGGTTTCCTGGGATCCCCAGATGTAAGGGCGCAGGATTATCAACATTTCCCTGTAACGGGTCTCTCCCACCTGTATCTGGTGCTTGTGAACAAACAGTCAATTGTGGTGGGATTGAGGTGCTGGAGGAGGAAGGGGAGCACACGCAAAAACAGCATCGCCACCCCCCCCCCCCGATGCTAAAAGTTTGCCAGCTATGCCACAAGCAGGCTCAGAGTGACTCAAGCTTCAACCTCACAGTTTGTGAGGAGGCCAGAGCTCTCAATGAACAGCCTTGAACATGAGGTAACCTTGCGTTATTCCCCTTAATCTGGTCTAAAAGATCAGGAAATCCATGGCCTGTTTTTATCTGCTCCAGTCATTACTCATTCATAGGAGGATGTTGCATCAGACCTCAACTTCTAGAGGTCAGATTGGAGTTAATGTGGACACACCCTGGATTTATCTTGGGCCAAAATACCAGCCCCACGCGACAGTGCAGCCAGCCCCTCTGCAGGAAAACAACATTGTTGCACCTTTCACCAGAGCATCTTTACAGAGGCAGGCACTGTTATCTACCCCCACATGTAGATGTGGGGAAACTGAGGCACAGAAGTTATTCTGTGCCTGACTTGTGACCTTCAGCAATAGAATATGGCTTTCCCCAACTTCCAGCACAAGCCAGATGGCCCAACAAATCTGGGGAAAGCTCCCTTGCTGTGGCAAGACAGGAATCCAAGAGGCTCCCAGAAGTTACTGGGACTCGTCTTCTCTCAGGACACTCCACAAGAAAAGCTTTTTTCCAGGGGGTCTCCTCTCCATGGCCACTTGCCGCCCCCCTCTCATCTGCCCCTCCCCACTAGTTCCCACTTTTATTCACACCGGGACAAAAGTATCAGATTGCAACCTTCCTTAAACTCCCCTGCCACCCCATACACACTCCTTACAAGGGAGGGAGGGAGAGAGAAAGGGAAGGGACAAGAGATGGAGAAACAGACAATGGGATGTCAGGGGTGCAAGGGATAGCTCAGTGGTTTGAGCATTGGCCTGCTAAACCCAGGGTTGTGAGTTCAATCCTTAAGAGGGCTGTTTGGGATCTGGAGCAAAAATTGGGGATTGGCCCTGCTTTGAGCAGGGGGTTGGACTAGATGACCTCCTGAGGTCCCTTCCAATCCCGATAGTCTATGATTTAGAGTCTCTACCCCCTACAAATCAGCCTGGTGCGACTGCAGAAGCAAGTACGGGATGAAGGAGGATGTGGTGATTCCCAAACAGGATGAGCTGGGGGAAAAAGAAGATCTCCTTAGATTCTTCTGCTGGAGGCACAGCTCAGATACGGCCACCTCCCCCACACCCCACACTAAATTTATGTAGGGAACAGTGGAGACAATCCAGTAGCACTTTCTGCATTCCACAGGCCTTCATCATCCCTCCACCAAACTAAGCTTCCACTCCCTTCCTCTCTTTCTAACCAAAAGAGACCATGTTTTCCCTCCCACCCCAGTCTCTGGCACCACCTGGGCTAGTCCTTCCTCACTCATCCCAATCTTTCTAGGCCAGTTGGAAAGAACACAGGTTGTTGTTTTTTAAAAGCAGAAAGGAAAAAGTTCCCTGAGGGAGCCAGAAGCAGCTTTAAAAAAAAAAAAATCTCTGCAGGAAACAAGGTTCGAAACAATTAAAATGCACTTGACATTAAATAACTGTACAGATCCGAGCTGTGTAAACTTCTCCCAACCCCCTCAACACACTTTTACTGGGGAGGGTGTGAGCTAGGTAACTGGCTGCAGCTGGTTTCACGCAATGGTGCTCCCTGAACCTAGGATGACTCAGATCCGTAAACATTCTTCAGGCCAGCCCCCATTCCATAGCAAGCGCAAACTTCTGTTTGTTCTTTGCAGCATCAGGGCTGCACTTTCAAGTACACATCAGCAGCCAGGGGAGACTCTCTCGTGTTTTCTTCAAGCACACAGATCTTTTGCTGGATGGACAGAGTGAAATTCACCCCTGGTTTCCCCTCCCCATTATCCCAGAGCCACAGCCATCCCCTGGTTAAACAGTAGCTTTGGGTCAAAGCTTGAGATGGAGGAAACTCCAGAGCCCTGCAATAGAGGAACTTCCTTATCCTCGATTACTCCAGTACAATCCCATCAACTCAAGGCATCACATCACAGCCATCTGTGGCAATGCACTGACATTTTAGCTGCATTCATCAACCCCACAGATCCCGAGGTGCTTCAAGAACACCCCCCTCCCCGATCCAGGATTGCATCACGCACTTCTACAATGAGAGGTGGCTGCTACAACTCAACACAGGTTAGGGCAGGAGGTAAGGATACCGCATGGCCCTGAAACTGGGGGTGAGATATTGGGATGGAAGTACGCCAGAACTTCCTGAGCCGCCAGATCTTTGAGGCTCACGCAGCGAGGACACGCATGACAAGAGCGCCAACCCCTAAAAAACAAATTTGCTCACCCTACCATCACATGCCACCCGACAGAACTCCCAGCCACATGGCTGCCTGCTAGCGAGGAGCGGGTGAGGGGCAGTGTCTCTATACAGCTAGGGAGGTTACAAACCCCCTCACCCTGCTGGTATGTGGATGTAACTAGGGGTGCGCGCACCAGCTTGTATCGGCTGAGTTACTGCACCCACCAGGAGCTGCCTGCACTCTTCCATTCCTCCCACAAGCTCCCTGCATGCCACCCACTCCGCAACTCCCCTTGCCAGGGATTTTTATGTGCTCCCACCCATGGCAGATGCTCTGTGCGTATGCCATTCCCCACACACACACGCACCACTTTTCCCTATGCTAAGGGCTCAGTGCACCCCCACACCATGGTTCCCCAGTTTTCCCCCCTGCCAGGGGTTCTATATAGCCCCACACAAGGGTCCTAGTTCTCCCCCTCTGCTGGGGCCACATCCCCATACCTCCCCTTATTTGTCTGGGAGATTGTAACCTACTGACACCCTGAATGACTCAGTTGGAAGGAGGAGCAGGAGTATTACGCCAGAAGGTGTTAATGGGGCCATTTGATCTAGACCAGAGGATTCTCAAATTTCATTGCACCGGGATCCCCTTCTGACAACAAAAATTACTACATGACCCCAGAAGCGGGGACTGAAGCCTGAGCCCACCCAAACGCCACTGCCCAGGGCAGGGGGACCAAAGCCCAAGGGCTTCAGCCCTAGACAGGGGGCCTGTAACCTGAGCCCTGCTGCCCAGGACTGAAGTCCTCAGGCTTCAGCCCCAGTCTCTCAGCAAGTCTAAGCCAGCCTTTGCGACCCCATTAAATGGGGTCCCGACCCACAGCTTGAGAACTGCGGATCTAGACGATTGCAGAGGTGCTTAAAGTTATAGCTGCACCACTCAGATGGCAAGGGGCCCACTCCCCCTCCCAATTAATATGATTCTGGCCCTTGAGACCAAAAACATTCCTGGAAATTTTAGAATTGATCAGATGCCGTGTTCCACAGTGATTGTGAGAGACACAAATAGACAAACACAGAAGTGCCATCAAATTGAACACAAGGCATTTACAACTTGACCAGCAATCCACATATCCACTCAAATTACCCACAGGTAATGAAGTCTGCTTTCACCTCTCAGTAATAAACCCTGTCTAACCTGCAATTAGCCACTATCAACCCCAACTCTAACAAAAACAGCTTCATCTGTAGCTTAGGCAGGTCTCAATAAACACAAGACTTGAAACTCACCAAGCAAGGGAGCAAATAGAAGCTCACCAGAACGTTCTTAACATGAGAGAACATTATCAGCAGACACCCAATGGCAGCACCTTACATCAGTCACCCCAAAGACAGCTCCTGGCTATTCCCTTCAAAAGGATAAAAATTTAAACTGAGAAGCCCTGAGTGATCTTCAGAGGGCCTGTTTTACATAAAGCCTCAGCCCCCTATGGTTGGGACATACCCCGTTTAGAAGCTTGGAATCGGACACAAACGATGAAGAGACTTGCCCAAGATCACATAAGATATCTATATTGCATTGTAAACTGTAGTCTGTCGGACCCGAGCTCATGGACTCGGTGTTTCTCAGTCTATGGCCGAGCATCGGCACTGCATTATAAACCTGGGCTTACAATTGCTAGATCCAGGTCTGACAGCCCTACTAATGACCCCCACTGCACCACGCTGACCCTCTGACTTGGGTCCGTGGCTTGAAGTTGTGTCCACACTGCAAAATGATAGGGCTTGGACCCAAATCACAGTGGGACTTGGGATCAGCCCCAGACCCCCAAGATAGGTTCTAGGAGCTGGGTCCTGAGTGTTTGCTGACCCGTCCCCACACACAATCGGACTTGGAAGAGGCTCAGAGCTGAGTCTATAGACCTATCCATAATTCATCTGTGGCAGAATCTGGAATATAACCTTGTCTCAACCCTGTGTTTTAACCGTAAGACCTTCCTTCTTCTCTAACCCCTTCCCACCCAGTACACACACCAAGGACTGACTGAATTGGTCCCTCCAGCTCAGGGTTAAGACACATTGGTGGGGTGAAGGTCACGTGGCTATATCCCTCATCCGCTGAGAAAACCTGTCACATCCCTTTCCAGGAGCCTAATCCCCATTCCACTGAAGTCAGTGGGATCCTTTCTCAGCCTTCAGCAAAGCTGGCTGAGCCTTTGAGGCCCGTACAGCATTTCCTCGAACACGGCCTTCATCCAGGCAGTAAACTCAGGCCCCTATTGGGCCACCGAAGGCACAGGTTTGCCAGCAAGAGTCCTCTACTGAGCTCAAAGCTAAAACACACGAGGCTCGTGCCATACAGCCAGGGAAGGCTTTTTGAGATGAAAACAGGAAACGTAAATCAGTCACCAGTGATGAGATTGATGTTCTTAAAATTACTCACCCTAGTAATATTAATACATAGCTGTCTGCAGAGGCGACCCCTCCCAGATAAGAGATATTTTTAAGAGGCAAGCCTGGAGAAGAGAGCATAATTCTCCCGCCAGAAGACAGGCCTGGACAGTTATAGTCCATCATGCAGACTGCTATTTAGTGCAGTACGAGTCCCTTATAGCGAGAAATTCACACCTCCCCGCCATGCACAGAGCTACAGCAAGGCCTGGGCACCACTTAAATGGTGCCGGCTGGCCACGCAGGAATGAATTTCACCAACAGCAACCTCCAATAGCCCCTAACACAGTTCAGGAGAATGAAAGTGACATTAGTACAAGTGAAGGTGCATCCGATGAAGTGGGCTGTAGCTCACGAAAGCTTATGCTCAAATAAATGGGTTGGTCTCTAAGGTGCCCCGAGTCCTCCTGTTCTTTTTGCGGATACAGACTAACACGACTGTTACTCTGAAACCTGTCATTAGTACAAGTAGTTTAATATAGCAAGTGCCTCCCATGGCCCTACTCGAACAAGGATTGAAACAAAACGGTTTCAACCTAAGTTTGGACGGCCACATTGGACGTCAGTATTTTTTGCAGCATAGAAGGAAACTAGCCATATTTTAAACCTAACCCAGAACCACGTTACCCCATGTGCAATATGAGATAGAATAGATCCGTTTTCAGCCCTTAGATCATCATAGTTTATGGCCAGCACAGTTCTAGGTGCTTGGCTACACTTACATTATATAGTGCTCAAACTTGCTAGGCTCCCTGCACTCAGAGCTATTCCCCTCGTGGAAGTGGACTATCAGGAGCACTGGGAGAGACCTCACGCAGGACCACACTCGCTTCAAAGCACCACGGGAGCGCTCCATGGGCAGCGCTTTGAAGTTTTAGTGTAGACCTCGCCTAAGCGTGCCACACACACCCCCGCGCCCCGTTTTCCTCTCCTGCCAATAAAACCAAGTTTTGGAGCAAAGTAGCCAGCCGAGAATCTACACCAGGCTTACAACATTCTGAAAAAAGCTTTGACGTCCACATCAGCGAAGGAGGCAACACTAAGTCTATATTGCATTTTATAAAACACTTCTAAACTGACCTAACGCTTCATGACCCTTGCCCCAGAGAGATTACAGTCTTAAGTTATTTTTAAGTACCCAAAAGCATTTTAAGTGCTTCCCAGAAACAAATGAAGCCACGCACTCTGCCCAAAGTCCTTGCAGGCGAAGGCCCTGATTTGCAGACATTTGAACCCCAGGAGCCCAAGTGAATGTAGTTCCCAGCTAGAGCTCCAGGGGTTTAGTCACATGAGTAAAGTTAGAGTTCAGGTCAAGTTCAGACATGACTCAGCAATTATGGGGTAACAAGAGGAAGGAAAAGGGTGACGCTAAACTAACACATCAGTACGTGAGGCTCGTCACTGCCGAACTGTTTCTTTCGGTAAGTTGCTTGGGGTTTGTTTTTGTTTCTAAAAGTCACATCTGATAGCCTTCCCGGTGGCGATGTTATAACCTGAGAGATGGGCTCATACAAGCGTTTGACATACAGGGCAGACGATGGAGGCACAGATGAGGGAACGGGAGAAGCAAGGACAGATTATGACAAGGCTGTCAGCAGCAGAACAAAGAGAAATCAACTAGGGGAGGAACGTGGAAAGAGACAAGGTATGAGACTGCTGCTTTGAACACAGCGGTGGCTGGCCCAGTTTCAACCACAGCATGGACAGGCCAGAATCCAAAAAGCAACTGCACTTCCCGCAGCCAAAGAGAACTGCAGATTATGAGCGAAATTCTGCCCCCACTGACGCTAATGGCAAAACTACCATTTTTTCCAGGAGTCTCCAAGCTCTAGAGCAGAGGTGGGAAAACTACGGTCCACTGGCTGCATCTGGCCCGCGGGGAGGCTGTCCTGCCTGGCCAGGGAGGCCCCCGGCCCCTCCCCTTCTGTCCCCCTTCCCCCGCGGCCTCAACTCCTCTGGCCAGGCAGCACAGGTGCTCTGAGCAGCATCGTAAGGGGGCGGGGGTTGGATAAGGGGCAGGGGATCCTGGGGGAGACAGGGAGCGGTTGGATGGGGCAGAGGTTCAGGGGGGCGGGGCAGTCAGGGGATGAGCAAAAAGAAAAGGAGGACTTGTGGCACCTTAGAGACTAACCAATTTATTTGAGCATGAGCTTTCGTGAGCTACAGCTCACTTCATCGGATGCATACCGTGGAAGTGAGCTGTAGCTCACGAAAGCTCATGCTCAAATAAATTGGTTAGTCTCTAAGGTGCCACAAGTCCCCCTTTTCTTTTTGCAAATACAGACTAACACGGCTGTTAGTCTGAAATCAGGGGTCGGATAGGCATGGGAGTCCTGGGGGGGGGCCTCTCAGGGGGTAGGGGGGTGGATAGGGGGCAGGGGCCAGGCTGTTTGGGGAGGCACAGCCTTCCCTACCCAGCCCTCCATACAGTTTCAGAACCCCGATGTGGCCCTCGGGCCAAAAAAAGTTTGGCTGGGTGTATGCTCTAAAGCAGGGGTGGGCAAACTACACTGGGAAGTTCACAGCCCAAGAAACACGTTCCCCAAAACTCAAACCTTATTAGTTTAGAAAATAAAATGAGAAAGTCCCTTGTTCCTCAGTCAGAGCAGCCGGATTGGGCCCGAAAAATTACTAACCCCAGGCGCTCTCTCAGCCCATCGTTAGAAGAGACGCCCCAAAACACAGAGCTCGCAAGGGCTCGGCGCGTTGGCGGCAGCAGAAGAAGCCGAGCAGGAAACCTCGGCACAGGGAACCTGCGCTGAGAATCCAGGAGAAGGGAAAGTCCCCCCGGGCCCTGGGGTGCGGGCAGCCTGCAGTCTCTTGGGGCTGGGTACCGCAGCCAGAGCGCAAAGCGAACCCAGTCCCCAGCGCTCTCCAGGTATTCGGCCAGGTCTACACGACAGACTTTACCTGGGTGTAACGACGTCGCTCGTAAATCCACCCTCCCCGAGTAAGGCAGGGCTTAACCCCCGGCGTAGCCAGGGCTATCCCGGTAGAAGGGCTCCTCCCCGGGGGGTAGGACATCTTCGCTTACCGCAGCCAGGCAGCCTTTAGCGCACAGACCTGTCCATACAGGCTTGTTGTGATCAACTCCCTTCGTCACCCCCCCCCCAGTTACACACCTACAAACACGGCTTGAAGAGTGCCCAGGTGAGCCCCCCTGCCCCTCTCGCTTGCTTATCCATGCGAGTCCGACCCCCAGCTCTGCCATCGTGAGGAAGGGAGCGCACAAGTCCGGACACGTTCCGCAGCGCAGGGGAGACGCAGGGAGCTCCAACCCCGGCCCAGCCTGCACCCAGGTGAAGGGGCGCTCCAGGTCCTCCCGCCAAGGGGGCTCTGCCCCGGAGTCCCCCCCCCCCCTTCCCTTGGGGCGCCCGGGTCCGATCGGTGGCTCACCGCGAGCAGGCAGAGAAGCAGCAGCAGGCTGGCACTCATGCTGGCCAGCCCCGGGCTCATCCCGCCGGCGAGAAGGGGGACACCACCCCTAGCACTCCACTGCCACGGCCAGGGCTCCTCTCGCTTTCGGTTTTTTCTGTCTGTGTCCTCAGCTTAGTCCCGGAGAACTCCTTAGCGAGCACTCCGCGCGGCTCGCTAACCACTATTCAAGTAAGCGAAAGCTGCATCAAGCAATCTAGAGGAGGAGGAGCCCAGAGGCGGAGGGAGGGGCGGGCGTGGGAGGATCCAGTCCTTCGGACCTGGAGTTTAGATCAGTGCCCACCTTTCTCTCTCTCTCTAACCCGCGTTAGCTGCAGGCACCTGGGCGTGGTGCGTCACTTAACTCCACTGCAAGGAGGGATTCTGCAAACGCTCACGCATGGGTCTTACTTTATTCGTGTGAGTAATGCCTCTGATTTGGAGAAGGTAACGTTTTGCAAGCGCCTAGGGCCCCAGTCCCCCAAACAGGAACATAAGAACGGTCCTACTGGGTTGGACCAAAGGTCCATGGAGCCCAGTGTCTTGTCTTCGGACAGTGGCCAGTGCCAGGTGCGCCAGCGGGAATAACAGAACAGGGAATGACCCCAAGTGTTACCCACGTTCAGTAAAACTACTCCCTTCAGTAACCCTACTGGTGTGCTGAAGTGACTGCAGGATGGAGGCTTTCCTTAAAAGTTTGATCTAGTTCTCTGTTCACTGCCTTAAAAAAGACACAATGGCAAGAACAAGACAAGACAAATAATTTAAAAGCAATCGTTTGCATGATGCAAAGGCACAGTTCTCAGTTGCAAGTGAAGTCCGGAGGAAATTCTAAAAGTTAAAGGATCCGATTCCAACCTCACACATGTTTAATGACTGAATCCATGTGATGCCTGATTTACACCAATCTGAGGGAGCGAACGATCAAGCCTAAAGTTACTTGGCGTATTGCTAACTCTGCAAGAGTGCAAATTAAGTCCCAAGACGTCATTGCTGATGTTATTGAAACACAGGCTGCCAGGCTGAGCAAGTGTTGTGGAGGAAACCAATTTCCTGCTTTCTAATGACCAGTTTCCCATCTTCAGTGTTGCATTAAGGGGGGGGGGGACATTTTGTTCCTCTTTACCTTTAATCTGTTGTTTAGAACTCTGATTGGCAGCTGCTGAGGAGGTTGGGGTGTGGGTATATTATATGAAGGGTAAACTGAGAAGAAATGGTATTATGCTTCTTAACAAATTGCCTTCCCGCCCCCCAATATCAGATTGTCTTTCTTAGCAGGAGCCGAGCCCAAAAGACAACACTTACAAGTGTGCTTAACTGAACTTTAGCCACAGGGACTAGCCCTGGTGTAAAGTTAGGTAAGTGTTTGCAGGATCATGCCTTACGCTGCATTAGTAAAGCTATATGGGCATGTCCCTGTTCTCCATAAACAATCATATAAATGTCTTCATTGAGTGCCAAACACATATACTGCATTTTACAAACACATCAGAGGTGGTTTGATGTTGGTATTAATTCCTGGCCTTGGATGATAATAAGATCAGCAAAACATGCTTAAAAGAATAAGAAACAAAGACTCAAATGACAATAAGAACCTGATTTTCAGCCATGTTGAGCACTGTCATCTGAATTTGTGGATACACGGCACCTGTGAAAATCAAGCTCCAGAGGAGTCTTCGGCTTAGATTTTAAAATAGAAGAACAGAATGAGTTCAGGGCCACGCATATGATGACTCATAAAATAGGAATGATTTGAAGAGGCTGTGACAGTCTGTATCCCTATGTCCTCCCTTTTTACAAAACTATAACGGATTTTTACAAAGTATATGGGAGGTATCATTTGAAAACTCATAATTTGCTGATCTTTAGTATCCTGGTAAAATATTTGTGGCGACATTGTATGTAAAGTTATACGATTCTATTGTATGATATTACTAAGACATAGTCTACGGCCATGTCTATGCTACCACTTATGTCAGCTAAATGGTATGTCGCTCATGGGTGTGAAAAAAACACAAAGCCCCTGAGCAACATAGTTTTCACCAGCATAAGTAGGGTGACCAGATGTCCCGATTTTATAGGGATAGTTCCAATTTTTGTGTCTTTTTCTTATATATGCTCCTATTATCCCCCACCCCCATCCCAATTTTTCACACTTGCTGTCTGGTCACCCAAAGCGCAAGTGGGAGTGTGCACAGCTGCTTGTTGGAGGTGGTTTAATTATGTCGATGGGCGAGCTCTCGCCTGTCGGCATAAAGAGCAGCAACACAAGAGATCTTACAGCAGTGTAGTTGCATCAGTACAGATATGCCACTGTAAGGTCTCTAGTGTAGACATAGCCTAAATCTGAGGAAACAGCCACAAACCAGTACCTCCGAGACATAAGGTAAACTGACGTCTCAGTCAGGTGTCAACAAAATCAAATGGATTATCACCTGGGTTTCAGGACTATCACCAGGTATCAGCTAAATTTCCCCATCTCCACAGACTAGCTGTCTCCTGAACCTCAGCATCAAAGAAGACAGGTCCCAAAGTATTTTTCTCTTTATCTCTACTGATGATATTAACAACACCTGAAGGACAAAGAAATTAACAGTGAACTAGGGGATAGATCCTGGCTGAAAGGATTCTAGCCAGTAAGACTGCTAAAACATGTAGTGAGAAAAAACTTTCCTTTGTCTCAATTGACTTGTTAAGTTAGGTATTAGATGTATTTCACCTTTTATTTATTTTTGTAACAAAACCTAATGTGGTATAAAAGTCAGAGTTGAAGTGATTACAAGTATCTTTCTGTAGTTAACAAACTTGTTTTATTGTTTTATCTAAACCAGTGTTTGTTTAGGGAATTCCTTGGAAATAAGAAGCTTTGTGCTGATCATTTTCCATTAATGAAATGATTGGACTCTGTATGAGCTTGTATTGTCCAGGAGGGTGCTGGGTAATACAAGACACACATTTCCAGGGGAAAGTCTGAGATTTGGAGTTGGCTGGTGTTGCCTATGGTGTAATTCATGGGTGGTTGGCTGCCTGGCTCTAGCATTCGTACACAATAGCTGGAGGCTATGCTCCTGGAGGCTGTGCGTGGGCAGGCCAGGAGTGGTAGTTTTCACAGCAAAGTAGTGTAAAAGGCACCCCAAATTGGGGAACTGAGCAGACAAAGCTGTCAATCAGTCTAGACTGTACCACGGGGAATGTCATGGAAGCCCAAAGCTGGAAGCCATTCCTTCAACCTGTATAGTTTGCACAGGCTTATATGTATTTGTTTTCCAGGAAAAGTTTAAGATGTTTTGACCTACAGGGCCAGTTCAGCTGAAGCTGCTTAGAGCTGGTCAAAAAATATGTAAATGTTGTCATGAAAAATGTCAATGTTGTTCCCATTTCTCAGGGTTGGAAATTGACCCTTTTTTTCCCCCAAAAAAAACATTTTGTGACACTTTTGCATCAAAATTTGTATTTAATAAATGTTGGGTTTTCCCCCCATGTTTTGTTAGCTGTTGCTTGGAAAAAAATTCTTTGTTTTAGTAATTGATCATTTTAATTTTTTATAAAATTGTGGAAAATAGGGTTTTTTGGGTTTGGTTTTGTTTCTCTTTTCTGTTTTGAAATATGAACAGTTGTTCCTGAAATTTTTCATTTTTGAAAACTGTCATTTTTTGATTGGGGAGGAGGGAATTGTGCTCTAAACATTTCAATCAGCCGGGTTAGCGTTGCTAAACATGCAGCAGTACCAAGTCACAGCAGCTGCCAGTAATGCTAGGGTTCTATTTTTTGGTTACACTCAAATGTTCTGAGTGTGGCTGTGGGCAGTTGACTCAGCTTTCTGAGGACAATATTGAAACCAGGGGAAGTGAATTTGGAATCAGGGCCACAGTAATTTACATCACTGTGAAGTGGGCGGAAATGCTACCGTATAAGAATAGTGTAAAGCCCGCACAAGGTGCAAAGTAACCCTGAATGTGTTAGTCTGTGGTGGTGTTATATGTCTGGTCACACAATGCACAACTCTGCTCTTTTCTACGCAGGATTCAATTCTTTCCAGCTCTGGACTCACTCGGGGATTTTCTCTGAGGTTTTCTAGGGACTTTTTTCTTTTTAAACTTGCTTTTTCTCCCATTGTGCAATAAGCTCATTTCCCAGACACCGTTTTATAGAAACTGTACACGTGAAGGCAAACCTCTCTCTCTGAAATACAGCCTCTTGCTTTACAAGCTGTAATTTGCTAATCTCTCTACTGCTCCATCTCCGCCGAGCTTGAGGACACAGCAAATTCTGATTTGTGCCAGATCTACTCTGTAGCCCAGAGCTCTGGAAATGCAATCTAACCTCCCTGCTGAAGGGTGTAATTTCACCTCTCAGAGCGTCCCCTCACCCGTGAATCACGAGTGGTTTGGCAGAGATTCAGAACAACTGCCGGCTGATGATGCAATGTCTGACTCAGAGGTGTTGAAATAACCACTCCTTTAGTTTTTAAAAATGAAGAGATTATGTTAGGGTAGAGTATGGGGGATGGAATAGTTTCTATAACAGGAGAGCTACCTCAAAAAAGCGATGATCCTGGGAAAATGTGGACAGGTGGCTCTGGCTGGCAGTCCAGGGGCCAGCTTCTGCCAAGATCCCCAGGTCTCTATTGAATACTGACAAATACATAGCTGAAATCAGTCTGACTCACCTGTGTGTTAGGATTGTTAAAATAGGAATTAGAATTATACCCTTGCATAGGCCATTGATTCTGCTCCTCCATAGTCATAGGAGAGGGGCACATCCAAACATCTTCTGTTGATTTACACTATTTTACACACCCCTCCATTGATTCCCAGTAAGCGCCTCCCCTTCTCATTATTTCCAAAGGGCTTGTGGGGACCACCTTAGTTGCCGGTACCATTTTCTTTCCAGGTACCATGGTAGCTATTATACAGGTGCTGGCCCCCTAGTTGAGCATTTTGTATTCCCATACACATCCCCCACCCACCTCGTGAGATTTTCTGTTCATTAAAACAACAGTGCTAGCCACAAGACAAACACCACAGACAAACACAAAACACAGATCCATGGTATTATGGGTTATTTTTCCCCACTGGCACCAGCTTGCTTGTAGAGTGTCTGAAAAACAAAAGAAACAATTTCTACTCCCCTGGTGGGGACAGATTATTGCTTGATGATAATAATAATAATAAAATATCACTTCCTTTTACAAATTTCCTTGCTAATTGCAGGAAAAACAGAAGAATTACCTCCAGGCTGTCTTTATTTTGTTCTATAGTCAGGCTAGTGAATTACCCCAATCACTGGTCATTTATGAAATTCATGAGGTGGTGTGCCTCAGTTTCCCTTCTTGCACAACAGACCATGTTTGCAATAGTTTCTCTGCTGTACCAAGCTTTAAGTTTATTCTCAGGGAATAGTTGAGACATCTTCAGATTTTAGCACTGTACACACACACACCCCTTAGGGTTAACCTGTTCCCCCTATGTTCAGGCTTGACTTGTTTTTTTCACCTCCCTTTCCTGGAGGGCCATAATCTGAGTCTTCTAGTAGCTTGTTTGCTGACCAGATGTATTCATTATTTGCAGCTCCTTTGTGCCCGTCAGCTAGGTAATTTGCATTTACACAGAGGCTTACTAGCTTGCCTCTGGATCCAAAGCTATTAGCAGCTCAGAGACTTTTGAAAAGGGAAACATTCCACTTCCACTAGAGTACTGATTACTTTCCACTTTCATCTCCCGCTCCGAAACACACAGAGATCTGAAAAAGAAAACACAACCTATTAGGGCTCCTTTTGGAGCTCTAATAGGATTTTAATGAAGTCCCATGTGTTATTTGCATTTCTTTTACCCCTTCTCCAATATAAACTGCACACGTCCTGGGAAAATGCACAGTCCTTCCATATAGTTTAACCTCCATAACATTATATTAGCCATAGTAATTTTACACAAGGTGTAACTGCCTCCCCCATGCCCACAGAGTTTTCATGCACACCCACCAAAGCAACAATCTGATCCCCCAGAGCCACCCCAAGGCTCAGTGTTCCCATCATTCCTCCCCTTTTCCTTTTCTTTTACCTGTGCGCGCACACACAAAATTCTCTTTTGCCTAACATTCTTTGCACTGGTTTCAGAGTAACAGCCAACTGTACCCCGATTACACTTCCATCTTGTACAACTAAACACAACCTGGGGCAGCCAAGTTAAGTTCCAGTAGAAACCCCTTACATTCCTTTAGTGATTTTGATTACATTACCCAAGTCTAATAATTTTGACCAGATTCTCTCTCCGCCTGCAGCAGTCCCTTATAGACCATTTCAGTGGGGAAAGGGCCCATTCCCCCTCAGAATAGCTGTAAAGGCTTCTGGGGACAGAAGCCTAGTGGTGGTAGTAGCCACTCTACCTGACCCCCTTGGATAATTTAATGACCAAGCCTCCATCCAATGTGACTGCACAGAGTTGCACATACAGTTACATTGATATAACTGGGTTTTTTCATTAAAGAAAAACTTCCTTCTTGTAACACCACAACTGCTACCTTTTACCATTTCCACAACTCCCAAATGTTTACTTTCCTGCAAACCCTGTATCATCAATTTTTGCAAAAGCTATTTGTAACTTTTCACTCACTTCTTTAAATCATTTACTGCTACATTTAGTTCTTTCAGGTAGTGCAATTTGTCTGTAACAACTTAGCCGCCAAGTACAATTATTGCCACACAGCTGCCTTAATCTGTGCTGTCTTTTCCTTGAGACTGTTCAAAGAGGCAGTAAAACATTTGTCTCCATGGGTGCCCATGGATCTTTTACTCCAAAAATTCCAGTGGAACACAGCAGACCTCCGTCATACTTTGTCCAAAATAACCAAAAACATCTCACATAAGTATCCAAAGTACCCTCCATTAAAGCTTCAGAAAAATAAGAGAGTGTGAAAAGGCAGGGGGAGAGGTGGAAAGAAACCAATTAAGCCTGTCAGGTCAGTTTAAAGTATAGGCTACCAGCAGCAAATTAAGTAAACCAAAGAAAAGAAGAAAAGGACATAGTTAGCTCTGAGCCAAGCGTAGTCTCCCTGGGTTGCAACAGTTGGGAACCCTTATTCCCAGGTTCTCATTCTGGCTCTGGAGAAGAGTGGGGGTTGTTACCGGCTCCTGCAAACCCTGCCATTTTGCACTTTGAAACCTTTTTTTTTCCCCTTCTTCTTTTTCTTCCTCTCCACTCCCCGAGGACCAAGTCCCAGCTCCAGTCTCTAAAGGTAGTCTGTTAACTCTGCTTTTGATTTTAAACCCTGTTGTGCCAAAACATCTTTCACTACCCCTAACTAATTTACAACCCTTCAGCAGCCCTTGCTGAAGCAGCACCAAATTTGAAAGATTCCTGGCAGCTTCCCATAATGCTGCCCTTACTTCAAACCTCTCCCTGGAAGGCATTCAGTCCCCATGGGCAGGGACCTTCTTCCGCTACCCATATACAAGGAGGGTGGGCTCCTCAGCCAACCCCCATCCCTCTGGGTCCCCTAACACTTCCTCCATTTCCTTTTTACTCTCATCCCAGGTTGACCCCTGCACCTGGTATGGGCCCTGGTTCTTCCTTATCCATTTATCCAAAAAAATCCTTTACCCTGGCTTGCCAGAACCCGCAACTACCATCCCAAGAGTTCATGATACCCCCACACCACAAGCAGCTGCGTGGACTGTTGGGGAGGGGGACTTACAGGTGGCCACTCACCTATCCGATGCGATGCATCCAAGTCACCGGCACCAAGATGTTAGGGGGCTTATTCCTTCACCCACTTACTTCCCTGGTCCTTCTCGCATGAACAGAGAGCAACAATACCCGAAGTCCAAAGGTGCAAACAATTCAATGTTTATTGGGGTGAACTTCCAGTAAGCATGATTCCAGTTTCCTTCCTTAGTGTCCCCCTTCCCAGCTCTGACACCACAGAGCCTTACACCTGTGTCCCTGTTCCCATTCCTGCCCTTAGCCAAACATGATTCCAATTCTCGCCCCCCTCCCGTTCCCATTTCCCCCACACACCCACTGCCTGATTGACTGCAGACTACATAGTAAAACTTGAGTTCAGCTTAGCTATACCTTAACCAATCATTTTCCTGAAATGTAACTAACCAATCCTAACATATTGTAACATGATTATGTAACCAATTCTATCCCACCACCTTAATTAGTTTACACCCAGCAAAATTAATTATACAGCAGACAGGAACAATCACAGAACCAGACAGAGATTATACAGACAAATAGTTGGGAAATGGGGACTACAGTGATAGAAAAATACAGACATGAGGGGTTTCAGAGTAACAGCCATGTTAGTCTGTATTTGCAAAAAGAAAAGGAGTACTTGTGGCACTTTAGAGACTAACCAATTTATTTGAGCATAAGCTTTCGTGAGCTACAGCTCACTTCATCGGATGCGTACTGTGGAAAGTTTAGAAGATCTTATTATATACACACAAAGCATGAAAAAATACCTCCTCCCACCCCACTCTCCTGCTGGTAATAGCTTATCTAAAGTGACCACTCTCCTTACATTGTGTATGATAATCAAGGTGGGCCATTTCCAGCACAAATCCAGGGTTTAACAAGAACGTCGGGGGGGGGGGGGAGGTAGGAAAAAACAAGGGGAAATAGGCTACCTTGCATAATAACTAAGCCACTCCCAGTCTCTATTCAAGCCTAAGTTAATTGTATCCAATTTACAACAAAAAAAACTTCAAATCCAGACTCCAGAGAGAAACTGCTGAATTGGAATTCATTTGCAAATTGGATACATGATTCACTCCACCAAAGGCAGAAATTTCCACCTGCACAACCTGCTTTGCCATAGGCAAACATTGCACTTCTATCAGCCCATCACTGACAATGCCATTATTGCCATTTAAGGATCTTAACTCCAGGGCAGGCATTTGCCTCATAGATGACGGAGGATGTCTGTGTGTGTTTATCTTTCGCAGACACGCTGGATTCACGCCTCCTGCCCCTGCTGCACACAGTCCTTATCACTCAGCAAAGTATACTCTAAGGGCCTCTCTCACCCTGGTTTCAGAGTAGCAGCCGTGTTAGTCTGTATTCGCAAAAAGAAAAGGAGGACTTGTGGCACCTTAGAGACTAACAAATTCATTTGAGCATAAGCTTTCGTGAGCTACAGTTCACTTCATCGGATGCAACACCTGGTATAAATCATGAGTAACTCAGTGGAAGCCACTGAGGGTACACTAGTGTAAAACTGGCACAAGTGAGAGGAGAATCAGGCCCTCGATGAGTCACCAAGGTCAGCTGAAAAGGGGTTGGGAACTGGAGCTGGTTTCGGATCCCAAATCCCCATCCCACCTCCCAGTCTCTCTACCTCCTATTCAAAACAAAATTGTTTGCAAAACTAATTTCCCAGTGCTCTAACAGCCTCTTGAAACAGGACCACTGGGACAAACAGACCAGTGATCCAATATTCTGCCTCCAACAGTGACCAAGACCAGGGGCTCCCAAGGAAGGTGTAAAATGCCTATAATAGCTGATGACATCATAACCTGCTCATAGGGGAAGTTTCTTCTTCACCTTGCACAGTTAATGGTTAACCTTGCACAGTGGTGTCTTATGCCCTGAAGCTGAAGGGAGTTTATGGCTCAGATCCTCCTACGTATTTAGGCACCGAACTCCTGTGGGCACCTAAAAGCTTTTGAGGATCTGGCTCCATATCCCTTAGACATTTTTGTCCTGTCTGTTGCTTATGTCCATGTATTTAAGGAGTGCATGAAGATATTTGAATGCTGACCTCCCATTCCAATGGTTTTCCAGGCTTATTGTTTAACTGCAATTCCCTTGGCATGCATGGGTTTTGAATTCTAATATTAAGTTGCAGTCTCGGCCTGTCAGCACTTTTGTCTGTTCATTTTTACGAAGGGGAGTTGAGATCAAGTGACCGTCTTGAGCCTCCCCTTCAGGGTAATCAAATAATTTTCTCATGAATGGAAGGTTCATTCCTCTTAAAGGTAGGAAGGGTGGTCTGAGGTTAAGACATTGGGCTGGGGCTCATGAGAATGGAATTTAATTCCCAGCTGAACCAGAATATAACCCTGGAGAAGTAACACCTAAGTCTCATGCTAAAAAGTGATTTAGGCACTTAAGAGCAAAATTCCATCACTTTTGAACATGAGGCTTAGGCTCCTAAATCGGTTAGGCTGAGTACACTGACACCTGAATACTTATAAAAATCTGGGTCTTAACCTCTGCGTGCCTTAGGTCCCCATCTGTCAAATGAAGATGTTAATTTTTTTTCTCCCACCCTCTGGCTGGTCTTGTCTATTTAGCACAGAAGCTCTTTGGGGTGGGTACCGCCTCTCACTGTATACTTCCTAACACAATGGGTCCCCAGTCTCACTTTGGACCTCCAGGTGCTATTGTGACACATGTACAGTTCTCCCCATTGTTCTCATGATCTGCTCTTTTCTGCTCTCCCCATTGTTCTCATTATCTCTCTTTTGGACATTACAAAAGCCACGTGAAAAATGGTGTGCCTGTGTTATGAATAATAAAATGAATGTTACAAATAAGACCAAGGAGTACTTGTGGCACCTTAGAGACTAACCAATTTATTTGAGCATGAGCTTTCGTAAGCTACAGCTCACTTCATCGGATGCATACCGTGGAAACTGCAGAAGACATTATATACACACAGAGACCATGAAACAATACCTCCTCCCACCCCACTGTCCTGCTGGTAATAGCTTATCTAAAGTGATCATCAAGTTGGGCCATTTCCAGCACAAATCCAGGTTTTCTCACCCTCCGCCCCCCCCCCCCCCCACACACACACACAAACTCACTCTCCTGCTGGTAATAGCCCATCCAAAGTGACCACTCTCTTCACAATGTGTGAATACCAAAGTCAATGGGAATTTGTTTGTTCTGGTTTTATTTTAGATCAAAGTTCCTGTAGCAGCTTAGTTCATGGGCCTGCAGAGAAAGGGTTAAGAAGTTGGCTTCTTGTGTGGCCCAATTCTGATCCCACTGAATTCAAAGAGATAAATACCTTTGTCTTCAATGGAAGCTGGCTCAGGCCATTGCTCAGCTCCAAAAAGAACAGGAGTACTTGTGGCACCTTAGAGACTAGCAAATTTATTTGAGCATAAGCTTTCGTGAGCTACAGCTCACTTCATCGGATGCATTCAGTGGAAAATACAGTGGGGAGATTTACATACATAGAGAACATGAAACAATGGGTGTTACCATACACACTGTAAGGAGAGTGATCACTTAAGGTGAGATATTACCAGCAGGAGGGTGGGCGGGGGAACCTTCTGTAGTGATAAGCAAGGTGGGCCATTTCCAGCAGTTGACAAGAACGTCTGAGGAACGGTGGGGGGTGGAATAAACATGGGGAAATAGTTTTACTTTGTGTAATGACCCATCCACTCCCAGTCTCTATTCAAGCCTAAGTTAATTAGGCCAAGAAGGCCAATGGCATTTTGGGATGTATAAGTAGGGGCATAGCGAGCAGATCGAGGGACGTGATCGTTCCCCTCTATTCGACATTGGTGAGGCCTCATCTGGAGTACTGTGTCCAGTTTTGGGCCCCACACTACAAGAAGGATGTGGATAAATTGGAGAGAGTCCAGCGAAGGGCAACAAAAATGATTAGGGGTCTAGAACACATGTCTTATGAGGAGAGGCTGAGGGAGCTGGGATTGTTTAGCCTGCAGAAGAGAAGAATGAGGGGGGATTTGATAGCTGCTTTCAACTACCTGAAAGGGGGTTCCAAAGAGGATGGCTCTAGACTGTTCTCAATGGTAGCAGATGACAGAACGAGGAGTAATGGTCTCAAGTTGCAGTGGGGGAGGTTTAGATTGGATATTAGGAAAAACTTTTTCACTAAGAGGGTGGTGAAACACTGGAATGCGTTACCTAGGGAGGTGGTAGAATCTCCTTCCTTAGAGGTTTTTAAGGTCAGGCTTGACAAAGCCCTGGCTGGGATGATTTAACTGGGAATTGGTCCTGCTTCGAGCAGGGGGTTGGACTAGATGACCTTCAGGGGTCCCTTCCAACCCTGATATTCTATGATTCTAATTGTATCCAGTTTGCAAATTAATTCCAATTCAGCAGTCTCTTGTTGCAGTCTGTTTTTGAAGTTTTTTTGTTGAAGAATTGCCACTTTTAGGTCTGTAATCGAGTAACCAAAGAGACTGAAGTATTCTCCAACTGGTTTTTGGATGTTATAATTCTTGACCTCTGATTTGTGTCCATTTATTCTTTTACGTAGAGATGTCCAGTTTGACTAATATACATGGCAGAGGGGCATTGCTGGCACATGATGGCATATATCACATTGGTAGATGTGCAGGTAAACGAGCCTCTGATAGTGTGGCTGATGTGATTAGGCCCTACGATGGTGTGCCCTGAATAGATATGTTGACACAGTTGGCAATGGGCTTTGTTGCAAGGATAGGTTCCTGGGTTAGTGGTTCTGTTGTGTGGTGTGTGGTTGCTGGTGAGTATTTGCTTCAGGTTGGGGGGCTGTCTGTAAGCAAGGACTGGCCTTTCTCCCAAGATCTGTGAGAGTGATGGGTCGTCCTTCAGGATAGGTTGTAGATCCTTGATGATGCGCTGGAGAGGTTTTAGTTGGGAGCTGAAGGTGACGGCTAGTGGCATTCTGTTGTTTTTTTGTTGGGCCTGTCCTGTAGTAGGTAACTTCTGGGTACTCTTCTGGCTCTATCAATCTGTTTCTTTACTTCCGCAGGTGGGTATTGTAGTTGTAAGAATGCTTGATAGAGATCTTGTAGGTGTTTGTCTCTGTCTGAGGGGTTGGAGCAAATGCGGTTGTATCGTAGAGCTTGGCTGTAGACAATGGATTGTGTGGTGTGGTCAGGGTGAAAGCTGGAGGCATGTAGGTAGGAATAGCGGTCAGTAGGTTTCTGGTATTTATGTGACACGCGTTATTTATGACACGCGTTGTAAAATGCAAAGTTTATTGGTTTGATCTTGGGCAAAAAGTCCCTGTCCCTTTAGGAACTTTGCTTTTGCCCTCTCCAAATGTAGCTTAGCTTCAGTGGTGCTGCATGACAGGAGTTTGTGGATCCTTTGGTGTGTGTAAGATGTGTTCCAGCAGTTATAGGGTTAAAGCCAAAACCTCCTGTCTCCTTGAGTTAAGGCGGCTCTTTTTGCTGGAGAAAGCGGAGAAGCCCTGCCCTGCTGAGTCATCTCCTGTGCTGACATAATTATCAAAGAATGCACACATGGACTTTGCCCTAAACCAGTGGCTCTCAAACTTTTTGTGTTGGTGACCCCTTCCAGACAGCAAGCCTGAGTTGACATCCTCCCCGCCCCCGTTTATAAATTAAAAACACTTTTTTATATTTAACACTCTTTTAAGTTGTTTTAAATGAATGTACCTTTTCTCATCACTTTTAAATTAAGACTAACACATTTTTATTGAATTATTGTTAGAAGCAGAAAAACTATTTTTAAAAAATATTTACTGTTTAATACTGGGGGCAGGTGGCCGCATAATGAAACTGTGTCAATATCATTTTCGCAGCAGACTTAGTACCCCATTGTCATCCTTGTTTCTGGCAGCAGGTGCTGGCTTCAGAGTCGAGTGGTGGGATAGCAGCAGCTGCTGGCCGGGCACCCAGCTCTGAAGGCGGCGTTGCTGCCAGCAGCAGCACAGAATTGCAGAAGTAAGGGTGGCAATGCCATACCATGCCACCCTTACTTCTGTGTAACATTTGACCTTTGCACTGGGAGAGGTGGCTATGGGGGGGGCACGAAGGGAAATTTTGGGGTGGCTTTGGCTCCCGCAGCCGCCCCACCCTCCCACCCAGTGCTGCCCCATCTGTGTGTCTGACTGTTAAATTTACTTTTTTTTTTTTTTTGGTGTGCTGATCTCAATGTTCTGATTGGTCTGCAGTTTAATGCAGCTCTTCAGCTGCTGAACAATCAAGCCCTCTAATGCAGTCTCCGTCCCACCTTTTTAGTCTCACGGCAACAAACCTGAGCACATGATACTACAATCCCTGCAGTCCCATTTCCTTAAAGTGGTGATAATAAAAATATATATTTTGTTTAGGAGCAATGATCATTGCTTTATATGTTTACAATACTTTCTGAAGTAAATACGCTGCACTGCTGTGGAAGGGTATTATATATTTTATAGCAGTTGCTCTCTGTTTTGTGCATGTACTTTTGACCCCCACGTAATAACTTCATGACCCCAGAGGGGGTCACAACCCCCAGATTGAGAGCCCCTGCCCTAAACCATTGCTTCCTGCCTCCCTCACCCCAACACATCAGCCTCCGCCTCCTTTCCCTGATCAGAGTGTATTAGAAAATCCCCTGAATATTCTTGGAGAATTTTTTTAATAATCAACAATGTCAATACCCTTGCATTACCAAGACAACCAAGATCCTGCATCAATGAGTAACCTGCCACAATGAATCATAAGAAGGGCCATATTGGATCAGACCAATGGTCCATCTAGCCCAGTATCCTTTCTTCTGACAGTGACTGATGCCAGATGCTTCAGAGGGAGTAAAGAAGACAGTGCATACAGAACAACCCAGTGACAAACCAGGGTGCAGTAACCCTCCTTCCTGAGCACCCTACAATAATAAAGCAGAGATTGCAGTCTAAGGATTGACAGGCAACCCTACATCAACAAGCTAGCATGCACAGCCCAGCTCTTGAGAGTAGACTCCCAATAATAGATCTGTGCATGCAGCTAAGCTGTCTTGAGCAATTCACCAATAACAAACCAAGGGCCAGATCCCGTAATTGGATCTGCATGGAGACAACCCAACAGTTGCATTGAGCCTCACTGACTTCATTCAGGTTCCATGCAGGCACAGGGGTCTGCTCATGTAGATACGCTTGTGGTTGGCGTATCTACATGAGCAGACCCCTGTGCCTGCATGGCGTACAAGGCGTAAAGCTTATAATTGGCACAATAAACCAGCGCCCAGCGGCAGCCCTACAGTTGGGAGAAAATATTAAAGCCCCTGCAGTGAGCCCCAAAATATTCTTGCCTGTGTGCTCCTATTTAAAGCCAAAGTTTCAGATGGGCCTCTAAACAATGCAACTGGAAAATCTGTGCAACACACCCCATTACAGACTGCAAAGAAGCCCCTTCACATCTGTGTTTCCAAACAAATGCTCTAGCAGGGGCATTTAAAAAAAACATTTGCAAATGGGATCCTTACTTTAAACCAATTCTATGGGAACATCAGAAAAGATGATGAGGGTGAATCCTACAAAGTGTTCTGGTGCCCAGGAGAGTCACTGGAGGGGAGCAGAAGGGTCCCACAAAAAGGTAGGGGATGGGGGTAGTAATTGATGTGGCAGGAAGAGGGGCATGTCAAGGTTCCTCCCCCACTCTGAACTCTAGGGTACAGATGTGGGGACCTGCATGAAAAACCTCCTAAGCTTATCTTTACCAGCTTAGGTCAAAACTTCCCCAAGGTACAAAATATTACACCCGTTATCCTTGGACTGGCCGCTACCACCACCAAACTAATACTGGTTACTGGGGAAGAGCTGTTTGGACGCGTCCTTCCCCGCAAAATACTTCCCAAAACCTTGCACCCCACTTCCTGGACAAGGTTTGGTAAAAAGCCTCACCAATTTGCCTAGGTGACTACAGACCCAGACCCTTGGATCTTAAGAACAATGAACAATCCTCCCAACACTTGCACCCCCCTTTTCCTGGGAAATGTTGGATAAAAAGCCTCACCAATTTGCATAGGTGACCACAGACCCAAACCCTTGGATCTGAGAACAATGAAAAAGCATTCAGTGTTTTACAAGAAGACTTTTAATAAAAAATAGAAGTAAATAGAAATAAAGAAATCCCCCCTGTAAAATCAGGATGGTAGATATCTTACAGGGTAATTAGATTCAAAAACATAGAGAACCCCTCTAGGCAAAACCTTAAGTTACAAAAAAGATACACAGACAGAAATAGTTATTCTATTCAGCACAATTCTTTTCTCAGTCATTTAAAGAAATCATAATCTAACACATACCTAGCTAGATTACTTACTAAAAGTTCTAAGGCTCCATTCCTGGTCTATCCCTGGTAGAAACCAGCATACAGACAGACACAGACCCTTTGTTTCTCTCCCTCCTCCCAGCTTTTGAAAGTATCTTATCTCCTCATTGGTCATTTTGGTCAGGTGCCAGCGAGGTTACCTTTAGCTTCTTAACCCTTTACAGGTGAGAGGAGCTTTCCCCTGGCCAGGAGGGATTTCAAAGGGGTTTACCCTTCCCTTTATATTTATGACAGGGCATATCAAATTGTTCAGGGGAGGATCACTTGTGACCCTGTTCAGTGTTTATATATATTGAGCAGGGGAGGTGGGACCCATCTCTTCCTAAACTTCATGTCTTTTTACCTAGCTACAGGCCTGCCCCAGGGGTGGAAGGACTGGTAGTCCTGTACAGTTCTATAGGAGACATTTCTTGCCAGTGAGAGGCCATTTCAAAGGCCTTGATCCACCAGATTATGGACAAGGTAGTGTGATCCAGTGGTTAAGACACTGATTTGGGTCTCAGGAGATGTGAGTTCAATTCCTACCTCTGCCATTAAGCCCCTGGGTGACTTTGAGCAAATCGCATTGTGTCTGTATTTCCCCTTGTCTGTCTCATCTATTTAAATGGTAAGCTCTTCGAGGCAGTGACTGTCTCACTGTGTGTTTGTACAGCGCCTGGTACAATGAGGCACCGCTTTTGCCTTGCTGTGTGCTGCTGTGATATGAATAAATAATAATTCACACATAACTTTAAGAACAGGAATGGTCTCATTGAAGCCAAGCGAGGCAAATCAGTGACTTTCTCTTATGGTCTAGAAATCTCACATATGGAGCTGCACAAAACTTCTAGAATTCACCTCGTCATCTTGCCAAAAGCACTGCTGAGCACAATGGAACCCAGGTTCGATGGGAGGGGTGCAGAGGTGGAGCCAGTGTGCCATGAGCTGGATGGGGTGGGGTGGTTGGTTTTGTACTTTCTTAGAGCTTTGCCAGGTTCTTTTTACGTCCTCAGTTTAAATAGTTTTATGGTCTTGTAAAATCTAAACAACCACAGAGAAAAGCAAATAAACTCACACCTATAAAAGAATTTCTGTTCCTCTTGCTTATGATATCTCTGTAACCACAACCCTGTATGCAACAAGTGAATGTGTCCTGTATTCAGTACAGATTGGCAGCTACATCAGAACGTGTCTGCCGCTATGACTGGTCAGAAAAGGAGAATTCCGTTTTCAAACCAAGTTGTGGTTCTGCTATTTGTTGCCCTTCTGCTGTGAAGCAAAACCAAGAGCTACTGCAATCTTTAATGCAGAGAGAGAGAGAGACAGAGACACACTGGATTAGATAAAACAAGTTTATTAACTACAAAGAGAGAGATTTTAAGTGAGTACAAGCCATGAGGCATAAGATTCAGAAATGGTTACATGAAAAATAAGGATAAAAAGCTTTCTCGTGCCTAACTTAACAAACTATATTAGATTCAAGCAAAGTTTCTCTACATATGCTTCCAGCAGTATTACTGACCAACCTCGAGGTCAGGACCTCTCCCCCAAGTCCGACGTCTGCTTCTTTTGTCTTCTCGGGTGCAAAGGGTGAGGTGGATAGTGAGACAGAGAGGGGTCCCTTGGGGTGTTTGCCGCTCCTTTTTATAATTTCAGTTCCCCTTTGGAAAGCATTTCCAGCTGAAAATCCGGAGACAAAGAGTCCGTGTGGAAGGAGGTTCCCTGCTGGGTTTTTTCCACCTGTGTGAGCTTTCTTTGTTTTCTCCCTTCCCCCTTTCTGCTTGATGACTCTGTTTACTGCCTAAATGCAAATTAAGATGAGTATACACTCCTTTGTTCCAGACAGGTCTGTTTGACCAATTTGGTGCAATGTGAGTCTGAACATATATATTTTTAACATTGTACAGGAGGGAATTTATCACTTTACACACAATGCTACTGCACACATTTTTACCATGATCTTACTGATCAGCAAGTTACGAGTTTTCAAACGATACCTCACCAGGCATACCTTGTACCAAGATTATTACAACAGTGGCTCAGGTATGAGTACAGGGGTGCATTCCGGCGCAGGGGTCCCTCCAGATCAGAACTGAGGGACACTACACTGGAAACATGCCCTGCATCAGTTTGTGCTGTGCCTGTTCTGTGAGGAAGCAGAGGACTTCAGAGGGCAAAGCTGTCAAGCTGCCACCCTTCAACAGTAGAACATTTTCTGAGAAATAAATGAGCAGGGCTTTAGTTTGTGACGCAAAAAAGCTCTGGTTTGGCTGCAGGGTCTGGGTGTATAAGGAAGGTCTTGCCAAGCAGCTTCGCTTCCTTTGGACGATCCCCAAGGTTGTGGGGGCAGGCTCACTTAGCATGCTGCCTTTTGGATCTCTGTGCAATCAGGTGACAAAGGGCTTCCTGCTCTGGAAGCATCCAGACAACTTAGAATCAGGACTCCGGGGACCACCTGCTAGGTTTTTTCCCAGAAGACTATCTTTCCATCCATCATAGGGCTATTGTTTTAAGAAACTGCTGTTCGTGCTCTGGTAGATGGTTTCCTTTGATTGGAACCACAGGACTCTCACAAGGTTTCCGCTGACATTTCCAGCTGGAGAAGAAATTTCTCAGCTCTGACAAGCATGCTGGGAAGAAAAAAGGGCCACATTTTCTAGTGGCATAATTCCACTGACTTCAGTGGAGTGGCATCAGCAGATAATTTGGCCCAGGAAGGCCTCAGACCCCCTGCACACTTGGCACACTCTTTATGCAGAAATCTGAGGTGATCAGGCCCTGTAATGGGTCACGGGTGGATAAGGAATATTAAAGGAAATGTTTCTCAAAAGGAGGAGTACTTGTGGCACCTTAGAGACTAACACATTTATTTGGGCATAAGCTTTTTGTGGGCTTCATCGGATGCATGCAGTGGAAAATACAGTCGGAAGATACATATACACAGAGAACATGAAAAAATGGGTGTTGCCATACCAACTGTAATGAGACTAATCAATTAAGGTGGGCTATTATCAGCAGGAGATCCATGTGGAACTTTCACTCCTCTCTGACAAGCCAGTCCTCAGGACTCTCTGGTGCACATGGGCTAAAAAGGGAAGCAGAACACAAGTAAAGCAAGACCTTGCATGTGAAAAAGAGCAATATAGCAATGCATACTTCTGCCCTCCTCACACACTTCATTCAGTTCCCTGCTCCAGCCATGTGCTTTAGAAGTAGAGTGACCAGACAGCAAGTGTGAAAAATCGGGACAGGGGGTGGGGAGTAATAGGCACCTATAGAAGAAAAAGACCCAAATATCAGGACTGTGCCTATAAAATAGGGACATCTGGTCACTCTGTTTAGAAGGGAGAGGAACAAACTGGTGGAGAACACTCTGAGGAGGTGCAGGAGAAGCTAGTGGGGTGACAGTGACAGCTGTAGAAATTGTCTGGGGAATAGGAGATATGTCCCAAATGTGGAAGAGATTTACCTCTATGGGGCAAACTAAATGGAGCTAGGAAGTCTAGTTATGTACATTTGTACATGAGGCATACTGTGCTTATAGCGGCACTGAGTTCCCACTGACCAGTGAGAAGAAACAAACAGTTGCAGTGAACACCTGCTTCTGAAAGGAAATAACAGCGTTGATTCAAAGAGCCCTTTGTGCACAGTAAATGTTTGGCTACTTCAGAGCTGTCTGTTTAGATATCACTTTGATAGGTGCCTTAGAAATATGGATAGATTAGACACATAATAGAGCAGCAGTTGCAACTTCCCCAATTAAAGTTGAGCTGAGCTTTCTGCTGAAGAGAGAATTTTTCATAGAGCTGTAAAATGCACATGCATAGGTAGATTGCCTTGAAAATTGCTGTTTCATACAGCTAGCTGGCAGGGTTTCCTTGATTGGATAAATACTTTTCAAATGAAGACACCTTCAGCATCTCCCACAGATTATGATTGGCCTTAGATTGTATATTTACTGATCGACTTTTTTTTGTCATGAGAAACACCTAGTCTTCGGTCAATGGCTCAATTGTATAAAATTGTTTTGTTAGATGAGCAAAATATACAGAAGTCTTTATTTAGTTTTTCACCACGACGTGATCACAGAGTGACCTGATGCAATGACATTGCCGCTCAGTGGGGTGATCTTGCATTGCACAACACCATGACCGTTTGGTTAAAGTGATACTTTTTTGTACAATGTGATGGGGCTTTGCTCTTTTGTGATGAAGTTTCAATGTGACAAGATGACATTTTAATCCTAAATAGGGATGTTTGGCACACCCTGATGAGGAAGGATGATCCAGTGGTTGGGGCACTAGCCTAAGATCTGGGCAGTCAGGGTTCAATTCCTGATCTGCTACAGACTTCCTGTATAACCTTGAGAAAGTTACTTAGTTTCAGTTCCCTAGCTGTAAATGGGGATAATAGCACTTCCCTACCTTACAGGGATGTTGTGAGAAGAAATATATTAAAGATTGACGTGCTTTGAGATCTACTGATGAAAAGTGCTATATAAGAGCTAAGTATTATTGCATTGTGTTGTGAATTGATTATGATGCGTCAAGACAATCTCTCCTTTTTTATTCCAGCATTCAGCACAATGGGACCCCCTATCTGATTGCTGCATTTGGGTGCTACTGTAGGATAAATGAAATTAAATAATAATAATAATAATAATGAGGAATTTTTCTTTATTATGTTGTGAGGATGATGCTTTGCAAGTTGGATGACACTTGACCCCCCCAGAGGTAATGTGGTGATAGTGTCACAATATATTATGATGCCATAGAATCATAGGACTGGAAGGGACCTTGGGAGGTCATTTAGTCAAGGCCCCTGCACTCATGGCAGGACTAAGTATTATCTAGACCATCCCTAACAGGTGTTTGTCCAACCTGCTCTTAAAAATCTCCAATGACGGAGCTTCCACAACCTCCCTAGGCAATTTATTCCAGTGCTTAACCCCCCTGACACGAAGTTTTTCCTAATGTCCAACCTAAACCTCCCTGGCTACAATTTAAGCCCATTGTTTCTTGTCCTATCCTCAGAGGTTAAGAACAATTTTTCTCCCTCTTCCTTGTAACAACCTATGTACTTGAAAACTGTTATCATGTCCCCTCTCAATCTTCTCTTTTCCAGACTAAACAAACCCGATTTTTTCCAATCTTCCCTCATAGGTCATGTTTTCTAGACCTTTCATCATTTTTGTTGCTCTTCTCTGGATTTTCTCCATGATTTGAGGTGAAATGAAACTTCAAACAAAGCTAATGATATGATGTGATAACGTTTGAATACACCATATTCTGATACTGTGTGATTGATGCCAGTTTGGACCTAGCTACATGACATTGGGACATGTTATTTCACGCTGTGAAGGCATTTTGACCCAAAGTGGTAATGATGATGCGTGGTCCTGTTGTGCCATGGCGTGACGCTGGTTGGAGTGAGCTGACATTTTAAGATAACGTCAGTATGCTGTTATCTTTCAGTACGCCTCAGACTGATGGGACGTGTTGTTTTGCCGGGCCGCGCTGAAGTGCATCATGTGGCATCCCCACTCCACGTTCTGAGGTGACAGGGCGTTGTTTGGGAACGTCGTGATGTCACAGTGACTTGACGAGGCCCGGCACACCGTGACGCCATTCCCATGCCCTGCCCTGTGACACATGTGGAGACCCCCCCCCACCCCACGTGAGGTATGGCGGTGACGTGCTGGCGTGATGTCATGTCACCGTGCTCGGACATGATGATGTCATTTGGAAGCGCCGTGATGTCATGGGGTTACCACACACAGCTTTCTCCTTACAGCATGATGCTGGCATGGATATTTGGGGGGGTCCCATGTTGGGGGTGGCACTGGCACCCCCAGCAGCCACACAGGGGCGGGAAAAGGCTCCCTCTGCGCCCCCACCCCAGCTCCCGCAATGCATTTCGGGAAGAGAGCTTTGCCCGGCCCGCCAGTCAGCCGCATGGCGCATGCGCGGGAAGGCCTCACAAACGGGGCTGGGGCGGCGGCGCATGCGCCGTGCTGCTGCCTGGTAGTGAGGGGCTACGGGCCGCGGCCGGGCGAAGGGGGAGGCTAGGCCGCGTTGGGAGCCGGGGGCTCGCGTAGATGTGCTCGCCGGCGGAGGCGCTTCCCGGGCCGGCCCCGGAGGGGGCCCTGCCCCCGGAGTGGGAGTCGGACGAGGAGCGTATGGCCTTCCTGTTCTCGGCCTTCAAGCAGAGCCGGGAGGTGAACAGCACCGAGTGGGACAGCAAGATGGGCTTCTGGGCCGAGCTGGTGCTGGGCCGGGGCCGCCGCCGCGGGGCGGTGCGGACCTGCCTGCGGGAGCTACAGCAGGCCTTCGAGCGCCGCGGCAGCGTCCCGCTGGGGCTGGGCACCGTGCTGCGCGAGCTGCTCAGGTACCGGGGCGGGGCTGGGGGGAGAGCCGGGGGCGGGGCGCAGGGGATGTGGGGCGCCTGGGGCATTAAGGCGGGGCAGTATGCGGGGGGTCACTGGGCGCAGGGGTGGGAGCAATATTCTGGGGGTGACTGGGGGGGTCACTAGGCGCAGGGGTGGGGTACCGGGAGCAATATGCTGGGGGGTCTCTGGAGGTGACTGGGGGTCACTAGGTGCAGGGCGCAGGGGTGGGGTACTGGGAGCAATATGCTGGGGGGTCTCTGGAGGTGACTGGGGGTCACTAGGTGCAGGTACAGGGGTGCGGTACTGGGAGCAATATGCTGGGGGGTCTCTGGAGGTGACTGGGGGTCACTAGGTGCAGGTACAGGGGTGTGGTACTGGGAGCAATATGCTGGGGGTCATTGGAGGTGACTGGGGGTTACTAGGTGCAGGGGTGGGATTGTGGGAGCAATATGCTGGGGGTCATTGGAGATGACTGGGGGTCACTAGGTGCAGGGCACAGGGGTGCGGTACTGGGAGCAATATGCTGGGGGTTCCTGGAGGTGCAGCGTGTGGGGCATTTAGAGAGGACAGTTTTCTGGGGCGTTACTGGAGATGCAAGTCATAGGAGTGCAGAGGGCATGTGGTAGTAGCGAGAGCAATATCCTGGTGGGTTTGGGGTTCAGGGAGGCAAGGGACATGGAGCACTAGGGTGCATGGTATGCGGGGTGTCCTTGGGTGCAAGGAAATGCTGGGAGGGATGTGGGACGCCGAGGGGGTCATATGCCGGTGATCATTAGGGTGTACTGGGCACAGAACGTTGGGGCATTACGGTGGGAAAGGTGGTAGGAGTTGTGGAGTACTGTGCACAAGGGGGACTGATGGGCATGGATCAGAGGGGGCACTGGGCTGAAAGGGTGATAGGGAGCAGTATGCTAGGGTTCACTGGGAAGCTTGGGTGCTGGAAACAAATGGGTAGCAGGAAAGGTTCATAAAGGGTGCTTGAGGCAGAAGGAGTTAGTGGGCATAGGGAGCAATATGCTTAGGGACACTGGGAAGGCTGCTTTCTGTGAAAGTGCATGGGGCCACATTGTAGTGGGTGCTGGGAGGCCAGTGTGTCACAGGCCTCTGGAGAGGAGAATTAGGTTTGGTGCTGTAGGAGCTGCTTGGGCACTGGAGGTAACCTTTTGCTTTTTCAAAGGCTCTATCCAGCGTAGGGGGCAACAGCACTGAGATTGTTCCCCTTTGAAAATACTTAAGGAACACTCTGCACATTTTATGCCAGTCGGAAAATCTTTTACCTACTGGTAAAAAGAAAAGGAGTACTTGTGGCACCTTAGAGACTAACCAATTTATTTGAGCATGAGCTTTCGTGAAGTGAGCTGTAGCTCACGAAAGCTCATGCTCAAATAAATTGGTTAGTCTCTAAGGTGCCACAAGTACTCCTTTTCTTTTTGCGAATACAGACTAACACGGCTGTTACTCTGTTACCTACTGGTGTTATAAATCACACACAAAATGGTCATGTCTGGAGTAAATCAGTGAAGAAAATGATTTGTGTTTCCAGTTTATGTACTTTATGCATATTGTCAAATGCACAATCACTATAAGAGCTTCACTGCAGCCAGTTTCCTTTGTGTGTGTGTGTCTTTTATTTGCACATGGTAAAGTGAGAGAACAACATAGGAAAATATTTGTAAAATCAGCAAAGTTGCAAAAGGATGTGTAGGCAGAGGAAGTCCCTTGAACTACTTTCTATAAATTTGCAGTGTGGAAAATCCCTGCACAAATAAGAAAGGAAACTG
Organism: Lepidochelys olivacea; assembly: GCF_965140295.1. Taxonomy (NCBI): domain Eukaryota; kingdom Metazoa; phylum Chordata; order Testudines; family Cheloniidae; genus Lepidochelys; species Lepidochelys olivacea. Next base: position 6,494,832 of record NC_140436.1, read on the forward strand.
ACTACAGGGAAGATTTTATAGTAAACCATTGTGTATAAATTCTGTCAAAAGCACTAAGTAAATGAACTGGAAATACAGTAGTCGTTTTTGAGCATTTTTATATTGTACTGTACATACAATTTTATTTTAAATTGAGATTTCAAATTGATGTCCAAATAATCCCTCAGTTAGACAATCTTGTGAAATCTGCTGGAATTGTGAACCAATTTACATGTTCTGTGCTGGGGAAATGTTACTGCTAAAGATGATTCTCCAGAGATCCTGCATGCACTGATGATTCCATCTGCACAGTGGGGACTAGGTTGCCACGTCCATTTCTAATTCTTGTATGTCTTACTCTCTTCAGACGTGGCAAACTGCAGAGGGAGTCAGACTTCATAGCCAGTGTAGACAGCAGCTGGATCTCGTGGGGTGTGGGAATCTTCATTCTGAAGCCCCTGAAATGGACCCTGTCGAGTGTACTGGGTGACAGTAAAGTGCCTGAGGAGGAGGAAGTGCTGATTTTTGTGGACCTACTTCAGGTGAGCGTTTCACTGTCTGGAACTTTCCCTGGTTACCCCTGTTATGAGGATGGAATATGTGTATGTGTGGGGAGAGTGTTGAGATGGGTTTTCCTTGAATCACATTATAAAGATTTCCCCACATTAACAGGAAAGGGTCAGAGTTGAATAAGAGACCTTCATCTCTACTCACGTACATTCAAAAACCCAAGAGAAGGGAGGGGGGATGAATGGCTCATAGTTGGGACATAGAGCCCTTCTCCTCTACATTTATGTTCAGATATCAGTGTAATGGCCGTTAAATGACTTCTGTAAAATGAATTGATGGGTTTTCAGTTCATTTTCTCGTGAATGACAGTGCATCATAACACACGAGCAGAGTTGTTAGTCTCTGCTGTGAGCCACTCTTCTCTTACATTTAAAAAGGGCCTCCTCCAAGTTAAGTTTGAGGTATATATATTTTTTTCAGTACGGTATGTGTGGAAGCCTGCAAATTACTGTCTGAGCACCATCTGTTCTATAGATACATACATAAGTGTCAGGGACTGTCCATCCAGTATCTCTTGTCTTCATTGAATTTACACACGCAACTTTAAAATTAAACTGAAGCAGTGTTTATACACTTTTCAGTCATGATTATACGTGCGTCGCCAAACCTGTGAATGGCCCTTGTTTATGGCAACTTTTGACGTTTAAAAATAGAGGCAGATTCTCAACTGGTGTAAATCAGTGTTGCCCCATTTGGCCTAAGTGGCACTGCATCTGATTCCTTTAGTTGGCCCTATGTCCTTGAGTTAGCTGAACTAAAAAAATAAGCGTTTGAAATGAAAAATCAACGAAAAAAAAATCACACATCTTTCTGAACTTTCGTTACAAGCAGCAGCTTAAAAGATTATAACTCACTGGGATTATAGAGAATTCTTTTCTCTGTTGAACTTGTTTGCATTGTGCACTTGACAGCATTCAGTGTACAGTTGCACTGTTGTTTCCTGGATAGTCAGTGTCCCATATTAGAATGGGGCTTTTAAACAGCATCCGTAAAACGGTTTAAAAAAAAAAAGTGACCGTAAAGCCTCAAACGTTCACTGTGGGATTCAGGGGCAGATGGAATTCATGACACTGCATTCAACTCTTTAAAGATTTCAAGTTTAAGTGTGTCTTTCATTTTGAAAAGGGACACGTATTTTGTGTTACATGTGGAAAAAATGGCTTAACTGATCAAGTTGAAGTTTAAAAAAAATGTTTGAATTGGGACGAAGTCGAAAAGGAAAACCTTTGAGAAGCATAGAAAGGGCTATGGAATGGCTTACTCACCATGCAGTGTCTGTTGCTTATTTTGGTATATGCTTTGGCAGAGGAAACAGGAAGCTTGCAGTTCCGCTTCCTCAGGAACTGAGGGAACAAGTGATTCTCCTATATTCCATTAGCAATGCTGTTCTTAAAGAATTACAAACTTTCCCTTTTTTTAAATTTTATAAACAGTTCTTTTAATTTAACTTTCATAGTCCACTTTTAGCCCTGGGACTTCTAGAAACATTACCGTGTAACATATGCAATAAATAAAATATACCCCCAGACCTCCTAAAACACAAAAGTCACCTTTCCCCAAAGTTCTAGACCAGAGCTATGATACCAGGTAACTTATAAGCCTCTGGGAAGAGAATACAGAGAGAATTTGATTGGCAGAGGAGGAGACATAGGAGTGTAAACACATTAGTTTGGAATGGATGTGAAAGCTGATAAGGACATGGTGCTTTTTAAAAATGAAACATAAACCCTTAGTATTCCTGTGAGGTTAGGTGTGTTATCCCGTTTTTACAGAGGCGGGAGAGGTGAAGTGACTTGCCTCACTTGGGATTACTACTCCACAGCTTCTGGCTCCCATTCCTGTGCTCATATCTCTACACCGTGCTATTCTCGCTATGTTATGAGTTAAGACATGTGAACTATACATTATGTGTAGATTTGCTGGTAAAATATTCTTGAATTGATATACATGGCTTGTGTGGGCCATGATACAATGCTTTTGTGACTCTTCACCTATGTATGAAATCTACATTGGCACAGAGATGTCAGATTGGCACCCATTGCAGTAATAAGAAAGGGATCCCAATGCACGCTAACAGTTTTGTTCCTTTCCTTCAGGAAAAGGCAGAGGAAGTGTATCGCCTCTATCAGAATTCTGCACTCTCTTCCCACCCTGTTGTTGTCCTCTCAGAGTTGCGTTCACTCTGTGCCAGCATATGTCCGGATGAGAGGACATTCTATCTACTGCTGCTCCAGCTGCAGAAGGAAAAGAGGGTCACAGTCATGGAGCAGAATAGAGAGAAGGTGCAGAATGGCAGATGAAATTTAATGTTGATAAATGCAAAGGAATGCACGTTGGGAAGCATAACCCCAACTATATGTATAAAATGATGGGGTCTAAATTAGCTGTTACCACTCAAGAAAGAGATCTTGGAGTCATTGTGGCTAGTTCTCTGAAAACATCCACTCAATGTGCAGTGTCAGTCAAAAAAGCAAACAGAATGCTGGGAATAATTAAGGAAGGGATAGATAATAGGACAGAAAATATCATGTTGTCTCTATATAAATCCATGGTTCGCCCACGTCTTGAATACTGGGTGCAGATGTGGTCGCCCCAATCCAAAAAAGATGGATTGGAATTGGAAAAGGTTCAGAAAAGGGCAACAAAAATTATTAGGGGTATGGAACGGCTTCCATGTGAGGAGAGATTAATAAGACTGGCACTTTTGAGCTTGGAAAAGAGACGGCTAAGGGGAGATATGATTGAAGTCTACGCTTTCTCGATACCAGTCATGATTTTAGATAAGGAAGTGTTGAGTTTGCTCCTTCTCATAACACAAGAACTAGGGGTCACCAAATGAAATTAATAGGCAGCAGGTTTAAAACAAATAAAAGGAAGTATTTCTTCACACAACGCACAGTCAACCTATGGAACTCCTTGCCAGAGGACGTTGTGAAGGCCAAGACCAATAGGGTTCAAAAAAGAACTAGATAAATTCATGGATGATAAGTCCATCAATGGCGTCCCTTGCCTCTGTTTGCCAGAAGCTGGGAATGAGTGACAGAGGATGGATCACTTGATGTTTACCTGTTCTGTTCATTCCCTCTGCGGCACCTGGCACTGGCCGCTGTCGGAAGACAGGATACTTGGCTAGATGGACCCTTGCTCTGATCCAGTAGGGCTATTCTTACTTAAAGAAAGTGTGGTCCCATTCCTGTCTTGCATTCTGTTTGGCTGACAGGGCACTAATTTTTATGGGTAAATGCCAGTGTCTTCCATTAGCCATTCACCTTGTATGTGTACAGGAAGAAATGGTTTTTCCCCTTTATCATAAGCTGGTGGTGCGGGGCTGAGGGTCTGGAGTGTTCACTAAGTGAAGGGTCTAAATTCCACTCCCCAAACAATCTTCTAAATATATAGGGTTGTTCACTCCAAAGAATTCTACACCTTACAAGCTGATAGGCAAGCTATAGACCCGGGTTCTTGGTGTTCTTCCAGAAACACTACCCAGTGGTCTAGGACAGGAAAAAAAGGAGAACACTGTAACCAGCTGAAGATGCATTTTGGAGTGGTTGAATGTAATCGTTCCAGCTGTGATTTGGCCACAACACTGGGGTTAATACTGCAGCTCTTGTGGGGTGGGCTATACCATAGGCTTTCTGATGACTGTAAGTGGTTTTTATGTCGGTTTTACATCTAATCTGAATGATGACACCTTCAACTGTGTAGTGCCTGCTAATATTATGGAGGGGCACAGTTTAGATAGTAGTAATACTTGGTCATGTCACATATTCAAAGTGCGGCACAAACACTATGTAATTGGTGTTGAGTCCAAAAGTAGAATGCCCCCATGGAAACTGCAGTTTCTGGGCATTTCTTTGAGGCATTGTGGCTGCACACTAACGTGGCTCAAATGTGATATTTTACTGGATTATAGCATAAGCTGGCATTGCCCTTTCTTTAGACTCTAGTTTACCAGTGATCTTTTTAGTATTATGGGCCCAAAGCTGAACAGGGAACTGTGATGGCAGAGTTTACACAGTCTTTTATTTTTTTAAGGAAGAAGTCTTGCTTTCTTGGTGTAGATGTTGCTCTAGAGATTCCGGCTTGTGAGAACACAAATCCTACAGTCTGGCAATTCAGTAATTTGCTGCTCCTCCTCTAGATAGTTAAGTTTGCCCGAGGTCTGCATGCCAAAGTATCCCCAGTGAATGATGTGGACATCGGGGTCTATCAGCTAATGCAGAGTGAGCAGCTGCTATCACAGAAGGTGGAGTCCCTTTCCCAGGAAGCAGAGAGGTAATGGGTGTGCGTGTCCGTCCGTCCGTCCTTCAGCTCTGGGGAAAAAACTTTGCTTGTGACCTGGCCCTTAGTGCACGTATAATGTGTTGCTGAGGGACTTTTTTCACACAGTTACAAGAAAAAAAAAAAAAGGTAAGAAATGCCTCTTATTTGCCTGTTGGGTGCATGGGGAACGAAGTATGGTAACCCAGGGTTCTCTACTCATTTTACCCTGTGTCTCCACAGTCAGCCACTTGCCATGTGTTGTCCTTGGATGCACCCCAGAATACTTTGTATCATTTCCTACTAGGCATCCTGGAAAGTGGTTTATGGGGTGCACTGGATCTAAGTGAGTCAGTTGCAAGTGGCTGAACAGTGGTAGAGGGGAGGATGGGGTGGAGAATATCACAGCTGTTTCATGACCCCCTCCTGCTTATAGGCTTGAGCATCTCCTTGCCCTGTGTCCTTGCAGGTGTAAAGAAGATGCCCGGAGCGCTTGTAGAGCTGGCAAAAAGCAGTTGGTAAGTATACCCTGACCCTGCCTGTTCTGCTTGGGAAGCTGTGGTCTTGGAACTGTGATACGAGATGGGCAACTTCTGAGTTTCAACGTTGCATGCCAAGACCATTCTGAGACCTGCAAAACCTACTGCTATGGCAGAGGGGCTTGATTCACATGGTGTCACATCATGCAAACATTGTGGTCTGGAGGAGGATGCTGAGGAGAGTTTGAGGGCATCTCAGTCCTAACGTCAGCTCAAGGCGTGTGCTTTGCTGCACTGGAATAGTTGTTTTAAGAAGGGACTTTTTTGGGATGCTGCCTGATTTCTGATCCAAGGTTGTGTGTATGTTCCCAGGCACTGAGATGTTTGAAGTCCAAGCGAAGGACAGAGCGGCGGATCGAAGAGCTCCTTTCCAAGCTGGATGCAGTTCAGGGCATCTTGGATCGTATATATGCTTCTCAGACAGATCAGATGGTAGTGTGCTTCTTCCACCTCTTGCTTCATACGTTCATGTTGCTGCTCAAGTTTGCTTTGCTAGTGTAGTCTAAGGAACACATTCCTAATAGAAGTAACATTCCTTTCTTTTCTCCTTATTAAGGTGTTCAATGCCTATCAGGCTGGAGTAGGAGCTCTGAAACTGTCCATGAAAGATGTCACTGTGGAGAAGGCAGAGAACCTGGTGGATCAAATTCAGGAGGTATGGTGAGATGATGGTGGCATATAAGAACCGATAGGGAAACAGTGGGTGAATGTACTAGGCATGTTTCCCAGGCGGTAGACATGAGGCTTCTGATACTGTTTTGCCCTTATGCTCTGCATGTCTCTTGGGCTGTAGGATCCATACAACTTGCTTCCATGTTACTTCTTTGTCCTTAAAATACCTGCGATATTAGCACTTTAAGTGCTGGTAGATGCTCTCTGATGCTCTCTTAGAGCACTCATCTGTGTAGCGTCGAACTGCGGTCAAAACTACTTGAAGGGCTTTGTTGCACAGCCATGTACTGTTAATTCTCTTCCAGCTTTGTGACACCCAGGACGAAGTCGTTCAGGCTCTGGCAGGAATGTCAATCAATGGCTTGGGTGAGTTCATCCATTTTGTGGGCTTTCCCTCCTCTTCTCTCCTCCTCTCCTTCCCACCCCGCTCCCCCACACCATTCAGGTACTTGCTAGTGGCTGCTCTCTGAGAATAGGCAGATGTTCTCAGCCCTTCAGAGTCCTCTGCTCTACTGGTGCCTTGTAGAGGGAGAAAGCATTTACAGGTAGTCTCCTTGTGTCTGATCACTGATTGCAAGTGACTCAACAGGTAGAGTCATAGGACTGGAAGGGACCTTGAGAGGTCATCTAGTCCAGTCTCCTGCACTCATGGCAGGACTTAGTGTTAGGTAGATGGAGAACTGGGGATGGGAGCCAGCTTGCAGTTGGACTCCTCCAAACATACAGGCTCCTAGAACTACTGACAGTCCTCCAAGGTTGAGGCTGTAAACTACTGAATAGTTTAGTCTCTTTTTTGGATGGACACTCTTAGCTTTAGAAATGTCTTTCTTTCTTCCTGGTTTATCTTTACAGCACCTCCCTGTGTTGCTATCTGTCTCTTCCAAAACACTTCCCCGCCCCCAGACCCTCCACCACACATAGGCTTCAGCAGTGATACCCTCTGACTGAGGTTAGGATGTATCGGCCCCTACTACCTTTAGCAGACAGAGGCTTCCCACCCCAGTCCTAGGTGTTGAACTTTCAACTCCTTCTGCCCTGTGGCATGAGGTCCCTGTCTGAGGAAGACGCATGCAGCGCTGCTCATGGTTTTGGAGAATAGGAGAGTTGCAGTGGTTCTCTTTCTGGCTTGAAGTGACTTTGGTGGAGGCTGAAACTGGGACATTAGTGCTTGTTCTGAACTTGACTTGTAACGTCAGTGTTAAGTTTTCTTACATGAGCAGGAATCTGTGCAAACCACCAGGTAAAAGACGAGTTGGCAGGAGCTTTTCAGGCTCAGGTTCTCAAGTGTAACGTCCCCTTTGAAATGGCTCTGACATTTGGCTTAGTGTCCAGCCGTGAGTGAGCAGCTCTTCCACTGATGTAGGATTGTCCTTGCAGCACTCTCCTGCTACAATACCTTCCTTGCCCACAGGGATGTTTTGCTTATATGGTCTTCCAGCCCATTTCCTGTGCTATGAGGGTTTGTTTAATTCCTCCAGAGATTGATTTGTTTGTTCTTTACCCTAGCAGAGGTTGACAGCGAGGAACTTGAGAAGGAACTGGATAGTCTCCTCCGGGACTCCACTAAAGAGCCTGTGGACCTGCCTCCTGTTCCCCAGAAGCCTCTGCTTCCCAGCATCTCTGATACTGAGCTTGAAGCAGAGTTGGAGAAGGACAGTGGACGTATGTATCAGCAAACAGTCTTAGCTGGTGGCCTACTACTGGGATCAAAGCCAACCACATATCAAGAGGTGGTGGCGCTCTGTCCACATGCTAACAGTCAAATGTCCTGCTCTCCAAATTCACTGCTTTGCCGTAAATTAGCACCACCTGGCAGTCTTGGGACAGAGGCTAAGCACGATATGGGCCAGGAAAGCGTAGTTACCTCGAAACCTCTGTCAGTGGGGTTTCAAGGGTTGTCCTATGAGAGGGGTGCTGCAGGATGGGGAGGTAAGCATATTCTACCCCTGCCCATGTCACCCCTATTCTGTGGCTAAATGACTATAGTCTCCTTGGCTGTGAATCCAGCATTATATTATCACAGAGAGAGGACACCCTTCTCTGAGCAGGCCTACTCCCATTTACGGTGAAACAGAGAGTTCTCCTACTTTTTTATTTATAAATATTGATAGGCCCATAGCTAAAACAGTTTATCTGCCAGGTCCTTGAATATGCTGCAGGCCCTCTTTGTGTTCTTCTAGGCCCTGCATCCCCTCCTCTTTTCATGTCGGTGATACACATGCTTAAATTGGCCACCAGTCTCAGCTTCACCTAGTAATAATGAATGACTTAATTCCCTTTTTTTTTTTTTTTTAAATTAACCTTCACAGACTGGATCAAATCAGTCGTGCCTCTAGTCTCGAAAAGTAGTAAATATCAGAAGCTTCAGAGGAAGGCATGAAATCTTCTGATGATTGAATGACCTGCCCACAGAATTTTCTTCATGTCTTTGAGCAGTTAGTAACTTTCCTATGTCCTGAACCATGCGGGTTAGTATCCTTTCCATCTGAGGGCAAACCCTAGGTGGTATGCTATTTAAGTGTCAAGAAACCACTATGGATTTACAAAGTATGGGGGGCTTAGTTACTTTTTGCCTGTGTCTGTCTTCAGGACTTAGGATATGGTTGGTCTTTCTTTGACCCATTCTGCTGCTAAACGCTCACTTTTCTTCTCTGTTGCTTCTTCATTTGTAGGTTTGGCACAAAAGACTGCTTCTACGTACTCTGAACCCAAAAGAGCTCTGGGACTGGGTCTCTAACAGCGTCCTGCTTCTGTAATTTGAGAAGTTGTCTTAAGCTTGCTTAACTAGTGACCATAACTTTAAAAAGTAACTTTTGGAGTGTGGGCTAATGCCCCCCTCTTTACTGGATATCACTTTGCTAAACGACAGGATCTACTGCCATGACAATCCACCCTTTCTGGAATTGATCCTAGCTGGTGATGCTGTCGTCTCTTTAGTGTCCGTATCTACACTGGTCTCAGTTTGACTTGTTATCCCAAGTCGCCTACGATGTTCACTCTTGCCAATGAGCTCTGTCTTCCCTGCAGGATTACAATTCCTGAGCTCTCCTACTTCATACCCGTCTGTTTTGCTATGGCCAGCGTTGAGGAGAACCTGAAACGCAGTAGGATCACAGCTGCTTGACCTCTGGCTGTTTGTGTGGTTGTGTAAAACGTTTGGCACGTAACATAGGTACTGTTCTTGACACTCATCTGTCTGCAGCAAGCTTACACACATGTTGATCGTACTATCTATCTTTCCTTGTTTGTATTTGCACGATTGTGGTCGAGACCAATAACTGTTTTAGTGTATGAGACGTGTTGCCACTAGGGGGCAGCAATTGCCAGCACAAGATGAAAGTTACTCCTCTCTTTGTAATACACTAAGGCCTTGAAAGGAGACCTGCAAAGGATTTTTAAAATGAAGATGTTGCTTTTTAGGCTGCGTGATGATAAAGGCCAGCAGTGTTTGTTAAGTTTCTGCTTGTTTTTTACTTGTAGAAATAACAGATAGTTCAAGCTTAAGTCTTCCCTGCCTTTGCTGGAGAACTTCTTGGGAGTCACAGGGATGGCTTGTGTGAGCTTTTTAGACCATCACTGAATGGATGGGGATTTTGTATCCTTTTCCAAAGTGTTCCTTAGACAGAGGTATTAACAGTAAAACAGCTCATTAAACAGTCTAACAATCCTCTCTTTTAGTTTGCAGTCTTGAGATGTCATAATTTCGCTAGGACACCAGTTGTCCTAGAGAAGAACTGAATTTCTAATGTAAAAAGACAAGCAGAAGGAAATAAACTTTAGGAGCTGCCTTTGTTCATTAGGAAGAAGTGCAATTCCTCTTTGCAGGTCACTTTTACTATGCTTATCATGTACATGGAAGAGGGTAAGTCTGATCTGTCTTGCTTCCAGTTGCATCTAGCATGGCTGGATTAGCTGCTTTAGGCGAGGCAGGTGCTTCCAACTGTGCTCTTGTGTGTCCTGGCTTTGGATGGAAGCACTATGCCCTAGACATGGAGTGGTGAGTACCAAGTGTGGTCTGACCCCAGGAAAGAAGGCTATAGGGTGGAGTAGGTGTGTGTACATTTGTAACTGGTCTCCTACTTCTGTCCCCACATTTGAGTCAATGTCTGCTTATTGGGTATTAGCCCTATCCTGCTGCCTGTACCAGTGGCTCTCCATTGCTCAAGCCAGGTGGAGGGTAGTTTGGATGAATAGTAATAATGGGTCATGGAGTAATGAACAGGGGAAGGGGCACTGGATCTCGCCCAACTCCAGGAGAGCGGGGAGAGAACTACCAGCAAAGTGTCTACAGTCTGCTGCATCTGAACACAGCCAGCTTCTCTTCTACTCCCCCGCACAAATACCATTACTGTTCCTGAGTAGAGACCCTCCCTCTGTGGAGGGCATGGAGCGAGGGGTTAGCAAGTCACATGGGCCGCAAACACAATCATACTAAATCATTTTAATCTCCGTGTTCCTTTCCTATGTAAAGAGAAAGGGGAAACGTTTGCTGTTTTTTCTACCTGCTGTGTAATAAAGAGGGAAAAAAACCAGAAACGTCCATTGTGCTGCCAGTTTCTCTCTCGCATTATCTCTGAGATGGATCACATTATTAATGCTGCTCCCATGATGCTTCCAACGCCCATGATGGAAAGATGGCTCACTAAACATAAATGGGCAGCTGACAGTGGTTTGACTTCAAAAACAGAGTGATGGATAATCCATGTACCCGGCTGTTGGACGTACCCACAACATGACCTCTGTAGGAAAGAGCAGCTAGTGGTCTGTACTGCGTCTAAATTAAAACAGGCAGTTGCTTTCAGTGAGAGAGACAGCCCTGCTGGCTTGTGGTTCAGGAGCCCTGGCATGTTCATGAGCGTTGGCTTTAAAAGCTGTTTGATTTAAAAGCTGTCTCTTTGCTCTTCAGGGTATGCCATCCTTTCTGCCTCTTCTTTCCCACGTTTTTCCTTTTCCCACGTTCTTTCCATTTTATAAAATGTTGGGACTTTCACTAAGGACACTTCCCACAATCTAATAGACCTCCCTGCTCAACATTTAGAGGATCCATGTAAACGTTCCTTTCTTCAGCTTCCTTTTGTTATGTCTCGTTATGTCCCCTTAGATCACCGTAAATGACTGTGCTTGGTTATTGATCTCATTTGGATGCTTATACAGTCCCTGTCTGAGTCCCTGTTCAGTTATTACCTACTTTATTGGATTAATCTTCATCAATCATTCTCTCCTACTCTGACAATTTACAACTTTCCCTTATTGATTTTAAATTAAGGGTTAACATTTGGAATAGCAACCACTAATTCCTGTATTGTCCATCCTAGAAAGTAACTAGAGTCTTCCTTGTTCTCTACATTCCCAACTTCTCTTCCCATTTTTTTGAGGATGCCTGGAACTGAATGCTGTATTCTGCATTAGCAGGGCAAGGGGTTATTGCGTCTCTGCTGTGGGTACTGGCTCTCTATTGCATACCTTTCGCAGGGGAAGACAGTTGTTTGGTTCCCATGTTGCATTCTAAGTTACTTGTACGCTGCCTGACCCTATAATGACAGCTGAGACTTTGCTGACAGCCCGTAGTTCTAGATCCTTTCTGTAGGGACTTAAGCAGCAGAGTAGCTAACTCCCAGACAGGATAATTCCCTTCTGTGAGAGGCAAGGCATGGAGAAGTTGCTGTATATATCCCCATTGCAAGTGCGTGTAAAACATGCCAGAGAGACTATTGTTCTGAAGGGCTGGAAGAGGCATTTAAGAGTTAAATCTGAGCAGCTGGTGCGTTACTTGAAGTGGCTTGTAATTTTCATGCTTTGACTCTTGAGTGAGAAAGTAATCAAGATGACTGAATGGAAAGAAAGCTGAAAGATGTGGCTGTGAAAAAGAAGGGGGAAAATAGTAGAGAGGTAATTTAGAGAGAGCACCCTGTTGCTGGGAAGGGAAAGATATTAAATACAGAAGTGCGAAAGAATGACTTGCCACCAAAATAGAATGGTTTCTTACCAAAGTGCTTTGCAAAATATATACACAGTGCTCACTTCACTGAAATGCAGCTACTTCTGAGATGGATCAGCAGCTGTTTAATGATGCAACCTTACATCCAGTTTAGTGTAGCAAGCAAAGGATATCGCATCCAACAGAAATTGCAGGAAGAATTTCAGATGGGCAGAATGTAATTACCTAAGCTCCAATTTGGTCATGACACCAGGGTTAACAACTTTCTCTTTCAAAAAGGATCAGAGGAATTATAATGAACATTAGTTCTGCAGTCTGAGGTACGGAACCCTGGTTTTATGTCTTAGGCAAAAGGCTGTTCCATAGCACCATGCTGAAACATTGGTAAGGAACTAACTTAAAAGGAAGGACTATAACAGGGTTCAAAAAAGAACTAGATAAATTTGTGGAGGATAGGTCCCTCGGTGGTTATTAGCCAGGATGGCCAGGAATGGTGTCCCTAGCCTCTGTTTGACAGAAGCTGGGAATGGGTGATGGGATGGATCACTTGATGATTCCCTGTTCTTTTCATTCCCTCTGGGGCACCTGGCATTGGCCTCTGTTGGAAGACAGGCTAATGGGCTAGACAGACCTTTGGTCTGACCCAGTACGACCACTCTTATGTTCTTATGAAGAATGCCCCCTTCTTCATGAAAGAATCATCAACCCCACCTCCTGCAGTGCCTAAGTTTTCCTGGAATGCTTCCCATCCAAGAACTGGCCTATATAGCTTGTGAGACATGACCATGTCCTGGCTTGCGGTGGTCTTGCTTGTAGGTATCTTGAGGCACTGATTCTGACCTAAGTGAGGGACAGCATGCAACTTTGGGTTGAGACTTATGACTATGTAACACTAGGTGACTGACTTGCAGGAGCAAGCATGTGCCTACCCTATGTCCAACAATGAGAAGAACTTTTGAAATCCACGTGCTCTGCGTAGAGAGCATCGAGATGAATGTCCTTTCAGATCCAACATGGTAAAAATGATCTGCAGTGTCAAAAGGTGCCTATGCATAGAATGGTAACGCTTCGGGCTAATGCTCAGCATCACGAGAAGCTGCATCAATGCCTAATATCCCCAATCTCATGCACTTAGTGCATTAGCTTGAATCATAGAAGTGCTTTCCTGTGTTTGTATGTCCTTGGCCAGGAGTCGAAGTCTCTTGTTGCATTATATTACCCACTCTCCCTTCTGTGCTGAAATGCCTTCGTCCATTTTCCTATCGCCATTGATTGGCAAGTAAAAGGTCTGACCATTTCAAAGGTGCTAGTAAAAGTTTTAAAGAGCAAACACACCTTCTTGGTATAAATAGTTGGCAGGAACCTGCTAGAAGGCAATAGAACTTAATGAGACAAATGAAGCTCTTGCAAGCTATTCCTGTACTGTATTTAGTTAGTTTCTTTAAAGAGCTCATTCAGAGGGGATGCTGTGCCATGGAATTGATTAAAGAAGAAAAATATTTTCTTCATGATGAAAACAGAATCACTTTCTTGGCTAGATCAGAGAGAGTGGGTGTCACCTATGAACAGCCTTGAAGACAGCAGCCACAAGTAGTTCTGGGGTAGTGTCTGTTCAGGCTGAAATCTGAGATTATACAATGCATGGGGCAGGGTAAAGCTAATGAAACCAAAACACACAATAGGCTTGGGTTGTTTCAAGATGATTGACTGCTGCTTCATTTAGAAATGGTGCACCATGCCGGGAAGGGTTAAGGTCACTGCACTGTGTTGTATTACAGCAAACGGCTGAGTAATTAGCGAGTTTAGTGCTGAGTGGGGCTGATTTCTTGGGCGTGTGTGTCTTGGAAGGGTTTTGCTGCTTGTTTCTTGGCAAGTTTGCCAGTGAAGAGTTTCTCCAAAGTAGGTTAATCTTGAGAGCTGTTTCCCCAGGACCTTTAGCCCCGGAGAAATCCCTAAGGAGCAAAGGTCAGTGCTCTTTTGAGCCTTCTTTGGGGACAGACTATGTGATTCAGTGCAGAAAGAATCCTAGGGAGAGACAGAACACGTGGCCCACGGGTAAAATGCATATAAAGGGATGAAGATTCTTTAGGATGGTACCTAGTTTTCCCTGAAAAATTCAGTGGTTCCTAAGTTCTAAACCATATCTGCTGCCATTCACCTTCTCCTGCGATGAAGGCTCCAGCCTACGGGGCCAAAGTGACCCTTGGTATAACTTCGTTGAAATCAGTGGAGTTGCAGGGGTGGTGGAAATGGCCCATGAACTTGAAGACTAAACTGTATGTGAATGGGTCAGTCCTGATTCCTAATAAAGGAGTCCCAAGGGAGTTCAGCCCCCCGTTTACCCAGCGGTACTGTAGATAGGATAATAAACTGAGATCACTGAACTCTCCTCTGTAACTGCCCCAGCACCACAAGAAGGGGGAGGAATAGTGACAGTTGGTCACTGCATCTCCTCCACAGAAGGAATAACCCATAGACTCAAGGGTCAGATTTCCTTGTACTGAGCATTGGCTATGCAAGGACCTGTTAATCAGTCTGGAAGAGGGGCTGGCATTTAGATTTTGTACTAACATGAAAAAGTTCTTTGCTTTCTGTATACCACTCCATGGGCCTAGACCGTTGGAGTTGTAGCACACCCCCTGCCCCCAAGCCCTAATACAAGGATTGCCCTAATAAAGAAAACACCTAGTTGAGAATAGAAGCGTGTTTATCTCACTTTATTAAAATTGGACAAATTGAGTCCTGGTACAAAAGTCCTCATTAAATCAATATTCTACACCTATTATTCTTTACTTTAGGCCCCCTTCAAATAAAGACAGTTGTGTACAGGCCTGCCCTCGCTCCACGATCGGAGGAAGAGGACTTTGGAGAGATTATACTGCAATAGCAAGGAACTCTTTATACAGCGCTTTTCATCTATAGATCCTGAAACATTTTACAAAGGAAGGCAAGTGTCATTATCCACTATTTACAGATGGGAAAACTGATGCACAGAGAGGGGAAATGACTTGCCTAAGGTCACACAGCAAACCAGTGGGAACAGAACCTAGGTCTCCTGGCCCAGTACCCTAGTCACTAGACCATGCTGCCTCCTACTGGGAGGATCAAAATGACTTGGATTCCCACCTATCGAACTCCCAACCTATCAATAAATGTCATCTAAGCCTCCCAAATCTTCTCAACCCTGTCTGATTGCTCATCATCTCATCCCTTTCCCCTTCCCTGTTGCCTGTTTCCCTACCTTCTCTAAATCCAACCCCTTCCCCAATCTCTGCAGAAAAGTCCCAAACCCCATGCCCCCAATATCTCAGGACTAAAAGGGCAGAGATTGGAGAGTAGGGGGTCAGTGCATGGAGAAGGAGGGGATCTCACCTGTGTAAAATCTGGAGCAAATTAGCAAGGGAGGAAAGAACAGCGGCAGCAGAGCAGCTGGGTGTCTGAGCTGAGAAGCAGCGAGCATCTAGCAGCAACAGCAGAGAGTGATCCCCAAACTCCCCCTTGCACCCGATCCAGCAGCAAGTCCCACCCTGGCCAGTACAAAAGGGATTGACAGGGATTCTACGAGCGATGGATTTGTAACAGCTGATGAGCCCCCTGTGAGAGGAGGGGGAGGGAAGATTGCAGTTGAGCCCACCCACCCACCCCACACGAGAGCAGGAGGTGAGGACTGGCTCTTTGTGAGCGGCAGGCTGCATAAGAAGAAAAGTGGTGGGGGAAAAATGCCAGGCTGCCTGCAGAAGACTTGGAAAGGAGCGAAAGGTTGGAGCACTTGTGACCGGGGATCTAGCCGCGCTTGTCAGAGTTCAAGAGCTGGAAGGGTCGCAGTTTGTGCTTCTGAGATGCAAGAGGAGGAATAAAGAGGAGGCAGTTTGTGTGCCGATGGGGACGTAGCACCAGTGAGATCTCTGGGGACAGCAGGACAAAGGGAACTCATGGATGGGCTTTACCTGCTAGGAGGGGGAGATGGGCTGGAGATGATCAATGACACCCTCAGCAGGACAAGTTGGGTGGAGGAGGACAACTCGGAGCTGTCCTTGCGGGTGGCGATGGCTGCCCTGCTCTTCTTCCTCATCCTCTCTACCTTGCTGGGCAACACCCTGGTGTGCGTGGCTGTGATCAAGTTCCGGCACCTGCGCTCCAAGGTCACCAACTTCTTTGTCATCTCGCTGGCTGTCTCCGACCTGTTCGTGGCCGTGCTGGTGATGCCGTGGAAGGCAGTCGCTGAGGTGGCCGGCTTCTGGCCTTTCGGGGGCTTCTGTGATGTCTGGGTGGCCTTTGACATCATGTGCTCCACAGCCTCCATCCTCAACCTGTGCATTATCAGCGTGGACCGGTACTGGGCGATCTCCAGCCCCTTCCGCTACGAGAGGAAGATGACCCAGCGAGTGGCTTTCATCATGATTGGCGTGGCTTGGCTGCTCTCCATTTTGATCTCCTTCATCCCTGTGCAGCTGAGGTGGCACAAAGCCAGTGAGCTCCTTGCTCAGCAGGAGCCCAGCTCCAACTCCACACAGGGCTCAGAGGAGAACTGTGACTCCAGCCTCAACAGGACCTATGCCATCTCCTCATCCCTCATCAGCTTCTACATCCCCGTGGCCATCATGATCGTCACGTACACCAGGATCTTCCGCATCGCTCAGCGGCAGATCCGCAGGATCTCCTCTCTGGAGAGAGCTGTGGAGCATGCCCAGAACTGCCACAGCAATGACTGCCCCCACGAGGCCTCTCTGAAGAACTCTTTCAAGAAGGAGACCAAAGTCCTCAAGACCCTCTCCATCATCATGGGAGTCTTCGTCTTCTGCTGGCTGCCCTTCTTCGTGCTCAACTGCATGGTGCCCTTCTGCGACCTTGGCCTGCACGATCCCGGGGAGCTGCCCTGTGTCAGCGAGACAGTCTTCAACATCTTTGTCTGGTTCGGCTGGGCCAACTCCTCCCTCAACCCCATCATCTACGCCTTCAATGCTGACTTCAGGAGGGCCTTTGCCACCATCCTGGCCTGCGGCCGTCTCTGCCCCAGCAATGTGGTGGAGACGGTGAATTTCAGCAATGAGCTGGTTTCCTACCACCATGACACCACCTACCAGAAGGACGTGGTGACTCTCAGCGACCCGCACCTTCTCCCCCATGCCACCCTGCAGGCAGAAGACAATGAGCTGACTTTTGACAAAGTGTCGCAGATCTCCAACACCTCCCACAACAACCATGCCAACGCCATCTTGCCAGCCGTGGTCCATGTGGAGTGCGAGATGGATATATCACTGGAGAAGATCACTCCCTTCACCTCCAGTGTGCTGGATTGAAAAGGGATCAGGAGAGGGAGTCGGGGCGGGGAGATGGGATATGGCAGAGAGAGGTCTGTAGCAAATGGCCCAGTTTCTGGGGAGTGTGCATACAGGGGAGGGAGGAGAAGAGGAATTGCTACCCCTCTGCCTGGGAAGGAGTTTGTATTTATGTATTAGCAAGTATGTTTGTGTCTTCCTTTGTTTCTCTGATATACTCAGAAGATGACTTTCTAGGGGACTGGATGGCTTGGGGGGATGGTGCTTTTCACCTTGAGTCTACGGGTTCAAACCCAGGGCCAGCCCAGGTTGGTAGTGAATGGAAGTGGTTGATGTCTGTTGGGTGCCTTATGTCAAATGAGTTTGGTGGGTCTCAGTGTAGTTCCTAGGAAAAAGAAAACTCCCTTGTCATAGTTGTCAGTAGCTTCCTCTGGGAAACCATGGCCTTGAACAGGCCCCTGAGACTGACCTTGCCTCTCAACCCATTTAGGAGGGGAAGTGGGGGAGTTTGCCCTACTGCTCCTTCTCCCAGTCCTGTGGCTAAGCAAATGCTTTCACTCTCCTGGGCTACTAAAGTGACACAGAAAATGCAGCAAACCAGAGGGACTGCTGCCTGCATGATTGTTCATTCAAGCAGGCAGGGCTGGGTAATGCTATCAGCTTCATGGGTGTGACAGCCCTACCTATCCTGTCAGCCTTTAACTGTGGAGACAGACTTTTCTTGTGAAGCCAGTGTAGGAGAGGTAGAGAAGAGTTGCTTTACAAGACACCTTGATCCTGGCCTTTTCCCCAGCCCCCTCGCTCACATCTGTTTGCTTGTGCTACAGACAGCCATCCCCTGAGACTTAGCAGGGAACAGGCAGCGAGGACACCTGGGTTCTGTTCCTGGCTATGGGAGGAGAAGATGGTCTAGAGTTTAGGGTGGGTAACCCAGGAGTCCTGACTGCCAGCTCGAGGGGAGTGTTTAGAACAAGTTTCTGGGTGTTAGGAAGTTGGGATGCTAAGGCAGAAAGGTGGTGGTGTTGCCATGCTCTCCTGCTCCTCTCTGGGAAGTTAGTAAATAGGCACCAGTTCAGCTGTGAGGAGGTGTCTCTCTTCTTCATCGCTCTGGCTCAGGCATGTTATCTTCCAGGCCAATACAAATCCATGGCCCATTGGATTGAAGCTTTCAGGCTGCAGTAGTCTTCAATAATGGGCCCAAAGGCTGTACCAGGCTGTAGTGCTTTGGCTCATTGCTGTAGGATGCTGTGTGCTAAGGGTTTGGTCCTACATTTGGGGCAGAACCACGGGTTCTGAACCGGTGCAGAACACGCTTCGGTCCTTTCTCCACTTGCACTTAGGCCGTGTTCAGCTTCACCACACCTGTTGCTTATCGCTGTTGTCGGCGAAAGGTGCATTTTCTGTGGCAGCGGACTCCAGTCTGAGTCCTTTGTATGCAGGGAGTGGAGGAAAGAGTCAGACCCCTGGTTTCAGGGGGAAGAAGTTCCTCTGCTTCCCCCTATCCTCCATCAGTCACACTCTCTTTCTTCTCCATTTCCCCTACAGTCTCTCAACTTCCCAATCTTTCCAACCCCCACCATCTCTCCCCATTTCAACCGCTCCCGGTGCACGGTCTCATTTCAATAACAATAGCTTTTTGAGACTCACTCTTTCCTCACTCACCTGTACTTTTAAATTAGCATCTTTGCATATTTTAACTTGTGTCTGGTTGCTCCAGTACCAGACAGTGTGTGCGCGGGGGATATGGGAGAAACCCCCGGCATTGCATTGTAAAACGTGACACTGCTTGATCGTTTTTATAATGTTTTGATGGGGGATTGGTTAAACATTGCAGCAAAAATGGTATGTCCACCTTATCCTGAATACAGGTGCCTCCACTTTCTGGTATCTGCAACTCCATAGCGCTGCCAAAGCCTTTCGTTCTCTCTTCCCAACAAGCCTTAACAAAGAGAAATCAGAAGGTGATAATTAGAGAGTAACTGTAATTATCAGATACAGCCCAGTGACAGTCAAGTCACAGCGCAGTCAGTGTGGGAGGGAAGGAGAAGTGTGGGGTCCTCCCTAGGATAGCTCTGCAGAAGCGCTCACAGATGGAACTTACGCTCTTTATAATCGCCTCTTAGTACAGCAGGGTTGTCTCTCTAGTGGTTAGAGCAGAGTCAGGATGCCTGGGTTCTATTCCCTGCCATGGCGGAGGGCAGACTAATGGACAGAGTAGGAGCGGGGATTGGGAGTCAGGATTCCTGGGTGCTGTGCTCTTCAGGACCGTCATTTACTGTATGTTTATCCCGTACTTAGCACAATGGGGCCCCGCTAGGGTGACCAGACAGCAAGTGTGAAAAATCAGGACCGGGGTGGGGGGTAATAGGCGCCGATATAAGACAAAGCCCTGAATATCGGGACTGTCCATATAAAATCGGGACATCTGGTCACCCTAGGCCCCTCCCTGGTTGAGGCATTACTGCATTATGTGATAATTAATTATACTATTCCCAGCTGTGGAAGAGGAGTATTTTCCAGTGGTTAGAGCAGGGGGGACACTGGGAGTCAGGACTCCAGGGTTCTATTTGTGGTTCCACTGCTTACATGGACAAGTCGCCTAACCTCTCCGTCTCAGTCTCCCCATCTCTGATGAGGGTCTGATACCTAACCCACAGTGATGTTGTGTGAGGCTTAATGCGTGAGTGTTTGTAAAGTGCTTTGAGAAGGGCAACTAATTCATAATATTCTTGTGACAAAAGTTGGGTGAACTTGCCGTGTGTATGACGACCAAGGACTAAGCCCTTTGACAGGGGGTTAGCTGGGGGGGAGCGGACAAGCAGAGGTGGGCAGTGGCTGAAAAAATGTTATTTATTATCCGCGTAGAAACAGAGAGACTTTGCCTTTGTGTGTGCATGTTAGGGGACGGGTAGTGGCAGAGGATTCTTCGCTCCCCGCAGTCTTCAGAAGCCCCCTGCTCTTCAGGGCTGGTTCTTCCCTTCACTGACTGTACAATGGATCATTTCCCCCCAGCTCTGACTGTGACCTCCGTCAGAGTCACCCATGGCCGATGTCTTCCTGGTGCCTGCAGCCCAACTGCCCAGGGAGTGGCAATGACTGAACTGAGCCTGTGCCCTCCAGGGCATTGTACTGGCCCCTCTGTGCTACAGCAGCAGGCTAGGAAACGGACGGCAACTTCCAAACCACATGCGTGTTTCTGTGTTTAACTAGGATTTTCTTAGTCTGGCAAAAAAATACATCTCGCTCCTTTCAGTGCAGCGTGGTTTTCTTGTGGGTTTCCCGGGCAGGAGGATGGGATTGCAGGCTGCGGCGGGGCAGAGGTATTGTGGGACCGAGGCAGCACTTGTATGCTCCCATCCTGCTGAAGGCACCTCGGTATACACTCGGGGATCCCACAGCAATGCAAGAGGATGAGTCAGAGGACGAGCCCAGGCCCTGCTTCTGAGCTGCACCTTCCACGATGCTCAGCTTATTAGGGGTGGGGGCAAAGGTGGCTGTAGCCCCTGGTGTACCCTTAAGCAGCCCCAGGGGCTTCCAACTTAGGACTGGGACCCACACTTCCCTATTGGGCCATTTGGCAGCCTGGACTAGCCAGAGCGCAGTACACTCCAGCTGCTACACTTGCAGGAGAACCCTACATGGGGGCGGCCAGGGCGCTCCTGCTAGGCCTTTGCCACTGTGGAAGCCTGCCCCGTGGGTATTCCCCGGGGAGGTGCTCGCCAGCCCCAGAATGCCCTCAGGATACAGGGACCAGAAAGAGTCAGCCATGCTAATATAAGAGTTTAAGCTAACACATTTTGGAAGGGATCTAAAAGCTCAGGGTTTAAGCCAGTCTCTAACACTTCACGAGGCTTTCAAGGAGGGCAGACGATCCCACAGCCGCCTGCTGCTGGGTTGCTTGCCCCTTCCTCTGAAGCAGTTGGTGCTGACCACAAGGAGAGAGAAAATACTGGACTAGATGCACCTCAGCTGTGATGCAGTCCGGAAGAGATGCATGCAAAGTTTTGGCAGTTAGCTGCCTCCCGTGAGCCATAATTCCCAGCAATGGTCCACCACTGACAACTGGCAAGTGAAGAGACTCCTGTTTGTGAAGTGCTTGGGGATCCTGAGACAGAAGCACTGTCCAGCAGCAAGGAAACAGTTCTCTCTGCTCACTGTGACACCTAACCGTGATACTTTTCGAGCTGTGAGCAGGGAGGGAGGCTGTGACCTGATTCAGAGACTGTGAGACTGAAGCAAAAGAGTGGGAGTCAAGATTTCTGTGTTCTCTTCCTAGATCTGCCAGTGACTTCCTGTGTGACCTTGCAAATCAGGTGGCTGCTCTGTGCCTCAGTTTCCCCATTTACAAAATCGGGCTAGCAATGCAGATTCACCCAGCTGACACAGTTCCTGAATATTAACTGTTTGCAGCATGTCAGTCTCTCTTTGCTATGATAACCGTCTATGGCTATAATTGTCGAGTGAGGCGGGAAAATGAGGCTGAGGGGTATGATGAGGAAGAATGGGAGGAAATGAAGCAAAGGCAAATTGGAGCTGAATATCGGGGAAATGTCCTGGCCATTGCAATCTCTGAAACTGGAATAGTCTCCCTGGCCACAGAGTGGAAGCCCAACTGTTGGGAAATCTAAAACTTGGCTGGACAGAGGCCTGGAAATACTCTAGGGGATTAAAGTGCATTGGTCTCTCGGAGGTGGACAAGAGGGGACCAAACAGGACTAACCATGCCTGAATTCTCTTACCCTGAGGCCAGGTGAGGCAAGAGCCAGGGGTTCTATCCCTAATAGGTGTGTGCATGTAGCAGGGGGTGTGTGCTCCCATCGGCCCCGGGTGTAAGACAGGATTAAATGCAGAGGCTGCTATTTTCAGAGGGGCCTAAGGGATTTAGGTGCCTGATTCCAATTTGGTGGGAGTTGGGTGCCAGTCTCACACCTGACTCCATGATTCCTAATGCTCTGCGTTGCTGGGTGTGCTGAGCGCTGACTCTGTCCTTTGCGGTAGCTGCACACCTACCAGGGGCCCAAGATTATCCCACTAGGTCCCTGATAGGGTGGACGTGCAAAAAGAGCCCCTTGACTGTGAGGGGTTCTCCAGGTTCCCTGTAGGCACCATTCAAATGGCTGAAGCTGTTTGCTGAGACTCGGCCCCGCCACGTGGCTGGGTGGGAAGAAGCCTTAAAACCTCCATTTAAATGAAGACTGGGAGAAAAAAAGACACCCAGCGGCCACCAGAGCAGCCCAAGCGATCCGGGGAGAGGAGAGGCTTGAAGGGAAGCCGACGCGGCTTCACTGTGGCAAGTCATCATCTCCTGCCCCTGCTTGTTTGAGCCTGCGTGGAAAATGACCCGCACTCAGCTGGGAGAGCGAGGAGGTGAGATGTGAGAGAGGCTGGTTCACTGGCCAGTGGAGTAGGCCTGGAGAGATGGGGGATTGCGAGTGCTCACAGCTATCCCAGAGCACCCCCACATCTCCCACAGCAGGAGGGGCTGTCTCCATATTTCTGACCCCTGGGGCTTCCTTTCCATCCTAGGAAGGGGCTTGCTCTATATTTCATACCCCCACTGCCAATGCTGTCCCAAAGGTCCCCTTTTCCCACTCTGACGGGGGCTTTCTCTACCTCTCTGTATAACTATAGGCACATTCGCCGTCTCAGCCTGCATGCCCCTCCACCCCCTCCTGCCAGAGGTCTCCGGTGCATCTGCCTACCTACTCAGCTCCCCAGAGCCCTGCTGGGTTTTTGCTTGAGGCTCACACTGGGGTGATGAATAGCAAGTGCCAGGGTGACATTTAGCCTGATGGCCCTGTTACCGGGAGACGCAGGAAAGTGCCCAAATCTGGGAATGCTCAGGAGGAGCTGCCCTGGAGTCTATTAGAGACACAAAGGCTCATGGTTCATCTCTGTTCCCTGAGGTAAATTCCAGAGGCCACAGAAGGAAGACTCTCCTGACTCCCAGGCTGAGGGGGAGATGGGGCCACGGCATGAGGGAACCTGCCCTGACTCCCCACAAAGAGGTGGGGATGGGGGCCATTTGAGCAGAAACAGCATCTGCCTTTCTAAGGGGAGGACTCAGGTGGGCAGGCATTCTGCAGCCATTGAAACAGTGAGGCCTGTAGCTTCAGTCCTCGTGTGACACAGCCCCCTTACATCAGGATGGCACCCTAGATGGTTGCGTAAGATGCTGGCAAAGCGTGTCCCTCTCTGGTGGCTCGTCCTCACAGCAGATAAGTGCCTACTATTGCTGCTAGCTCCTTTAACTCGAGTGGTAGAGAGCTGTGCTTCTGGTGCAAAAGAGCCCAGATTCAATCCCTATGGATAATCCGTGGCAGAGTGTTGCAAGAGCCCTGGGCTGGCACTGAGTACAAAGGGGCATGCTGCTATTACACGACCAAATCTGGCTCAGAAATTGTCCTCTTGAGTTGCCAGGCTGCCTGGAGAGGAAAGCAGTCACTTCCTAGCCTGCATCAGGACTGGACTGACCCCGCATTGCTCTGTGTAATCACTGATTACATCACAGGATATTGCCTGGGTGCTGAGGGGAAGGCGATTTGGGGAAATCTACCCTGGCCAGAGGCGGCTGCTGCTGCTGCAGATTCAGCGTCCCCTTGGATTTAGCTGACTGGCACAGAAGCCCACCTCCACTCTTTTCCACCAGGGCTGCAAGGTTGGGAGTTGTGGGCACAGATGTGCCATAGCTGTGGTGAATGGGACTAGCCAGGAAAAAGGGCAAGACCCATCAGCCTAGAAGGCTACGGCCAGAAGACCTACGGGAAGAGGTGGCTGGCTTGTTCCTTTTCTGATGTTGATGGGCATGAGGAGAAGTGGGATTCTAGAACTAGTCAGAAAGCAGCCAATCTCTGTCATTATCTCTCCTCTTGAGTTTCTTTCCAAATTGGAGTCATTAGATGCTGCCCTCATCAGACAGAAGCAGGTGCAAGGGGCACAGGCAGAGATCCATCTCTGAGGGAAAGCGGAGCCTCTGGGCGAAGGATGGAAAAGGCTGAGGGTCTCTGGCCACTTGAAGGAGCCTGGCAGAGGCTCTTGTGAAATCACAGGCCTGGCTGTCTCAATCTGTATGGTAATTCAGAGCAATCAGAATCAGCAGATGGGGAGAGGCGGGAGAGATTAACCCTTCCCGGAGCAAATAGGCCAAGACAGAGACCTCTCTCCTGGCTGGGATGGGGGAGAGAGAGAGGTACTTGTCACGGCTGGGGAGGAGATCAAGGTATCAACCTTGTGCTGGGGTTCTCTAGATGGGGTAGGGGGTCGATGTGCAGACAAGTGGGTGAGGCGTAAATCCTGCACAGGCAGGTCTGACTGGACCCTTGTACAACCCCTCTCTCCCTTTTCCACCTCCTCAGTGGCTGCCTTGCTTTCGCAGCATTTTGTCCTCATCCAAATGAAAAAGTGAGAAACGTTCGTTCATTTCCCAGGCAGATAAGGATAGCGTGGGGGGATCTGTGATGAGCACCGACTGCTGGTGCTGGGGTCTGTGTGTGTGTGGGCACGCCTTGCTTCTTTGCTGTGCTGCCCACGCTCTCTCCAGGATGCCCCTTTGGATAGGACAACGATGTAATTGTGAAACACCTGTGGGGGGAACGGATGGAACGCCTCACGAAGGTTGGAAAGCTGCGCTCCAAGGTAAACAGCCCCTCAGACTCGGCATAGATTTGGCAAACACTAGCCGCACGAAGAAATCAAGAGGAAGAGGGTGACAAATGCACTTCCTGGCTGGGGAGTTATTGAAGGCTCAGAGCCAGGGAATGGGAGGCGAGGGGGAGCAGTTCATCTTTACTTTACAAACAAAGTGCTGGATTTTGAAGTGAATAGAGTCTGTCAGGGTCCAGGGATAAACTGATCTCAGTAAAGGCTGCAGCGTGCAAGCGGGTTCCACGTGCCAACCGCAAGCTGGGGCTGGCCTTCAAATACAGCCCAAAGCTTGGGCATGTCAGGATCTTGATACACACCACTCAAAGTCCTAACAGATTAGCCAGAAGTGACGATGACTTTGTAATAGCAAGGGCAGGGTCTTGCCCTGGGACAGGAATTGCACTGAGATAACGACTTCTCTGAGGCAGGGACTGTCTTTGTGTTGTCTATCTACTTTCTGGTACAATAGGGCCCTAATCTCTGATTGGCTTCTACTGCAGTAGAAATAATGAGAGTCGTTAATTACATTTTAGGAGCACTTCACTGGAGAACCGTGGGTTTATTTTCACCCTCATCCATTCTTGTGCTTAAAAGAGGCAGCATTTTAATCAGGGGCTGCAGGATGCCATCTAGTGTCCGTCTCCACTCGCAGTGGATTTTGAAAATTGCTGTGAGATCTTGTCCATTTAACATTCTTACCCTGAACTGGAGACTGCCCTGTGGCTGGGGAATGAAACTAAATGGGGCTGTGACAGACGGGTAAACAAACCTAGAGAATAGACTTCCCTGCATTTTTCAGCTAGTGTGTAACCCCTCTCCGGCTCTTGGAAGCATGTTTGTCATCCTGCCTTGTTCCCTCACTGCCCATTGCATGGTTCTAGCAATGACAAAGTTCCTTTTACACGGTATTTCTTGTAAATCCCTCTCAGCCCTTTGGGAACTCTGAGTGACCTTGGGCAAGTCACAACTGCTCAGATTTTCATGTGGCTACTGATTGTTTTGGGTGCCCAACAGTGGGACTGACTTTCAGAAGTATCAAGCACCTGCAGGTTTCTTTACTTCTGCTGAAGGTGCAGGGGCCCAGACTCAAATCCTCATAGGTATTTAGGTGCCTAATTCCCTTTGAAATCAGAGGAAGTTAGATGCCTAAGTAGCTTTGAGAATCTGGGCATCAGTCTGAAAATCAGGTCCAGGATTTTTCAAATTGGCCTCCAAAACATTGAGGCATTCAAAATCAGACTGCTTTTGACCACTTTAGTTCAAAAACAAACAAACCAACCACCTCCCGTGCCTCAGTTTCCCCATCTATTAAAGGAGACTCATGATGACCCCTCTTCCTCTTTATAAAGCCCCTTAAGATCCTTGGATGGAAGAAGCCATGTAAGTGCAGAATACAGAACTATTATTTATTTGCTGTTTAGAAAAGAGAGTCAAATTACAGGTAAATTGTGCCACATAGATTAGATGTCCCTGCCTCAAAGCACTAAGGCCTGGATCCTCAAACCTATTTAGGATTGAAATCAGTGTGAGTTAGGTGCCTAAATACCTTTGAGAATCTAGGCCCTACAGCCTAATGCCCCAATCCTGCAAGCTGCTCTGTGCACCTGGATCCCACTAACTTCAATGAGACTCCACAGGCATGGATTGCGGCCTAAAGATCTGAGCAGTGCACACAGCACACACACAGGTGCATGGGGTCATTGCAGCTGATGTGCTTCATGAAGCAAAGTAGGTGTGGAGAAGCCTGTGAGCGGAAGACAGCTTGCCAGACTTGAGCTACAAGGTTAGAATTGTTTCCATAACCCTTTGAGGATGGGGGACTATGTGCTGGAATCTCTTAAAGGGAGTCTCTGCTTAAAAAACATGTATTGCAAACAAAGAAATGTCTTTCTGGTATGAATAGTAGTTTAAATATCAAAATAGAAATAGAGCCATAGAAAATCCAGTCTACTTGTCACTATTCCTGTTCTCTGTTGGCTTTCCTCTCCTTTACTGGAGCAAAACAAATCAATGAAGTCAGTTTCCCTTTTGCGTCTAGAGAGTTTCTTTTTCCATTCTGGGCACTGCACTATTTGAGTTGCAAACTCTCTAGGGGGATATTTGTGTGTTTTAAAGACACTGGATTCCATTAGAATTTAAAACAGCTGCAGCAGTGGGAACAATTTTATTCATCTTTATGTTTTGTAAATGCTTTACTCTGAACAAATTGAAATTCAGAGCCATGCTTTGCTGATCGTGTCCCTGAAAGCAATGGTTGGGAGGTCTGCCCAAGTGAGTTCCCAGGATTCAAGGCAGAGTGACTATGGTGGCCCTTTAAGAGAAAGGGAGGAAATTCTGGAATGAGAGAAGATTCTGGAGCAGTTAATCAGAGAAAGAAGGAGAAACAGCTCAATGAGTTTCTCCAGTGATTGTGGAGTCAGTAAGTTGCTCGGCAGGTGGGGTTATGAGTTGTTTAAAAGACAAGAATAGAGAATAAAATTTGTTATAATTCAAGGGCTAGAGCTCCTAGCCTGACTGCAGGGACACGATTTTGTTTGACCTTTAGTTAGTAGCCTGAAAAGAGTGGGGGTCTATTATAATCTGGGAGCAGCAGTTTTGGTAAAACAGTGCTTTAAGTGTGCCCCTCAATAATCCAGATCCAGTTTGATTTGGGGGGAGGGAGGCTGGGTCTGCAGCCCCTTGTGGTTCCCCACCCCACTTTAAGTAGTGTCTTGTGCCTTTAGTGAAAGTCCTAACCTCTCCTAGATGACCAGTTTTTACTCTTGGGTAACCAAGTTTAACTAGTTAATGAGTTCAGTTCTTTGAAGTTGTAAAGTGCTGTATAATGTGATTGTTAAGCCTCCTTATGAGCCATGAATAAAATTATCTTGGGCAGGGATGGATTGGGAATATCCAGACGGGATCACTTCCCACAGAGACAGGGTGACACCCCCCCCCCAACAAAAAACAAACTCCTCTTCCAGTAAACTAAGATCCTCAAAGATATTTAGGCACTTTACAATTTACTTCAAAGAATTTAATGATTTCAACGGGAGTTAGGTGCCTAAATATTTCAGAGGATCGTGGCCTTAAAGTATCACAGTAGGAAGTGCCCAGCACAGATGACAACTAGAGAGGGACCAGGAGAAAATACTGCCCTGGGTCTAGCATCTGCTGAAGTAGCAGATGCTTTAAAAAAGCCTTCATGAGCCTTTAGCATAGCACAATGATTGCATACGATTGATCTCTGTGATTTTATTTCTCATGAATTATTGCTTTTTGGTTTTGTACTTTGCCCCTTCACCTGCTGTGATAGATGAGGGAGGAGCCATCAAATAACATGTATTAATTATAAATTTGTTTGTGATCATTGTTATATAGAAGTAGAACTAGTGGGTTTCTACCTTGTTTTGTGAGGTCTAACGGAGAATTACTGACGCATACCGAATCTGATTCTTAGACTGGTATAACTCCATTGCCTTCTTTAGTAACTCCTGATTTACACTGGAGTGAAAGGAAGAGAATCAAGCCTGGTAAATGTAATACAGCCCTGCCAGTGTCTTGCCCAGCTTTCATTAAGAAAAGGCTTTAATGAATCCCTAAGTAGAAATACCTGCTGGATTAGAATGACTGCATAAGAAGCAGCTAACTCTGCATCAAACATTGTTCCGGGGTAAGGCAGAAATTACCCAGCCCGACTAGTTTTTAGTTGTGTGAGTAAGGATGAGTTATGTGAGCAGAGGTCGCTGGACCAAGCCTGTAATGACCTGACTTGACCAATCATATTTTGAGAAGTGGTGTTAAGATCTAAGCTTTGGGGAGACTGCAGCACTTGGAACTGGAGTAATGTACCAAAATATTGGTGTTAACAACTGTGATAGAGAGCATCTGGGCCCCTGACTGTAGGATAACCTAAACCCCTATAAAGTACTGGAACAAATTAAGGCTCAGTTGTGCATGTAAGTAATTTTAGGCACGTGTGTCATCGTATTAAGTGCATTGAGATTATTCATGTGTCTGAAGTTGTGTTCTTAAGTCTTTGCGGGGTTGGGGACTTAAGCTATGTCAGTGCTATAAGCAATTCACCAGCAGTGCCCAGATAGCAAGTGTGAAAAATCAGGAGGGCAATAGGTGCCTATATAAGACAAAGCCCCAAATAGCGGGACTGTCCCTATAAAATGGGGACACCCGGTCACCCTAACCTACCTGTAGACGCAGCAAGATGGATGGAAGAAAGCGTCCGTGGACCTAGCTTCCGCCTCTTGTGGGGATGAATTCACTCCAGCAACCCCTTCCCTGTCTGTCGCTGTCCTGAGTGTCCACACTCCAGGGGTGGAGCTGCGGCCCTTGTGTTTGCCTGTCAGCGCTTTCTTCGGCGTGTACAGCGCCGAGCACGGGGGCCCGGGCCAGGCACAGATGCCCCGGCCATCCCCATAAATAACCCTTCACGCAAACAGCGTGCACGCCGGCGGCAGGCGGGGGGGCGGCGCCGGTCAGTCCCCGCCCACGCCCGGCTTTCTGCGGGGAGGCCGCGGGGCGGCGCCGGCGGAGGCGGAGCCGCGGCCGAGGAGCGGGGCTCGGACGCCGCGCGGTGCCGCTGCCGCTGGTCCCCGGCCTGCCGGTGAGTGCGGGCCCCGGTGCGCCCCGCAGGCCGGCCCCGGCCCCCCGCTTCCTCCGGCCCGGCGGCGGCTGCGCCTCGGCCTTCCGGGCACCCGGCGGCGGGCCCGGGGAGCGGAGGGGGGCCGGGCCTGGGTCGCTGGCCCTGCGCCCCCAGTGCGGGTCGCTGGGGGTCCCGCTGGGGGCGGGGGGATGCTTGGGGGGCGGGGGCGGGTCGCTGGGGGTCCGGCTGGGGGCGGGGGGATGCTTGGGGGGCGGGGGCGGGTCGCTGGGGGTCCCGCTGGGGGCGGGGGGATGCTTGGGGGGCGGGTCGCTGGGGGTCCCGCTGGGGGCGGGGGGATGCTTGGGGGGCGGGGGCGGGTCGCTGGGGGTCCCGCTGGGGGCGGGGGGATGCTTGGGGGGCGGGGGCGGGTCGCTGGGGGTCCCGCTGGGGGCGGAGGGATGCTTGGGGGGCGGGGGCGGGTCGCTGGGGGTCTCGCTGGGGGCGGGGGGATGCTTGGGGGGCAGGGGCGGGGGCAGGTCGCTGGGGGTGGATGCTGGGGGTCCCGCTGGGGGTGGATGCTTGCGCGGGGGGGTGGGTTGCTGGGGGTGGATGCTGGAGAGGTGTGTGGGGGGTGTTGCTGTGGGTCTTGTTGGGGCTGGGGTGGTGGATGCTGGAGAGGCTGGGGGATTGCTGCGGGTGGGGGCCATGGTGGATCCCGGGAGGGCGGGGAATTGCCTTTGGGCCTTGCTGATGTCAGTACAGGATGCAATAGGACTTTGGGTGGAGGGTGTGGGCGCGGGCTCTGCTATGCAGCCTACTCCAAAGCGCAGAACCATTGTAGACCTCAGTAGTACCAAGGAGCTAAAGCATTTATGAGTGCCCCTCTCCCCTCCCCACCCTCCCCTGCTGCCTTTTGTCACCCTCTCCCTCTGCGTCCCACCCTCCATCAGGCCACCTCCCCACTGTCACCCTGGCGCTGCGTTGCTTGGATGGTGTCTTCCTCTCCCCTAATGAGAATGACTTCGTCTGCAAGGTCTCCGAAGAACTGGACCATTTTCTGCTCCAAAACCAGCATGAGAAGTAGGTGGCTTACGTTGTGCTGTTTACATTGCAGGAGCTTTCAGATAAGGGCCACAAAACCTGGGCCCTTTTTATCCCATGTGAATAATAAGATGTTTATGGTCCCCTTTGCCCACTGTCATGCAGGATGCTTTGTGGTGTTGGGTGGCTGTGCACTCCATCCAGAGGTGGCTGCATTTCTTTGCTGCTGTATGTCTGTAACTTCAGATGGGCCCTACAGGACGAAAGATTTTATTAGAGATGGGGGGGGCTGAGCCGCAACATTTGGAGCCAGATCCCATGTCCTAGACCAGTGATTCTCAACCAGGGGTATGCGTACCCCTGGGGGAAAGCAGAGCTCTTCCAGGCGGTACATCAGCTCATATGGATATTTGCCTAGTTTTACTACAGGCTATATAAAAAGCCGTAGCGAAGTCAGTACAAACTAAAATTTCATACAGACAGTGACTTGTTTATACTGCTCTGTATGCTGTGTACTGAAATGTAAGTACAATATTTATATTCCAATTGATTTATTTTATAATTATATGGTAAAAATGAGAAAGTCAGCAATATTTCAGTAATAGTGTGCTGGGACACATTTGTATTTTTATGTCTGATTTTTATAAGCAAGTGAGGTGAAACTTGGGGTACACAAGACAAATCAGACTCCTGAAAGGGGTACAGTAGTCTGGAAAGGCTGAGAACCACTGTCCTAGACCATTCAGAACTGGGTTATGGTTTATGGCCCTTAAAGCAAGAGGGATCAGTTACAAAGTTTGAGCCTGGATCTGCACTTTCTCAAAGTGCAGGGTTTTTGCCCTGGGCCCATCTCTAACTATTATTCTTCCAGAATTATGCTGGATGCTAGCAACTTCTACAACAGCCAGTTCCCAGCCTCGCTCACTTGATGTCCCCGCTTGGTGGGTTATTACCAATAGTTTAAGATCAAACTGTTCTTCGTCAGCCCCTCCCTGCTAAGGCCTTCCTGTGCACAGTGTTCTCTGTCCCAGCAGAAAACAACTATGGGGCATGATGAACACAAACCCCTTGGCTTGGCTGCACTCCAGAAGTATGTTTTGCCTGTCTGCTTGTGCACAGATAATAAGATTCAGATGAGTTTGTGTCAGAGAGTAGAGGCTAGATGGGAGAGAGAGACGTGTTCCAGGTAGACTTGCTTGTACTCTAGTTGTTTGAAATGGATGCTTAGTACAGTATTTTAGACTGAGGAAGATATTAAAGTCCAGTCTATAGTCTATTTCACTGGGAGTGAAACTAGATGTGATTTTGGTGTGTGTATAAATACCATGCAATGTGAAACAGAATATCTTTTTTTTTTGACCTCATAATTTCTGAAGATACATATAATAAAGGGTTTCCCTGTGAATTTAACACCGTGAAAGGTGCCGGATTGAAAGGTCTCAACCTTGATGCCCTCTTGTTTATCCATAGAACAGATAAAGGCAGAAGGATAATCTTTTGGTGAAAGCACTGGCCTGGAACTGGGGAAACCTGGTTCGGTTCCAGACTCTGTCCTGTGTAACCTTGGGCAAGTCTCTTCATCTCTCTGGGTCTCTGCTCCCCACCTGCAATGCAGGGTAATAACACTGCGCTCCCTGGCAGGGGTGTTGCGAGGCTAAATTTGCCAGTGTTGGCAAGTTACATCATGACAGGGACAGCAGAGCAAGCTGACCCAACCCAGTCGTGCCCTGGAGGGGTGCGAGGGTATGTCAGGCACCACAGACTGTTCGCTCTCTACCCCCTCTGCTGTTGCTCCCAGCTAGGAGGCCAATTGGCTTTTGGGATGTGGCTCGCTGGCCACGGGGAATGGAGTTAAGATCCCCAGGAGTGATTTGGGGTCACTAATGGGGACTTGCAGTGTCTGCTTCTGCTTCTCCTTCCCCGCCCATTTCAAGCTGATGATGCCCTGTTTTCCTTTTCCAGAGTTCTCTTGTTCCCCCCCTTGTCCAGCCGCCTCAGGTACCTGATCCACAGGACTGTGGACAATGTCGATTTGTTAAGCAGCTTTTCCGTTGGGGAAGGATGGAAGAGAAGGACTGTTATATGTCACTCAGTCATAAGGTAAGGTGCTGTAGGTACAGCAGTACTTCTCCCTTACTGTGCCTTCCATCTCATGGTGCTGGGTCTCACTGCACCCCGTGAGGATGGCTTGATCCCTATTCTCTTCTGCAGATACGGAAAAAGGCCGTGAGTGGTTAAGTGACTTGCAAGGGTCACACGGCGAGTCAGTTATGAATAGAACCCAAGAGTTCTGACTGCCGGTCACATAGCTGAACAACAAAACTATCCCTCCTCAATTCACGCAATAGGCCTGAATTTACAACTGTGGGTAATTTCACCCCTTGGGGTTCAAGCAGTACTCGTCAAAGTGATGCTATGACAATCGCCAAACTGCCTAGTTGTACTGAATCCAGGCAAAAAGCTAACAGCTTTACCCTACTTTTGTAATGCAGTGAATTCTATTTAGATGCGTAAGGCGAGGGAGTTCGGTCTAGTTGGAGCACAGGACAGGGAATCGGGAGGCCTGGGTTCTATATCGAGATCTGTAAGGGAGTGTTGTCTAGTGGTTAGAGTAGGGAGTCAGGACTCCTGGGATCTAGACCCAGATCTGAGGCAGGGAATGGGGAGTGCTGGGTTCTATACCCCGAACTGGAAGGGAGTGTGCGCTAGTGGTTAAAGCCGGGTGTCAAAACTCTTTGAATTCCGTTCCTGTTCTGTCATTTCCCTGTGCGATCTTGGACAAGTTACTTAACCTTATGGTGCCCCAGCTAAAGGGACGTTGTCCGCTTAAAAGTCGTACGTATTAAACATCTATTTGTTATGTGCACTTTAAGATTAAAATGCGAGAATTAAAAAAACAGATAAGTTTGTCAGTAACTTACGCTGTTTGGTCACGTTGTTTTTTCTCCCCTGGCATTTCTCTCTGTGAAGAATCGGCAGAATTACTTTCACTTTTGTGCACAGTCATTTTTGTTTTCAGATACTCACTGCTGCAATGTTTGGGTTGCAAAACCTCCAGAGGGACATTTGTATGTGTTTAAAAACAGAAGTTCCTATTACAACCTAAAACAACAGTATGGGGCATTTCAACACATCTGTCGGACTGAGATTCGGTAGAAGCTCTTTTTAAAAATTCTGAGTCAAAAGAGAGTTGACTATGTCTCTTTCAGTGTTAGCCTGGCGATCAGCCTGGATTCAGGCCGGAGTGGCTGTGATGTCCCTTTTAGGTGGACAGGTGGAATTCTAGACCGAGGAGCGAAGCTTCTTAGCGCTGCAATGTCTGGGCCGCAGGCTCTGCAGGAGATGAATGTTTGTTGTTAAAAACAATTGTTTTCATTGACCCCTTTTTAAAAAAATTGTAGAAAAATTCCTGTTAGTCTTAGGGATTTGTCAGAAATTAAATGTTGGGCCAAATGTAAGTGGATGGGCTGCCCCTTTAATCCACCTGTCAAAAGGATAGATGATGCAAGGCAAAATACTGGGAACTTGTGCTTGCTTTTGCAGGGTGGGTGTCTGAAGCCGCTGTTGTTATATTGTCCCAAGTGAATAGGAGGAGGTGTAGAATTTTTTTTTCCATCAGGAATTAGAGCCCGACGGTTTACTCTGTCCCTCACTTTGTTTTGATGATCAGTTGGGTGGCGCATCGAGGGATGAATGCAGAGCATAGCCCAGGGGTGGGCAAACTATGGCCCGGGGGCCACATCTGGCCCTTGCAGGTGTCTTAATCCAGCCCTTGAGCTCCTGCCGGGGAGTGGGGTCTGGGGCTTTCCCCGCACTGCATGTGCCGGGGCTCCTGGAAGCAGCAGCATGTCCCCCCTCTGGGTCCTACGTAGATGGGCAGCCAGGGGCTCCACACACTGCATCTGCCCCAAACGCTGCCCCCGCAGCTCCCATTGGCCAGCAGCCGCGGCCAAGGGGAGCTGCAGGGGTGGCACCTGCTTGTGCCTCCGCGTAGGAGCAGAAGGGGGGACATGCCACTGCTTCCAGGAGCTGCTGGAGGTAAGCGCCACCCAGAGCCTGCACCCCTGACCCCCTCCTGTGCCCCAGCTCCCGCCCCAGCCCTGATCCCCAGCCCGCCCTCCGAACCCTTCGGTCCCAGCCTGGAGCACCCTCCTGCCCCACCAGCCGGAGCCCGCACCCCAACCCCCAATTTTGTGAGTGTTCGTGGCCCACCATACAATTTCCATACCCAGATGTGGCCTTCGGGCCAAAAAGTTTGCCCACCCCTGGCATAGCCGGTTTTCTGAATTAATAGCTTCTTGTCTCCCCTTCTCATTTGTTGCTCCTCAGGCTTCGCTGCCGCCTGGTCCCCTTGTCATGTGCTAATGCACGTGCTTGGTTCCCTCCTTCCCGTGTATGCAGCTTAACACTTGGTCCTTTTCTCCTGATGTGCCCTGGACATACTGCCCAGTAGCTGCTTTCCTTTCTCTCCATCTTCCCTCGATGCTCCTCTCGGTTTCCTCCTCCTCCTCTGTAGCACAGCGTGCTAAAATGGCAGCTGCTTTTACAGGCCTCCAGGCTCCCTTGCAGTGAAGAGCCTAGTCCCTTGTGGAAGCAGCTGGAGCGGAGGGTGTGAAGCCAGTGCCCTAGTAACTTAGCCAGCTCTGCACAGATCACCAGCAAGTGATCTGTGGGCCGCAGTTTGCTGTGAAGGACACGTGCATGCACTACGTTGGTGACGGTGTGTATGGTTGTACTTTTGATCTTGTCAATAGTGCTGACTTGTAATAGGAAGGAGGGGAAGCTGCTCCTGCTGAAGTTTGACTACAGCATGAAGTGTCCCAGCACATCATGTATTTCCCTGCTGTTTTGGCACTAGGTTGCCCGAGGAGCCTGGTGATCAGAACAGTTCCTGCAGCACCACAGCGAGATCCCACCGCCCTCTCCAGCCCAGAAGTAGGGGAGGCAGAGCCGCGGGGCCGCGCCATGCGGAGGTACCTGCCGATGGCTCTCAAGTCAACAGAGGAATCGGCAGGACTAGGCGGCAGCCCCGGAGGAAGCCGGATAAAGCTTTGTATGTCCCCAGGGTGATGCGCGAAAAACTGGAGGAGTTGAGAAACGAAAACCTGGCTGGAGCTGGAGCTGAGCCAGATGGTGATGTGGTGCAAGAGGCAGGGAGCTGCATTGAAAGTGCAACCGATGGGACCCCAGAGGAGTTGGGTAACTTTGAGGCCACTACAAATTCCAGCAGGGTAGCAAGTAATCTTGATCCAGTCCCGAGCAAGGAAATTCCTGAAGTCCAGGGCCCTAAAGAGGCATATGAAGAACATATTGTGTGTGAAATCCGTGGTGATAAAAGTAACACGTGTCCAGTGGACTGTTCAGATGTCCCTGTGTGGGAGTGTGCCAGGAACCTATCTGTATTGGAAGGCCAGGATAAAGACTGTTCAGATGCCCGTGCATTGGAGTGTAGCAAAACCCTATCTCAACGTGAAGACCAGGATAACGGCAGTACAGATGCCATTGTATTGGAGTGTAGCAAAAACCGGCACCAAGGAGAAGATCAAGATCAAGACACCATGGATGCCACTGTATCGGAGTGTAGCGAAAACGTACTGGCCCTGGAAAACCAGGATAAAGGCTCTACGAATGCCACTCTATCAGAGTGTAGCAAAAACCTGTCCCTGCCAGAAGACCAGAATAAGGAGTCTGTGGATGCCTCCTTATTGGAACAAAGCAAGAACTTTTCAGTACTTGAAAACCAGGATGAGGGCTGTACAGACACCATCATATTGGAGCGTAGCCAGAACCTAAGTCTCCCAGAAAACCAGAATCAAAGAGGTATGGATGCCCCTGGAATGGAGTATGGTAAAAAACCATCTATACTGGCTGACCAGGATAAGCACCGCATGGATACCTCTGTACTGGATCGTGCCCAAAAGATATCACTACCAGAAGATGGGGATGAGGATTGTACAGTGCTGGTGGGCAGACTGCGGTGTGGGCTGGAATTGTCTGCAGAGGATAGAGGCATGGAAAACCCTGCAGTGAATGAGCAAGAGGAGAGCAGCGTAGAGGACGACTGTGGCGCTGAACTCTTGCAAGAGGTAAAGGTTTTGATGGGAATGTTACCGTAGAGACCGGATTTGTGACAGTAATGACCAGTGGATGGGCTGTGGATTAGAGATGTGGCAGTGATTTTAAGAGGCTCTGTCGTCTTCCTCTAAAAGGGAGAGGAGGAGCCCTTGAGACACCTCTTTGTCATGGCTCTGGCAGACGTCTGGTTATGGCTCCTGCTTGCTTTTATTGAACCACTTAAAAGTATAGAATCGTAGGACTGGAAAGGACCTCGAGAGGTCTTCTAGTCCAGTCCCCTGCCCTCGAGGTAGGGTTAAGTATTCTCTAGACTGTGTGACTGTGAAATGACTGGGGAGTGGATGGCTCAGGCAGTGGGCTGTGTGGTACACACAGGTGGGTCTCAATCCATTTCCTAGCAGCCAGGGGTCTCCATCTTAAAGCCCTTCTGCTGCTAACTGGGTCTGTTGAACAGCACAGGCCAAAGACTGAATGGGCGATGGGAGCTGAATTCCCCTCTCATCCCTATAGGGGTCTTTCCAGAGCAGGGTGCAGGCATGTTGGTTGGAGCAGCATGTAGGGGAAAGCTGGTGGCTAAACTGGTTATGCCATTTTCCGGTGGGATCAGTCCTAAGTATCTTACATGGCTCCCATTCCTGTAGTATCGGAGCATCTCATGATCTTTAGAGCATTTATCCTGTGAGGCAGGGCAGTGCTATTATCCCCATTGTACAGGTGGGGAACTGAGATACTAAGTGACCTGCCCAAGGTCACACTGGAAGGGTGTGGCAGAGCAGGGAATTGAACCCAGGTCTCATCCCAGGCTTGCACCCTAGCCCCTGTATATGTAAAATGTACAGGCATACTTTGTGCTTGATAGAACATTGCATTTTTGAAGACCCCTAAATGTCCTTGCTCATTGGCTTCTCCTGCAATATTAGAAATGCACCTTGACATCTAACACTCTTCTCCTCCCAGATTGCAACTTACTTGACTGTAAAGGACATTAGCGTCGAGAAGATCCAGTTCGATTATTCCAGCTATGGGGATGCACAGATCAATGAGGGAGATTTTGGACATGTTACAGAGATCTACGATTTCCTGCCATCCCTGAAAACGGAGCATCTGATGGAAGCATTTTCAGAGTTCCAGTAAGTACCTACCTCAGAACAGGGCAGTTCCTGCTTGCCGTCCGAGCTTAAAGACATTCCGCTTGACATCAGTGGTGCCAAGTGCCTGAGTGAAGTGAGCAGGATGCGTGCAGCCTTGCATACATGATATAAATTGTTTCAAGGGCCAGTGCAAGAATCTGACGAAGTTTCATTGCATTTCAGTTCTGTCTTTGCATTGTTTTTAGTGGCTGGAGCACCAAACTGGGACTCGGAAGACCTGGGGTCTATTCCTGGCTCTGCCACTGGCCTGCTGGGTGACCTGGGGCAAGTCACTTTGCTGCTCTGTGCCTCAGTTTTCCCATCTATAAAATGGGGATAATGTTACTGACCTCCTTTTGTTAACCTTTTTGAGATGTAGTGATGGAAGGCGCTATATGAGAGCGAGGTGGTTTATTTGTATTATCCTCGATTTCTCTATAAAAATAGAAATCGTGATTCTTTAGGCCCTAATCCGGCAAACACGTACAAAGGTGCATGACTTTAGTCATGTGAGTATCATATGGATTTCAGTGGGACTGCTTGTTAGGTAGGTGCTGATATTATAATAATAATATTATATCGGCCTTTCATCCGTAAAGCTCTGTTTTTCACAATCTTTAATGTTGTTATCCTCACAACACTCCAGTTCCGCACCTTTCAGAGGCTAAGTGTCTTGCCCAAGGTCACAGAGGAAGTCTGTGGCAGAGCAGGGAACTGATCCTAGCTCTCCCAAGTTCTAGGCTAGCGTGCTAACCACCGGACTATCTTTCCTTAAACGGCCCTCATCACTGTAGTATCAGAGTTCCTGCGTAAAATTACACCTGTTGATTAGAGTTCAACTCCTAAAGTATATTCAGTCCTTGGGGTCGCTGCTGAAAATGCAGTAAGGATTGGGTCCTTACTTTGCTCTTTCAGAGGTAAGATTGATCGTGTAAATGTGTAGCACGGAGGCAGTAATCCAATGAAAGCTCCTTAAGGAGTGCATTGATTGTCGTGTCAGAACAAAATTCATCCCCTTAACAGTGGAGCTGTGACCAGCGTCCACTCTGCAAAAATGTTTGATTATTGCATCTGCAGATGGATACGCATTCATGCTCTTCCCTACCACCTGCTTAATGTACATAATGGTGTGGTGGTAAGTTTCTGCAGGAGACCCTGTAGCTTAATAGTAACGTTAACTCCGAAAGACACAAGCTACTTTTTACAGTCTGTCCTCGGCATTTACTTTATGCACTTAGCTCTGATGGGGGACCGGGCTGACGGCTATCATTAAAACGAAACTGATAGTTTTCCAGTTCTCATGCCCCTAGCATAAAGCAATGGCATTGGAGTTTCCAGTGCTGCTGGGGAGTCTTTGAACGTTTTGGTTGGTTGGCTTTCATGCGCTTAAAAACTCTCTCTCTCTCTCCCCCCATTAGGTTTTGTACCACCTTTTTGGTACCCCTTTCTGACGCTTGCACTTCTTGCACCCGCATTCCTGTTGACATTGGAGGAATCAATTTGTCTGAATGATACATAACGCTTAGCTCTTTCCATGACACATCCCAAATCTGGGATTGGAATTAAACCATGTGTTTCTTTTAAAGAAATGTGTAATCACTGGGGGCAACAAGCCCTTGGTGGGGGGGGGGCACTTGAGTGGGGTTCAGGATATGTGGATTCTGTGCCCGCCTCTTCTATTAAGTCACTGTGGGGCCTTGAATAAGTTCCACTTCGCCCCTCTACTTCTGTCTTCCCACACCTACAAAAAGGGGATAATGCTTTGTAAAGCACTGGGTATCTAGGGATGAAAAGCACCCCTAAGTACTGATATTACTAACTGACGCTATTTGCCAGATTGTTTATGGTGTTGCTCTCCTTTTTCTTTGTAGCAAGAGTGGTTTCAAAATTCAGTGGGTCGATGACACTCATGCCCTGGGTATCTTTTCCAGTCTGGCAGCAGGTAACGTGACTTGATTCTTTAGTAACCTATGGCGTTGGTGGGACTTCACCAATGTTGCACGGTAAAGAGTTGCGGAACCTTAAAATTCCACTTGCCCTGTAAGCTGAATTCCAGTGGGGGTCATTGGGTTTCTGTTACTAAAAAGAAGATGCCCCATTCCTTCTGGTAAGGTGAAATGTGGAAGAGCCAGGTCCACAGCGTGGTATTGGTAAGGAAATCGTATTTAGGATTAAATCCAATTTCATCCCAAATCGCACATTCTCACTGGCAGTTGAAAAGAAATCCATTTCCCTATGTGGGCGTGGAGAGTTCTCTAACTTCTCATCACCCTTGCACACCCTATGGAAGTGAAAGTCTCTCCCACAGCTGTTAGGCGTCCTGGTTCCTGAATGAAGCAACCTTCTGTCACGGTCATGGGAGATACCGCTGACAGTGCATGCCAAGTCATTCCAGTTCTGAATCTAAGCAGCTGCAAAACATTGATGCCAGTTCCCTGCCCTGCCACCTCCCCCAACTTTAAACTTCTTTAAACCACAGGTTCAACTTCTGACACAAGAACCTAGAATTAATTCTGCATTGTTGATGTTCTCTTCTATGAAGTACATGTTCTGCGGAAACTCTGCTTTGCAGGTTTTTAATTGGCTTGGGTAATAACCAGGCTGCTGGGACTCCCTGTATAAGGAATTAGTGTGTGAATCATTTTGCATTTTAGAAATGAATCCGTTCTGCCAACTGGGTTTATTCTCAAAAATGAACAAAATTCTAGCAAGCCTACAACAAAGGGGACATGATTAACGGCTTGTGACATCTAGGTCAAAACACCTGACCTTATGGCAAACTTACCCCCAGCTCATAATGTTCCTTAGAGCACTTCATGTCTGGCTGTGCGTATATGCAGAAAGCCTTCATTCTATATGTGGGGCCTGATCCTATCATCCCTGATCTGTCCTGAACAAAGCAGTTACAAATTTCAGTGGGAATCTTGCAGGCCCAAGGCCTACGGGATTCAACATGAGTGAATTGAATAAATTCCGCTAAAAATCTAAGGCCAGATCATCAGCTGAGATAAAATGGTGTCATTCCATTGGCTTCAGTGGTGGTGTGTTCACTGAACTTTGTTTATAGTTACAAAAATTCAGCTTGTTGACCATAGCGATCTTTATTCTTTGAAGCATCTCAGGCCTTGGGACAGAGTTATCCTTCTCTAAAGATCCGATCTTTGATCCATGGGACAAGACAGTCTAAAACCAAGGCACTTCAGCGACCAAGTAAGAAACCTTTGATTTGCGTTTGCTCCTTGTTTTGCATATCTTCTGCTGCTAGGGGTGGTTACTGTGGCTAACTTATTAATTATACTGGATTTAAAAATAAACCCACAGTAAAGACCTTTACTGCTTTAAGAACAGGTGTTTACTCTTGTGGCTTTATTGGCACTGTTGTGGTGTAGGAGGGTGAGCTGAATTCTTTTCTGCCTCATGCATCAATTGTCACCTTAATTCTGCTCATGGAAGATTTTGAGTTATGATGCCTGAGGCAGAAAGAATCCAGCTGGGTCTGTAGATTAGAAAAGTGACTGTGAAGGGGAGCACATCAGAGGTGGAATAAGAGTATTAACACACCAACTCAGTCTTGTTGCAAGTCACTTTTCTGACTTTTGTGGCACACCTCAAAACCATCTGCTGCCTTAAGGAGTGGCGTGATCAAGTAGTTGTCTTGTGTGTTTGTAACAGGAGAACAAAGCATGCAGAGGAAGATCACAGATCTTTATTTTTTAGCATAGGCCAAAATTTTTATAGTTGGGTGCCCACAGTTAGGCACCTAAATAACTGACCTGATTTGCAAAGTTGCTTTTCACAGACAGCTCTAATATCAGAGAGAGCTGCAGGGATATCCCCACCCTCGAAAATCAGACCCTATGGACACCCAAGCTTAAAAATCTTGTCCGTAGCCTGTTAAATACCGTAACTTCTACATTATTCCACCTGTCCTCTGCTAAATGCAGCCTGCTGCTGAATGCATTATTAGTAAATATCCTTTTGAAAAGCAGCAAGTCCCACCAGGAGGCATTGTGTACAGTAACACAGGAGCCAGTTCCGCGCTCTGGTACAGTCACAGTTCCCACTGACTTCAGGGAGAGGTACCAAAAGTTTTGGGGGTAGAATTAGATTGGTGGTAAGAGAGCCTGTGTTGCACTCTGACAGTACAGACGGGATTGACTGACTGGTTGCTTTTAAGCACATGCTTAAACTCCATTGCTTTCAGTGGGGCCTCAGCACTGAAGCACGGACTCTGGTGAATGTAGGGCTCCTTTTCGATGCCACTTGCTTCAGTTGTATAAAGCATAAATAGCAGTCAAGAATGAGATCTGTTTCCACCATTGATGTTGGGGATCTGGGGTGTATATTAATTGATGTTAATAGAGACTCATGGTACATTTTCCCCCTACGCTAATTAGTTCAAACAATTAAATATCACAGAAAATGAAACCAATAGCAGTTAGTACTTTGTGGTTGGCATAATTTTTATTATTCAGTAGCAGATTCAGATAAAATTGTTTAAGCTTAGCCATTCAGAGTTAGTAACATTCAGTTCATTTGATTACTTTAAAATCATACTGTAATCAGTTATGCTTGCTGCAGTAAAAGTGAAATGTCATGCATCTTGGCGCAATATAAAGATTTCACTGTACATATAATTACCGTGTTTGTCCAGTATATTGCAGTCAAAATAAATTTCAGTATTAATTAAAAGGACACTGTCATTTTTTTACCACTTCCTGAGTTACTAGCATGGCTAGATTATTGAAACTGAATTTTTCAACAAATCCAATTAGCTTTTCCCACTTTTGTTCAGCTTGTATGGTGAAGGGACTGGTCTAGTTCACATCCTGATTCTTGTGCGCTAGGCTAGGGGTGTGATATCAGGGTTGCGGAGGAATGTTTGAACCTGAACAAAATTGTATTTAATTAAAAAAAACCCCGTTTTTACCAAAACCTAAACTAGCTGACAGTGTCCCCTTTAGAACCTTGTCAGGAATACTGGTGATTTATTTTCCAAGCTGTGGAATGGATAAATTGAGCCACTGTCCCTCTTGTTTTTTTTGCTGCCGTTGGGCTGCCTCCAGTTTTTTTGTTTGAACAATCTTTTAATAACCCAGGCCAAGCCATATTGCTCACTGGATGATTTCAAGTTTGCAAACAGTTAAACGACTCTACTGGTATCAAATCCACTGTATATTAAACGAACGCTTATTGAGCCTGTGGGTTTGGACTTGGTAAAATGTTGGCTTTTCTTTTTAAAAAAAAAAAAAAAGTAATCATTTTGAAGCTTTAACAAGCCAGCTGGTGGTTAACAGCAGCAATTGCCAATAACCTCGGGCAAATGGGCTCTTCAGAAAAGCCTTTTAAAATCTACACAATCATTTCAAAATGTTTAGGAGTTGAAGCAGTCTGCTTTCCGAGGGGTTAGCACTAGGCTTTCAGAGTGAGTGTCTCAACTGATGTCAGTTTTTCTTGGTATCTGAATTGCTAAATTTTGCCAGGAGTGGTTCTGAAGCAGTTGGTGAATTTTAATCACTGAAGGCTCTCTACCACTGCAGTGAGGGACCAGGTTAAGCTATTTGAATATAACACTTTGCCTTTTGTCTTTGAATCTATGTGTATTACAGACAATAAATTTGGCCCCTCAGCATCCCATTGAGGCAGGTCAGTAAAGTCCCCTGGTGTGAGGTAGGATGGTTGAGAC
This sequence comes from Lepidochelys olivacea, assembly GCF_965140295.1. NCBI lineage: Eukaryota > Metazoa > Chordata > Testudines > Cheloniidae > Lepidochelys > Lepidochelys olivacea. The sequence continues at coordinate 6,538,227 of NC_140436.1, forward strand.
AGTGGTGAAATGACTTGCCTGTAATTGCACGGTGACTCTGTGGAAGAGCTGACTCCCAGTTATGTAGTTTAGCTACAAGAGTGTGTTCCTAAACTAAGAGAATTTAATTAGGGGGACTTCCCCCTCTCCTCCATTTTGTTTGATTTCTCATCTGTTTTATTTAGAGCTCCTTCAGCTGGCTAAAGAGAGACCCCAGACTGACACTGCAGTGGCTAGAAGGCTGGTGACAAGGGCTCTGGGGTTGCAGCACAGAAAGCAGAGAGTCTCAGGTGGTGACGTGCTACATCCTGGGAACTTGGAAGAGTAAACTGACCCTGGGCTGAAGACAAGCTTCAAAGGAGCATGGGTGGGATAGCAAACTGCATGCGGAACAGTGAGTTGCCATTAGGACACACTGTGGAGTTGGGTTTTTTTCCCCCTTTAAATGAAGGAAGGGAACAAGTTTACTGTTGTTAATATTGAACTCCCTTGTTGCATTCTGGGAAATGGGCCACCTAGTTTTTCAAATTATTTCTCACTAATCCAGGGTACAGAGGCCACTGTAAACTAGCTCTTTACTAGGGAGAGCATTTTATCTTAGTCCCCAGCAGGTGTTTATCAACACCCTGCCAAAGCAGCTCATTGCCACTTTGGGGTGATTGGTAATCTCCACTCATGGGCTGTGATAGCTACAACAGCAAAGCCTCCTTGATCTAAGCACTAAATTCTTTTAAAATGTATAAAGCCTCTCATAAGAGCTGCCCTAGATTGAACGTTGTGGGAGGGAAGAAGGGAATACTTTGGGCCTTGATTGGAAGCAAGAAACACAGAGCAACACATTTGCAGGAGTTAATAGCTGTTTAATGTTTACTGAAGTTGTAAAGCTGACGTTTGTTAAAATAAAGTTATACCACAAAACTGATAAGCAGCAAATGCATGTGGCAGCATCAGTTTTTCTGGATACACAGTATGTAACAAGCATGCTCAGGGTTGTGATGGTGCAGTATTTCAAGGAGCGTTCTTATCCACTGATTTGGGGGGGAAGCCAGAACTTGACATCCCCTGATCCTGAGAGAATGCTGCAAGACTCCCACTGCAGGAGCTCAGGCTTTTGAACATTCTTCAGGCTCAGGCCTTTACTAAAGTCTCTCCTCCTCAGAACAAAATGGAGCTTTCCAGATTACTGTAGGTGCAAAACTTTAGCCAGATGCCTCTCTCTAAGCAGAGAGGAATAACTTAGTATTTATTAGATACATACTTGAAGATCCTCTGATAGACATTAGCAAAGGGCTTGGCAGGCATTCCTTACACCTCACAACACCCCTGTGAGGTAGGTTAGAGAGAGCAAAAATGAGGTTAAAGGGACACATCCAACTTCAATCACACTTTAGGTGCGTAATAAGATAAAACATTTCAGTCCAGTAATGTTAGTATAACTAAGTGATTTTCCAATTTGCACTCAGCTGATGCAATACCAGCCTTTGCTGTAACTTAAGAAGTGACTAGAGCTCAGGTTTGTTGAAGTCCCTTTAGTTGGTTTGCTGACTCAGAGCAAGCGAGTGGGAGTAGAACCCAGGTATCCTGGCTCCCAGTCCCTTGCCCCAGCCACATGGCAGAGGGGTGAAAGAACTAAATTTCCAGGTCACTCAATGAACATACACAAAAATGGCATATAAAACTCTTTTCTGGGCAAAGGAGATTTTTATTCAAGTAGGTGTGTGTCTGAAGACATGTAGCAACATGCGTCCTCAAACAAACAGAGGAACACACTTAGCACCATTATGCATTTACCGACGTGTAAAATCTCTTTTAAAAAATTGCTTACACAGGTGGTCTGACATAACGCAAAGATCCAGATCCCTGACAGTAAAGGCCAATAAGTTATCTTTGTAAAAGTATATTGATGATACAATGATTAACTATATTCACCCTTTAAAGAAAAGGCTCAGATGTAATATCTATCTTAAAAGGTGTTGGAAGGAAATAGATGTACATAAAATCATTTGGATGAACAGCTTAGTGTGCAGCAGAAATGCTGTTTAGTCTCCCAACACAAGGATGTGTGCTAAATAATGGAACTTTTCCAGGTCTAGATTGCATAATTCACTTGTAGCTGTGTGGAGTTCTGGTAAGTACTGTAGAGAACACAGTGCGTACTAGCCCTGCTTTAGATGTGCCTTTTAAAGATCAAACTGTGAGTGGAGCATTTGAAATGAACAAGCTTATGTTACAGTATTAAATTACACTTGGCAGCTTCCTGGTGTCAGGAAGGTGCTCCAGTTTTTCTTAGCTATGTGCTAAATTGGGTATTTTCATGGCAGGACTGAGGAGGAGTTGGATTTAAGTACCTTTAGAAAAGCAATGTCCGTTCAGACTCGGCTCAAAGCATAAAGATGCTAAGACAGGAGCAAGGCAGCTGAGAGGGAAGTATGTTGAAACACTGTCAATGGTAGGGACACATGTAGGTTGTCCTCACCCAAAGGAAACCACCGCCACCTCTGTGATCTGCTCACTGCAGCCTGGAACTGTGCAGATGAACAAGGTGGGAGGGAGTCTCCAGTGAACAGGTTAGCCTGGATGGATGTGAAGCCCTAGCTGCGAGGACATGGGGGCCTAGTGGAATTAAAGTCTGGTTCCAAATCATCTTAATATTAGGAGTGAAGTTACAAAGCGAATTCTGTTTCCTAGTGTGCTGAGCACCTGAAATGGGTATGGAGGGTGTCGCTGAGAATAACTTACGATGCTAATTTGAAGTCCATGGTTGTTTACTTGGTTTCTTTTTCTGTGCAGTGGTTAGGGAAGTTGCAAACAGGCATCCCTGCTTCCTTAAATAATGGGTGGGAGGCCGGCTGCTCTACCGCGTGGACACCTGGTTATTTGTGAGTCCGCTGAAGTGATCAAACTTCTCTTCCATTTCTTGGCCTAAGGAGTCACCTGAGAGAGGCAGAGAGAACCAGGTACCGTCAGCAAGGTATCACTTGAGACTGTGTAAATTATGCCTCTGACACCAAAGGCAGATGCACAACAAACCAGGTAAATTGAGTAAATTACGCCTCTGTTTCTAAGCTGCCACAAGGTGAGTTTTCCTCCACACCACGGGGAGTTCTGAACTTGGATCAAGGGCCATTGCTTACCTTTTGGCTATTTAATTCTATTAACATTTGACAAGCATATAGCTCAGCTTCAGTTCATACACTACTGAAGGAGTGAGGGGAAGAATAAAACTAACACTTGGCTGTACACCTCACCCAACATCCCACAATTTCCTTCCGAGATCGACCAATATCATCTTTTGCACCTGCGCAAAAACAGGAACTGCTGGTAAGTGACCTGCCCCATACAACAGAGCAAGTTAGTGGCAGAAGCAGAACACACAATTTGACTCCCAGCAGCTGGCTCTAACCTGTAGCTCCCGCTGCATGCCATAGCAACAGCTATTGTTTGAACAGCTCAGCTTAGCTTCCCCCGTGCTCCTGCTTACCTAGATGGCAGTTGTACATCCAGATGCGCTGTCCATCATACCGGCTCTTGCACTTCATCACGTTGTTTGAATAATCCGATTCTGCCACTTCGTAGTTTGGGTTAATGACGATCTGGGAAAAGGTAAACATCATAGAACCAATGAAAGATGTTCAGTGAAATGTAAATGGCAAAGAAGATGGTCTCTTTCTTTGGTGTTTGATTTTTATCCACGCTGGTGCTATACAATGACTTTAAAAGAAACAGATTTTTTTTTGATAAAATGCTTTTTGAAGAAAAAAACCAATCTAAAGGTAGTTTTAATTAAGATACGTTATAGCTCAAAGATATCTCAGCATGGAATAGGAATTTTACATTCTTACTTGATAGTATGAGACAATATATTCATGGAACTCATTTACAAAACTTTTCTTAAACATTACAATCGCTCATGGATTAGGGACCCAATTTCATGGGGTTCCCGTATAGATTATTTAGGTTAATCTTTCTAATCTACCCAATGGGACTCAATGCTCAGTCTTGCAGTTCTCAGACTGTGGATTTGTGGCTCTAGAGACAACATACTTGTTAACAGCAAAAATGTTTTTAAATAAATAAATACATAGAGAGGTGAGAAATAACAGACCTCAACTCTATTGTCCCTCTGCAAATTTGTGTACACAGAGTCAATCCCTTACCTCTCTCTAAAAGTGCAAAGGTTCAAAAAGTTCAAGGAATAGAAGATTGTTGGGGGTGGAATAGATCTGGACAAGGAGAAGAAGTCTGGAGATAAATGTGAGAAGTGAGGGACATAGGGTTGTTTTGTTAAAATATATGTTTGCTGTTGAAGAAAAAAATACAGAATACTTAACGTTGTTGTTTTAGTTAAATAAAACAATTTAAAGTGTCTGTCTGGTGATGGTCTCCTCCTAAGACTAATGATAGTTTACCGCCCAATGACTTCATAAATATCTGCTTCAATTACCTTTGGTAAATGAAATAACCAATTAAACATTTCATTTTCTGATAGAGCTGTAAAACTAATCTGAAAACTTTCAAAATAAATCACTATTTAAAAATGTACAGTGTGTACCTTCTAAATATGAAACCTACATCTATCTCTGAGTTGTGAAGAATATGTATTAAGATTATAACAACCAACAAGAATGCACTTTTACGTAGAAAGCCATGACTAAATCAAGTCTTTCTGAGTGGTGATTTAAATCAAATCCACCCCATACAGCGCCTGGCACAGGACTAGGACTCCAAGGTCTACGGTAATACAAATAATTAAGAAGAAGAGCTGGTCAGAATATTTTTAAAAGCCTGCATTTTTTTCAAACTATTTTTCAGTTTATTTTCTGACCAGCTGTATTAGTAAGTCCTTTAAAACTCTTTGCTACATCACAAGAGATTTCCTTAGACACAATGAAACAGTTTCGCATGGAAGAGGATTTTTCACATTTGATTGCAATATTATTTGCATGCTCGCAGTGCCCAAAGAGCTAGGTGCTTCTCAGTCCCAACTGAAGACACTGGACCTGCCTCAAAGCTTACAGGAAAAGGGGAGGCTTGATTGTATTTAATAGGACAGCTGTCAAGACCAAACTAATTTATTTAAAAAGCTTTCTCTCTGCTCTCTGTGTACATGAAAGGTTTTAGATTTTTTACCCTTTCCATAGTTGGTTTGAATTTCAGTTCACTTGGGCAATGAAAGTAGCATTAACGTGAAACTGACTGAAGTAGCACTAGTGGATTCCCATGCTGCAATGTTGAAAGGAGTTGAAAGGAGTGCATGAGAATGATCAGAATTCTTTTCACTCCTTAAATTACAGACAATGCTCTTTACACGGGGGTTTGTAAAACACTTTATCACCAGTCACCTAAATTTTTGTCCGAAAATGACTTGAGAGCATTTCTGAAGGAAGGCTGGAACAATTGTACGGTATTCAAAATATGGTGCAGATCATAGAGGATTGGGGTTGGAAGAGACCTCAGGAGGTCATCTAGTCCAACCCCCTGCTCAAAGCAGGACCAATCCCAACTAAATCATCCTAGCCAGGGCTTTGTCAAGCCGGGCCTTAAAAACATCTAAGGATGGAGATTCTACCACCTCCCATTCCAGTGCTTCACCATCTTCTTGGTGAAATAGTTTTTTTTCTAGTATCTAACCTACACCTCTTCTCATGATCTGTCTATTGTAACTGGCCATGCTACCTTGAGCTTATTTTTAAAATCACTTAAGATTGATAGAAATGTAACCAGTTTGCTGCTAGATACCAGTAGACAAGTGACCACCTCCACTGCCCACATTCCAGTCCCCACATACCTGGAAGAGGTAATCTCCTGGTGGGATATCAGTAATGTCAACCCATTGGCAGTCAATATCATGACGATAGACATCCCAGCATCCCACTGTGATTCCTTGTTCCCCAAAATTAGCACATTCGTACTGTTTCTGCACATCTACAGAGGAAAGAGGTGTGGACACAGAGTGCATGTCAGAACAATCGCAGCTGGTGTGGTGGGTATTCTCTTAACATCACTATGAGACAGGCAGTTCCTCTGTGAACAGAAGAGCGTATACACAGTGCTCCTGAGGTGAATATCGTATCTTAGGATAGTGCGTCCATCCCAAAGCAGCATTTATGAACTCAATGGATAGGAAGCCCCCTGAAATGCAGCCACTTCTGGGGTGGAATGCAGCAGTGTTTGTGACAGAAGGCCACAATGCTACATGAGAGGAAGTAAATAATTCTGTGTCCTTTTGAAATTAGAGGGGGAGTTTTAGGAAAACAGAATGTAAATACATGAGTTGGAATTTATCCGTGACAGCAGGTTAGCACTTCTCATGTAGAAAGTACCAGTGGTTCCTTCAACTCCCTCAAGAGACTTTAGGTCTCATCCAAAATGTTGCAGCTATAACAGTCTGCAGGGGCAGAGAACAAGATGATATCATGCACACCTTTTTCCTACCTAATCACCCAGATCTGTGGCTAGGAAATACTTGTGTCATTGGAAAATCTGGCCTTACATTTCTGACTCCAAACAGCCCTGCACCCAATGAGCTGAGCACGTTTGAAGCTCGTTATTCTTCATGTAATGGCACCAGGAACCTTTTGTAAGCACCAATAGATTTCGACTCTTTTCGTGGTTTAAAGACTAGGAAGCATTGACCTCCTTTGCCTCAAGAACAATCACAGCTCTTGGATGAGCAAGTTCGCCATCCTCCCTGCTAAGGGACATGGCTGGGTCTTTGGATTCTGAGAACACCAATAAATTCCCTACACAAACTTCCCACACTATGTGGATATAGCAAGAGTACCTGCTTCACATTCAGTGTCTTCCAAACAGAAACTGGCTTTGTGTCCTTCGGCCACCTTGGTACCATTGAGGTTCAACAGGTCGTAGTGTGTGAAAACCTCCATGCTGTGATAATGTCTGTAAGAGACAAAGAAATATAGTCTTTAGTTAGGATAGCTGTTAACTTACTGCCATCTTAAAAGCATAGCGTAACCCCTAGAGAGGAAGGATGATCCAGTGGTTAGGGCGTTAACCCACAACTTCGGAAAGCTGGGTTTAATTCCTTGCTCTGCCACAAACATCTTGTAGGACCGTGGGCAAATCACTTAGTTTGTGTGCCTCAGTTCCCCTTTAAAATGGATGAATGCTGCCATACCTCATGCATTAGAGAGCGGGAAACCAAGAGCGACTGGGGCCACATACGCATCTCAGAGAGATGGAAACCTTAGCCACCTTAGTTCAAAGGGCACAGAACATTAAGTTACTGGCCAGAAATTAACAGCAGAATCAGGTAAATTTAGTTTTGAGCTCCTTTCACTCTGCCTCAAACAGGATGGCTGGGTTCATACACACAGCCCACTTCATAATTTTAACCGGGTACTAACAGAGTCAGCTTGATCCTGTCTGCCCTGCTGTCAGACAGGTTCCTGCTCTACACAATGGCATTGTAGTCAGGGTGGTTCCAACAGTGTGGATAAATGTGTGTGTGTGAGGGAGCAATATTGTGCATCAAGCCACTGATTCAACAAAGTTGCTTAACTTTAATCATGTCTTTAAGTCCAACTGAAGTCAGTGGGACTTGTGCATAAGTGCTTTGCTGAATACGGATGGACTTAAAGACATGATTAAAGTTAAGCATGGGCTTTGCTCAGTCAGGGCTTAGTTACACTGACATAACTCAGATCAGAATTTGTCCCCCGCTCCTTGGAACCAGTGGTAGAGCGAAGTGGCTGGAACATGGTTGTTGCCAGCATGGTTACCACCAAAGGCTCTCAGATACCATGGTGATAAGCACGTGAACAAAACAGGCCCCAAATCCTGCCATCTGATCCCTGCGAGCAGACCCGTGCCAAGCCTCACGGATTTTAGGAGCACTTGGGATGGGCCCCAAGAGTTCATCCGCACCGAGCCGATTGCGGGATTGGGCCAATTGCACAGAGCCTAATCCAAAATACATTGCTGAAGAGCTTTTAAAAAGTGGCTCGACTTGAACAGAAAGCAGAACTAGCCTTCTGCCTGTAAAAATAAATCAGGGCTTCTCAGTAAACGGTGCTCCCGAATACTGTCGGTCAGATGTTTGCAACATCAAACTACAGATGTGTTCATTTAACTAAAATGTGCTTCCAGACCAACGAAAAGCATTTTTTCCCTATAGGAAAAGAGGATTTTTCTTCATCCAAAATTGCTTTCACTGAAATCGCTGCCGGATGTTCTTAAGTCTCCCTTCACCTGGGCATTAAGTGGCTTTTCTCCATTTTTGTCCTGCTCCTGTATCACACGCCTGCTGAACAGGGGCTTCCAGTCCCCGCCTGAGACGGCTGGAAAAAAGAGGAGCATTCTGTGGTAGCCAAGCTGCTGATTTTGAAGTAGTCTATTTTGGCTGCCTCCGCTGCAAAAACATTTAGAACCTAGGGTCTGACTCAGTTCCTAAAATATGTGTTTGCATCATTCCAACTGGTGCTTATATTCCAGTATTTACAGACTGGAGAGATGCAAGAGGAATATAGTTCATGTTCCTCCATGTAAACAATCCAGTTTCAAGCACACAGAGGGCCTGTAGCCTCTTCCCGAGCCTCTCCTCACTTCATTTAAGATGTTTTCCAAAAGACAGACCTTTGCTCCTTTTGAACAGCCAGTCTCAGTGCTTGGATGCTGTTGGGCCATGGTATTGTATGAGTCTCTATGTAATAAGAGGGACTCTTTCACAATGTAGCCACCTTGAGCAAGAGCCAACTACTGAAGGCTCAGAGAGGAACGGAGCAGGCAAGCAGTACAGAGGACCACAAAGAATCTGGAAGCTGGTGAAGAGGGTCAGCTGGATAGAATAGTCCCTGTGGAAGGTACTGCGTTGCTGAAGCCTCTCTACTGATCCCTCCTTATAAATGCTCACTCACTGTTTGGCAGACAGTGGAAACCTGTCCCCCAGTAGGGTGCTGAAAGCAACGACAAAGGGGATGCAGGTTTCTTCTCTCTATTGGTAAATCTCAAGTTGGTTTCCCTTTCCATCTGCCAGGCAGGATCTCCTGTTTATTTTCCATCTGTTTTGTGCAGTTGTGGAGCTGGCCCTACCCCCTCCAACCTCGCTGGAGCATGGTGGAGATGTCCTGACTCGAATGAAAGTCTGCCCAGAAGATGGACCTTGGTTCATTAAAAGCAGGTTGGCTGATTGCGGGAGTCAAATGGGAAGGAGATACAGGAGGAAGGGCTCCAGCTGGTCAAAGGGAAAAAGGAAGGGAAATGGGAGCGGAGGTTTCTGGGAGCCTGACTGAGGAGATATGAGCGATTATCTTTAAAGAGTCGTGGAAGACAAGTGAGATTCCAGAGGACTGGAAAAGGGCAAACAGAGTACCAATCTATAAAATGGGTAATAAGGACAGCCTGGGGAATTACAAGACCAGTCAGCTTCACTTCTGTACCCGGAAAGATAATGGAGCAAATAATCAAACAATCAATTTGCAAACACCTAGAAGATAATGAGGTGATAAGTAATAGCTAGCAAGGATTGGTCAAGAACAAATTGTGTCACACCAACTCGATAGCTTTCTTTGACAGGGTAACAAATGGATGGAGGTGGGGGTGGGAGGAAGTGGTAGAGATGGTATATCTTGACTTTAGTAAGGCTTTTGATACGGTCTCGCATGACCTTCTCAAACAAACTAAGGAAATGCAACTTAGATGGAGCTAATATAAGGTGGGTGCAAAACTGGTTGGAAAATCATTCCCAAAGAGTAGCTATCAGTGGTTCACAGTCAAGCTGGACGGGTATATGAAGTGGGGTCCCAATGGGATCAGTCCAGGGTCTGGTTCTGTTCAATATCTTCATCAGTGATTTAAAACATGGCATACAGAGTACACGTATACAGTTTGTGGACGACACCAAGCTGAGAGGCCTTGCAAGTGCTTTGGAGGATAGGATTAAAATTCAAAACAATTTGGACAAACTGGAGATATAATCTGAAGTAAATAGGATGAAATTCAATAAGGAAAAATGCAAAGTACTCCACTTAGGAAGGAACAATCAATTGCACACATACAAAATGGGAAATGGCTGCCTAGGAAGGATCACTGCAGAAAGGGATCTGGGGGTTATAGTGGATCATGAGTCAACAGTGTGACACTTGCAAAAAAGAGCAAGCATCATTCTGAGAAGTATTAGCAGGAGCGTTGTAAGCAAGACATGAGAAGTAATTCTTCCGCTCTACTCCACGCTGGTACAGCCCCAACTGGAGTATTGTGTCCAGTTCTGGGTGCCACATTTCAGGAAAGATGTGGACAAATTGGAAAAAGTCCAGAGAAGAGCAACAAAAACGATTAAAAGTCTAGGAAACATGACTTATGAGGGAAGATTGAAAAAACTGGGTTTGTTTTGTCTAGAAAAGGGAAGACTGAGGGGGCGACACGATAACAGTTTTCAAGTATGTAAAAGGTTGTTAAAGGAGAAGGAAGAAAAATGGTTCTCATTAACCTTGGAGGACAGGACAAGAAGCAATGGCCTTAAATTGCAGCAAGGGAGGTTTAGGATGGGCATGAGGAAAATCTTCCTGTCAGGGGGATTAAGCACTAGAATAAATTGCCTAGGGAGGTTGTGGAATCTCCATCATTGGAGATTTTTAAGAGCAGGTTAGACAAGCACCCGTCAGGCATGGTCTAGATAATACTTAGTCCTGCAGGAGACTGGACTAGATGACCTCCCAAGGTCTCTTCCATTCCTACAATTCTTGGCACCTGTCCCTTAGCTTAGGGCAATCAGGTGGTGAGCTCTTGTTTGAGGGTTATGGAACCATCGATGTTTCTGTATTACAAACCCCTTTGCATCATCCATGGGGAGGTAAGGAATTTTACCCAGGAACAGCTCAGCGTAGGCTACTTCTGGTGTCCTTCAGTGAATTTTGATTTCTCAGTAAAGCAAGCCACAATGAGATTCCAATCAGTTGTGCTACCTGGCTTCATCAGTGATTTTATATTGTAATAAACTGTGTGTATGCGTTTGCTATTGGTTGGAATCATAACTGCTTAAGTGTGTGTCACAGGCCATATACTCTTAAGGAGCTTCTCCTTTACTCCAGTGCTCCGGGCCTGTGCTTTTGAAGCAGAAGGACCCGAGTTCTATCCCAGATGTCTCCATGAAGCCTGAGTGGCTGTGGTGTGCAGCACAATGATAATGGCTCAAACATCTAGAAGAGGCCAGTTAGTGCTATTTGGGATGGTGGCTTTGAGATGTGGATGTGCCCATGTCCATGAGGAAATGGAGCCACCTCATCTCTCATGGCCAATAGAGGGCAGCAGAGTGGACTGTGTCTTTGGTGCTTGCATTTTGATTCGCAACAAATGCAGAGGGACCTAAGCACTCACCTGTGACAGTCGTGCCAAATCCAGGCGTGGCGGCCATTCTTCGGGCGGAAGTCAGCCTGCCCGTTGTTGTGGATCTGGGAGGAGAAGCGCAGGAGCCTCCTGTAACCAGTGGACACGGACGTGTTGGCAGCCGAGGTGGCCAGACAGTTCTCCTCAAGCGCACACTGCAGCAAGAACATCGGGCGGTCCTCCAGGTAGGAGGTTTGCTCCACCACTTCGGCATTGAGCACCAGATCCGGGGCAGCTGGTCGTGGGGAAAGGAAAATGTCTTTAGACCTATCCACACCAAAGCGACGGTTTGCCACTCAAATCATATCCCAATTGTAGCCATTGGCATAGCTGCCCCGCTGCACAGTCCTAGAGGGGGCAGGACAGGACCACAATCCGCGCTGTTTGAAACCAAGGTTTTCAACAAACTGCAATACACATGGCAGTTGGCTCAGGCTTGAGAAAGTGCAGAGATGTTGCTGGTGAGAAGGTCAGTGCAGGAAGCAGTGGCAAATACCTGAGTTTGGAGGAGGAGAGGCAGAGCACGTGGGAAACAGGAGGCTGTTCCCAATATGAGGTGGAAAGCCAAGGGCTGGAGAAGATGCTGGAGAAAGCAGTTACAGAGGAGCCGAAGACGGAATGAAAGTAGAGACTGAAGAAGGCGCACGAGAGGAAGAAAGAAAATCAATGAACTGAACATCAAATAAAAAGCTACGTCCCTACTGCTGCTTTTTGGACATTTAACTCTGTATTATTCAGACAGTCAGTGGATCCTAACATTTGCCAGTGTGTTAAAATAGAAAGATGGCCCAATGATTGGTAGGAGCCTCCCTCTTTCCTCCCAGCATCCCAAGAAAAGCCCTTTGGAAGGGAAATCTCCATGATCAGTATCACTTTTCTAGGTGTCTTGACGATTGGAAGAGGAAAACCAAGTAACTCACTTTCTGAGCAGGAAACTCCTGCGGCAAAGCGGCCGCCACCTCTGGGGCACGACACCTGGGCCCCGTCGTGCCGGCAGTGCGCCAGGGACATCTCCGTCCCGGAACACTTCACGCCACTCAAAATGACGTCATTGGCACTGACATCTCCGTGCCAGTACCAAGTTTCCTAGGGAGAGAGAGAGAGAGAGAGAGAGAGAAATGGGTCATTTGATTCCAGTGGCAGGTGCTCCTCTTTGGGAGAATGTCCAAGCACAGGTCACTGCCGGAAGGACAGACCCCACCGGTGTACTTTGATATGCAAGTTAGATCCATCCAAATCCCATAACTCCCACTGGAGTGAGGGGCAAGTGAGTACGAGGCAAACTATAGCACGGGAGACAGCATCAGGGTTCTTTGTGAATGCATGAACATTTGCATCTGTATTTGGAACGAGCCCTTTTCATATTTCTGGAGAGGTAATGCTCCCCTCAAAGCAAATCATTTAGAGGCCATCAAGCTAGGAAATGCTTATTCTGAAGGGAGACAGAGCTCTCACATCTATCACTTTGGGGCACATTTATTCACTTCAAAAACCAGGTAAGCCAGTTATTAATGATTTGCAGCACCATAGGGGAGACCCAGGTTTGAATCCTGGGTCAAGATTTCCAAAAGGGCCCAGGTGATTTTGTCTGCTAAACTTGAACCACCTTAAAGAGGCCTTGATTTTCAGAGGGTGGGTGCTCAGCACTGTGTAAAAACTCAGCCCCCCGCCCGCCCCTTTAAGAGCTCACAAGTTGGGCAGCCAGAATCACCAGTCACGTTTGAAAACCCTTGCCCCAGCCTTCAAAGGCTAAGGAGATCCCACTACCCTTTGGAGCAAATTGTAAGTAAGTGGTTAGTGTTCTGGGCTACCATGCGGGAAGGCCTGGCTTCTGTGCTAACCTCAGTCATGGGCCACCTGGCATGCAGAGATCCTGGAGCTGGGCTAATGTTTGCACAAGATGAGTTTTGCAATTCATCAGCCTGTCTCCACATTAAATTAGCCAGGAGCCACTTCCAGTTTAATGAGCTGGATGGGAATCCCTTTTTCATACGGGTACCAGGCTCCCCAGAGTGTGTGACCAGCCGCTGCTGTGCAGGGAGGCAGGAAGCAACAAGCAACAAAAACATAAGTTACTGTACATGGAGTGAAAAGAGAATTTGTGTCCATTTAGCAGGAGGAAAACTTAAAAAAAAAAAAAAAAAAAAGTTCCCCCGGCCCATTTTAAAAAGGAGGAAATAGTAGCAAAATATATATAACAATATTCACAGACATTCTGGTGCCATAGCTTTATCTGTAAATGTATTATCACGTTGATTCCTATATTAGGAGGCCTGCTTGGGCTTTTCTACCCGGTCAGAGATTGGGATCTTCATTAACAGGTTATCAGCGAGTTGCCCTGACAAGGGTACATGATTTCATTGTTTGACTTGCTGCTGGGATTTTGTACTGTCTTAAGTCAACTGAACTCTGTAGCAAGTGTATATATTTGTACACATAGGTATGCAGTCAGCCCTCGTGACATGGGTGTTGTACCACACCATCCTTAACTAACTCCCTTGGGCTTCAAGCCGTGCAATTTAGATAGAGCAAAGTTTAGCAATCTATATAAAATGAGCTGGAATTGTTGCCAATAGATATTTTAGAAAATGGCACATCCTGCCTTTTGTGGCTGTACTGAAGCCGCGGGGGTATCCGAGACAATCAGATGTCTATCTTATGATAATACTAAGCCCTTTGGATCTACAAAAAGCACTGTATAGACTTTTAACTAGTTAATCTTCACAACTGCCTGCGAGGTATTATCTGCACTGTATAGACAGGGAAATGGAGGCACAATTTAAGTGAGGTTAAATGACTTGCCACTGAGTTGCAGAGAATAGAAATCGGGGGATCTGACTCCCAGTCCCCTGCTCTAAGGCAGGAGACAACACTTCCCTCCCAGAGCTGGGAGTAGAACCCAGGAATCATGAGCGTCCTTTGTGCTGAGCATGGGTCACGGTTAAACATGGTTAAAAATATCTCTCCTTGTTTTTGGATATGTTTAAATTCCACTTTGCTGTAGTCCAACTCTACATCCACATCTCCACCCAGCCAGTTTATGAATTCATCCTCTCGGGCTGTTGGGATGGGCAGATACACTGCCACGTTAGGATGGGTGCCTGGCAAATAAATCATGTCTGCCTTGCAACATCTGTGCATCAGGGAGGGCCAGCAGGATGCTCCAGCATGAGACCAGAATGCTGTTGCATGACTAACACCAGAGATAGAGAATTAACAGCCAGACTGGCCTGGTGCAAGGCAGAGATGGTGTCAGCCAGAAAATAGGAAAACCCAGAAGATAAACAGGAAGGAATGTTTTGAAGCAAACGTTTTCCTATCGGAAACAAACGCGTTAAAGGCCTCTGACATGATTTTAGGGCCAGGTCCTCAAGTCCTCAACTCCCCAAGGGTAGCAAATGGTTCAGTGGCATAGTCTGAAAGGGTAACATGCTGTACCCAGAAATTGTGAAGTACTGTCTGCTGAGAGCTAGACAAGAACAGGAGTATCTCTACTGGTTAGAGCTGGAATCTAGGACCCAGGAGTCCTGAGCTGAGATTTTCAAAGCGGTTCACAGGATTTAAAATTAATGGAAGATGTGTTATTAAATCCCCTGAACAGCTCGGAAGATCTCAGCCCTCCACCTATTCCCAGCTCTGCCTCTGTGCAACTACGGGCAAGCCACTTAGCCTTTCTGTGCTCAGCTTATGTAAAACCGAGATTGTTATATTTAACAACCTCACAGGGCCGTTACGAGACTTAGTGGTTTAAGAGACAGGATGGTCTAACACCTATAGCCCCTCATCTGGATCTCAAAAGATCTAGATTCAGTTTCTGGCTCTGCCATCAACTTCCTGTTTGACCTTGGACAATCTGTCTCTCTCTCTGTCTTAGCTCCCCTCCTGTAAAATGGAGATAACATTCCCTCTTCCCCTGCTTTTACCCGTCTTTCCTATTAAAACTGTAAGTTCTTCAGGGCCGGGGACTGTCTCTTACTAGGGGTATGTACAGCACTGTGGGGCCCTGATCTTTCTACTGTAATTCCGTGTGGGGACTGCTTGGAGATCTGCAGCTAAAGGGGGAACTGAGTATAGTGGATTAATTGTATCCACATGAACTCCAAATTCCAAATTAATTGTAAATGTAGACAGTTTCCCTGGTGGACCAATGCAGGATTATTCCCCACTGTCCCTTGCCCTGTCTAGTAGTCCCAAGACTTCTTCCTCCTGGCTAAGAACCCAACATTGGTTGCAGCTGCAAGGGGTGAAGTAAAAAAATCACCTTATGCTGATCTATGTGAAAGTGTCAAAGCTGGGAATGCATTTCAGGTAGAGAAGGAATGGTCTGTACCATGGCTGCTGTTGCAACACACTGTCTCATTAACCCTGTTAGCAATGCCCTCTGCACACACAGCTAACCCCTGTTCCCCACAGTGTTGCTTTATGTTCATGTGTATAATGCACCCTGGTCCCACATAAGGGTCTTTTCTATTCTAAATACCCGCGGCCCCTGCTAAAGGAAAATATCTCGTTTCAAGACAGCCTATTGGTGCCGCGTCAACAGAGCCGGGAGACTGGGAAGGGCGGTGTTCGATGGATGCAGCCGCCCTGGGCTCTTGTACGCTAGCTTGGCAGCTGCACAAGAAAATAAACTCAAAGAGCCAAAGCAGCGGCTTGTGAAGGTGGATTGCTAAACTAGCTGTGAATTCAAAGCCCTGCATGAGAGAAATGACAGCACTATGCCCCCACCCCAATCCCTGAAGAATTAGGCCCTTCTGACCAGTGCTAGGACATGGTGGAGGGAGGATCACCATCAACCTGAAGGCCTACAGCGGTGGGAAATCATTGCCTGGAGGCAGCCTACAGGTCACTAGTTTAGGGCATGACGAACTAGAAGAGCCCAAAGGCCACGAGGTTAGTGGCATCTCCACTAGGCCACTCACCCCAAAGTTGTGCTGGTGGAATAACCTGGGCAGCCTCAACATACCAAAGGTGGGGAACAGCAACTCAGCCTTCCCCTCAAAGCACAAAGGGGCAGGCTGGCTGGCTGGAGAAATGGGATGGGAGAGGGTAGTCGGCCTATCAAGTGGATTCCTGAAGACACCGGGGAAGAAGTGGCTGCATGGGCAAGCCCCTGAAGGAGGAACTGGATCCTAAGGGAGTGCAGTTAAGGCCTCCCGATCCAGTAGAACTGCTGCCAGGTAAGGGGAGGCTGGAGCCTGGTGGGGAAGAAGCTTCTTTGGAGGGTCTCTGGCTACATTAACATAGGAGCATTGTGCAGCTTTGGCCGGCTCCCTCAAAAGCTTTTGTATAGGAATTACAACGTTTGGATTGCCCGGGGCCCTGGAACCCTCTCTGCCGGAAGGTGGGTTGTCTGCGCCTCCCGCTTAGATGACAGCTGTTTAATCTCAATGGTCTTCCAAGGACCTATATGCTCCATCTCTAGCCCTGTTGGTTGCTCTATGATAATGCTGTCTAGAGTCTGCCATGTTCACTGGGCCTAATATTTAACATTCTCCATGGAGATCCCAGATGGAGTCGTTTATTACACAGAGACAATAACTCACCTACCACAGAGCGGCACTCAGGTTTTGCCTAGAGTCTCGCCTATCTTCAGAGCGAGCTACCCAGTCCCCGGCAGGATTCAGGAGCTATTAGTTATTTGAAGGCCTCACTCTTTACCCACATTAAACAAGCCCAGGAAGGCAGCTGGCATTATTTTGTACTGTGTTATTAGGGTGAAGCAAGATTGTGCTAGGCACATCGCATACCACAGCGAGACAGTCCCCTTCCCTGAAAAGCTTGACATGTTTGCCTCAGCTCTGGACAAGGGTCTTTCTTGGGACAGGCCTCCGTTGCTGCCCCATTCACTAGCTGTCCTGCCTGGCTGGCTTCCTTTATAGGGATTGCATTCTGCCTCCCTAGTCTCCTACTGCCATTTCGTTTGGATCGTTTGGTAACTCTCTGCTCCCTGTCTTAAGCTGTTCTGCAACGTTCCTGTGTCCTGCTAAGCTGCTGCCACATTCTAGCCTAGAAGTGCAGGGCAGAGAAAACAATCCTATAGATAGTCTCTGTCAGCCAAAGTGCTGTGGGGGGGGGCGTCCCTTACGATGGAAGTTGTCACAACATTGCCCCAGATGTGCCACAGAAACCAGCAGAAAAGGAGTTAGGAACTGCAGCCCTGAGATGCAAGTTTCCAAAAGGTTTGTTTTCCTTGGCAGCCCTGCCATTTCTGCCCTAGGGCAAGTGATATGGCTGCTCTGGTGCCCACTATGGTGGCAGCCCTGTCCTATACCTATCAGCCATGATGTACTTTGTAGTGCATGCTGCACCCAAGGCTAGACCAGATCATTCTGGACTCACCGTGGGATGGAGGCTGTGGGCAGTGCATTCCTGCAGAGGGCATTCAAGGAGCTTGTGCATTTGTTTCGGACAGTGAGAGAGAGAGGTAGGAACCTACTTGCAGAGCATAACTGGTGTCAGCCCAGAGTAAAGGGGTCATCGAGATCAAAGAGTTCCCCTTGGGATTTAAACAAACTCCCTTGGGCTGCTCCCAACCACTGCACCCCCCCGGAAGCCTTCGTGCTGCTGGAAGTATAGTCCTGTCTCGTCGGCTGAAGGGCGTACGTGGCAGGCCCATGGGACACACTGCTGGGAGCTAAGGGGCTGGATGGCTCCAGGGAATCTCTGCACTGGCGAGCAAAACCATTACCATGTGATTGACGCTCGGGGGTTGTGTGTGGAACAGGGAGGCTCCCCACAGCCTGGCGGTTAACCCCCTTCCCTCCATCACTGCTGGCAGGCTCAGCAGGGAGGCCAAGGATAGATTGAGCCCTGCAGACTGAACTGTCACGCACCTCACGGGTGCTCCTGCTCGCCCAGGGTTGAGGTACGCCGGCAGGGCAGCGTGCCCAGAGGCTGCCTGTGCGGTACCTGCTCTGTGGATCAACACAGGGCTGGGGGCAAAAGGTCCCCTCGCTCCTCTCTGCCCAGAGCCCACGCCACAGAGAGGCGACGCACCTGAAAGGCGTGGCTGGCGAAGCCGAGGCCGAGCTGGCGACACACCACCATGGCTTCCACGGTGCTCCAGTTCTGGCTGCAGACAGTCCCCCACTTCAGAGTGCCATTGCGCTGCACGAGGACTTCGACCCGGCCCTCGTAGGGGTTACGGCCGCCGCTCAGACGCAGCTGCAGATTATCAAGGGAAGAGAGAAATAGCCTCTTCAGTTCTCTGAAAGCGTCTGCCAGGAATTTCCCAATGACCTAGTTCCACATCTGAACAGACACAGGCTCGCAGATGTGGGCAGCAAAACACATTCTCCGCTCGCATCTGAGTGAGTGATTTATAAAAGGACCATCCCAGCTGGTGGCATGTGGAATTGTTTGCAATGAAGCTACAGCAGCTGGGGAGGGAAAATTCAGATCCTTCTAGCCTCGCTGTGATCCTAGGGTTAAGGCACTGGACTGGGACTCAGGAGATCAGGTTCAATTCCTGGTTCTGCCACCGACTCCGCGTGTGACCTTGGGCAAGTCAATTCAGTTCTGCAGCTGTAAAGTGGGGATGATAATATGTCCTTCTCCAGCCTTTAGGGACACAGGCTTTACCCGTTTGGATCAGACCCATCTAGTCCAGTACTCTGACAGTGGCTGCTCCCGACTGAAGTAGGTGCAAGACACTGGGTAGTAGACAGTTTTAGGGTAACAGGCTCCCCAGGGAAAGTTTTCTCTAAGGTCAGTTCTAGCCCTGAAACAGGAAGTTTTCTATCCCTTTCAAACTCAAGTTAACAGTTACTACTGTCTTGTGGTATTAGATTGGACAGTAAGCGCTCTTAGCAGAGCCAGTCTCTCACTAGGTGTTTATACAGCACCTAGCACAATGGGGACTAAGCCTGGGGACTTTAGGCACTGCTATAATGGAAATAATAAATAAGGTCTCATCATGCTAAGCAGGGGCCTACACAAACTGCAGGACATGCTGGAATTATTAATATTTATTAAGCACTGAGCAGAGAGGTCACAAAATAATTATAAATAAGACAGCTCCTTGCACTTTTAGAGCATTTTGCAGGCCTGGATCTCAAAGCCCTTTCCGAAAAGGTGGAAGGCAGTCTCATTATCCCCTTTTTAGAGATGGAGAAACTGAGGCATGGAGAACGGAAGCGATTGGCCAAGGTCACACTGCAAGTCAGAAGCACTGCTGAGAATACAACGCAGAACACCAGACCCCTCCCTGTCTTCTAAACCCTAGCAGGCCCTCTAACTTATCAATATGGAACCATTAATAAACTCAGCTTGGCAAATCTTCACACATCTTTCCATGACCTTATTATTATTTGCGTTTCCCTTCCCACCCATTCTCTCGTCCATTTAGACAGTAAGCTCTTCAGGGCAGAAACAGTCTCTTCCTATGTGATTCTCTCGTGGCTAGCACAATATAATAGGCACTGCTATCATACAAATAAGAAATAAAGGACATGCCCAAAACCTATGCACCACTTCTATGCTGATGAAATCTTCAGGATAGGGCTTGAGTACAGCATGGGCTTTGTGCAGACTCTGCACAGGGATGAGTTTCACCCACAGGGAATACTCAATGGCATTAAGCGTAGGACTTTAATATCACCAAGGGGCAGCCCAGCAGAAGTTAGGAAGCACAGCATTTGGGGAATTATTGTTCTGCTGCTCAAAACATATTTTGCTCTCTGGTCTAACATAATACAGATGTCAAAATTCATGGAACAAGAGTTTAGCCAAATGATTCTGACACGATCTTTGTTCTTACTGGCAAGAGAGATCCCGAGTCAGTGTTTGAAGGGCTGTGGCAGAGTACCAGTGGTTAGTATGAACCTCTGCAAGAGCCCACATGCTACTTCCAGATGGACCAAGCCCCGATTCATACCCTCCCAGTCTTGGCTTTTTCCTTTGTAGAACAGAAAATAATCCACAGCACACTGGATTAGTAAGCAGAAGTAACCTAGTCCCACACACATCTTAACTTCTAATGAGAGTTGGGGGTCCCAGGACAAACCCACACAACAGTGTCACTGCTGTGCAGTGGGAGAAGGAAGGGGAACACAACCCGTGTGTGACAGCACTTTGATTGTAAATGCAACTGGTGGTTTATGCCTGAGGCATTTCTGTGCTGCCCATCACCATGGTATCTGAGTGCCTCCCCCTGAGGGAGAGGTGCGTTCTTATCCTCCTTTTATAGATGGGGAAACGAAGACAGGGAGATGGTATGTATGCCCATGTATCGGAAATGATCTCTATGTCCCTCAGTCTTTGGCTGCTCAGCTTTAGACACAGTCTCTGATTTTTAGCCGTACCGAGCACCAGCAGCTTCCATCAAGGGAAATCAGGCCCCAGGTGTATAAAGTTGGGCAATCAAAAAAACCCAGAGACACACAAAATTAGAGGCTGCTTTAAAAATCTGGCTCTAGGTGACCTGTGCAGGGTCACCCAGGACAGTTATATTACAGCTGAGAATGCAACCCTAATTAAGGACATTAGCCAATCAACCATCCTTCCTTTCAGTATGGAACATCCTCATATCCTGATGGAGTTTAAAGGTAGTTAGCGCAAGGTCGACCCAGATGCAAAACCTCAACCCTGGATGTCTGCCCTGTGAAATCAGTGTGACTGTTCGCTGCTCTAGCTCCCTTTTGGTCTTCCTTGAGAAAAATCTCACTTGCTCACGTGGGGGGTGAGATGCCCCACTACGCAGAGAGCCAACACAGGCACCACTTAAGCCCTATTTCGAAGGTTAAAGTGGGACTTAAGTGGCCCACAAACCTCGCGCTGGGCCCATTGCTGAGAGGTTAATTTCACCCTTGGCTCATTTGACACCGACACAAAGCAGCAGAACGTTCCTCCTGAGCAGGTGCAATGCCAGAATGAGACACACAAGGCTCACTCTGAGACACAGCACGTCCGTTGCAGGATTTTCTTTAGAAAGCACAATTGCCAGAACCAGTTATTTCCCCAGGATATTTTTCGGGACTGGAAAAAAACACAGCCCCCGGAAAACCATTTGGTCCCTCTTCCGAAAGCTGTTTGATTGCAGCTTCAAAGTCACAAGTAGTTCCAGTATTTTGTCTTTCAGAAACGTTAAATACAGTTATCATCTTGAGGAAATGGCTTCAATCTTAACTGCGTAATCTCTGACACATGGCAGCTCGTTAAAGTCACAGGACGCTTTTTGTTTTCCTTTGAGACATCCATGCCATGTGTTAGTATTTCTCAGCAAAACTTATTCTACATTTCCTCTCCTAGCCTCCAGCCTAGTTTGACACGACCGTTGTTTTAGGACGTAGGCCTTGAACAAAGATAGGGGGACATAAAAGGTGGATTACATCCTGTGCACGCTGATTGGAACATTAAAGATCTATCCCGCCTCCACAAATCACTAGACTAAATGACAGTGGGTAGCCCAGGTTAGAGTCTTTAAAAACTCCTTTCCCATCAACAGCTTAACTGAGGGTCATGTGTGTTGTGCTAGCAGAAGTCAAGGGTGATGGGGCTAATATTTAAGCAATAATAATTTTAGCTATGCTTGACTTAAATCTGTTGCAAAGCTGGATAGGCTACTTTGTACCTAGATGCATCATTAGGTGCCTAAATACCTTTAAAATCTGGCCCTAAGTCACTATTGAAAATGGGACTTAGGCACTTTTGAAATCATTACCCCGTGTCCTTCTCATTGTCAACACAGGGTTATGCCCAACTGTGCATTTCATAGTTTTTTTGTCTGGCCTAGTTTTATGTCTCAAGTGATGGGGCTTCCACCACTTCCTTTGGGTGACTATTCCCACAAACACTTTGAGATCATAATAGGTACTCGGGTACTATAGTGAAGAAGGCCATATAAGGAGGGGGTGGGGGGAAGAGAGAGAGAGAGAGAGAGAGAGAGAGACAGACAGACAGACACACACACCACATTGTATTCTTGTTACATCCACATAATTTGACTTCTCACCTGATTCTGGAAACCCATGGCTGGAACGTTGCACCTTACAGCAGCATCTTCATCATGGTTACAACTGAGTGACTCTGTGTTGAACTTGCAGTCTGTGATGGATTTTTCAAACCCTGTACAGTCTATTTCATTTAGGTGAATGGGACCCATTCCTTTAAGAGAAAGAAATACAGGGTGGTCATTTCCCCGCCAGCCCCCCAAGGAGAGGGAAGCTGAAATCAGCAAAAGTTTATATTATTGCAGATGATCAACAATGAAATCCAGCATTCAACACACCAGCCCGAAAGGACTTCAGTTGATTTCTGCTAATGTCATCTTGCTGCTTGTTTTTAATGTTAAGAAATTATTTCCAGCAGTCTAAGATTTTCAAATGTGCCAGAAATAAAGGAAAAGCCAAGTTTCCACTCATCTGTAATTTACACACTTCAGCTGGAGAAAATTTTCAAAATGACCCAGTTTTTTGGCTGGTTTTATCGGACAGGAACCTGTAGTCGATCAAGCCCTGACATTTTAAATGGGGACATATATACATGTGCCAGGGCAAGAAAACAAAGTATGCAGATCCTTATAAAACTCCAGCCAAACAAGTAATCTCAAATACAGGTGTGCAGTCCAAGATTCCAAGAGCACCGACATTAACAAGGATTGTAAGAAGGTGTGGTCTTCGATTGTTATCATTTGAAAACTCTCTAGGCATTTTATAGCAGGAGTCACTGTATTGTCTAGGCCTGAGGATAGGTGTATGTTCAAATTTCTCTTCTACTTGACCTGCAGAGAATACTAAAATACCCACAGGTAATCAATAGTTGATCCAATGACACTTGAAACAGTGTGGTTCCTAGCATGACAAATGACTGCACAGAGCTGCATCTTGCACCAAGTAATGCCACATCATTCTTGAGCAAGAGACAGCAGAAAAGGATGAACACACAATACTCCCTCGTGGTTACATGTTGGTTACTCTCATATCCAGGACCTGGGTTCAATAGCTGGTCAGGGATAGAGGCTTTCCCCTGCTCTTGGTGGAAGGCATCAGATAATCCAGTAGGTCTTTTCCCACTCCTAAGACTTGTCATACTGGATCAGACCTGAGATCCCTGCAGTTCGGTATCCCCTGTCTGATAGTCATTGCCAACAGGTGTCAGAACTCCGCAGAAGATGATGTGGGATAATCTGCCCCACATATTAGGTCTCAACTGGTCTCTTGACAGATCTCTAATTCCTGTGATTGTCTATGAGGAGAGAGAGAAAAGACAAATCTTCTGAACTTTACTATGGAGTCATCCTCTCTCTCAACTCAGCAGAAGCCAAACTGGCAGGTGGCATGTTCTACAGATGAATCATTTCAGTGTAGCCCACAGACGGCTATGCACGTCTGACCCAAAGGTGTTCCAGATGCTCTTTACTGGCTAGCAGTCAGCTTTAGCTGGAGGGCGCTAGTGGGGGAAGGCATTACCCACAGACGAGGTTTCCAAGAAAGAAGAAGGAGTCCACCCACTGTTACTAAACATAAGTTACTTTCCCCCACCTCTTTAGTCAGCCCTTATCCTTTGAGGTGGATGTTAAGAGGAGCAGATGTCGGAAATGGCAAGCACTCCAAAAGTCATCACTTTTTTAAAAATATACTTATAGCACACAGCAATAGGCACCAGGCTGGTCCACTTGTAAGCATGACCTTGGAAAAACCGAAGATGTCCTGTGAGCACGTAATAGCAAGTGGGCAAACCAGGGGGAGAATGGCGATGCTTGTGTCACCACTGTCGACCGCCACAGTTGATTTCTTATTCCCCGTTGCTGGTTTTATTACAGTAGTACCCGAAGGACCCAACTCAAATCAGGGCCCCATTAAGCTCTGCATATAACCAGTAAGAAGTAGTCCCTGCCCTGAAGAATTTGTAATCTTCAAGGACCAGACAAAGGCATGACCATCATCCTCATCCTACAGCTTGAGAATTGAGAAACAGAGCAATTAAAGGACTTGCCCAAGGTCACCCAGGGAGTCTGTGGCAGGAAGCTGGGAACTACAGATCTTCTGAGTCACGGGCCAATGCCTTAACCACAAAACCATCCTTGTTTGGGCCTCATTAAAGAATAAGCTTACCCATCTCCATAGCTGTTCCTTTTAAGCTGACCCTCAAAGGAAAGGGCTGACTAAGGAACGCAGAGGTGGGTAACTAGTTTACCAACAGTGGTGGGGATGCTTTCTTGGAAAGCTCCTACACCCACCCTTCTACTAAATTTAACTGCTAGACAGAAAGAAGAGGTGGGAACACCTTTGGCTCAGATGTGCATAAATCTCTGTGGTTCACCCATCCACCTGGAGGACTTGCCACCAGTTCAGACTTCTGCTGAGTCATGACAGAGACCAGAAAAAAGGGGTTCAGCAGCAGAATCCAGAAGCATTTTTCTATTCGCTGCTCCTCTCTTCTCCTCAGAGCAATCACAGGGACAAAAGATGGAAAGGCCCAATTAAATCACCTGACTTGACATCCCGATAGTTCTCTTCCCCGATGCTCATAACTCTGTATTTTGCTGTTTCAAGAGAGCAGAGGATTATATTTGTTTAAAAAGGAAAACAACAATGGAAGTAAATGGGGAAATGTGTTTGTGCCGGTTGTTACTTCTTTATCTCATTAAAATCCTTGTAATCCACATCTGCAGAAGGTGAAATTGACACAAGTGTTCTGCCCTCTGTCAAATAGCTCAAGAAGGTGGCACAGTTTGATCTTGCCAACAATCGCACCCATTCTGGAGTCTGTGGAGAGTTTCGGACTGGAGGGGCTTAATGCAAATATTTCACACAGCTCTCAGTAAGATCCCCCATTTGACTGAATTTTTCCCACCATTCATTGCTCCCCACTCAAGCCAACTCCCATGTCCCCAAGGTTTCTGAAGCCTTTGACCAACACTGTAGATTGGAAGAAGCGAAGGGGGGGGGGGGGCGTGTGTGCGCGCATTTTGTCCAACAGAAAAACCCTTTTTCGGTGCATGTTGCAATACCTCCAGGTGGGACTCTGGAATTAACACGTGCACTGAGCAGAACACACAGAAAACAGAGCTCTCCAGTAAGATCCTAATTATAATGGAAACTGCAAGCCCTCCCCCCCCCACCTCCCCTTGTAATATTTTTATTGGAATGAGACGTTTCACATACGTCAGATGGTATAAGGACATCGTTTGTGCGTGCTGCACTTCCAAACCCCTTCCCACAGGGTGTAGTTAGTATGAGGTCCAGGGAAGGGAATGCACTTAATGTTATATCAGCTAGACTGCATGAAGCACTAGACCACCATACAGACGAGATAATCCAAAAGGCACTTCTATCTTGAGCTCCGAAAATTCTGTGACCCTACGTTCCTAGCCTGCCTACAGCTCTCACAGAAGCCAATAGTCCGGCCCCGGCTTCTGCAGAAGCCGATGGAAGGCTTTACACAAAAAGGAGACTAACAATGGAAGCCAAAGAGAACATGTCTCTGCCTGTTCTGGTTTCTCTCTCATATTAAAATCCTTCTTGTGCTCGACCACTGGAGAGGGTGGGATTCCAGATGGGTTTGACACGGACGCAATAATTTGGCCCTCTCTCACACATATCAGGGAACCTGGATGGTTTAGACCTTGCCCAGGATTGCCGGATGGATTGGGTCCTAAGTTTCTGTCCCCATAGAAAAATCTTAAATAAATAAATACATACAGGAAAAACAATCATCGGAGAGAGAGAAAAGAGGTGGGGAAAAGGAACAGGGACCTAGCTCTTTGATTCACCTCACCCCTGCAAGTTTTGTCCTTCTCTGTTAAGTCTCTTTGCTGACTCTGCATGTCAAAGACCAACCCCCTTGCACTGGAATGTTTCCGTGTTGCAGGACAGTCTGTGCTGAAAGTTGCTGATAAAACGGAAAAATAGGGCTACATTTCTTCTGGGTAAAGAAGTGACTTTGTATAGCTGCATAGGAGGTGATCCTATAAATCTGATTCATGCAAGCGGTCCCATTAAGTTTGAAGGAACTACTTGTGTGAGCAAGAGTTACAGGATTGGACGCCCATATACCATTCTACTATATACAATACTTTTCTGGGTACTATAGATACATGTTTTCTCCTAGGCTTTTGGGGATGGGGAGCACTCAGAGTTAGAACGGTTTGATGGACATGTAATTAAGGCACTGGCCTGGGACTCAGGAGATTGAGGTTCGATTCCCAGCTCTTCAACAGACACCCTGGGAGAGTTATTTAATCGGTCTCCTAGTTCCCCCATCTGTAAAATGGGGCTACGTTTGGCTTGTTTAGTGAGGTTGAGAATTCATCGAGTTTAAGGCCAGAAGGGACCACCAGATCATCTAGTCTGACCTCCCGTATGTCACAGGGCATGTTTACACTGCAATCAGAGGTGTGGCTGCAGCATGTGTAGACGTACCTGAGCGAGCTTTGATCTAGCTCGCTGGAGTAACAATTGCAGCACGGGCCAGTCGCCCGAGCAAAGAGCCAGGATTCCAGATGGGTTTGCACAGCCCATGCTGCCGCGGCTTCATTGCTGTTACTCAAGTTAGCTAGACCTAAGCTACTCGGGGTCGTTTCCCCATGCTGGGGTCACACCTCTGTATGGCATATGGGATTAAGAGCTATCCCGTTACACCATATGAAATGCAGTCACATCAGGCTCTTATCCTCCTGCAATAAGCAGAGATGACTTTCTGGAGAGAAGACTTATCAAGATTTATTGATCCGAGAGAGAAATTTTGGCCAAGGTAAATTGAGCCTGGGGACGCAGTGTGCTCAGTGTTTAAAATAAAAGGAAAGAATTTCACTGGGAATGAACAGCCACTGCTAAAAGTTTCCAGGTTCAGTGAGTGTAGTATGACAGAGTAGGACATTCTCCCCTACTATGCTGCATTTTATGCATGAAGATAATGCTTCCTTATACCCACAGTCAAATACACATCAGCAACACTCTGTGTCCTTTCACCCGGCTCCTTGGCAATTTGTTCAGTAAGGGCACATTTCAAGCTTTTCACATTCCGGCCATTTCTCATACGTGTAATTAATTTTCCTTTTCCTTCACCAAACCAAAAGTCTGGAGGAGTTTCAATTATTCATTTGGTTTTACAGCGTGACTTTTGTTTGCTGGTAGATTTCTTTAGATTTGACGCTAGCCATAGGAGAGCAAGGGCTAGGGACTATAAAGGCAGGCCTGGGAGATACTTCTCTGGATTTTGAGGTCACTAAAGCCTGGGATCTCAATCATCCCCACATGCAGGAAATCCAAACCCAGATCTGGTTCCAGACTGTACAAATAGCTCCTATAGGGTTGCCAATTTTCACATGGTAAATAAGCACCCCGACTTCCACAATAAGCCGAAAATCAGGCTAACCCCATTTCAAAACAAGGCCAAAACAAGCCAATTCCTAAGAACCCCAACACTCTGTGTGACTAGATCCCCCAGCGTGCAATCTGGGACTGTGGTGGGCCCACTGTGCACAACTGACTCTCTCTCTCTCCCCCCCACCCTTGCCCCTGCTTGCCCCCACTTGCTGGGAGCTGACCAAAAAAAAAGAAGCAACAAGCTACAACATGCAACAAGCTACAAGCCAAACAAGCAACAAGCCAAAAACTAGCCAACAAGCAACTCGCAAGCCAATTAAGCCAAAAACAAGCCCAATTTCTGCTTTTTTCTCGCAGGTTTGGCATATCTGGTTACAACAGACTGAACCAAGACTCCAGATCTGAGTTTTAAGGTGTTTGAAACTAGGATCCAGACCCATATTTTGCAGCTGGAGCCAAGCTCTAGTAGTGAATGGCATCAGGATATTTATCCTTGTGAGTTTCTAGGAGATATTTTTCATTCTTTAACTCTTAACAACCAGAGTAAGTAACGGCTGCAACAGCTGTCCAAGGGAATGGGTAAATCCATCCTCACTAGAAGTCGTTAAATGAAGACTGGGTCTCTTTCTAAATGATGTGCTCTATCTAGTTCAACCACAAGTTATTGGGCTCAATAGTCTCACTTAAATAGCAGGGAAGAATAATTTTCCTCCAGTGCAGGAAGTTACTGAGACATATCCCCTGGTGTGCATGATGTAGGAGGTCAGATGAGTTGATCATAGTGGTTCCTTCTGGCCTTTAAATCTATGAAAACAGCCATGGCCATACAGATCAATTTGGCTCATTTCTCACACAACTGGATATAAAGATACATCACTGCTGACCTCTCCCACATGCAAGCCTTATCAAACTTCAATTGCTTCCCATGCCTATGTCTTTTTAAAGTTTGTAGGAAACAGATAAGGAAAGGAGACAGAGAAGGCAAGAAAAGAAAGCCTCCACGTTTGAACACAGTTGTAGCCACTGTTATTTCAAAAGTGGTGTGGCTAAGGTCTCAGAGAACAAACTTGTGCTAGTAAGGGTGGATTTGATGTTTGTGCAGATCTCTAAATATTTATGAATCTACGAAGCCAACAAAAGGTCTGTCCTCAACCATTTTGTTCCATACCCTTGGCCAAATCCAAAGACACTCTGAATGACATTTCTGAAACACGACTTTTAAGAGTCAAAATGTCAGCTACCACTGAAATAGCGACGTGGGAAAAGTTGCAATTCCGCTCCCCAATTCAACCAGCTGGACTCCTGAGCCCTTGGAACAAGCGCTGGTAGAAAAGTTTGTCATGGAATGGTTTTCCAGCAAAAAGTCAGTTTTGTCAAATCAAAACATTTTACGGGAATGTATAGATGCTGATTTTTCTCATTTCATTTCAATAAGAAAATTTCCTTTTGGCTATTATATTAAAATCTTAACTATAATACATACTATATAACGGTAACAAATACAATTTATATGGTATGAAATAATTTGACATATGTAGATATATAACAAATATGTATATATTATATTAAAAGTTCAAAAAGTCAAAAGAAAAATTTGTTTTTCATAGATATTTAGGTCAGAAGGGACCGTTATGATCATCTAGTCTGACCTCCTGCACAACGCAGGCCACAGAATTTCTACCCACCACTCCTACAAAAAACCTCACACCTATATCTGTGCTATTGAAGTCCTCAAATTGTAGTTTAAAGACTTCAAGGAGCAGAGAATCCTCCAGCAAGTGACCCGTGCCCCATGCTACAGAGGAAGGCGAAAAACCTCCAGGGCCTCTTCCAATCTGCCCTGGAGGAAAATTCCTTCCCGACCCCAAATATGGCCATCAGCTAAACCCTGAGCATATGGGCAAGATTATGTATGTAGCCAGATACTACAGAAAATTCTTTCCTGGGTAACTCGGATCCCACCCCATCTAATATCCCATCACAATGTTTCTACCTTATCAAAATACAATTATTTGACCAAATCTTTTTTTTCTTTTTTTTTTTTTTTAAATGAATTTTCATTCTGTGGGAAGTTTCAGCTTTTTGTTCTGGTTCAGAAGGAATTTAAAACATTTTTTTATTATTATTTCCTGCAGAATGAAAATTCCAGTTTCTGACCAGCTCTTCCTGCAACTCAGTGACTTCCAACAACCCCATACTAATGATTTCAATGGGAATTGTGGGTCTCAGGATCTGGCCCATAACATTACTGAAGTTCAAAAGACTTAGCTGAATTTCTCTTTCCTGTTCATCTAATTTCACATCCCTTGGGAGTTCTCTGATGGCAGTCAAAGCTGACGGTCTGATACGTTCTCATCATTACCTTGCCCGAGCCTTGCGCCTGTTATAGCCTCCTGGGCGCTCCCGAAACCCAGCTCTCGGCAGACCACACTGGCTGAAATCAGGTTCCATTGATCGTCGCAAACAGTTCCCCATCCCCCATTCTTCAGCACTTCCACTCTGCCTTCTCCAATCTTGGCCCCGCCTTTCAGCCTGACCAACGGCTGCTGTAATACAAAAACCCAGGTGCAACGTCACTCTTTATGAACGAAACTGCCACAAGTAGCAATTATTTAGAATTCAAACTTTTGGCCTTGTTATAGCCATGCTGTTTACCAACTTGCTTATAAACTTGACTGCATGGGCCCAGACTTCCAGAAATGACCAACATGAGAACCTTAACGGGACCTGATTTTCATACAACATACACAAAAGCTGAGACACATGGAATCACTGGTCACTTCTGAAAATACAGAGCACTAGCCGAATGACCCCCTAATAACAGAACCGCTGCAACAGGGCTTCTCTCTGGTGTCCCACTACAGTTCCTCTAAAAAACGGTACCATTCCAGATGGACAGTCTATAGCAGGCAGCTGTCCAGGACGGCCAGGCTTAAGGAGACCCTGTGCGGTTACACTTACTCCAAGAGGGAGATGGTGGGAGAGAAAGGGAGGAGAGAAGTCCCCTTAAATGTATATTTTCATGCCTCAGGAAAGGGCTGGTCCCAAGAAATGGCTACGGTTCACGATGCACACATGTGGGTCTCCCCTTCCATAGTCCTAGTTCATGCAAAGGGATGGGGAACACAATAGAGTAGAAGATGTGCTAGAATCTTATTCTCTGCTGTTCTGGTGCATGGGTTTGGGAGCAAAGAGGGCATAGGCACAAACCACCCTAGGCACAAACAGTTGGGAGACAGGATGCTGTTATAACATACAGGAACAGGCCTGGTGGCTCACAGATCAACCCTCACACCACGTCCCCAAGAGGGTGGAGTCGGAGGGTTGGGACCAGCGTCTATTCCCCCAGCCGGCTAGCCTGCTAGTCACCCACAGCAGCGTGTGCATGAGCACGTTGCAGTTGCCCAGAAGTAGGGTTGGCAATTTTGGTTTGGATGTATTCCTGGAAGTTTCATCGCATGACATCATCTTTAACTTAAGATTCAGCTTTGTCCTGGCGGCCCCAGGACAGCCCTGGCGGCCCCAGGACAGCCCTGGCGGCATGGCTGCCTTCCCCAGAAGGACGGCAAAGAATGTCAGTCAGACAGTGCATGGGCCTGCCTGTGGAATCCTGGCCTGGCAGCCAGGATTCCTGTGGCAGTGGGTGCATCGGGAGCGGCCCCTCCTGTGCCAATCAAGGCAGGATTTGGCCTGCATGCTGCAGACAGACACAAGGAGAGTCAGAATGAAATGAAAAACACATTCCTCAGATATACTCAGTACTAAGAGACAATAAACTGGTGCTGCTTCACTGAAGTCAATGAAGCTTCAGCAATTTACACCAGCGGAGGATTTGGTCCAGTGAGCCGATTTGGATAAGAACCTGGGGCCCCAAATCCCAGCGTGAACATCAGCTTTCATAAGAGCTGTAAAAAATATGTTAAACAAACCAAATACCATTGCATCATCCAAGTACACTGTGTCCATGCTTTCCCATAAGGCGGAGGAAATTGTCCCTTCCAGAAAGCTACAGATTAAGTAACTATTAACAGTGGAATAAATGCAGCCTTTTCACAAGTTGCATGGTAACATGCTGTCCCAGAACACTGATCCCAGCTGATTATACCTTAGAACTGGGCTGGGTCTATCCTTCAATCCTTATAAGCCCTGATCTTGCCCACAATGAGGCTGATAGGAGTTTTGCCCAAGGATCTCGACCGAAAAGAATGGTTTTTTCTTTTAAATCACACACAAGAAAGCTGAAGGTGCCTTTTGAGATAGTTGTAATTACATGTTTACTTGCCGTATGTTATTCAGTCACTAGAGGTCTCTGCTGTTTCAGACAGGGTGGGATCCCTGGAAATCAGGTGAGACAGAGCTGGAGCTCAAGCTAAGTAGAAGCCTGTTTGTCTGAAGATGTAATGGTTTCTTTAATAAATGTCACTTGTGTAAAACAGACTACGATTAATGCAAGAATCTCATGGTCAGAAAAAGGTTATAAAACTCTTCCTACAGTACTTCACAGGGATGTTGCGAGGCTCAATTGATTCAGTCTCCAAAGTACTTTGAGATTCCCCAGTTGAAGAGCTGTATTTTAAAGTATATGATAATATAGAAACCCACAGTAGCGCACCTGCCTCACACTTACGGAAGGAGAAAAATATCACAATTCCCCAAGAATACATTTGCTTCAAGTCCCTGCAATCTTATGAAAACAGACCATCGGTTCCATGCAGTAGCCCAGGAGGTATTCTACCACTGTCTGGTGAGCATCTCAGTAACCAGTTATGTTGCTGAGGTTTAAGGGCACAGAAATATTTAACTCAACAGAAGGTAACACCCAGTATAATTATAGCATGCAGTGCAAAAGACATGTCTGCAATCCTGACCCGGGGGGGGGGGGCGGAAGGGGGAATAAAAGCCAGTTAAAGCTGCGCAAGACAGCACAACGTCAGTCAAATACCTTTGGCTTTGAATCTGTAACTGCATGTCAGCATACAGACATCACACCATAGCCATGATTACATAGAACTTCTATTACTGAAGAATTACCATATACAGTTAAATGCCAAGGAAAGGGAAGAATGGTCTTGTGGTTAAGGCACTAGACTGGGAGTCAGGAGATCTGGGTATTATTCCTGGCTCTGCCACAGACTCCCTGTGTGACCTTGGGTAAGCCAGTTCAGCTCTGTGCCTCGGTTTCCCCATCTGCAAAATGAGAATTATTAATAATTCTTCCCTACTCACAGGGGAGTTCTGAAAAGAACTGTTAATGTTTGAGGTGCACAGATATTGTGGTGATGGCACCCTGCCAGAACCATTTTCACAGTTCTGATGACACTTTTCACTGAAGTTTAAACGAAAACCAAGTTGGGTGTTTGTGACGCTGAACATATTAAAGATTGTGAGGCGCTCAGATACTAGGGTAATAGAGGGCACAGAAAGTACCTTGGTTAGGTTTTTGACCTGCTGTAGAACCAGTGGTAATATTTTGGTTTTTTAAAATTCCACCAAACATTTTTCATCAAAATTTCAAATTTTGATTAAAAAAAGGGATGACACTTTCATGAAAATGACAGCTCATTTTTCAATCCATCCTATGAGCTCGCAATGCAGGAGGCAGAATCAGTCAGGAGACTGGGAATGGGATAATGAGTCTTTTACGGCTGGCTTGCTGGTTCAGATCCAGACCAGGATAGATTTAAAATTTTATTTTTAAACTCAGCACTGGGAGGATTAAAACCTTTTCCAGCTCTGCCCATTACCTTCCAAGGAGGGAGAGAAGCGGCTGGCGTTGCAGGTGGAGAATGAGTTACTGCTTTGGAGAGCCAGCCATAAATAAGTGAACAGTGACCTGAGCGAGGCCTGAGACCAAAGAACCTCCAGGGTTTAAAACTGGAGATGTACACAGTCCTCCAGGCCAGGCCCAGTTGAAGGACATCCAGAGCCTACAAGAATGCTTAAAGAATTAATTGGCGATTTGAACAGCTCAGAAGAAGAGTCATGGTTTACACAGCCTTTCACCTCTGAGGCCCAGATCCTGTAAACACTTGACCACACACGTGAATAACTCCAGGCATGTGAAGAGTCAATGGCCCAACTGAGATCAAGGCCTTAGTGTTGCAGGCCTCGAACAGACACATAGTACAAGACATTCCCTTCTTTAAAGACCTTATGAGCTAAACAAGCAAGATGGAAGAAGCATGGGAGCGGAACAGAAGCACAGAGAGGGGAAGTAACCTGCCAAAGGTTACAGTAAGTCAGCGGCGGAGATGGGAATTGAATCCATGTCTCCTGACACCCATTTTAGTGATCTATTGACTAGGCCAAGCTGACACATTTCCCCAGCACTAAATCCCCTTAAAATTCAAACAAGCACTTGTGCTAGGATCTTCTGTCACTCAACGGTATTTGTCAGTAGAAGATACCAAATAGCCAAGATGTTGGATTATGTACAAGATCTATAGTGAGACACTAACCAGAAGAGTCTAAATAACTGCGAACCAGCAAGCCCAGCAGCAACCAGGCAACTGTTCAACTGGCTTCAACAGAACAACTCAAAACAAAGCTGTGACATATGTATTTTCTTCCTACTTGCTTGTTGCCCTGCCAACTTCGGCGCGAAACGAACCCCACAACATCCTGAGCCAACCATCATCCCGAGTTAGAACAGCAGCGAGGTTGGAAGATGGACGCCCAACCCAATCTATGTGCTGGGACGCTCACGGTAAAGAGAGCTCTGCTGGTGGAGGGGAAGGGAATTAAGAACCGCAAGGCAGGTAGTTTAGTTTTTAAGGCACTGGGAGTGGGACTCAGCGGGTTTGGGTTCCATTTCTACATCTGCCACTGATGCCATCGGGGAAATGGCTTAGACACGCCTGCACTGCAATCCCAGGGTTTGAGCGCAGCTTGTGGAGGCATAATGAGCTAGCGGTTCAAATATTTACCCAGGATTCTAGTTGGGCTCATACAGCCTGCGTTGGAACCTGTGCTCTCACAGTTCATCGTTCTGATCTAGCTAGATTAAAGCTAGCGTGGATATAGCTACACAAGCTGCGATCACACAGAGTTATTGCAATGTAGACATACCCTTATTAGTCTCACTGCGCCTCAGTTCCCAGTCTTCTCCCACCCTTTGTCTGTCTGGTCTATTTTGATCCTGCAACTAGCTCCATGAGGAGCCAGGCTGAAATCAATAGAGGAGTACCTATGCAGAACAATTTACAGACTGGAGCTTTCAATTGTCAGCTCCCCGAAGCAGGAGTTCTCTCTTATTATGTGTATGTACAGCACCTAGCACAATGCAGTCCTGATGTGGGGAGGGGGTCTCAAAACACTATTATAACTCAAATGATAACCAATAAATAAATTATTATTAGAAATGTTAAACCACAGGAAATAAATTACACCTCCCGCAAAAAACTAATTTTTTTTTCCTGGTCAAAATCGCATAGGAATTCAAACACATTCTTACAGTGCTATAGTTGGTTGAAGAACAAGGACAAAGTTGTCAAAACTCTTCCCCCCACTTTTTATTGTTTTAATTTTTGGCTGAAATTTGAAACGGATGAAATTTTTCATGGAGATTTCAAAACTCAAACGAATTTCATCCAGCTCTAACACCACCACAAATTATTCTGAATGAATGCAGAATAATCGACAGTCACACACAAACATTTTTGTCCTAACACAGTGCAGCCCTGATCCTGCAAAGATGTACTCATATGCTTCAGCTTTACCCACTGTGAACAGCTCCACTAAGTGGATGGACCACTCAGTAGATAAAGCTATGCCCAAGGGTGAGTCTTTACAGGATTGGGGCCTGTCTTGTGTAAGGATAAAAATGTTTCCAATGGTAAACTACACTGCATTCATTCAGAATAATGTGTGTTATTGGAGCTGGATGAAATTAGTTTGATCTTTGAAATCTCCACATGTCCGATAGTTGATCGTATTTATGCAATTGAACACAAACCCGTAAAATCAACGCTCTTTCCAGTGGGATGGCTGGAGCGGTCTCCTTACCTCCTGCCTGAAGGCTTTTCGGAAGCCACTGTTGCTGCTGGGAGCAAAGGCACGCCCAGGGATGCAGCTCACCACGGCAGGCATCCCGTTTTCACAGGTGATATTCTTCTCGGCATCCACGCTGAGATGGTTGCCCAGTTTGCAGCTGGAGATGTGAGCTTCGTTGCCAGTGCAGTCCATGGAGTAAGCCCAGTAATTTTGCTTCCTCTTGCTGGCAAACATCCTGAAAGAAAAAGGAAATCAGACAGCTAGTGAAATCATTCAAAACCACTCAAAGGAAATCATTCTCTGCACAGCCAGCCTGTGGAACTCCCTGTCACAAGAAGTTGTTGAGACAAGTATTACAACTGGAACTTTAAAAGAACCCTGGATTAATTGAAGACTACTGCTAAATCTCAAGCAAAATGGATTAGTACAGAAATTTTCCTATCTTTCCCATGTTGCATCTGCTTCCCGAAGCCAGACAGGGAAGCTGAGAGCAGGGTGATACAGGCTTTATTTACACTCAGAAGTTGCACTGGTTTAGCTACATTTAAAAAGAATTCGTTTACTGAAGTTAAGATTGACTAACTACAGATCCACTTGCTTGTGTAATGACCCTTTGCTTAGTTTGTCACCAAGGACTGATCTCAGGTCTGAAGTTCAGACCTCTGCCACTTGAGTGAAAGGACTAAGTCCATGAGCTGGGAACAGCAGCAGGAGACTATCCTCTCTCTGGATCAGTCACCCAAAGGGACGCAGACACACTTGTGCAATTCTACTTGCATCACACACTACACATGCATAAATCGACACTTTGCACAAAATGCAGGGATTTTTTTTTTTTTTTTGGCATATGCAAACTGGTGCAGTGCAAACAAAGCTGGTGCATTGTTGCAGGCCCTGTGAAAATGTGGCCCTTGACATAGCTATTATCCCGGTAAATTAGCTGGGTGGAAGATGGCAAACTGGAGATA
This sequence comes from Lepidochelys olivacea, assembly GCF_965140295.1. NCBI lineage: Eukaryota > Metazoa > Chordata > Testudines > Cheloniidae > Lepidochelys > Lepidochelys olivacea. The sequence goes on from NC_140436.1 coordinate 6,574,780, forward strand.
AAGCAAGGGCTCTCCAACGCTTCTCGGAGCTGCAGCGTTAACAGCCTCGAGCCTAAGGAGAACTTCCGAGAGTGAAAGCGACTCTCCTTATGACACGTTTACAGAAAAGGAGATTGGCAGGAGATTCCACATCTTGCTCCCAAATTGGATCGCTCATCAGGAATGACTCCAGCGACTGGGGAGTGGAGAAGAGATAAGCCCATGGGGGAAAAAAAACAAAACAAAAAAAGACAAAAAACTGTTCAACTTCCTCCTGACCAAAAACACAAGGCTGTCTTATGGCTGCAACTGAGCTAAAATGGTTGGTTGGTTGGAATGAATGAATGACATCTACCACCACCAGAGGGGAGATTCTGCAAATTAAGTTAATCAAAATCCAAAGGAGCCAAAACACAACTGTAATCTTGAAGTGTCTTTACAAGAGCCCACATGTGGCACTATTCCAGAGTGAATAGCAAAGGAGTGACAGTGATCTGAAAGGTAGCTAGGAGAGTGCAATTAAGGTGGATAAAGCGCTAAGAAACGAAGCTAAGATTTTGATTAATTGTAGCATTGATAAAAGAAAGCCAAAATGGGGTGAGGGCTTCTGAACAGTTCAGGGAGCTGGTAGAGAGAGTCTTTTCTGCTCGCTAGGTTGTTGGTGTTAATCCAGCCTAGATCGGAAGCGACTGAAAGCTGTTCCCATCTGATGACCACTCAGAGGAGCCACGTGAAATAGGATCTCAGTCCATTTCCCAGTGGGCAGCTGTCCAAAAGGACAATCCACCATTCAGCAGTTGGTTCAAATTGCTCATCCTTGTTGTCAGTCTCAGCAGAGGTGTCTAGGCTGCAATGGCTCCTGGATACGGAGCGGTCACGTTCCTAGAGCCAGATCCTTCCGGATCATCACGGAGCCGTGCAGGGGAAACATGTCTGTCTTGTACATAAAGGCCTCCAAGGCGGTCAAACCAAAAATAAAATCTTTCCCCACCACTAAATTTAGCCCCAAAACTGATAGACAATTAATTTAAAAGTCAAACTGATAGAAACCCAGGACAAAATCAGTCAAGCCTTGTTTGGTTTTCGGAGGCAGGGGTGATAGCAAAACTTCGAAATTTCATTGAAATTACAAAAATTAAAATAAAAAACCTTTCAAACAGCTCTATTCCACCATCCATCTCCACCCCCAACTAAGTCTCCCTGGCACAAGTTTAAAAGGGAGTCACCAGCTAGAGCACAAAAGTAACAAAATCAACATCCTGTTTAGAAACAAACACGCACAGCAGGCCGATCAGGGGAGATAAGGAAACACAGCTGATAGGTTTGGGCCAGCCTTTCCATAACAGGAACATCCAGTTCCACTTTAGACTGAAGCTTGGGATTGAAAGGCAGCGAGAGTTGGGTGCCTAACTCCCTTAGGCATCTAAAAATCCCAGCAGAAGTGACACCAAAGTTAATAACTGATCACTTTGGAATGCAAACAAGGGGCCAGATTCTGTAGTCAGTCATACCACGGTAAAAATCGAGAATAAAACTGACTTCAGTGAACATTGACTTCATTGACGTTACTCCGGACAGTATAATGTCGATCAGAATCTGGCCCTACATTGAGACATTTGTACTCATGAGGGCCGGCTGTTCTGGCCTCAGTTTTTTTTGTTGGTGTATTAGAAAAATGCAAGCATTATAAGCATGTGCACGGGAAACCCTTGACCTGCCACACGCGTGCAAAGAGTTACATTAATTTTGCAAGCAGGCAAAGGACGTGGGTCTGCCTTATAATAGCATATGAAGGGATGTCTTATAGCAAATAATGATCTCATTCCTAAGGAATTTCTTGAGGTATTTACATTAATAGCTCTTGGTAAACTGGTTATTAATACCCAGGAAATGCCCTGGGCTTCTTGTCAGCTCACCTCCCTTGACAGATTCTGGATTTTCAAAGGTTGTAGAGTAAAGTTTACTTTACAGTTCCCTAGGCTACCCAATAGGCTATTGAAGACTATCTGGCACTGATGATACAGAAAGGACCCTATCCAAACTTCACTGGCATAAATCAGGAGTAACTCTACCAAAGCCAAAGGGATATGAATAAAGATTCAGGTCCTGAGAGTTTAAGAGACATAATCAACGGAGTGTGTTTTAATGGGTCATTAAAAACTGATCTTCACCATCCACTGAACTGTCTCTCTATCAGCTGTAATGGAAACAACACAAGTATGAGGGAAGTCTCAAGATTCAGCTGAGAGCAATCCTGCTTTGTTAGGAATGGTGTGAGAGGGGGCAAGGGTCCACATAAACGGCTTTCATTGCAGAAGAGCATAAACCATTGGCTACAGCCAGCTAAAGTCACTGGGGAAAATTCCTCCATGGTAATAATGAACAGAACCGATTATTTTGGCCACCTGCTGTAGGTAAGCATGGAGCATCCTCGGGAATTTATGGGGAGCTAATCCTGTCCTCAGATGGATTAACAGGAAAAATCAATCAAATACTCTCCCCTCGGATTCAGTGGGCCTGAGACACCGGTTTCTGGCTCTGCTGAAAGACAGAATCTCCTCCCCTGACTAACTTTCCCCGGGGCAGGCATCTGCACAAGTTAGCAAGTATCCTTTCTCCAGCCTTGCGCAGCAGGGTAGAGGAGCTGCCAGATCTGTTGCCTTCTGCCTACTGGGGATCTTTCTTTCCCAGCAAAAACCAGCAGAGGTTTATTCTCCAGAGAGGGGCGCAATGCATTACCCCATAAATTCAAACACAGGTTTATGATCTTATGATTTTAAGGTTGAGGGCAGCTCTCAACCACAGATGAGAAAGGAATGGTTTGATGTGAATACAGGTCAGAAAGGCAGGAACTCCCGAGTTCTATTCCCAGCTCTTATACTCTCTTGACCATCTTGGACTGAGCTCCTGCTCAGTCCAGTGAGAGTTGCAGAGGTTCAGGATATCCGAACATAAACCTATCTTCCCTCAATTTGCCCACCTGTAAAATGGAACTAATACTGTTCCCCTTCCACCACCAGAACAGGGGTTTGGGAGATGAATTTATGAAAGCTCTTAAATAAATAGCTTTGAAGGAGCAACAGAAGCATAGAAAATGTACTGAGGTTTGTTTAACAGAAATTGTGCCATCAAATGGAGAAGCTAAGTTATATTGAGGAATAAAATTTTGGCAGCAAGAGATGATGAGCTAAGTTGTTTTCTTTCAAGCAGGATCTATCCGCAAACTATTTCACCTCCCACCATGGTGCAGAAGCAAAGCCGAATATCTGCTAGCTCAGCCCGCCAAGCTGCAGTTAGCAGGAAAGGGGATTACTGTGGGTCTAGAAGGGGGTGTTTGCAATCCCTAACCTGCAGTATTATGAAGCCGGTTTAGAAACCGGATCTGAAATCCGGTTACCCAGCTGCGGGATAACAGTGTGAAGGGTTTCAGTCTCGGGAAAAGGCTAGTTACAAATTATGCCACGCGAAGCCTGAGACATGAGAAAAACTCTACAGGGCTTGATACTCAGTTGAGAAAGAGGCTCATTCAACATAACCAGGGAGGGATGAAATCTTTCCTTCCACAAACCACTATGCAATAGGACTCAAAGGTGGGCAGAATAAGCTACAGCAGGGGTCGGCAACCTTTGAGAAGTGGCGTGCCAAGTCTTCATTAATTTAAGGTTTCGCGTGCCAGTAATAAATTTTACATTTACAGGGGCCCTCCCGACGGAACCCCAGACTAGCAGCAGGCTGAGCGGGGCAGGCAACCAGGACTCCGGCTGGCAGGGGCCGGCAGACAGAACCCCAGCCCGGCAGCACGGGCGGCAGACAGAACCCCAGCCCGGCAGCGAGCTGAGCCGCTCAGCCTGCTGCCAGTCTGGGGTCCCGGCTGCGAGCTGAGCCGCTCAGCCTGCTGCCAGTCTGGGGTCCCGGCTGCCAACCCTGCTCATCCCGCTGCCAGCCCGGGGTTCCATCCATCCAGGCCAGCAGCAGACTGAGCGGGGCTAGGGGCCGGGACCCTGGCTGGCAGCAGAATGCCACTGAAGATCAGCTTGCATGCCGCCTTTGGCACGCATGCCACAGGTTGCCGACCCTTGAGCTACAGAAAGGAGGATGAGCCCTGGATTTGCAGGATATCACAGATGACCTGGATTTCTGAGCAGGACTTTAGAGTGATCGAAGCAGAAACTACCCCTGAAGACACTAGCCCTGATTTTACAAGGCCCACGGGGCTGGACACTTGGAGTTTTACTTAGTCCTGGCAGGCCACTATTCAATACAGCTTTGCCCTAATAAGGAGTCTTAATGCATTAAATGCAGGGTTCCAGTAACTTTGGGCACACACGCCATGCCATGGGAAGGGAAACAATTCTTTTAGATGTGACAATCCAATAAAACTGTCAGTCTGATAGATCTGTACTTAGGAAAAGTACAAAACACAATTCAAACGTCTCCTCCCTTTGGCACAATCACACCCCAGGCTGTTCCAACACTGTGGAAAATATTCAACACATTTTCCAAATATCTTTATTTGGGTGTCAACAGCTCATATACCAGTTCTCCCTTTTACCTGTAGATAGGCCTGAAACAGATACAAGGGGGAGACTGCAGGGGAACAGGCGCCAGGTTCTCAGCCAGTGACTTACTGTGTGACTTTAGAACAGTCACGCAGAGGCTGGTATTTAGAGTATCCACAACTCAAAGTGTGATACCCAGCACCTCTGAAAATTAGGCTCAATCTCTCTGCCTTATTTTTCTCCCATCTGTAAAATCGGGTTAATGATGCGGTATTATTTATTTTTCTATGCACTAGAAATATGCAAAAATCCCTGATCTGAATATCCTAATCCACACACACACACCCGTATACCCAGTATATATCTATACAGACAGAGCATACTTTATCCCATCCATAACTGTGCACCTGCACACAAGATTCAGCTTACAAGGCTTCAAGGTAAATAACCCCATCCTTAATAGATAACATATGGAAAGATACTACATGTACCTAGAAACACGACCCTCACCTCAGAGAGACCAAAGGCATCTTGGTGGACATGATGCACACAGAATCATAGAATTGTAGGGCTGAACGGGACCTCAAGAGGTCATCTCGGCCAGCGGTTCTCAAACTGTGGGTTGGGACCCCAAAGTGGGTTGCGACCCAGTTTTAATGGGGTCTCCAGGGCTGGTGTTAGACTGGCTGGAGTCCGGGGCCAAAGTTGAAGTCCGAGCCGCATTGCCTGGGGCTGAAGTCAAAGACCGAGCCTCACCTCCCAGGGCCAAACCCTGAGCCCCACCACCCAGGGTCAGGCTTTGGCTTCAGTCCTGGGTGGTGGGGCTCAGGTTACAGGCCCCCTGCCTGGGGTGGTGAGGCTCAGACTTTAGCCCCCGGCCCGGGGCGGGAGGGTTTGGGTTTTGGCAGGGCTCGGGTGGGCTCTGGCTTTGGTCCCCCCTCCTGGGGTCATGTAGTAATTTTTGTTGTCAGAAGGGAATCGCAGTGCAACAAAGTTAGAGAACCCCTGCTCTAAGTCCATCCCCCCATGCTGAGGAAGCATTAAGTATACCTAGCCCATCCCTGACAGGTGCTTGTCTAACCCGTTCTTAAAAACCTCCAATGATGGGGATTCCACACACTCCCTAGGTAACCCTGTTCCAGTGCTTAACTATCCTTTAGTTAGGAAAAGCTTTCCAATATCTAGCCTAAATCTCCCTGGCACAAGGGATGAAGGAAAGTTACCAAGGAAAGTTGGGATGAAGGAATGTTGATGAAGGAAAGTTACCAAGCCATCATTTAGGAAGTACAGTTGCTTCCAACCGTTAAAATGATACCATCCTTCTTGGAAACACCTCTAAGTGCAGAGCAGGAAGGATCTGCTTTGTCTTATTAGAGCGAATTGATTATGTGATTCTGATGTGCAGTGCAGGAGCACAACAACGACTGTGAGAGGAGGTATCTCTTTAGCTCAGGAAGGAAAACGGGCATGGATGGAAACATGTGTTCCTCTACTCCAATAGTCCAGAACAAAACATGAGACCACCTGGTAGCAATTACTACCTCACTGCTCGTATCCCTTAGACGCCGAGAAAAAAATTCTAGTTTGGGCATTTTATTTGTGTTGCTTTGCCGCTTTACAGTATTCCAACCCCAGGACCTTTTCCACCCTTCATCTTGATCTCACTAATGAGAAACATGAAACGCAGCCAGTCAACTCCAACAGGAACCTAGAGAAACAGCCCTCCTGTGAGCTAAAGGAACAAGCAGAAAAACGACAACTATTGCTTCTTATTAATAAAATCCTCCCCCACCAGCTTAGTCCCTGGTCCAGCTCCATAGATCACAGACTTGGGGGGAGAAACTGGATGATTTCTTAGCATACGCTATTTTGCAGCTGCCTTATTGTAAGCTGTAAAGAGCAAAATGTGTTTATGTTACTAGCTGGAGACAAAAACAAATCTGCAGCATGTTAGCTCGCAGGGGACAGTCAGAATTCCTGCTGGTTTTGTTCTGCATGCAGCCAAAAGGACACTGCATGCTTTTCCCCAGGGATCATAGAATCATAGGAGATTAGGGCTGGAAGAGAACTCAGGAGGTCATCTAGTCCAATCCCCTGCTCAAGGCAGGACCAACCCCATCTAAATCATCCCAGCCAGGACTTTGTCAAGCCGGGCCTTAAAAACCTCTAAGGATGGAGATTCCACCACCTCCCGAGATAACCCATTCCAGTGCTTCACCACCCTCCTAGTGAAATAGTGTTTCCCAATATCCAACCTAAACCTCCCCCACTGCAACTTGAGACCATTGCTCCCTGTTCTGTCATCTGCCACCACTGAGAATAGCCGAGCTCCATCCTCTTTGGAACCCCCCTTCAGGTAGTTGAAGGCTGATATCAAATCCCCCCTCGCTCTTCTCTCTGCAGACTAAATAACCCCCATTCTCTTCCCTCATTTTATGCCCTCCGTGGATATTGCAAGAAAGCGCACTATGAAGTAGCAGTAAAGCCCTGTTTACAGTAGGGACACTTGACCAACGTGCCACCATTGCTAACCTCATTTCCGATCCACGGGCAGCAGCCATGTTGGGAGGCCTAGCATAGACAGGCTACCGACATTTCAAGCAGTGTGTCATCTAACCCTGTTCACAGCAGGGCTAATTAACGTGCTGAATACAGGACGGCAGCCAGCAGCCTGGCTACTGAAGGGCTCCCAAAGCTGCTAACTCCAGTTGAGCTGAGCAGCGGGAGAATTATTGGAAAGTTTCTCCTAGCAACTGACTCACAATCCTTAAATTCAGTGAGTTGGCAGCCCAGACACCCAGGAACTATGGAGGGTGAGCCCAGGTGAGAGGCAAATGCCAGAGAAGCTTGGTAAACCCTGGGTAAACATTTTATCCGAGGTATGAAACCCTGAATTCTATGCAGTCGTGTGAATGAGGAATCTTGCGTTATGAAACAAAACAAGGACCCGGCTTACTGCAGTTCCAATCAGTTAAAACTGCCCTCGCTGCATGCACTGGCCATGATCCTACAACTGGATCTATGCAAAAGGACCTCTATGCCTGCTCAGGCTCTCTTTGAGGTTGATGGGCCACCATGAAGATCTAAGTGCAGGACTCAGACCGCAGTCATATACATATGTTACACACACACACACACACACACACACACACACAGAGCCCATGCCAGAAGAAACAAAGAAAGAATAGAACTATCTAGTAGTTGGAAATAGAAAGACTTAGTGAACCAAGCCCATCTTTTTATCTGACTTTAAACAGATACTACACTTTATCTCCTCCAAAAGGTTGGGCTCAAACTGGCCTCACGCACCCCTGGTTACAAAAGGAAGTGCCCTACATTTAAGATATTTACACAGAAGTAAAATCTGATCCACAGGAATGAAGCAACCAGCCGAGGTTTGCCCACTTCTAGGTCTCTGCTGTAATTTGAAATTTGCATTTTTGAACAAGGCCTGAGTGTTCGGGAAACACGACCAAGGCTTATAAAAAGATCCCCTCTTACTTGTAGACCTTGACATTGTATTTCCTCTCGCCCGGAAATCCAAACATGCCGCAGACGACTCGGGAATTCTTCGCGGTCCAGTGTTTGTCACAGATCTGCTTCCAGTTCCCTCCATCTTTCACCTCCACGTAACCCTCTGTAACAGGTACACGCCTGCGGTAGGTAGCAAGAATGGCTCGGATCCTTATGTCCTCCACCTGGATGTTCATGTTCTAAGGGTAAAAAGGGTATTTTAGGGATGCATTGTAGCAAGGCAACAGGTTCGAATGGTTAGCTCAGGGAACTGGAAGTCAGGGCACCTGGGTTCTCCACCTGACTTGTTTTCCAGCTGAATAAACTGACCCAGGGAAGACAAAGCGGCTTATGCAAAGTCAGCACAAGGAGTCCAGAAGGTCCTGTTCCCAACTCCCCCACTGACCTTCTGGGCAACCCTGGGAAAGTCATTTAATCTTTCAGTGTCTGTTTCTCCAGCTTACAAAAGCGATGATACTTTACCTACCTATGTACAGGACCTTAATGTGCCCGGACAAAAAACATCATATATATATATATATGATGCAAAAAGTATTATGGCCGGATGGACCTTTACAAATAGGACATTTCTGGAGTTTCTAAAAAGATCCTTCACATGAGATTTTTGTTGTTTAAATAATATTTTTATTTTAGTCTACTTCATTTAACATCACCACCCTTGGCCATAGCAGAGCCATATTTTTATTTTCAGTTTTTCCAGCTTGCTTAAAAATGTCCTCTCCACTGAGCACCAGGGGAAACTTTACAAACGTCTGCACAATTGAAGATCCAACTGCAATGGTTCCCCCGCCCACTCTGTGCTTGCCAGCAACAGCTGCGTCGTTCCATACTGTGTTGCAGCATTTCGCATGCTGTAATGGGGAAAAAAGGTAGCTAATGTCTTTGCATTTTAGGTGTGACTTGCTTTGTGCCTTAACTCACATGCGTGGGCCTGAGCTAGGCGGATTTACACCAGCTGAGGATCTGCCCTCAGAAGCATAAAAAGTGAGCTGGGCCTGAAATTCATATAATCACAGCAAAGTATTTGTGCATCACTTTCCTCACTATGGACCCCAGGTACCACAAGTACCCAAGGTCCCTGACGGGCTAGTACTCAGGTTGCTAGCCCATGCCCCTATGTCTACACTACTACTGTTACCCATGTTAACTAGATTAACATTAGCACATGTTACAATCACACCTTCAATTGCAGTGTAGACATACCCACAGTGACTTGCCCAGGGTCACACACAGGAGGTCCTGAGGCAGACAGGGAATTGAACCCAGATTTTTCAAGTCCCAAGCTAGCATGCAAGCCCCTGGGCTTTCCTTCCTCCCTCCTTTCATCCACCAAGAGCAGAAATCTTAAAAGTGGGTCTCTCCCATTGTTATTTGCGTGTACTCGCTGTTTGCTCAAACTGGATTTCTCCTTTAGATGAAATGCACTTGGGACAGGAGATGAGTCACAACGGCCACATGGAGTTAACATTTTGAGCCTGCGTGAGGGCAGGAATACTGTACAGCAGAACTCAGAAAATCCACTGTGGCAAGCAATTAAAAAGCTAATGGAAGTTTATATAAAACTTCAAGAAGTCCTTTTTCTTGTCAACAGTATAAAAAGTACATGGTTCCCAATGGTTACATCACAGCTGTGGAATTCTTCCTCTCCCCTCCCCAAGTTTAAACACTTACACGTGAACAAAGCCCAGCACTTTAAAGGAACACGTGCTGTTTTGATCCACTGCGATCAATTAAAAATACAAGTTGCTAGAGGCAGGAAAGGTCACGTTTGGATTGCCTAGAAATGGAAGCTGCACATCTGCCCTGGATAGGAAGAATCCAGGGAGCCCGCATTTGGTTATGTGGTTGCCATGTGTAACTTGCTAAACTACAGGCCACGGGCCGGATTCTCACCTGCTGCAAACAGATGTTACTTCACCAAAGTCAATTGGCTGAGGCTCTGGCCTAGTGTGTTGAGAGGAGGGGACTCAGCCCAGATCCCTGCATTTGCTGGTGGGCTCTGCTACTGATTCACTCAGTAACCTCGGGCAACTCACTTAGACTGTATTTTTTCAAGCATCCATTCATTTTGATCCACTGGCTTGACAATGCCTAGGCATTGATCTTACAGAGGTGTTGACCTCTTGTTGCTCCCATTAACTTAAACTGCAGTTGTGGGCGCTTAACATTCAACCGTACTGTGTCTCAAAGGGGGCACTCAAAACCAGGGGTCACTTTTAAAAAATTTGGCCTACACCTCTCGTTATTTATGTAGTGTATTACAGTAGCACCAAAGAGCCCAGGTCATGTACCAGGACCCCATTATGCTAAGTGCTATACAACCACAGAACAAAACACAGTCCCTGCTCCAAATTGCTTATCTTCTCTCTGCCTCAGTGTACCCCCCTTTAAAATAGGGCTAACACTATTTAAATAGCCAGAGTACCTGAAATAGGTCCCTTTGAAAATCCCAGCTCATAGGGCACTAGGGCCTTTTTCCTGTGCACCTCAATGCAAGAGCACAGGATCCTTATTGCAAAGTAGAAGGTGATAGCAAGACTATATATTTGTGTGGCTCTTTCAGCACAAATCTGGAAAACTCATTTGCACCATGAGGCCCCCTCCTCCCTGTTAGGATCTGGTAGAGTCTCCTGAAACACTGCACAGCTTCATATCGTCCTGGCAGGGAGTATTAGAACTTTGTTGTGTCTCCAAAGGCTGCATTTGAAATCTAGACTCTCTTTTTGCAGTCCATCTTATAAAAGCCTCCCGACTCTTAACCTTGAAGATGGATACATTGCCAAGGAGCAGGTTTACCTGTAGATACAGGTGATAGAAAGGCATTTCCAGAGAGGAAACCTCATTTCTTACCCACTGAGATTTCACGAGGAGCGGCCAAGATCCTTTGGCCGAGTGTTTCTTGCAGCAAACGCCCGGCCAGAGCTTTGCCAAGGGAGTACTCAGCCCTTAAAGTCAGTCAGTATAGGGTGTATTTATGGAGCACTTCCTGAAATGGTCTCCTGATGTCAAGCCAGTGTTCAGAATCATTTACGTTAGCTACATAATGAAGACAAGAGCCCATTTCAAAATGGGTTGGGGAGGATTTGCCCGTATCAGATTTTGACCATTTACCATTATATTAGTGGGGAGGGGAGGCAGTCGGGACAAAGAAAGGTTGAATACAGAGGAAGCGCCATTGCTTGAGCTATTTTTTTAAGGTCAGGCTTGACAAAGCCCTGGCTGGGATGATTTAACTGGGAATTGGTCCTGCTTTGAGCAGGGGGTTGGACTAGATGACCTTCTGGGGTCCCTTCCAACCCTGATATTCTATGATTCTATGATTCTATTGAGGCAGCATCACGGCCCAGTGGATAGGCCAGACGGGATGATCTAGTCCCATCTGACCCAGTGAGTGACCTTGGACATATCTACAAAAAAAGCCCATCTGTAAAATAAGGGATACAATGTCATCATGCCCCTTTGTAACAGGCTTTGATATCTAGGGACAAAAAGTTTTATCTAAAATCTAGTACAGGTTATTATTTAAGGGGGAGATTTTCAAAAGGCACAAGGGGTAGGGAGGCATCCCATTCCAATTGGTGCGAGGTGTCTAAATCCCTCAGATCTTGTTTGGAAAAAATCAGAGCCTAAAACTGTACTGGGAAAAGCACTTGAGATCATAAGAGCCGTGGGAGCAATCTGCACTGGCAGCAGGGAAAGTGGACTAGGTAGCCTAATGGAACTTCTCCATCTATAAACAGGGTTCAAAAAAGAACTAGGTAATTCATGGAGAGTAGGTCCATCAATGGCTAGTAGCCAGGATGGCCAGGGATGATGTCCCTAGCCACTGTTTGCCAGAAGCTGGGAATGGGTGACAGGGGATGGATCACTTGCTGATTCCCTGTTCTGTTCATTCCCTCTGGGGCCCTGGCACTGGCCACTGTCGGAAGACAGGACACTGGGCTAGATGGACCTTCGGTCTGACCCAGTCTGGCCGCTCTTATGTTTTTATGACTGTAGAGCACATCTACCCCATACGGCTCTATTAGCAAGTTATCCACAAATAGCCACGTCAGCAGTGTTGAGCTGGAGCCGGTTCGCTAGAACCGGTTGTTAAATGTAGAAGCCCTTTTAGAATCAGTTGTTCTGCGAGGGAGAACCGGTTCTAAAAGGGCTTCTACATTTAACCGGCCAAAAAGCGGCACCTTTGGCACCGACTCCATGGGTGCTCCAGCCCTGGAGCACCCAGGGGGAAAATTTGGTGGGTGCAGAGCACCCACTGGCAGCTCCCCGCCCCAGTTCACCTCCGCTCTGCTTCTCCGCCCCCCCCCCGCCAGGCTTCTCACGAATCAGCTGTTCGCGCAGGAAGCTGAGGCAGGCTGAGAAGCAGGCTGCAGCTTCCCGCTCAGGCCCAGGGAGGCAGACGTGAGCTGGGGTGGGGGGGTGGGGGGGAGATGCAGGGGAACTGCTCCCCGCCCCAACTCACCTCCACCACCCTCGGCCTGAGCGGGAAGCTGCCGCCTGCTTCTCAGCCCTCCCAAATTTTCTCCGTGGGTGCTCTAGCTATGCTCCCCTAGGAGCCAGAGGGACCCGCTGGATGCTTCCTGGGAGCTGCCCCAGGTAAGCACCTCCGGGACTCCCCACCTTGCCCTCCGGCAGGTGCCTCTGGCTCTTAGGGGTGGGGTGGGCACCCACTACGGTGGCCCATGAGACCCTCCTATCCGGTTCTGGGGGCGGTCAGGGGCCAGGGGAGGGGGGTGGATGGGGCAGGTGTTCTGTGGGGCCGTCAAGGAACGTGGGGGGGTTGGATGGGGCAGGAGTCTCGGGGAGGCAGGGGGTGGCAATGACCCCTCATGGGGTGAGGAGGGAACCTGTTAAGATTTTGGCAGCTCATCACTGCACATCAGCATCACTCACTGTGTATTCAATTCATTATACTTGACTATTCCCCTCCCTCCCGCCCCCTGAAAAAAAACTTCTGAATCAAAACTTCAGGGTTAAAAATCCACCCACATATTCCAATTTAGAGCCGCTTCCATTTTACTTGAATTTTCAAAACTCAGCAATGTTCTGCAGCTCAGAAGCCTGCACTCAACTGGATGGAGGAGACAAGCCCTTACAACAAAGGACGGTCTCCCAGATGTGCCATCTTCTAGAATGCCCTTCGTCCTGGGAGGAAGGCCCACAACAGCAATCGTGAGTCTCATCTGAACGATGCCTGGTGCAAATCCCAGATGTTGAATATACGCCAGTCCTTATCCTGGCCAACAACAAAAAGCTGGGATCCTTGTTCCCATATTGCACCCACTTAGACCCTGCCTCTCCATTATAACTATTCATTATTTTTATGATGCAGCCTACAGGCCCCAGCTGAGAAGGAGGCTTCCACATCTGCAACAGGGATATCAATACTGACCTCCTTCGTGAAGCATTTTCAAGAGCTCCTGAGGAAAAGTGCTGGGTAAGATCTAGGGATTAATATTATTGTGCTAGGTCGTGAAAACAAACCTAGTAGCAGAAAACCCTGAAGAGTTTAACATCTAAACAGAGAAGTCAGACAAAAGGTGGGAGCAAGGGAATGTTATTAACTCTGTCTTGTAGAGGGGGAACTGAGGCAGAGACCAAGTGGCTTGCCCAAGAGACACCGTGGCAGAGCCAAGGAACTGAACCCAGACCTCGAGGTCTAGGCCAATGGCTTCACAAGACAATCCTTTCTCTAGCCAGCAACTATGAGCCAGTTACTCCCTTAGAGCTAAACCATTCGCTCTGTGAACTGTGTTTTTTCAAGGGACAAATATGTGCGTTAGAAAAACACAACAACAAAAAAAGGGCTGAGAGCATCCTAACACGGAAAGGCTACAAACACCCTGTGCCTCACTGGGGCATACCAGGGATTTCCAACAGTAGAGCAACAGGCAAAGACGGAAGCCAGCAATTTCCCATTGGAGACTCTCCCAAGTTACCCAAACAAAACCCCAAGAGAAGGAATTACAATCTTAGGAAGGTTATTTAAAAAAATAAAATCTACTGGCCAAAGTTCTGCTTTTGTAGTTAGTCCTGCAGCTGTTCCCGGGACAGTGCTGATGTCCTAGGGAGTGGGAAAGTGGTCTAGGGAGTGAGAGGCACACATCCCAGCTGTACCAGTGACTGATTGTAAGGAGGTTGTGGTCTACTGGCCAGATCCAGGAACTAGGAGTCAGGACCCTGGGGGTTCTCTATTCCCAGATGTGCCACGGTCTCACTTGGGCACATCACTATTCCTCTATCTTCCCATTTCACAGATGGGGAAACTGGGGTGCTGAGAGTTTAAGTGACTTGTCCAAGACCATGTAAGAAATCCATGTCAGAGACAGGATAATAACTCAGGAGTTCCTGGCTCCAGTCATACGTCCCTCTCTCAGAAGAGGCTCATGCACCAAAATACATAAACCAGCCAGCCAGCCATACTGACTTGTACTCAGCTTAAATAGAGCCACTCTTCATTTGTTCTGATTTGTATTTTGTCCTAGCCAAGGAGAAAAAAAAAAAATCAAATTAGCAGGAAATAAATCCTCCTTTTATACTTTAATCTCCAAATGGCTATAACTGGCCAGTGCGAAACATCATTTCATGATCTGCCTGAAGACCAAGTATAAGCCACATCTATTTCCCCCCGTTTGTTCTCTCTATATCTATTTGTAACCATACAACCCTTCAATTGCTTTAACCATGGATCTAACCCTGAAGTAATTACTCAAGCAGAACTTCCATAGACAGAATCAAGAACGGCAGAATCATTGGAAAACTAAAGGGGGGACAAGGTGGGGAATAATCGAAACAACTAAATACAGCTTTCTCAGGGAACTCTTTAAAAGGACTGGTAAGATGCCCCGCCTCCATGCCTGCAACTCTGTATGGATTTCAATGGTTTCTCCCCACTGCAGGGTTCTGTTGGTTGCACTTGAATTGGTGCGTAGTCAGTGACAATGCGAGTAGACAGACACGCGCTTTATCCTTCCAACACCAATGTCTAGAACAGCCAGGCTATTGCGGAAAACAGATCCCTCATAAATTCAGAAGGAACCACAACATTTAATAGCCAGAGCAGATTTCTTGTTTAAACAACTATTGTCGTATTTAACATACACATGTAGAAAGATCAATCGACACAGAGTGCATTTATGGGAACAATACGGTATTTATTTTTCTATTATAGTAGCACATAGCAACCCCCTGGGGCTCTGTTGTGCTGGGTGCTCACTGGGATTGCCAAAGGAGCCCAAGGAAATGAAGCACCTGAATCCCACTGAAAATCAATCATGCACCCTTATTATGATGTGTATGACATTAGCACCGAGAGGCGAGATGGAGCCTCACTGTGCTAGGGGCTCCACACGCAGTGCAAGAGACAGTCAGTGTCCTAAAGAGCTCACTATCTAAACAGACCAGGTAAAAAGTATGGGAGAAAAGAAGCATGATCATCATCCACACTTTACCAATGGGAAACTGAGGCACAAAGAGATTACGTGACTTGCCCCAGGTCACACAGGGTGTCTGTGGTAGACCAGGGACTTGAACCCAGTCCAGTGCACCAGCAATAAAGCCACCCTCTTACAAGACCAGACTTCCCAGTCTGCAGATTCCAAAGCATTTTATTAATCAGATATTACCCTGTTTACAGATGGGGAAACTGAGGCCTTATTCTCAGACAGGCTGGAGACCCACGTGCTTCATCTGGAGCTGTGGGGCTCAGCACAGCATAAGGAGTAAAACCCAGAACCCTTGGCTCACCCAGTCCCACATGTAATGATTAGGTAACACTTCCCTTACTGTAAAAGGGTTCTCACAAATAGCCATCTTCCTGATGCAGGGGTGGAGGACAGATAAAAACAAGAGAATTGAGGAACATATTGAATTACCATGCCTCTTGCATAACAAGCCCTCCCCTTTGGAGCTTTTATTCAGCCAGTTTTGCATGACTTCCACCCATTCACACCAACAGCTGTTGAGAATGAGATGCTGTCCCGTCTATCCCAAACCTCAGCTCCCCTTTGGCTTGGAATTCAAGTACTAGCCTAATCCCGACCTGGATCCAAAACCTCAGCCTCTCTCTGCTTCTTAAACATCCCACCCGTATATTTTATATGTAGCCAGCTCTAGCAGTTGTATTAATATCTGTAGCGTTACTTTCTCTCTGAAACGATCCTGTTTCTTGCATTGTTAACCCCACTCACCAAGATGAATGAGTCTGTTCCTTCCTTGTCTGGCACCTTTCCACAAACTGCGCTTCTTGTTCTATCCAAATGTAGTTTTGGCAGACAGAGAGAGACAGAGCGCCAACACACAAGCAACAAGTAATCCTCAGGCCAGGGCAACAGATTTTCTCTTCCCTGATTTAAGCTGTTTTACCCAAGAAAGGTATGAAGACCCCACTGAAGCAAGGCAGGAGGAGGAAGTGGATTAAGTACAAGAGAAAGCCCTACAGATCTTTGGCTATGGTTTTTAAGCAATGGCTCTGCCAAAAACAACTCACTTTCAACTAAAGCTGAATGGGTTTGAGTGAAGTAAAACACCACTCCAAACTAGACTGATGTAAACAGGAGGAAAGCTAGGCACTGGATTGGGACTCAGGAGAGCTAGGTTGTTCCCAACTCTGCCACAGACACCTGTGAGATCTTAGGAAAATCACTTTGTGTGTCTGTGCCTGAGTTCCCCTTCTGCACAATGGGGCTATGGAAATCTGGAGCACAGGTTGCAGGAGTGGAGACTCTGGAGGAAGCACCGGAAAGTCAGTCTGCATGCACATGGCTAGAATGCTAGCTGCAACATCTCTGTAAATAGTTCTCTTAATAAAGAGCCAGTTGAGTTTTACAAGCAGGGAGTCCTCATGTCATTACCCAGCATGCAGTCCATGAAACGTGTTAATGATACCTCCTTTCTTCCACCTTCTGCCTGTCTTGTCTATTGAATTGTAAACTCTTCACAGTAGGGCTGTCTCGTGTGTGTGTTTGCATAATGCCTAGCACCATGAGGACCTAATCTTGGCTGAGACCTCGAGGAGCTACTCGAATGCAAATACATAAATCAAACTACAATTCCAAGAACTGTAACAGTTTGAACCATCTATTTGTTCCCTCCTGCTTCCTCCCACTTCCTCCCACTTTTCTCAAGTCTGTATTGAGTTTCCTCACTCCTCCTCTACAGCCTTGGATACAACTGTCTACCATGTAACCTGCAGCCAAGGGTGGTTACCAAACCACAAATCTCAGCCTCAGAGTGGGCAAAAGACAGTAAAAATAAAAGTTTTGTTGTGAGTTTTCAAGAAAGAGTCCCAGCTTCAAATAAGTTCACGTGAATCTCACCTGGTTTGGTTCCCCCGTCTGAATCAGATGCTTTCTCACAGCTTTAGATCCAATTGCAAAAGGCTCACACAACCTTCAAATTTTTTCCTGTCACCATTTGCCATCTGTTTTGCATTATGCAAAACAAACATATCCTTCTATATCCACTAATCGCCTCTCCCCCAACTTGCTCCTTGTGACAGTTCTGTCATTTAAACACCCATGTGGATGCAGATTAATGCACGGATCAGAATGGATCTGCTTTCTTAGTCCTGGGAATCTGGTCCCCATCCCTCAGGATCCACTATTCATACTTCATTAAAAAAAGCAAAGCAAAACAAAACAAAATCAGGGAGGTGGCAGAAAATCTGCCTGTTTATTCCCTTTAGTATTGCTATAGCCACAAAGGGGCGAGATCATGGCTTTAGACAGCGATTTTCCAAGAGTGAAGTGCCTAATTCCCAAAGAATTAGGCACCACAATCCCTTAGGCTTTTTGGAAACTCCCACAGCTTGGTGCTGCTCCGGGGCTCCAAGGCACACAGCAGCAGTATTGGCCTAATGGTGCAGCATTTGCTCCCCAGCATGTCGGCTCACCCCTGCTAGCTGGTGCACGTGCTGGAGCTGTCAAGGCAAGAGTCTGCAATCTGGCAAGATTACAGGAGCACAAGGACAGAGATCAGACTAAACCATGCACAGGGACATAAGATGGGAGGATAGAGAAGGCTCCTCTTGCCCTCTTGGATCCCCAGCACAGAACAGCCCTTAGTTTTTACAGAGGAAGCAGAAGAAATGACAGTTTACATCCTTTTTGCAATTAAAATCCTTAGGCCCAGGGCCCACAGCATCACTCTGTAAATAGCTGCTAATGCATTTTGCCCTCCTAGCTAGCAGGCTCACAACGTTCTGTTTAGAAGAGCAATGACTGTCTTCCTTCATTATCTACTCCAGCTCAACTAGTTTTTTCCATCCCAGCTGAACCGTCCCAGTTTGACATTCCTCAGGCTTTCCGTCAATGTTAAAAAAAAAAAAAAAAAGACTGATCCCAGAGGAGAAGGGATCTTAGGGGACTTCAGCAAACCACAACAGATGGGCTTTTCAGAAGGGAAGCTCAATTGCCACATTAAACATACACCCACGCAACTACATCATGAGGGAGCCAGCTAAGGAACTGATAGGACGATCTAGTCTGAGCAGCTTGTGCTCATTGACAGATAAGCAAGCTGAATGCTTTTCAACACATAACTATGAGTCAGTGGTTCTGAACTGGTGACTTATCCTAAAACGAAGGGTCAAGCTAAGCCCAGAGGGGGATTTCTGCCTTGACCATTCATCATGTTGTGGGATTTTGCCTCTGTACATTCTAATATTATGTTACCATCATTAAAGCTAAATGAGAACTGCAGAAACAATGCTTGGAAGTGCTAGTTTGGATGTAGCTTGGAGCTATTTGGTTCAACCATGTTCATGATCCTATTTATTCACAAATATACATGCATATATTCACATGAAAGTTTGGGAAACAGCTATTCTTTGTATGGATACTTGCATTAACACATTCCCAGGGTCTCTACTCTAACAGGAATTTTGATTATTCTGTACTCACAGTTCTCCTGTTTTAGAAAGCTTTAGTCATCCAATCAGGTAGCAGGAACAATTCCATGTGATCTTGGTGACCAATCATACTAGTAGTATGATTCCATATATCATTACATACCTTAAGCAGGAGGCATTTATTAAAGAAAGCATACTACAGACAAACAGACTTCCACACAGTTTGACTTCCAGCTTTGTCTCCTTCGTTTACCAGGGACCACACCATGTCTAGAACACTATACAGCACACAAAGAGATCAGGCTGGACGATATATTGCAAGTAAACGCACCACTATGAGTAACAACTAGCAAATCAAAGCGAACAGTCCTCAAATACACCATTGGCTGAAATTAGTTCACAAAACTGTTTAAACAGATATGACTAGCAGGGGGAAAAACCCTTCATCCTTCTTTTGGACCCAGACATCAGGCAGTAGGTTTGATCCATTTACGGTGCCAGCTCCTTCCAACGCCGTTTTAAAAATGGAGGAAGCTACATGAGGAAATCAAAGGGAATGAAAGCTCTGCTCATTATCAAAGCACTGGCCAAGCCATGTGTTTCCTTCATCCTCATGACCACTTCAGGAGTAGCCAGGCCAATAATAAGCTGAGCTCAGCACTGGAATACATTTCTGGGCCTGATGAGGCCTTTTACACCTGTCAAAATGCAAAAGTTCCTGGTGAGATCACCACCCGAGAGATGTAAGTGTGAATCCTGCTCGTGAAACCAGCACACATGGAAAGATGCAGCCTCATAAGATGGTAGGAATTTAAATTCATCTCCATTCTAGATGTGCACTAATTATATTTTGGATCATGAGGAGAAGTAGGTACACCATCCGCCTTCTTGCGATACCTAGCTTGTATCTAATGTTGTACATCAGTAGATCTCACAATACTTTACAAAAGGAGGTAGCTATCATTATCCTCACTTTACAGATGGGGAAACTGAGGCACAAGGCAGCAAAGTGACTCACCCAAGATCATCCAGCAGCCCAGTGGTCATGCCATGAACAGAACCCACTTTGAGACCCAGCCCAGTGCTCTATCCACTGGGCTATGCTGTCTCCTTATAAAACCTTAGAAAGTAAATTAAAGGTTGAATTTTCCAGTCCTCCAGCCTTGTTGGCAAGAGCCACAATTCACCTACTGCTGATCCACCGTCTTCCTCCTCATCCATCTTCTCTATTTATGCTTCTTTTCCAAATGCCTGGCCTATCCCACTGTCCCCACAGCTACGTAAACATCTTTTTATTTTAGTTACCGTCAAGTTCTAAAAAACCACTTCCCAAGATGTATTTGCTTCCAAAGCACAAAGTCACGAGGGTTGCGACTCAACAGACTGGCCATCTATTTATACTTTTTATCAAAAAACGTCTCCATACAGCCCTACGCGCACCCCAGAGAGTCCTCCTCTCCTTTATTAAAGCAACGGTAACAAAGAGTTTATCGGCTCCCTCATCACAACGAAGGCATTACCCAACTAACTCCATATACTTAAAGTGACTTTTAAAACCAAACTATTTCTCCACCCATTCCCCATGCACTAATGTATAGGAGATCTGTCTTGGTTTGGACATATGGAACCACCCATACATACTTCTGCCGAGTAGCATGGACTTAAGAATATCCCAGTGTCCCAGATGTGAAGTAAGCACGGTAATATAGATGAGGTAGGACATGGAAGCTCCCTTAAGATGAGAGCCTTGAGGGAGCAATGCCCGAAGACCACTACTTAGATTATAAGCTCTTCGAGACAGGGACCCCAGCACCTAACATGATGAGGTCTTTGTGAATGTTGGGAGCTTTTAGGAACTAATGCAATACAAATTGCAGAGGCTTTTGCTGCACAGTGAAGGGCTTCACAAGCAGCCTCACCCTTTGCACTGTAAGTTGCCAGCATGGAGGTGACAAAGGGGAAATGCTAGGGGAGAGGATCAGCTGGCAGACATGAGACAGAGAATAGCAGTACGCAGTATCATGGAGATTCTTCATTGTGACAAGTGGTCGCTTCAGTCCAAGAGAAGAAGGATACTTGTCTCCCTCGCAGAAGTGCTCTGAGGATAAGTTCATTAATGGTGGTAAGTTGCTTCAGGGGAGGCAATATAAAATAGAAGGAGGTTGACTGTACCCCATGAGAAAACCTAACAAGGCCATTGCTGCTGGATGGACTTGCAAACTCAGACTGACCTGCAGCAGATTATACCTAGGTCCCTTTCCGAACCAGAGAATATCGCCTTCTCAGGTCTATCAGCTGCCCAACTCAGAACTTCTGTCAGGAGACCGCATGGGACCACCAAACCTGCCATCAGAGCCACCGCCCTCCCAGGTCATCAAAGTGACAGCCACAACCCAAACAGAAGGAACCACTTGAGCAAGCAGAAAGCAGCACTGCAAATTTATAGCATTAAACCAACCCATTGGTTTAACATGGCTGCACTTTAATTGATGTTTGTCTGGGCTTTGGCTGCAAGAACAAATGCCCAGATTTCCCCCTCCCCCCCGACACAGGTTTATGTTGCGGGCGGGTTTGCATTTAGAGAGAAGTAAACATTTAAACTGACACAGAGAAAGAGTAAAACAGAGTTGCCATAACAAACAAGAAAATAAATCTGTTCACGTCAAGAATACTTGAGAGTGGGTAAGTCAGAAAGCAAGATGTATTTGTGAAATCTTGTATCCTGGATTTAATCTGCTCTGTGGATAAATGGGGCTTTTCAGTTTCCAGGACTGAAAAGTCAGCAACTTTCACCAGTACTGCTGTCGTTCTGACAAGTAGGAATCAAGTTAGTTGATGGCATGGCTCTTTGGAGCAAGGACTAACTTTTTGTTCTGTGTTTGTACAGTGCTTAGCACAATGGGGTTCTGGCCTATGACTGGGATTCTAAGGTGCAGCCATAATATGAATGAATAAATAAATAAATACTAATGATTTGAGCTGGCCTGGCAGACTGAGATCCTCCATTTTGCTCAGAACAAGGACACACAGGAGTAAAAGCAATACCAAATTTCCTTCACGCATCTCTCTTCACCCACATGTTACTTATAATTTATTTGCACTGGTGCCCAGAGTGTGCTAGGTGCTCCCCAGAAACACAGAAGAGTTGCCTGCCCTGAGGAGCTCACAGCCACCTCTCACCATGAAAGGACAACCCTCCAGGGGCGAGAGAAGAGGATGTTCCCTGTAACCCTTTCCACCTTTGGCCTCTTTGCTGAGGCTGAGTGGAAAACATGGTGATGCTTTTCGTGAGGTAGACTCAGAGCCACCAACCTCATGCCACATGGGTCATTGAAGACCATTAGACGGTGACTTCTGGATTCTAACCAATGGATTCTAACCTCTGGATTCTAACCAATGGCCAAGAGGTACTTTAAAAAGCTCAGTATCCCCTTGGCTAGCCATTCCTAAAGTTCAATGTAACTTTTAAGAGGACGATATCTTATTTGTATGCAGTGGTGTTGTAGCAGTGTCATTCCCTGGATATTAGAGAGCCCACATGCGGGAGGTCATATCTTTTATTGGACCAGCTTCTGCTGGTGAGAGAGACAAGCTTTTTATGTTATTTGTCCACTTCTAGCCATAATCTAGATAGGGAAGAGTGATAAACATTTCCTTTCTACGTATAAAATAGCTACATTGGTCTAAACTTACCCTAAACTGGTACTGCTAGGGCACTTCTCTATGCCAACGATTAAGTCATTCTTTCGAGGGGTGTTCATTAATGGCCTGATCTAGAGCCCATTTAATCAACAGAAAACTCTTCATTCATTGTATAGGCTTTGGAGCCGGTCCTAATAGATGGGATAGACCAGCCTACCTGTCCAATTCAGTTCTGTCACCCGCTTCTATTCATCATCAACAAGATGACTCCATTCATTGGCTCAGAGGATTAATGAACCACCCTCTGAAGTGACCTTTTAGAAGACAAGGCAGCTTATGAGTGGCCAGCCAAATTGACCACAATATTAATTCTTGTTTATGGTTCCTGAGATACTGCAGAGATGGGTGCATGAGAAAGCTTTGGACAGAAGTGCACACCATCTCTATGGAACATCACTCTTCAGTGCTGGAAATTAGAACAGGCCCTTAGCCATATTTTCTAGCCTAGAATCCCACCAACTAGATAAAGCTTGCCATGCCCACAGGAAAACCTCATTCATTTATACAAAAGGAACTAGATGGTAAGGAAGATTTAAAAGTTGCAGAACATCGTAAGAGGATAGGTTCCCCCCGAATCTTGCACATCCCATCCTGAGTCCCAAATCGTTATGTCTGAAGCAGCTTATATACTACAAACACAGGAGAGTGAGTTTGTGTGTGTATGGGGGTGGGGGGGATGTGAGAACCTGGATTTATGCAGGAAATAGCCCAGCTTGATTGTCATGCACATTGTGTAAAGAGTTGTCACTTTGGATGGGCTATCACCAGCAGGAGAGTGAATTTGTGTGGGGGGGTGGAGGGTGAGAAAACCTGGATTTGTGCTGGAAATCACTTTAGATAAGCTATTACCAGCAGGACAGTGGGGTGGGAATAGGTATTGTTTCATATTCTCTGTGTATATATAAAGCCTGCTGCAGTTTCCACGATATGCATCTGAGGAAGTGAGCTGTAGCTCACGAAAGCTCATGCTCTAATAAATTGGTTAGTCTCTAAGGTGCCACAAGTCCTCCTTTTCTTTTTGCGAATACAGACTAACACGGCTGTTACTCTGAAACCTGTCATTATGCAAGGCACTGCATTTAGCCGTATGGAGTGGAAATCTATCAACTGCATGAAAAAACTTGTACAGACACAGACAGACATCATCTTCCTTTCCAAATGCAAACAGATGGACATCGTACCAAAAGGACTGAAGGTAAAACATCCATTACAATCTACATACCACACAGACTATGCTGACAGCTTGTGCCACACGCTCTCAAAGAAACTGCGGAATCACCTGATCAACATCCTCTACAGCAAACAGGGAAAGATTAAGAATGAGCTCTCAAAAATGGATACTCTCATAAAAAACCAACCTTCCACACAAACTTCCTCGTGGCTGGATTTTACTAAAACTAGACAAGCCATTTACAACGCACACTTTGCTTCTCTACAAAAGAAAAAGGACACTAAATTTTCTAAACTACTACATGCTACAAGGGGCCACAGCAATGGTTCCCTCAACCCACCTAGCAATATTGTTAACCTATCCAACTATACTCTCAGCCCAGCAGAAGCAGCTGTTCTATCTCGGGGCCTCTCCTTCTGCCCCTCCACCCCCACGAACATGATACAGTTCTGTGGTGACCTAGAATCCTATTTTCGACGTCTCCGACTCAAGGAATATTTCCAAAATACCTCTGAACAGCATACTAATCCACAGAGGTCTCCCTACCAACACTACAGAAAGAGGGATTCTAGGTGGACTCCTCCTGAAGGTCGAAACAGCAGACTGGACTTCTACATAGAGTGCTTCCGCCGACGTGCACGGGCTGAAATTGTGGAAAAGCAGCATCACTTGCCCCATAACCTCAGCCATGCGGAACGCAATGCCATCCACAGCCTCAGAAACAACTCTGACATCATAATCAAAAAGGCTGACAAAGGAGGTGCTGTTGTCGTCATGAATAGGTCGGAATATGAACAAGAGGCTGCTCGGCAGCTCTCCAACACGAGTTTCTACAAGCCATTACCCTCTGATCCCACTGAGAGTTACCAAAAGCAATTACAGCATTTGCTCAAGAAACTTCCTGAAAAAGCACAAGATCAAATCCGCACAGACACACCCCTGGAACCCCGACCTGGGATATTCTATCTACTACCCAAGATCCATAAACCTGGAAATCCTGGGCGCCCCATCATCTCAGGCATTGGCACCCTGACAGCAGGATTGTCTGGCTATGTAGACTCCCTCCTCAGGCCCTACGCTACCAGCACTCCCAGCTACCTTCGAGACACCACTGACTTCCTGAGGAAACTACAATCCATCGGTGATCTTCCTGATAACACCATCCTGGCCACTATGGATGTAGAAGCCCTCTACACCAACATTCCACACAAAGATGGACTACAAGCCGTCAAGAACACTATCCCCGATAATGTCACGGCTAACCTGGTGGCTGAACTTTGTGACTTTGTCCTTACCCATAACTACTTCACATTTGGGGACAATGTATACCTTCAGATCAGCGGCACTGCTATGGGTACCCGCATGGCCCCACAGTATGCCAACATTTTTATGGCTGATTTAGAACAACGCTTCCTCAGCTCTCGTCCCCTAAAGCCCCTACTCTACTTGCGCTATATTGATGACATCTTCATCATCTGGACCCATGGAAAAGAAGCCCTTGAGGAATTCCACTATGATTTCAACAATTTCCATCCCACCACCAACCTCAGCCTGGTCCAGTCCACACAAGAGATCCACTTCCTGGACACTACAGTGCTAATAAACAATGGTCACATAAACACCAGCCTATACCGGAAACCTACTGACCGCTATTCCTACCTGCATGCCTCCAGCTTTCACCCTGACCACACCACACGATCCATCATCTACAGCCAAGCTCTGCGATACAACCGCATTTGCTCCAACCCCTCAGACAGAGACAAACACCTACAAGATCTCTGTCAAGCTTTCTTACAACTACAATACCCACCTGCAGAAGTAAAGAAACAGATTGATAGAGCCAGAAGAGTTCCCAGAAGTTACCTACTACAGGACAGGCCTAACAAAGAAAATAACAGAACGCCACTAGCCGTCACCTTCAGCCCCCAACTGAAACCCCTCCAACGCATTATTAAGGATCTACAACCTATCCTAAAGGATGACCCAACACTCTCACAAATCTTGGGAGACAGGCCAGTCCTTGCCTACAGACAGCCCCGCAACCTGAAGCAAATACTCACCAACAACCACATACCACACAACAGAACCACTAACCCAGGAACTTATCCTTGCAACAAAGCCCGTTGCCAACTGTGCCCACATATCTATTCAGGGGACACCATCACAGGGCCTAATAACATCAGCCACACTATCAGAGGCTCGTTCACCTGCACATCCACCAATGTGATATATGCCATCATGTGCCAGCAATGCCCCTCTGCCATGTACATTGGTCAAACTGGACAGTCTCTACGTAAAAGAATAAATGGACACAAATCAGATGTCAAGAATTATAACATTCATAAACCAGTCGGAGAACACTTCAATCTCTCTGGTCACGCGATCACAGACATGAAGGTCGCTATCTTAAAACAAAAAAACTTCAAATCCAGACTCCAGCGAGAAACTGCTGAATTGGAATTCATTTGCAAATTGGATACTATTAATTTAGGCTTAAATAGAGACTTGGAGTGGCTAAGTCATTATGCAAGGTAGCCTGTTTCCTCTTGTTTTTTCCTCCCCCCCCCCCCCCCGATGTTCTGGTTTAACTTGGATTTTAACTTGAAGAGTGGTCAGTTTGGATGAGCTATTACCAGCAGGAGAGTGAGTTTGTGTGTGTATGGGGGTGGGGGGGATGTGAGAACCTGGATTTATGCAGGAAATAGCCCAGCTTGATTGTCATGCACATTGTGTAAAGAGTTGTCACTTTGGATGGGCTATCACCAGCAGGAGAGTGAATTTGTGTGGGGGGGTGGAGGGTGAGAAAACCTGGATTTGTGCTGGAAATCACTTTAGATAAGCTATTACCAGCAGGACAGTGGGGTGGGAATAGGTATTGTTTCATATTCTCTGTGTATATATAAAGCCTGCTGCAGTTTCCACGATATGCATCTGAGGAAGTGAGCTGTAGCTCACGAAAGCTCATGCTCTAATAAATTGGTTAGTCTCTAAGGTGCCACAAGTCCTCCTTTTCTTTTTGCGAATACAGACTAACACGGCTGTTACTCTGAAACACCACCAAGTCAACAGAGCCCGGAATAACATGGTTAAAAGCTGTAACATAGGCAGGACTTAACTGTGTTCCTCCCCATGGCAGGAACCATGCCTACAGACAGTTCCACCCACAGTCTAGCTAGTGCTGGAATTTAGACCCAGATTTATTTGCAGATATCTAAAAGCTGCAGCCATTAAGTATACTTAGTAGTGAATCCTATATTAAGTGAAGGGGCAGAATTAAATATTTTTTAAAGGATGTTTTTGAGATACTTTAAAAAAAAACACCACCTACCATGTGTCTACTTTTAAAAATTATAGTAGGATCCCGTTACTGTAGACCATAAAATTGCTAAGTATGTTTAAACTATATTTAGACAACACAAGGTGGCGAGACAAGCTATTTGAAAAGCAGGCCGTGAAAAGTTACGGCAGAAAGCCTATATCCTTCACTCATGCTTTTGTGGAGAACATCAACAAACATCAGAACGAATTCGATGCCAGCTGCCAACGTCTGGTGAAGCCTTTGAGAATCGAGTCCCAAATGTTTTTCATTTACATTAAGGCTCATTTTACCCCACTCTGGCATGGAAAGGGGTCTTAAAGCAGGTACAGAGTACATTTCCACCTTTGAAGGCACCTTTACACTGCCGGAATGGTGTCAAGGGGCCTCAGTGTAACTGAAAAATCAATCCCATGATGCAGAGATTGTTTGGTTTAGATCATTCGTGTTCTACCCTGGGTCAGTATCATTTTTCATTGTAAATTAGCAGAGGAATGGGCAAGGCAGCGTGTCTAGGGGCAGGGAGTCAGGACTGTTGGGTTCTATTCCAAATGCTTCCCCTCCATTACTGTGGTTTTTGAGCGATTCACTGAAAAATCCGGTCCTTAGCCTTTCTTGCTTCTTTACACCATCTGCAAAATGGGCATCTAGGACAAAGGGGCATTGAAAAGTTGAATTAAATGGTTATAAAGTGCTTGGAGATCCTTGGGTGAAAGGAGCTAAAATTGCTATGCCTTACATTTTCCAGAGTAGCTATTATTGCTACTCAGAGTATGTATTTATAACACTTATTGTTCCTTTCTTATATGCTCCCAAGGAAATCCAATGATCAATTCACAAGTGTATTCATAGACATACACTGACCCCCCCAAGAACAACCTGATTTACTTTTTCCCCCGGCACTCACCCTGGTTACGGCTAGCAGGGCCTTAGAAGCATCCGATCAATCTTATTGTCTGTCTAGAAGCCATGCCACTACAAATAGCCTCAGTTATACGCTCCACAATCATGGTTAGTTCCAAGCTATAAATCTGGCCACTAATGTGGATCAGAGAGAACACAGCTTCAAGCTTTATCTGGAGTTTAAAAAATGGAATCCAGATTAAGTTCTAAAACGTGGATACAACGTAATGAGATAAACCCACCTCCCTGAAGACAATGGAGTTACACCAGGGATGAATTTGGCCATGTGTATTCTATAATGTGTATGTACGTATAGCCATATCCATGTAAGTACACATGTAAAGACTGCAGTAAATAGATTCGCAAATTCAATTTGCCTGTCTTTTCACTCACTAAGCTCAGCATTGACAAGCACTCCACACTACTCCTTCTGTGCTCCCTTTCCATTCACATGCAGAAACCCTATTAGAATTTGGTTAGCCACACACCTGCCATGTTTCCACTCCAAGACTGTTGCTTTTTAACCCCTTAGTGGCATGCTGCTTACTATTACACACAGGTAAGAGTGATGAAGTGGAGAGAGGGGACTACTCTCAGCAGTGAAAGATTTACCTGCCTTTCCCTTTTAAGGTTCACAGAGGCAAAGAGGTATTAGCAAACAAGCCCAAGCCACAGGTCCCTGCTCTCGTAACATCAATGAGACGCTGTCTGGGTATTTAGACTACGCACTTTTTTTTTTTTCCAGGAGAGAAAATTTCCCTCTGTAATATTCACTCACTGTAATTTAAACTTCCCAGTAGAGCTGAGCAAACACTCCCTTCCTAACGCTGGAAAGCCGAGTATTTGCACAGCCAAGGAGAAGAGGCAGCAGGCTAATTCTCACAAGCCAGCAGCACATTCATGGGGCTGCTCTGGTATGTGCATTTTTAGGATCACCCCCAAGAAATGATCCTTTGAACAAATCTCAAGGGTAAATCATGCCATGACCACAGAAAATATCTGGCAGGAATGAAGAGGTTTTTTGGAATGGTTGAAAATTTGCCCTAAGATAAATCTGTTCTTTCTAGCCTGGTGTCTCGCCATTCATTGCAGATCTTCCATCACTAACTCTTGGTTGTGACATTTCAGCCTGTCTCTCTCTTAACCCATTTGTTGCCTGACAATGAGTCTTCCCAAAGGACCAGATCACAAACCCTACTGAAAGTAACAGGACAGCTGAGGCAACTGCTGTACCAGTGGGTGTCAAGAGTTCACCACTTGGCTTACAGTGAGGGGCCTGGATTCACCAAGCCATGAATGCAATACTGGGGACACAACGTCAGCAGCAGTGGGTCTGTGACAGGGGGTGTATACGCTTTGTTGAGATGATTAGAGTTCTTACCCATAGATAGTAACAAATTTCTCCCAATCCCCAGTAGAAATGTCCAGCTTCAAAAGGAGCTCCGCTCAGGGCTGGTCTACACTGAAAACTCTCTTCATAATAGCTATGTCTGTCAGGGTTGTGAAATCCACACCCCTGGAGAGATGTAGCTACGCTGGTCTAAACTCCCGGTGTAGACAGCGCTAGGTCGACAGAAGAATTGTTCCATCAAACTAGGTATCGCCTCTAAAGGAGGTGGATTATCTCAAGTGACGAGAACCCCTCCTGTCACCGTAGTGAGTGTCTACACTGAAGCGCTACAGTGACACAGCTGTGCCGCTGTTACGTTTTAAGTGTAGACATAGACACCTGCTGTCCGACACGTATGGGACACGTAGGCTTTGAGGGCACTATGAGGAATGCTAAAGCATCAAATAACATGGAGATACAGCAGGTCAAAGCAAATGCTGTCCCGTTTTCAGCCAAAAACCTTGGTCATCTCTGGGCTGTGCTCACCCCCGTGACCAGCTTTCCCCTGCTACTGGTTCTTGTTGGGAACCCGTAGGGAGGAAGAGGAGGGTTGGATAGGCGTGATGGCCAGGGAGGATCAGGGAAGGCGCCAAAGTGGTATGGCATGGGCTGCGGTGGGGAACTGGGTGGCAGCGACGAGCGAGAGCTCCCAGGGGAACAGGAAGACGAGCTGAGAGTGAGAAAGGTGGTTTATAGAGAATGGAAAAAAAAGTTTCCTCCCCCATTCCTCAGTGCCACTCCCAGAGAACTAATCTCAGTGCTGTAAGGGTTAGAGAGAGAAATTTCTCGTGATGGAAGGAGTGGGATCTAGTGGTTCAGACAGGGGTCAGTGAGTCAGTACGTCTGAGTTCCATTCCCACTTCTAACAGGGACTCCTAGGTGGCATTAGGAAAGATTTCACCTTCCCGTGTCTTGGTTTCCCCATTTGTAAGAGAGGGATAATGGGCTCCCTGGGGGGTTGTGAGGATGAATTAAGCTGTATTAATAAAGCACTTTGAGATCATCAGATGAAGCGGGCAAAGGGCTATAATAATACCTCCTTGCCACGCAGCATGAACCAGTGGTAACAGTTTAAACAGCTGTGCCTCAAGGTTCTGTCTGTAACCGTCCACTTTTCCATCATACAAGAACCCTCACATTGCTGAAGGAAGGGGACTTAAGGACACTGATGCATGTGACTGAAAAGCTCTGGGGAAGGCTCCCTTTGTTCAGCTGCGAGAAGAATTATTGCTTCAAAGCAGCAATGAGCAGGTATATTCTTTCATGTCAGGATGGGGTCGGAAGGAGCAGGGAAGAAGAGAGACACAATCCTCAGACTATGAAAAGAGCTGTAATGGAAAAAAAGTCTCTCTGATCATCATACACACAGACCAAGCTTTTTACAGTCATCTCTGGAAAATTTCATCCTACATGCTTTACTTGCAGTGTTTCCAGATTAGGAACCCGAGGGACATTTTCCAATAAAAATAACCTTTGCTAGAGGGATATAATGTTGCTTCTGAAGAGTGTAAAGATTTTGTCTGTTTGATTTTAGGAACCTGGGTCAAATCCTCAGCTGGTGTAAGCCTGCATACCTCCACTGACTGAGTCCCACTGAAATGGAGCTACATTGATTTACACCAGCTCATGATCTAGCCTTCTGTATTAAATCTTAATAATACTTCATAGTTCTAAAGTGTTTATCCCAGGAGGATCTCAAGGCACTTTCCAAACAAGTAATCTTTCTTACCTATCTCCCAAGGGGGCTGTGGCATATGATCCCCATATTACAGATGGGAAAATCTAACACACAGAGAGGTTAAAAGTCTGTCCCATGGTCACATAAGGAGTCAGTGGCAGGTCTGGTAATAGAACTCAGGAATCGATAACCCTTGAGGACATGCCTACACTGCAGTAAAAACACCTGTGGCTGGCCCACGTCAGCTGACTTGGGCTCGCAAGGCTTGGGCTTCAGGGCTATAAAATTGCAGGGTAGATATCCAGGCTTGGGCTGAGGCCAGGGCTCTGGGACCCTCCCACCTCAAGGAGTCTCACAGCGCAGACTCCGGCCTGAGCCCTGACATCTACACTGCAATTTTATAGCCCTGCAGCCCAAACCTATAAGCCTAAGTCAGATGACAGAGGCTAGCCACAGGTGTTTTAGCGTGGTGTAGACAAAGCCTTAGATTAAAACATTTTGCAGTGGCAGCATCTGATAATTCATAGGATTAGCACTCAGAACCCAGAAGATTAGAACTCAGAATCCTAAGCATTCATTTAGGAAAGGTCACAGTTGTTAAAAAATTAGGCCTTTCTATGTGAGAAAGAGGCACTGGATTTGTTAAAGCTGCAGTTTTAAAGCCCCTTATTTTGGCTTAAACCAAGTTTATTTTGATTAATCTTAAATTGATTAGGAATTGGTTTAAAACTAAACTAAACTAAGGGCATCCACATGGGAGGTTTGCATTGGTTTAAAAAGTGATTGAAGTTAAACTAGTGGAATTTTCTCACCTAGACCAGGCCGTGATGCTCCTACTTAATAAAGAATTTCAAGCTACCAGAATCCTTCCAACTGGAAAAAGCGGATGAGTGGGAGAAGACTGCGTCAGGTGCACTAGAAGTGAAAAAGTGGGAGTGTACAAAACAACCGTTTCCTTTGGTGAATCTGAGCAAGATGTGCAAGATTCTCAGACGTGCAATGGAAAAGCAAAGACTTTCAACATTCATTCGCACAGGCATCTTGACCTCCCTGTTTCGGATTTTATGACCCTCTGATCTCCTCACCTTTGGCTTGAAACTATGTCATACCAGCTGCTAACAAGATAAAGTGAAGATTAGCCCCGGGGGGGAGAAGGTTAGATATTTAGCAGCTAACTGTTACTGAAAAATATCTGTGGAATGGAATTTTAAAATTCATAGCCGATCACCCTTCGCCTTGGTCTGTGATCCTGCTGTAATAAAGCAGCAGAAGAGAGGACCTTCCAGCATGCCCTGACCTCTCAGAGAGATGTGATAAAATGGGTTTGGTTGTGCACAGTAGGAGCAAGAGTATGTTTTTATCCTATTTAGGAGGCCCCAACGTTCACGCAAAGTGATGTGCAGGAGATAGGAACATACCAATATTGGACCAAATTCTCAGCAGGTGGAAAATGGCATAACTCCACTGACTTCAACTGAGCTACACCAACTGGTGTGCACCAACAATCAATAGCATCAATCTATGCTAGCAGGGGAAGGAGAGGGATTTCGAGAACTAACCCCTTCTTTCTGTCCTGCCTTTGAAAGGTTTCAGGAGATCGTCGCATGCACCAGCCAAAACTCAGGCTTTTATCTCCCTTTCATGCTATAATTAGAGGCCAAACTTTTCAAGCACAGGCGCCTACACTTAGGACTCTAAATCCATATTTAGGCACCTAAATAAGAGAGGCCTGATCTTCAGAGGTGCCGAGCTCTGCTTGGAGCTCCGGGTGAAAGCCAGACCACTTTCGCAGGGAGGCTGTGCAGCCGAGCGGATAAGACAATAAACTGGGACTCGGGAGATCTTGCATTCTATTGCAGGCTCTGCAACTGATCTGTTGGGTGACACTTCACCTCCCTATACCTCAGTTTGCCCCAATTTCCCTCCTTTGTGAAGTGCCTTGAGATTTAGAGATAATGATCTGGAGGATGGTGTGGATTGCACCCTCAGCAAGTTCGCGGATGACACTAAACTGGGGGGAGAGGTAGATACGCTGAAGGGTAGGGAGAGGGTCCAAGTGACCTAGACCAATTGGAGGTTTGGGCCAAAAGAAATTTGACGAGGTTCAACAAGGACAAGTGCAGAGTCCTGGACTTAGGAAGGAAGAATCCCATGCGCTGCTACAGGCTGGGGACCAAATGGCTCAGCAGCAGTTCTGCAGAAAAGGACCTGGGGATTACAATGGATGAGAAGCTGGATACGAGTCAGCAGTGCGCCCTTGTTGCCAAGAACGCCAACTGCATATCGGGCTGCAGTAGTAGGAGCATTGCCAGCAGATCGAGGAAAGTGATTATTCCCCTCTATTGGGCACTGGTGAGGCCACACCTGGAGTACTGCGTCCAATTTTGGTCCCCCCACTACAGAAGGGATGAGACAAATTGGAGAGAGTCCAGCGGAGGGCAACAAAAATGATTCGGAGGCTGGGGCACATGACTTACAAGGAGAGGCTGAGGGAACTGGGGTTATTTAGTCTGTAGAAGAGAAGACTGAGGGGGGATTTTATATCAACCTTCAACTACCTGAAGGGGGGTTCCAAAGAGGATGGAGC
The DNA here is from genome assembly GCF_965140295.1 of Lepidochelys olivacea. Lineage (NCBI taxonomy): Eukaryota > Metazoa > Chordata > Testudines > Cheloniidae > Lepidochelys > Lepidochelys olivacea. Next base: position 6,608,391 of record NC_140436.1, read on the forward strand.
TCGGCTATTCTCAGTGGTGGCAGATGACAGAACGAGGAGTAATGGTCTTAAGTTGCAGTGGGGGAGGTTTAGGTTGGATATTAGGAAACACTTTTTCACTAGGAGGGTGGTGAAACACTGGAATGCTTTACCTCGGGAGGTGGTGGAATCTCCTTCCTTTGAAGTTTTTAAGGTCAGGCTTGACAACGGCCTGGCTGGGATGATTTAGTTGGGGTTGGTCCTGCTTTGAGTAGAGGGTTGGACTAGATGACCTCCTGAGGTCCCTTCCAACTCTGATATTCTATGATTCCATGATTATTAGGTCATAAATAAATGCAGCTAGATACAAGGGTCATCCAAACTATCCCACCGTGTTCAAGCCTCGAATAGAAAGAAAGGGCTGCATGCGTCATAGCAATAGAGCTGGACTAAGAAGCTGATTCTGCAGTCTTTACTAAGGTAGACATGGCAACTTTCCATTGACACAAGAGGAAGAATGATTTTGTGGTAACCGCATTGTCCCAAGATTAAGGAGATGCAGGTTCAATTCTTTCAGTCCACAGATTTCCTGTGTGGTCTTTGGCCCAGGTGATTTACTCTCCCCCCTCTGCCTCAACTGGTAATGGTAATAAAAATGTTTACTGACATCAGAATGGGGTCTTATAAGAAACTAGACAGATTGAGGGTACTCAGCCTGGAAGGATCAGGCCCCTAAAAGATCAGTTCCACTTTCTTCGCAAACACAATATGCTTAAGTCACCAGTGCTCCCCTGCTAGTCCCAGGAGGGCTGCTACTGTCCTTTAGCGTGATTGGTCTGAGAGCCTCAGAGATCAGCCAGGCGGTGGAGAATTTAACTTTATTTCACACCTTTTCCTACTCCTGTGGGATCTTGCTAGTGACTCACATCTGCATCATTTAAACTGCTTAAACTTTGCTTGGAATGTATAAAATGAATTAAAGCCTCAAAAGCAACAAAAGTCGGAACAAACCAGCTCTAAGTTAACCCAATGTGTTTAACTCATTAGTCAAACGCTCTGCTTTTCCATTAGCTAAGCACTAGGGCTCTAGAATTTATGATTAATATCGGAAGCATCCCCAAGCGAGATGACCTCTGTCTAGACTGATGCATGTTTTCCTCCAGCCTCTGTGCTGATAATTCCCAGGTGGCTATGGGGAAGCGAGCATCTGCCAAAGCCATCTCTGATATTCCAGGGTTTTGTATATACTCCCCTATAAACAATGGTGCCATTGACCTGGTCACTGAGAGATCCCTGTTAGGATACGAAAGGCCTCATTTCCCTTCTTACTCATTTATGGGAAGCTGCTAAGGGGATGGTGATGGGAAATGGGAGAAAGCCACTGTAGCAATTCCTTGCACAGCTGCGATGCCTTTCACAAGATTGTCTCAAAGCTCTTTACGCATTCCCCAGTTGAAGCTACACAGCAGCCCCGTGAGGTAGGTGAGTCGTGTCAGGTAGGGAAACAGATACACAGATACTAAATGGCTTTACCCAAGGCCACAGCTAGTTAGTGGCTGAGCCAGAACTCTCCGTCCTCTGCTCTAACCACTGAATCAGCGCTCCAGAAAAAAACCCCAAAAACAAAAAACCCCCACCATCAGTATTTTTCTCCTTTTTCACACTACCACCAATGCATTTCCTCTCTATCGTTCTGCTGCAAAGCGGAGGGTGGCTAAGATTTCTGGCCTGGGGTTTTCTTTCCACTCAGGTGTGAATGTCAATGCGTTTGCCACTCATACTAGGAGAATGTGGACCTATGTCCTCCTCGAGTGGCTGGTCCACACAAGAGGTTTATGAGTCTTCCACATTAGCCATCTTAGGAGGCTAAAGTCCTTAAGCTCAAGCAGTAGAAGCCCCGGCTTTAGCAGTGAAGATCACGGATTCAAACCCCACAGTCTGCTCAAACAGGGGCAACTACATAGTGCCACCCAACGTGCAGCCTGAACCCATGAGCCTGGCAATAAGAGTCACGGACCGTAAATTCACTCAGACAGTGACTCGGAACATCAGACAGTTTGAAGAGTGCACAGGTGAAAGTCTTCCACCATCCCCTTCATCCTGGAGAGCTTTCCCCCTCCTTCACAGACTCACAACAACCGCTACATTTGCGGCTCCGGGACCAGCGTCTCCGGTGACTGATTCCGTAATGCAAACGGCACCCTCTTCCTGCTAACGGCTGAGATCACCCCATCGACACCACACACATGCTGGGAGGATCTGAGATTACTACAGAACTAGTGTGTGTGGTGACCCACTAGGCCATGGCCTACGCATTCTTAAACAGGGAGTGCTACATTTCTTCACCATCCAAATTATATTTACCATCCTCCAGTGGAGCAGTCTGTAGGAACCAAATGTTAAAAGGTTATTGCTAGTTATTGAACAGCCAACAGTCCTTTGAATAATCTTGTTTTAAAAGTGCATTAAAAAAACCAAACACATATCCACTATTGTTGCAGGTTGTAAAATGTGTCCACAGCCAAGCCAGGACTTAGCCACAGAAACTACTCTGTGGTGGCTCAGATACCATGGATTCCCCCTTATACTTAGGCTCGGATATAACTGTGGTAATTGGATGGGATCTGCTGGCGAATGATGACGAAGGGTGATCTCTGTATTTCATATTAAAACACTAAAACACTGTAAAGAGAGCAACTTTGCGCTGAGTCATCATGAGTCGTTTGCAACCTGAAGCCACTCAGAAATCCACGATGGACAGAATTATTTGCTCACCTAGCTCATCCTCTTTCCACTACAGGATTCGTCCTGGCAGTTTATTCTCAAGGAGTCTGTCAAATCTAGTTTTAAAATGACTCAAGCAACAGAGATTTCAGCATTTCCCATGGGAAACTATTCCACGGCCGAATAGCCTAACCTCCCAGTTAAGAACTTTTTCCGGACGTCCTGCCTACACTTGTTAAATTTCCTCCCAGCACTCCGAACAATAATCCTCAACTCCTTCAGACACTCTGCAGAGTTATCACAGCCCCTCTTTCATCATCCTTTAGCCAAGTGGCACATAAATAGTTCTTTAAATAGTGCCTTATAAGTCAATCCACTCAAACCCACAACTCTTGGAATCTGCTCATGTCCGTGGACAACTCTGTCGTACCCAAATTTGCCCATAAGACAACCAAAGAGAAGCCAGATCACGACTATAGAAAACGGCACCCAATAATTCATAGTTTTTAACAAATAAGGAATTCATCTACTTACAAGCACTCTATCACACATGTTGTGTCTTTCTGATTTGATTGCCATGCTTATTAAAGTACAATAATTTTTTACTTTTGTAAAAGGTGATCCACAAGGAAAAATAACTGGGTTTGTACCTTCCCATATACTACGCAGAAATTCTAAAAACGTTTGTTTAAAAATATCAGCATGTGTCTTTATTTTACTGCTGACAAAAAATTAATCTAAGAAAACACCCTGGAATATTTGCTTGCTGTTATAGCCGGATTGTATACTATTCTTAAGACAGGAAGTAGGACTCATGCAGAGTTGTTGCTTGCCATTAAATATGTTTCACCCTGCAATCAGCTGTATTTTAGTACCAATAGAGGTGATTCTTGTAAACAGTGTATAGTTTGTAAAGAGCCTTGTGATTCTTCATTCTGAAAAGGTACTATATGTTATTGTTCTCGATTATTTATATTGCAGAAGCAGCTAGATGTCTCGAATGAGATCAGTGCCATATTATGCTAGATGCTGACAGTCTCTGCCTCTGGGGCCTTTGGTCTCGATAGACCAGACAGAAAAAGGGCGGTAGGAACTATCATTACCCCATTTCACAGAGGAGGGGCTGGAACACAATAGCTTATATCGTCACGTCTACGTTAAGACGAAGTAGATAAGAGAAGAGCCATCCGTAGGACAACTCACGAAAGCATCATGCAGTGCTGTTAAATACCAGATCGGATCCTTTCCTCACACCCAGTACGTGACATGGGCTTCAATCGAAACGCCAGCTCTGAACATCTGCACTGGAATGCGTTACCTAGGGAGGTGGTGGAATCTCCTTCCTTAGAGGTTTTTAAGGTCAGGCTTGACAAAGCCCTGGCTGGGATGATTTAACTGGGAATTGGTCCTGCTTTGAGCAGGGGGTTGGACTAGATGACCTTCTGGGGTCCCTTCCAACCCTGATATTCCATGATTCTATGATCTAGTGTGCTAGGCAAGTTTGAGCACGGATCTGAACGCTGCAGGTTGAGCCCAACAATTTCGTCACCTGGGCAGATATAGCACCTGATCCGAACACCATGGGAAGCCTGCCATTGACTTTCAATGGGCATTGGATCAGTTCCTTCAAGTTATACGTGCATTTACCTCTATTTGGTTGAGAAACGACTTGTCAAACTTGAAGCCAGGGATCCTCTTTTCACTGCAGACAACTCCCACGTCTTCGGTGTGTTTGCAGTCTGTGACGCCCCAGCCGTTTGTGGTACATGCTGCCAGCGTCACCTCTTTGCCCGTACAGTGGACATTGTCCATCCAGATTTTGCCTGAGGAGGCAAGAATAGAAAGACCTGAGACATCAGTGGGCAAACTGCAGAGATGGTAAATCTAGATTCCGTAATAATTGATCTAAAATGAGCCTGACACACCAGTTCTGCTAAGTGCGTGTTCCCCACTGTAACTCCTGTCAAAGGAAGGTCTAAAATCTTTACTTAAATAAATTGAGAAAACAGCCAAGTTAATTCAGTCTATCCAGGCCTGTGCAGGACCCACCTCAGATATTTATAAACCAGAAACACAACAGTTAAGTTGAATAAGGTACGTGTTTAGGGTTAGATCCTGAGATGGTGTAAATCAGCATCACTCCATTGAAGTTAATGGAGCTACACTGATTTGAGGATCTGTTCTTCAATGTCCAATAGCAACTAAGTCTGCATTAAGATACACAAGCCAAGAATTCCCAAAGTGACTAATGAGTTGGGGGCCCCAAGCTGAGATACCTTGCAGGGGCCCGATTTTCTGACAGTGCTGAGCACCCACCCTCTGAAAATCAGCTCCTTTAAATGCGTCTCATGTTGGGAATCCAAAAATCAAGTCAAATTTTGAAAATCTTCCCCACCTTCGGTATTGAAGCGGAATTTAAAACGTGAAGCAATGTAGCGTAGTCATTTCAGATAGACACATGACACCACACTGATGCTGTGCTCAGAGAGTTCTGCGCTTTCTGCACATTGTATCTGAGTCCCACCGTAATGAGTGGATGCCAGGCACAGTGTCCCGCTGCGGATAGTCCTGTTTCGCAACGTGGAACAAAATCCTTTTTTCTGCTGTACCACCCCCTCTGCCATTTGCAGCAGCACATGAAGGAAAGGCAGGCAAAAGTGACTTTAATCATAAACTTCCTTGTGGTAAAAGCTATCTTCCCCTGACGGCGGCCACTTCAGAGCGTCTGGTGTCAGTTGGTCCCCTTGGCTCAGTTGATTAGAGCATGGCCTCCAATTGCACATGCCATGAATCAGCTGTCTATATCCAGGGCCTCTTGCATCCTCTCTAATATGTCAAATCCCAATTACACTTCCTTTTGGAGAGAACTCCGAGCTTTGGTTGAATCGTGTCATTTTTTAAAATGTGTGTTTTGGCCCAAATTTCAATGGGTGCCTAATGACTTGGGAGGCCTGGAATTCCAGGTTGAAACACCTTAACAAGGCTTGACTCTCAGACAGTGCTGAGCCCCAACTTTCTGAAAAATCAGGCCCCCTTTAAGGCATCACCAGCTTGGACACCTAAAATCACAGGCCACATCTCAACACCAGGGCCACACTCTCCCTGCAACAGCTGATGAGGGTGAAAGCATTTACAGCGTCACATGGAATCTACCGTCCCAACTCTGGGCTGCATATAGTGCCCATCCCTGGAGTCTTGAAGGGACTGATCCTCAGAAGCACTGAGCATTTGTAGCCCCTAGGACTTCAAGGGGAGCTGTGGGCCTCTGAAATAAAATCAAGCCCTGCATGCTTAACCCAAGTGACAGACCACAGAAGGGGTGTTCCACATTTGGGGATCAGAAAGAGATTCCCCCTCCCCCAGCTGTAACAATCCATTCTGACACCTTTAAAAGTGAGATGTATAGGACCTCCTCGGCATCATTGCTACTATGTTATATACAAGGGATCTGAGCTGTTTCCCCAGGCCCTGTGCCAAGCCTACATGAATGGCCATGGTGCAATGCAAGCTCTCACGCTGGTCACATGGAAGGAATCCCCCCCCGCCTCTTCCAGTTTTGCGGCTGCTACTGAAAACACCAGGGCAGCCTCTGCAACTGCTGCATTCCCTCCTCTGTCTCTCTAACTAGATTCCTATATATCCCCCCATCGCCATAGCTTCAGAGGGTGTGATTACACCACAGCCAAACACCTGTGGCTCACCCATGTCAGCTGACTTGGACTTATGGAGCTATAAAATTGCAGGGTAGATGTTCAGGCTCCAGCCCAACCCCAAAGTCTACACAGCACTTTTATAGCCCCATGAGCCTGAGTCAGACGACACAGGGCCGCTGTGGGTGTTTCATTGCAGTGCATGTAAGCCCAAGGTTCGAACTCAGACTCAAGCTACACACAAATTGTGCTGACCCAGGGTTCCAGGACCCCGTGGAGGTGGAGGGGGCCAAGCCTCAGTCAAGCTGGGATCCAGGATTTAAGCCCCACGTCTTCAACGTAGATGCAGCCCCACCAGACTTGTGCTCTAGGAGTCTGCCAGAAGCATCCCACAGGCTGACTTCCTTTGTCCTCTGGACAGTCAAGTTTGGTGGTTAGTCAAGTTCCCCCCCCCGCATCATAAACAAAGGGCTACAGTGTCTACATTTTGGGTGGGCGTTAGGAAGTCTGGGATATAGTTGGTTGGACTCGGGGCAGCATGATATCACGTAGAAGCTATAGCCCCAGATTGGAACCCAGGCTTCAACAATTCCTAGCCAGGGATTATCAATGATGTCAACGCTCATGCCAAAGCTTAAACCCAGGATCTGATAAATCGAGTTCTAACAACCCCAGGCTCACACTGCAATGTAGACATATCCTGAGCCCATAGTGCATTTTACATTTGGCTGGTTGATTCACCGTATCCTGGATCCATCAACCATGCTCCTTCTCTCTTCCAGACCAAGTCATGCTCAGACCCTCCCCACAGCAATGCAGAAATTGCCCTGGTGAATCCCATCTCCATGGCATGGGCTCCCTGCAGCACACAGAGAAAGAGCACTCACTCTAAGTGAATCAGAGGGTAATGTTTTGTTTAAAGTGTCACGGCCTCTCCCTTGGAAATCTCCTGCTGGACCGTGGGAGCCAAGATCCACAATGTGGGACAACATTTGGGGTCTCAAATTTCTCTCAAGTCAATTTTAAGCCCTGCTTCCTTTTTATGGGTAATTTTATAGGTGTGAGTGTTAAAGAACAGTGTTAAAAAACTATGGACCAAATTCATCCCCAGTGTAACTGCCTGGAGTGAATGGAGTTACATCTAGCATGAACCTGGCTCTATGTTTCATGCTATCAATTATAAAATATTCAGTAGGCAAACATTTACTTATGGTAGATAAGACAATTAAACAGAGTTATTGAGGTTTATGGAGCTATTAAACCCCATATATGATTTTAATAAACAATTCCTACATATAACAAACCAATATTTGCCATCCTACATCTCAACTAACTGCATATTTGGAAGCCCCAATTTGAAGCATGATCGGTTTGATGTCTCATCTGTAACAGTACACTTTACATCCAAGCCATCTGTATGTAATATCAAGGAGGAGAAAAAATAAACACAGAGTTCCATGTAAGGTTCGGCCTGATGAGAACTCTTCCCCAGCCAGACCTAGTATGTTAGTTTCCTGAATGATTAATATAAATTGTGTTTAATTACGTAATTAGAAATGCAGGCTGGGGCATCTCACAGGCTAGTCCAGAAGCCACTCAGAAGTGAGCTGTAGCTCACGGAAGCCTGTGCTCAAATAAATTGGTTAGTCTCTAAGGTGCCACAAGTACTCCTTTTCTTTTTGCGAATACAGACTAACACGGCTGCTACTCTGAAACCTGTCAAGACAAACTGCTTCCCTCAGCAAAATTTTAGTCTGCCACCCGCTTACTACCAGTAACAGACAGTCCCTTACAATCTGAAGACTCAAGGCACAGGGTGGGAAGAAGGAAGGACCATTATCCCCATTCTACAGACGGGAAAACAAGAGACACAGATTAAGTGACTTGAAGAAGGTCGTACAGTCGTAGACCAACAGATCATGCCATCTGACCTCCCGAATATCACAGGCCACCGACGCCACCCAGCTCCCGCACACTAAACCTGACAACCGAAATTAGACCAAAGAAACTGAGACCCCCGGGAGACTAGACTATGATGTGCCACAGGCAGAGAATAGGAGGAACCGAGGTGCACCAGTGCCTAAGACCCCAGCAATGGCAGGGAAATGGTTAAGTGAGAGATGCCCAAATAACCCTGGCAAGTGACCTGCACCCACACACCGCAGAGAAAAGCAAACCCCTCTCCCCACACGGTCACTACCAAACTGAGCTAGGGGAAAATTCCTTCCTGACCTCACCTATGGCAATCAGTTAGACTCTGAGCAGGTGAGCAAGAACAAACCAGCCAAGCTCCTGAGAGAGAGAGAATGCTCTGTGTCCTGGCCCACCCTGTCCAGAGTCCCATCTCCAGCCATGGCCATCCATGATACTACAGAGAAAGGAGATCAACGACAATCACCACCCCTGAATAGACTCGGGGGGAAATATCCCTTCCTGACCCCTGTAGGTGGCTGGCTAAAACCCTGAAGCATGAGCTTTTGGGAACATAAGCTATAAACCAGAAGTTAGCTCCAGGCCTGCTAAGCCCTGCCCCCTACCATCAGAAGCTACCTTGAAAGGTCCCAGAAGGGGGTCTGTGACAGCACCCGAAATCAAACCCACATCTCTTGCATTCCAGTCTCATGCTTTAACCACAAGACTCCCACCCAGCCTCTCCCAATCTGAAATGTCTGGGTACCCTAAATCTCAGTTCCATTAACACCAGCGGTGGTAGCCTGGGAACGGGGTCTGAGTCATTTCCTCTTCTCCGAGAGGTGGCCTCCTTTAGGCCAGGGCTGAGCCACATCCTCAGTCTGTTGCATTGACACATCAAGGGCTTTACATCTCCACGTTGCTCAATCTGGCCCCTCTCAATAGCTCTAAACTCAACTCAGGCCTGTCTCCACTGACACTTAACTCGTGGCTAGCTGGGATGTAAATCAACCCCATGGTAGCCTGCCATGCTCCAAGCATCCAGGTGGACCCTGCTACCACGCACTAAAAACGCTGTAGTGTGCTTGGATATATTCTGCTTTGAAACAGGAGCGGATTAAAGCATGCTAGAGAACTGTTAGTTCACAGCAGCAGGATCCACCCTAGTACTGGAGTGCGCAACAGGCTCGCGCGGGGCAGATGTACACCCCAGCTTGCCATGAACAAAGCGTTCACGTAGACAAGCCCTTTCATTTTGTTTCAATCATTTGCCACCGGAAACCCCACCACAGCGTGGGCACGCACAGAAGGCCAAGGAAAGTAGGGTGAACATAAACACAAGGTGGGCCGCAGAGACCGGGCGACTTTACCTTCTCCCTTTCCATACTTGGAGCTCGACACCCAGGACACAGCCTCCACGTAGCCCAGCTCCCTGCACACCACGTGAGCGGCGTGCATGGAGAAGTCGTCGTCACACACCGTGCCCCACTCCCCATTGTAGAACACTTCCACCCGCCCCTCATTGTGCTTCCGCTTCTGCCCGCTGAGCCGCAGCTGAATCTTGGGGACGTTGGCCGGCTGCTGGGGGGCGTGGTATTGCGGAGGGGGTTGCTCAGGGTAGCCTAAATAGGGCCAGTGCTCATACTGGGCAAGGCCCAAATGGCTCAGAGAGCTGACAAAGAACAGCACGATGAAACAGTGGTTACAGTTGAAACTCAGGCATCTTCCCATTTTCAGCCCCTGCGGTTCTCAGAGCCAGTGCCTCTCTTCAGCAACTGCTGTTCAGTGCGGGTAGGATGCTGCGTGGGTTGGCTGAAATGAAAGAAAAGTCTGTGTCAGAGGTAAAACATGATAACAATGGGGACTTATTTTTCTCTACAGAAGAGACCTGACCAATGGAAGGATACGTCCAAGTTGCCCCTCCTGGTGTTTTAGCGAAAGTTTTTGAAATCAAAGGTCTTGGGTTTGTTCCACAGGGCAACGGAGACAAACGTTAAAACCGCAACATGGTGTGTGACAAAGTACTGTTATTCTCCAGCCAGCTCTAATCTGAAAACAATTTTTTATGGAATTGCATTTAAAATGACCAAAGCAGACTAACCTATTCAACAGTCTGATTGAACAAGGGTTTTGCCATTTTAATTCTGTGGCCATCTCAGCAAATGTACAATTCATAGAATACCAGGGTTGGAAGGGACCTCAGGAGATCATCTAGTCCAACCCCCTGCTCAAAGCAGGGCCAATCCCCAATTTTTGCCCCAGATCCCAAATGGCCCCCTCAAGGATTGAACTCATAACCCTGGGTTTAGCAGGGCAATGCTCAAACCACTGAGCTATCCCTCCCCCACTTAAATAAATAAATTAAAAAAAAAAAAGCCAAATCCATCCTTTAAATGGTGGAAAAACAGAGAGGAAACTAAATAAAGTAATGTGGTCAAGAATGGAGAGATTTACACTGCAATTTGAGTTTTTGTGATTCCCAATATTATGACATACGACATATTTCCATTACTGCACGTCTGGCTTCATCTATATGGAATTATTGTTTGTGGTCATGCACAGGAATAATTTTTCATGTAGATTTGTCTGACATTCTCTGGCCTCTTGGTAATGTTATAGCTGAACTCCAGCCATAAGTCAACTAGATAGAAGTGCAGTGGTTAAACTACTTCTTCATGTTTATAGTGAGAGACGGGTCGGAAGGAGGAGTTATTTTCTGGTTAAGAAACTTGAGCCAGAAGTAGTGCTGAACTGAATGTCAGCTCATTTCCTGCCCCAGCCCTCAGATATTCCACATTGTCATTCATGCAACCAGCACGTGGAGCAGTCCGGGAGTACACGTGGAGGTTAGAGGCTGAATAGTTTCCAAATGAAGCAATGCCAGAGAGCAGTGGGAAAAAGATCCCCAACTCCCCAAAGCAGTATCGTTCCCCGGCAGCAGCCAAAACACAGGGAAGGAGAGTCATCAATACAGATGTCTAGAATGGAAGATTGGTCAGTATGTGCTAGGTCTGTGCTACCCCAAAAGGTGACAAAGAGACATGGGCACAGGGAAACCTGGATAAAGTAGCCTTCCAAGCTGCTGATGGAGGCTGTGTGGTCTATTGGACTGGAAGCCAGGAAACTTGGATCCTAATTCCCAGTTCTGCCACCACACTGCAAAGTGATCTCAGGCAAGTCACTTCCAGGGATGATGATACAGACTCTCCTTTCGTAAAGTGCTCTGAGACCTCTGGATGAAAAGTATCTCTCTCTGAACCAAGTGCAAGTAACAAAGGTGGGTGCATTTGAAACATCCCTATCCTTGACTGGCACAGTGAGGTTGTTAACCATGGTTCAAACAAAACTGGTTTGGGGAAACTAGGGGGACAGAGTGCTACAAAGTTCTGGGTTTGGGCCAAATCTTGAGCTTGTTAACATCATGGATTCCCATGAACTTCACTGGACTAAGATTGATTTCTAGGCTCTTGTATGGGACTCATCACTGTGGTAACTATACACCTCACAACACCCCATGAGGTCAGGAAGCATTATCCCCATTTCACAGATCAGGAACTGAGCCACAGAAAGAAAAGTGACTTGCCCACAGTCACATGTGGTGTCTATGGCAGAGCTGGGAGTAGAACCCAGATTCCTGAGTCCCAGGACAACACCTCAATCACATGACTTCTCTTTTCTTCTGACAATTCATTAAGGGGGTTTGCCAATGGAAGTAGAGTGAAATATGCATTATGACTGAACTTAATGTGCCTTTTTTGCATATGCAAAAGGCTCATGGGGACCAGATGCTGCATAAAACACTCCCGGCGCATATCCAGTGATTCCAGCAGAGTTACGTTGGGACAGCACTGGATGGCCATGTGAGTTATGAGTTTGGTTTTTGTTCTTGGCTCGTGTCAAAACATCTGGTATAAAAAGCTATCAGAGCCCACATGCTGACGTGATCCAATAAGGCAAATCTTAATGCCTAAAGTTGACATAGGCAGTCGGCTAGTTCAGGGATGGGTCCAGGACAAGAACATTTAAAGGAACAAATGGCAACCACCCGAATTAGGTAGGTTAAGAGCACAGTGCACAGACATATGGCTGCATCTTCCGAAGCCATAAAAAAAAATAACCCCAAAAAACCCTAGTGAGGTAAATATTTACAGCAAAAGGCTCACTTGCAGCCAAGGCTGTGGCTGAGATTTGCAAAGTCATCACAGGGATTGGGACTCCCCTGAATCTCAGTGGGAACTGAGCATTTTAAGCATCTGTGTTCGTAAGATGCTCCATTTGTGCCAGCACTGTTCAATACCTTTGTACTTTGGCAAATCACTCTCTCAAGCACTCTGATCTCCCTCTGAAGAGCTCAAAACACATTCATGATTTAAGCCTTACCCCCATGTGAGGTCGGTAGGTCTCCCCATTCAGGGGAAACTGAAGCACAGAACATTAATGTGCCCAACAAGTCAGTTGAAGAGCCTGGAAAAGAATCCAGATCTCTGGACTTCCTGTCCTGTGCTTTAAACCAGAAGACTATCCTCTGTCTCTACATTAACTCATTACTTAAGCTTTGATTCTGCAAGATACTGGTAAGGGCTGAATCAGGACTGGGGTTTTATCCGTCATAGAAAGGGACAGATGGATGCACAGGGCTCTGAGGGAACATGCAGCTCCTTTTCTTCACAATCATGTCGGGCTGTAATTTCTTCAGAGAATTCAGCGGGTGAAGCAAATATACTATTTGCCTCCACAAAGTCCGAATATAAACCCTACAGAGCTCATCAAGAATCCCTTTTTCAAAGTTGTGGCATCCCACAGACAATGGAGCAACTCAAACATGACCAGAAATATCAGATTCTCCTCGCTGTACAAACACCACATTTCCATCTGGAGTTTAAAAAAACACAAACAAACCATCAATGGATTTCAATAGCCACCTTAAAGCAAATTTGAGTCCCTTTGTACTAAGGGTGCCAGGAATGCTCCATTTGGCTTGCATGCAATAGTGTGTACATTCAAAGAGAAGGAATAATAGACATTCTGATTGCTACTGACTGGGCTATTTCACAATAGGGATTAGGAAATAGCTGCCATTCACCGGCCCGAGAAGGTACCACATTAAACTGTACACTGTGTGTTCTATATTCAATGCCCCAACTCCCTACAGAACACATTCCTCAAGCACATTAATACATCCTATAGTAAAGAGAGGAATGTTACCAGAATAGAATACAACAGTCGAAAGATAATTTTATCTATAAATGGTGCGGTTTATCATCTCAGTAAGGACACTTCCACACACAGGACCTGATCCGCTAAAGCTAGTGGGGGGTTTAAGTCAGAGATATGGAGGGCTCAACCCTGCTGTTTATGGAAATCAACATCACTTGAATGGGAGCAGGAGGGGGTCCAGCAGCACATAAGCCTGTGTTGACCCTCAAATCATTCCCAGCCTGCACTGGGACCACTCATTGAAACCATTATGCACTTGAGAAATCCCACTGAAGTCAATGGGACAACTCATGAGAGGAAACACTACGTCTAGACTTTCAAGATCAGGCCCCAAGAACCCTTTTAAGGTGCCACAACATGCAGAGAGACAGACAGCCATCAAGGTCACCAGCAGGGATTGAACCAGAGACCCTCAGCACAGGCCCCTACCACTTCAGCTAGAGGAGTAACTTGGCTGAGCTCAATGCTCACGTCAGTTATCAATGTGACCTGAAATAAAGTCCATTACACATCAGAGACCTGTGTGATTACTTTAAGGCCTCACTTTAGACCTATTTTAATAATTTCGTAGGTGCTGGTGCGACTATGGGAAAGCCACAAGAAGAAAAGCAGCATCTTGCTGGTCTGGAGAACCTGATTTGCAAATTCAGTGTGCTGAAAGGAGAAGAAAGTACTACACTGATGAACAGCCCAAGGGTTCCAGAATGTGCAACATTGTGCAATTGTACCTTCAAGCAGCTGCCGATAAAAAGATTGGTGACTTCAACAGAGCTCTTTAATACTCCCTTCTGAGATCTCAGCATCCCTACCCTCTCTCTCTCTCTCTCTCCTTATAAAAACTACTGTGCAATGGGCAAATGGAAATGTGTACAGTAGATGGAAGTTTAATGACCCACAATCCTTGCCCTACCTGAGGCAACACAGAGCACATACCATGGAGCATCATCAGCTTTTCAAGAAGAGTCAATTGCTTAGAGGTATAGCTTGCTTATGACAGATAGATACTCACCAGCAACTATACACCACACCACAGAAACACTAACCCAGGAACCAAGCCGTCGAACAAACCTTGTTGCCTACTCTGTCCCCTTATCTACTCTCGCGACACCACCAGAGGACCCAACCACATCAGCCACACCATCAGGAACTTATTCACCTGCACATCTACCAATGTGCTATATGCCATCATGTGCCAGCAATGCCCCTCTGGCACGTACATTGGCCAAACCAGACAGTCTCTACGTAAAAGAATAAATGAACGCAAATCAGACATCAGGAACGGTAACATACAAAAGCCAGTAGGAGAACACTTCAATCTTCCTGGACATTCTATAACAGATTTAAAAGTCGCCATCCTTCAATGAAAAAACCTTCAGAAACACACTTCAAAGAGAAACTGGGACTGGGAGTGGCTGGCTCACGACAAAAGCAGCTTTGCATCTCCTGGAATTGACACCTCCTCAACCATTATTGGGAGTGGACTACATCGACCTGTTCAAATTGGCCCTGTCAACACTGGCTCTCCACTTGTGAGGTAACGCCCTTCTCTTCATGTGTCAGTACAGTAATGTCTGCATCTGTAATTTTCACTCCATGCATCTGAAGAAGTGGGTTTTTTACCCACGAAAGCTTATGCCCAAATAAATCTGTTCGTCTTTAAGGTGCCACCCGACTCCTTGTTGTTTTTGTGGATACAGACGAACACGGCTACCCCCGATACTTAATGCAGGAGTAAGTACTCTGGCAGAGATCACCCTTATAGCAATGTTAATTCGCGATATCACATAGGGTGAACAATGTATAGGGGCTTTCAAAAGCAGCATTTCCGAAGAGATTGCATGCCACCCTGATAGGCTGTACATATAGCTTCAGATAAAGCAAGCTCTTTAAATGGGAGAAAGTTTCCTAGCTCTTCACATACTGCAGGTGAAGAGCCAAGTGCTGTAGTTTGGAATTTTTCCATAGGCAACTCCTGCTTGAAGCATGCAACTATTTCACATGCAGACTCACAATGCAACGTGCCTGCAATTTACCCGACACTGGATCCTCTTAGATTGGACTCCGTTTTGATCGATAGTTACAGCTTGGTTTAAAAAAAAAAAAAAGATCATGGTTGAGATCAAAGTGCTCTCATATGGCATCCAATCCAGGGCCCACTGAAATCAACGTAAAAGCTCCCACAAGATTCAAAAAATGCAAGACCGGGCCTGTGACAGTAAAAGTGTAAGGTCATTACGGGCCCTGTTTGTCGGATGCCGCAAGCCCAGTCTAGTCTGCAAACCTTTCAGTCCATAGTGATATAATATATTCAGCTAGTCATCACCTAAAATGAATGCAACCGGTCATATGAAAAAAAGCCAACAGATGTTAGCAAGCAGCATTGGGGTTTTCCCCATTTGCTTCAGTTCTGCCTGAACGATCATTAAAAACAGAACACAGTGGACCGCCAGTAGCAAGCGGATAGCTGCTTTAGCAAACCCAGGATCTCAGCAGACTGCTGCAAACTGAATAGGCCCAACTGGTAACATCCGCGAAAGCAAAGAGGATTTAATTCTACCACCACCCATTTCACTTTGAAGAACGGATGAGTCTTGGGCATAGAGGGACACTTGTACTTCATTAAGGTTTCTCAGGGACGAGGTAACAAACAGACATCGTGCTATTCTACGGCACAAGCATCATCTGACTTGTCTCAGGATCTAGCTTGGCAAAGAACATAGGATAGGCAGATAATTACGAAAAGCTTTCTGGCGTCAGCTGCACATTCATATGTTAGGTAACGAAAAAAAACCACTGACTTAATGAAATATGTACAACGGGGTGGTGAGGGGGAACCCACAGAAACAAGACAGAGAGCACAGTACTCTGCCAGAAGAGAGAAGCTGGAGGGATAAATGTATTTACAACACAGAACTTTTCACAACAAAGAAGCCTGGGATTTTCCCTCATTTGCTTTACACAAGATCTGCAAAGAGAAACTCTGGTGACAAAAAACGTGGACTACATTTTTAACGAGCCATAGGTCCAGCCACACAACTCAGCATTGAAGGAAGTCAAGTGACCGAACCCCTTTGTACCACCCAGGGAAATTCTACAGGTCCATGAATCCACACTGTTCCAGCATGCCCTTCAAATATCCATGGCTATCACAGTGTTTGTGTTACCAATCTCACGTAACTGAAAAGCCCAAAGAAGGGGCTAGGAGGGGTGAGAAGCACAGGATCTCAAACTCACTCAGAAATTGTATGGGAACAGAAGCATTGCTGGGAACTGTAGTTGCTCAGGCTGGTTTTGACAATACCACTGTAGCTATTAGCTTCACGAATTAATTTTCAATTCCCTAATCATCCCTGAAGATTTTCTGTTTCCTGTCATGTATCTGGCGTGAAGGGTGGGATGGAAGTGTGGAAAGATAACAAGAATGTGAGTCTTAGCACCATGGCATCAGTTAGCATTAAAGCTCTCTCCTTTCTCTCTCTCTCACTGCACTGAAATCACTTACGTTCACTCTCAGTTTTAGCCCTTACATTTTTTGTTTGTTTGTTTTAATTCCCCTTTACGGCTAAGTAGAAAGAATTTTTGTTCTGGGGACAGAGGGACACATGTCAAGCCCCCTCCCCACCCCAACAGCTGCACTTTCTAATGTGTGTTTTATTTTGGCAACAGAGCTTCACTTTTCTCCCCTCTCCAAATCTGTTTGGCAACGAAGGACAGAGGCGAATGGAGAGCGACAGCCTCCGTGTTACAGCATGACTGACTTTCTCAGACTCCTGGCCAATACTGATTCTTGGCTATCCTATAGGTCTTGGTGACTCAATGGACTGTAATGTATCAGTATGAAAAAGTCCAGCGACAGATAGGACACTTACACCCTACCCTTCTAATTCACATCGGAAATGATTAAGCAGAACTAAACTTTTGAACTCAATGTAATTCTAGTTATTTATTGTAAGTTCCAGAAATATCCTATGGTTTCTTAAACTTTAGGACAATTAATCTGCTCAGACCCCTTATTCATTTTAACAGAAGCAGCAGCAACTTGAACCACAAAACATATGTTTTTAGTTTATGAATAATACTGCCTGGCATCGCTGTTTTCATCAGTCGATCTCAAAGTGCATTAAAAAGGAGTTCAGTATCATTGTCTCCATTTTACAGATAGGAAAACCGAGGCACAGCATGGGAAAGCGACTTGCCCGTAGTCACCCAGCAGGCCAGCTGGGAATAAAGCCCAGGTCTCCCGAGTCCCAGTCCAGCACTCCATTCTTTAATGGCATGCGATTTGCTCCTTATGATTAAGAGGCTTCAACTGGGTAGTGCAACGAAATCTACAGCTGACATGCTTGGATTCATCGCAATAGAATGTGTGCGTGCATGCATGCACACACGCTCTGGATACACAATGATTTTGTGGAATGCTAGCAAATATTAAATGCCATTTAAAAAAAAAGGAAAATCCCCGCATAATGCTGATTCAGTCTAAAATACCTGAACCATCAACACCACATGCAGTTGCAGAACTGGAATGGTGACCCTGGTATTTAGAGATGCACATATCTCCACGGTATCAAGTGGAGTATCCCAAGGGTCGGTCCTGGGGCCGGTTTTTGTTCAATATCTTCATAAATGATCTGGAGGATGGTGTGGATTGCACTCTCAGCAAATTTGCGGATGATACTAAACTGGGAGGAGTGGTAGATACGCTGGAGGGGAGGGATAGGATACAGAAGGACCTAGACAAATTGGAGGATTGGGCCAAAAGAAATCTGATGAGGTTCAATAAGGATAAGTGCAGGGTCCTGCACTTAGGACGGAAGAACCCAATGCACAGCTACAGACTAGGGACCGAATGGCTAGGCAGCAGTTCTGCGGAAAAGGACCTAGGGGTGACAGTGGACGAGAAGCTGGATATGAGTCAGCAGTGTGCCCTTGTTGCCAAGAAGGCCAATGGCATTTTGGGAGGGCATAGCGAGCAGATCGAGGGACGTGATCGTTCCCCTCTATTCGACATTGGTGAGGCCTCATCTGGAGTACTGTGTCCAGTTTTGGGCCCCACACTTCAAGAAGGATGTGGATAAATTGGAGAGAGTCCAGCGAAGGGCAACAAAAATGATTAGGGGACTGGAACACATGAGTTATGAGGAGAGGCTGAGGGAGCTGGGATTGTTTAGCCTGCAGAAGAGAAGAATGAGGGGGGATTTGATAGCTGCTTTCAACTACCTGAAAGGGGGTTCCAAAGAGGATGGCTCTAGACTGTTCTCAATGGTAGCAGATGACAGAACGAGGAGTAATGGTCTCAAGTTGCAGTGGGGGAGGTTTAGATTGGATATTAGGAAAAACTTTTTCACTAAGAGGGTGGTGAAACACTGGAACGCGTTACCTAGGGAGGTGGTAGAATCTCCTTCCTTAGAGGTTTTTAAGGTCAGGCTTGACAAAGCCCTGGCTGGGATGATTTAACTGGGAATTGGTCCTGCTTCGAGCAGGGGGTTGGACTAGATGACCTTCTGGGGTCCCTTCCAACCCTGATATTCTATGATTCTATGATCTTTCTGGTTTTCCATTATGTGGATATCTAGCCCGTGTCACTTTTGGACTTAGTCCACCCCTTGATGGAACATCCCTTAATAGTAATGGGCATGAGGGCTGGGGTTTTCCATCAAGTCCAAGGGAGTTGGGAGGCAAAGTCCCACTGAAAGTCAATGGGAGTTCGACCTAACTCTCTTCTGAAGATCCGAGTCTGGAGGTTTCACCACTTAATAAGCATAACCACAGGGAAGAAACACAACAGCCAGCTAATACCTTATAGCACTGAACAAAGATATAAAATATTCTGGATATCACATGCACAGGGATGATGTATACGGTCTCTCCAAAATTCACTAGAGTTTTCTGTCTGGGACTTGGTCTGATTCTTAATTTTTTATATATCTACTTTCCATATTTATTTTGCCATTGACTATTTGCAGACTGTATATTTATAAATATCTATGTACATCCTCAAACACTGGATCAAATGAATTATTGGTGGAACTTTATTGACTTCAAGAGGCTTATACTATGCATCAATTTCACCCACGACGTATATTTAGACACACTCACAGTATACACCGTATCTAGGCACACACCCCATTCCTAGAGCATTTCACACTTCTATACAGTCACACCTTTCATCCTGAAGTGCTTTACAAACAAACTGACGGATGAGCTATGCAATCATGCCACCTACTACTGAAGAGAAGCCATTTCTAGGGTGGAACATGGCAGCTGTTTAACAGTGTATGGCAACACCATGCAAAAAAGTTTAGGATAAGAATTAATAATTGGATTACACATGAAACTGGAAGGAGAATTTAGGAGAATTCCAGGCCACACGAGCCCTAGAGATCAGTTTTATTTCATCATGCAAAAGACAGCACCTACAGCAGCAAGCACAGATCATTTAACAACATGAGTGGTGGGCGGGAGGGTGATTGTCTCAGGGATGGAATGCCACATAGGGCAACTTTTGGCAGCAGCTGGATTTCCTCGGTAGCACTAACCTGGATAGCCTCTGCTTAGCTTGTCAGATTTGACCAAGACCATAGCACGGGGCTGCAGACCTCCTTCAGATGTACTCTTTATTTGCCAGTAGTCAAGAAGTGCCAGAGATGGAAAGACTCTATGTTAGATCTCTCCGTATCATATGTGATCTTAAAGGGTCATCCTGTTACTCGCTTATCTCCACTTGACTGTCTCAAACATTACAGCGAATGTTAAAAAAGAACGCCCTTTTCTCACGTGTTGTCTAAGCTCACGTAACACTGAGCGAGCCCAGATGAGATCTGTTATCATGCAGCAACAACCAGCAAGCATACTATCCAGAAAGATGTGGTTTCTGGTTAGATTTTCTACTGTTACAATAGCTCATGCCAATATTTGCGTTGTCTGATTTGTAACAGCACTGTAACCTCCACCTAAGGAGACACTATGTGGGTGGTATAACGTGGGTGCAATTAAACCGATGAGTGGAAAGCCAAAAGCAAATTATTTCCAGTCTCCATCAAGCAGCTGTCTGAAAACAGCACAACGTTACCTTTATGAACCGATTCCTCTGGGATGCGAATTGGTTTTCTCCCTATACTCCCAGATAACTGAGGCAAGTATTGCTTTAAGCTCACCTCTAAACTATTTGATCTCAGGTTCTCCTCCGGCGCTGCAGACAGTAACACCTGTTGTTTTCAGCTAAGTAGTAGCCGCTAGTCTGAAAAAAGAAGAGTAGTTTGCTTCTCTAACATCCTCAGCACAGGCTCCAAATAAGAGCAGCATTCATTCCAGAAAGAGGTTTCACAAGTTTCAATGCTGAAGCTTTGTTCGCTTGTATTTAACTGCGCATCTGGTGTCACCTCTAGGCAACACTCCACAATTCTCTCTCATGATACTCACAAATTGAAAGTCATCCTAAATCCTACTGGGACAGCTGTGTGAGCTCGGGATAATATGGTCACTCTAAAGAAAGAATTGTTCAGTGCAAGGACCACGCTTCAAAGAACAGAGTGTCAGCTCAGATTCAACTGAATCTTAGCACAACAGAAAGAAACGTCCTCTTATGAAAATAGATCTCTGTTTCACACCATTCCTGGATGGGGAACATTTGTTTTTCAATATTTCCTTTGGAGAGGCATTAAACTGCTTCTGAAGTCTTAAATGGGTGACATTTACGCAGAGGTTATTGCATGGACTGTAGCTTCCTAGACTCACTCAGGTACAGGCTAAGTGTTACAGAATCTACGCTGTCTCAACTTGCAGGCATTTAGTAACACGGCTTTTCCACTTCATTAGTTCAGTCCCAACTCATTCCTGTAAGCGAACAGGGGAGAAAGTTTTACCTGACCACAAACATCTTTACCAAGTGACAGAGAAAATCTGCAGAATTTTTTTTTTTTTTTAAGAACAAGTTTCCAAAGGAATACAAGACGATCTGTTTTACTGGTTCTCTCCCCACCCTCACCCTCCTTTTGAGATGTAGATGCTAAATAACCAACTGAAGTTGGAGAAATAAAAGAAGTTCAAAGAGTAGTGAGGTTGACTTTCAGCCCCGACACAGGCTAGGTGGTTGGTTTAAGTTGGCTGTCAAACAACATCAAAAAGAGTTACCCACACAAATCACTCTGGCATTACTTCTGTAATAGTAAGGCCACTCTTTGGATTGCAATGCAGCAGGACTGCACTTACCTGGAGATGCTTTGGTGGGGGATGAGCTCAGTTCCTTCTGCTCTCTTTGCACTGAAGTGCCTCTTCTGAGCAGAGAGAGCTCAGTTTGAGGGGTCCCCTTTCCTTTAGGAAATACTCTGCAGCCAGGGAAATGTGCTGCAGAAATCCTGGTCCTGCTTCTTCCTGGCAAATTTCACTGGAGTTATCCAAGCAAACCCCTCCCAGGGCCCACCCCCTCCAAGCTCAGACACACCAGCTAGGCTGATGGGTGATATCATGGGCTTTTGCTGTAATCTGAGAGCTGTGGCATTCCTTGAGCGCTGCACTGAAATGATTTGCAGCTAAGGAGGTGAACAGGGAATGTGAGCTGCTTTCCAGGAGGCCACTAAAGAACAGACCATTCAGGATCACTTTACTGTGTATTATTATTTAATATCTATATGGCTGTAGTGCCCAGAGACTCCAATGGGGTTCAGGGTCCCGTTGTGCTGGGTGCTGTACAAACACATAGTAAGACACAGCAAAGCATCCGTTATAATTACCTCCCTTTCTAGGGCTTTAGTCTTGCAGCATTCCTCCTCCAAGGCTGGTTTTTTGTGTAGGTCTCATCTCACTTTAACCCGTTTGGCATTATGTTCATCCCTCTCTAGCACCTCCAGCTCTGTGCTGTTTTTCACAGCAAGGACAGTCAAACCTGAGGCATTACTCACGGACTATGTATCTCTCTCCTCTGGATCTGCATCATCAGTTACTCCAGAAAGTCTGAAGCCTGGGGGATTAGCCAGCTCTCGTTAAAGCTGTATTTCCCCTCCATCAAAAAACTGACCCCTGAAGGTACAGGAGCACTAAAAAGATGGAATTCAGAGAGATCCTCAGCCACTGAACCCAAATACACCTGAGAGTTGGGGCAGGGGGTGTTAAAATGTACATTTCACCATTCGTGCTCTCTCTCTCTAATAGGCCAGGCTAAACCAAGATCCCTGAGCCCTGGAGAGGTTTAAATTCAGTTCTCATCTGAACAGTTCTCAGTTGGAGCCTTTGAAGAATAATACTGGGTAGAGCTGGTCAAAAAATTGCAATGGAACAGTTTTCCATCAATGCAGTTTCATTGAAATCAAAACATTTTGTGGGAATGCGTTGATTTAATCTAAGTTTCTGATGGAAGGAAGTTAAAACATTTTCTGTCGATAATGTTAAAATGTTTCATTTCAACTTTGTTTCAATTGATTTCATTTTGACTTGTATAATAGAACATTTTAATATTTTATATGGTACCCTTTCAACCTCATCTCAAACAAACACTTCTGGAATTTGCATTCCATGGGAAATTTCACCATTATGTCTTCAGTTGGAACAAAAATTTTGATATTGCAGTATATCCCATGGAACAGAAAACCTGTTTTCTGATACAGGGATTTTCAAAGGAAACTAGGGGTGTTTAAGAACCCAAATCCCACTGAAAGTCAATAGGCGCTGGATTACCGACTCCTCAGTCTAAATGGGTATAGGTAGGACTTGCAAAGGGTGACCTTCAGAAAAGAACTAGAAGTCGAGAACTAAGAGCCTGAGCAAACGACCCATTAAGTCTGTGGGAGACTTTCCAGATACTTCAGTAGTTTTGGATCAGACCCTAAAGTATTAAAAGACCTGCTGGCGATCCATTCCACCCCCACTCCACATGCACAGCCCCCGCCAGCCCAGGATTGCTCCTTCAGCACATTCTTCAGGGTTTGATCCCCCCCCCCCCCGTTCTATATTCATTTCCAAATTCATTCACTTATTCTGAAAAGTTAAAACGCTTAACCCAAACCTCTGATTACATTTCCAGCAGTCAGCCTATCAGTGTGAGAGAACACACTCTTGCATAGGATTTCTGCTATTTCTCTGCTTCTTGTCAATTAGCAGAGCCCCATTCATTTCTAAAACATCATTTATTTACACCAGATATGGCCATTATTCCTTTCACAGTGGCCTTGTGATTGCAACAATCAGTTGTCTGTTCCCGATTCATCTTCGGGAGAAGTATTACTAAACTATCCATTCCAGCTATCTGGGACTCAGGTCAACCTGTGAAGCACCATCAGTCTCTCATTAGGTCTCTTACCCTGGAGCAAGCATCTGAATGTTGTTTAGCGCAATCATAAAGCAGAGACAACATATTGCTCATTTCCACCACGAATCTCTCTGTTGGAGTGATTTTAATATTAACTGCTGCCTCCTTAAAAGCAAAACTGTGTCAGCTTAGATCTTGATATAATGCCCATCACTACAGGCAGATTCCTTATCCACCAAAGAGATACAGCATGGATAACAATAAGGAAGTTTTCCCCATACCAAGGGGGCAATGTGCCTCACACTCACACCAGTAGGGGTAATAGCTGGATTCGGTCTCTGCGACTCATTCAATCCTTGGCCTCTCTATTAAGTAAGCAACAAGGGAGGCAATTATTTAAATTGGGGACCATCATTTTGCTCTGTGTTGGTACAGGTCTAGCACAATGGAGCCCTGGTTTATGACTTTGGGTTCTGGGTGCTAATGCAATACCCAACGCAACGAACAACAACAGTGCCAGTCACCTAGTTGGTAGTTTTATGACATGGACCCGACTGGAGTGTCAGCACCAATTCATTTCACACCCCGGATACCAGAGCAGCCCTCAGATGGTGGTAACTTGGTTATAGCTTGGGCCAGGAAGCCCTGTATTCTCATACAGCTGCACATATTCTATTAAAAAAAAAAAAGTGTTTCATAATGCTTTCCCCACCCCCCTCCACACCCGGTGGGGGTTTCTTGCTCACACTTAATGTTGATGTTTAAGGAACTCCATGGGCTAAGTGCAAAATTGGCTCAGCTGCGGTGAGAAAGAACAGAGCTTTAAGGAATGAGCAGTACGAGCCAGCAGTTAGTACCAAACTACTACATAATTAGGAAGAATACAACCAGATTCCTAATAAACTGCACCAGCCACTCGTGGATGGAGACTTCTCCAAGCTGACCTTGTTCTTCTCAGTGCAATGGACATTTGTCTTCACCTTGATCAGTACTTTGATCTCAACCACTCGTCTCCCATTCTCTTACTTCTCTTCCCAGCTAGTTGCTGCTCTGTCCACCACTCATTCTAAATTCTATTACCATTATACCAAAACTTTACCGCTTCACCTGCAATCAAGCAGCAAATGTTGTTATGGACGCCTTATGCTGTTATCACATTAGATTTCAGCTAAGTAGGGGTGGGCCTGGTTAGCATTTGGATGGGAGACCTCTGATGAAACCCAAGGTTGATGATGCAGGAAGTGCTTTCTTTTTGAATAATCACAGATCACTGAACTGATCACCCGGCAGCATCATACGGGGTTATGTGCTGCATGAGGGAACATCTTTCATATGTAATTTGCGCTTTATTAAAAAAACCTGTAACACTTTAAAAGAAAAGCCTCTCCCTTCTTGGTGCAATGCAGAAGGTGAGCATGCAGCGAGTTAAACCCACACCAACAACATAACCGAGTTAGAGTTAAACCTCTGGCCTGACAGGATAGAGTTAAGAAGAGTTTAAGGAGGAAAGTAAAACAGCATGAATCAGGGGCATGTCAGCAGGACAGCTGAATAGCTATGCTCCCGTGGACCCTTGATACTACCAATTTCCACCTTGATCATTTTCTTCCCTTCAGCACTGGGAACTGGTAGTCAAGAAATGAAAAAACAGTGATAATATAAACCAGCATTTCAGAGTCACCAGTGATTAGAGTGCCACCTCGTGGTCTAAAGCTCAATGTGGGGGCTCAGCTCACTAAGATGGGACCAGCGAAGCAAAAATGTGTCTCAACATAAGCTCCAAATGGCAAATCTACTTCATGCTGTCAGGAAACTGAAGCTAAATTGGTCAGAGAATGGAATGTGTGAGCGTCTGCCAGTTTAGGCACACAGAAATCTGACTGTCCACAGTAGGAATGTTTGCAGCATGCCCAAGTGCAAAAGAGGTCAGGGGAGGATATAGGAGACAAATGCCATATAAGCATCCTGCTGAGGAAAGTTCTTGTCTTTTATCTAAAAGGAGTTGCTCAGCTAGAGCTCAGTACCACACCTACCGGCAAAATGCTGAACGTGTGCTAACTTGTTGGGCGTTCCCCCTTTAATTTTTGTCTCTGGTTAAGGCCCAAGACTGAGACAACTCACAAACATGAAAGTCACTCTCTCACAAGTTTCAGAGTAGCAGCTGTGTTAGTCTGTATTCGCAAAAAGAAAAGGAGTACTTGTGGCACCTCAGAGACTAACCAATATAAATTGGTTAGTCTCTGAGGTGCCACAAGTACTCTCTCACAAAATGCAATCAATTGCAGGAAAGAAATGCTGTTCAGAATTTGTTTTCAACATAAACAGTCATCACAGAGAGAAGGCTGTTTATAGTGACTAAACCAAGGTCCCGCAAAACTCTTTGGAACACTGGCTTTGCCAGTCCTATGGGCCATCGAAACCTATATCCTTTCTCCAAAGTGATCCCTACCTGCTGCTTCAGAGAAAGGGGTAAGTTGCCACCTAACGGATGTTTACAGAGTAAACTGTCCATAGGGGAAGTTTCTCCCTTAGCCCTATCACTTAGTGGTTGGCCTGTGTCCTGAAGCACAAGGATTAACATCCCTTATGCGCTTGTATCCCATCTCGGCCAACTGTTGCCTAAAGAAGTGGTTAGGTAAGTGAAGGTCAAACAAAATGAGACTGAAACTTTGGGGTTGCTCTAAAGCAGATGTAGCGGTCTTTTATTCTAACCTACCACCACCGGGAAGGTTGGTTCACCACAACCCCTGGAAAATTGTTCCAATTGTTAATTACCCTCACTGTTAAAAATTTGTGCCCTATTTCCTGAATTTGTCTCACTTCAACTTCCAGCCATTGGATCTTGTTATACCTTTGTCTGCTAAATCAAAGAGCTTATTAACCAAGTTTTGTTCCCCATGCAGGTACTTACACAATGTGATCAAGTCGCCCCTTAATCTTCTCTTTGTTAAACTAAATAGATTGGGCTCCTTGCGTCTATCACTGCAGGGCAGGTTTTCTAATCCTTTAATCATTCTCATAGCTCTTCTCTGACTCCACAATTCAAGGAAGATATTGCTAAATTGGAGAGGACACCAGAACTGGACACATTATTCCAGCAGTGATTGCACCAGTGCCAAATACAAAAGGTAAAATAACCCCCCTATTTCTACTCGTTATTCCCAAGGATTGCTTTTGCCTTTTGGCAATAGCATCACACTGGGAGCTCGTGTTCAACTGATAGTCCACCTTGACCCCCAAGGTTTTTTCAGAGTCACTGCTTCCGAGGAGAGAGTCCCCCTTCTTGTAAGTATGGCCTGCATTCTTTGTTCCTGGATGCATGACTTGACATTTGGAGATATTCAAACACATCTTGTTTGCTTGCACCCATTTTACCAGCAATCCAAATTGCTCTGTATCAGTGACCCGTCCTCTTCATTATTTACCACTCTGTCAATCTATGTGTCATCTGTAAACCTTGGCAGTAACGTTTTTTTGTTTTCTTCCAGGTCATTGATAAAAATGTCAAATAGTGTAGGGCCAAGAACCAATCCATGCAATAGTAGAGCATACACACTTGAAGTTCAGTTTTTTAAAGATGGGACAAAGCAACTGCAAACACAAAACACAACTGCACCCTGTTACACAAAACTGTTACACAAAACTTACCATGTGGACAAGCAAATACCAGATTTGCATCAGCAGTCATGGTCTCTGCTTGCAGAAATTAGCTACACACCATTGGTTCTCTTATCTTGGATAGCCGGTCCCTTGATCATTCCTCTCCAAACTTCAATTCATTCTCAACACCAGGAGGGATGATTTAGTAGTCTAAACCTTGTGTTTTCATTATCTAGACTCCCTGGAGCCACAGGTTCAAATCTCACCTAGGTCGCCTCGGCCCCTCATATTCACAAAGCAGATAAGCTGAGCTCTGTGAAGGTTACTTTGTGCACAGATTGCTTGGATAATACCTTAAGAACAGAAGGAGCTACCCGCTCTGTAAGAGCATTAAAGATGCCGTGGCGCTTTTCATGAGAGTTGGCCCTTACAGAGAATGCCAGTACAATTTAAATTTGAGAACTATATCCCTGCTTTAGAATTCATAGCCTGCTTTAAGAAAACTAGAGACAGGATGTCATTCTCTAATAAAATTGAGTAAGCTTTTTTTTTTTTAAATATAGAATCCTCTTACATTTTTATTGGTCCTTATTGTTAGAAGGAGCAATTCACCTCTGTGAAGCGAGCCACTAAAAGGTCTATGCACAAAGCAAATCCTATTTAAGACATGGTGATTTATTTCACCCCAATGCCAATAAAATTCAATAGGACTTTAACAGAAGAAGGTAGTGGTGGCTTTGAGCCGATCTCCCTGACCAAATCTTCCCTTCCACCCAATATTGTGCAACATTACCCTCCACCCCAGAAGTGGCTGCATTTCAACAGTGCTGTCTGCAAACAGACAGTGAGGCACTTTAGAATTAAAAACACTACAGAGTAGGATGGATCTTTTCTACACAGCAAGGGGAATGGTTTTCTAGTGGACTGTTTGTTCTTTCACAACAAACAACACTGACAATGCTAGAGCGTTCAGATACAACTCTTTCACCTAGCGTAGAAAGATCCCAGAGGATTAGAAGTTGTAGCTGCTGTGCAGAGTTTTTAATTAAAGCACAACTCTGATTCTCCAGCTGAGCAACAGAAAGAGTAAAACCAACCCCCAATCTAACTAGATAGGGTTGGTTTTATATATATATATATTATAAATGTCACCACAGTTAATTTTAGGGCCTCAATGGCCAAACACTTCGTTTGTATTACAGCAGCTCTTAGAAAATGCAGCTGAGGGGCAAGCTCCATTGTGCTCGGCTCCGTACAAATACATCATAAGTGAAACTTCCCACTCTGAAGAACAGAATCTATGCAAAGTCTCTCTAGACAGACAAGACAAAGAGTGGGAAGGGAAACTGAGGCACAAAGAGGCAAAGTGACTTGCCCAACGTCACCCAGCAGCCCAGGAGCAAAGCCAGGAGTAGAACCCAGAGTTCCTGACTCACAGTCTAGTGTCCTATCCACCGGACAATGTTGCCTCCTACCCACCCCCTTAGCTTAAATCGTCTCTGACATTGAAAAAGGCAATATACTTGATTAACACTACAGCAAGAACAAAACCTGAATATACATCACATCGAAAGGCAGAATTCTGGGAACTTGCCTAATCCTGGCCACTGATATATTTCTGTATTGGGGACATCTCAGAAAGAACCAGTTCGGACCCCAGATTACTAATCTTACATGAGACAGCTGCTCCTGGTCAGTCACAGACAGTGCTTCACTCGAATAAGGGAGAAGCCAGTTTAGGACAAAGTGGGTTTATACATCTTCCATGCCACAGATGTTAAAGGAAATAAGAGATCAGATAACACTGATCTTTCCCAACTGGAGTCTGAACTTCCTGTTTCTCCAGGTCAGGAAGGACTGAAGCATCAGAGACCAAAAGGCCAGGACCTTTTTTTATATACTCAGCCCCTAAGAGCAATTCATAGACCCGTGCCATCTTTGGAGGACTGACTCAGATAGTCAGCTGTTGAAAGTCAATCTTCCCAAGGAATCTCCCAATGAAAAGGCTTAATGCAACATCTTTCCTGCAAACCACTGACACCTGGTTGCTTTTGTCTGAACCATCTTTCAGAAGATAAATAAGGGGTAGGGATGAGTTATGTAAACCAAAGTCTGCTCCCAAAAATGGAAGAACGGTGAGATTTTGTATGCGGGAGGAGTTTGCTGGAAATTCAGGCTCAGCCATTCAAGGCGCGGAGCATCCTCATCTCCTACTGAGGACCAAGGACAGGTGGCAGGATTTGGCCTTTTGGCTGCAACCAAGGCCCAGTCCTGCATGTGTTGTGCATCCAGAAAATCCCACCCATTCCCCGATTGCAGGACTGTACCCAGACCTCTTCGAAAAGGGGAACAGCAAGCAAAAAGAGAGAGTCCATCTCACCTTGCAACATGGAGAACTTGAAACTGTTTCTGACGTAGGATTGTCATTTCTCAACCAACATCATTCATCTGTAAAACAATAATTTGACAAATTAAGGTTATTAAATGTAACATGAGGTTTAGTGCAAAACTGGTGTCTCATCTAATATGGTGTAAAGCTCCCCAGGAGCTCCTAGTTTAGCTGGAAGCATTTCTTTTAGGAATGGAAGAATTCCGTTTACAAAACCTTGAACCTGCTCCAAAAAAGTGATGATTTCTAGATTTAGGGAAGAAAACACTCATAATTTTTCAGGTTCTTCTTCAAAGTGGCGTTAGCAAAATACATGTCCTAGACTGGTGCTGTGCTGGAGAGCAAGGAATATCTTATGGTTATGGTACTGCATTCAGGAAATTTAGATTCAATTCCCAGCTCTGCCACAGACTGTCTGTGTACCTTCATTTCCCATCTGTAAAATGGGGAAAATATTTCCTTTTGCACTGTCTGCCTGTCTTGTCTGTTTAGATCATAAGCTCTTCAAAGCAGGGACCCTCCTACTATGTTTTGTACAGCACCTTATGCAACGGCAGCTCTCATCTCAGTTGAGTCCCCTTGCTGCTACCCTTAATAATAATTTTGTTTTTTAAAGCCATGTTCTTCTTGTGATCCTAAGAGCCTGGAAGAATTACCTCCAAACAATACCCTTTATTGCTTGCATAGCACAGGCCTCTAGTGGTTAGAGAGAAATTTGTTTTAAAATTAAATTTCCACTGGAAAACAAAAGGCTAGATTTCAGGGAAATAAACATTTCTGAAGACCACAAAAGTTCTGCCAAACCATGAACTTTAGTTTAAAAAAATTAAATAAAAAAAAGTTTAAGAGTTGCACACAACTCCGAGTGCCACTGGGTCTTCCAATGGCAATATTTGTAATATTCCTCCAGACAGGGAAATGAATCAATTGCAGAAAGCAATCCGCTATAAACTAAAACCACATGCCATGGGAAATATGGCAATAAACATAATGCAGAGGGCGCACAAGCACCACTAATAAAAGCAAAACACAATAAAACTGTTGATATTCCGAAACAGATTTGAAGGCAACAGCTGCAAGGCTCCTAACCTCTTATCACTCCTGGAGTACCTTGGTATGTGTCTGAGCCCAGCCTGCCCCCGCCCTCCAAATTCCCTTGGTATGCTCAGAGAAAGAACTCTCCCATGGGCATTATGAAAACCCACTGTACACTGATGAAAACAGGAACTCCTTTGAAAGGCACAGCCTCTGGAGTATCATGGCCTTTAATCAAGGAAATGAGCTCAGTGTAGGCATTAAAGGAGACTTTTTATTCTCGCGCCTTCCAGAGACAAGGCAACGCTCGTGGAAGAGAAATTTTCTTATCACTGATGTCAGAGAGG
This sequence comes from Lepidochelys olivacea, assembly GCF_965140295.1. Taxonomy (NCBI): domain Eukaryota; kingdom Metazoa; phylum Chordata; order Testudines; family Cheloniidae; genus Lepidochelys; species Lepidochelys olivacea. Next base: position 6,639,465 of record NC_140436.1, read on the forward strand.
GGCCTACATGCTGGATACAGATTCAGCAGATGTATTTTTAAAAAACAACATGATATTGAGAGTATAATGTGGCTGTAGAGGAAATGAAAACCAACAATGCCATATAGTACTGTCAACCTTTAATGTTTAAAAAAAAAAATCACAAGTTAAGTTCCAAAAAATAATGAGATTGGCTTTTAAAATAAGATTTAAAATATAATACATTTTGAAGGTTTTTTGTTTCCTGTCTGGTTTTTGAGTCTTTAGGGTCATGTTTTCAAGATTTTCTCTGCAGCCACAGAGGCTAGAAGTTTACTTTTTTTAAATGAAAGCTGAGAATCATGTGACTCCAGGAGCTGGGCCTTTAGGAAGAACACCTAATCTTGCAAGGCTCACCAGGACTAGCAACACTGGTAGTTGTCAATTGATAGGACCACAATAGGTATGACACTGTTAATACTCCTTATATATGGGAAATATACCATCTATTTAGGGCACAATGCTATAAGGCACTTAAGACCATCTGCACCCACAGAATCAGGCTCCTGGATTGTAAAATATTCTGGACCGGGCCCTCTAGGTACTATTAGAATACAAAAAAAAACAAAAAACAATTAGAAACTGGCTTCTGGAAATTAAGCTTTGATCCATACCGAATGATCACTTCGGCAATTAGGAAAATATGATAGAAGACTGGAAAGTCATTTGTTAGCAAACAGGCCCTGGGAGTGCTACTGGGAATTTAGCACCCCTTCCATGGAGACCTTATAGTGGTGCAAAGAGACAAATTACCACTAGGTGGAAACAGTTCTCCTTATATAAATAATATCCTTTGGTATGTGGAGCTTTACATTTCAACACAACACAGCAAAAATTAAACGTTTTCTTCCACCCACTGGGCCAAATTCAGTAGGGACTTAAACACTGACTAAAGCTGCTTTTGGGGGTTGATTGTCCTACCCCAGTGAGAATCAGAGGTCATTCCACTGTAGGCAATGCGATTACACCAGCATGAGAATTGATGAGGGAGGAGAATCAGGCCCTTTGGGTGTAAATTGGTCAAAAATAGATGCAAGGGGCAAACTTGTGCAACCTGCACCTCAGTTTGCAAACTCAGTGTTTTATGGGTGCAATTTACAGCTGTAGACAGTTACATCAAGGTTAAATTTGAATGCAGGAGCATTGGGGATAATGCAGCATGAACTAAAGTGATGGTGGCAGATTTTTCTTACACTTCCTGTCCGTTTCTTGTTCTGCCACAACCTTTCTTTGCTCCCCTCAGTGTGTACGTTGCTCAATTAGGGTGACATCTACAGGAGGCCAAACTGGTGTAAGTTACATTGCCTTGCTACTTACACCCAATGTGTAACTTACAGTACTGCTTATGTCTCTGCCGAATTTGGCTCAGAAACAACAAGAGGCTCTATTCCAGACTGCATGGGTAATGCCATCACCATGGGATGAGCATAAATGTAGGAGTTCTGGGACACACAAATTCTCCCCTCACCCCAAAAAAAAGTTATGGAAACCTGCATGCTGAGGAATTTGGTGTGGATTCATTGTGACAAGCACAGATCGCACCTAAACTAGGAGAGTCTCTGCTAATTGTGCTCTTATGCAAGAGGCTGAACTTGTAACAACTAGTTCAAGGCCTGGTAAAGGATTGAAAGATGCTCCTCGCAAATGGCATCAGCAGATTGTAGGGAGCTCGTGCTGCTGTGAAAATGGGCTGAGGGATAACGGTGGGAAACAAAGGTGTAGTGGAGCATTGCGGGGAGACGGGCTTTTGGACCAGTCCTGCCAGATGCTGAGCATCCTCAAATCCTATTGAAGTCGGGGGGGGGGGGGGGGGAGCTGAGCAGCCTTAATTTGCATTGAGCTCACCAGGGCTGCCTACACCTGCCTCCTCTGCCCCTCAAATTTCCTACTGGGGTCACACCAGCTCAGCTCCACTGGTGGGAGCGCTAATGTAGGCAAAGTATCAATGGCTGTGAGAGTTTATTACCACGTCACCAAGACTTGCTCTGAGCAAACTTAGAGGACACGATGGTAAAAAATGCCTTGACACCATGTTTACATTAATATTCTCTCCGGCAGAGCTGTATCAGTGTTAGCAACTGCAGAGAACTCTGGAGAAGAAACAGCTCCTGTAGACAAGGCCAGTGAATGGAGGGTGTTCAGCCCCTCATAGGGTCAGGCCCCTAGAAAGATGGAATTTATTTTCTGTAGGCTCAGATCATACTCCACCTTGCAGGTTAATTCTAGCAGGGAATTGGGAGCCAACAGGTGCAGTCCACCCCACAGAGCACTCAGAGCTTTCGAGATCCCTAACAAACATCCATCTGGACTGCCTGTGATATTAAGATACTTGGTAGTTAGGAGGGAATAGTCTGTTTTTCTATGGCACTTAGTACAATGGGGTCATGGCCCACAGCAAGATGCTACAGCAATACAAAACAACAAACACGAAAGGTAAAATCTAAACAGTAAGCAAGTGAAGAACAAGAGCAGATAACTTCCAGAGATACCCAAGACTGACATCTATTTGATCCCTCAACACTGATCAACTCCTGCGTTTTCTCCCCATCGCCAGTTTGTCTTTCTCACTCAGCATTTATCTTGGTCAGCTAGGGGCTGACCAAGACGCTACATCGGAAAAGCAGCAACAAGCATGGACGTGTCCAAATCTGGATAAAGCATCTTCTCAACATGTGCAAACCCTCTGGGGATCCCAAACCTTGGGATGGTTCTTCAAAGCTGAATGACAGCCTCTGTGAGGATCACCTGTCCACAGACGCACTCCTTGTTTTGAGAAGACCATGTGTGCATTTGGGGTTCGGGGCAGGGGGAACAATCAAAAACGGGAGCCAAACCACTTTATAGGATGCAAATTGTTTTTAAAAAGTTCTATGTATGATACTTATCTGGCCTCTATCACTCTAGTACCTGAGGATTTCACAAGCTGTAATGTATTTATACTGACAAGACCCCAATGGGGTAGAGCAGCGTTACTATCCCCATTTTACAGATGGGGAATTGAGGCAAAGTGACTTGCCCCAGGTTACACAAGAAATCTATGGTGTGTGAGAGAAGTGAACTTGGGTCTCCAAAGTCCTAGGCTATTGCCCTAACAACTGGACCATCCTTCCCCTGAAGGCTGTCACTCTGTTCACAAGACTTTCCAAAATGCTCAGCACCCACACTTGGGTCCAGATATTCAGAAGGTTTTAGCTCACATTTAAGCACTTAAATAAACGGACACATTTTCAAAAGGGCTCAGCACCTCGAGTGCATGGCTCTTCTGAAAATCTGGTCATACGCATCAGAGTGGGAGCGGCCGAGCTGGGTGTAATCGATCCTTACTCTTTCAGGTAATGGAAATTGTGTTAACACTACTGCAGCCGATGGCTAAATATTCCATCTCTCTTCGCAACAGCCAAAGAACAGGGAGATAGAATGACACTGAACTGTCCTGGTTTCACCACATCCACAGTAAGACAGTATTGAAATTAGGTGAAAGATGATTCACTTTTAACATGTCAGTAATTGCCAATTTCTCCCTCCACTCCAAGAGTATTAACAATGGAACTTTGTGTTTCACTTATTGGTTGACTTATTTGTAATGGAAAGAAAATGGGGGGGGTTTGGGTGGCTAAATGTAGAATGCCCGAAAGGGGCCTGGTTTGTAGAGAAGTGCCCTGAAAATCAGGACTTTCAAGGTGTCTTACCCTGGTCACCTAAAACTCAGAACACCCCACATCATGAGTCACTTTTGAAAATTTAAGCCAATGTCCGTGCCCTCAGCAACTTACAGATGCCACCAGGGGCTGGGGTGGGGAATGTTGCACTGACTGGGACAACTATGGGGGAAAGCATCTGTTGCTCTCCAAATTGAGGGAGGGGATCAGAAAAACAAAGCTCTGAAGAACAGGGGCAGAATACCGCTGTGCACCCAAGACTGTTCCCTGGTGGGAGGAATATAGCAAGTCACTGCTGGGTACACGCCAGCCTTTACTGAGCTTCATGCATTATTTACTAGCAACAATGGTAGGAACAATGAAGCAAGAAAGAACAGGGTGCCCCAGATCAAGTTTATCTTCAAGCTGGTTAAAGCTATTGTCCGTCCCCTTCACTAAGTGCTGGGGAAACCTGCATAATTAGGAAGGCTCTTTTGTTTCCACGTTCTGAAGGCCCCAACCCTTCAATCTGGGTAAAATGAATGGTGTTGTTTTAAAAGCTGAACGTTTCCCTGCTCCACAGGTATGTTTCAAATGGGATCCACCTTTGTCTTCCAACCACTTCGCCCATTAAGGAGACATATTTAAGAAAACGGCTGCACCTTTTGTTTGTTTTGCACATGTTTCTCCAACACAGGACCAAAAGGAAGAGATGAGCGATACATTTAAGTGGCCGTGAAGCTAAAGGCTTAGGTGTCACTCACCTGCCCAGCCAGGTCACCGGCAAAGGTCAAAGAGCAATGCCCTAGCCTCTTCTTTACGTTCTTCCCACATGCCTTACCAACCTTAATGGGCCTGGGGAAAGGAAAGGGTGAATGGGGGAGGTAGGAAAAAGAAAGCAAACCTTGTTACCGTATAAACACACACAAATAGATCAACACTGCCTTTGTCCCCACACGGTCTGATCACAGGGTTAGGACTAAAGTGAAAACTGACATAGCTAAGTTTCTTAAAGGTGTTGCATTTCACTCAGGTATTGTTGCTCAGGGCTAGTCTCGAAGTAGCAATACAGATTTTTCAGGGCACTGGGGGAAGGGAGAGATTAGCATGTTTTCCTTTTTCTTTTGATTGCCTGACCTTTTGAATCTACACAATCTGCAAAAACAAGTTGCTTTTCTCCTTCTCTCTTGAGTTGGGTCACAACAATTACTTATAGCTGAAAAAAAGAGAACTAGTAAAGGATGATGATCCAGTTTATACGGATAAAAGTATTAGATCAGGATCACATGGCCAGATTTTCAAAGTCACTCAGGACTGGATTTGCCAGTGCTCAGCTCCCCATTTAGGCACTTGAATAAGAGCCAGAGTGCTCAGGACTTAGCTGCTCCCATTGAGATTTACAGCCAGATTTTCAAGAACCCCAAGCTCTTTTGTAAACCTGCCCACATATTTTGGGGCTTAGCTGAGCCGTTCCGCAGTTCTGGCCCCCACTGGGAGCGATGATGAGCAGTTTCGGCAATCTGGACCCACGCCCCAAAATCTTTTTGGGGAGGTCATTTATAACAGTTGACGAAAGCCACCCATCTGCCGCCTACGCTGTACAAAGAACATGCAATGAGTTCATATGAAGCGATTAGAAAGAGGGACTTGCGGGACTGGCTTGTGCTAAACTGAATGCTGCTAAATTATAGAAAAGATACAAAAAGAATGGTCTCACCAATGTCACACTCACACTTACAATATTAATATAAAAAGGGGAATTAATGCACTTCAGGGATTTTGCACAGTAAATGCTAAAAATTGCAAAGAAAAACCATGGCCCTAGCAAGATCCTCACTGACCATTACCTTTTAGTCACCTGGCTTTTTACTCTGCACCCATTTCTCCATCCTTGCACAGTCAGAACTGCAGGAGACTCGGCACAGGTACAAAAACGCACCAGCACAGATCCCGTTGAAGGACTGAGGCCTTTGCCTGGGTTTTGGCTGTTTAAGCCAATCCTGCAGTGAGCTCCATACAGACATCCCACTGTGCTGCAGAGAGACCCTTGGTTTCTAGGGGCCACAAGTGGAGAACTCACTTTGGGATTGGGTCCTTAGGAATTGTGTACATGGGGAAATTGACTGGAATTGTTATTCTGCAACAGCTCCCCACCTGGATGTGCTTCTTTTGGAACTCGACACGTGGAGTTATTCCAGAATAGCTCTTGCGCTTTAGATTCACACCCTGCCTTATTCTGGAGTAATTTCCCCTCGCAGATAGGCCCTTAGATTGTCTGGTCTTTGGAGGTAGAGACCGTATGGATAGCACCCACCCTGCACACAAATTAAAGAAATATCCTCACATTTCCCCACAGAACTAGGCATGGACTCTACACTGTTTATCTTTAAAAAGTCCCCTAAGAACTAAGCTTGCTTGTGTAAGCATCCCAGCTCCACGCCTCTCAAGAGCGACATAAGTCAGAGGCCTCAAATCTGGGTATAATTCTCTTTCCAAATAAACAGGCTGAAAGAGATACTTAACATTTTTACTGCAGAGCCCAGGAAACTGCAGGATTCCCTTCCCTCTGCCCCTGCTCGCTCATTATTCTTTATGGAAAAGCTCACGCACAACTTCCATTTCTAGGCTGCTGGGAAATCAGCTCTAGATGTTGGGCTCTAGATTTTCTTCTGTACTGTGCACCTCACTGCAAAAAAAACGAAACTAAACAAAAAAACCCCACAACACCATTAGCTACCCTGTACACGGAATTACACTGGTGTTCCACTCCTCGTGGAACTCCAGTAGGCAGTGTCAGCACACAGGGCAGATCCGATCGCTCCACAGCAAAAAACAAAAACAGAAAAAGCAGCAACTGAAGTCTCCCTCAGCAGGACTCCTTCCTAACGGGCTTATTCTTGAGACCTGGAGTATTTCAGACCAACCACATAGCACAAAGATCCTGAGCTTGGGATACAGCCTGGTGTGGCCCTCAATATGGGGCTCCCTTCTCAAGCAGTCCTTCTCCTTACTAAAACTGCAGTCCTCTGATTGGACCATCAGCCCCAGCCCTGCTTCTTCACTGTATCTTGTGCAGCTGTGTGAGGTCTGTGCAAAGGGGTTAACTCCCTGCTTGCTGAAAAGAAGTAGGCCTTTTGTTGCCCACAAAACCACCATTGCATGGAGTTCAATCTACTCCTGGTTCGCTTCGAGTCTCCTGCTCCTAAATGTATCACTGTGAATGTCTCGATGTATTGCTAAGCTTTCTGATTTAAAGCACTAGACCCCCTCCCCCGCAAGTTCTTTTAAGTATAACTAGACTTTATTAATGAAGCACTAAGGATATTTAAACCATAACATAACAGAAGCCTGCCCAAGAGAGCAGGAATCTAGGAGCAAATTTGAGGAATCTATAGTTTATTGATCCTTGAAATACACCTTCCTACCCCCATTTATGGATATGTTAGTGACTGTCAAAGACTGGTGCTACTTTGCAAACCGATCCCTCTTGTGTACTGACAGCACACAGAGGGACAGGTGAGTACCTAACAAGATTCCTTTTAGCCCTCCAGGATTCCTGAATCAGGTAGGATGTCAGTCTGATTTTCAAAGGTGCCAAGCACGTCCATTTCCCCTGGAGTTCAACACAATTTGTAGCAGCTCAGTGCTTGCTCATCTTAATCAAGCCTCAACAGCTGAATCCAGGGAGCTTTTGGATGCGAAATAAGCTCTTAAGCACAATACAATTTACATTAATGAGGAAGTTTGTCTAAGATTTTAGCCCAGAGGCCTGATCGATCTTCAGTGTTTCGCCATGTGCTCTTTAAATTTTCAATTAACCCCAGCTCGGCAGCTTTCATTGAAACCAATCCTTTTAGGGGCTGTGCTTCCACTGTGGGGGTAAGGAACAATCATTTGCTATGTCGTCCTTACTTTCCTTTCCCACAAGATCCAGGAGACCCGAACCACTGGCATCTCAGAGTCACTACACCGCTGGCACCTTTGGGGAAAAGACTCAAGGGGAGAAAGGCAGGTCCACCCATTCTGGGTGCCAGAGACTCACCCTCACCAGCTGAAATTCCCTTGATTTTAAAAATTTTTTTTTTTAAATTACTGCCACTGGCTTTCATCTTTCTGATCTCGGGTTTAAGCCTTTGCCTTTCCCCCTCCTTTAATTTGCTATACCCAATCCCTACCCTTCACTCATTTTCATCTCCCCGTTCCTCCCACCTTCCCTATTCATCCCATCAGTTCCACACAAGACCCCTGCCCCCCAGCAGTTTTTGAAAACCATCTGGAATGGTCAAATTCAACACACTGCTTTCCTCGGGAGCCTTATGAGCTATTCACCATTTCCTTTATCCTACCCCCATCCATCCCTCTAGGGTTCATTATCCACAACTGGTGTAACTTGTTGGGACAGCACCCAGAACAATACAGGCCTGATCCCCCATTGGGGCCTGTGGGCATTACCATGACACCAGTCAAGGCGCTAAAATAGCGCAACCAATTCTTGTCACAGCTTGAACTACTGAATCACTCTTTTGAAGCTGACACACAACGCATTCTAGTGCAGGAGTTCTTAACCTTTTTCTTTTTTGAGCCCCCCGCATGCTATGCAAACTCCACAGCCCCTCTGCGCCACAACGGTTTTTCTGCCTATAAAAGCCAGGGCCAAGGTTAGGGGGCAGCAAGCAGGGCAGTTGCTCCGAGTCCCACGCCACAAAGGGTCCTGTGAAGCTAAGTTACTCCAACTTTGGCTTCAGCCCCGGCTGGCAGAGCTTGGAACTCCAGGCAATGGGGCTTCAGCTTTCTACCTGGGGCTCCAGCAAGTTGAATGTCAGCCCTGCTTGGTAAAACCCCTGAAACCCACTTGTGGCCCCCCCGGGGACCCTGGACCCCTGGCTGAGAACCAGTTCTACTGCAGAGTCCATAAAGTCATGTTCCATTCCCTGCTCCCCTGATGAACTGTGGGACCTTGGGAAAGCTGTTTATCGCTTATTTTCAAAGCTTATGGAGCTTTAGGGCACCACCTGTCTTTGAAGGGGAGAGAGAGAGAGAGAGAGTGTGAGTGTAAAAAGCATCTAGCGGAACAGGACCTCAATCCCACTGGAGAATTATTTGTGAAAGTAAGCGCTGGGGATAAAAACCTGATTGTTAAATCCTCACTAAAAGCACCGTTTAAAGGGAAACATACTTAGACCCTGAAACTCTCCCTTCCAACTTTTTGTTGTTTTTAGAAGTGAAAGTCACCCCTTCAGTTTCATATTTTTGCATGCTGAGTTTGAGACACTCCATATCTTTCAGTAAATGATCCTTGGCATTCCCCGTGCCAGTCAGACTCTGCATGGCCACTGTGCAAACTTCCTCCCCACTTCACCACTAACCTCAACCCACATCCGGAGGGAGCCCTTTACCTAAGCATGCTTTTGTGCTCACTCGGTTCTCGGCAGGAAGTACAAGCTCTGACAATCATTTGGGTAATCGTCCTGATAACAATTATCAGGTCAATGAGTGCAACAAGTTTGTACCAGCATTCCAGACATCAAAAACAAGTGATTAAGCCACTTGCTGCTGTGGAAGTATATCATCTTACGTATTCATTTAGCTAGCCATCAGAAAATTACCACAATACCAAGCACATTTCTCCTTCAGGTGGTGTGTTTTCCTTCAGTTTTATGTGATGTGCTACTCCATTTTTTAAAAGCTATTTGTTCTTACTCACCAAAGGTTCAGTTTAAACCTTCATTACAATTCCATTTCGAAGTGGCAATCATCCAAACTAACTTTTCCAGCAATCAAAATAAAGCTAGATCTGTACAATCATAGGCATGGCTACAGCATAACCCTCTGCAACCAATATTGGTAAAACCAGACTTGCATGTTCAAGCATGGATTTTAAAGTAAAATCAGGGTCACACTGACAAGTCGAGCACAAAACCCCAGGAACAGAATGGTCCAAGCTTTCTTAATCTGTGCTTGAGCTTGTCTCTGGCAGGAATTTGTGAGGAATTGCAAACCATGAGTCAAATTAATAGATTGAGGACAGAAGAGACCATTACAATCTAGTCTGACCACCTCCAAACACAAGCCCATCAAGCCCATATCTTGTGGTTGAACAAGAGTACATCTTTTAGAAAGACAGGCAACTTCTGCCTCTGTGTGGGCACTTGAATTACCTGGAACCCTCCTACACCCTGATGCTATACAGCAGGAGGCTTAATTTGGCCCGAGGGGAATATACAGGATGGTCATCAAGCTAAGATCTGGGCTAGGACTCAGGAAATATGGGTTCCAGTCTCTGCTCCAGACCACAGGTAAATCATTCGTCTCGGTGTTTCAGATTTCCATTTGTGAAATGGGGATAATTCCTCCCTGCCTCATGGGAGTTGTGATAATAAAATTAATAAATATGAAGTGCTCAGTCAGATACCGTGTCAGTGCTACGTAGATTATCTACAATATACAAAAAGGCACAATTCCTTGAGCTGGAGATACGAGAAAGTTTGTTTTTGTGAATGTAAGTGCCTGAAGGATTTTTGCAGGAGGATTTAGCCTAACTTCTCCTTAAATCACTCCCCCATCTCCTTTCAACTCCTTGGAAGATGTACAGCTAAAAGACTGTTTTTAAACCTGGAAACAAAAGGTTAAAATGCTACTGGCAAGCTGCGTTTTTTACATTTAAAGCAAACCTGTTCTTGAAATTGTATTCACTTTAGAAGGTAAGATCTCCTCAACACTTACAGTGATTGGTTCTAAAACTTGAGTCCCAATTCTGGAAGTGTTCTCCCACTGGAGAAAGCATAACTACACTTGTAAAAGTTTACAGGCTCGGGCCCATAACATACAGAAACAGCCAGTCCTCCCACTCATTGCAACCATTTTCCTTTTCCAAAGTAGCAGCGTGCTTTAGGTCAGCACACACTAAGTAGCTCTGAAAATTTAGAAGAATATTCAGATAGCATCAGGTCAGCATGGTCTTTGGTAAGCCCTTTGCTGTAGTTCTGATCTATGTTCTAAAAACTGATTGAAACATTATGCTTAGTATGCCTGCCAAGCTGCTGCTTTTCTGGAGTAACCAGTGTTTTAAATGCGGCACACGCTGTAGCAGTCAGCTACATAGTGATGTCCTAGTCAGACCTGCACTGTAAAATACTTTGCATCTCTTCAGCTCTAAGTTATGGGGAGCTTTAAGAGCTCTACTGACATTAATTATGCCACACAACAGGCCTCTGAGGAAAGATATTTGATATACTTGGAAATTTCTATCATACAGCAAGCCGTGTTTACAAGATTGAACAATGGCCCTGATACAGGCACAAGACAGATCCATCCCCAATATCTTTTCCTGCTCACTGATTGGGGAATCTCTTCATCCACCAATGCAGTGCAGCAACTTCTGGGATGGAGCTTAACCCCCTCGAACTGCATATCCGATCACGGTACACCAGTTCAAAACAGGAAGTGAAAACATACAAACCACCCACAGATCTGTTTGCTCTTAGTTTTAAAAAAGTGGACAAAAAAGTCAACTCTCTTCAGAAGCTGGGGGGATTCTAATATTAAGACTTGCATCAAGTTTCATAACACATTTATACTCACCATGGCAGGTGATTTATAACGGGCATGTTAGAAGCGAGCGCCCGCACTGTTTTATATAGGATAATAAAGTTTTCATCAACCAGAGGTTCATATAAATGCCACTTTTAATCATGAACAAGTTTGCTTTCAAGTAAAACTAATATTGTTTTAAATAAAATATAAATTAACAGGTAAGAAGTTATACCAGGAAAGAACAAAAATAAAGACAAATGTGCACTAACTGAAGTCTGTGCATTTTCCAGTCCTTTCAAGCTTATGAGAGTTTCAGGGAGATCTCTGGACCATCATGAAACACTGTCAAATGAAGGATGAAAAAGAAATCACTTTTGCCACCATAAAACTATGCTTCTGAGACATCAAGGCGAAATCTATAATGACTAAACGAAGCAATGATTTCAGTTGTGTTTTGCATAAACACAGCAGTAGCCACAATAGATGTTTCTCTTCCGTTGCAGTACCTCAACACTTAAGATGTCAGCTTTTCACATTTTAACAGGTCCATTTGTTACTGCTTCTAAAAAAACCCCACACTTCCTTTTTCTTGATTTAGGAGGCTGAGAGTTTAGAAGCTGAGTGATATCAACCATGGACTTGAACAAAAATATGCACAGCTATATCCACTCATCCTATCTAGTAAGTGATATTTCAATATTTTACTGAGGAAAGAGAAATCAATCATTCTGTTACCATAAGCTGCCTCCACTTATTTGTTTACTGGCATCAAGTCTTGACTTCCCCTCCCCTTTAACGTGAAAGTGCATTTACTTTTTTAAATTACTTTTAAAAAACATTTTTGGCAGATATTCTCTAGTCCATTCGGCGTAGTCTGACCTCGATTTCCCATAATCTAAGTTGTTTCCAAAGCTCTTGCTGAGTTTAATACTGCTGGGAGAGGTTTCCTCATATGATTTTTGGGGGGGCGGGAGGGAGAAACCCTGAGGTAAAAAAAAATGGCTTGTACTTTAAAAAGTCTAATAAGGAGGCTCTTTATCCTGGTGTTTCATAAGGCTCCTGGAATCTTCTGCGGTGGGAGGCCTTCCTCAAGCCAGAGGGAAGCGGATGAGCCATTGCGCAGCATTCTCCGGTGAATCCGTCTCAGCCTCAGCAGATACAGCACAATGGACAGCAGCACAATCAGAAAACAGACGAAGAACAAGTAGTGATTGTAAACAAAGGAGAAGCCCCTCCAGTGGGAGTGATTTCCTCTGAAGTTCTCTTGCTGGATGTCTCTGAGAAACAAAGGGGGAAAACACGTACAAAACAGGAAACAGGACTTCAATCCTTCAGCAAGGCAAAAAAATTGCCTTTTGATCTTACCACAAAAACTGAAAGCACGTACACTAAACACATCTCAGCAACCATTACTGTCGTTGAGCTATCTGAAGACAAGAGGAATCTGGCTGACTTGCTGGCGTTTGTTTTTTATCCGCAGAGATTTTTACAAGACATGCTTTGATTTAAAATAAGCACCCAGGCCCTACGTACAAGTGTTTTATATGCTAAACTTGAAGCGATGTTTCCTCTGCTCTTGTTCGCCACCTGCTTTCATATCAAGCCACCCCACCATCCAAGCCTTGCACCTAACCATTTGCAAAAACAAACAGTACCTTAAAGGTAAAAATCGTGTTCGGTAAAGGATGGCTCCCAAAGTCCATTGCACTTCCTTATCATAAACCTGCAGAGCAGTTTTTAAGTTGCTGTAGTTGATGGGAAAAGAGAAACCACTGTGGAACACTTCATACATCCAGGAAGACTTAAAACACTGATACCTACAGAACAAGCGGAATAAAGGCTGGTTATGTGTCATTTGATTTTTCATTTTTTAATACTACTTATACAGTGCCATCGGGTCACGCAGCACTTACATATACAAGATTCAGATCCCTGCTCTGAGGGGTTCATAACCCACTGTAAAGACAAGAATATAGATAGCCCCAGGCCCAATGGTCTTCCACATTATATACGTTAGGTCTTCTCTGTGCCTGTCTTATAGGTGACAGCGGGTTAACCAATCTCTTATTATTTAAGCCCACTCTTCTTCTCCGATCCAGTACTGATGTGGGTTAGCTGTTTTGGGACTCACGGGAACTGGGGGTTTGTTCCCCCCCCCCCCGCTTTTATGAAGGGATGGCACCAAGCACAATGAGACTGGAAAGCAACACGGAAGCCTCGATTCCTAGTCACCTGCTCCAATCATGAAACTACACGGCAAGGTAACACCTGTCCTGCCAATCAGTGACATACGGAGATACCTCATATTTCATTAAAAAGTTTTATAAATCGCAATAAAAATGCATTACAAGATTGTTTCCCATACTCCAAGAGTTGCATTGCTGTATCACTAAAGAGCAACACTGGTTTACGATCAAGCTCTCTTATAGCGGATGCAATTAAGTTTCACTCAACCTGATCACAATAGGTCCTTTCTGGCCTGGGAATCTTCAAACTTGCATTCAGATTTCCAATGCCTTTTTAAAAAGGGAGAGACCCACCTTCTCTCTCTAATATCCTGGGACTGACACAGCTACACCTATGCCACATACAACAATGTTTTAAAATCAGTCATTTGGGCATAACGCTTCTCTTCTGGCAACTCTGCACGAATGATTTCTGCTGTACAAACATGAATACTCACTTCAATCTATGAAGATCAGCATGTGATGCATAAAGACCACGGTCAAACCGTTCCTGCAGGACAGACCACTTAGTGGCACAATAATCCTTAACGAAACAAAAAAAGGCTCTGTTTACATACTAAATTAAGGAAAATATGTGATGCCAATGGATAAGCAGCTTTATAAACAATGAAATGGAATTTAAAAATAAAAGTCAAGGGAAGGCTGGCAAAAAGTTAGTGGGTCACAGTTGGTTTGTGTTCTGGTCTCCTTTTATATGATTTGAAGCACATCTGCTGCATGACAGATAAAGAGACTGTAGTTACATTTTTCAAGTGTAAGAGTTCGGCCTGAGTTTTCTACAGTTCCAGCCCAGAATTTGAGAGCTGAACTCCAGACGATCTTGCTCATCCTAGAATCCCTCTACTATTACGTAGTAGCGAATCGTTCTCATGAGAAAACCCCGATGAGGCCAGACAATGAGCTACTGTCAGTTATATAGGAAAAAGGAGTTTGGATTCCAAAAGAAAAGCCTCATTGCCCCAGTTTCAGAAGTGGATGCTGTTTTGGATTACTAGGAAGATTATACCACAAGTATACTTCACCTTTGCAGCTTTAATAAATTTAGCAGCACTGTAGTCTCCCCCCATACGCAATACATCTTCGGTACAGTAGAAAAACTCAGAGAAGCCATAAAACTCGCTGTTCTGGAAGTGCACTGCAGGCTGATAGATGCCGTTTAAAGAGGTCTGGGTTTCATTGGTCTTATTCATGAGAGGCTGAATAATTTCACGACACAGATTAAAATCTCCAGTCCCTCGCATGTACAGTGTCTGTCCATTCTGTCGGATTTCATCCTCAACCTCTAGAGGCAGGCAAGGGTCCAGGTAGGGAGACTCAGAAGTCATACCAGTCTGTTTACCCAGAAGTCTGTCGTAAAATTAAGCACAGTTGAAACAATCGCAGGTACAGTACGCTCAAAATCTTATTTCGGACAAAGTTACATCATCAAAACAGATAGAATGAAGACCAAGTCATTCTGACTGTAGCAAGTTTTGGCACCTACTTTTGCATTCAGAAACCATCATACAGAGTACATTAAGTCAGGCACGCTGCGCTAGATCTACCGGAGCTATAAGCCATTTGGTCCGGAGACAGAGGAAACAAAAATTCAAGCCACTGCAGATTTTTTGTATTATGTTAAGATTTTACAATAACTCCATGAAGTGCATCTAAAAATGCCTCGGTGCAGAGCAGGCTTTATTCAGAATGCTGAAGCTACCAGAAACAACAGCTGCATCGCTACTCCGGTTACAGCCTGGCTAACTGATGCAAAAGTCTTTAATTAGCATAATTAAAGAAAAAAATTTCATAAAAACAGTAACTGGAAGTTGGTACAAAAAAAAAAAAAACTACACACACACAAGTAGAAGTGCAGCTAAAATGGATTCTAAGGCCCCGTCGACAGTGCCCCACATTTTGGATCAAGGTGGTGTCAACAGCAAGGTGCTGTGCTGTAACTCCCCCGTGTGGACACTGTGCACACAAACTAAAATAAGCGAAGTTAATAACTTAGTGCAGCTTGATAACTTAATTGGTTAACAACACAGTAAAAGCCTCCTGATTGGTTAATCATTAAATCACACTGTGTTTCAATAGCATGTGCTGCAAAGAGCCGCAAGAGGCACATTAAAGGACTACTTGTGGCTCCCACGCTTCAGTCTGAGTATGACTGCTCCAGGCTGATGCAGTGTGGGATCTGGAGGAGATTTCCGTTTTGAGGGCGAGTCAGAGAATTTTCCCTCAGCCCCAAAAAAGAAAACAATTATTCTATTTATCCAGTCAGACATTTGGTACCTGCAGTTAACTATACTGCTAGAACAGACTGCTTGGCTCAGTGAAGCCCGAGCACCTCACATGGGCGAATTCAAATACTCCCAGGCCCTCCTGTGGCTGAAGGAATAATTCCTCCATCAGCAATCTCAATGGTAATTTACAGCACTTGTATAAAAATTGACTGTTTCCTAGAACAGAGCTTCAAAATAATTTGCTGGAATGGCAGGTATTGGGAACACCAAACACTTTGGATCATGAAAGCAGGCTTAGGTGGTTCTCCCAGTCCACGCTTTCTTCCCTGCAGCAGGACAGTTCCGTAGCCCTGAGAGTAAAGCCATGCGGCAGCATTAAAGCACTTGAGTCCTGCTGAGCTAGCCATTCTCTGAACATCATACTTCTGCCATTTGTGGGTCACAAACCTATTTCAGTCTATCAAGGTTCCAGAGTATTCAAGTTAGGGAATGAGTAGGAATAGTATTTAAAGAGGGACAGTATACTGCTCAACAATTTTACATGTGTCTATTTAGGAGGTCTACATTTTGCTTGGGTTTTCAGGACAGTTTAAGCATTTATAATATGCAATCAGCCACACAGCAAATTACCTGTTTCTAAACATTGTGTTGGTAAATATACTGTCCTCGTATCTCTGCCGTGCTGCATTCCCACCAAAACCAAGGAACGTCGCTACATACACTCTGTACACGTGCTCGGTCTGATGAGCATCACAGCCCAAATTGAACTCTGCAAGTAAGTTTTTGGCTACTTCCTCCTGCAAGCACCGAAGTGACAGGAGATTAGAGATACTTTTGCAATATAAAGCAAAGCTAGTCACAACAAGCCTATGAACACTCGAGTGCTACAGGCACTGAAGTGTCATCTCAGATCGGTTCTCAGAGACTCTGCATTCAGCCACTCTCACTCAGATTGCCTCAAGACATGTCCCAAAGTTGCTTGTCAAAATTTCTGAAGCACTTCAGAGAAAACACCAGTTCCGACACTTTGGGATGGTCTTCACTACAGGGAGATCTATGCTGCTGCAATCGAGGTAGCAGGGATCGATTTAGCGGGTCTAGCAAAGACCTGCTAAATCAATGGCAGAGTGCTCTCCGGTAGACCCTGGTACTCCAACTCTCCGAGAAGAGTACGGGAAGTCGACCAGAGAGTGATATTCACGTAGCTAGAGTAGCGTACCTTAAGTTGATTTACCCCGGTAGTGAAGACAAGCCCTTCAAGTAGAATGTGCAAAGGGAACGGGCGTAATGGTGTGTGGGGGTTGCAGCATCTGCAGTAGCAGGCTCACACACATTTGCTTGGTCAAGAGGGCAGAGGGAGGACCAAGGCATCACAAAAACTCTTTAGATCTAACATCTGACCCCAAATTCAGATAGTGCCTTATAAAACGATATGCTGGTAAACAATTCTTTACAACCTCTCGAACTATCAAATTCATCTTTAGTTCAGAGGACAATTTTTTTTTTTTTAATAGTACAAATAGTCAGTTTCCTCTCCCTGTTCAAGTTTTGAAACACTTAAAGTATAAGTGCTTTGTCAAAGACTTGTAATAAAATAAGGAGCTCAGATGGTATGTATTTCAAAGATTAGGATGATCCCCCATTAACATTGGTATTGAATTCTAAGTTTTCAAAGACTTCTCCAATTAGATTTCCACTCCAGTATCCTCTTCCTATATATGGGCATATCCCAAAGATGTGTGTAGGAAGAAGGGGAAGAATATTGCAGTAGATCTTTTGAGGAAAGAGGACAATTCTGCCCTCTATCTGAAGAGGCAGAGCTTGCTAATACAATTGTTCAGAATGAGGAAAAAATGCAATTTTACAGACTGCTTAAATAAAAATTGTTTCGTTTTAATCATGTATTGTTGGTCAAAGCCTGTGTTTCTTATACAGTCTCTCCTCTGGCAAATTCACCAGGAAGTCCATGGGAGTTTGCCTTATTCAAGACTTCAGGATTTGCCCTAAAAATCAATACATACTTTTGAGATTAAAATAAGTCATATGGTTCCATTTGAAATTTAGAAACAAAGTTAGTTCTCGTCTCTTTCACAGCACATATATTGTGTAGTGCACATAGCACACTTTGTTTAATACAGTGACCTGTTACTTTGATCATTTTCTCACGTTCAAGCTTATCAAGGGAAATTACATGACAAATAAATACAGCTCCCTTTTTATGCGGGAATTACACTACTTTTAGCATGAAAACTCTTAAGTACAAGTCTGCTTAGAAAAATCCAATTAAGAAAGTTAAATACTTGTACAAACGAACTTTCCACCATGCTTTATCAACTTATTTTTTTCAAATGAACAAAACACAAATGAATTGCTTAGCTGATGAGGGACTCGTGGTCACATCTTCTCTTGCCTGGTGTTGGGATGTGATGTAATGAAACAAAAACCAATGGATATGGGTTAAAAACAGAAAAAATGTACAGATAATAACCTGCTGTGAAGAGGCAAAGCTTACAGTTTTAGGGACTTCATATGCTATCTGGGTCGACACACCACCCATGTCGAGAATACCCACTGTCCTCTTACGAATGATGGCTTCTTTGTTCTCACTGGTAGGGATATGCACCTCTACTACTGCCTCATCCTCTGGAACACAAAATGGATAGCTGGCAATTCTGAGAAATACATTTGTGATGGGATCTGAAGCAGTATCAAACTCAAAGAGAAAGAGCACCTTCCATTGAACTGCTGTGTTGTTAATTACAAAATTTAATATTGAACATGAATCACTGGACTAGTCCGGTGAAATTTAGATATTGCTCTTTGCACAGTGCGTGACTGGTATGCTCCAATATGCCTATTTGAAGACACTCATTAAAAAATAATTATCTGGCACTTCACTTCCACCCCCATGTGTTGATAATATACAGGAAGTTCCTTCTAAAATATAATTAATATACTTGCCATCATCAATATGTTCAAATCGTCCCAAAACAAAGTTGATGCCAATCCACGCATACACTCCTAGAAGCATTTAAAAAAAAAGCAGCAAGATTGTAAAAAATGTTAGACCATCTGGTAGCTTTTTAAAAATCTATTACAGTTTAATCTCCCTCACTTATCTTTATGTTCATTTCATTTGTTAACACATTGTATGTCAACTGTGTTAGACACTGAAACTTTTTATAAGCATTACTTCAAAATTTAACAGTTTTTGTCACCTAAAATACTCAAACAATTCTCATAAAGTTCATTAGTTTAATCATTCAGTAGTTCAGTCATTCTTTAAGGCAAGTTTTTAAGTAAAAACAAAATATCAGAATAAAACGGGAAGATCTTGTCATCTATAAGTAATGCTACATTGCAGTCATGGGTATTTTTAATAGAAGTCAAGGACAGGTCATGGGCAGTAAACAAAAAGAAAAGGAGTACTTGTGGCACCTAAGAGACTCACAAATTTATTTGAGCCTAAGCTTTTGTGAACTACAGCTCACTTCATCGAATGCATCCGATGAAGTAAGCTATAGCTCACAAAAGCTTAGGCTCAAATAAATTTGTTAGTCTCTATGGTGCCACAAGTACTCCTTTTCTTTTTGCGAATATAGACTAACACAGCTGCTACTCTAAACTGGTCAGTAAACAAAAATTCATGGGCCATGACCTGTCCTGACTTTTACTATATAAGCCTGACTAAAAGTTGGGGGGGTGGGGAGTGGGAAGAGGGGAATATTGACTCAGCAAGACAGCTCTGGGGGGCCCCGCGGGTGCTCCCTACTCAGCTCCTAAGCGCCTCGTGCTGCCTCCGCTGTGCCCTAAGCCCCGGTTCTGCAGCTCCCATTGTCTGGGAACCGCGCCAAATGGGAACTGTGGGGGTGGTGCCTGCCGGCAGAGGCAGTACGTATCGCTAGGAGCTGAGGGAGAAGAGTTCCTCTCGCCCTTCCAGGGAACCTGCCCTACATAAGCACTTCCCCGCATGCCAATCCCCAGCCCTGAGCCGCCCCCACCCCCACCCAAACGCCAGCTGCTGGGGAGCAGGGGGGCGAGACTGCCCCAGCAGCAGCCTGTGCGACGGGCCCAGGGGCTTTGTCAGCTGCTCAGGAGGCCCCTGACCAGGCACACCAGCAGCCACTGCAGAAGTCATGGAAAAAGCCAAGGAATCTGTGACAACCAGAGCCTTATCTATAAGCCAGTCATAGCCAACTATTCTTCCTCTACAGTGAGCATATATGTTTCTAAAAAGACTACTTTTTTCATACAATCAGAAATACAGGGCTGGAAGGGATTTTGTGAGGTCATCTAGTACAGCCCCCTGCACTGAGGCAAGACCAAGAAAACCTAGATCATCCCTGACAAGTGTTTGTCCAATCTGTTCTTAAAAATCGCCAATGATGGGGATTCCACAACCTTCCTTGGAATCCTATTATATTGGACTGGCTGATGTCAGAAATAAGAGAAAATGGACACATATGGCCTGACAGCTAAATAAGGAGGCATTTGTTATTTCTCCTGATTTTAGATGACATTTTTCATAAATTATTGGGCATTTTTTGCTTTTGACCAGGATGCAAAACAGTTGCTGTTGAGACATAAGAACTCTTAACTTACCAAGCATTTGGACAAGCCAGAAACAACAAGAATTTAACAAAACGGGACTGGAAAGGAACAAAAATATGTTAAAACTCTTTTCTTCTACAGCATTAACTTACCTTCCTGTTTCCCTGAAATAACTTCTGCATGAGAGTCCGAAAACAGAAAATCAAAATGCACAGGAATATCAGTGAGCAGATCTTCTAGTATTGCCTTCTGCTGGCTGCAAAATTACCAACATTTTGAACAACGGTTAAACTACTCAAAGCACTAAAATCTTTAAACTAAATATTGAAAGAAATAAGGTACCTATTCACCTCTCAGGCAGGATTCTCATCCCTGCAGTACAGAGGATATAGAGAGGAGTTTCTTTGTGTTTTGCACGGGGCACGTGTTCTGCAGCAAAGTTCAGAAGTGGAGAAATATAATCACTGACTCTTTCAGGAGAGCTAGCAAACTCTGAAATGCCTAGAGAAACAGATAGATGAATGAGGAAATGCCAAGTGTAAAGTAAAAGTTTCTTTCACATAAAAGCATCAAACTTGCTTTTTTTTTTAACCTCATAGGCTTTGAAGATTTAAAGTAATTATTTTTACATAAAATTAGCTATTTGCAACCGCTAACCAGTTTTGTAAGAAAGGGGCTCACAAGCAGTTAATGTGTGTAAGGGAATTACTTAAAAACTAAAGAAGACTTGCTCTACTAATAACTTTCCAGCTAACAGTCAATGCAAGGCACAAACCAAGTACAAAATACTATTAAAGTATCTATGCTATATATAACCCTCATAACAATTCATGGTAATTTCTTTTTGGCTCTATCAATATAACTTAGTGAAGTTCTAAAGTTCTGAAATGCAGTTTACCTCACCCTGCTCCCATTTCTAGATGTTTCAGTTCATTGTGGTTTTTAGGTTAAGATTAATATAACTCTTAAATGCTCAGCACAGACTTTGGCCCAATCCTCATTGTGATCAGAATAGTGCTTGCTATGCTGTCACCAGCAGCATTTCCATGGTCAGCATACACAGATATTTTCACACAATGGCATGAGAACTATGCAACAGGAAGACATGGATTGGACTTCAAAAGGAGATTGCTTAAACTCTTATTTTAAAAGTTCCCAAACAGTCAGTTTTTAATTATTCAAATACGTTGTTCCACTAAGTTACCCAATTGTTTACTTTCAAATTTGAGACAGATTCCATTTATGAATTAAAAATAACTTTGCATTTAACCTAAGACCTTACAGCATTTTACAAATAGTAAACCTTATAAACCGTGAGAGAGAAGTATTTCCCGCTCTGAAAAACGGAGGTAACTTCTGTACAGAAGTTAAATGACTTAAGGTCACCTAGTGAGTTAACTGCAGACGTGAGAAGATAACTCAGGTCTGACTCCTATTCTAACCAATAAACAATGGCCACAATCTATAGTTCAGCCCATTATCACTTCTTTGAATTTGTCTCTGAAACATTTAAAAACAAACACACACACACCCACTACTTGTTTGCCAAAATAACAGAATCAAAACTGATTCTAACTGAGCAGAACTGGTTATTTAACTGACAGCTCAACCTGTGATGCTTATAGGTACCTCCTACCTCCACATTGGCAGCATTGTAACAAACTGTAAAGCTGAATAAATCACCTTTCAAACCGAAACACAGATGAAGTCAATGGAGGACTACAATAATGTAGTTGTCCATTTCATAGTCCTTTGGGAAGCCACTGCAATCCAGTCATTAATATATAATTTGATATGAAGCAATTTTAAATAATCTGTGGCAAGAATTGCTTTACTGATATGCCTAAATATGATTTATTACTCCTTAATTTATACTTGCATCTAAGATATTTTAAAAGATGGACATAGGTTGGTTGTTTGTATTCCAACTGACCTTTCAGGCAGCAGGAAACAGTTTTTGTTTTTGAAGCCTTATTTTCTCTACCAACCTAGCATGATTATTTTTATGATTGGAGACGAGAGCAAGCTACATTATGACATTTCAACTAGCTTAATTTTCAGATGGTTTTACAATTAAGATAATTTTCAAGAAATTGTAACACTGTTCTATTTATTACTCGGAGGCCCTTATAAAAGGCTGTTTATGAAATACATCTAATTATTCAAATATGCCTAGAGACCAGTTGTAGCTACGAGACTCCAGAATTAAAAAAGAAGTCAGCTCTCTTCAGAAAAATGAAGCCTTGGGATTTTAATATGAATCTTGAATATTGTTTTGGGTTAGATAATCAGCTGTTCAGTCATTTTTTTCTAAACATTAGGGTTTTTCATACCTGGTTTAATTTTCATAACCACTGGTTTTCTGTTTTTGTCCCTCATTTGTTTGATGTCCAACAGATCATGTGGGTTGCCATTGTGTCTTGGCCAACAATACACAAAGATCCTAGACCCGCTGCTGCCACAGTCTACCACGATGCCATAGTTCAGATTGGGATTGCTGGTATCTGTAGCTTCAGTGTCAGTCACTCGAGCAAGGTATCTAGAAGAAAAAGCGGCTAAAGTCTATTGGGAATAAGGTTTTGTTTATATGCATGTGTATTATAAGTGTGATTTGATATACCAGACTAAAAAAAATTGTGAGGGTCTTTAATAGAAGGGAAAAGTGGTTGGGTTTTTTTTTTTTTTATTTTTTTTATTAAATAGACCTTAAGGCACACCATACATTATGAGATTTGTAAGCATTATCGTCATTTTGCACAGGGACAACATGAAGCACAGGGAAGAGAAACGTCTGCCCAAAATCATACAGTTGTTGGTGGCAGAGCTGGAAGTGGAAGCCAGGAGTTTCTGACTCCCCGTCGGAAATGTTATCTACTACACAGTACTTCTCCTTCCAGCTTTTATATGTGGAGATAAGGACAAATCAAACATCCTAAATTATTGGAAAGATTAATGGTTAATAAACTAAAAGCAATTTTAAGTGAGGAGAGGTACATCTAAAGAGAAACATGAGAGAAAAAATTTAAAATACAATTATGCAACATATAGACATTCACATACAGTCGATTCCCCTTATTAGCAACCTCTCTGTTGCCAGCAAAGAGTTGCTATTATCTGAAGGTTGTCAATAAGCAAAAGATAGATGTGCAGAGCTGCAACTCCGGGAGGAAGCACTGCGACATGCACGATGTCTCCCTGCAGCCCTGCAAATCTGCCTATGGTTGGGAGGGGAGGCTGCGGACAGGACAGCAACGGGGAGGGTTGTAAGACTGCAGCCAGGGAAGGCATGTCCGAGTGCTTCCTTCCTTTGCTGCATCCCTGCAAACCTTCCTGAAGCTGGGGCTTGGTACGTTCCTGCGCTTCCTTCCTGGCTGCTGTCCTGCAAATTTGCAGCCAACGAAGGAAGCACTGGGACATGCCGAGCCTAGGTTCCCGGTACCAGGGCAGGGCACAGCCTGGAGAGGACAGACAAGTACTGTGCATCCTCTCGGGCCCCCAGCGCTCCTGACCTCTGTGGAAAGCCCCTGCAGCTCCCCTTCCAGCTGCAGGCAGGTTTGTGGGACTGCAGCCAGGGATGCCATATCAAAAAGTTGTCAATAAGTCGCATGCCTGTTGCCAATATCCAAATCCCATTTACATTAAAGGCAGTGGGACAGGATCGGTTCCTGGCAAAACACTGCTATTACCTGGAAGTTGTTAATATCCTGATTGTTATTAAGTGGCATCCACTGTATATGTAAGAGAGAGAGATAAACATATACAGTTGTCCAACAAGCTCAAGAGAAGAGTGCCAAAAGGATATAGGATTTAACAAAAAAGTTCAGACCTCACTTGCAAGCTTGTTTAGGAGTTTACGCCTTTGCCTTCAAAATACAAAAAACAGTAAGTGTGAAATTACTCCAAAAGTAATATACAAGGTTTGGAGAGAGGAAAGGATTCCTCCAAGACTGATTTCAGTGAGTAGCATCTTACATAAAAGGCTTTCAGTCAATTTATTTTTCCATGCTGCTTCGTACAGGAGACCCAATCGCGACTCGCTGGTTCAACTGTTTGAAGTGATCAACATGGAACACCTGAGTTATGTTCATTTCCTGTCCTGAACATTATATTAGTCCTCACCTGTGAAACTTTTTATCCCTGTACAAACGCCCATATTTATTCCGGATGACAAGGGAATAATAAAGCAAGGAGCCGGCAGCAGCAAGTATACCAATGACAATAATTTGTCGCAAAGTGGTGTTCAGTATACGAGGACACCCCACTGGGGAGATGCTGAAGTGCCAGGAAGCAGGAAACAAACAGGAGATGCTGATCCTGAAATTCATAAAGGAGACAGACTATTTGAAATGCATCCTAAAGGCAGGGAGCTAAGCCTTCCCAAAACTGGCTAAGAATTTGAACAAATACTTAAATGAACTTCCAACTTTAAAGGTACATACAAAGGACCTGCTCCTGTTCCTAATAAAATTATACTGAACTCAGTGGGATCAAGATTACACCCTGAATGCTCGAAGAATCATCATCACAAGTTTAACAGCCAACAAACACCTTTCTGTCGGAACATGCATCCTACAATTTCAGTCAAACAGATCTTTAACTACCAAAATCTTAACGTTGCATAGGCCTCCTACTCAGGTTTTGCTTATGTTTCAATGACATCCAGCGTTAACAGAGGTTTTGCCTTTGTAAAATGCAAACAAGCTGGAAACCCAAATACTTCAGCACTATGACAGTACATGAGCTTAGGCAAGTGTTTGACACATGCAGCATTCTATTCCACACCACAAACTTTAAGCTCTTAATTTCTGCTTCAGAATCCATGCACAACAAGTTTTAAAAGCTGCACAACAAAAGCTTCTTTCATAAGGCTCATTAGCACAAACATATCAGAATGAGTTTTGAGTATAAAACTGTTAAAACCCTTTCTGATAAGAACGGCCATACTTTGTCAGACCAAAGGTCCATCTAGCCCAGTGTCCTCTTTTCCAACAGTGGCCAATGCCAGGTGCCCCAGAGGGAACGAACAAAACAGGTAATCATCAAGCGATCCATCCCGTTGCCTGTTCCCAGCTTCTGGCAAACAAAGAGGCTAGGGACACCATTCCTGCCCATCCTGGCTAATAGCCATTGATGGATCTATCCTCCATGAACGTACCTAGTTCTTTTTTGAACCCTGTTATAGTCTTGGCCTTCACAACAGCCTCTGGCAAGCAGTTCCACACGTTGACCGTGCATTGTGTGAAAAAATACTTCCTTTTGTTTGTTTTAAACCTGCTGCCTATTAATACATTTTGGTGACCCCTAGTTCTTGCGTTATGAGAAGGAGTAAATAACGCTTCCATATTTACTTTCTCCACACCAGTCATGATTTTATAGACCTCTATCGTATCTCCTCTTCGTTGTCTTTTTTCCAAGCTGAAAAATCCCAGTCTTATTAATCTCTCCTCATATGGCGGCCGTTTGCCCTATTCCAATTCCAATAAAGCTTTTTTGAGATGGGGCAACCACATCCGCACACAGTATTCAAGATGTGAGCGTATCATGGATTTATATAAAGGCAATATGATCTAGCTTAATTTGCATTTTAATGGAGCTATATTAAATGCCACTGTACTTACTTTCCTTTAATACCATTGTTTCATGGCACTCAATCTGTTGTGCTCTGGAGGATGGTGTTACAGTGAAAGTGCTTTATAATTCTAACACCTCTGTTCTGCATTTATTCTTAGCTTTGCATTATCATGTTCAGCAGAAATGTGATCCAAGATTCGTCACTTTTCATTTTCAGAACAATTTCCAAATAACTAACCAACTAATCCTCAATGTCCCTGTGAGGTGGGTGGTATTGTCCCCATTATAGAACTATGGGAAAAAAGAGATTGAGTGGATGCCCAGATTTAGAGGCACTCAAACCTCAGAGCTGGGATTGGAGTTCAAGATTTCTAGGATTGCAGCCCTGTATTCACCATCCTGCAACTCTAGCTGTTTGATATTGAGGATTAGTTTGAGTGTCTCACCTTCCCATGTTGGGATATTCTGATCAGGGCAGGCAGTCAGGCAAAGTAGCTTGTGTTCTAGTATCATCCAGACATTCCAGATTTATAAGGCACATGGATCCTCCCCAGAGCCATCGTTCTTCTATTCCTGTATAACACAGATTTTAGTTAAATTAAAAAGTGATGTTCTCAGTAAGGCCCCAATCCTGTAATTCAGGAGCCTGAATGAAGTCAAACACTTATTAGGATTAGTTTTATATATTCCTTGCAGCATATCTGGTAGAGAAGCTCATTTTGAGGAGTTTATCTTTAGCTCTCGTAAATCACCAACAGGGATGGCAGCCCCCAAAATATAAATCATTCCAACTGTATTCTTCCGGAGGATTTTCAACATTTCAAACACAAAAAGCAATAAATCCAGACTACATTTCATTAATATTCTTAAATAAAGCATTTCTTTCCAATTAATCCCAAAGCACTTTACAAACACAGGCCCCAATACCGAAACAGGATCTGCACAGTT
Organism: Lepidochelys olivacea; assembly: GCF_965140295.1. NCBI lineage: Eukaryota > Metazoa > Chordata > Testudines > Cheloniidae > Lepidochelys > Lepidochelys olivacea. The sequence continues at coordinate 6,666,195 of NC_140436.1, forward strand.
GGTTGATGGGATCCCATATGGATGCATGGGTACACCCATACACATCACACTGTGAAATTGAAGCCCTAAATATATACTGTATGAATTATATGCATGGATCACTTACCACTGAAATGCAGCCACCAATGAGATGGAACAGCAGCTGTAGCAGTGCACAGCAACACCATATAAAAAGCTCAGGACGGGTAGTGCTGAAGAACAGTGAATCAAGTTGGAACTGCAGGGAGAATTTAAGGAAAAAATCTGAATAATTAAATTGGAATTTGATCCACACCAGCATTAACATATTTCAATAGAGGAAACCTACCAGTTTACAAAAAATTCTGATATGTGATTTTTATCTACCATTGTTAAAAACAGCATTTACAACTGAGGGAAAGAAAAAATACACCTTTTTTTCAGTTTACTTTCCCATGTGACAGCACCTTTCCTATAGTCAATTTCATGTCTGTGTGGGCTTCAAACAATAACAATGGAGAGAAACATTAAAACCATGTAAATATAATTCTGAAACCACAAATTGCCATGGAAACTATCAGGCATATGTAATACCCAGAACTACTTTTGATTTCTTCTGCTTTATATTTTTTAAGCTTGTCTAGGTTTCATATTGGCAATGTTCCTTTATTAAATAAGTAAAAAGTTACTATTTCAAAATAATTTTGGATGTACGATTCTTATTTATAGTCACACGTGCCCACTTTTACTCGAACCGTCCTCTCAATCAACAATTCTGTAAATCCAGATTACAGGTTAAAAAAGCACTCTGGTTCACAAACTCAGTGGAGTAAGGAAAAACTCTTTTTGAAAGACATTGTGAGACCTGGATCACCAGACGCATTTTCTCCCTCAGCTCAAAAATCCACATAGCAAATGCAACAACCCTATCATTGCCGTGAATATGAGAGTGTTTTCAAAGTCTCATTTACAAAATGACATACCAGCCAGCCTTAATTATTCTAGCAGATACGCTGTACAACAAAGATGCTACAAGACATTTTGAGAGTTAGGTTAGAAAAACAGTCAATCCTCTGTTAGTGCTGCAGTCAGTAAAACGGTGTCCTTCAATACTATAGAAGCCTGGAAAGATCAATATTTCAAGGTCTGCGTGGCCTTTAGCAACGGGAGGCAGATAAACTTTACTGACCCAGATGACAGAATTTAAATTCTGTATTCAGAGAGGGTTTGTTTAAAGGAAAGTAACAGGTGCAACCTATAGGGTCACAGTGCAGTGTATAGTTTGATTAGCAAGGTTAGGACAGCAGCTCAGGAACATTACTACTGCTTAGGGCACATCTACACTACACCAATGCAGCTGCTTCTCTGTAGCACATGTGGTGAAGACGTGCTATGCTGACAGGAAAGTGCTCTCCCGTCAGCATAATGACTCCACCTCCGCAAGAGTGTCCTTTCCACATCCCTGAGCGAGGTAAGTTACATCGACTTCACTGGCAGTGTAGACCGACCCAAAGCAATAGGATAATAACGCCAAACTCTTATATAAACCTTTCCAACCCCAACATTTTCCACAAGCCACAATTATAACCGTCACTCATTCCATCACAGAGCGGGGAAGTGACTGGCCCCAGGTTGGCCACATAGTGAGCCACACAGCAGAATCAGGGCAGATCCCAGCAGTCTTAGCTCCCAGTGCCCCCCCTGCCCTAGTTCCCTAGGACCTCACTCCCCTCCTAGACTCAGAAAGAGAACCCTGGAAGCCACACTTCTAGTTCCCGCCTGCTGTAACCCGCTTACCCCATCCTAGAACTGGATGTTCAGGAGTTCCAGCCCCCCCCACCCCAGAATAGAACCCAGGAGTCCGGCCTCCCAGGCCCCCCCTTCTAGAACCAGAACCAGAACCCAGGAGTCCGGCCTCCCAGTCTCTCTCTCCCCCTCCCCTTCGAGGGCCAAAAACAGAACCCAGGAGTCCGGCCTCCCAGTCTCTCTCTCCCCCTCCCCTTCGAGGGCCAAAAACAGAACCCAGGAGTCCCCATCCAAGGGATGGAACCCAGGAGTCCGGCTTCCCAGTCTCTCCCCTCCCCCACCGAACCGAGAACAGACCCAGGAGTCCCAGCCCCCCTTCGTCCCATTGCTTTCCCAAGCCAGGGGATGGAAGGAACCCAGGCGTCCGGCCCCCAGCCCCTCCCCGCCCGATGCTCCGGTGGGGAGGAAAACGAGGCGACTCCTCCCCCGACGCCCACCCCATCAGCCCCGACCCTGCTCCTACCCGCTGGTCTCGCTCCGGCTTGGCTCAGCCCCGGCACCGCCGCGGCGCGTCGCGACACCTCAACCATTCCCACTTCCGGGTCCCGCACGCCGGACGTGACGGAAGCACGCCGGCCTTCACGCGGGAAGCCCACGAGAAGCTAAGGGGAGGGGAGCGAAGGGCAATGGGCTGGGCTAAGGATTGGTCTGCGTAGGCCAGGGGGGCGTGGCTAGAGGCTGGGGCGGGGCTGAGATGGGGGCTGGGGTAGGGCAACAAGGCATGATGGGAGTCTGGCTAAGGCAAAGCATCATGGGAGATAGGCGTGAGCTGGGAGCCTGGCTAAGGTAAAGCATCATGGGAGTCTGGCTAAAGCAAAGCATCATGGGAGCTAGGTGTCAGCTGGGAGCCTGGCTAAGGTAAAGCATCATGGGAGTCTGGCTAAAGCAAAGCATCATGGGAGCTAGGTGTCAGCTGGGAGCCTGGCTAAGGTAAAGCATGATGGGAGCCTGGCTAAGGTAAAGCATGATGGGAGCCTGGCTCGGAGTGGGCTGGGGGCATGGCTAGGGTCAGGTATAGTGGGGGCTTAGTTACGGTAGGGCAGCTGCTGTGTAAGGGATCCAGGCAAATAATTAAGTGGCTATTTAACTGTCCCTCACGTGGGGTTCATGCTGGGCCAGCGGGGGCTGCTCATTGACCTCCCCAACGTTTATTTATTTAGCTTTCCAGAGTATTGAACCATTGCAGATTTCCATCAGAATTAAAATTAACAATGAACACAGCCCCTTTTTAAATGCAATTTTGCGGCACAGATACTAAAGGTTCTTCCAGCCCTATGTGGATTAACAGACCACTACTGTATTTATATCTGAAATCTTTGGCACTACTTACAACACTCTAGATGCTTAGGAATCATCCTGTAACTTCACACCTAGGGCACTGCACACATACAGTACTGGTAACCCCACATGTTTAAAAATCATCAGTCTCGGGACCCAAAAAAATCACGGGATTGGTTTTAAAATCATAAGATTTTTTAAAACTGGGCTTCTTTTTATTTACCTTTTGGATTCTGGTACTTGGATCACATTTTCAAGCTTTTCTGTACAGCCCCAGGGCCTAGACATCTAATGGTGTTTTTAAATGAAAGCTGAGATTCTCACATAATCACTCTAGTCCAGGAACTGGGACTTTAAGAAAAAACATCAAATATCACATGAGACTCCTCAAATGTTGCAGGCTCGTGGCACTGCACTTATAAAAACATTGCACACTGAAGGCCTGATCCTGCAACTGTGCACAGTGAGGGCACTGTGCACTTCGAAGAACACTGCAGGTAAAATCCTCCCCCCTTTGAAGTCAATGAGAGTTTTGCTGTTGACATTAGTGGGGCCAGGATTTCATCCTGCCTGCTTTGGGCCTGATCCTACAAACACTTCCACATGGGAATTGTTTTTGTGGAGATGTGTTTGCAAGATTCAGCTCACACTTTGGAATGCTTTGCCTATAGATTGTTTTATTTCCGCATGTTGACTAACAGACTGGAGCACCTTTCCATCACAAATCCACATGCGATCTTAACAAAGGCATTGTCCTCACAAATGCACTTTAAGAAGTTTTATTGCTTAGTCTTTATGAGCACTTGGTATTGGTCTTTATCTGCAAATCCATCCTTGGATATAAACATTAAACAATTTGACATGCAGCTCAATTGTATTCCACAGTCCAACAGATCATTAAAATGGAACCAAGAAACAGAACACTGAAAGACTTTAATCTCTCTGGACACTCGATTACAGACCTAAAAGTTGCAATTCTTCAACAAAAAAACTTCAAAAACAGACTCCAACGAGAGACTGTTGAATTGGAATTAATTTGCAAACTGAACACCATTACATTGGGCTTGAATAAAGACTGGGAGTGGATGTGTCATTACACAAAGTAAAACTATTTCCCCATGTTTATCCCCCGCGCCCCGCCCCCCCCCACCTCCCCCCATTCCTCACACGTTCTTGTCAACTGCTGGAAATGGCCCACCTTGATTATCACTACAAAAGGTGTTTGGTTTTTTTCTCTCCTGCTGGTAATAGCTCACCTTACCTGATCACTCTCATTACATTGTGTATAGTAGCACCCGTTGTTTCATGTTCTCTGTGTATATAAAATCTCCCCACTGTATTTTCCACTGCATGCATCCGATGAAGTGAGCTGTAGCTCACGAAAGCTTATGTTCAAATACATTTGTTAGTCTCTAAGGTGCCACAAGTACTCCTGTTCTTTTTGCGGATACAGACTAACACGGCTGCTTCTCTGAAAATTGCCACTGTAGTGTCTCCTTAATCTTATTGTCAGGAATGGTCTACTTATTACATACTCCTGCTGTGAGTGCAAGGGACTGGACTAGATGACCTCTTGAGGTCCCTTCCAGTCCTACACTTCTATGATTCAGCCACTCTACCTGGATCAACAGGCTTTTTAGTAAGTCTTTCCATTAACACTGGACCCATCACCTATGTCTGAGTTGATAATAGCATAAAGTTCACACCCCAGACTGGAATGTATCTGATAAAGTGTGTCTGTTTTTCTTCACATCTATTTACTGGTAATGCCAATGGATCTTCCAGCCAGTAATTTAGGTTGGGGAGCCTGCTAATTAGAAGAGAGCTAAAAGATTTTTGCATAACATTTAAAATGTGTCTAAGTGGAGATGCTGTTTGTCTTATTTTGATAAGAAGTGACTTGAGGTCAATCTTTGTGGGAAACAAGGCTTTGGGTAATGTGAACATTTACAATATAAAATATAAATCCCGGTAGGGATTATACATGTCAACAATAGTTCTGTCTAGTTTACAAAATTATTTAAACACTGTTCTCATCTGGGTCCCAATCTGACAGGCACCCCCAGGCTTAAGTTTAAGTACATGAGTAATCTGACTCAGTGGTTATATATCATGCAAAAATATCTCGGTTCTCTGCTAAGTAAATTCACTTGTATAAACGTTGATGGGATTGAGGCCATTATTTGGTCCTGTCTACAAAACTGGCCACTCAGGACTGGGAACCATTTTAGCTTGAACTTTATTTAAACGAGTTGAAACAAGTTGATTTATGGGTTTAGTTGGTTCATTTTTTTTACTTTAAATAGCAGGAATATCAAGTCTCATCTTCCCTGTTTCTGCTGAAGGACTCATTGGAAGATCAGAGAACTGCAGTAGGAGCTTTTTCAGCCCTCATTGGAGGCCATGTGGAATTGAATCTTTCACAAAAGATGGATCTACACTAGATTTCTTTTTATACCTTCCAGTGGTATCAGCAGTAGAAGCTCTAGTGTAGACAGTGCACTGGCATCTATACTACATCTATACAGATGGTTCTATAATGGGCTGGGGCATCAGCCCAATTTCATCCTCCTGCACGCTGGTAGAAACCCATTTAAATTCGAAACCAAAATCCAGCCAGGTTCAAGGTCCCAGTGCACTTTCGGTATGTGTTTGAATATTAACCCTGCTACTAATTATTATTATTATTTTATTTATGCTATTGTAGGAATGCCTAGAGGCCCAAATCATAGTTTAGGACACCACTGTGCTAGGCACTATACAAACAGAACACAAAAGACAGTCTCTGCTCTGAAGAGTTTGCAATTTAATCCGAGACAAATGCCAACCTAAATTCACTCGACAATTTCAGATCGATAAGGGCTTCTTCACTTCTTGCATTAACATATTGTGGAGAGTGCTACTGTACTGTGTTAAACAGCCATCATGTTCTATTCCAGAGGTGGCTACATTTCAATGGTGGATCCCTAAATATCCCTTGCTTACGTCTGAAGGAATTTGTGAGGTTTAATTAATGTTCTTTGAGATCCTCAGGTGGAAGGCACTACAGAAAGGCATTATTAATCTGCTAAATATGTTTTAAATTTACAATCAACATAAAACATGCCAGTGCTGACAGTTTCGGGGCAGTGAAAGTTTCCTTGACATGTGCGCGTATCATGTTTTCAGTCAAACACTGTTTCCATTCTTACCCATTTGCATGACTGCCTGGGGCGGGGTTGTATACTCAGCTGCTTTTCCATCTTTGCTGGGCAAGAGATTGACACAGTAACCTCCCTCTGTTTTTTCTGTGGTGTCTCTAAACATGACATCCTGGCACTTTTGCCCCATCAGAGACACTTTGGCAAATCTCCTCCGGCACTTGGTCAATTAATATGAAGAGTTCTCACTTCTCCTCGCTCAGCGTTGGAGGCCATTATTTATTTCTTAAAGGCACAGTATCCCACATCTTACAGTTTGTTTCCCAGTTGTTTGCTATTCACAAATTCATGCTGCCTTACCAATGTGCACAGTCTTCCCCAACAGGGTCACCTGCAGACTGAAAGGCAATGCTGGCTGGTGAAGATGGGTACGAAAAATTGATATATAAAACCAGAGAGACAGTGTTATCTACTGGACAGGGCACTGGACTAGGAGAAGACAGTTTTATTTTCATCTCTGCCATAAAACTCATCGTGTAACCTTGGGGAAGTGATTTTACCATCTGTGCCTCTGTTTCCCCTCCAGCCCTTTGTCCATCTTGTGTATTTAGATTTATGCCGTTCAGGGCAGGGATTGTGTGTCTGTGCAGCACACAATTGCTCTGGGCTGAGATCTCTAGGTGCTATTGTAATACCAATAAAGAACAATTATAAAGATGCCACTTAGATACAGTTTATAGCAGGTAAAGATCATAATGTATCTCATTCAAAACAGGGCAGAAAATGCTCACACTACGTATCTTTTATAGATAAAAAGAAAAGACTCTCTTCATGGCCTGCTATCCTTGGTATCTCTGGTATGACTGCCCACAAGAAGGACTATGTAAATATACTTAGAGAGAGAGACCTACCCAGTGCGTACTAGAATGAGACCTGCCAATTCAGACAGACCACTGAACAACCATCAGATGCTAACAATTTTAGGATGCTACTGACAGAGTCCGGAATTGAACCAAAGACCTAGAGGTTGAACACCTTCTCTTGTTTCTAAATAGCCATCTTTAAAATTATGGTGTAGCTAGGCCATTTGCTATGGAGCAACAGCAGCTCTTTAGCCAAGGCTCTGTATGAGAGAAGGGATAACCTGTATGAAGCCATGTGGTTGCAAAGAACTTTCCAAAGGCTGAAGCTCATCTCCCTCAAATTTGCTACTTGAAGTGGGACAGAGCCACATGCTCCTGTGCTGCTGCTGGGCTCTACATCCTTCATACATAAGGCAGTGTTGCCCACTAATGTGTTGCAAGTATGTATTTAGCACGGGGTGCCAAGCAACGTTGAGCTGATAGATGGTTTTGTCAGGTGATACCTCACAGCAAGGATTTAGCACGTATGAACTGCTTTGTTAAAATTAGATTCTGAAATTCCTTCCAATCGGTCACCTGGAAAATGTCTTTTCAATGCAGATTCAGCACCCACAATATTCTTAAGAGCTTGTATGTATTCGGCAATGGTGGTAACATGAGGCCCTGAGTTTAGGACACATTAAAGAAGGAACCACCGTATATACGGCTGTGTCACAACCTCAGCATCACTCCGTGTTTCTTTTTGTTAGCTGTTTTGCCATTTTCTCCTCTACCACCAGCCTTGTTTATGTGAAAGAGTCAAACCACAGTCAGGGCTGGGTTTGCACATGGGCCACACAGTGACCCTCCATATGGTTGAGCAGCAGGGTTTGCACTGAGGAGCTTCCGCACTACAGCACTGAACACGACCATCTGAGCTAAAGGAGTACCACTTGATGGTGGTAGTAGTAGTAGTAAACTATTATCCTCTAGTGGAAGAGCCACTAGAAGGGAGGGTGACACAAACTTTGCCAGGATGTTACACCAGCAACCTCCTCTCCATGAGCGCACACATGTCCTCCATTGTCTTCTGGCCTAGTCTAATTCCCAACCGTGGCAGATAAACTTGGGGAAGGGGCTATCTTCTTGTCCTCTCCCAACTCTCGCCTCAGTGACAAGTTCTCTAGCCCCATCCTCCCTAACCAAATCTTGATTTACACTAAGAAAGGTGAATTCTATTCCTAACCCTTGCTGTGCAGATAGGAAAACAAGATCTGGGGCTAACTAGGTAACAGCCTCATAAGGTTTTCTCTTCTCTGATCCATGCTGGTAGGAAAGACACATGATTCAGCAGGAATGTTTACCTAGCTAAAGTGTTACTGTTAGTGATCTCTGGTAGTATAGGTGGTCCTATTCCCAGCTCTCCCAGGGGCCTTGTCTGTCTGCTAAGAACTTGTGTTTCATTCCAGCCCCTAGTGTTATGCCATGATGAATTAATCTGCTAACACAAGAGCTACAAAACAGACACTAGTGACTTTCTGATGATATTTGCTGGAACAAAGGTAGAGAGGAAATGTCCAAGTTCACTTGCCCCTTTAAACCATTTCAGTAGTCTAATTCTGCCCTCAACCCTTCTCTGTTTGTTACTGTGCAGTTCGAAATAAACAGACTAAATTCAGGGATGGGCCCAGGAGTCTGAATTTTGGTTGTGCGAAACCTCATCAATCATGTTTTAATTTTGCAAACCCCATGCTCAAAACCAAAAAGGGTCTAGGTTCCAATTTATCACGACTGCCAGAGTAGGGGAGGACTTCGGGTGACGGGTCCCGGTTTTCTTTCTTCTCAATAAGAAACAATTAGTTTTGCAAGCCGTCAGCCATCAGCTTTCAGTTTCACAAAATCAAAACCTGACCTAGTTTGGCTCTAGGATTCATTTTTTTCTCCAGACCACAGTTCAGGGGATTGTGAACAAAATCTTTCAGTTGTGGCCCATCTCATGTTACACAGTAAAGGCCAAACCCTGCTCTTTCTCTCATGTAAATTGGGTGTAACTTCCTGATGCCATTGGGAATTTACATCAGTGTAAGTGGAAACAGAATTTGGACCTGGGTGACTGGAATGAGCGCTGCAGATGCCCAGCTTGTCTGTAAATAAAATGAGACCACTTGGATTAATTATTATTATTATTTATTATTATTTGCAGTGCCTAGATGTCCTACCCAAGCTCGGGGAGTCATTGTGCTAGCTGCCGCACAGACACATAGTAAAAGACGGTGCCTGCTCCGAAGAATTTGCAAACGAAATAGGCAAGACAGACAAAGGTTGAGAGAGGACACAGAGGAGTGAAGTGACTTGTCCAACATCACACAGAAGATCAGCGGCAGAACCAGGAATAGAACCCAGGTGGCCTGGGTCCCTGTCCATCGCCTTAACATGGATGTAGGTGCTCAATGTTGAGAATTTTGGCCTACATGACCTACTTGTGACATAGGCAGGTGTTGTTATCCCCACTTGCAAGGGGAAAACTAAGGCTCCGAGAGCTGGAGTGACTTGCCACAGCTCACACAGAGTCAGTTTCATCCAGGAATAGAAGCCACAGGCTAAGCTTCTCTTTTCCATTCAAATGTGAACATCTGTCCCAAGTATCTGCACTGTGAAATGGAATGTTGTCAACTGGATTTAGACATTTTTAGTTTAACCCGGAGGTAAATATTTTGACAGATGGGGATTTATTCCCTTCAAAGAGCCATCGGGGCATCAGCATTTTGTCAGAATTATGCGGGGGGAATTCTTACATTAAATATTTCTTGGAAAGAGTGACACAGCTCTGCTCCTGACTAGAACTGAGATTACCATCATCCCTGTACAAACTCTGTATGCAAACAGAGCCGATCTCAGCACAGTGCAGAGAAAGAAAGTAATGCTTTTTGTAACCACTAAGTGGCAGAGAAGCTTTAAAGTGGCTGCATTAATCACTGCTGGGAAATATATCCTGTCCAGAGCTATGAGAAGAACCATTGGTTTTTCCTTGAGATAGGTACATAGATCTGTGTTGAATTTCTCATGATTCAGATGTGATAGGGAAAGGAAGATGGGATTGGTAAGGAGGTGTAGAGTGGTGGGAGGATTTTCTTGTCATGTAGTTGCTATTTAATGCTTAAGTTTGTATCTTTGTTTTTAAATCAGTAAAGACATATTATTAGGAATAATGATAGCAATACTAATTAATATATAATAATTAATCCTACAAATTAGCATTCCTTTTTTCAACCTGAAAATGTATATTTTGTGGGAGGAAAATTTGGTAAAAATCCATTTTCGTTTTCCTGAGCCATCCAAGCATTTGAAAGAAAGTGCTACCTGTTAACATAATACAGATAATTATTAATAATAATGATCGCTCATTGGTCCTCATCTGCTATGCTATTTAAAATGAGACCAGTAACCTTTACAGGCATACATTAAGGCTTTTCATCTAAATATTTGACAATTATTTTCTTTCAGTTACAGATTTGTTTTTTCCCCTGACTTTTACTCTTTAAACAATTTAATTTTATTTTGGTTCCATTTTGTTTATTATAAGGAAGCTCATTTGTTGTCAACTCTTTATGACAATAGGTGATACGTGAACCAAAAAAACCTGAAAGTAAAACACAAACCCACCCCAGAGCTCTTGATTAACTGGGTCTAATACCAAACTTTCTGCATTGATCTTGTCATATACCTACTCATTCCTTCCTTAGCCTTTCCGTCCATACTGACTCTCCCTCCGTACAAAGTACAACTTCATTTCGTTACTGTGATTTGTTTCCTTTTCAATTCACTGTTGTTTCAGGATTTGTGTCTTTTACTGTATTGTGGGTTTGGGGAAAAGATGTGGGTGTTTTCATTCCTGGACTAAAAGAAAAGGAGTACTTGTGGCACCTTAGAGACTAACCAATTTATCTGAGCATAACCTTTTGTGAGCTACAGCTCACTTCATGGGATGCATTCAGTGGAAAATACAGTGAGGAGATTTATATACACACAGAACATGAAAAAATAGGTGTTATCATACACACTGTAAGGAGAGTGATCACTTAAGATGAGCTATTACCAGCAGGAGAGCCGGGGGGGAGAGGGGGCGAAGAAAACCTTTTGTAGTGATAAGCAAGGTGGGCCATTTCCAGCAGTTAACAAGAACGTCTGAGGAACAGTGCGGGGGGTGGGGATACTGGGGGGTGGGGGGAATAAACATGGGGAAATAGTTTTACTTTGTGTAATGACTCATCCACTCCCAGTCTCTATTCAAGCCTGAGTTAATTGTGTCCAGTTTGCAAATTAATTCCAATTCAGCAGTCTCTCGTTGGAGTCTGTTTTTGAAGTCTTTTTGTAGTAATATTGTGACTTTTAGGTCAGAGATTGAGTGACCAGAGAGATTGAAGTGTTCTCTGACTGGTTTATGAATGTTATAATTCTTGACATCTGATTTGTGTCCATTTATTCTTTTACGTAGAGACTGTCCAGTTTGACCAATGTACGTGGCAGAGGGGCATTGCTGGCACATGATGGCATATATCACATTGGTAGATGTGCAGGTGAATGAGCCTCTGATAGTGTGGCTGATGTGATTAGGCCCTAGGGTGGTGTCCCCTGAATAGATATGTGGACACAGTTGGCAACAGGCTTTGTTGCAAGGATAGGTTCCTGGGTTAGTGGTTCTGTGGTTTGGTGTGTGGTTGCTGGTGAGTATTTGCTTCAGGTTGGGGGGCTGTCTGTAAGCAAGGACTGGCCTGTCTCCCAAGATCTGTGAGAGTGATGGGTCGTCCTTCAGGATAGGTTGTAGATCCTTGACGATGCATCGGAGAAGTTTTCTTTGGGGGCTCAAGGTGACGGCTAGTGGCGTTCTGTTATTTTCTTTGTTGGGCCTGTCCTGTAGTAGGTGACTTCTGGGTACTCTTCTGGCTCTGTCAATCTGTTTCTTCACTTCAGCAGGTGGGTATTGTAGTTGTAAGAATGCTTGATAGAGATCTTGTAAGTGTTTGTCTCTGTCTGAGGGGTTGGAGCAAATGCGCTTGTATCATAGAGCTTGGCTGTAGACGATGGATCGTGTGGTGTGGTCTGAATGAAAGCTGGAGGCATGTACGTAGGAATAGCGGTCAGTAGGTTTCCGGTATAGGGTAGTGTTTATGTGACCATCGCTTTTTAGCACCGTAGTGTCCAGGAAGTGGATCTCTTGTGTGGACTGGTCCAGGCTGAGGTTGATGGTGGGATGGAAATTGTTGAAATCATGGTGGAATTCCTCAAGGGCTTCTTTTCCATGGGTCCAGAGGATGAAGATGTCATCAATGTAGCGCAAGTAGAGTAGGGGCATTAGGGGACGAGAGCTGAGGAAGCGTTGTTCTAAGTCAGCCATAAAAATGTTGGCATACTGTGGGGCCATGCGGGTATGCATAGCAGTGCCGCTGATCTGAAGGTATAATTCTCCCCAAATGTGAAATAGTTATGGGTGAGGACAAAGTCACAAAGTTCAGCCACCAGGTTTGCCGTGACATTATCGGGGATAGTGTTTCTGACGGCTTGTAGTCCATCTTTGTGTGGAATGTTGGTGTAGAGGGCTTCTACATCCATAGTGGCCAGGATGGTGTTTTCAGGAAGATCACCGATGGATTGTAGTTTCGTCAGGAAATCAGTGGTGTCTCGAAGATAGCTGGGAGTGCTGGTAGCGTAGGGCCTGAGGAGGGAATCTACATAGCCAGACAATCCTGCTGTCAGGGTGCCAATGCCTGAGATGATGGGGCGTCCAGGATTTCCAGGTTTATGGATCTTGGGTAGCAGATAGAATACCCCAGGTCGGGGTTCCAGGGGTGTGTCTGTGTGGATTTGTTCTTGTGCTTTTTCAGGGAGTTTCTTGAGCAAATGGTGTAGTTTCTTTCGGTAATCCTCAGTGGGATCAGAGGGTAATGGCTTGTAGAAAGTGGTGTTGGAGAGCTGCCGAGCAGCCTCTTGTTCATATTCTGACCTATTCATGATGACGACAGCACCTCCTTTATCAGCCTTTTTGATTATGATGTCAGAGTTGTTTCTGAGGCTGTGGATGGCATTGTGTTCTGCACGGCTGAGGTTATGGGGCAAGTGGTGCTGCTTTTCTACAATTTCAGCCCGTGCACGTTGGCGGAAGCACTCTATGTAGAAGTCCAGGCTGTTGTTTCGACCACAGAACCACTAACCCAGGAACAACTATCCTTGCAACAAGCCCGTTGCCAACTGTGTCCACATATCTATTCAGGGGACACCACCCTAGGGCCTAATCACATCAGCCACACTATCAGAGGCTCATTCACCTGCACATCTACCAATGTGATATATGCCATCATGTGCCAGCAATGCCCCTCTGCCACGTACATTGGTCAAACTGGACAGTCTCTACGTAAAAGAATAAATGGACACAAATCAGATGTCAAGAATTATAACATTCATAAACCAGTCGGAGAACACTTCAATCTCTCTGGTCACTCGATCTCTGACCTAAAAGTCGCAATATTACTTCAAAAAGACTTCAAAAACAGACTCCAACGAGAGACTGCTGAATTGGAATTAATTTGCAAACTGGATACAATTAACTCAGGCTTGAATAGAGACTGGGAGTGGATGAGTCATTACACAAAGTAAAACTATTTCCCCATGTTTATTCCCCCCTCCCCCCCTTGTTCCTCAGAGGTTCTTGTTAACTGCTGGAAATGGCCCACCTTGATTATCACTACAAAAGGTTTTCTTCACCCTCCCACCCCCCCGCCCCCCTCCCCGGCTCTCCTGCTAGTAATAGCTCATCTTAAGTGATCACTCTCCTTACACATCTCCTTATGATAACACCTATTTTATCATGTTCTGTGTGTATATAAATCTCCTCACTGTATTTTCCACTGAATGCATCCAACGAAGTGAGCTGTAGCTCACGATAGCATATGCTCAAATAAATTTGTTAGTCTCTAAGGTGCCACAAGTACTCCTTTTCTTTTTGCGAATACAGACTAACACGGCTGCTACTGTGATTCCTGGACTATGGGCTCAATCCAAAACCCATTTAAATCAAAAGGAGTCTTTCTGCCAACTTCAAAGGGCTTTTGGATCGGGCTACAGCTCTGGTTTTCATTGATGAGACCACGCAGCCTTTGCTTTTGTTTAAATTATACCCGTTTAGTTATGTAGCTATAAACATCCAGGAGTTTTCAGGCTCTTTATATACAGACACTTGTTATTAATTATTATACTTTATCATGATTAATTTTGAACCTTGCTGAGAACTTGACTCAAAGGGAGAATACAGGAGCTGAGTCTCCTCTCCCTTACACTGGTTTTATACCAGGTAGTTCCAGCAAAGCGCTTACTTAGCTTTAAGCATGTGCTTGGTCAGGTGTTTTGCTGAATAGGGATGGACTTAATCATGGGCCTACAGATAAGTACCCACTTAAGTTCTTTGCTTAATTGGGGCCTAAGCTTTTTCAAGGTGTAGAGTGAGTGCAGAATCAGATGCACAGAGTTTGTCACCAAGTCCCCTATTTGACTCTCTGCACCTTGGTTCCCCATCTGCAGCGTGAGGATGGGAATGGCTCCCAGGGGTGTGCTGAGATCAGTTGTATAATCTCTAGCGTGGAATGCCATGGAAATGCCTATACATCATGTTGCCTCGATGCACAAATGACAGTGGAATTTGCTTTTGCTTCTCCTCACCTGTAATAATTACTCATTTCCATGGGACAAATCTTACCCTCTAAAAGCCAGCTCCCTTGTACCTTTGTTCCTAAATTAGAATGATCAGTGGGGGCTGTTAGGAGCTAAGATCAGACTGGAAACTATTCCTTTGATTCCTTTTAAAGTTTTTAAAGTCAGGCAAGAATTTTGTATGGCACTCAGCTGCAGGCAGAGAATGCTAGAGCTTGTGAGGCTGCCAGTTCAAACCAATTATGAATTAACTGACTTGCCTGGGCATTAAAATGCCTAATAAAACTTGCTCAGTCATTGTAATATGGACACTATGTTTCTATTCTCATTATCTGATTTGGGAAGGTCATGGACCTGCATGTACTAGTCCACAGAATCATTTTGGTGTAGTAGTTAGCTCTGATGGTGCCCAAACTGAGCCTCCTAACAAACTTCCTCTCTGTGTACAGCTCACAAGAAATATATTGTATTGGGGCTGTGTACCTTGAATGGTCCCTTGAAATATGTATTAACTCCTTACGCTAAACAATCACCTTGTATTTAGCAGTGACACTCTGAGTTAGTTTCCCAGACCTGAAGAAGAGCTCCCTGTAAGCTCAAAAGCTTGTCTCTCTTATCAACAGAAGTTGGTCTAATAAAATATATTACCTCACCCATCTTGTCTTTGTGGGTCAGGAAGGAATTTATCTTCATGAATGAACAACATGCTTATATCACAGTGGCCTGGGGTGGAATGAACGGTGGGCATGTAAACTAATGTGCATACATCAGACCTGTCCTGACATCACCCTTTGGAGAATGTTATATAAATCTCCAGTGGTTCAAACTGGAAGTGCTTCCAAAACAAATTTCACACAGAAAGGGAGCAAGTTATATAGTGGGTAATATGGTAACTTCACCGAGGATTAAGTTTTTCTTGGAGGACTGCATCACTACAGCTACTTATCCTTTCAAAAGCAGCTTTTCATCCATTGATCTCAAAGTACATTACAAAGGTGGATATGTGTCCTTATCTCCATTGGATGGGAAAACTGAGGCACAGAGCTTGGCAGTGACATGTTCAAGGTCAGTGGCAGAGCCAGAAGTAAAACCCAGGTCCAGCTAGTCACCTGTTGTAAATCAGCATAACTCCACTGAAGTCAATAGAGATCATGCCAATTCACACCAGGATCTGGCTCTCTCTTGGGATATTCCATTGCCAAAGTGATTTCTGTTGAAAAAGTGAGAGGGCCAGATTCTCCACTTGCATATCATAGTGGTAACATTTTACACTCACTTGATTTGCCTCTCTATTGCTCTGCACCTTGTGTAATCGATTATTCCAGCACTAGCGTTTTGTACCCAGTTTGAACATGAGTAAATGACGGCAAAAGGTAGTGGGGACACAAGGCCTGTTATTATTGTGCAATAATTGTGCATTTAGCAATAATACCAATCTTTATTCTACTCTGAAACCTGTATTAAAGCAACTATTATTCACATGAGTAGACTTGATGCTCACCACAGAACTAGCTTTTCTTGCCAGCCAGCCCTAACAAGCGCTTCTTCTGAAAGCTTTTTATCCTTTCTCACACTGCCCAGCCTTGTTTTACTACAGCGTATACATATGTTTGGCACTAACCTAATTCCCTTCATTTCTTCTTCTATTGCAGGTCATTACTGTGCCCATTACTAGGCTCATTCTATTGCCTGGAATTGAAACGGGCCACAGGAAATCAGATTTTGGAGCTGTTGCCAAGAACAGCTGACGTAAGTGACCTGTCAACAGGTACTCCTCCGTAGGTCCTTATTCTGCCAGTGTCCCCTCTGCCTGCACAGAACTCCATTGTAGTCATCAGATCAGATCGCAGAATCAGGGCAATAGTTGGGTTCTCAGAACAGTGTTCAATAGGGATGATAGAACAGTGTCAATGTGAAGTGAAATGAAACTGTGATAGCTCAGTACGATCGGCAGTTTCTTAGATTCATCAGGTGTTTCCAATCTAATCTATCATCACCTACTTATTTAGCAGTTATCACCACAGGGCAAGATTTTCAAAAGTGACTACACATTTTGGATACCCACATTTTGAGGTGCCCAGTTTCAGACCATGCTGAGCACCCACATGCTTTGGAAAATCAGGCCCCATCAAGGTGCCTCGAGTTGGGCGCCCAAAACCACTCGTCCCTTTGGAAAATCTTGGCCACATTAAACATCTGAGAAGCTCAGTGTAGAAGGATCAAGCCTGGTATGAAACACGCAGGAATGGGATGGTGTGTCTGGGCCCCTTATGAAAACCAGATGGGGCTCTGATTTGGGCACATTGTTAAAGTGGAATTGTTCTAAGTCACGATAGAGTTGCAAAGATAATGGAGGGATTCAATGAAGTGAGGTAAAGTACTGAAGGCTGCAGGTTTTCTTACATGCTTCCTCTCTTTTTAACTTTCGCTGTTACTCTCTCACATATACACACACACAGTCTTTCTCTCTCTCTGTCTTACACTAACTCACACACTCTCTGTCTCTCTCTTCTACACACTTTGGCTGTGTCTTCTCTGCTAAGAAAAGGGGTGTTTTTCTACGATGTAACTAACACACATTAGCTATCCTGCAGGAACAACACACTGGTGAGAAGTCATGTTAGATTTATCATGAGGGAAACTAGACAAGGCCGGCACCATACCTCCTGCCTGGGGTGACCTCGCCCAGAAAGCTCATGCTCAAATAAATTGGTTAGTCTCTAAGGTGCCACAAGTCCTCCTTTAGTTTACCTTGCAGTAAAACTAAAGTGCCTTATCCCCACTAGCTAATTCACACACCTTTTCTCAGCAGCACCTTCACCTATCTCCCCATCTTACACAGACATCCACCAAATGGTAGCCACAGAAACTCCTTTCGTTTCATGCTAGTGGCTAGGGATGCCTCTTCGTTGGTTCAGTAACTTGTGTTTAGTAATTACTTTCTAATGTAGTATCCTTCAGAAATGCCAAGTGTGCTGTTCCCACGGCTGCAACCAGAGGCAGCTGGTTGAACCACTTTACCTTAGGAGCTTTGTCTTCACTGCAGAGTTAACTTGGGTAATCAGCACTGGGTCTGAGTGCTCAGGTTGGCCTAGCTGGGGCATGAGTAGCCACACTGCAGAGCCCTACCTGAGTGAGTGTGTCTTTATGGGTGCGTCACTCACCTTAATTTACATGCCGATGGAGAGAGAGACCTTTTGCCTGGCAGAAAACGTGATTCTCAGTTCTGACTTTAGGAACATATTTGCAGTATGCATACATAACTCCTTACATAGTATCTGTACATACATTGCACCATGATATACGTGTGACCCTCGTTTTCATTTAAGACCTCACACGATATTCTTTGGTGAACCAGATTGGACATACCAGGATCAGGGTATTCTTGTCACCCCTGGCTAGTTGGCATTGAGGGGTTTATGGAAGTTTCTTTTTCAGTGGAAGCCATTTTCTCCTAAAGCTACTGGACCTTTGCATGGAACTGCAGCCTCTCAGTCTGCATTAACCCACAGCTATGGGGATTTCTAGGACAGAAAGAATTACTGCATAGGGACAACCAGACTGCAGACTCTTTTGGTTTAGTATCCAGCATGGGTGCAGGACAGGCAGTGCCAGAACCAACTTTCCTCCCACCCTGTACTGTCTCTGCCGGTGCACCTCAGGCCTTACGGTTGGGCTGGATCCAAAGCCCAGTGAAGTCAATGGAAAGAGTCCCATTGTTAATAGTCACCTCAAGGGCTGAGAGATGAGCTCATCTCTGTAGCCTCTTCATTTCTTGTCTCTCTGTTAGGACTGTTACGAAGGAGGCCAGTTGTTTTCTTATCTTCAGCAGAAGGGTGGGCCTGGAACCAGCCCTCAGAGCCTCCTGTTGGCACAGATAAAGAATCACGGGCTAACAGGGGTGGAATTCATCCAAGGCGAATACGATGAGCAGAGATCTTAGCAGCTCAGTAAGCAAGTGGGTGCTTTCGGATCAGAAATACTGGCAGGACACTGAAAGAACTTCATAGGAGACTGGAGCTAGTACACTTGTCCTTGCTTTTCCAGGACATGAGAGACACGAGGGATAGCTCAGTTGTTTGAGCATTGGCCTGCTAAACCCAGGGTTGTGAGTTCAATCCTTGAGGGGGCCATTTAGGGATCTGGGGCAAAAATTGGGGATTGGTCCTGCTTTGAGCAAGGGGTTGGACTAGATGACCTCCTGAGGTCCCTTCCAACCCTGATATTTTATGACTCTATGAAACCTTGAGCGCAGCAACAGTTGCTTTCTGCTGTGATGGCTCACTGGTTCAACAGATGTGAGCAAACTTTTAGGTGGGCTGCATCTCACAGTCTTAAAAGGCATGATCAGCATGTGATCCTCTTGAAAGCATAAGGACCATGCTTCCATTCAGTCATCTGATAATGATGTCGAACAGCTATTTTAGATATAGATGGCTATAGATACAGCGGTTAGCTGTGCCACTATAACTAACATAAACCTTATTTCTCCTCCGACAATATTGCACTTAGCTCGTGTCCAGACAGGAATTTTAGCCACTAGTGTAGCTGCATCAGTTTGTATCACTGCAGTGTGATGTGTGATGTGAACCTTGTTGCACGTACCGCTGCACTGGTGGAAATCATGCCTACACAAGAGGTTTCCACCAGCGTAGCTAGCTATGCCAGCTAATACTGAGTGTAGACCAGCATTCAGTGATCTCTTCTGCCAAGACTCTTTTACTAAGGTGAGCTCTGGTCCCTTTTGTTTGTTGTTCTCCCCTTCTTCTTCTTTTTTTTTTTCACACAGCAAATCCAGTTGCCTTTGACAAACTGCACAGAGACAAGGCTTCTGTATATCTCAGAGCAGGGGCACAGTCCACAAAATTGGGACCCAGATGCACATGCAAATTGGCTGAAAATAGGTATTCCTAGGATTCATAATTCCAGCCTGGGCCTGTTATAGGATGGGTCTGAAATGTGAAGTTCAGGAACCATCTGAACTTTGGGAAAGTTTATCTCTCTGCAGAAAAGTCCCGTGGAACTGAATTGAGAATGAGCTCCTTTCTGTAGGTTTTCTCAGCCATCCTATAGAATATTCCTGCTCTAAAGTTCTATAGAATGATTACAACAACCTATTCAAAGAATCTCATCCTCTATTTAAATTCTATAGGTTTTTCAGAGTAATTACTGTAGAAACACGTTGGTTCCATCCCTATTAAATTCTATAGGAAGGAAGAGGAAGTGCTCGCCTGGATTCCTGGTTCAGGCCCATCTCTGTAGTGTATATGGCAAAAGGGGGAAAGGTTATTTGCCTTTTGCAGACTGAACAGAGATGAGGCAGAGGTGCATAGGTTTGTGTGAAACTGGCAGCTGGCTGCAGTGGGGGTGTGACTGGCGGCTACAATGTGTGACTGGCAGTGGGGATGGGACTGGGGGCTGAAGTATGTGTGGCTGGCAGATGCCACATGAAGGAAGCAATTTGAGGGTCACCAACAATCCCAGAGGCCACACATCGAGCAGCCCTCCACTCGTGTCTGCTTTGCTGCTGACTCCTAACTGAACCTGACAGGAAGGCAGTTACCAGAACCGCTAACTCTCTGGGGAAAAGCTTACAGGAGCTCATTCCCTTGACGCTCACTTTCCGTACAGAGACTAGAGGAGTAGCGAGAGTGTGTGTTAACAACAGCTAAGGCTGTGTGGGGAAAAAACAGAGTCACCATCAAACCAGCCAAAGATAAAAACCCTCCTTTGGGCCTGTTTGTTGGAAAACCAAAGTGAAGCTTTTACTTTGTCAGCAAATCTTGGCCAGGGTTCGAATTGGGCCTGTTTGTTGCAGCTTGGTAAGCAGCTGTAGTAGCTGCTCTGGAATCTAAACTTTCGTTTAATAAAATAAGGTCCCCTGCCCTTACAGTTGTGGAGAAAACTTTTAAAACCTGGCCTGAGTGTAACTGGTGCAGCCATATCTGCCTGAGTCTGCAGACAGCCTGAAGCACTAGTGGGTAAGAGGCACAGATAAATTATTATTATGGGGGTTCTCCAAATGTGCGAAATGCTTTCCAGGCACAGCAGGAGATACAGTCTCTGGTGTTAAGGAGCATATAGTCTTTATTTGTTGGCATATTTTCAATTATTATTTATATGATAGTCGCACCAAGGGGGTCAGAGATTAGGGCCCCATTGTGCTAGGTGCTGCACAAACACATACTCAGATATGGTCCCTGCCCTGAAGAGCTTGCAATCTAAAAAGACAAAACAGATGAAAGGTGGGAGAAGAGGAGTATTATTGTCACCCTTTCATAGATGGGGAGCTGGATCACAAGATGAAGTGACTTGCCTGAGGTCACACAGGGAGCCTGTGGCAGAGCTCTCAGATCTCCTAAGTCCCAGTCTAGTGCATGAACCACAAGACTACCCGTCTGCTAAAGTTTACAGTTACAAATCCGTTATATTTTTATGTCACATTTATTCCAAGGCTTTTTAAGTCTGAATCTTAATGACGACAATTTAAATGCAAATTTTAAATTCCTGATCATAGCATCCAAAAAAGGAGAATGGCCATCCTATTCTGAAGATCTGCACCATCTGCTGAGTAGCGTCTCATTTTGGCAGCATGACTTGGAGGAATTTGGGTTATGGGCGGAGCTTGGGAGAAACACCATCACTTTATTTTTCCTTTCTGACCCCTGTTTAAGACCTTACCCATCTCAGGTCTAATATCCTGGGACCGACATGGCTACAAAGTACACTGCATAAGACAAAGTTGAAAGGCATTATTCCCAGCCTCTCATCATAGCAAACAGGAATAATATGCCATGTACGTAAGAGAAAGATAAACAGACATTGATGCAACCGGCCAGATGATTATTTGTCACATTATTGACTCTGCTCATTACTTCTATGGGGTGGGTTACTAAAGTGGACACCTGAAGGTTAAGGAAGAGCAATAGTAGAAAAACATGAAAGAGAACGGAGAGGAGCAGAGGCTGAGTTGAAGTAGAATATAAAGGCCTGATTCTCCATTGCCTACACTTTGTGCAGTCATTTATGTCAATGCAAACTGGGTGTAGAGCCAAGCCATTTTGATATACGAGCATGTGTTGCTCCTT
The DNA here is from genome assembly GCF_965140295.1 of Lepidochelys olivacea. Classification (NCBI taxonomy): domain Eukaryota; kingdom Metazoa; phylum Chordata; order Testudines; family Cheloniidae; genus Lepidochelys; species Lepidochelys olivacea. The sequence goes on from NC_140436.1 coordinate 6,688,008, forward strand.
TTGCACTGGGGTAAAATACTGCACAAGATGCAGAGCACCAGAGTAGCAGGCCCAGAAAGAGGTTAGAAAAGAGGAAAATGGATAAGCAGAGAGGTGATGTAGGTGATATTTACAGCCTATGGTATGATCTAGCTTGAAGAGAAAAAAGAATTTGTCCAGGTTATCATTTCTGGAGAGGATAATTTTGGAGAAGTGCTGAGAAAAATCCTATTTCCATTTTCAAGCTGCGAAATGCTGTTTGTGGTGGTAAAACCTAGAGTGACCAGACAGGAAATGTGAAAAATCGGGACAGGGGGTGGATGGTAATAGGAGGCATTATAAGAAAAAGACCCCAAAATCGGGACTGTCCCTATAAAATCGGGACATCTGGTCACCCTAGTAAAACCACCTCTGGCAGAAATGGGATCAGCTGAGCTCCCAGGTCAGATCCTCAGCTGGTGTAAATTAACATCACTCTATTGAAGTCAAAGCAGTAATGCCTATATACACCAACTGAGGATCTGACCGTGGGTACCAAATTCTGTTCTCAGTTCTGCCTATCTAACAAAAGGAAATGGAGTTACTCTAAATTTGCACCGGTGTAACCAAGAGTGGAATTTGGCCCTAAGGGTCCAAACTTCTTGTCCTTACTGCCTGAATGAGGACTGCAGGATCAGACCCTTTGTAGAAAAGACAAGGAGTAAAGGACCTGCACACATGGAGGCTGCTCGTGATATTACAATAACTGTGACTGCCCCAAATGCACTCCCCTACCTTGGGGCTAGCACGATAGCATCTTGGCCCATGACTAAGGCTCCTAGGTGCTAAAGTAGTACAAATAAATAACAATAATAATAGGGCTTGCTGTCAGTGACTTCAACAGGCTTTGAATCAGCCCCTATTGCAGAAAAGGAGTGGACCTCATAGCACCCCGCCAGCATCAGGAGATGGCTACGTTGCGCGAGTACAAGAAAACTCTTGCTAACCAGAAGCTTTCGCTCCATGACAACCTTGTTCACTTGCCTTGCATTCATCTTAAGCCCCACTGACCATTCTGGGTGGCCAGAGAAGCTCTTTTTTCATCCAGCTTCAACCCAGAAGACACCTGGTGAATGCAATGGGCTGCGTCTGATGTAAACAGCAAGCACCTCGTAGATGATCTCACGTTGAACCCCCTGGTTTCTTGCTTCACTGAAGACAGTGGATGACCATCAACTGTATTAGGATGCTACATGGAAGATGCATGCACCTGATGCATGAATGGAGAACCAAGGATTCGCCACAGTGTGAATGGGGAGCCCTCCAAGCCACTGAACACAAGTGTCCCATCTTTCCATCACCAGGAGGTCTAGCAAAGGTGCACTTTGCATCTCCTGAAGCTCTCGAATGGGTTTCAGATCTTTCTATTAACTTGTAAATGTTGCTAGTTCCATATGAAAGAAGAAAAGTAAGGAAAGAGAAGAAGAAAGACTTGGACTGAGTTTGGCACTCCATTGCCTTCAGTGGGAGTCAGGCACTTAAATACCTTTGAGGATCTGGGTCTTGGGGGTCTGGTTTTCCAATGTAGTTACTGCTGATTTCTACCACAATAAAGGTGAGGAGAATCAGGTCTTAGGCATTCACTTAATCTATGCCATGCTTCTGGATCCCGGGCCCCTGTTCAGCACAGCCCACGTTGAACAGAACAGCCCCCCACTTTCTATTTTAAAGCAGAAGCTGCATCTACAAAACAACCTTGTTAATATTGTCCCTTGAGGAGGCTGATAGGAGAGACAAGGTGTATTCAGAATGGGTGGGCTCCTATCTCTCTGTAACATATCTGTGGCTCATCCGCTGTCCTGCCAGCACCTACCTGAATATCTGGTTGCTGCCTGAACAGCAGCAGGGAGATACAAGCTGAGGACTGGAAACACAGAGCTGTGTGTGCGGGTGCCCTTTCTGATCAGTCTGAAATCACCATGGACCAGTCACTTGAGTCAGACTGGAGTTAGAGGGGGAGGAGGCAGCATAGGGAGGACAGTGCACAGCGATGGAGGCGGGGCCTTGGTTTTATCCTCTCTTCCTGCATTTTTATACATTTTTCTTCATCTCCCTTGTGCTCTGGTTCCAAAACCAGATGGGCACCTCCACAGACTAACTTGTCCCTGCAGCCTGGCATTCTTTGCTTCATGTAGATTGTAAAGCCAGAAGGGGCCATTATGACTCTTCCAAACCTGTTGGGTTGTAGGTGTTCTATGAATTAAGATACTTGCATGGTCCTCATTACTGTAAAGATAATACAAGCACCTGCTACTCACTAATGACTGTACCCCTCGTGAAGAAGGTCTGGTTTATTACCCCCATTTTTACAGGTGGGGAACTGAGGCACACAGAAATGAAGTGACCTGCCCAAGGGCACACAGCAAGTCTGTGGCAGTCCCAGATTTGAACCCAGATTTTCTGAATATTAATATGGTGCCTAAAACACAAGATCATTCTTTTCCCTCCTCCATTCCAGCCCATTGATTTCTATGGATTTAAGTCTGCTGACACATGTAAACAGAACTAAATTGAGGACCACAGCAGAAAGAAACCAAAAAAATGCAAATTCATTCCAGAGAAGTCACTCCTTCTAGATGCATTCCCTGTCCTGGCAATATGCCTTGGAATCACTGGCACCACTTCAGACAGCTGCATCTTCCCCAACGTTTCCTGACGGCTTCAAACCAGAAAGGCAAGGTGATGAAGAGATTTGGTTAAGGGAGAAATAGAAAAGTGACCATAATTACCCAGTTCTATATAACCTCTCTGTGTTATATTAATCCACCTTGCTAAATGATGACAAATTAATTCAGATGATGTGCAGTGGGACTTCAGGAACAATGCCCATTAGTCAATTTTTAGCCTCACTTACATATGTGAAGTCATTGGGGCTTACATGAGTATAAATGGGTACAGAATCTAGCTGCATAGCTTTAATGGAGCTGCACTCTGTAGATTCTCTCTTTGGTTTCTACTCATGGTGGGGCCATATTCTGATTTTAGTTACATTAGTATAAATGTGGAGTATCTCTACAGAAGTCAGGAAGGCTTGATTCCCTCTGAGTTACTTCAGTTTTATGCTGGTGTAACTCCACTGATTTCAAAGGCATGGCACTCTGGTGTACATCTATTACACTGTAATACCCCTACTACCTAGGTGATAATAACGAGGAGTCCTTGTGGCACCTTAGAGACGAACACATTTATTTGGGCATAAGCTTTCGTGGGTTAGAACCCACTTCATCAGATGCATGGAGTGAAAATACAGGAGCAGGTATAAATACATGAAACGATGGGGGGTTGCTTTACCAAGTGTGAGGTCAGTCTAGCGAGATAAATCAATTAATAGCAGGATACCAAGGGAGGAAAAATAACTTTTGAAGTGGTAAGAGAGTGGCCCATTACAGACAGTTGACAAGAAGGTGTGAGTAACAGTAGGGAGAAATTAGTATTGGGAAAATTAAGTTTAGGTTTTGTACTGACCCAACCGCTCCCAGTCTCTATTCAGGCATAATCTGATGGTATCCAGTTTGCAAATTAATTCTAGTTCTGCAGCTTCATGTTGGAGTCGGTTTTTGAAGTGTTTTTGTTGAAGAATTGCCACTTTTCGGTCTGTTACTGAGTGACCAGAGAGATTGAAGTGTTCTCCTACTGGTTTTTGAACGTTATAATTCTTGATGTCAGATTTGTGTCCATTTATTCTTTTGCCTAGAGACTTTCCGGTTTGGCCAGTGTACATGGCAGAGGGGCATTGCTGGCACGAGAATTTATGCCCAAATAAATTTGTTAGTCTCTAAGGTGCCACAAGGACTCCTCGTTATTTTTGCTGATACAGACTAACACGGCTACCACTTTGAAAAACGGTTACATAGGTGATAAACTTTTTATACATGCATGGGCTGTAAATCTATTATTGTGGTATAAATCTGGAGTAATGCAGCGGTCAATCAAGCCAACAAAATTACTCCAGATTTATAGTAACTGAGTTCAGAATCTGGATCATGACGTGGGAATCACATGATTGACAAAACTCTATTTTTCTCTGCAGCAATTATGTCTTTGCGGAGAACGAATGTTTTGCATTGCTGTTTTTCTGTTATGAATCTAAGTTGTGGAATGCAGGAAGCACTTTAGAAAAGGGTTACAAACACAAAGGTGTCTTACGCTGCTATTTGAGTTACTGGATTAAGCTGGGCTGAAGAAACAGAAGATGCCTTTGTTCATTTTTATGGCATTTGCCAACATTATGAAACCGAAATAGGGCACAGACTGCACAAGTGAACTTTTCTCCTCTGCTGATTTTTCCTCTCCAGTTAATCAGCCATCACAGATAAATTTATCTCAGGTGGCCCTGGCCTAAGGCCTGATCTTGCAAGATTTATCCAAATGAATATGCCTTGCTCCTGGGAGCAGACTCATGAAAATCAAGGGGAACTGGTAGCTTGAGCAAGGAGTGATTGCATAAGTAAGGCTCGCAAGATCTGGCCTAGAGTCTTTCTTTTTCTGTAATTGCCTGTTTGTTATTTACCTTGCCAGCTATGTCAGATGCTGCATGAGAGGAACTTTGCTTTGAATCAAAGGTAATGCCCCAAAGACTTTCAAAAAGAGTTGGGTGTATCACTGCCCTGTGTGTCCCCTTCAATTCATATGGGGGCAATGTAGGGTTAAGCAATCCAGTTCCTGTGCCCAATTCCTACTACAGGAGGCCACTTACTCTAGTACTGCAGAGAACAGACCAGCAATGGAGCAGTACACTGGTTGTGCAGGACCTTGATGGTGAAGATGGGGGTATTAAGTTCAGTGTTGAAAAAAGAGGAAGCCAGAGAAGGGAGTCAAAGAGGAGAGCTGAGGTAGGAAGGGCCATGAACACAGATGGAGCATTTTGGGAAGGGGAGATGCAGGGGGCTCAGAGAAGAGGAAACCATAGTAGTCATGGCAGAGACAGAAGGGATGTAATGTAGAAGAAGGAGCAGGATTTAACAAGAACCTAGAGTCGTGGGGGAGAAGGAGAAAGAGAGTCTACAGTGTACGTCAGACTTGGCTGGTAGCAAATGCAAGTTCATTGATCTCAGTGGAGTTGCACTTGCTAGCACCAAGTCTTATGAGTTTGTATTACTTGGGAGTGGGAGATTCTTTGCACCAAGAGAATAAATAACTGGCTGGTATCTTTCCTTGTTTCCTGATAGATGAAGTACCAGAGAATACAGAGGCGATGGGGTTGTACTTTATGAACGCTGCTCCATATGACCCCAGAAATGTTCAGCTGCCTCCAATGTTTTTTTAATTTACATGAAGAGAGAAGCACTTCTTGGAAAGCTGTCCAGCTCCCATTGAAGTCTCTTAGGCCCAGATCCTCAAAGGTATTTAGGTGTCTGAATCCCTTGGGAGTTAGGCACCTAAATCCCATGGGAGTTAGGCACCTACGTGTCTTTGAGGCTGTGGCCCCAAGTGACCCCATTAGAAGAGGAGGCCTATAGGGCAGATAATAACTAGTCCTTAGCCGAGGCAGGTAAAATGTTCCCAGCTCAGCTTCCAACTGGGTGAATCACAGCTAGCTTCATGTTCCATTACAAACTGAAAGCCTAACACAGCCTTGTCAAAAGTATCTCACAGTGAAACCTGAGCCCAGTTTAAAGGGAGCATAGGGAGGATTTAGGTGTAGAAACCAACCTGAACTTGCAATCTTTGTGCAGTGTAAACCAGGTGATGCTTAATGGCTTCTGATGAGCTTCATGTTCGGGGTTTGGTCCAGACCTGCAGTTCGAACAAAGAGGGTATGAACCTTTATTAGGTGAAAGTGAAGAAAAGGCTCACATGACTACTTGGAAACTTCACCAGTCATCTTTCACCCAGACCTGGTAAAAAGAGGCCAAATCCATCTCTGGTGTAACTCAGTGGGGGCTGCCGGAGCTCAGCACCTCACAGGATCAGGCTCCAGCTGTGTTAGGGAACAAAATATACTTACAGGAGCCCTTGAGTGAAAACCCTTGCTCCTTAATGGTCTGAACTGGGACAAGGCTGGCAAGAAGAGGCTTTGTGGATCAGAATTAGACACAAAGCTCAGCTTCACTGCATTATATAATTACCTAAGATTTCAAAGGTGTTATAGCCTAAATGTAGGGTTGCCAGTTTTGGTTGGACATACTCCTGGAGGTTTCATCACATATTGTAATCTTTAATTAAAGATGAATCTTACATTCCTGGAGACTCCGGGACCATGCCTAAATTGCATGCAGTGCATTCATTCGAATCCTCCTTTTGAAGCAAATGCCTCAACACCATACTCACTGTTTCTGTAGCTGTCTTTCCCTCATTGCCATGTAATATAATTATCTTCTATAAAACATATACACACAAAGGATGTGTCCTGTAACTTGCCATTAGATGATGTAATGCTTCTGAAGGCTAGATTACCTTAAAGGTAGGCTCACACCAATTAAACATAATGGTCCAAATTCTTTTCTCTATTACACCGCACTGTCCACTTCAATGAAGTTGTAACAATGCAACTGAGAGGGGAGTTTGGTGGTGAAAAGGGGTGTGTGGGGGTGGGGGACCTCCAATTTAGTGTGTTACTGAATGGCCGGAGAGCACTTAGCTTACGAAGAAAAAAATCCTGCTGGATCTTGTAGATAAACAAGACCGTTTTCGGTTCTCAGAAGGGTGTCCTCCTGCCCTGCTCTAAGCCAGACGCTCCTACGTTATCTTATTGTATGCACTGCCCTTAGCTGTCCCTGGCATCACACACACCTCCTGTTTGTAGAATATGACTTGCGATAAACCTAACCCAGTCTCCCTAATCAGCTGAGAAGGGCTGAGCAGATGCCTTGGGATGCTGGAGGATGCATTACACCCTTCTTGGTCAGAGGTTTCGTTCAAGACAGGAGAGGACGATTTAATTTTAAGTAGGTGGATGAAATGCAAGTAGGTGGAACAGAATTTATAAGTGCAAATATTATTGCCCTGATTCTCTACACTAAGGCAACACTACATCAGCATGGCAGTGTGTCACATTTACACCCATCTCAAGGCCCTATTACATTGCCACGGTGGTGTAAAGTAGCCTTAATATAAGTGACACTGCAGGCCCACTGGTCTGATTGATCATTGTCTTACGTGTTGTTTAGTCATTTGCACCAGTGCAATGCTCGTGCAAATCACTACTATTCTGATTTGGTAATGTTTCACACCTACTTTGCACAAGTATAAATGACTGCATTAGATGCAGGGCAATGCTGAATCATGCTCTTTGTGACTTATTGCCAGAGCTATTTTCCACCACCGTTGTGATTGCATGACTTGCATCACCACCTCAAAGTTTTTGGCTCTGTGAGTAACTAAATAACTTATTAAACCAATAGAAGGGAAAGCACCCGGAAGAAGAAGCTCTTAAACATATTTCACACTCATAAGAAAAGGAGCAATTTGCTTGCTGAAATTGCCTGAGATTCTATGTTATTTCAAGATGTTTTGCAAATATAGTCTAAATCCCCCTGGGGATTATATACCGGCACATGATTATGCAAATTCATTCTTACGTTGTTAATAATTTTTAATCAGGCAACTCAGATAATGTGCAATCCTCTGAAAGGCAATGGATTACATGTCTTCCTACTAAGAATAGGACATGCCTGGTCTGACTAATCCACAGTATGGACAGATTCTTTAATGGGATTGCAAGGATGTAAGTGAACATAAGAACGGCCACACAGGGTCAGACCAAAGGTCCATCTAGCCCCATATCCTGTCTTCCGACAGTGGCCAATGCCAGGTGCTCCAAAGGGAATGAACAGGTAACCATCAAGTGATCCATCCCCTGTAGCCCATTCCCAGCTTCTGGCAAACAGAGGCTAAGGACACCATCCCTGCCCATCCCAGCTAATAGCCATTGATGGACCTATCCTCCATGAATTTAACTACCGGTAGTTCTTTTTTGAACCCTTTTATAGTCTTGGCCTTCACAACGTCCTCTGGCAAGGAGTTCCACAGGTTGACCGTATGTTGTGTGAAGAAATACTTCCTTTTGTTTTAAACCAGCTGCCTATTAGCTTCATTTGGAGACCCCTAGTTCTTCTGTATGAGAAGGAGAAAACAACACTTCTATTTATGACAGGTTTCAGAGTAGCAACCATGTTAGTCTGTATCCTCAAAAAGAACAGGAGGACTTGTGGCACCGTAGAGACTAACCAATTCATTTGAGCATAAGCTTTCGTGAGCTACAGCTCACTTCATCGGATGCATGTAGCTCACGAAAGCTCATGCGCAAATAAATTGGTTAGTCTCTACGGTGCCACAAGTCCTCCTGTTTATGTGTTTGTAGAGCCGCTAGCACAGTGCGGCCCTCGTCCTTGACTGGGACTCCTCGACACTACCACGCTACAAATAAATACTAATAATGATTTGGTCCCATGTGTATTTAGGCAGTTTCAGAATAGAGCCACACTTCACAAGGGCACAAGCAATAGAACTCATTTTCTCACCCTTAGGTAGGGTCTGATAGTTTGGAATCACTTCAACCCGTAGGGTGGAGGGCAGCCGTCAGTGCATGCTACGCTAATGGAGAGATTTTGGCAAAGAACATCAGGGAAAGCCCTATTAAAAATGCCCTGGTATAAGCTAGTAGCTGCACAGAATATGGGCTTTTAAGGTGTCATCCAGGAGACATCGTTACCTCATACAGTAAACAGCAGGAGACAGATTTGCAGCAGGTATAATCTGCTCTAGCTCCATTGAAGTCGGTGGAACTAGGTTGCTTTATATCAACTGAGAGTCTGACCCCATAACTTCAGACCGATAAAGGGCTGTGGCGACGGTGCTGGGATATGAGCACGTGGTTCCAGGGAGCTTAGGTATTTCAGACCTGATGATCAGACCGCTAAAACCCTCTCTAAGGTTGCTAGACAAAGTCTTCTGTCCATTTATCATCACCCTTTGTATCTTTGTCTGGATGGACACCATCTTGTATATTGGCTCCAATACACATTCCTGCCAAAGCAGGCCCCCTTGTGCTTGTGCAGCAGAAGAGATAGCAAGGCTGATCAACAGCAGAATAGATTCCTGCTGCGTCTTCTGCATGAGGTTAAATTATAACCAACTTTTGCACAGAAAACACAATACATTTTGAATCGGTTTATGCAGCTACTCTTCCAGGAGCAAGGCGTAAGACTGAGAGAGAAAGGGCTCATTAAGGTAAATGACCCACTGTAATTTCTCCACCTTGCCATGCCAGGCCAAATAAATTGGAAAGAGATTAGTTATGATTGATTCTGTTATTTATAGAGTAGAAATTGAGATAAACTAATGGGAGCAATAAATGAGTGTGTTCTCCTGAGCGGCGTTTTAATTCAAAAAGTTTTGTTCATTGACTAATTTTGCCTGATGAAAAGGAACTTATGCCTGTGTTTAACTTTGTGAAAATAAGAGGTTCTATTGACTTCATTTAGGACTACTTATGTGATGAAAAATAAGCACACGCAGAGTTGCTTGTAGGATCAGGCTCTTAAAAGTTATTTAAGCCTTAGAAACTAAGTCAAATTGTCTGTAAACAGCACGTATTTTGTTTAGCCTCATAGGAGAAAAATCATCTATTGCAATCTCATGTTCCGTGGTGGATTGTGATGCAGCAAAAAACTGACAGAAAGATAAAACAATTGCCAAGCCATTTTAGTTTTGTTTAAAGATTTTTTTTAAGTTATATACATTTCTTCGTGACATAGAAGGGTCAGGGGATTCATAATATCCACAGAACACCTTTGTTGTTCAAGATTTCATCTGAAAGATTTGACACATAATAACCTTGGTTTCAGAGTAACAGCCATGTTAGTCTGTATTCGTAAAAAGAAAAGGAGGACTTGTGGCACCTTAGAAACTAACAAATTTATTTGAGCATAAGCTTTCGTGAGCTACAGCTCACTTCATATTTAGTCTCTAAGGTGCCACAAGTACTCCTTTTCTTTTTGATACTAACCTTGATGGCTGGAAGGTCTGAGTTGAAGCTACTGAGATCTGAACACGTGGTTTAATAGGTTCTAGCTATTCTAAACACAGGGCCAGTTTCTGCCAGTGTAGAAGAATAGGGGAGGCATAAAGGGGACCTGTCAGAAGGCCAGTCAGACTCTCTGCCTGACCCCAGCCCTGGAACAGGTTAGAGCAGTGGTTCCCAAACTTTAACAACCTGTGAACCCCTTTCACGAAAATGTCAAGTCTCACAAACGCCCTCCTAAAAATGAATATTTCCAGGGATTTTCTCCTTTACCTGAGTATAAATTATAAGAGCAGTGATCTTGGAAATATAAAATTTGTTTTTATGACATGCTTATGACACACTATTTATTATTCATTATTATTTATCATTACAGTATTTGTATTACATTATGAAAATGGCAACACTCTTCCAAGATCTCACTTTCATAGCTTGTCTCACTTTGAATAAGCCTGTTATAAGACAAGGCTCCTATGTTTTATCAAGGAGTTTCATCAGGGAGTATCAGATGTGAAACAGCATGAAGGTATTTAGGAAGCCAACTCAAAGAGTTCCTTCTACACAAGCATTCAGGTCTTGAGCAGTCCAAGCAAACGATGCACTTTACAACAAAGCTTAAACTTGTTTTTCATATTAATTTTAAAAACATTACTAGCTGCCTATTTAATTTTAAAAACAGCAAAAAATATCCACCTCACTTTCCATTTCTTATAAGGAGTCTTGAAGTTTAAATCTCCTCAGTGTGATAGATATGCTTGCTTTGATATGCTTAGCTCTTGGAAGTCCAAGGGCTCTGGGCTGCTGGCCCCATGCTGCCCGGGGTTCCTAGGGACAGCTCTGTCCGCCATTAGGGAATTTTTTCCCCGAGAACTCCCTGTAACATTTCATGAATCCCCAGGGGTTCCTGAACCCCAGTTTGGGAACCACTGGGTTAGAGCAACCTGGGGGCTGCTCTAACACGTGCCAACTGGCAACTGTCCCCAAGGGATTGTCTACAAGTTGAGTTTCGCCAAAGTGAAGCATGCTCTGACTGTGGCTCCACCCTGCACCTGACGCCCCTTCACTCCCTGTGACAAAGGCCGCAAGGATGGTAGGTCTGTGCCTGTTGTGGCCGACCCCATGTCAGAGGAATCTCCATCAGGGGAAATAGGATTAGATTCTATCTCCTCTGTGCCGTCACAGCGGTGCAGAGGAGATGGAGCAGAACAGACAATCTGGCCTCTGGTGTTTGGATAGCTGAGACGTCACACATTTAGATCCTTTTAGCAAATAAATTAAACCTGGAGCAAGGCGGTCTGTGTTTCTGGAGCACCCAGGGTGAAATTATGGAGGCCCTGAAAGCAGAACAAATTGGTTTATGGGGGTACTGCATCAGCAATCCTCTTTGCCCCATGGTGCCAAGCTTTATAGTGACATAGTGGCAGTGAGCTAGGGGCATAGCCAGTAAGTTCATGCCTCATAGACACGCGCACGGGGAGGGAAGTCGAATCATGTTGCCAATACATTTCATTCATAGCCTGCAATAACAGCTAAGCACCTTCCTAGTCACTTGGTCTGCAGAGTCTTTTAAGGACTTCTTCCTGTCCAAGGACTGCAGGGTTTGGCCCAGGGATGCTACTCCAGACCCTGAAAATCAGCTTATTCCCCGCCCCCCCCCCACTAGTAAGCCACTTCTGTGGCACACATTATCTTGTTGTTATGTATTCGAGTAATACCTAGAAGCCCCAGTCATTGGTCAGGACCCCATAGTGCTAGGTGCTGTACGAACAGGGAACAAAAAGATGATCCCTGACTAAAGAGCTTACAGTCTAACCATAAACCTGCAATTTAACGCAGGGGCAAAGCGGTTAATAGTGGGGAGTGGAGGGTTGTGTGTATCTGGGTCTGGGTGTTAGCAACACGGCTCAAATCCAGTTTTGCATAAGAAAAAACATTCCCTTCTGTGGTATTTCGTAGCTTCCTCCTCTCCTGGTATCTCCACAACTCGGTGTCTGACTTCTCATAGTTATGTAAACTTCCCTGAATGTGAGGTGATGACAGAAAATGCCTAGAATAATTTATGCTTCTCAGTTTCACTCTTTGAGACTCAAACTAACTCAACCGTAATTTGAAGGGGGCTTGGTTTAGGCTTACATTTTCAAATATGGCCATTGGATGTGGGTGCCTAAAATATCTGGGGGTCTAACTTGAGGTACCTTGGGCCTGGTCTGCAGAGGCATTGGGCACTCACATTGCTCACTCCAGGGTGGGTCAAACTGGTCTCCCAAAATCAGCAGCCACTTTGGAGAACACTGGCCATATTTATTTATTTTAATGTCAGTGGAAAAACTGAAAGCTGTTCCTTCTCTGTGATTTATATCTTCATAAGCAAGTTTTACAGGGGATCCTTTGGTTCTTCACTGTCTGAGGCTGAAGAACACAGTAAATAACTTTATAGGAGGGTGACAGTGGCTTCCATGTCTTGAAATTGTTTTGGTATCAGTATGCATCTAGCTGCATGACATACAGCAAGTCATTGAATTATGTGATCCACAAAAGAGTGCAGAGAAAGTCCCCCGCCACGCCTGTACCGCTCCCAGACTACCCTAAGTAAGTCCTCTGTAGAAGTGTCAGACCAATGTTGTATCACCAAAAAAAAAAAAAAAAAAAGTCAAAAGGAACAACTGAGAACCTTTTGCCAAGCACTTTCTGCCTCCAGCTTTCAAGCATGTAGCCAAGGGTTGTCGGCACATAGTCTCAGTGGGTTTGGGTTGATTTTGTGGTGTTGCAAAGGGAGTATATGTAATTGAAATATGCACAGGAAAACAGGATTGTTTCGTGTGTGTGTGTGTGTGTGTAACACACAGTGCCTGATTCAACTTTCATTGACACTGCTGTAAATCAGGAGTAACTCCACTGAGCTCAATCGACTTACACCATTGTAAAATGGGGGTTAATAAAAGACGAATCATCAGGGCTTTTCTTCATGCCAGACGTAATCTGCAATGTCCTCATAGTAAAAAGCACTACAGAGAAAGGGAAGGGGCAGGCAGAAAGAAGGAGGCTACAATTTTCCAGTTGATGATGTGCACGGTAATTTCAACATTAAGGAGTTTACATAAGATTCTTGGCAAATCAGCAAATCATGCTAAGTTTTCTCGCTCAGCCTAGGTGGGGCTGAACAGAAGACAAGTTCTAGTAATGTTCCCTCCTCCTGTTGTACTTCTTCTCTCCACAACCAGGAACACTGCAAACAGCGGAAAAACAGCTGCTGTTCTCTTCTGAAGTCTCTGGCTTAATCTGCAAAAAGAAAAGGAGGACTTGTGGCACCTTAGAGACTAACCAATTTATTAGAGCATAAGCTTTCGTGAGCTACAGCTCACTTCCTCAGATGCATATCGTGGAAACTGCAGCAGGCTTTATATATACACAGAGAATATGAAACAATATTGTTTCATATTCTCTGTGTATATATAAAGCCTGCTGCAGTTTCCACGATATGCATCTGAGGAAGTGAGCTGTAGCTCACGAAAGCTTATGCTCTAATAAATTGGTTAGTCTCTAAGGTGCCACAAGTCCTCCTTTTCTTTTTGCGAATACAGACTAACACGGCTGCTACTCTGAAATCTGGCTTAATCTGCTTTCCCTTCAAACTGCAGTTGTAGATCCTCCCCTCCCTAGGAATGCCCCAGTTGCTCCTGAGGTGTGTGGTCTGCTCTGTTCATACCCATCCAACCATTCCAAACTGAGTAGTTTATCTTTGCTTGGCCTAATGTATGGGACGCTGGACAGGGAGTCAGAAGACCTGTGTTCCATCTGTGCCATGCCTCTAGCCTGCAGCCTGACTTTCAGCAAGTCTGTTTCCCCTCCCACCTTTTGTCTTTTTAGAATGTAAACTCCCTGTGGCAGTGATGGTCTCTTAGCCTAATGAGACATACTACGTACGTGTATGTACAGCACCTAGCCAAATGGGGCTCTGTTCTTGGTTGGCTGCCCTGGGCACTAGTGTAATACTCTATAAATAGTAATCCAGTCCAGGTTGATTCACTGGTCTGGGATTATCAGCCCTCTCTAGCACTTGGAACAGGATCAAGCTGTAGAAGAGCTCAAGGGATTGAAAAAGAAGAGAGTGACAATGGAGGGGCAAGAAATGGGAGAAAGAGAGAAGACATACAGCAGAAAAGAGGCAGATGAGAACAAGGAATGGCTGGAAGAAGAAAAGAGAAAACTGGAATTGGCATGTATGCTTTTGGGTTTTTAAAATACAATATGGTATGAAAGAAGTGGTACTTACATGAGTGGCTCGGCTTCTCCTCTTACTTACCCAGTTTTACGCCATTGTAACTCAGATGCGACTCTTGATTCACAGAGTCTGCCCGACTCATTGGCCATTTGCACTCACTCCACGCTCAATATACAATTCCATGCTAGAGATGCTGCAGATTTCAGTGTGATAAAGTACAGAGGTGGGCTGGAAACTCTGTAGCAAAGTGGAACTGAAATCATGAATGGTTTCAATACCCTGCTAATATGCTAGTTGCTGTTCTTGGTTATAATATAACCTCTGCTTAGAGGATGAAGCTCACACCAGCACAAAAGGGCCATGCACAACCAACTGAGCCACTTAATTCATATATCAAGGCCTTAAATGGTCTGGACAACCTGAGGTGGGCCATTCGCATAGGGGTGAATTTTACCTGGAGTGAAAAGAAATCACTTCAGCTTGGACCAAACGCTGCAGCTTCTATTCAGAAAAACAACCGTTGAAATCAAATGGGTGTTTTGCGACAGTCAGGACTGCACAATTAGGCCCTCGAAGAGGTTTCAATATACACAAGATTGCTGCATTCATTAAAACCAAGGAAACATTCCTCCCAAGGCACTACGCACAGCTGACATGCAGCCACTTCTGGAATGGAAGGTGACAGTCACCTGGCACATTGCCCAGGGAAATTTTGGCCAAGCCATTATTCTTACTTCAGCAACGTGGGCAACCTTCCTGTCAAGAAAACTGCATGGAACTCAGATAAGCTGTTAGATTAATGCTGCAGGGATTTGAAAGTGTGGCTTGGGCGGGGGTCCGGCCAGCCTGAATCCCAGACCACTGAATCGTCCAGTTCCGTATTTGTATCTCAAGCATTTGTATTATTTATATGAGTATTTACATTCTGCCCCATGGCTTAGGAAGGCCTTTAGCAGGTGAAATAATGTAAGATAGCGTTCTTGTGCATTTCAATTCCTGAATGCTATGAATACCCTGAGAGTAGCAGATTGCTTGTAACTTTGGCCCTATAAATGTTCCCCCGATGCAGTGGGAAAGACTATAAAACCCACATATACAATCAGAGGGACAAATTCTCTGTCCAAATGAAATAATAGGCAGCAGGTTTAAAACAAATAAAAGGAAGTATTTCTTCACACAATTGCACAGTCAACCTGTGGAACTCCTTGCCAGAGGACGTTGTGAAGGCCAAAACTATAACAGGGTTCAAAAAAGCACTAGATAAGTTCATGGAGGATAGATCCATCAATGGCTATTAGCCAGGGTGCGCAGGGATGGTGTCTCTAGCCTCTGTTGGCCAGAAGCTGGGAATGGGCGACAGCAGATAGATCACTTGATGATCCCGTTCTGTTCATTCCCTCTGGGGCACCTGGCACTGGCCCCTGTTGGAAGACAGGCCACTGAGCTAGATGGACCTTTGGTCTGAGCCAGTATGGCTGTTCTTATATTATGTTAAGTAATTAGGCAAGGCTCCATTGAAGTCAGTGGAAATGCTCCCATTTAGAACAGCAGAGAATTTGGCACAGATACTTAGTTTTGTTGGAGTTCAATGGAATACTTTTGGGCTTTATGCAGAAGCCAAATGCATACATGCCAAGTGTCCTTCTCTCTGCCTCTCCCCCACCCTCCCCGTTCCTTAGCATCTTTTTTTTTTAAAAAAGGAAATATTTATAGTTTTCACACGTTGTCCTTCCAGAAAGCTCCCCTTCCCAAAGAAGTTTATTTTGCATTTACTGCATCTCCACTTGTCTCCCCAGTCTTGAGGTGCTTATTCAGTCCGTGGGAATTTTGTATAAATTAAGATGGAGAGAGGTTTTCCTCTCCATTCCCACCATTTTTAGATCTTCTGGGCCTGATCACCCAGTGCCTTGCAACTTGTGTCAGGGTAACAGGTCACTACCTCCCAAACATCCCCTTACGGCATTACACAAAGTAAAACTATTTCCCCATGTTTATTCCCCTACCCCCACTGTTCCTCAGACTTCTTGTCAACTGCTGGAAATGGCCCACCTTGATTATCACTACAAAAGGCCCCTCCCCCTCTTCCTGCTGGTAATAGCTCACCTTAAGTGGTGACTCTCCTTACAGTGTGTATGGTAACACCCATTGTTTCATGTTCACTATGTATATAAATCTCCCCACTGTATTTTCCACTGAATGCATCCGATGAAGTGAGCTGTAGCTCACGAAAGCTTATGCTCAAATAAATTTGTTCGTCTCTAAGGTGCCACAAGTACTCCTGTTCTTTTTGCGAATACAGACTAACACAGCTGCTGCTCTGAAAGTTGGCGCTATAGCAGCCCTTCCTCAGTTTCCCCTTTGAAACACCTAGAAATAATCGAGAAACTAGTTTTGAGAAAACCTAACACACCTGCTTGGGACTAGCTTAATAACAAACAACCTGTGCCTTCTATCACTACATACTTTTTGAAGGGGAGAAAACAATCCCTTGAAAGGGAAACCCTAATTTTCCATCATAAAAAAACAACCACCCAAAAACCATGCCCTGATCATGCATTACCAGCAGGCAGGTCTCCTACCTATAGCCCACTCCTGCTCCTCAGCTCTTTGCATGCAACTCGCCTGCCCTGCAGTTCTTGCCTTCAGGCCCCTGCCTGTTGCTTCCCCACTGCCTCCCATCCAGGCCCTGCTGCAGCTGGTGGGGGATAGCCCCCCTCCCCCGGGCTTTGCAGCCGGGAGCTGACATCACAATGGGAGGGGAGCGGCCCCTTCCAATCAGCGCCCAACCCAGCTTCTAAGCCGGGCTGCCATTGGCGGAAAGAGCTCGCGGGGGGGGGGAAGGGGCGTGGCTCCCTGCAAGAAGCGAGTGAACTTTCTCCTCGCGACCAGCTCGCGCCTCGCTTGTCCGCGCCGATGGAGCTGAGCCGCGGCCGGCCCGCGGCGGCGCTGCCCGGGATGGAGGCCGAGAGCCCGGGCGAGGACTACGAGAGCCTGCCCACCGGCGCCTCCCTCTCCACCCACATGACGGCCGGGGCGGTGGCCGGCATCCTGGAGCACACGGTCATGTACCCGGTGGACTCGGTCAAGGTGCGCGGCGTTGCAGGGCGGGGGTTGGTTGCGAGGGGGCGTCCCTCGCTGGTGCATGGTTGGGGGGGGGGGCATTTACCTCTTTCCCCCTCTCCCCCGCTCGCCCGCCTCATTATGTGGCGCTTCCTTCCGCGTTATTGCGAACGGGCTGTGTGTGTCCGTCCGTGCAAACGTGCTTCCTTGCCCGTGTAGTCGTGCAAATGTTGGGGTGATTGTGTTACCGTCTTTCCTCTTGGTGGGGGGATTGCAATCCCCCCACCGTCTCCTCGTGAGTGCGCCCTTTCCCTGGTGGTTGTTGCATACATGGGGGAGTGAGTGTGCTTTGCACTTTACAGTTTAAAATGCGCGGGGCTGCTGTCTCCCCCCCCCACTTCTAAATCTCCTCTCTGCATTATACTTCCTCTTCTTATGTGTCTTCGCATAAGGGGGTTGTGCTCCCCAGCCCATTCTGTGTTGTAAATAGGTGGCCATCTGTTGTTTCTCCCTATGTATTGTGGGGTAAGGTAAAATTTTTCTCAGTCCCTCCCCCCCTCCCCCCTGCTTCTTTTCTGTCCTGTTGCAAAACTGGGGCGCATGGGGCATCATCGTGGTTCTGTGCCGTAGATTACGAAGTGGGCCTGGGGAATGACTATAGGGTCTAGCAGTAAACTCAAGAAAGCTGTCAGCCTGCATGGGAAGAGCTGTGTATCTTGGACTAATGCATGTGCCACTCTAAACACGTGAGGGCTTCAGAAAAGAGCCTGCATGGAAGGGAGGGTTGCGGCTCCTGCATTGTGATCTGCAACTGCAGCCTGGACGAAGGTGTAAAGGGCTGTTGACCCTGTAATTGTCTTTTACTCTTCTCTTGCTGACTTTTATGGGGCCCAGAGAATGGGGAGGATGTAACAGCGCAGTGTCTGTGAGGGCAGCTTGGCTCGTTGGAGGGGTAAAAGTCCATATTTTGCCATGTTTCTGCTTCAGTTGTATCAGGGAGGAGTTGGTTTGCCTTTTAAGTGTCCTGTTAATAACTCGGGTTGTGCAAGCAACAGTGAACCTGTCTGTGGAACCTGTTGGATCCCTTTTCAAGGGTGTTTTAACATGCTCTGCTTGCAGAGAGATCTTGTAAAGACGATGATAGTGCCAGCTGGTATTGTCTGTTTAGGAGCTCCAAGGAGTCGGTGTCTCCAGGATGCTTGATGTATGAGCCCAGGTTGGAGCGATGCAGGTCAGGGTCGAAAGTGGTGGGTCAACAGAAAGGAACCAAAGCAGAATCCTTGTTTAAATGATGGGTGCACTACCTGCAAGCCGGTGGAGTTTTAAATACAGCCTAGCAGCAACCCTCTTTGCCCAGCATGAGGGCAGAGTTTGATGAACTGATCTCAGTGGCCAAGTGCCATCTCATCCCCTCTGAAGGAAGATAAAACTATTGGCTAACACTGCGATTGTATGCATTTAGTTCTGACTTATGCATGTATACTAAGCTTGTACATGTATATGCCTGTCCAGGCTGGCTGCTAACTTCTGACAAGCCGCTAATAATACAGCGGTATTGTTATGAAGATAGACCCCTGTCTGGGCTCCGGTCTACTCCAGTGGAAGTTAGCATGTATGTTAGGACACTGAGATGGTTATTAACACCTCTGTAAAGAATGGAAGGTTTTAAAGGTGTCTGAGGTTGTATGGATCTCAGAGTAATTATTGTGACTTCCAAAACTTGTTCTTGACTTCTGTTTAACTATATATCCATTCACAAATAGAGTGTAGCTTAAAATCAGGGGAGGGAAAAAACAGGCTATAAAGACTGCAAACAATGTGATTTGTAAATGACTAAGAGCTTTTGAGAGGTGCGTCAACGTTTTGACACAGTGAATTTAGCTAGCAGGCAGGCTTAAGAATAGGAACAAAACATGGGTAATGAAAGCTGGCAGCATTCTCCTGGCCCCAGATTTCACTGCAAATCCCAGTTCACTGAAGGTTTGCAAAGCTGGGCCAGTGTATGGCTTTTGGGTGGAAAAAAAAAATATGAAATTGATGAGCTTCATCTGGTGTTTATCTGAAACCAGACAGAACTCTGCAGTGGTCTGAAACTCTAAGTGAAATTAGTGGGTTGCAAATGGACACATCTGAGTCTAACACCAGCCAAGTCCAGTGCAAAAGTCAAAACCTTAATTGGGAGGCTCAACTTGCTTACAACAGAGGCCTGGAACTAACTGTCTGTCCTGAGACAGAGGATGGCCTTGTGGATAACTGGGTATTAGGATCCTTGGGTTCTATTTCTGGCTGTGCTGTAGGTATCTTCTGTGGCCTACTGTAAGTGTCTTAAGGTAGGTCTGCAGGGCAAACAAAGCGAAAAACAGCCCACCACAGCGGGTCTTGGAGCTTGGGTCAGCTGACTCAGGCTTGCACTCTGGGGCAAAACATAGTAGTGTAGATGTTCCCCCTCGGACTGGAGCCCAGGCTGTGAGACCTGGCTCTAGGCTAAAGGGGAACATCTACACTACTAATGTTTGCCCCTGTAGCATGAGTCTAAGTCAGTTGACCTGGGCTCCGAGACTTGCTGCTGTGTCTCTCTTGTATGGTGTGTTTTGTTTTGCAGTCTGTTTTCACCATTAGTCACATGGGGATAATATCTACTTTGCATATGGCATGAGGCAAAGTTGTTAATATTGTAAATGTTTGACGTCAATGCACAGAAGTAGCCCTTACTGATCAGGGATAAGAATATATTGTACAAAGTTGCTAGTCTTCACAACCTATCTAGTATGTCTTATGCCCCAATATTCCTAAGTACATAGTTTGATAAACACCCCTAGAATAGTAGGGCATGTCACTGTTAAGAAGTGGATTGTTTCAAAATATTCCACTAAGCTTTCTTTCCTAGTTCAAACAAATGATCCCTGTCTTATTCACTGTAGCTATCTGGAAGCATGTTGTCCTAATCCTAAATTAGAGATGGCAGAGACCTATTTGGCCCTTTAGATGGTAGGTTCTCAATGTGGGGGTTGGGATTACCTGGCCTTTCACATCTTGCCAAATGGGAGGGGGATCCCAAGTAAATTCTGGGGGAGCTGATACTCTAGTTTATCCCCTGTACTTGCAGGGCTGTTTGAAACCACAGTAGAAAGATGAGTTTGAAGGGAAAGAGAGGAAATTCCAGTATCACACTGTTAATGCGCAAGACACTTCCACGCTGACAGATGAATGTACAGGGAATATTCCTATTTTGTTTGTTCCCCTCATTCCTGACTTCCATTCTAGCAGGAGTATTTCATGATGAGCCAGTTCCTTTGGGTTCTTTTGTGCAACCTTTCTAGGTCACTGAATTGTGCTGGATTAAAAATGCTGAAGCATGCTTTTTCTAACAATTTGCAGAATGGTGTTAATCGTGGGGCATCGCTTTTCTCATATGGCTTACATTAACAGTGTAAGTAGTGTTAACCCCAAGCCACCTCCCTTTTCATGCCAATAGGCAGGTATAATGAGCTTACTGTATTTTGCCAAGTCATGGTTAGAGTTGCACATCACCACTCAGGACTTTCCGGTGTTATTCAAGAGGGCATTTCCTTTACTGGGAAATTGGTGGGGAGGGAGTAAATGAAAGTAATGTCTGTTTTCTTTTAAGCAGAGCTTCTCTGTAGCAAGGTTAAATACACTGAGATCTATGTCATGGTCAAGGGGAATGACAGTCCTAAATTGCTTCACAGTCTGATTACTAAGAGGGTGAAGAGTAACAGCCGTGTTAGTCTGTATTCGCAAAAAGAAAAAGGAGTATTTGTGGCACCTTAGAGACTAACCAATTCATTTGAGCATACGCTTTCGTGAGCTACAGCTCACTTCATCAGATGCATTCAGTGGAAAATACAGTGGGGAGATTAATAAATTTGTAAATTTTCCACTGAATGCATCCGATGAAGTGAGCTGTAGCTCACGAAAGCTTATGCTCAAATGAATTTGTTAGTCTCTAAGGTGCCACAAGGACTCTTTTTCTTTTTAAGAGGGTAAAGTTTTCTCTGATGGGTGGGGTGATGACTTGACTGTAGTACTTCACACTTAGATGGCATGCTCCGTCAGAAGATCTCGAAGCACTTTAAGGTAGGTAAATGTTACCCCCATTCTGTAGATACTGAAACTGAGGCATAGAACATAAGCAAATAACCCAAAGTCACACAGTGCCACAGCTGGGACTAGAATTCAGATTTTCAGATTCCTGGTTTTGTGCTCTACTTACAGTGGCAGGCAGTATTATCTAGAATCTCATCTCTCAAATCCTGGTGGGTTAAGAATGAAAGCTGACAACAATGAAGTGCCCAAAAAACCCAACCCTTTTTCTCTAGCAAAAGTCTACTTTAAGTGACTTGATTTATCTCTCTTAAATCACATACTTCTAATTCTATTTGCATGTTCCTTTTTCATCATCAGACATGGCTAATCTGTTACATTGCCAATTATATACATATAGTGGTCACTTGCCCACCGCTGAGGTGCAGCCACTTGTGGGGCATAACGCAACAAACTGTGATCCTCACCCTTGTGCAGCACTATCGGAAGCTGCAGTTGCTCATATAGGTCGAAAATAGGTAGGCCTTACCATTTACATGGCCAAATTATGCCTTTGTTTAGCCCATTGGGATTGCACAGGTGTAATGACAAAATTCTGTCCATGTAGGCTGCTCTTAGGCAGTGTTGCCCAGTGGCTAGAACACTGGACTGGTGCTCAGGAGACATGGGTTCTATTCCTGACTCTGCTGAGTGACCATTGGCCGCTTTCCCTTTTGTGCCTGAGTTTCCCCATCTAAAATGGGGATAATGATCCTTACCTTCTTTATAAAATGCTTTGAGAGCTACTCATGAAAAGCTCTACGTAAGAGCTAGGTATTGCGTTGAGCCATCACGCTTGCTTGAACAGCAGAATTTGGAAATTCAAGAGGCTGTCTACAGTTTCTCTCCTAAAGGTTTGATGCCACCAGGAAACTGCAGGCACTTTGCGGGAGTTGATTGGTGTCTCATTGCTGCTCCTGTGCCAGGTAAAGCCAAGTATCAAGGAAAGTGAACAGGAAGAGCCCATTTCAGCTACAGTGTGTGAAGAAATGTTCGAAGTGATGCTGCCAAGGACTTTCCCTGCCATCTGTTTCCTGGAACCTCCCATCTGCTATGATCTCTTGTTACATCTTTGATCGTAATTTTCATTGCTTAGGGTGTCACTTTTGATAGTTTAATTCAAAGCTTCCTCTCGTAAAGGTTGTTTCAGGTAGCCAGGTGTTCTGTGCTGACTTCAGTAGCAACAGTTGTGCTACAGCAAACTGCAAAAAATGAGAAGCGCTCTGTAAGAGCTGGCTGGTAAAATATTGCTTCCATCTGTAGGTCTTAGAGCTCTTTACAAAGTGGGAGGTCTGTATCATTACAAAGAAGGGAAGTAACTTGCCCGAGGACACCAAACAGACTGATGGCCGAGCCAGGAGTAAAACTGGGTCTTTTGAGTCCTGGTTCAGTGTTCTATGCACGAGACAGACTCTCCGTTCTAAGAAGAACAGGAGGACTTGTGGCACCTTAGAGACTAACCAATTTATTTGAGCATAAGCTTTCGTGAGCTACAGCTCACTCCGTTCTGTTGTTCTGCATCTGACCCCACGGACCAGCCACGCTTCTGTCCAGTGCTATACTTAGTACCTAATGGAAGGGTGATTGTGTGGTTAAGGCAGTATACTGGGACTTCGGAGATCCGAGTTTAATACCTGACAATGCCACAAACTCCCTCTGTGCCCTTGGACAAGTCACTTTGTGGGGGTCTGTTTCCCAGTCTGTAAAGTGAGGATGATGACCCTTCTCTTGTGTACTTTGATCATAACACTCCCCACCTTAAAGAGTTTATATGCCATGTGCTTGTATGTGGCCTAACACAATGGATCTTGGGTCTCCAGGTAATACTATATTACTAATAAAGCACTTGGAATCTGACTTTACTAGTGCACTGGGTAAGCATTATTCCTCTCTTTCGATGAAGAAACTGACACAGAGTTGGATTGGCTTGCCAAAGGTCTCAAAGGGAGTCCGTCAGAGCTAGAATTAGAAATCGGGAGTTTGTGTCTCAGTCCTGTGGTCTGATACAGTTTGGGAAAGTTCATGTTTTACAGGGCAAGCGAAAGCTTTCATCCTCTGAGAACCTCTTCCTTTAGTACGGATTATGTTGGGTGATCTGCTTGTCACCTGCAGTGACAGTGAAACTAGTATATTAATACAGTTGCCTGTTAAAAGCAAGAAGCTTCAAAGTACATATATACCAAGGAAGTTGCGTGGCTGGAATTCATAGGTTTCATTAAGAGGATTTGACTCTTACGGCTACAGTCTGGCTGAGTGTGTATTCCATGTCTCAGACAGTTGGAAAAACTTGACTACTGGTGACTTTCTATTGGTAATTGAAATGGTCAGTATTGCAGCAGTAATCTTAGAGACGCAGTCATAGATCGCTTGTAATAAAATGTCGTGGTTGTGACGCTAAATTTCCATCTTCTAAAAGAAATTGACTAAACATTACGTACAAGACTGATGGATTTCTCTTTATGCTTATGTAACGCTAGTGGTGAAATATAGGGGTTAACTTTGTGCAACTTCCAGGAAAACCCCTTATAAACTAACCAAATGTCTGGACAGTATTTTTTTTTCCAAGTTCTGTTATTAACTATTAAGAGGTCCTTAATCTGACATGCAATTTATTGAAGTAAATTAAGCTCTAATTATTTTGTTAATGTTATCTTTAGGTAGAAAATTAAGTACTCGTTTGATTTTTATTGCTCTACTATGAGTGTCGGTCAGTGTTCTTGGTGCCCTTGAAAATCTCTCTTAAATACACTAACAAATAAACAGCGGCATCACTTACCCCAGCTCAAGTCAAATAACCCAGTGATAAGATAGCGCAGAGTAACCTCCTCCACCACCGCTACCTAGTGCTGCCCAACACCCCTCTCCTCCATCTGCTACAGTAAATCTGATGGTCTACAGATCTCACAATGAATTTAGGGTTTCTCAAACTTTTTGTAGCGTGAACCTCTCCTCTTCCCACTGGTGCCGGAATAGTATTCCTGTGGCAGGCATAACGATTGTTTTCATGAACATGGCTAGGAGGATAACGTATCTTTAACTCTCTTTTAATGCAAAAAGAACAGGAGCACCTTATGGCACCTTGGAGACTAAGCCCACGAAAGCTTACGCTCAAATTGGTTAGTCTCTAAGGTGCCACAAGTCCTCCTGTTCTTTTTATAGATACAGACTAACACGGCTGCTACTCTGAAACCTGTCTTTGAATGCAGTTTCTCAACTGGAAATGAGGGGGCAACTCGTGACCCATCTGCTCTTTGTGGATGATGTGCGAAGTGCTCTGCAGACCACACTTTGGAATCTACTGCTTAAAAGTCGCTACTGTAGTGTATCCCCTGCTGGGTGAAATGCACCTGCTTAACCTGCAGTGCTGCTTTGATCAGCACCTGGCACTGGTGGACATCAATTGAGGACTACAGTGAAGAAATGGGTGTATCTCGGGGTTTCTCAAACCTTCGAGTATCCTGATTCTCCTGTCTGCTTCCCAATCCTGATTCGCTACCTTCCTGTCATTGAATAGCATTTGCAACACAGCTTCAGAACCACTGCTCTATTTCTATATTCCGTTAAAAGGGCAGCAATGGAAGCTCTGAGCTAGGGAGTAAGCATCTTGTGAAGGGGCTAGTGTGTAGAACTTCCATACTGTGCTATCCCCAAAGTAAAACTTGGGGGTTAAACTGGTGTATGCAGCATTGAATCACTTTTGCTTTAATAGAATAGTCACTATGGCTCTGCCTTGCATCTTTTCATAAATATCAGAAAGGGTTAAATAAAATATACATTGCAGATAAAAACTTCCTCCTTTGTGTGAAGGCCTGGGTCATGAAGCAGGAACTGAACTAATGCAATGCTTAGGGCACGACAAATCCAGAATGTGGTAGGAAGTCTGGTAGCAGACTCTCTGGCAATAGCCATGTGTTGACTGACAGCACTAGCGTGGTCATGTCTGGCTCAAAGGAGAACTTCAAAACTCTTTCTTAAAGGGTTAAAGATCTTAAACGATTAGCAATGTCTAGAATTTGGGCGGGGGAGGGTAATTAAGATAAACATTTGAATTTTTCTTCTTTCACTTGACTGCCCAGACCAAACAAATAATTGTGGGTACCACTGTGTAAGGGATTTATCAGACTCCCATTGACTTCAGTGGGTTTTAGATCAGGCATTAAATGCACCCATCAAACTGAAATATAGTGAGTCTTTATAACAGGTCGACTGTATCCATGGACTGGGCTGGTAAATGAAGGGTGTTACATAATCCAGCTAGTCCTGTACTTTGTTCATGTCCTGGCTTTCTGTAAGGAGTTCAATGGCTTGTTTTTAGCATTGCCTCCTTTGAGTAAACTGAAACCAGCTTAACTGGATAACCTTAATTGTTCTATAGGCTTTTTGCCGCTTATGCAATGAGGATTATTTTAAGTGGCTGGGATAAAACTCTCTCTCTTGATCACTTAAGGATGTGAGGTTTTTAAAGCATCTTTCGCTGACTTCACACAGGCATTTGAAAAGGTGGACCAGCCAACCTCAGTACCGAGTTGCAGTGTCTGAGGCTGTCTATGCTGCAGACTTCTGCTGGCATAGCTGCTGTGTTGGCAGGGGTCTGAAGAGTTGTGATCCCTGGCCAACATAGCTGTGCTGGGAAAAGCTCCTAGTATTAGATGCAGTTACACCAACAAAGCCACACTTCTACTGGTATAGCTTGTTGGACTTGGGGGAAGTGTATGCATGCATAAAGTGTGTGTGTGTGTGGAGGTTGTGTGAGAAATGCACTACATTGATAAAAGTGCAACTTTGCTGGTATAGCAAACTATTACGCCTAATTCCTGGTGTGGACGTGGCCTTAGATGCAAATTGCAGCTCATGGTAGTTTCCACACATCTGATTTGAGAGGTTCTGAATGCACAAGATAACTGCTGCACAACTCCTATATATTGAGGTGTGGCTAGTTGGGCTATTGCACACTTAGGATGGATCCGATCACTGTAATACAAGGAATTAATACTGCAAGAAATCATGAGAGGTGCAAAAATACAAAAAGGAACACTGAAACATCTTGGATGAGGAAGCATACACCTGTTAGTCATTTTTTTTTCTCCCTCCGTGTCCTAACCTCATGATGAGGGATAAATTAGTAGGCAACTGTGTAGCCTCTATTGCAGCTTTCTAAATGTAGAAGTATGTTCAGGTGTATCTTAGGGTTTACAGGAAGGCTCAGTCCAGATGAATGTACAGCAAATTGTTTTCCACACAGCTCTGTGGAGTTGGTGTTAAAACAGTAATTACTTGTCCAGTGCTGCAAGTGTGAAATCCAATAATGGCCCCTGCTCTCTGAAGAATTTTAGGTCTAAAAGTCGTGATTGTAGAAATCTGGTTCGAGGGGGGGAGAGAAGGGGACAGGAGGAGAGAGAAGGAGCAAGGCTTATAGTTACAAGGTTGCTTTGACAGTTCAGTACATGTCTTGCGCTCTTGAAACCTGGGCTCGCATCCCTGGCTTTGCTCTAGGCTTCCTCTGTGACTTTTGGCAAGTCACTTATATTACATGGACACAGCAAAAGTGTGTGTGTGTGTGTGTGTGTGTGTGAACCATGCAGCAGTGGGTCTCAGTGCTTGGGCCAACTGACTTGGGCTTTCAACTCCAGAACTAAAGATAGCAGTGCAGACTTTTTCTGTTTGGGCTGGAGCCTGTGTTGAGAGACCCTTCCCACGCCAGGTTTCAGAACCCGGGTTTCAGCCCGAGCGGGAGCATCTACACGCCTATTTTTTTGCCCTGCAGCATGAGCCTGGGTCTCTTGACCCAGGCGCTGAGACTCTCTGCTGTTTCTGCTGTGTAGATGTGCCCTAAGTCACTTGCGTGCAGTCACAGAAGAAGCCCTGCAGTGAGAGTCTGAATCAGTTGACTTAAGCTCTTGGACTCGCTACTGTGAGTCTTTTTGCTATGTAGACACACCCTTAATCTCATTGTACCTCAGTTTACCCATCTGTAAAATGGGGATGCTACTGCTTTTCTCCCATTCCTTGTCTTGTCTATTCAGATTATAAGGCAACTCCTGCACAGAGAGGCTTATTGTATGTACAGCACCTAACACAGTGTGTTCCTGAACTTGATTGGGGACTTCAGCTTCTACTGGAAATCAAATAATAGATAAACTGAGAATGAATTAACATGCCATTCCTCTTTGCTCCAAAACAGTGAAGGACGCTTTCTGTGGGGTGGGGAAACTTAACTTCCTTCAATAAAAGACGACTGATCAGGTACGTGCCTGCACATAGACTTCCAAGTTGATGTGACACTTAAAGAGAAAATAATGGTCTAGGTTCACTGCCATTAAGACTTCATTAATAACAATACATAGCTCTTTATAAGACCTCAAAGCACCTTACAAAGGAGATCAGAATCATTCTCCCCGTATTGCAAATGGGTAAACTGAGGCACAGAGGCAAGTGACTTGCCCATGGTCACTCAGTAGATCAGTGGCAGAGCTGAGAATGTAATGCAGGTCTCCCGAGTCCTAGTCCAGTGCACTATCCATCATATGTAGCTTATTCCTGGCTGCTCTTAGCATAAACCAATCAGAAGGAGGTAAGGTGCTTGGCATCTCACAGGGTCATGCTCTTAGTTTTAACGATCGACATTTTTTTTGCATTGTTTGACACTTGCTGCTTTGGACAGGATAGAACACACAGAGCATCACTGATAACATTGTTTCTTTCATCCGTAAACATTAATTCCTTTTTAAATCAGACTCTTCTGGATTGGACAAAGAATGCATTCTAGTCGGCGCAAAAAGCATGGACGGGAGCTGCGTGCTTGTGAACCTGTGTGACTAAAGAGGGTGTGGCACAGAAGTATTTCAAAATTCCTTTAGTGCTTTGCGTGTAGTCACATGTTTTTGTTAGTACCAATGATTGGTTGCCTTTGAAAATTGAGATGTCTTTTCATGCTTTTATTTGGCATGTGGGTTTAACTAATCAGGCTTCCCTGGTTTTCAGCCAAGGCTCATGTACTCTGGATGTACTGTTTGAGTGTTCTGAAGTTATAAAACAGATCTGGCCCAGTGAATTTCAAAACAATTGAGTCTGGATGTCAGTAATAGCTGTGGTCTAAGGCCCTGATCCAGCAATGTTTGTGTGCATACTTCACTTTAAATAGGTGATTAGCTCCATTGACTTCATTGAGAGTGTGTCTAAACAGGGAAATTGATCAGAAAAGCTGTTGTGGAATAAGATTAAGATATTGCCGAATAAATATTCCAAAATAGCTCCCCTAAAAGAACTTTTATTCTGGAGTAATTGACTCTCACTCACAAAGCAGAATAATTGTTCCGGAATAAAATCACTTGGTTCTGGAATAGTGTCTACATGGGAAACTATTCTGGAATAGTTTATTCTGCATTAGCTGTTGTGGTCGGCTTTCCCAAGTATGCAACCGTGAGGACCGCATGTGAGGCCTAATCTGCACTAGAAAAGGTTTGCTGGTGTTGCTGTTCCGGCAAAACCTATGTGTAGATGCAGTTTATAAGTTTTATATACCTGCAAAAGAACTCTAGTTGGCATGAGTTCCCTGAACAAAATAAGCTGGAAAAGTGCTCTCTTTCCCCCCCGCCCCGGTATAACTGGCTGCACAGAGCTTTGCTGCTATAAAAGTGTCACAAAAATCATACTCCTAACCGATGTTACTGCTGAAATTTAAGCATAGACCAAGCCTGTGTTAAGCTAGGCACGTGTGTTTTCAGGCCTCAAATGGCATTTAGATGCATTGACAATCATAGCAATTAAAACTCTGAGGTGGGGCAGGGGAGGGGTAAAGCTATTGGAGGTTTTGAATAAATTACTATGCCTGTTAATTCCATAGTTGTTAAAACTTTTTGTGTGTATGTAAAGAGTCTCATCAACTTGGCTTCTGACTTTCCTTTTGAACTTGCTCGGATGCTGAAGAAGTGACAGGAACAGAAAGTGAAAATGTGTCCTTATATTACATGGATAGTGGCCGTAATGTGCTAGCTCAGTGGAGCAATGTTTGGGTTGCATAACCTTCAGGGAATGTTTTTAAAATAAATAGTCATTTGGTTATTTTTAAAGAATTTCTATCAATACACTTTAGATTCTGTGAATTTTCTCTTGGAACACAGGTTTCAGAGTAGCAGCCCTGTTAGTCTGTATTCGCAAAAAGAAAAGGAGGACTAGTGGCACCTTAGAGACTAACCAATTTATTTGAGCATGAGCGTTCATGAAGTGAGCTGTAGCTCACGAACGCTTATGCTCAAATAAATTGGTTAGTCTCTAAAGTGCCACAAGTACTCCTTTTCTTCTTGGAACACAGTTATTACTTGTAATTAAATAGCTCTCAAAGCACTTTGCAAAGGCAACTAAACATATTTAAGATGGGTATTGGAAAACTGAGGCACAGGGAAGGGAAAACTCATTTCCCAAGGTCTCACAGTGAACTCGGGAGAATTACCCAGGACTCTTGAGCCCAGCCTTGCGTTTACAATTAGAGCAACTGCCACCTAGTGTCCCTTACATAGGTGGCTCTTTATGTGACTTGGCAGGACAGATGTTTTTAAAATCAACTAACGTGATTCCAAAATAGACGGGGGGGTGGCTATTTCTAGTGTCAAGTCAGTGGTGGCGTGTAGCCTCTTTGACAGAAATCATGATTTATTTTTTTTCCCTCCTGGTAAGACACTGGTTAATTCACTTTCCTTTCCCTGTCCTATCTTCAGATCGTCCTTGATTTTTTTTGTTGTTGATTTCTTCCACCACTTTGAAAAAAACAAACAAAACAAAACAAACACTGCATTTTTCAGTTAGAGCAGTGAATGCAGTTTGGTATGGGGTTGTTAAAGGAACTTGATTAAACTTCAGAAACAGTCTGGGGAGGGGGAACTTGTGTAATGCTTACTGTGCTTTGGTTCATGATCCTGCATCTGAGTCATAAATTACCACCTATGTGTGGTGGGTTTTTGTTGTTTGTTTTTGGTTGGTTTGTTTTTTGGACTTTAGTCAAATGTTGTCTCTTTGGCATTCATTCAGGTTTTCCACTGGATAGAATTAGCACCCTCTTGTGCCCAGCAAGTCTTAGAGGGTCAAATTGTTTTATAACCGGCAAAGGGCTAGCTGAATTCTAGAAGCTTTTGCAGGAAGCAGGAGAAGTTCTGACATGCTTTGTAACTAGATGCTTAAGCCCTTTTTTCTTTAGCTATGGATTCGACTGAGCATGGTGCAAAGTGTTTGCTGATCTAATAGAGGCATGTTTTATGGCATCATTAAAGGCTTGCTACCTAATCTCTGATTTTTATTAGGTAGTCTGTTCTCTGCATGATTGCTTTAGAGCATATGACTACACATGGCCAGGGAGGAAGCATAATGGTTAAGGCACTTGAGAGATGTGAATTTGATTCCTGTCTCTAATGCAGACTCCCAGCTTGGTCTTGCGCAAGGCATTTAGTTTTTTCCTGCTCTGGTTCCCTATCTGTAAAATGGGGATAACGCTTCCCTGTCTCCGGAGGTGGTGAGGACAAACACTTCAATGATTATGAGACATTTGGATTCTGCAGCAGTAGGGGCTATAGAAATACTTAGATACACCCATCTTCTTTGTGGTGTGCAGAAAGGAGAGTGTTACAGAAGGGCAATGACTAAAACCGCAAGCCTGTCTCTGGTAGTTCTCTTCCCCCTCTCCCCCCAAGCAAGTTAGGGTGGTAGTCCCTGTTGTTGATAGGTTGATTGCTGTGCTTAGACCTACTGGATTCACTTAATAGGCCCGACAGTTGCAAGTCATCAGCTGTAAATTAGCTTCTGTCCATTAACAAATGTAATTCCTGTGTTGTTGCTTTTTTAGGGGGGTGTACTGCAAATAAAAGAATGTGCAGGGGACTCGCTTCATGTGCCTTGTATCGTCCTTTAATCGGTAGTTCTGTGTAAATGGGGTTTACTGTACTGGGTTGGCAAAAAGCAGATTGACAGCCTGCTATTCTATTTGGGTATTATATGGGCAAGCAGGGACATGGGTGGCTCATGCAGTCTAACACTTAGCACCTAGACGGAATGGAAATGCAAGCCAGGAAATGCATTTAAATTGCTAAATAAGCCTGGACATTGCCCTTGAGGGCCCTGGCCAGTGGAATTGAAGGAGTGTTCTTTAGTGGTTAGAGTAGGGGACTGAATTTGGATGACTGGGTTTTTCCTCCCCACTCAGTTGCTTTGACAGCATGGACGATTCACATTCTGTCACCTGTGAGGTAGGTGAAGGGATGTTCTCAGGTATTAGTAATAGTGTGTAAAGCGTTCATGTCCAGGAGTAAAAAGTGGCATAGGAGTGCTTAGTGGCTGCAAATGTCTAAGCTAAGAGCTGCTTTTTCCAGACGTAATGGATACAGTGGAGAGAAGCTTTTTTAATAATCATTTTCTGCTTATCACTGGCTTCCAGGCTGTTAATACCTATGCAGCTTTGAGCAGGAAAGCTTTCACCTCCTGATTTGCAGTGCTATGAGCATCTTGTAAGTACACTTCCAATGCGTTCTGCTTTAGGTACAATAGAAACCCTTCTACTTTCAGACTAATACTACAACTTTGCCTTTTCTCTGACCTTCTGAACCATTCCCTGACGAGGAGTGCCACTCTTACTCCTTCAGTTTAGTCTCGCCTGTAAAACAGCTGCGTTTGAATTCAGTGTTTTAAGACAGATGCAATATTGTTACGCTGCTGTGTCAATTGTAGATATTGTCTTGGTGCTGTAAAGTACCAGGACCGTATTTCTTAGTGCGGGTATTCTCCAGGGCTCTGAGCTTGCAAACACACATCTGAGGGAGGCTGTGTCTATATTACCAGCGCTACAATGCTCACTGCAGTGACTGAGGAGGCTTTTCCGTCGTTATAGTCAATCCGCATCCTCGAGAATCAGTAGCTAGGTTGATAGAAGAACTCTTCAGTCTATCAACCTAGCAGTATCTACTCTGGGGCTTAGGTTGGCTTTACCGTGTCTCTCGGGGGTGAATTTTTCATGCCCCTGACTTATATAGTTGGCTGACGTAAGTTTTAGGTGCCGATCAGGCCTAGCTTTGTGGAAGTGAGAAGCTCCATATTTGGAGGGAGGTTAAAATGAGGACGTCAGTGACCACATCAGGGTATGTCTTATGCAATCTTCGTAAAACAGAAGATGTAGTAATAGTGTGTGACAGTTCTGTGCAGTCGGATGGTATCTCGAGCAGAATGCACTAAAATACTTCTCAGATCCCTACATCTACCAAAGCAAGTTTATAAACTTACTTGGTATTATAGTGGAGGCTGTTAACTATTAAAAGGTCAGAAAAGGACTCTCTTCTGTGTCTATGAGAGCTGAGCTGGACAAAGGTGGGGTAATTTTGTATTTTGAAAGTGTCTTAATCTCTTCTATAACACCTTTTTTATTCGAAGGCCCTCCTGCATAGTTACTCAGGCTTTGTCTACACTACACAGCGTTTACTGACATGGCCGTGTCATTAAAAGTCGGGCAGTGTAAATGCTGTTTGTCAGCACTTTTGCTGACAAAATACTTCCGCCCCCTACGAGCGGGATTCGTGTTGTCCGCTCCTGCCGATAGGGATCCGTTTACACTGCCACTTTCCACAGCAAAACTTTTGTCTTTCAGGGGGGCTTTTTAAGCATTTGTGAATGACAAAAGTTTTGTCGTTCAGTTGGCAGCGTAGACCAAGCTTTAGGGCAGGGGTGGCCAACCTGTGGCTCTGGAGCCCCATGCGGCTTTTCTGAAGTTAATATGCGGCGCCTTGTCTAGGCACCGACTCCGGGGCTGGAGTTACAGGCACCAACTTTCCAATGTGCTGGGGGGTGCTCACTGCTCAACCCCTGGCTCTGCCACAGGCCCAGCCCCGACTCCACCCCTTCCTGCCCTGAGCCGGCCATGCCCTTGCTCCTCTCCCTCCCCACCAGCGCCTCCTGCATGCCATGAAACAGCTGATCAGGAGGCGTTGGGGGGCTGCTGATGCATTACTGTGGCTCTTTGGCAATGTACATTGGTAAATTCTGGCGCCTTCTTGGGGTGGCCAACCTCAGCCTTACTTTAGGGCCTCAGCTCTGAAAACACTTAAGTTGTGGATGTGTGAGAGGAGGTGTTCTGTTTTTTTTCAAAAGCTTAAATAATGCCTTCATTGAGTGGCCAAGCACGTACCCTATAGCTGTAATACTTTCCGTGGAGTGTGTTGGATCAAAGGCGTTCCTCAACATCCAGATCCCGTGTCCTCTGGTCAAAACAGACACTGTGGTATCTTGTCCTCTTAAATGGTCTGTCGGGGGAAAGCGGCAACACTGGAAAACTCGGCTAGTGAGATTAAGGAGATAAGAAGTCTGCTGTCTAAGGTTAGGAAGGTGGGTAAACTTTCCATGGAACTTCTGTAGACCCTCCTCATTGAGTGGTCAAAAAATGGTTCCTGTAGGGCCACAGTTCTGTCTTCTGGTGCAGCTGTGTAGCACTGCTTACCAGTCCCTTCTCATCCAGATAAATTAGGCCTCTCTAGAGATCTGCTTTTCTTGCTTACAAAATGGAAAGCCTCTTTCTCTTCTTCCAAGGGGCCTCACCTTTTGACAACCTTCTCAAATTACATTTTTTGGGGGGCTGACAGAAAACATGACTGTTTTAGAGGCATGGAATGTTACAGGCTTATCACCAATTACAAAGTGCGCTGTGCTGTTGATGATGATATAACTCTGAGCATTTCTGCATGAGAGTCCTCACTCTGCAGAAGAGGAGAAGAAAATATGGAAGTTTTTGCAGATTCTGGTAAGCAGCCAATACAATGTGTTAACACACGCTCTATTAGATTGCCGAAAGAGTTGCACAAACTCTCTGCAAGTTCTCGCTATTTTCCCCCACCCTGCTGGAGAATTTACTTTCAGTAATTTCTGCTACACGTGACTCTCAAGATCAGTTTTAATTGCCTTAGTAAACAGCATCTGCCAGGAAATGACCAAACAATCACTAAAACCAGGCTGAGATGTGGAATGGGGAAATGGTGTATGGGTTATAACAGGAACAAATTAAAGGCTCAATCAGTCATTCCTTGCTCAACCCGAACTCCCTTAGTGAGGAAGTTGGCAAACTTGCTGTCTCTGAACTCGCCCCACTTGTATGTTCGTGCTTTGAATATATGACCACTGAATTATAACCTCCCGACATAGACATGCTGAGAATATTTTAAACACTTGGTTGTCACTATGGAGTCTTGGACGTAATGCAGTGTAGTCTAGCTGGCCTAAGAGCGTTAATACGTTCCATTGTCCTAGAACTTTGGAAGAGACTGGTTCCTGGGCTCTGTGCCAACGGAGGTGTGCTTTTCTTTTGTGAAAGAGCCCCAAGGGCTTAGGCTGTAGCAGCCCCTGCTGGCATGAGGCTGGAATGTCTGCAGCGTTGCTATGCATCGCACAAACTGTTACTTGGTGTGCCCTTCATCAGAAGAAATCTGCTGCCTGCTTGAGTTCCCTACTACACAGGGAAGGAGAGGTGGAGATGGGGAAGCTGTGCATCCGTTACCCTTGGGGATTGCAGTTCTTTAACAAGCTGCAGCTGCTAAGGACTTAACAGAGAAGTCCTTGTCTTGAGGTTAGCATAAGCGAAGGCATCATGGTGTGTTCTGTAATTTTTAAATGTCAGTGATGGATTATGAGACGCAAACTGGAGCGTGTGCCTTCTGAGTTTCTAAACTGGGCTTCGCAGCTTTGGCATCTTTGAGCGCAGCTTTGGCAATTGCTGAATGTTTTAGATTTTCTCAGTACTGCAGGCTAAGGATTAATGTGGCACAATCTGGAGATGTCAGAGCTCCGCATAACAGAATTATTCACGTCTCTAACCAGGGACGCGCATGTTGGCTCGCAGGGGCCTTGCAGCGCTTTAGGACGATTGGCACACCTTGTTCTCCTGAAGACAGCTAATTAAAGTCCTCTTCCTCTTCTTACAGACCCGAATGCAGAGTTTACAGCCAGATCCCAAAGCCCAGTACAAGAGCGTGTATGGGGCCCTGAAGAAGATTATTCACACTGAAGGCTTCTGGAGGCCTTTACGAGGAATTAACGTCACCGTGCTGGGGGCTGGCCCTGCCCATGCAATGTATTTTGCCTGCTATGAAAAAATGAAAAGGACTTTAAGTGACATTATTCACCACGGAGGAAATAGCCACCTGGCCAATGGTATTTTGCAACTGTTTGCAATTAATTACCTGTCTCTTGCCTGCTTCCTGCTTTTACAGTGGCCTGGCATCCTTGTGTCTACTCTGTTGCTTTGGGAAGAACTTGACACTGGCTTTGATTTGTTGCATTCAGCCTGGTGTTGCACAGACACTTGAAGTGTACATGTATTTGGGGGCGGTGGAGAAACATGAGATGCAAAGCCTACTTCCAAGTTTCCAAGGGCTCAGCAGCCAGCAGGTTCCATTAGGACACTTTTATGGCCAGGCTTCCAAAAGTGCTCTGCATCCACCGTGCCAAGCTCTTCTTGACAAGCTGGCCCCTTCCTTTGGTGCTTTATATAGTGGCTGAGCTGCTCAGAAAATCCGGCCTCTAGAGTGTGTTAACTGGCACGGTGGGCCTTTGCTGCGTTAGGGCTAACCAAACATAACGCTCCAGAATTGCAACATAGGATATGTCTGCACAGCAGCTGGAAGGTGCAATGCCCAGCTCAGGTAGACGTTACACGGGTGAGCTAGTGCTCCCGAAATGACTGTGTGGTAGCGGTGGCATGGACGGTGGCTCGGGCTAGCCACCTGAATACAGCCCCTTCCGAGACTCGAGAACCTTCTTGCTTGGCTAGCCCAAGTCGCCACCGGTGCCATCACAGCCTTGCACCATTTTTAATGCGCTAGCTGAAGTGGCCCTGACATGTCTGTGTATACCTGAGCTTGGAATTCCATCTCCCAGCTGTTTAGACGTTCCCATAGAGAACAGACTGGCTTTGAAACAAGCTTTCCTGTTGTAGGCTTCTGCTTTTGAGTGGGTTTCATCTTTCCCCTACTGGGTAAGAGGAATAGAAATGGCTTATTAGAACTTCTATGAGGAGCAGCTTCTTAAAAGGGGATGCTGGCATAAATATATTTGTGTGTATGTATGTGTGGGTTTTTTAATACATAGGCACACAGCCCAGTTGCAGTGTTGAGAACATAAGTTTCCCTTTTTAATGCACAGCGCCTTATTTGGCCAGACAGCGTCTCTGTTAGAGGTACTGCTGGCCACCAAAATGTCGTCTTCCTTCTACCAAAAATTTCTGCCACGCTGCAAACCGTGGGAAGAATGCTCTGTCTCAATCAGAAGTTAGTCTGGATGTAGGAATCACTGGGGGAAACCCTCTGGCCTGTTACGCAGGTCAAACTATAGGACCATGATAGTCCCGCCTGGCCTTAACCTGTGAAAGCTTGAGTGGAATTTGTTCATCTTAGTCCCACAATGGGTGCATTAGTCCCAACCTATTGTCATAGCATGTCATTAATTTTGAGATGGTCTTGAAACTGAACACGGTGTCGAACGTTACATGTCCAGATGGACCAAGGTTCAGTGATGACAGATGCTTCTAACACTTAAAAATCTAACACCATAGCAGCGTGATGAATGCATTTGTAGTTTAAAAAAATCGGGGCTTTGTTCTTGCTGTGCTGACGTAGGGTTTCTTGGGTTTCCATGCAGTACTCAAAGCAGTGACTGTGACTGACGGCCAGTTGCATCTGTCTGTCATTTCTGCAGCGGAGCCGATCTGCACTAAATCTTTCATTAAACTGCTTGATAAAAGGCCCTCTCTACACAGAGGGTTTTGCCAATGTAGCTATATTAACAAAACCATCTAGTTTGGGCACTTAATAGTATAAAAATGCTTATACCAGAATAGCTTATGCAGGTTCCCGTGACCATCATGAACTGTACTGGTGTAGCTGTGCCCACACTAGAGGGTTCTATTGGCATACTTATGTTGATTAGGAGTGTTGGTTGGTTGTTCTTCCACACCCTTAACAGACATTGCTTTGCCAGTACCACTTAAGTATAGGCCAGGACTTAATGTTTTTTGCTTAACGACTCCTTTAAAGTCATGTGCTCTTATTTCTGACATTTATTTGCCGAAACTGTACAAGCTTTCAGTAGCAACAGTGGAAATTTAAGTTAAATGCTGAGGACAAGGAGAACTGACTTGAAAAGCCATTCGGGCAATGGAGAAATTGGCTAAGGGAGGCTCTGGAAATCTAGTTACGCTTGAACTGAAGCTCATCTACCAGTGCTAATTAAGGAATCTGTAAGGCCTTAAATACACTAGAGATTACATTAAACTAAGTAAACTTTAAAAATCAGTCTAGGTAAATTGATGCAAATTCCCGGTTAAAAACACCTTTAAACCAGTGTTAACCTTGTTTATGAGTGTAGCTTGGATGTCTTTACACTGATCTAGTTAAACTGGGGCAGTTTGCTAGCCTAGGCGAAGCCTGCATCCATTCTGTCATACGGAAACAGGATGGACTACGTGACTCACCATATTGACCCAACTCCAGTGGCCGGCACATTAAGTTGTAGCAGATGTCCCTTCCAGCCCATTCTACGGATGGATTTTATCACACTTCCATGAAGAGCTCAGGACTGTTAATTTGAGAATATACTGTGGGAGCAGAGGCTGTTGCGTAACTTTATGCACTGCATGTCTCGAATTGTGACTTAACACTGGCCTAGGTTAACCTACAGAAGCTGTCCAGAATTGTATTGTGAAGGGAACTCTTCTGTTTTGCAGGGATAGCTGGGAGCATGGCCACATTGCTCCATGATGCAGTAATGAATCCGGCTGAAGGTAATGTCCTTTATTGTAAGTGGAAGTGGAGTTAAATTGGGGGAAGAAAGTAAGTTGCTTGGAAACTCACCAGTTGAGTAGTGTGTAACTACTACTCTCTTTCACTGACTGTGAGCTAAGGGTCACGGTAAACTTGTGCAAAGAAACTCTGATCGCTTCAGTTGAAATGGATGGAACTTCTCAGTTGCGTGGATTCTAAGCACATTTTCTCCTAACATACATATATAAAATATGAGGAATAAAGTTAATCCTCCATTTGAATATTGACATTTTTATCCGATTCTCTGAGCCAGCTGTTGAAGGGCAAAACGTTCTGAATACCCTTTTGGCTCTCATGTTTGTGTGTGGTTTTTTTTTTTTGAGTGTTTTTTAAAAAGCCTCCCTAAATCTATAGCTTCTTATATATTGTGTAGCCAGAGATCAGAAAAACAAAAACCAGTGTGTGCTGCAAATGTCATCCAGGCTTAAGTGGAAATTCTGCTCATAAGCAGCATGGTACCCTTCTGAAGGCAGAATATCATCTTGGGGAAATTCTAATAAAGTTATTGGTAATTATTCATTCTCTAAACAAAATATTTAAAGCCCTCATGCTATGGTGCTGAGCACACTATATACACTTGGGTAGAATGCCTGTTGGTTTCTGTGTGGCTTTCCTTGGTGTGCATCCTTTTTAAATCAATGGGAAGACGTCTGGGGTGAAATTCTAGCTCCTTTGGAGTCTATGGGGCGATGATGTCACCCCAAAGTTCCAGAGTCTTCCGAGTGTCTCAGCTGCACAAAGTTGCAGTGTAACTACTGGCCGGAGCCCATAACTTGCAGTGTTGCATGCAAAATGCACTCTGTATTTGCAAGCAAACAGACATTATCCACCAAAAATATCCCAGCAGTCCTCATTTCGCTCTGTGTGGCTTAACACTCACTACTGCATGTTTATCAGTGAACTGCTGTTGAAGTGTATGTTCTTGATATGCTGTGGCCTTCATGTGTTTGATTTCTAAGTGCTTTAAGAACCCTCCCATCATTTTCCACAATGTACACTTGAAGGAAAAGTTTTTTTCCTTAAGGGAAAAATATTTATAGCATCAGATTTCTCTATATTTATTGGAACTGTCTGAGGAATTTTTTTTGCAAAAACTCAAATTCCTCTCTCCCCCTCTCCCCCCCCCAATAGAAATGTTTGAAAATGAAACCTTTCCAATCTGCTTTGTTGTTGGTTAAAAACAACCTCTTTGAAGAGGTAACATCACAGTGGCTAATTAGAGCACAGGCCCACAAGCCAAGCGCTTGTGAGTTGCACCCCTAGCTCTGCCACTGAGTCTCTCTACGGCCTTGGACCAAGTCACTTAACACACAGTTGTGCTTCCATTGCTGTAACATGGGTGTTGCTATGGTGAGTCTTGCAACTGGCTTCTAAAGAAGCAGGATCAGCCTCTTACATGTGTCCCTGTTGTCTCTGAAATGATCTTTGCCTTCCTGAGGAACTGAGAGTTCTCTCCGGTATGGGGAAGCTCTGTGAAAGGGTGAAGTGTGTAGCTTTTTGTTTAAAGACTTGATGAGGATGATTTTCACTTACGAAAAGATCCAATAGATGCTTCTATCTGCAGCATTATCCACTTAGGGTGCTCCCCACTGCTGTAGGGAAGGTTTGCAATGCTTGTGAATTGGGAGCATAGCTCGAGGTTGAGATGATGATTACAAAAGATCTTGTGTCTAACTTGTTTATCTTTTATCCCATTGGCTGCCTGTCCATCCTGTCTGGTGCCACGTGACCTCCCGCGGCCGCTACCGAATCAGTGGTGAAGCAGCGGATGCAGATGTACAACTCCCCTTACAAAACAGTCTTGGAGTGCATACGAGCAGTGTATAGGACTGAAGGACTGGCTGCCTTCTACCGGAGTTATACCACGCAGCTCACCATGAACATCCCCTTCCAAGCCATTCACTTCATCACGTATGAGCTCATGCAGGAGCAAATCAACCCCCGCCGGGAGTACAACCCCCGCTCGCACGTCCTCTCCGGTGCCATCGCGGGAGCTGTGGCTGCCGCTGCCACCACACCCCTTGACGTCTGCAAGACGTTGCTCAACACTCAGGAAAACATGGCCTTGAGTTCAGTGAACATCAGTGGGCACCTCTCCGGAATGGCCAATGCTTTCAGGACAGTTTATCAGCTGGGCGGTATCCCCGGGTATTTCCGAGGGGTGCAGGCTCGTGTCATTTACCAGATGCCTTCAACTGCCATCGCGTGGTCGGTGTATGAATTCTTTAAGTACTTCCTCACGAAGCACAAGCTGGAAAAAAGAGCTCCTTATTGAAAGATTTGACTAGAGCGAGCCTAAGGTTCAGATGACATTTTTGTAAACTCTGAGGGACTTGCTAGTGTTGTGAAACATGCAAGATTTCTTGTGGATTCACAATTGAATTTCACTTTTCTGTCGTTGGTGGGGAGAGGAATTAAGTGGTCATTGGCGAAATTTGGCACCCTGTTTGCTAGAATCAAATGGTCTAAAGACTTTTTTTAATATATTTATAGCTTTCAAGAAGTGAAATTACTATTTTTTTTTTTTTTCCCCTCTGGATAAGCTCTAAGATGTAGTGTTACCACTTCACCAGAAAACTTAGACTGCACAGGGGGAAAAAAATAGTATTGTGAGATATTTTACAGCAAAGAAATTAAATATCCTGTCACTGAACAAACTTTATATATGACCTAATATAAAATAGATGGATAATGTTTATCCTTTATTTTTCTATGTAGAAATTTTGTTTTAATAGTAGTACAGCTGGAAGTTGAGCTGTTTATAGAAGGAAAAAAAAAAAGCTGAATTCTTCCATCATGATATGTAAGAACCAAAGCATTTATTTTTATTTTTATTTTTTTAAATAGCCAGAATGGCTTTAATCATAGCATTTAACCCAAAACAGTGGCCAGGATTTTCATATGTCCGTATGTAAGCTGCCTCCAGTTTTATGGCGTCCACTTGACACCTTAAAGGAGCCCGACTTTTTGAAAGTGCTGAGCACATGCTCTCTGAAAATGGTCTGTTTGAGGGTTCTCAAGTTGGGCAGCGAAAACCCCTGGTTGCTCTTGGAAAAACCTTAGTTTAATTGTTACACCTGTAGCTGACTTACGATTGTACTTGAAAGATGAGTATTTTTGGCAAACTTATTTTAAAGGTACAGTTTGTGGCGTTTTAATAGATAATAGGTTTCATTACTCTTATTTATTCATAATCTTATTTTCCACTAACGCCTCACTCCTGCTTACACATGAGTAACTGTGCAGGACTCGTACTCGTTTACATACAGAATGTTACTCTGCTCCTGCACGCTTTTATACACAAAAGTATCGGTTTACAGTTCTATAAGACAACTCACCTTGAATTGTAAGAGTTGCATACTGACCACAAGGAAACTGTCAATCACAGTGCAAAAAAAGCTCTTGAAAAGTGAAACCTTAAACAGGAGAACAGCAGAATCAAAACCATTTTTATAAAGCAAAGCCAACAAACAGCAGCTGTTTGTTGTCCGATTGGTATGTATAAATGAAGTGTCCTAAAACCTAAAGTTTAGTGGATTTTAGGGCTTTGGGGACTTCATTTGCTGCTATGAAATCCGATGCTTTATTTCATGCTTCTGTAGTAAAGAACTCCGTGTGTTCAAAAAAGCACATTGGACCCTCAGTTCTCTTTTTATGGGCTTTTTTGCAAGCGACGTTTGTGGATGGCTCCACTGAGCCTCCATACCTCACCTTCTTACAATGTGATGTTGAATCCAGTGTTTACCAAGTACAGCTCCTGCGCTTCAGGCAAGGAAAACCATTGACTGCTCTCCCCAAATTAAACTGACCACTTTTGCAAATATAGTGTTTGAATTTTAAATATCTAATATTTGACCCAAGTTATCTAATTTAGGTGCAATAATATTGTGGAAGATGAAAAGGTTTTGCTGATCTAAAGAGCAAAAGCTGAACTTGATGCTGAATTTATTAACTAATAGCCAGTTGGCTACCTAGTTGGGACTAGGTGGCTAACATTACAATCGATGAAAAACCTAGCAGGATTTTTCTGGTTTTAGAAGTGTAACTGAATAGTAGCCCCCCTTTGAAGGGACATCAGTGTGAAAAGGTTGATTCTACCTGAAACTGTCCACCTACTAGTGAAACAACCAACATTTAAACTTTCCTAAAACGGATACTGCAGCAGACAGTATTTCTCTGTTTGCTTGTTTTTTGCATTTGACAGCTTTGTACAAGATCATTTTTGCTGTGTGAAAAACCCATTCAAAAAATACAGGAGAAACAGCAATGTGGAAGAATCATTTTAAAAAAAATTATGATCCAAAAGCTGGCTGAGGGTCTGGGAGAACATATAGGACCTGAAGCTACTTTTTTGAGTTGACTAGATTGGAAGTTGGTATTCCTCTAACCCCAAATTAAGTCTTGATCGTGCACCTTGTACCAATGACTTACAGGTACATTTTTCTGCTCACCTGAAAGAGGTGAAAAAGCTTTACCATGTCTAACGTTTGCATTTAATTTTTTAACATTGAGTTTTTCATTTAAAGTACAGCTTAGTCTGTATCTATCTAATAATGAAAAGTCACTGTAAAATTGGGGAATTTCACTAAGGCCTGAGTGAGACAAATTGGAAGTCAGGTCCTTCACTGTATGGTGGCTTTCATGTGATCTTACTTTAGCATTACACTAAGTTTGGCTAATTACTTTGGTTGACCAATATTTATTTGGGGAAGTTAAATCACTACAAGAAATACTTCTCTAGTGAATGTACATGCAACTTGTGTAAATTTTTCTTTACAAGTGATAAGGAATTATGGAACATTCTTTTCATGTCTATTGCTATCCCTTACATTCAATTAACTTTTTTCCTTTTTTTGACAAGCTTAGTTTTTATTTAGCTTTTCGAAGTGCAGAATTTGTAACCTCTGCCTATTGTGAGCATGGTATTGACACTAGAAAGCATTCATGCTCATCTTTGTACCAAGAGCTTGGTGTGAAAGCAGATGCAAGCTTGGCAGGGTTTTTAGCCTGAGGTTTTCAAAGGATTTGGAAGACTGTTTAGACGGCTTTCAAAAATCTCATTCCTAACATTTAATGAAAAGTGAGTGGAGCTGGGGGCATGCTGAGTATATGGAAGAATCTTGTTAAGAGTATGCTGAATACAAATCTGATATGGGTTGGTCACAAACCAGCCAAAATACAGACTAGGTAAATTTTCTGAAATGTAGGCTTCAGACTTCTGTGAAGGCTTTTAAGGTTCGTTAGATCAGACTTCAATGCGAATACTTTTTGTCTGCTTGAATTTTTGATAGGTGACCATTTAATGGGCAAGCAACATTCAAGAAGTATTCCTCAGTTCTTAGCACTTGAAAGTAATTGGTGAGTGTGTGTGTGTGGGGTATTTAGAAACTAGTAAACATTTAGATTGAAGTATGTCAGTTATGGTATAATAACAAGTAAACTTTATAGTCCAAGGACCTTCCTCTCCATATCTTCCAGCTGCAAAACATTAATCCCTGTAGTGAGGTGAATGTTGATGGTGCAGATTCAAATAGAGGTGGGTACTTCACTTGTTCAGGCCCCTTTAAAAATTCCATGTATCCCCACCTTGTTCAACAGAATAAGGGTGGATTTGCACCTATTCAGTTATTTGGCAAAAC
The DNA here is from genome assembly GCF_965140295.1 of Lepidochelys olivacea. Classification (NCBI taxonomy): domain Eukaryota; kingdom Metazoa; phylum Chordata; order Testudines; family Cheloniidae; genus Lepidochelys; species Lepidochelys olivacea. Next base: position 6,731,850 of record NC_140436.1, read on the forward strand.
TTTCACTACTGTTACTGCAGAGAGAAGGATACGGTGATGTGAAAGTGAGCTGGGATTCTCTCCTGGCTCATGTATTGCAACCTTTTGTGCTGATGAAGCAAGCCAGAGCCCAGCTTGACATTCACAGTCCTGGGGGAGGTTGTAGAGCTGCTAGCTAGAAAGAAAACTCTCTAATATTGCAGGGCGGAATTCCCCTGGAAAATCATGTGGCCCTCCTGCTGTCTCAAATGCCTTGTTTAGACCTTCTTGGAGCATAAGGCTTCTTTTTTTATTATTCATTGCAACTCAGGTTTGATGCTAATTGAACAAAGTTTCTTGCCTTCGAATAAGACCAGCTAGAACAGCCTGTTTCCAGCATGAACTTCCTTTGGTGTGTAGAAGTCAACCTCTGTAGCAACCTGCATAAATTCTGGCAAACATTTCCTTTCTATTGACTTCTCAACATTAATCCTTTTGACGACTTCACCCTGGACAACCTGCAGATAGAGCCTGATCCTATGTCCTTGGAGGCCAATGGAAAGCTTCCACGGCCCTCAGGTGCAAGATCAGATGCAAGGGGCCAGATTTGCCAAGGGCTCAGTGCCTAAAGTGCGTGCCAAACTCTTTCAGAAGAGTTGAGTTTCTGTTTCGGTACCAATGGGGGTGGGGGAAGGAAACTTGCTTCAAGAGCTTGCACAGCAGGTGCTGATCTCTGCTGAAAGTCGGGACTGTTCTCGTGGGATCTCCCACTTGTTGAGCGCTTACAAAAATCTAGCCGCTTAAGTCCTATGTAAGTTTCTGAGTATTTGGAAAATGTGGGTGGTGAGCATTTGAAAACCTAGCCCCTTAACTCTGGGCAATATTCTCTATTATGTAATCAAACATGGACCAATAACTTCAGCTTGGAATGGAGCCCTCTTGGAACCATGTCCAGTTTCTCCTCTTGTGGTACTTCATTAAAATTTAATGCTTGTTTATCAACTCCAGTGTTGACCTGCTGGATCTCCAATTTAAAAGGATCCCAACCAAAGCCGTGTTGGGCTGCATCTCATGTAGGTTGCAACTTTAAAAAATACATTCAATATTCTGCCAATAACGTTCTGTTGACATTTTAAAACCAACTTTGTGTGTGAAACAGATGTATTGCTGCTTTGTGGCTGCAACAAACGCACATTTTTTAAGGGGGAGGATGAGTGTTAAAATTTATTGTTTAAGTTGATGTTTTAAAATTGCAGTTTTTTTAAATTCAACATTGTCCGTCTTTTTAAGAGAACATACATATATTTAATAATGCAGAAAATTTGGCTTCTGAAATGCTGCTACAGTTATAACACTGGAGCTCAAGGAAATAAAAAGTGTTTGATCTTTGTCCTCGTCAGACTCGTGCTTGATTTGTTTTAATTTAACTTTTATGTGGTAGTCGTACCTGGAAGCCTCAACACCCTGTTGTGCTAGGCATTAGGCAAACACTGTAAATGGCAGTTCTTTTCCGGAGCATGGAAAGATGCTCCAGCAGGTAGGGGTGATGGCCTATCATTTGGGAGAACCAGGTTCAATTCCCTTCTCTGCCACGGACTTCCTTTGTGATCCTTGGGCAAGTCATGTAACTTCTCTGTGCCTCTATTCCACATCTGTAAAATAGTCACAGTGGCCCTTCCCTACCTCACCCGAGTGTTGAGGATAAATATATCCAAGATTGTAAGGGCATCAGATACGAAGGTAATGGAAGTCGGAAAAATACCATAGACGAGGCCTGCAGTCTAAAACACGACCTCATACCCACATGGGTTGGAACAGAGAAGTAACTGACCTAGGATGACTTGGCACAGATCAGCGGGTGGGTAAAAATTGTCCCTATGAGTAGCAGTAGCAATCTTGCTGGTCTTATGGAAGAAGACATTTGTGCAACATTATATAGTAACCCTTAGGTAGCCAAAGCCTTAAGGATTTACTGGGTCTTGGGGGTAGATGGGAGGCAGTGGCTACTGAAAGGCAAGGACCAGCACAGAACGCTTGAGCCAGTCCCAACATGCGTTCCCTGCTTGGATCAGTGATCTACACATGTCCCCATAACTTGTCCTGGTCGGGATGCAAGGTAGTGATAGACTGTGGGTCATAGTGAAATGAAGAAACCTCATCCTGGCATCTGTTAGCAGAGCAGGAAGCTGAGAGATGGGCAAGTAACACAAGGGTTCTTTCTGCCTTGGAGGGATGGTGCCTTTTAGCACCTGTTGGGAGGGGATGCCTAGAGAAGAGGGTTGGAAGGGTCTCCATGGAAGGAGGAGGCAGGGCGGGGAGGGAAAGGTTGAAATTTCACCTGGCTCTCATCCCTTCCCCATTAAACCTCAAGGTAAAAATACTTTGTCATAGTATTTAAAAGTTGAGTTAGGATCAATTGTAAACCTCTACTGCAAATCCAGGACTACCCTTTCAATGGCTACAATTCCTAGTCCGGGAGGCATTTGTTGAAGCATTCCTGCTAGGCATGGGTTAGTTTGGGAGATGCACAAGTCCAAAAGCTCCAGAATTTTTGCCTTGCTTGTTCCTGTAGCAAATCATGATGGGTTTTTTTTTTTTCTTCCCAATGTGGAATTTAAAATCCTTCACTAGCTAAAAGGAAGCCTGTTACAGACAGAACTTCACCGAGAACACACATTCTATTTTATGGAAGATGCTTCTGATTAGGAACGAAAACTCCAAAACTTGGTTGATTTGAAACCATCTGGAATATGAGTCAAAATTAGCAATTAAGAGAATTTTAGAAAACTTTTTTCTTTTAAAATGGCATTTCATTCTGAAAATGTTGAAACGGAATGTTGGAACAACTTCTTCTCCCCCCCCCCCCCCAAAAAAAAAAACTGACAAAACTTCTAGTTTGATTGGGCAATGCTTTACACTGGCTTGCCCTGGGAGAAATAACTACACAAGGTGCAAGTAGCAAGGAATCAGGTGCACAGATTATCTTTTGTTGAGGAGAATTGCTATGCAGGTCTACCTTCTTGCTGCCTGTGCCATTGCTTTCTTCACAGGATTTCCCCTCATGCCCCTTCTCAAAGAAACAACAGTAATATTTGGAGTTAAACTCATAAACCAGGTTGATCATTGCCAGTTTGAAATTAGGTGAAACAGTGTTCGTCCCTAATTTGTACATTCAGAATTAGCAAATCCTGTTGTATAGTTTAAAAGTTATGATAATACTAGGGCAATGCCGGTGGAAATTATTCCTGTTTTATCTTTATTTTGGAAATAAAATTGGTATTGTCAGCTGCTGCTGCTCAAGAATGATAAGTCTAGAAGCCCAAAAGCAAGGGGGCCTCTTTTAAAAAAAAAAAAAAAAAAACCAAAAAAAAAACCCACCCATCTTGGGGCTTTTGCCTTTTGGTTTCTGAGCAAGCTTTTCTTTGCCATTCTGAGGGCTAGAAACTTCCTTTTGAAATGAAAGCTGGGATATTCTTATATTCACATCTGTTCAAGAAGTGCATCTTTTAGAGAGAAAAAAAATAAACCACCAATTATTACTAGGCTTCCACACCCTAAAATTAAGGTAGTTACTAAATCTGCACTGTAACTTCTTGTTCCTCTAGGTAAGAGACAGGAGCTTTTACACTCCTATTGCTTGCCACAAGGTGGCATCTTGCTGTCATTCTTGGTTTCAAGTTATTTATGCATCTAAAGAGAGCAGTTCAGTCTCCAACTTTCTTAGAGACACAAGGTGGGTGAGGTAATATCTCTTATTGGACCAACTTCTGTTGGTGAAAGAGACAATTTTTCGAGCTACACAGAGCTAGTGTTTAGAGCCAGTATGCTACAGTGTTCTGTGAGTGCCCTTCAACTTCCTTAGAGGTCTGAGATGAAAATCTGCTTTGGTCCTGCAGATGTTTGCATCTAAACTGGAATAATATCTGAGCACATTTTGCATGTGCAGGGAAACCTTCAGATTCCTGGCTGGCAGTGAGTCTGGTACAGAGCTAGGAACTGATCCCTGACCCTCTTCACAACCATCCTTCCTCCTTAGGCTGTCTGGGCAGGTAGGCAAACCTGGCTTTCTTTGCCCTCCTCCGCAAATAAGCTTTGAGATCATTCTTGTCCCCAGAGATGTGCACAGTGTATCCTGGCTGACTCTTGTCACATGAGTGTATCCCAGCCAACCAAGGTACCTTAGGCCATTATTTTTGGCTTATACCTTGCTTCCAGGACTGTTGGAAGGCAGAATGACTTGAAGTACCCAAGGAGTGCATTAACCCTTAGAAATGCACTGACTGCAGAGTGACACGACTATTATGAAATAGGAATTACAAATAACAAACTGGGATACAAAAGCAGCTTTGTCTTTGGCCCTGAAGCTATGTCAGAATCCATTGGAAATGCATGCAGGAGGGCTGCTTCACTGCAGAACTTCTATTGACATAGACCTGTGTATATAAAGATCAAGGATAATCTGTAACTCTAAGAATGTATGACTAGGGTTTAGCATTCTGGCTGATTGTATCATTATTTCATCAGATCGTGCAAACTAACGAGGCTGGTAGAACATAGGAATGGCCACACTGGATCGAACCACAATCCAGCATCCTATCTCTGACAGTGACCAATGAGTTGTGCAAATTGGGCACTGCGTGAGCTCCATTTCAAGTGGTTTTTGAGTTTGCCTCATTTCATTTTAATGGAGTGGGTCAATAGATGGATGGGAGACCTCCCCGGCCTGCAGCAAAGGGGTTGTTGGTAGATCAGGAAGGGGATGCTGAATCCTCTGGTTCAGTGTTGAAATGATGACCAAGTATGATGCGGTTCTGGTCTGCTAGAGGAGTTGCCTTCCAATGAGATCTAAAACCAAGGTCTTGGCACTAAAGGCAAGAAAGGACCCCATGGCACGTTTTGCAAAAGTAACCCTCGTGGCCTGTCTGAATTGTCTCCGGTTCTGATGACCTAAATTCTTCCTGCATCGTCAGTGGCACCTGTTCTCCTGTCCATCTTCTCTAGCAAAGTCCAACTTGGCAGGGTCACATAGTGCTTGCTCCAAATGTAGTAAGAAAAATAAGTTAACTATTGAGACACATTTTAAACACAGCCATCCTTCTTCACAGCAGGACTATGCATTCTTTAGTGGAAGCACAAACTCCAGTCTGCAGAGAGCTACAGCTTAGCTTCTCTGAGGGATTCACCTGGGAACCATCTCATATAATTCTGACAAGGAGATCAAGGGTAATTTGTTTCCTTTCAGTTTTGGCTGGAATATGGCAGGTTTGAAACGAGTGCTAATCCTGAGGGTATGCATGTTCCAGCGGTAAAAGGTGTGAATTTCACGGTGCACTGTGCTGCAATGAGGAGAGATACCCAAGACCGAAAGATTAATTTTTTATTGTCACATGTAGAGTTCTTTGAAAGACAGTAATTCTCTCCTACCCACCAAACGTGTCAAGTTTGTAATGCTAAAAAACAAGAACGTGGTCAATGTCTGAATTCAGTTTTGATGTACATGGTTGACAATATACAAGATATACTATGTGAAGATTACTGCTAACTTTTGGTCTGTCAGCAAGTCGTCTATGCATTTTGCTATTGATTTTACATTGAAGGTACTCAGATCGTAGGGCAATAAGCTACAGTATAAACCACAAAGCAAGACAGATCAATCGCCAGCAAGCATCAGCAGTCTCACCAGCTTGTGCACGGGGAAGTGAGTGTTCAGAACCCTGGCCCATGTAGACTCATAGGATACGTCTACACTGGGGCTGGGAGGTGTGATTCCCAGCCAGGCTCGACAGGCTTGGGCTAGGGCAGTTAGAGCTCGTGTGCTTCATAACGGCAGCATGAATGTTGGGGCACAGGGGCCAGCCTGAGCTGTCACCAGTGCCTCGATCGACACGCTACTATTTTGAGTGCGCTCGCTCGAACGGAGCTACCACGAGTCTGTCTACATGGGCTGGAAATTGCACTCCTCAGCTCCAGTGTAGCTGTTCCCACAGAAATTAGTGATGGAAAAGTGCTCTAGACCCATTTGCCCCACACCAGCGGTTCTCAACCGGGGCTCCGCGGCCCCTTGGGATCCACGAGCCCTTTCAGGGGGGTCACAGAACTCTGCTGCTGAAACCTGGTGCTCCGAGTCCTGGCGTGTTTCTCCCTCCCCCACCCCCACCCCAGGGTTGAAGCCAGGAGTGGCGTGGGACTGAAACCCCAAACCTCCCTCCCCTGCAGCGTGGGCTAAAGCCCTGAGCTCCCCCTGAAGCTGGGAGCAATGCGGGGCTGAAACCCCAAGCTCCCCTTGAAGCCAGGAGCGCCGGGGCTTCACTGGCAGAAATCTTGAGCCCATGGACAGAATTGAGGGGGCACAAGGGTGTTTCTCCCCAAAACTGCAGTGCCTTACCCAGAGTTGGACAGTCCTGGGGGCAGCTCTACCCCCTCTCCCTCGGCCCCGCTCTGGCCCCACCCTCTGGCCAGATCCTAGGCAGGAAGACAAAGCCAGGCAGTGAGGGGCCGCTGCTCCTCTGGCTGGTGGTGCCATGGAGTGGGCAGCCCTGGCATCCCCCCGTCTGCTGGTGCCTCAGGTTGCGGCCGTTCCTCAGCTCCCAGCCCCCTTTGACTGCTCATGCGGCCGGTCAGAGCTGCCCAGGCAGCTCTGGGCCCAGCAGAGTCTGCGGGGAGCAGCCACCGGCTACAGCCCCAGACAGGTGGGTGGCCTGATGAGGCGAGTCAGGGGGTGGAGGTGGTGCTCCCTGCCTGGACCCCACTGTGCAGAGCTTGCCAGAGCCTTGCTGGCCCTTGCCCCCTGCCCCCAATAGAAGTCAAACTACACCTATGACCAACGGTCCCACCCCTGGCCTGGAGCCCCCCCAGAGTTTTTCTAGCCTTCTAAAGGGGGCTTCAGAAAGAAAAAAGTTGAGATCCCCCGCCCTACCCTACTGTTTTGTCTTGTGTTCTTGTAAGTGGCTCCTATAAAAAGGCTTCCGTCTTTTCCTGTAGCCCACAAAAGCTTATGCTCAAATAAATTTGTTAGTCTCTAAGGTGCCACAAGTCCTCCTGTTCTTTTTGCAAATACAGACCAACACGGCTGCTACTCTGAAACCTATCTTTTCCTGTGGGACACTATTCCTTCAACCCAATAAATATGGTTAGAACGATGATGTCTCGAGTATTTGGCCTTGCTTTCCCTTTTCTTATTTCTCTCCCTTTGGCCATGCTTCACGATGATGTGGACTGGAATGAGAGCTGCATGAGTGCTGAAAAGCATTTCCCGGTGACGTTTGGCGAGCCTTTTAAACTAATTTGCTTCAGTTGTGTTTGTGTTTGGTTTTGTGATTATTATTGGCATGTGAGTTCAACTGGCAAGAATTTTTTCCTGTTGTTACCTAATGTTAAATGCGTGAGGAACTCAATGCCACTGGATATGGTGTGTTAGCTAACATTCAGGGTTTGATGGCTATCAAGAGAAGAATTAAGTGTCAATTACTGCAAGATCAAACTTGTTCACCCGTTGTGACTGAATATAATCATCTGGGGCTAGGTTTATAATTTGAAATCAGTGCACCAGCAACTGGAAATTAACATCCACCCACATTCTACTACCCTTGGTCTATAACCCCATCATTTCCCAGCGCTAACTCAGTAGTGCACACGATAGGATTGGTAACATTGCATAACTTCTCCACCGCAGGAATCATGAGGAAAATTCTGTGGACTGTGGTTTGCAAGAAGTCAGAGTAGATGATCTTTAATGATCTCTTCTGGCCTTAAAATCTTTTGGCCAGAGTCTCAATTACCTCCTTTGTGCTGCTCAGATAATGGAAAGGGGCCTTACCGTGGGAATAAATGATCAGAGCACTGTAAAGGGGCATTCATGTAAATGAGAATCATTCCTGGGAAATATACAATAATATCTGCAAAAACAAAGAGGCGTCCACAGGGTTTTAGCCCACGAAAGCTTATGCCCAAATAAATTTGTTAATCTCTAAGGTGCCACAAGGACTCCTTGTTGTTTTTGCTGATGCACACTACCACGACTACTACTCTGAAACCTGTCACAATAATATCTAGCTCTCTCTGTCAGTAGCTCTCAAAGCACTTTTCAGAGGAGGTCAGTATAATTGTCCTCATTTTACAGAGCGGGAAACTGAGGCACAGAGCGGGGCAGTGACTTGCCCAAGGTTACCTAGCAGGCCAGGGGCAGAGCTGGGACTAGAACCCAGGTGTCCTAAGGCCCAGATAGGTACTCTGTCCACTAGGCAATACTGCCCCCCCGCCCCCCAGCAAGAGTTCTAGATGAAGGATTAAAACAAATATTTGCCTTCTGAGAAAAATTGCCCCTCTAACAATCCTTTGCCCTTCTGTAGTGCTTCTTCTCTCAGGGTTTCAAAGCATTTAACAGACATTGGCATATTTCCTTTGACTTCAGTCGATCTATGCTGATTGACACCAGCACAGTATCAGGTCCATTACGGTAGTTAGCCTCAACCCTCAGGTAGGTAAATGTTACCCATTTGGAGAAAGTTAGAGAAGGGAAGGTACTTGCCCAAATCAAGGACAGGGCTGAAATAGAATGCAGCTCCTCTGACAGTCCGTGAACAAAGCTAAGGAGAAACCCAGGTCTCCGGATTCTCACTCTACTGCTTTTACACTAGCTCTGTCCTTCCTTCTCTAAGTCTGACTATCTCTAAACCTAAAATGTGCAGGGTGTATCCTCTCTTGCAGCAACTGGCCAATCTTAGCGAAGAGCTTTGCAGATGACAGGTGCCACATTAGTGTGCATTGAGATACCTGTGAGAGCAGGCCTGGCCAGCTGTTTGGAGTGCCCCATCCGCAGAAAAGAGCTACTTCCTGAAAAGGATTTGAGAGTGCCATTCTCTCTGTGTAGAGAAGGTGACAATGGTTTTAGCATCCTCCGAGGTCTCGTGTTTAAAGATGCCATGCACAGGTTGAGAGGCAGCCTGGCCTTGTGGATAGGGCACTGGACCCAGAAGACCTGGGTCCTCCCCTTGGCTCTCTTACTCACCTGCGGTGTGACTTCAGGCCAGTCACTTCCCCTCTATTTCCCCACCTGAGGATGATGATGATGATGATATCCTCCTTTGTAAAGTGTTTGGAGATCTTTGAACCAGAAGCACCAACTGTTATTGTTGCAGAGGTAACCTGATGCCCCGCGTGGCAAGGTGCCCCAGAAACTGTCTGATGTGGATGTCATGCATCCAAAGCCAAAAGAGGGAGAGTAAAGAAAGCACAGTAGTCAGGGCAGGAACTAAAAGGGTGTCTTACTCTGAATTAGTCACAGGGAGCTTTAGCCAGAAGCTTTAGCCAGAAGCACCTAACTCCCACTGAGGATCTGAGCCTTACAGACTATACTAGAGAACACTGGAGCGGACATGTGTCTATCTATGGTACTTCTATAGCCCCCTTTCTTGTAGGAACTGAACATCTCACAACCCTCTGTAATGTATTTATCCTTACAACACCCCGGTGAGGCAGGGTGGTGGTGTTATCCCCATTGTACAGATGAGGAAGTGAGGCACAGAATGGGTAAGTGACTTGCCCAAGGTCACACAGTGAGTATATGAAATGAATGGCAAAGCACAGAATTGAATCCAGGTTTCCTACATGCCAGGCCAGGGCCGTAGCCACTGCACCGTGTTTCCGCCTTAGCAGTGATGACTATACTGTAGGGAGTAAACATCATTCTGGAGATTAAACTTTGGGGGATCTTGCATTAGAGGAGGTGAGATATTGTATTCAAAAGCATGGCTCAGATCAGTTTTTAGTGGACAGGCGTCTACCTCGCCTTGCTGGCATTGCCTAGCCCCTTGGCTGGCAGTCGCAGAAGGGCGGCCAGTGACCATGGAGACTCTGTCTGGAGTTGATCCCTCCAGGTCAGATGCACTGGAGGTGCTGTGGTGGGAAGTTTGAACTGCTACTGCCCCTGTGGGCCTGGTTCCATGAATATCCAGAGGATTTTGGGCCGCAGGAGAATCAGTCTGCTGTAGCCTTTCACCAGCACTGAAATTCCTCACGAAGCTGTCCTGCAGGAGACAAACTCCTGACCAAGGGGGTGCCAAGTCTGACTCGCGTAGCAGAGCTGCTGCCCTGCATCCCAGTTTGAGACCAGGCCGTCATAACCCTTGAGAGCCTGCCCGTGGGTTGCTAAGGCACTGGGGAGAGGGTAATCAATTAAATCCTGCCCTGGTGCCTGGCTGCCTGCAATTGACATGCACGTTACTCCACATAACACTGTGCCGAGTGACAGTGGTCAGGCTGCGAGACCTTACCCAGATCCACAGTACAAAGGCATCCTACCCAACCACCCTGGGCCTTGATTAGCATTTATATTCCGAGGCAAGGGACACCTTGCCAATTGACATGCTAAATGCACCATTCGGGGGACAGGACGCCTGCTGGAAATGAGACTCGGTTGAGTAGTGAAGCCTCGAAGCAACGCACTCAATGTGCAGCTATCCAGTGTGCCTGTTTGCAAAACCTCCATTGCCACAGTGCAGTTACGAGCACGCTGGCCAGCCTCCAGCGGGGGATTTAGAACAGCCTGGCAAAGCTGAATGGAAGCAAAACACAATGGGGCTCTCGGAAGCAGGAGGTGATGAATGAATGATACATGCCAGACCCCCAGATAGCACGTGCCAAGAAGGAAGGAAGCAGGGAGAAGGGTAGGTTTTCAGTGGCAGCTCTGGGTCCTGGGTGGGAGTTGTCAGCCAAGCTTTAGTGCAGATGAAGAAGAGGTGGACAGACTTAACGCAGTGCCAGCAGGCTCCACTCCGAAAGCTAGCAACAGGAAGGGTTAGGGGGGAGCCAGGCTGTGCATAATAATCATAGACAATTTGTTATCAGGAGCTCTCCCAGCAGTTTACAAAGGAGGTCAGTATCATTGTGCCCATTTTACAGATGGGGAAACTGAGGCAGAGAGCAGCAAAGTCACACAGTAGGCTAAGGGTAGAACCAGGAATAGAACCTGGGTTTCCTGAGTCCTAAGCCAGGGCTCTATCCACTAGGCAACACTGCCTCAATGGCTATACTTCTTTGTGAGTGCGAGACATTGATTTAAATCATGTCCATCAATAGCCACGTGAGGCCTCCATTCAGGACAGCACTTATACACAGGTTTAAATCCGTCCCTATTCACAATAGCACATACACACTTTAAGCTTATTCTTAAGTCTCATTGGCATCAATGGAGACTCAGATACATGCTTAAAGTTAAGCGTATGCTTAAGCACTGTCCTGTATAGGGATGTTTTCCTGAATTGGGGGTCTATGTGCCCATGTAATAAATGGATGCAAAGCATTAAGTTCAGAGTAGAAGAACCATCCTAAAGCAAATGGTCTGGACAAAGGGCAATTCCCAGGGGCCTCTGACAAGCCTCCCCCCTTCCCCGCTCACATGCCAGTTAAATATGGATTGATCCCTAATTATTACCAAAAAAGCAATGAAAATAGTGTCGGGGTAGCAAATATGAAGAACAAGAAGGAGGAAAGGTCAGCAGGGCCTCTGGAGATTTATTGGCCCAATTGAAATCCTCGCCCAATTGAAGTCAATAGTAATAATCCCATGGACTTCAATAGGGTTGGGACATCTCCCCTAGGTTTTAAGGTCAGAAAGACCTATGGCCACCTAGCCTGACCTCTTGCACGATTCACCACTGGCTCTCTTACAGACTCGTGTGGGAGCTGAAACAAATGTGATGACCCCTCTTGTGCTTCCTTTTCCACGTTTGTAAATCAGGGATAAAACATTTCCCTAACTCCCAGAGGGGTGGCGACTCTACATGCATTGGTGTCGGGAAGGCACTTGGATACTATGATGAGGGGGCCATGGAAGTAGGCACCTAACCCTGCCAAAGAAAACAAGACTTTCATCACACCCTAAAACCATCCCGCAGCCTCCTCCCGGAAAGTGTCCCATGGCTGAGGATCCCTGAGGAAGTCTTGCCCCCAGCGTTCTTGGGAAGGACAACAGACCTCCCCAAGCTGATCACAAGCACTGGGCAGGTTGTGGAGTGAAAGGTATTTAGTTATCAAGTATTCATTATTACTATTTATTATTAGTAATGTATTTGTTCTGTGGTTGAGCCTAGAAGCCCCATCCATGGACCCGGACCCCATTGTGCTCGGTGCTGTACAAACCCAGAACAAATATATGGCCCTTGCCCCAATGTGCTTACAGTTTAAACTCATGCTGTGTTGAGGGCCAGCTCAAGGACTGTGTACTCCTTAAGCCTTCCAAATAGGAGTTATATGATGCATAGGACTCATGCTTGTCCTGATGGGTTAAGTGCATCTGGCCAGCTCTGATATTTTACGTGGTGCACAACTTTTTTGCTGGCCTCTGTGTACTTGGGGTAAGTTTCACCTTTAGTGAAAAGCCAAGACGATGCACCAGCGCACGGGTGTTCTGAGATCTAGAAGAGACCGGTTTGTTTGACTGATGTGTTTACCAAAAGGAGATTGAATGATAAAGTTGTTATGTATGTTCGGTAAAATGTTCTATATCAGTTTTCATCATAGAATAAATATTTAATCTTTGCTCCCTTCTGCCCCCTTGTAGCAAATGTGTGTGCAGGTCTGAAAGTTGAGACACACATTGGAAGGCAACGTGGATTGTTTATTTGCAGATTTGTGGGTGGAGAGTGTCTGAATTTCCTGATATTGATGGTCATTGGAGGGGGCTTCATTTTTTAGGTATCAAAGACATTTCACACCTGCATATTTTTATACAACATAATATTTTCATCTATCTGTCTTACATACGGGGAGTGGAAAATGAACCCTACATTTAAGTTACTTAACACTTTCCATAAGAAGACAGTCTTGCAACTCTAACACCTTCATGGTTTGCAACAGGCCTCTGAAATTCTATAGGAAGAAAGAGAAGTGCCTTTTCTCAAATAGATATATAGATAAATAAATATAGATAGATAAACTCCCCTCTCATTAATATCAATATATTGGAGGACAGTTTTGTGTTCTGTTGGTTGCATAATTTTATTTGGTTTTGGAATTAATAATGGGTGCTTAGAGTCCTGGTTAGATACCCCCTCTTTAATTTTGTATCAACCTAAATATACATGAGAGAGAGCACAAGCTGCTTTATTAATTTCTGATTTTAAAATGTGCATCTCCATTTGCTTTAGAGCAGGGGTGGGCAAAATACGGCCCGCGGTCCAGATCCGGCCCATCTAACATTTCTGTCTGGCCCGCCAGGCTCTTTGGCTGCCCCCTCGCGATCTCCAGGCCGCTAAAAGTCCCACGGTGCAGTGGGGCGCTCAGGCAGGCTGCACGCCTGTTGTGGCCCCACGCTGCTCTCGGAAGCGGACAGCTGCTGCTGGCATAGCTCTGCGCACCCCTGGCAGGGGCGGGAGGTGGCTCTGCGCACTGCCCCCAGCACCTTCCTCACAGCTCCCATTGGGCGGAAACCTGCAGGGGTGGTGCTTGCAGGCACAGGCAGGGCACGGAGACCCACTGCCCCTCTCACCCCAAGGGGCACGCAGAGACGTGCCAGCAGCAGCCGGCCGCAGCCACTTCCGGGAGCGGCGGGGGCCACGGCAGGCAGGCAGCCTGCCTGAGCCCTGCTGTGCCGCTGGCTGGGAGCCACCTGTAGTTAGCGCCTCCCTGCCAGAGCTTGCATCTCACACGCCAACCCCCTGCCCCAGGTCAGAACCCCCTCCTACACCCAAACTCCCTCCCAGATCCCGCACCCCCTCCTACACCCCAACCCTCTGCACCAGCCTGGATCTCCCTCCTGCACCAAACTCTCTCCCAGAGTCCACACCCCTCACGTTCTCCTGCACCCCAACACTCTGCACCAGCCCAGAGCTCCCTCCTATGCCCAAATTCCCTCCCTCCATTAATATAGTAGAAATGTGCAGGCCAGGACAACTTACCAAAATTCATGGAGTGGCCCCCCTGCTAAAGTTATTGCCCACCCCTGCTCCAGAGTCTAGATGCATGCATGCTAAAATGACTCTGCAAAACACAATTACAAATGGTCAGTAGTTGCATTGCTGATGTCAGTAGGTCTGATGTACACCAGCCTAACACAACAGAATGCCTCTGGATAGACACAGCTGTGGCTGATAACCCAATCAAGCCCAAAGGAACTATGCCTGGGTGAAACTCACTTCAGGGCAGGGCCTATGTGCCAATTAAGACCTTCTTGTGTGAGTTTAAATGAATCTAAAGTGTGCAAATAGGGGTAAATTTCACCTAGAAAGAACAATGATACATCTGGTAGTAATTGTGTGTAGGTTTGGTTCCTAGCTTACAACAAAGTATTAAGCTTTTTTGCCTAGATCTACAAACAGTCTCCTACCCCGCTCCTTTCTCAAAAGTCTCAACAGGGCTTGCAATATATTAACTGACTCTAGGCCTAATCTCACTCACACCTGTGCAACCCCAGAGTAACTCCATGCTAATAAGCAGAGTTACCCCAGTGTAAAACTGGCATGAGAGGAGATTCAAGCTCATTGCAAGGCATCCCTCAGCAGAGGTGTTTTTCTGGTAGCTACTCCTTTCCATTGAGGAGAAAGAAATGGCCGCAGCCCTAAAATAGCCATTTTGCATCTAGGTGCAGCAGAGTGCATTAGCTTTCCTTCTAGCTGGTGAGTGATTTTGATTTTTTTTATGTTTTCCCCTTTCTCTCCTCCCTATGAGGGTGGCATAGGTCTTTGCAATATGCTCATCTGATAATGAGTCTTGGTGGCACAGAGCAAACCAAGGGGCTCGTGGCTTCAGAGTAACACACAGAAGACAGGCCATAAAATGCCCTTCTTTTAAAAACGTTGCTGTAGCACTCCTGAAGATTGCTGCGTGGCTAGTCCTGCAGGTCAAAGCCGTCTGTCGAGCCACACAAGGGAGCTAAGTTAAAACACTGTGAATTTTAACATCCTGAGAAATTGATGCTTTTGCTCTTAACATTCGAAGTGTGGTTTTATTTAAAAAAATGAGGGGGAAATGTTGAGGTGTTTCTTTTCCTGCACGCTTCGTGCAATTGCATCCCATAATGGTGCATATGGAGAAGAGAATTTTATTGCTATAGGGTAAAAAGAAAAGGAGGACTTGTGGCACCTTAGAGACTAACCAATTTATTTGAGCGGCTCTGTAGCTCACGAAAGCTTATGCTCAAATAAATTGGTTAGTCTCTAAACCCTGGGAATGTGTAATTGTTGCTATAAAATCTATCTAAAGTGTGTCTAATTAACCGGTGCTCTGTCGGTGACTGGAAGTCACTAATTTTTTTAGTCTTGCTGGAGACTTGGACAATCTGAAAAAATGTCCCATTTTCCTGGCATCAACCTGGATTGTTAATTGTCGATTGTAAATTCCTCTAGATGGTAGCATTGCTGTACTGGACCCTGATAAACAGGATTAGACCACTATATAGATAAGAATATCCAGAGTTATAATGGTAAACATAAAAAAAAAAACCCCAAGGATTGCAGTCATCAGACACAAGTCTGGTGCTGTTCCTCTGCACAAGGCTGAAATTCAGCTCATTTTACCAGTCATTCTTTTTTTGCGGGGGCGGGAAGAAGGGAGGATGTGAAGAAAATAATTTATAAATAAAAATAACAAACTCTCACAGAGGTGATATATCAAGTTCTTTATCTGACAAGTGCTACGATCTACAGTCAAAATGTACACCAGGGCCTTTTTGAGCAAATTCTTTTTTCCCCTCCTTGCAAAGACTGTATGTTCCAAAAACATTTATTTACGTAATGGCTCCTTTGGAACCATTACAGATTATTGTGTAAATATCTTTCTAAGGTATTTTAAAATGCATCTGATTTACCCAATGGACCGTAGCAGCTCCTTCAATGACAAGGCTCTCTTTTAGTAAAAAAAAAATCGGCAGGGCTTTGGGTTAATACCTTCTCTGTTTAGTGTTCTGTCATTGTAAAGAAGTCGTGGGCTGTTACCAGAAAGTAAACTCCCTTCCACAGTGCCATGCATGTACAGTAAGCTTCCTGGTTGGTATGTTTCCCACTGGGCTGAAGTCCACACCACCACTGAAATTAGCAGTATTTGGCCTCCTTGCTGGCAGCTTCAGCAGAGAGGACTTGGATTGGATTGGGGGAAGCGGAGTGAGCTCCTCTTTCCTGCTGAGAGGTGGCCCCAGCTGGACAGGGTGGGGGCATGTTGGCAGAGCAGTATGGGGGAAGTGTGTATTTGCTACTGTCTATACTGAACTTATTCTGTCGATAAACCAAGCTTGTCTAGCTGGTGGCTCAGCATTCTGGATGGAGCATTGTATCTAACCAAAGTCACTTTTATGCCCAGATCTTCAAAGGTATTTAGGTGCCTAACTTCCATTGATTTTAATGGGAGTTAGGAGCCTAAATACCTTTGAGGATCTGGGGCTTAGTCTTTCTGTGCCACAGTTCCCCATCTGAAAACTGGGGATAATATCATTGCCCTACCGCACAGGGGGGTTGTGAGGGTAAATACATTAAAGACTGTGAGGCACTCAGATAGATACAACAGAGGTGGATGCCTTATCAATACCTAAGATAGATAGGAGGAAGGAGTTTAAAGAGTAAAACAACTAATTATTAACAACTCCAAGTCCAATACAATCCATTTGCACAAGTGAAGGGTGAAATGACTGTCCCACAGGTGGCAAAACTGGATGATGATGTGGGGAGAGCACTAAAGTCCCTTGGTGGATCTGGGTCTAACTTTTTTTTCACACTTCTGTTGTGTTCCTTTTCCATTTCTAGGGATGGTGCTACATATCGCTGGTTTAGGGATCCTGGGCCATGCACCAGATCCTGCTGGCTTCCTTCCCTAAGCGAGGGTGGGTTTGGGAGAATTAAAAGAAGCTTAGTTAGGCGGTTCTCTAATTATGCATGTGGGAAAAAGTTGTCGTGTGATTAGTTAACATTTAGATTTACAGATATCCCTTTCCTTTAACAAGTCTCTTTGCACATATTTAGAAACAGCACGCTCTCGCGCTCTCTCTCTCTCTCTCTCTCTCTCTCTTTTACATTTTAGCTTCTCTGGTACATTTAGCTGCCGTTCCTTGACATTTCTAAGGATGGCACTACTTATCAAACCCAGGGTTGTGAGTTCAATCCTTGAGGAGGTCATTTAGGGATCTGGGGCAAAAATTGGGGATTGGTCCTGCTTTGAGCAGGGAGTTGGACTAGATGACCTCCTGAGGTCCCTTCCAACCCTGATAGTCTAGGATTCTATCAGACACTGGTTCGGGTGCTCAGGGCCATCAAAACCTTTCATTTTGATGATTTTGAAACATTTCATTTAGATTTTGATTTTTTTAAAAATGTTTTTTACCTTTTTGAAAGATAAATTTGGAACCACGAAACTCAACTTTCCATTTTGAAAATGTCAATTTATTTTTTGGAAAATGTTTGAATCAGGAGGTTTGTTGAGACGGGCCCGTCCCTACAAACTGGTTTGGTTTCGATAATCCAGCATTTTCCAAAGAAAAAAACACTGCCTGAAAATTCCTGACTAGCTGTAGTTACAGTCATGCATTCTACGCGTAAGATGCTACCATTCTAATTTGCTAGTTTCAAACCCACTTTGCACAGGGAAATTAAGACACAAGGTGCAGAGCAATGGAGCATCATTTTGGGCTAGATATTCTCAGTGAAAGGTGTTGTTGTGTTGTTAATATTTATATTACCATAATGCCTAGGAAGCCTAGCCACGGACAGTATCCCATTGTGCTAGGTGCTGTACAAACATAACAAAAAGATGCTCCCTGCCTGCAAAGAACTTACAATCTATGCCTAAGACAAGACAATACAGACAAAAGTACAAGGAAACACTGAGGATATTGACATGGATGGTCTGTTTCTTAGTGTGTTAGTGCACGGTACATGTAAAATACAACCAGCCTGATTTGGTAGCATTTTACACTGACTTTGCACTACTGAAAAAGATTGTATTAGATGCAGGGCAAAAGAGTCGGGTATTATATCCTTGTTCTGTCCTTGCTAATAAGAGAATGCAACATGGAACTGAGTGGAGCCATGAGGCAGGGGAATTAAAAGATCCATGTACCTTTTGTTGCGAAAGAATTGTCATCCACCCTTGACTGATCACACATCTACATCACGTGCTGTACCAGTTTATGGACATGTACAACCATTCCTGTCCCGGGCTGCCAATGTTCTATCAATTGGATTTTTATTACTTTATGTCATTTGATCAATCCAGGATCTGAGCAGTATTTGTTCACCGCATGTGATTATCATCTAGTTTGTTTCATTGTTTGTTTCTCATCAAATATTATTCCGGCACTAAAGGAAATTTTAATGTAAAGGCAAATATGTCCCCTTCTTTCCCCTCCCTCCCCCTTGAAATTGCATTAAGCCATGTGTTTACCTTGGATGACAAGATACTGCGTACAGAGTATGAAAAGTTTTTTTTTCCAGACACACCTGCAACCTGCTCTCTTATTCTGTCGTCTGGGAGAATGAAAACATATATTTGGCTATGCAGATTTCTGTTTACAAGACAGAGGGTCAGGCTGCAGAACAACAAAATGGCACAAAGGGCCAGGTGCTGCTTCTAGTTAAACCGGAGTAACTCCACTGTACTTCTGAAACTTTGAGTAGACGGCCCAGCGATGTGTCAGAACAGAGGGGAAGGTATCAATGATGCTTTTCTGGAAAGAAGATGGAAATAATCCAACAAAGGTGAAACTCCTCCCTTTGCAGAGGACCAGCCCAAAGTCCCTATGCATCATTAACACCCTCCTTAGAGGGCTTGAGGGACACACATGGCGCACACTGGCCTTATACCGAATATCTGCACGGGGTTGAATTTCACCCTATGAGGAGATGGAGGTTTGCTGGCAGAGTAACTTACCTTTGGTAAAAAGAACAGGAGGACTTGTGGCACCTTAGAGACTAACAAATTTATTTGAGCATAAGCTTTTGTGAGCTACAGCTCGCTTCATCGGTGCTGGTCTTATTTTTTCTAGCTGGCTCTAGCGTCTACCTCACTAAAACATGGTCTTCCCCTCCACCCCAATAGTATCCTCTAGGAGACTCAGCAGAGAGAGTGCCCGTGACTGAATGAAGTATGGAGAGTGAACTCTCCTCTCATCCCTTTAGAGGTTCTTGGTGGACAAGTGTGTGTGTTGGGTGGTGGAGGGGAACGTGCATCCTGTACCTGGTCAATGGACAAGCAGAGGACGTCATAGGGGGCTGGTCCTGTGCTCCCTTTCACCAGGTTTATACGAGTTTAGCTCTGAGAATCAGGTCTTATGTATTTATTTATCTATTTTTAAGCAAACTTTAATGCTGCTGTCTGGGTGCTCTTAAAAACACACTTGAGCTATAGCAATATGGCAACTTGCACCCGCTGGCCCTACGACTCCAGAGATGTCAATGTAGCACTTTTTACCAGCAGGAGCATGCTCTGTTCCAGAACTATTGGGGTCAGGCCCTAATTTCACTAAGATCAGGAGGATTTTTCCCATAGAGTTGGGATTGTTTTTTGGAGAAGGGACCCTTGTGAGAAGTAACAACAGTGGGTGTGAGTCAGGTGAGAATGAAACAAGGACTACTTTGAAATTGGGTTCGGCCCTCGTAAGGCCTTTGGGCCGGATTGAGTCTAGACTGTTATGTGGATGTAAATCCACAGTCGTTCCAATGAAGCTGGTCCAGTGAGAGAGAGAGAGAGAGAGAGCAAGCCAGAGCTGCAGAACCTGGGAGAACTGGAGAGCAGACTTCACTACGGACATCTTGCACATCTCAGTTACTGTTGTCAGGGCTCAGACTGCACTGAGTTGTTGACAAGAACTTACTTTTTATTTTTATGGCTCCTGTCATGTTTTCCAGGCAATCTCTAATTCTGACAGATGTGAAGGTGACCTTGAAAACATGAACGGATGTGATGATGCAAGCCTGAATTTGCAGGCAGCCTGAAACAATAACCTTTACATGCCCCATTCAACCCAACAAAGTGTTGACACGGATGCTTAATGAGGATCCTTTAAATGTACCACCTCTATTTATCTCCCCAGCCTGTGCTCAGGTAGCACTTTAAATAAACTTACAATGATGAGATCAGAATCTGGCCCTATGTGTGTGTCTCTAAGGGGTCTGAGAGGAAAAGATCGAAGTGTCAGATTCATCCCTAGTTCAAAACCATTGATTTGAGTCTACTATAGCCTAGAATCCATTTGAGGGAGTGCCTCTTGGCATGTCCTCACAGCAAAAGCTGGGCATAACCTACCGAAGCGAGCTTGACTCTAGCTAGTGCAGGTAACAATAGTAGCAAAGATAGCGCAACATGGGATTCAATGTGACTAATACAAGCCTGGACCCTTGTTATGTGCTTGGCTAACTAGCCCACCCACACTGAAGCCCATGCTGTGCTGTCTTCACTGCTATCGCTACCTAAGCTGGCTGGATTCAAGCTAGCTCGGGTAGGCATTTGTATGTGGGGCCAATGTTTTGCCCCAGTGCTTACTTTTGCTTTTCATAATTTGCTGGCAGCTGTGTGCCTTCCTGGAGGAAACTGATCAAGCAGAGAAATGCTCAGAGTTCCTATCCTTCCTCTTAGAAACTGAAAACCACAAGGAGATATAACCCAAGCGGTTATTTGTGCGGCAGGCGGAATGCTTTTTCCCCCGTTATATGCTTCTAAAAATCTCCTTTTCCAAGTATCTGTTTAACAAGCTGTATGTAGAGAAGTTTATGCTGATCTGTGCCCCTGGGTCTGCCTTGCGATTGCAAATGAGATGAACGGTCACCTGATGAAAGAAATTGTATTCGATAAATACAATGATAATTCCTCCTTTCACTAGAACAAATAGAAGGCAAGGAGGTTTCACGTAATGTTAATACCCAGCAAAAGCCAGGGAGGGGTAGAATCCTGTTAGCTCACTAAATAATGGCAGAGGTCTCAGGTGATATGTATGTGAAAGGAAAGAATGTCTGTAGCAATACTAGGTAAGGCAAAATGTTCTCTGGAGGGTATCCCTTTTTCTGATCTCCGATTCTGGGCAAGAATTGATCACTTGTAGGGGGTCAGGAAGGAATTACTCCCTTGAGGAAGCAGTGTGCAAAACATGATTTCTTCGCCTTTTTTTCTAAAGCATAAGGCTTTGGCTACTTTCAGGGGCAAGAAACTGGCCTAGATGGCACGATGGTCTGATCTGATTTGTTTGTTTGTTAGTTGTATTACTGTAGCACCTGAAAGCTCTAGTCCTACTCTAGGACTCCTACATTTGTGCAGCTCCTAGAACCGTGAACAAAAAGCCTGTTCCCGTCCCCAAAGAGATTATAATCTAAGACCAGAGACAACAGATGGGTTCAGTGTTGTTGTAGTTATGTGGGTCATGAGATATGAGAGAGACTGTTCTGTTGGTGGAAGAGACAAGTTTTCAAACTCCACAGAGCTCTTCTCGAGGTCTGGCAAAGGTATTTCATTCTCAGTGCTCAAGAGCAACAAAGCACCGAGATGCTCTTGAGTCATGGTGGATCGAGGGCATTTTTGACCGTTGTGAACAGAGAGCAGGAACGTGCTCCACTACAGTTAATGATCGTGAGTGACGAATACAGCCGTAAGGCAGTTTCAACATGTGGGAAACATTCTAGCACACTGGGTTCAGTGATAACTCGGCACATCCAAATAGATTTGCTTTTGTCGCCTTTTCTCTCTGTCTCTGAGGGTGAGGTGAATTCAACAAATGGAAGAAATTCTTTGGTAAAATCTACTGGGAGATCGTCCGGGTACTTCTGACACAGACATTTGATACCTTCACTGACTTCGGAACATGAAATGTTAGGTAAAAAAATCTGTCAGTACGCTAAAGGTTTTGTCAGTGTTTTCGTAAGCCTCGATCCCATGTTCTAATGAACTCTTCAGTTGGTCGATGACTGTGATGAAGTTATTAACTCTGAAGGCCTCCTTGTCACTGAATTAGTGGGCAGTTGCATCGTCACATGTCTTCTGTCTTTTATGGCGTTTGGCTGACTTGTACTCATGGTTAGCAGACCTTGCAGCCCCCTGAATTTCATACTCATCAAAACTATCCCGCCTTTGTTGAAGAACGGTTCCAAGACTCCTCGTTAGGTTTACAGCAGTGGAAAGGTCAATTTGAGCACTTCGCAAGCTTAGACTGCACTTGCTGAATGGCTGAAGAAGATCATTCCAGATCTCACACAAAATACCAGTTTTCAAAGTGCACATTGCATCACTCAGGATCTTTGCATCTTTCCTTGTGGCTGATTTTTGAGATTCATCATCCTCGATGCTCTCTAACATATAGTGGTTCAAACTAGATTCTCCAGAGACCCGCAGACAAAGAAAACGCTCAGGGTCGTCGTCCTGATCCAGCAAACGGACCGGACCCTTGATTCATGCAGGGCCCCAATCCTGAGGAGACGATTGGAAGGACTTGGCCTACTGGTAGGACGGTTTGGCCCGGCAGATAAGCAATCTCCAGAGTTCCTAAAGGAACAGACCTCTTTCTCTCTCTCTCTCCTGACAAGCCATCTTACCTCTCTGCCTAACTTCCTGCCCACGGTCTTTCTCTAAAATGGGGGCAATTACTTTTTTTAAATCGGCTGGTGGAGAAGAGGAGGTCTGCAAGCTTAAAGAATGTGCGAGACCTTTTGGCTGAATAGCACCAGGTGATATTTCTCAGCTACTCTGGATGGCAAAATCAGATAGGCTTCAGTCCGTTGCATGTACCTTATGGCTCTCAATGGCATGGACATTTGAACTGAGAGACAAGTGGCTAGTACGTGCCAGAAACTCTATTTCAACATGAAAATTGAGCTTTGAAATGAGGATTCTGCATTTCCCGCCCCCCTTCCCACTTGTGCATGGCAACACCTAGAAGAAAACAAATAAGAGACATATTGGCACAGATCCTGGCAGCTTCAGCACTCTAAGTCTCTAAAAAGGATTAATATTATCTTCCTGGCATAAAGGGCCTGATAATCCCACATTCTGTTGGTTTCAAACCCAGCTGAAAAACAAACTCGCTCAAGGGGAAAGTCTGGCATTGTTTCCAGCACTGAAGTGCACCACTCACTCGAATTAGGAGTGGCTCCTTCTGAAGTGTGATCAGCCATTATGTCTGTAGGCTAGTGGTTACAGCTAGAAGCTGAGAGTCAGGGTTCTGCTCCCAGCTCTATGTGACCTTGACAAATTCTTTGGGACTGATTCCCAGTTCCCCTCCCCGCCTCAAGGCTGCTCTAGCTTATGCTCTGCTTCCCATGTCACCAGGAAGGTAGAGAATAGCCATAGAAAAGTGCAGAGCACTGGACCATGTCCCCAATCTGCCCCTTATGCTGGGGCTGGGAACAGAGCTGGGGTAGAACCTTTTATGTCAGCTCCACGCTGGTTGGGGGAGGCCCCCTACACAGGTCATATATAGGCAGTCTTTGGGGGATATTCTGAGATCCTCAGATGAAGGAAGCTATAGACATTTCAACTGCCATGTTTACTGTAGAAAGCTGACAAAAGGAGGTATGCCCTCCACCCCAGAATTCCAGGAGCTCTCACCCTTGTCTTAAGGCTTATTTACACAAGTAATTATTCTGCTAGAGCTATGCCAGTCAATTGCCCCACATAGGCAAGCCCTTTTCAAATGAGATCTTCCATTCTCCCTGAGGGCAGTGACAGAGCCTTTGGTGCCTCCACCCAAGCTGTATTTGCCAGGCTCACATTAACCCTGTGATTATAGGTTCCTACTGCAGGACTCCACGGTGTTCGGAAACCTGCCAGTGTTTCACGGGAAGATGGTTCACCTGGCACAGGGGTATGTGTTTTACTCTTGTGCCAGGTACCCAAGAGCTTCAGCAATCTCCTTAAATCCCGATACTTTTTTGAAGACCTCAATATCCAAGGCAAAGCATCCAGACGAGGATGATGGAAGGAAAATTGATTTACCATGAACTATTGCACTGAAAGAAGTGGCTGGGTATCGTGAGATGTTCGAAACACCGAGTAAGGATAGTCTTGGGTGTTAAGGCACTCGGGAGATCTGTGCTCAGTTCCCAGAGCAGGCTTTCTGTGTGACAAGTATATAAGCTACTCAATCTATCGCTGCCTCAGTTCCTCATATGTAAAATGGAGCTAATGATGCTTCCTTTCTCCCACTCTGTGCTTGTCTATTTAGAATGCAACTCTGCATGGCAGGGACTATCTCATTATGTATTTGTACAGTGCCTTGCACGATGGTGCCCAGTCTCACCTGTAGGTGCAAATGTAAAGCAAATAATGACCATCATACAGACGCATAATTCATTTTTGTGGCTTTTTTTTTTTTTTTTTTTTTTTTTTTACAATTTAGTCTAATTAGAATTTCCAAATGAAGTGTAGTGTCTGTGAACCTGCTGCTGAGAATCAAACTGCCCAAGTGGGTTAACAAGACAAATCTGGGGCAATTTTCTAATAAATGTGCTGAGCCTCCCTATTCGGCTACAGATTGAACTGGTTTGATTAATCACCACAGAGGTTTCAACAAGTGGATTTAACAATCAGACTCTGGAAATGACCTAAATTGTCTACCAAACCCTGTCATGAGAATTTAACTTCCCAAGAAGACTGTATTTTGTGAGCTTAAATCTTCTTCATAAAGTCAGATTTTTCAAGTGTGCGGCACCCACAAATGAGGCCAGATTCCCCAGAAAGCTCAGCATGTTGGGTGTGGAGCTTGTCTGAAAATCTGACTCCTCTTGTGGGTGCGGAGGACTTTGGAGAATCTGGTCTTTATTGAGGTGCCTAAATGGTGCTGAACTCTCTTGTAAATCTGGGCCACAGCGCTGCAGAACTCCCCGAGCTAGAAAGTAACAAGGCAGTAACAACAGCTGTGGCCCCAGTAACCTCCAACTCCATCTCCCAGCATAGTTATCATTGATGTTTGTTACTAGGTTGTTTCTCCTTTACAAACTGGAGAACACTGTGGCATTGTAAGAGGCTGAACTTCAAGGGGCTGCTGGCCATGTTGATTGTGTCGACAGAACACAAGCTGTAATCAAAATAAGTTACTTAGAACAGGAGCACTTTTTTTTTTTGTCCAGGGTAATTTTGTATATTGTAGCTCTTGGTTCTGTTCCATTGCTGTGCTGTGCAGATTGCATTGTTTGGGGCTTGTAACGTTTCGGTTTTGCTGATCTTGCTTTATTGCCTGGATACTGTGTGTGGGTGCTGTATGAATCTTCGTAATTTGGACATACCTGCATGCATCTCTGAGAGCTAAAAGGCTTTCCTCGTGCTGTTCATCAGGGTACTGGACTAGAGGAGGAGGATAATTCCTAGCTTTTATATATAGGGTCCTACCAAATTCACGGCAATGGAAAAACTCGTCACGGTCCACGAAATCTGTATACTACAGGGTAAAAGCACACACAAGCCCAGATTTCCCGGGGGAGACCAGCGTGTCTCAAATTGGGGGTCCTGGCCCCAAAGGGAGCTACAGGGGGGTTGTAAGGTTATTTTAGGGGGGTTGCTGTACTGCCATCCTTCCTTCTGCGCTGCTGCCTTCAGAGCTGGGTGGCCGGCGAACGGCAGCTTCTGGCCAGGCGCCTGGCTCTCAAGGCAGCACCCCGCCAGCAGCAGCGCAGAAGTAAGGGTGGCGATCCCATCCCATGCTGCCCTTCTTCCTTCTGCGCTGCTGCTGGCGGCGGCTCTGCCTTCAGAGCCGGGATCCCGGCCAGCAGCCGCACAGAGGTAAAAGTAGCAGTAGTGCAACCCCCACCCCCCGGCAACTCGTTTTTGGGTCAGGGCCCCTACAATTACAACACTGTGAAATTTCAGATTTAAATTGCTGGAATAATGAAATTTTTTATTTTAAAAAATCCTATGACCGAGAAATTGACCAAAATTAACTGTGAATTGGATAGGGCCTACTTATATGGCACTTTTCATCAGTAGATCTCACCGTGCTTTGCAAAGGAGCTCAGTGTCACCCCATTTTACAGATGGGGAAACTGAGACACAGAGCAAGGAAGTGACTTACCCAAGGTCACCCAGCAGGCCAGTGGCTGGAGCCTGAAATAGAACCCAGGACTCCTGAATCCTAGTTCCGTGTTCTTTCCGCTGGGTGAGAGTACTGGTCTCATCCATTATGGCATTTCTTATACCTCTGCATTTCTCTCAGTACAGTTTCCTAGGTAGCACAGAACTGCTGTTCAATGGCCCTAATGCTCCTAGTTTAAGGAGCGTGGCTGGAGCATGCTGTACTTACATTTATAGATTCTTAGCCTGGAAGCAACCACTGTGCTCCTCTAGCCTGACCTCCTGTTCAATACGGGCCGTAGAACTTCCCTGAAATAATCCATAGATCAGATTTTACAGACGGTATCCAATTTTGATTGAAAAATGGTCAGAGACGGAGAATCCACCACCACCCTGGGTCAATTGTTGCAATGGTTAATCATTCTCACTATTAAAAAATTTACACCTTATTTCCAGTGTGTATTTGTCTAGCTTCAACTTCCAGCCATTTGATCGTGTTAGACCTTTTTCTGCTAGATTGAAGAGCCCATTATTAAATATTTGCTCCACACTTCTAGACTGTGATCAAGTCACCCTTGAACCTTCTCTTCGTTAAGCTGAATATATTGAACTGTCTGAGTTTATCACTGTAGGGTATGTTTTCTAATCCTTCTCATGGCTGTGCTCTGAACTCTCTCCAATTTATCAACATCCTCCTTGAATTGTGGGCAGTAAAACTGGACACAGGATTCCAGCAGCAGTGCCGAACACAGAGGTAAAATAATCTTTCTACTCCTCCTCGAAATCCCCCTGTTTATGCATCTTGGGATCACATGAGCTCTTTTGGCCGCAGCATCACATTGGGAGCTCGTGTTCAGCTGATTATCCACCACAGCCCCAAGTCTTTTTCAGTGTCCCTGCTTCTCAGGATAGAGCCCCCCAGCCTGTAAGTATGGCTGACATTCCTTGTTCCTCGATGTGTACGTTTACATTTAGCTGTTCTGAAAGGCATATTGTTTGCCTGAGCCCAAGCGATCCAAATCTTTCTGAAGCAGTGACTTGTCCTCTTCATCATTTACCACTCCCCCAAGTTTTGCATCAGCTGCCAACTTCATCAGTGATTATTTTAATGTTTTTCTTCCAGGTTATTAATAAAAATGTTAAACACAATAGGGCCAAGTACTGGTCCCACTAGAAACACCCTCTTGATGGCAATTCCCCGTTTAAAATTTCCTTTTTGAAACCTATCAATGAACCATCTTTTAATCTGTTTAATGTGTGCCATGTTAATTTTATATTCTTCTCATTTTTAAATCAAAATATCATGTGGTACCGAATCAAACACCTTACAGAACTGTAAGTATATTGCATCAACACTGTTCCCTTCAGCTGTCCTAATGGATGGCTTGTAGGGGCTGTTGCTGTGAGGACATACATTTGGTTAGGCCATTAACCTGGGATTTGGGAGACCTGGCTTCAGTTCCCTGCTCTGCCACAGATTCCCTGTGTGACCTTGGGCAAGTCACTTAGTCTTTCTGCAGTAGGGAGATAGCACTTCTCTCCTATCTCATAGAGGAGTTGGGAGGATAAATGTGTTAAACATTGTGAGGCTCTCAGATACAACAGTAATGGGGGCTAGATAAGTACCTTAGCTAATTTTACTCGGGAGGCCACAGAACAGATTGATTGGCCCAAAGATGGTTAAAACCTTTGCCCCTCCCTCCCACCTTCTGGTCTTGGGATCACAAATGAAACAGTTCCCATAATGCTCTGTTACCCTTCTGCTGGAGTCAGCCAGTTTGGGCTTCATAAACCTGACGCTGAGAATGTGCAGAAGGTCCCAGGAAGGCTTTTTAAAGTTTTCTACTCTGATTTTCTTCTTGGGCTGGAGATTGTCAACAGAACACCAGTCGATGTGCATTTCCTTTTTGTTTTCTGTAAACGACAATACTTAAGTTTAAAGAACAGACGTCTTTTCTAAGAGCGAAGAGCTCTGTAAATTATTGCAGCCGGACGTGTTTGGAAATGCCTCCGTAGCTATCCTTTGTTGATTTATTCTGTTTGTCTTCACGCCATGATGTTCCATATTAAATCCAAGCAGCCGATTTCTTTCGTAAAAGAAAAAAAGAATCTGCTGAAGTTTCTGTGAAGTCACGCAGTGTAATTTCCCATGGGAAGATCGTGCAAGTGCAACTGGAAATCTGTGCTTTGCCATTTCTGCAGAGTACCTTTCTTCTTTTCTAAGTTGTACGTGGTGGAGTCTGTACGTCAGAATCGTGGCTGGGACACTTAAGCTGCTTAGTGGCTCCTGCACTTTACAGGCTCAGTGCTGCAAGGTGGGGAACGCTCCAGCCTCCATACAGTAAATCATTTAACCACTTGTTTTAACTTTAAGCCTCGGTACCAAAAACAGATATAACCCGTTGTGGCATGTGCCAATCCACAGAGGATGTGAATTGTTGCAGTTGCCGGCTACGGAACCCGGGTTCTTTAGCTCAATCTGTAGCATCACAAGCTTTTAGCCCCAGGTTCAATCCCCAGTGTCGGACAAGATGTTGGGCATCACACAGATGCAAAAACATTGAATGCAAAATTGGAGGCCGTGTTTCAAAATTAGGCCCATGAAATGCAGAATTTTCAGGACTCTGTATTCTGGCTAGTGACAGCATAAAACTAGCCCCTCTTTGAAGAGAGTCCCTTCCAGCACCATGAGTAGGGTGACCAGATGTTCCGATTTTATAGGTACAGTCCCGATATGCAGGGCTTTGTCTTTGATATAGGTGCCTATTTACCCCCCGGCCCACCATCCTGATTTTCCACACTTGGCCACCCTAGCCATGAATAATCTGCCTGGCATGTATGCAAACCTTATAAACTTATGAATTCTGTCCCCTGACTCGTATGTTCCTTGTCAGAGAGTGTCCCTGTGTGTGAATTTCAATTGATGGAGGAGCTGGGATGGGGACAGAGCACGTCTGCTCCAGGTGTAGATTATCTGGTGGATGCTCATAGGCTCATAGATATTAAGGTCAGAAGGGACCATTATGATCATCTAGTCTGACCTCCTGCACAATGCAGGCCACAGAATCTCACCCATCCACTCCTGCAATAAACCTCTCACCTATGTCTGAGCTATTGAAGTCCTCAAATCATGTTTTAAAGACTTCAAGGTGCAGAGAATCCTCCAGCAAGTGACCCATGCCCCATGCTACACAGGAAGGCGAAAAACCCACAGGGCCTCTTTCAATCTGCCCTGGAGGAAAATTCCTTCCCGACATCAAATATGGCGATCAGCTGAACCCTGCACATATGGGCAAGACTCACCAGCCAGATACCCGGGAAAGAATTCTCTGTAGTAACTCAGACCCCACCCCATCTAACATCCCATCACAGGCCATTGGGCCTATTTACCATGAATAGTTAAACGATAAATTAACTGACAAAATCATGTTATCCCATCATACCATCTCCTCCATAAACTTATCGAGTTTAATCTTGAAGCCAGATAGGTCTTTTGCCCCCACTGCTTCCCTTGGAAGGCTATTCCAGAACTTTACTCCTCTGATGGTTAGAAACCTTCGTCTAATTTCAAGTCTAAACTTCCCGATGGCAAGTTTATATCCATTTGTTCTTGTGTCCACATTGGTACAGAGCTTAAATAATTCCTCTCCATTTTTGTATCTAAAGTTTTGAATGATGCTGTGCGTAAAACCTGCCTGAATGTGATCCTAAGCTTTCTCACTGTATAAAGGGCTGGGGCACTTCTGTCCCACGTAAGCCCTATTTTGAGGTCTGATGTAGAGTTTGGATAGTGTATAAGCCTTGGGCTCATCCTCTGCCCAGGGATCGATTTCACCCTATATTTGATTGGTTTTGGAAAAGATTTGAAATCTTCGTGCTTCAGAGCTTAAACCAGCCTCTAACTTTTGGGGGTCAGAGCAAACTTTCCATAGGGTAGGTAATCCCATATTTCCCCCTCCTACAGGGTTTCTTGTACCTTCCTCAGGTAGTAGAGGTCACTTTCAGAGCTAGGATATTGCATTAGATGAAGGACAGGTCTGATCTATTATGGCAATTCCGATGTCTCTGTACTCTTTATGCCCCCTGTCTCCGACTGTTAGCCCAACTGAATTAACTGCTTGCCATCAATCTGGTTTGCAAATGTTGATTTAGGTCAGAGAGAATTTTTTCTTGGTTCCCTTCCTGGGGCTGCTTGCCAAGTGTGTGGATTATTGAATGCAAATGTTAATCAACAGTTACGTTATCCAATGACAACCCTTTTTTTTTTTTTTTTTTTTTTGCTGTGTTAAATGGCTTGGCAGAAACAAGTGTAAATATTATGTCAGCATTAGACACTATTTAATCCTGATTGATATATGTTGGCTATGGAGCCTGACTCTAACTGACAGATGTTAAATGATGTTTGTTGCACTACTAGAAACAGGAGTTCTGCATTGTAAAGGTTGATTAAAACTCCATGTCTCCATAGTCTGGGTGGGATTTTCTTTTCTGTATTAATCAAGAGGAAATTTATCACAGCAAGAGTTTGCTTGGTCCTTTCTGTTGTTGTCATTAATGCTTTACCACTGGACTATGTGGATATCAAAACGTTACAGCCCTTTTTTTCTCTGTGTCCTTGTGCTTTGTGTTAAAGTATCAGCGGGAAGGAAGCCTTACTGTCCCCTGTAGAAAAGCTCTTGGGGGATTCAACAGAAAAGAGTTGCAAAGGAGGAAAAATTATACAGAACTCGAACATTCGCTGTCTCTAGGCAGCAGTCAGCCAACAAATTCTTAATGGCAGGAGTTGCAAAATAATCTGTGGGTTCCTTGCCAAATCAAGTTGGGATGTTAGTGCTGCGAGTTGCCTCTCTGGATGTGGACGTGATCACAGTGGGTGCGATGTTACCTGGTTCCCAGAATCGGCTTTTGGAGAGGTACTGGTGCCAGGAGTGTATGCATACACGCTCCTTGGAACGCTGGCAAAAATCTAACGCCTGGGACGGGTAGCACCAATATTACTTGACACGTGAATCCAAAAGCTTTTGTATTCTCAGTTTACAGAGGAGGAAATTGAGGTCTAGAGAGGCAAAGTGGCTTGCCCAAGGTCACCGAGTGAGTCATTGGCAAAGCAGGGAATAGATCCAGGTATCTGGGACCAGATTTTGAAAGGTGTCTACTAATGCAGCTAGGCATCTAATGGGACTTAGAAAAGTGCCTGGGCACATTTAGCATCTGTCTGCATCGTTAGGTGCCTAAATACCTTTAAAAATCTAGCTCCTTGACCCCTAATCCCATGCTCAAATCACAAGATAGCCCCACCTCTCTTGTCAACTACACATACACAAAGCAAGTCAGTCTAATACACGTGGTGGATTTGAGGTTTGCAAAAGAAACTTCTCAGACAAGAGTGGCAAGTAGGGTGGATCTTGTGAAATGGATTGGCTTGTGTTAAGGGATTAATAATGGGCTGAGGAGCCTTTCACCTCTAGGCCACTAGTTCCAGTGCATCCTGGGGCAGTGGAGACCAGAAGTTGTTACCAGCTGGTGTCAAGTGGTGGTAGCTTGTGTGAAATGAATTGTGGTCTCCATCCGTTTAATTGCAAGATCAGCATTGTAATGATGTCTGGTTTCTTTGGTGCTTTCAGCACTGGGGCTGAAGACTGAAATGGCTTTGAGAAAGAAGGGCCCTCTCACCCCAAGAGGGGGGTCCCTCTTGATCAAATTCTGCCATCTTGATGGCTGGTTTGTTAGCTTAGGTGAAAATGAGGTGATTTCAGTCCAGTTCCTTTTATCTGGTAAGAAAAACCACCACCACAAGTAGCCATGGAGGGACGTCTCAAAGCTGAGACGTGGGCTTGGATTCTAGACCATTCTCTCACCCCCGCCCCCTCGCTATATGCAGAAGCATGAGGGCTAAATTTGTACCACGTGAAACTGGTTTCAAAAGGTTGGTTTCAAAAGGTTCCCTTATGTTTTCTTCTCTCTTGAAGAAGATACTTCAGCTTGGTGCATAACACCTGATCATAAAGTAATTTAAAGATTATTATTTTTTATTTGGGGGGGCCCTATAAGGCCAAATCGTACCCTCAGTTGCACCCCCATAAATCCATTGAAGTCCAGGAATTTAGTCTCTCAATTTACCCCAGTGCAACTGAGAGCAGAATTTGCTCCCGTTGTACCTGTTGCACGGATACAGGACTTCAGTCTCCAAGGCTGTACTTTGTGCGCCTTTCACAACCAGTTAACATCACTGCTTTGAAAAAGTACCCCACAGGCAACATAGCAGGGCCATGTATGGCTTATAAGGAGCAGGTGTGTGTGCTAGGCTCCCGGCTTTATGGCTATTTTTTCTTACAGAAATTTAAATCCGCTAAGTTAACAAATAAACATTAAGAAATAATGAATAAAAAAAAAAACATTTTGAGGGAAGATTCACAGCTCGGTTCAGCTTTGTCCGCACAAACACGGACACGTTTCTACTCTTGCTTACGCTAGTGTAAATCTGGACTATGTTCCAGAGAAATCAACTGTTACACTAGTGTAAAATTGACATCCGCTCAGAGCCAAATCCCATAAGTCTGATTCTGTGCTGTATGGCATCTTTTGCTGTTCTTTACACTTGCACTACGAAATCAGAATGGTAGCAGTTTGCACATACCTGGCACTGGTGTAAATGAGGATGGGAAGTGCAGGGCCATGGAGAAACGCTACCGTGTGGTGTGAACAGATTTAGAGAAAAAAAAAATCCAAATGCCGAAACACATTGTCCCAAATTCACTTTGGGTGTCCAATTACTCCATTGACTTTAATGGATGAAGGTGGCTCGTTTTGCTTTCTTGTCAGTCTGGAATAAGTCTCCTTAGTGGAAGATGGATGGAGAAAGCGACTCATCTGAAAGAAACACTTACTGCCTAGTTGTGGAATTTATGACAGAGGTTCCTGTGTGCTTTTGCTATTTTTTTTTTTTTTCCCCTGTTTGGATGAAAGTACTGCAGATTGGAGCATGCAAAATACCTGATTTAAAAAATCTGAAAAGCACAGAACTTATTTCTGAGCTTCAAGGGTGAAATTCACCCCTGTACAGAGAGCCAGCACATAGGCTTCAAAGTAAGGCTTATGTGGGACATCAGTGGTGAGTAGCCATAGCTCTGGCCCACGACACGGGTGAATTTCATCCAAAGGCCCCAAACCTTCAAACATGCACATGCTTAAACTTTAAACATTTTGAGTAGGCCCATTGGGTTCATGCAACTATTCTCCTGCACAAAGGTGAACGCATGCATAAGTTTTTGTTGAATGGGAGCCTACGAGTGTTAAAATAAAGAGCTGCATTGTCTCCTATCTGGAAAGCAGAGTGGGTTGGGTTGAGTTTACAGGGTTAATCCAAATTGAAAACCTTTAGAGGCCTCTGCATATACTCAAAGTACGGAAAAATGTGAAACCATCATACGTTTTAGCTAGAATAAGCGCCTTACTGTATAAACTGCTGGTCACTAGAGAGCCATCCATTTGCTGCTAATCAGGTGAATGATGTAAGTTTGGAGTCGTAAATAAATGGCGGCGGGAGAATTGTTCTCCTTCCTGCAAGGTGTGGTGGCTCCTGAGGCCTCCTTTAAAGTAAATGAGAATGGAGGTGGTTCAGCACGTGTCAGGATGTGCAATTCCTGGCTGGACCGGACCCAGCGTTGGTAGCATTATGTGTTAGCCTGCTCTTAACAGTGACGGGTGATGATCTGATTGATACCTGCAAATTTGCCGTTCACATTAGGCCTGATCCTGCAATAGTGACACGTGGGTAATCTGTAGTCGTGGTAGCAGCCCCGTCGACTTCAGTGGGACTTCTCACATCTGAAAGTACTACTCATAGGAGTACGGTCCTGGAGGAATAAGGGCTAAATTATGGCTTTGAGAGCCAGAGTCAAGTTTCTGGAAATGGGACACAGAGGCACCTTGCTAGGGAAGGTATTCTACCTAGGAAAGGCAGAATGTGGGATGCTTAGGTGGAGCTGTGAATCTGTGGCATCTTAAGGATGCAGCATGAGCTCCCTTGGAGCCAGATCCGAATCCTAGAATATCAGGGTTGGAAGGGACCCCTGAAGGTCATCTAGTCCAACCCCCTGCTCGAAGCAGGACCA
Organism: Lepidochelys olivacea; assembly: GCF_965140295.1. Taxonomy (NCBI): domain Eukaryota; kingdom Metazoa; phylum Chordata; order Testudines; family Cheloniidae; genus Lepidochelys; species Lepidochelys olivacea. The sequence continues at coordinate 6,765,887 of NC_140436.1, forward strand.
ATTCCCAGTTAAATCATCCCAGCCAGGGCTTTGTCAAGCCTGACCTTAAAAACCTCTGAGGAAGGAGATTCTACCACCTCCCTAGGTAACGCATTCCAGTGTTTCACCACCCTCTTAGTGAAAAAGTTTTTCCTAATATCCAATCTAAACCTCCCCCACTGCAACTTGAGACCATTACTCCTCGTTCTGTCATCTGCTACCATTGAGAACAGTCTAGAGCCATCCTCTTTGGAACCCCCTTTCAGGTAGTTGAAAGCAGCTATCGAATCCCATTGAGCTCTGAGGATAGACTCCCGTCAGGCCCTATCTGTGCAGCCTGTAAGCGCCATTAGTCATGCATCTGGGCTGGCCCCCAGCCATGACCCTTCGCCCACCAGATCCACTCCTGTTTCAGAGTGTTGAGTCATGCTGGCTGCTTGTCTTCCTCCCTTGCATTCATGGCATGTGAGCGAGCCCCATTGCTATTCCTGGTAAGAGTGCACTAGGGAAGGGAGTAAGGGATCCTGACCATGCACACCATGCACACCTTAGCCCGGTGTGTTAGCCAGATTTTGGCCCCAAATACGTGTACTCGAAACGCACATAAAGGAGATTTAAAAAAATGAACCCCCAAACCACAAACCCCACAGAGGCCCACTTCTAATGCAGACTTTTTATTCCAAAGTACAATACACACATTGGAAAAACAGTATCAAAATATATATACAAAAACAACAACCGTTTGCACTGGGCTGATTTTCATAAAAATACAAAGGGTGGCAGTTCAGAGTGAGAATAGCCAACAGAGTTTTGATCTAGGTTACAAACTGAGAGCAGAACAGCTGGGACACAGGTGAAATAGCCAAGTGGGTGTTCAGTTTCATGACTACTAAAGAACAATGGATCAAATCCATTGTTGCCCTGCAGATGGGGCCCAATTCTTCACTGTCCTATCATTTACACCTGTGCAAAATGGGTGAGCCACACTCTATGGTGCATATTCTTCTACTTTATCCCTTTTAAGGGCCAGGGTGTCTGGGGCTGGCCAGTCCTGCTCAGTTATCGGACCCAGCTGGGAAGGGGGAAGGTGATCCCCATGAAAAGACTGAGAAAACTCTGCTGTGGGCCCTGAAGCAGGGGGACGGGAGGGAAGGGTGAGTCCTCCTTTCACCACCGTGGCAACGGGGAAAGCCTGTGGGCGTTCTAGCACAGGATGGACAGAGGAACTGCTTTTGTGGTTGATATTTTGCCCATATTTTGTGCGCAGGGGAGAGACTTGAGTGTGGCAGTGAGCCCTTCCTGAGGAGGTCGGGAAATTGAAACTAAGTGACGGGAAACTGAGGCAGCAGAGAGCTTGAAGCCAGACCAGGTAGGTGACATTACTACATTTACACTGGTGTGAATCAGAAGTAAGTTCATGGAGATCCATGGAGTTAAGAATCAGACCGTATCATTCTGATTAGGCAACGTTTTACACCCACTTTGCACTGATTTAAATGACCACACGAGGTACAGGGCAACAGAGAATGAGGAGCTTTACACCAGTGCAAAATAGGCATGTAAAGCTACCAAATCAGCATGGTAAGTGTTTTGCACCCATTTTGCACTGGTGTAACTGATGGAACAAGGTGCAAGGTATGCCCAGTTGGGGCCAAATGTGCCTGTGGATTTCTGCATTTGGTGCTTGCTCCTGCAGCTATTACCCCTTTTGAGTAATCCTATCCCATCGATGTTAGTGGGGCTCCTCAAGTGAGTCAGGGCCCCAAGATAGGACCCTAAGGAATCTTTTGTTCTAAGTACTGTATGATCACTTCTTTTGGAAAGTGGATAAGCAGCGTGCTTGAATATGAAACATATTGTAACAGCCCAGAGATGACCTTCTACTCTTAATGCTGACTGAGAGAAAGGACTGAATCCTTTCAGAATGAATAGGTTCTAAATAAAGAACGAGCTGACAGAAAAAAGTTATCTAGAGATACTAGAAGTTACATTCCAACTAGTTAGAAAACAGGCTGTTATCCTTTCATGTATTTCAAATAATTCACACAGTGGCAATGACCATAAATTGGTGGCATTGGTGAATTGTTCACCTTAATGGGTTTGATCCTGTAAACTCTTACTCCCATAAGTAATCCTGGCTCACGATAGGAGTCTTCTGGACTTCCGCAGGTCTCCTGGCATGAGTAAGGATACTTGTGAGTGTGTGTGGTTTGCAGATCTATTGTGTTGGGGGAGGAGGGAGACACAAGATCAATTTTCAAATATATATTTTCATGAAAAATAAGATTTCTAAAAATTCTCCAGACCTGAAGACGAGCTCAGTGTCCTCTTGAAAGCTTGTCTCTTTCCCCAATAGAAGCTGGTCGTCTCAAATATATTACTTCATTTCCCCACACTCCTTGTCTCTGAAAAGAAATTATTACACTTCCCATTCTGGAAGCAATCACTCCAACAATATGCAGCCCCAACTGTCTCGAGGAGAAGGGAGGGAAATTAGGTCTTTAGCTTTTTGTGGTTTGGGGTAGTGGGGGGGGTTAATACTACAAAGATGGGCACCATTATAAAGAGCTTGATAGATTTTAAAAAAAAGCCACGGCATAAATTGGGAGGGCATAAATTGCCATAGTTCTAATTTGTACTAATCTGATTTGTACTACCTGAGAATTTGGTCCACTGAAATTATAAATGATCTAACATAATTTCCCCCCCCCCCCATTTTCATTTCATTTCTATTTTGAAACCTTTATTTCCTCCACAATAGATGTTTCCTCAAACTTTACGTATGGGCAGGCATTTCCTTTGCTCCTAAAAGCCATCACTGCTACTTTGAACAGACTAACAGAGGTCAAAATATTACTATTCATTTAACAACCATGCATAAAAGCTTTATCCCATGTTTCCCTTGTATACTGCAAAGTGCTGAGCTTTCTCACTCCCCACAAAAGAAGACAGGATCAAAAGGTGCTCTGCATCATGCAGCATCAAGCTAGTATGGTATGTATCAAACGGAAGCAGGAATCACCTCTGTTAGTCTGCTCAAATGATGAGTGTGAATAATAACAATAAGATCATTTAACTCTGTGATCACAAGAAAACTTTACAGTAATAGTGAGCCTCTTCTGAAGCACTAGGCTGCATTGTCTCATCTAATTTTACAAACAGAATTGCTTCTCTTTAAACTGTTAGGAAGGCTGAAAACTTAAGCTATTTAATACAGTAATTCTATGTGTTAATGTTCAAACAGCATCAGCGTGGTGATATGCAAAACAGATCTGTCATTGTGATACTGAATTTTGTGCTGTCGTCTGGTTGGGTACATGCTGCCAAGTTACTGGTGGTATACATTGGTGTGTAGGCTGTAGAACCAGAGCAGATGTAAATTGGCACAGTTCCTTCAGAATCAGAGAATTGATTGATACCAGCCGAGGATCCTGCCCACAATATTTATTGCATATTGGAACACCTCTGTTGTCGCCTAGTATTTCATGTTTGTTACTATGCAGCGCATCGTGGCTACACATCACTTTGTGACACAGCAGAGAGAGAATGACAAACTTTCTACTTCAAACCAAAGGTCTTTACTGCTTGAGCTACTTTAACTTGCAGTATAGGTGCTATGACACATAGTTATGCAGTTCTAATTCTAGCCAGTAAAGAGCAGTGGTGTACATATGCACTGACCAGTTCATGACAGTAATTTAAATGGGGTTTGTCACGTTGGCTGACATAGTTCTAATACATCTCACGGCCTTCACCTTAGGACCACATGGCTCTTAGTTTCCATTTAATGGGGAAAAAATGCAGACTCCATTTTTTTCCCATTCAGCATCCCACCTTTTGTTCTGTTTTGAGAAGACCAGGTATTTAAATATTAAATATACTATGCAGTGTCACAGAATTAATGGCCTAGATGAACATGCCGAGACAATTGCTGTGCAAAACCATTATCATGACTTAGTTTTTACACGCTGCTCGTGGGGAGGGCTGAAGTTTTCCAAAGCACATAAGTCCCACTTTGAAAAGAGACTTAAACACGTGGGAGCCGAAGTCCCATTGACTTTCAATGAGGGAAAAAGGCAGACACTATAGTTTAGTGGACTGTAATTCAGGGGCCTGGGTTCTATTCCTGACTCTGCCCCTGGGTGGCCTTGGATAAATCACTTCATTGCTCTGTACCTCAGTTTCCCCATCTGCAGAATGGAGATTGTAATCCTTTCTAAAGCACTGTGAGATCTACCCATGGAAAGCACTATACAAAAGCATGGCATTTATTATTAGGTGCCTTGGAAAATGTTATCCTAGACTTGTAGCAGTATCGAGAACCTTGCAAGTTCCCTGGAAGGGAAAAGGGCATGCAGGGTGCTCAGCATCACTGAAAATCTGGTCAGAAGTGCTTTCTCCCCCTTATTAGAAAAAGCAAAACAGTAAAAATAAAAAGAGCTTTTCTCTTTGGAAAAATTGAAGTCTTTAGCTGTAGTTATCACAAAGAGGGACTCCAGCCATTCAAGCAGCACAGGTAGGGATAGTACTGGTAGCCGTTACACACAGAAATCAGAGCGGCCCTGGAGACATCATCATCCTCTTTAAGGACTGGGAAAACAGAGTTCTTATCGAGTCCACTGAGTTCTGAGGCTAGCTGCTTCCTTTTGGTCTTGTACCTTCTGTTCTGGAACCAGATTTTCACTTGGGTTTCGGTGAGCTTCAAGTTCTTCGCCAGGTGGGCTCGCTCTGGGGCGGACAGATATTTCTGATGGCTGAACTTCCTTTCTAACTCGATGACCTGAGTGTGGGAGAAGGCTGCCCGTGAGCGCTTTTGCTGCTTCGGGGTCCTTTGGTTGCTCAGTGAGGATTTCAGAGGGTTTTCACAGTCCAACAGGTCGGTCTCCGTATATGCCTCTGGGGGAAGGAAGAGGGGAGTTAGACACCAGAAAGGAATCAAAACAGCTTGTTCTCAGGCGTTTTCCCTGCAGAGAGCACACAATTCTATTGTCATCCTGGAGACATTTTTACATGCTCACACGAGCTTAAAAATTCAGAAACCTTTGGTATATAATTCTCCGCCTGCCCCTGAATTCTGATACAGTGTTCACTCTGAGCCAGATTTTTAAAGGTATTTAGCCACCTCACTCCCATTGCTTTAAGTTGGAGTTAGGCACCTAAAGACTCTTAAAAATATGTCCCTCTGTTGTTAAAATGCCTTTTCCTTCTGTACTCACAATGGGTGTCACCATTATGGGGCCCTGACTGGGGCTCCTAGGCATGATTGTAATACAAATAAAACAGTGATGCCAACTTTTGGGATTTTGTGAGTCTTGCAATAGTTGGTGATTTTCTTAAAGTCGTAGATCCTGGAATCCTGTGATTTATGTGAGAATCTCAGCTTTCACTTTAAAAAGATCAGTTTCTATTCCCATGTTGCAGAGAAAAGTTTGGAAATGTGAAGTCAGTGCTCCCCAAAGGCTCAGATGGCAACTATATAGCAAATTAAAAAACAAAACAAGACCCCCCACCATCCTCATGATGTAGGGTTTGTTTTGTTTTTTTTCAAGGCATATCTCCTGAGTTTTGAATACTTGGGAATGGCAGCCCTAGTAATTTGTCGTCATCGGCCAACATTTGCAAAGATGGATGCCCAGTTGTATGTCCAGGCACCCATAACAGTGGGTCTGATTTTCAGAGGTGCTGAGCACCTGTTACTGTCATTGAAACCAGGCCATGATAGATAGATAGAAGCCTTTTAAAAAAAAAGAAAAGAAAAAGCGCCCTTATTCAGGTGGATCAGGATAAAATTAGGGGCCCAGTTCTCTTCCCACACACATTCCACTTAGTTCCATAGAGGTACTTCTACTTTCCACTGCTTTAATTGGCAGCAGGATCAGTCCCTTAGCATCTAACTTAAGGCACCCAAGTTTGAGAATTTGGGCTCTTGACTCAGTCCTACCTCATCCCTGTGAATGGCAAAGCTTCCGGTTGACGTCAATGGGAATAGGATCTGGATCCCTACGCAAGTTACCATTCAGGTGGGAGTTTTACTGCTAGAAGGCTGAACTTCTGATATATTCAGGGTAACGAGATCAGAAGTGTCTTTTTGCTATGGCATTGCTGAGCAAGTTTAGAGGGATAAGGAGGATACCTGCCACGTGAAAGACACACGCTGGTACATGCTGGTTTTAATGTGATAGGAGAGCAGAGCAAAGGAATTAAGGCATCGTTGATGCACATCACAGCTCAGCAGTGTAGCAACCAGACACGTCACCTTAATCTTATTTCCAGTAGAATCATTCTGTCACTTCAGCCCCTATCCAGACAGGTGCTGAGTGCCCACAGCTCTGATCGAAGACCATGGGAGCTGGGAGTACTCTGCACTTTTCAGGATCAAGCCCTCCATACCTAAAACCCACAGTTTGAAAGATTTCTTAAAGAGACAGCCTCAGGTTAAAAATAAGAACAGCAATGCCCTCCACTGTGGTGCTAAATGACACCTATGATTACTAAAACCGAACGAATCTTAAAAACAAATGAACTTGTCACTATTTACGCAGTTTGTTACTTTGTTTTGTTTTTTTTATTTCATTGAGCATGGACGATGGCAATAGGCCAGTTTCCCATGGTGAAATGTTTGGGATGGAAACAATAGGTTATGCCTCATCTGGTGCAAATTGGTTTAGCTCTGCTGAAGTCAGTGGAGTTGTGAAAATTTACAGAAGCTGAGGATCTGGCTCAATGTCAGGGATTTTTTTTTTTTTAAAGTACATTTCCCAGGGAATTTCTCCCCCTTCTTAAAGAAAGGTTCATTGAAACCTTTCTCTTGATCTTCGGTTTTGTGAAAACTTGTTTGAACGTCAGGCCCAATTTCACCTGGAAAGATCCCTTGTCACAAGAAGGTGATTGATTGATTAAAGTGTCTTTTATTATTATGATAGTAGTTCCTGAATATCTGGATTGTGCTAGGTCCTGCAGAGATGTAAAATAAATCAGTCCCTTCCCCCAAAGAGCTTACATCCATTTGATCCCCCTTCTTGAATATCAAACACACAATGGAGAGAGACTGTGGCAGTCCCTGGAGAGTGCAGTGGTTTCCACTGCTTCCCCAACACCAACAATTTAAAAAAAAAAAAAATTGTAGCAGCTTCTTTCTTACCCCCCTCCCTCAGTCATGTGCCAGAAACTTGTTGATACTGAAATGGCACCATCCTTTAAAGGAAGCGCCATGCTATCTTGAAAGCATTACCTTCGCTGCGGCAGTGATTTGCAGCCTTTCCTGTTTTGCTGCCCCAACCTCGAAATACACAGGTCCAGAAACGCACCAGCTTAAAAACGGCTCCTCGGCCGGTGCATGCCCAATAAGATGCCCATCACCCTGAACCCAGCCAATATTTTATTGTTAGGTGGAGCCCCAGTCATGCGCCAGGACCCCCTTGTGCGGGACACACACAGAACGGCCAGCCAGCCCCTGTCCCAAAGAGCTTCTACTCTAGGAATGGGATTTTAAGACCTGGTGTTAGATTAAAGTATTCAGTGATGGTGAATGCAGCAGCCTCCCCAGGCCGGAATACAAATAAAGGGAGCGTCCAGGAGCTCTTTAAACACGCAGCTGCGGCCCTAAGTGGGGGGCTCTTGTTTCAGTCTTCCTGGGCTCTCCCGTGGACTCAGGCGGGGCCATATATATATTATTTTTTTTTCTCCCCAAAATGGTGGGGCGAATGTGCAGTGGCCCAGCACCCCCACTGGTTGAGGTGCCTAACTCGGAGCCGAGCTCTTTTTGGGCTGGGGGGGGGGGGAGAATAGTCTGTGCAGACAGGGGCTATTTCTATTGCTTTCCCCCGGCAGAGACCCCCACGTGCGCGCCCCTGTCTCCTGAGTGGGAGGTGCCCCCGCGGCACCCCGAGAACCGAGCGCTCGGAGGTCGAGCTCCAAGGCGGAGAAGCTGCCCCCGCTTCGGGCTGCTGGGTCTCTGCTGGCCGGGACGGGGACCCGGGATGCTGACAGCCGCGCGCGCGTGGGCACCGCTTACCTGCGCCTGGCGCTCCTGCCTGCTCCTGGGGCGGCGGGGGGACCCCTGCAGGGAGGGGTGTCCCCGCCGGCGGCCGGGGAGCGGAGCTTGCACCGTCCGGCGCCGGCTCCGGGCGAGAGGCCCCGCAGCATCCCCGGCTCTTCCTCCCTTGCCCCGCAGCTCCGCGGTCGGCACCGTCCCGCAGAATGTCCTGGATGAGGAAGGAGGTGAGCGGCTTGGAGGAGAGGGGCATGGTCCGCAGCGAGCCCTGGGGGAGGCTCTTGCCCTCTGAGGGCTCTGTGCTGCCCTGTCCCTCCGGCCTCCCTGGAAGGGGTGCCCGGGAGCTCATCTCCCTCCCCGCAAGGCCACCAGGGAGAAGCCCACAGGCACTTTCACTTTGCAACGCTCCCTGCTTTGCATTTATAAGCCAGCCAGCCAAGCCTCCCGGGTCTGATTGGAGCCCGGGGCAGCAGTGAACGCCCTCGGCTACCTTTCTGGGCTCCCACCGCTCCTGAGCACTTGATATGTTCTCAGTGCCAAGGGAAACTGCCATGCCCCGGCTGCTCCTGGCATGCTGTGTCCATGGGGACTTGCAAAGTATCTCTCTTCTATCTCAATCATAAGGCTTTATGTTGGTGCCCATCACCTTGGTATCGGAGAGCCTTCCACTTCCAAGCAATAGCAACTGTCAGCGGGGTAGCCATCTTAGTCTGTAGCCGCAAAACGAGGGGTCCAGTGGCACCGTAAAGGCGAACAGATCTATTTGGGCCTGAGCTTTCATGGGTAAAAAAAACCTGTATCTGAAGAAGTGGGGGTTTTTTAGCCACGAAAGCTGATGCCCAAATAAATCTGTTAGTCTTTAAGGTGCCACCGGACTTCTCCTTGTTTTAATCAAGTTCCTAGTGGACTTCGTGTAGTCTCTGGCATCTCTCCCTCTGCTTGTGGGGGGGGGGGGCAGGGAGGGCAGCCCTGGGTGTCAGTTTTGGGCTTAGAAGCTGGTGTCGGTTGTATGGTGGAAAGTAATTTGCATTGTTTATAATACTTATTTATAGTAGTTTGGATATTAGATATTTAGGCCTTTTATCGGTGTTTAATAACAAGTGCTATTTTTCTGTGGGCCGTGTTAACATGATAGAATCTTTTGGGTCAGAAATAAAGCCAAGATCCTGATTCACTGTGGTCATTAAAGAGCTCGTGGCATATATATTTTGTCGTTGTAGGAGAGGGTCTGAGCTTTGAGGTGCTCAAGTTATGCAGTTGGTGGCAGAGCTGGGGTTTGCACACTGTCACATACCTGTGCTGTGGGGATGGTGGGGACTCTTACATCAAGTTATAGCCCCTAAACTCTGACAGTCTCCATTTTTCATGCTTGCAGGAATATCTGGAGATAGACACTTAAGGCAGCCAGTAGTGGTCAGAACGGGGAAAAGAGCTGTATGTCTTTCCTTTCTCAATGGGAAGCAGCCCTTGCTCTTCTCCTGGGATACTGTATCCCTTTGTGTACTTGCAAACCCTCATTCGATCCTCTTGCATCATCCTCTGTTGTTTAAGACGCAAATATGCGACCACTTCTCTCCCTCGTCACTTTGGTGTTTGCTCACGATTAGTGTTTGGCCACTACATGATTTGACCCCAAACACAGGGAGGAGTTGAGTATTGTGGGGAGCAAATCTTTAGTTAAATTTACAGGATTAAATTCATCTCCGCTGTAATTTTCTTAACTTCACTGGAGTTAGCCCAGTGTTGAATTTGGCCCATGCAGCTCTGGTAAGGTAGCAAACTTGACAGGAATATTTATGTAAAACCATCATAGATGATGGACTAAAATTCTGCTTTGGCTTCTGTTGACTTCCACGGGAAGTGCTTCTTTGAGAACAAAATTTGCCCTAAGGTCTAGATCCTCAGTTGGCAGGAGCAGATTTACCATGAAACAAACCGTGCGGTGGCACAGGGCCCCCCAACAATGCAGGACAAATATCTGACAGCCTGCCCCCGAGTCCCGGCCGAGTCCCAGCCGGCGGTGCAGCAGACGCAGGCAGGCTGCTTGCATGCCATGGCCGGTGGTCCCACGCTGCTCCCAGAAGCGACCGGCTGCTGGCTCGTCTCTGCGCGCAGAGATGGAGGCAGCTCTGCATGTTGCCCCCGCCCCAGGCAGCGCACGGCGACCCGCTGCCCCCCTCCCCACAAGGGGCACACAGACACGTGCCAGCAGCAGGGCTAAGGCGGCTCTCTGCCTGCTCTGCCTCCCTCCCTCCCTCCCCCTGTGTTGCTTCGCTCCCAGAAGTGACCGGCATGTCCCTGCAGCCTCTGGGGGGGAGGTGTGACTCCGCGCGCTGCCCCAGCCCCCAGTGCCGACTCCGCAGCTCCCATTGGCTGGGATCTGCAGCCAATGGGAGGTGCGGGGGTGGCGCCTGCGGGCAGCGGCATGCAGAGACCCTCTGATCCCCACCCAGCCTAGGAGCCGCTGCTGGAGGGGTGTGTGTGCCAGTCATTTTGGGAGCTGCGCTGCCCAAGGTAAGCACCACCCCCCTCCAACCTCCTGCCCCAGCCCAGAGCCCTCACCCCCTCCTGTACCCCAGTGCCCTTCCCCAATCAAGGTACCTCACTTTATTTTCGTTTACTTCCAATTACTTATAATATAGGAGGAGGATGAAGGAAAAAAAGAATGAAAAATGGGGGGGAGATGATTTTTTTCTTGTCTGGGTCCCAAGGGAGGGCAGAAATGAAGCTGTGCACAGGGCCCCACCAACTCTAAATCCACTGCTGTCAGTGGGCGTAAATCAGTACGGTTCCTTTGACTTCAGTGGAATTATGCTGATTTTATATAAATTGAGGAACTGGCACTGAATGTTTAGTCTGATGTATTTGCAGGTGGTCCCTAATATCCCTTTCCCTTCATAAGCATGACCTTCACCACACTGACTTCTCCTTCTAGTCCTATACGCTTATCCACCCCGAAATCCGAAAACAAAGCCCCTACCCCAGGGAGAGCATATACTCTTAAAAAGCGAGAGGCGCCTTGAAATCCTCGTGGGACTTCACTGTTGCTATTGACTTTTACATGGAAGGCGCTCAGATACTACACTGATAGGAGGCCGTATAAAGCCTTTATAGACAGGTAATGATTCTGCTTTTAACTTTTTTTCCATTCAACCTCTCTAAACTGTTTACACTGGGTTTTTTTTTCCCCCTGCAGTCTGTTTTGTAACAGGAATTACGTCCTTGGAGAGCTTCAGTAGCTCCAATAATAACTCTGTCTCATTATCCTCTTATTGCCCAAGAAAAGCAATTTGGAAAGATTTATGAAGCAATTGGAGCCGAACAGTATTATTCCAACAATGCCCCTGCGCCAGGTTCTCTAACCCCTGTCGCTTGCTTCTGGAGAGCAGATTAGGAGCTGTTGCTTGCTGCCCGAAAGTTTAGAATGCATTCAAACTGGGTGGCCTGCAAGTGACTTCCTTCCCAATCTGTTCAACAGCTTAGCCAGAGGTCCTCACCTGTAACACACATTGGGAATGTTTGCTTAGAGCTGGGAGAGGTGACCTTCTCACACTCTGCCAGTGAGTGGGGGGAGTGCAAGGCTGTGGCTGGCCTGGGCACCTTGAGATTTCCCACCTCTTCCCCTGTAAATATTGCAAATTAGCGTAGTATTTGGTGGGTGAAGCAAGGGTGGTGGTGGGTTACTGGTTATTGTGGGTCTGATTTTCCTCTTACTCAGACGTGTGTAGGTCAGGCGTAGCCGCGTGGAGATAAAATTGTTGTAAGAGGTGATTAAGGCACCATATAAATATAAACCCTGAGCCTTGCAAAGCATTTCCCTGGACTTCTCAGGCGTGATTCTGATCTCAGCCCTGTGGCTTGCAACAGTGTGAGCGCACCATCCGTTTAAATGCATACTGAAGCAGCTTTTGTGTACAGACAAGTCCTATGCTGATGTAAATCAGGAGTGCCGAAGTCTAGTGGAGTTACATGGAGTAAAACAAAACAGTGCAAATGCAAACAAAATCGGGCTTATTGAGTAAAATTTTCTAAAGCACCTACATGAAAGTCAATGGGAATTAGGCTCCTAAATCACTTGGGAGCTTTTCAGAATTGGACCCAGAGTGTTTTTAAGGCTAAGCTGTGTGACGATGTAACTGATCACTTAGGCCTTTGATCTGAATTAATAGCTTTACTGTTGTTGTTATTCACAAAAAGAAAAGGAGTACTTGTGGCACCTTAGAGACTAAGGAATTTATTTGAGCATAAGCTTTCGTGAGCTACAGCTCACTTCATCGTGAGCTGTAGCTCACGAAAGCTTCTGGTCAGATAAATTCCTTAGTCTCTAAGGTGCCACAAGTACTCCTTTTCTTTTTGCGAATACAGACTAACACGGCTGCTACTCTGAAACCTGTTACTATTCAGTCACAGGACACCATTTACCTAGTGCTTGATCTGCCAGGTCCTTGGATAAGTCTGTGGGGCTATTGCCCGTGTGTGTGTGTGTAGGGTACTTGTGAGTGAATGGAAAGCTAAGTGTTCAGTATGGTCTTCTGCACTGAGCAGTCGTGAGCCTCCGTTCCCTCTGTGTCTAATGCATGAGAGACAGGCACTCAGTTACTACAGTGGCGAAGGCCATACAAGTGCCTAGGGATGTAGGAGTACAGGGTAACGATGGAGTGGGCTGAGGAGGAAGAACGGGATTGTCTGATGAGAACAGGGGTGTGACCCTATTTGTCTTCATACTATTTCTCCCACCTCTTCAGCCTCCTGCTCTTGAGCAGCAGCGAGGTGGTGGGTGCAGGCGCAGTGCTCTTGTTGTTGTAGGAATGGTTTCCCTGCACATCCTGTCCTGCTCACCTTCGGCTTGTATATGCAGCGCTCCTCCCCTGTGCTGCACAGGACCACTTTTGTTGGGCTTCCCCCACCCCCCCGTGTAATGCAAATAGTAACCAATCAACTAATTAGTCATAAGTGAACCCTGAATAACAGAATAGCCCCCATTGAAGCTGTTGTCAGCTGTGTCTGCTTCTGCCAAGGCTGAATCAGCCCCAAGTATATATGCACATAGACCAAATTCTTCCCACTGCAGCCTCATTGATTTTAATAGGATTATTTGGTCCCTGTGCCTATAATTTGAATAAAATCAACATTCAAAATCTAGGGCAAGGTTCATCCCTGGTGTAAATCCACTGACTTCCGTGGCAGCCAGGTCTCCAGATTCCCAGTCCAGGTTCCTAATCACTGGACTATGCTGCCCCCCAACTCACTTCGTGTAGTTGCAGGGCTAAAATAATTCAATTCTATCCAAGCATAGGCATGATTACAATGAATTGCTTTGCTAGGTTTATTTCTGTGGGTGTTGCTTTGCTAGGTTTCACCCCAGGATCAACCTTTACCAGCCCACTGTGGTTACAAGTGTAACAGAAAACTTTGTTGATGAATGCCAGGTAGTTCAGCACAAACTACAGACGAGCAACAGAAACTGCAAGATTTCAGGAAATTCTCTTTTCTCCGTTTGGCTGTGGGAGTGCCCCTGTGTGGTTGCTTGGTGTATTGTGCTAAACCCATTCTAGCGTTGGTTGAAATCTTTGCTATCGTGTATGGCTGGCTTTTCAGATGTCTTAATGATACACAATTTGTGGTTTAGACAAGGTTTTTGAGTGGGGAGTAGAAAACAGGATAGATTTAAAGGGTAGGGAAATTTAATGCCTTCCCAAATTGCAAATCGTTCTACAGAACGGAGCAGGGTTTGGCCCTGGGCTGAGTATATTTTAAATAAGCCAAGAATTCTAATGGGGGGCAGATGGGACTTTTGGATGAATTGTTGCCAGCAGACACCAGTATTGTAAAGAGGCTGACCCTGCAGGCATCAGGCTCACAAAGCTCTCCTGGCTTCTGTGTGTCTCTGTCCATCATAAGGGATTTGGATTGTGCAGTGGCTACTGGATTAAGTCCTAGAGTGTGATCCTGAAAAGCCGTATACAGTTGAGTGATTCTGTTTTGCATTGCTCCTGTGAGGTAAGGCTTGCATGGTAGTGCTTGTAGTTTGCTACAGGCTCTAAAATAAGCTCGACCTGACATTGTTTGTGATTGGCAGTTGACAGCAGATGATGTCTGCCCTCCCTAGGCATTGCCAAAACCCTTCAAAATGCCACAGTGTGTCTCTCTCTCTCTCTCTCTCTCTTCCCCTCACCTGACATGTCCCTCCCCCCACCCCCGAGAGACCAGGTGGATGCTGCATTGGGATTTCAGTAGAGTTAATGGAGTGCCCCCACCTCCTGGAAGCTGCACATGCCTGTAAATGCATTTTACTCAACTAAAGCACCTTTAACCGTCTGGGATGGATGCACCACAGAAAAAACACTGAGGGCCCAATCCTGCAACCTTGACTCATCCAGGTAGCCCTTACTCCATGCCACTAGTCCATTGCTAGGGTGAAACTCTCTTGTCATGTATTGAGTTCCATTATTTCCTGTAAGGTTTTGCCCAGTGCATCTTCCTGCTGGTCATTTGTGAACATCCCTGTATGTTGTTTATTCTCTGGGTATTTTGCCACTTGATTAGTTTGACTTCCTTCTCCCCAGCTAAAAACTTGTTTAGCAGTCTTCAAGGTGGGGCGAGGAATTATAGGTGGCATTCATAAAGGTATTTGGGCACTTAATTCCCATTAAAATCAATACCTTGAAATTAATGATGAATCCCACCCTATGCGTCTAACAGTTAGCAGAGCCTCGGGCAGCTGGCCTGTCTCCCCAGCTCAGGAAGGACTAACAACAGACCCAAAGTATTTTAAGCCTCGTTCTTCGGGGTACAGTTTTATTCTTCACACAAATTTCCACAGACAAAGCAGGCTGCCAGGACCCAGAGGCCTTTCCCCTTGCATCTCTTTCCCCCTGCTCCAAGGCTTGCCAAACAGGAGCTAACCTTCTTCTTGCAGCTCTTTCTAACTCTCTCTACTTTCTGAGCTGTTTGTAGGGAACACATGACCCTTTACCTGGAGGGTGTCCTAATCGAACCGAGCTGGCTGGTCTCCGACTCCCTGGGTCTTAGAGGGGCAGACCATCCTGTTACTCCTCCTCACTGCAGTTTCTGTTGCACAGATCCAATAAAGTAGTGAGGAGTCTGCATACCTTTGAGGATCTGGGTCTCAGTGTCTTGAGAGAGCATTTTTGCAATCTATGTATTTTGGAGAGAGAGTGACCCCTAGAGATTGGATGTGAGAACCTGGAACTGGTACTTATGTCTCTGCTCTCGCTATGTTGGTCCCAGTCACGTGAACCTGGGTGACAAAGGTCAACACCGCACCACATGACCGAGGTCAACATCCGCTGAGCCCAGTGGCTACTGTTACGGTTGTTAACGTGTCATGGCTGTTTGGGGGCCTCTGCGAAATGAGTTTGGTGGGTCTTGGTTTTGTTTTGTAGATAAACAGACTGCTTCGTTCATTCCCCAGGGCTGCTAATCCATCATCTCTCACCAGTGCTAAATTCCCGGCACATTAAACAAGTAAATAAGCCGTTGTAGTTTAGTGTCCTAAGAAGAGGCAGAACAGTCAAAGCCCAAAGAACCAATCGCACTTGAATGACACGGGGGCAAAAATTCCCCAGCATTATTTTCAAGTTTAAGAAGAATCCACTCAAGCATCAGCAAGCAATAATGCTGTCAGAGAATCACCTGATGCCTGGGTAGGATGGTGGTAGGGGTACCAGAAATGAAGACACTGTTTGGATTAGAGAAAGCAGTTCAAGAGCTTGCAGTTTTTCTTGAGATGCGGAAAGACTTTGAAGGAAGGAGGAGCCATCCCCTCTCATGTTGTTTTTCATCTAAAGGAAACATTAACAGAGGAGCATCAGTGAAGCTGTATGAAAAGGGCCACCTCCCAGCTGGTGTAAATTGGCGTCGTGCCATTGACTGCAATCAGTGTTGATTTACACCAGTGGAGGATCTGACCCAATATCCTGAATACATGCCACAGCAGCAGTGACCAAACACAGCACAGAATGTAATTGTGGGCTGTGACACATGACTGATTTTTCTCGAACCTATCCATTGAGATATTTATCTGAGGGCTTGTCCACAAAAGCAGGTCATTCCCAGGAAAGTGGGGTGTTAATCTACCCCGCCGGCCACGCTCCGAGTGTCTGTGTGGACCATGGTGCCGCACACTAACCGTTCCCTAGCGTGCTTTCATCTACCCAGCTTTGAAATTAGAGTAGTTCGAAGTGCACTAGGGAACTGCTAATGTGCAGCGGCAGGGTCCACGCTGGTGGAGGGTAGATCACACCTCGGCTTGTCATTAGCTAACTGTTTGTTTGTGTAGACAAGTCCTTAAGTACTTATATGGGCCTGTCTTATGGGAGTGTCTCTAAATCTTTAATGACAGGTTTCAGAGTAACAGCCGTGTTAGTCTGTATTCGCAAAAAGAAAAGGAGTACTTGTGGCACCTTAGAGACTAACCCATTTATTAGAGCATAAGCTTTCGTGAGCTACAGCTCACTTCCTCAGATGCATATCGTGGAAACTGCAGCAGGCTTTATATATACACAGAGAATATGAAACAATACCTATTCCCACCCCACTGTCCTGCTGGTAATAGCTTATCTAAAGTGATCATCAGGTGGGCCATTTCCAGCACAAATCCAGGTTTTCTCACCCTCCACCCCCCCACACAAATTCACTCTCCTGCTGGTGAGCAGGAGATTTGTGCTGGAAATGGCCCACCTGATGATCACTTTAGATAAGCTATTACCAGCAGGACAGTGGGGTGGGAATAGGTATTGTTTCATATTCTCTGTGTATATATAAAGCCTGCTGCAGTTTCCACGATATGCATCTGAGGAAGTGAGCTGTAGCTCACGAAAGCTTATGCTCTAATAAATGGGTTAGTCTCTAAGGTGCCACAAGTACTCCTTTTCTTTTTTCTTAAATCTTTAATGTCTTTCTCCTCACTACACTGCTGGGAGATAGCAAAGTGTTATCATCCCTCAGTTTACAGATGGTGAATGGTGGCACACGTAGGCTGGGTGACTTACCCAAAGTCACCCAGGAAGTCTTTGGCAGAGCATAGGACTCCCAAATCCTAGGCTATAGCTCGAACCACCAAACCGTTCTTCCCTTTAAAAATCAGAACAAAAGATTATTTATGTTGACTATCTAGTATATTTATATGAATGAATAATAATAGCTAGAGTGATGGTAGCAAGGATAAAACTGTAGAAGGGTTAACTCTCCTGCTTCTGGGTATATGAAATATCTAAGATCAAGAAGAAACTTCCCCTGTAGAATTGATAATTGTCCATTATAGAGTTTTACACCTTAGCTATGAAGTGTAAATGCTTGCTTGTACTGTTTGCTATGAGAGACAGAACACTGGACTGCATGGAACAGTGGTTTGATCTGGCATGGTAATTCCTGTGTGTGTGTGTGTGAGAGAGAGAGAGAGAGAGAGAAAATATTCTTGCATGTTATCAATGTATATTAGGAGACTAAATCTATATAATACATGACCAATTCAGTATCACCAAGCCTGAGCACTCAAAAATCATGAGATTTTTAAAAAGAATGCATTCTGGATTCTGTTTTACTTGCCTTTTGGTTTTTGAGCTTTTGGGATTCATGTTTTCAGACTCTTCTCTGCGCTAACAATTTATATTTTTAAATGAAAGCTGAGCTTCCCGTGCAGTGATCTGACTCCTGGAGCTGAGACATTAAGAAAAACACCAAGTATTGCAAGACATGTGATTAAAACTTTAAGAGTTGGCAGTGCTGTTGGTTGCATTGCACATGTTTTGCCTAGCGTTCCTAAAAGCCAGGAGCCTGTCGCTTCTCCTGATTGTGCTAGGGCTAGAGAGGAGATCCAAGGCAGATCTGATCTCAGAAAGTTCCCAGAATGAGTTTGGATTGAACGGGGGAAGAGCCAGCATGTCTGCAGCTTTGATTTATCTACCTGGCCTACATGACACCTCAAGCCCTGGGACAGGCAGGAAAGTGAACGATACTATCTCTTGGGGGGGAGGGGGGATTATTTTGTTTAGATGTCAATTACGTCCCATTTGGGAAGTGAATGAACACTAAAGAGTGATGGGGTTGAGCAGGAGTAGAGATAAAAGCCTAATTGCCTCCTGAAAGTCTCTCCCTAGCAAATACTTCAAGGATAAGTTGTCAAGAAGGGGGCTGAAAGGGAGGTAGCACTCTTGAGTGGAGAGAGAGTTCTCACTGAGGAAGGTGAACCAAGAGGGGGTGATCTTGAGGGGGCCTGTTGTGTCTACTCTGATAGAGATGTGGTGGGGGGGGAGGGGGTTTCAAGGGGGTTGTGAGGATAATTTAGGGGCTTCTTCTTAACCAGAGTGAAAGTTCTGGGAGCAAATGGTTCCCTTAGGTAGATATTTGCAGGCTAATTTTTCATAGGATGCTGAGCATTAGCGACTCCAATTGACTTCATTAGGACCTGTGGGTACAAAGGTCCTCTGAAAACCCACCCATTTAGGGCCAGATTCTCAAAACACATCTGTGCTAGAGCTAGGTGGGAAACTGTTTTTTCCTATCCTGGGAAAATATTTGAGCTTTTTGAAAAATGTTCCTGTTCCCAGTTGGGGGACACAGTCGAAATCTTGAATTGTTTTTGCAAACTGACAAATGAAGCATTTTGTTTCCATCCTTTCTAAACATTTCATTCCACATTTGACCATTTTAAATGTGGGGTGTTTTTTTTACTGTAATTAGCTCAACGTTCAAGCAAAAAAGTCATTTTGATCTGGAAAACTGGAATTTTTTTGTTAGGAACATGTCAGAATGGGATTTGTTAACCATTTCAAAAGTGTTTTCCCCCCCCCCTGCCAAAAAAAATGTTTTTGAAGTGAGAAAATCATCAAAACTGACCCTTCCCTGTGAGCAGTTTCAGTGAATCAACATGTTTTGATGGGAAAACAGTTGGCAAAAAAAATCACAACCAGCTCGACTCAGCACTTTGGGAGCTGATGCTTTTGAAAATCAGTCCGGCACTGGAGTGCTGAGCAGTTGGAAAAACTAGCCCTAAATACAGGTTTCAGAGTAACTGCCGTGTTAGTCTGTATTCGCAAAAAGAAAAGGAGTACTTGTGGCACCTTAGAGACTAACCAATTTATTTGAGCATAAGCTTTCGTGAGGAGCCACAAGTACTCCTTTTCTTTTGGCCCTAAGTAAATGAACTGTGATGTAGCTTTCTTTCTGTCTTCCTCTGAAAAAATTAATGGAGGGGTTTCCAATCAATAAACAGTTCGCAAACTGCTAATCCAGGACTATATATAAAAAAAATAAGATATTTTGTCTTTTTTTCTTGGTCAGTTTAATAATCCCCTATACACAGAATCGCACACAATCATCTTGTAAACACAAGCAAAATTACACAACGACACATTATCTCGCTCGTCCAGTTACTTGATTGTAGGGTTGTGTGCTTTTGCTTTTATGCTTTTTGTTTTTCTACAGTTAAATTTGTACTGCAGGTAGATCTTTTTCAGCCCAAAACTTAGATAGTATATTTCCTGGTTTTAAATGCTATTTGTTAACTTTCCTTTTAATGGCTTTGCTTTGAAAACACAGATACTAATATTAACAAAACTCCTTAATTGAATGTGTGTTTCTGTCTTAAAATAGTGTGCTTTTCATTAGAAAACTACAACATTTTTCTGGAAATATTCATTCAAATCAAATATATTGTATTTGGTCACATCTTTTTTTGTATTCACTATCCAATAATCCCACTATCCTAGGGTAACAGATTTTACTAGCAATAATATTTTTGGAAATAGCAAATAGTAAATGAGCATTAGAAAATGTCCATGGGATGTGAATTTTAAACTCGCAAAAGGCGTGCACTGGAAATCTGATTCCAAGTAACTCACTCAGTTAGGGAAGAGGAACAATACCAAGTGACCTAGTGTCCAGTGAAAACTAATCGACAGAGCTCAAATTCCGAATGCTTCCAATGATCTGTTCACGAAGGATCTCTAGGTCTAAAATTATTTAGAAAAAGCATCTAGCAAATAATTTCAAATAACAATTATAGCCAGGGATGTTGGAAACTGACTGTGGACTGCCTGTGAACAGGAAAAGGAGGGACGTTTGTCTACTAAATACTTGCTAGTTAATTATATTCGCTCAACACTACGCTGAAACATTGTGTCCTTTCAATTAAGAGTCTGATCCAAACCCCATTGGGCTTTAGAAGCAGGCCAGTGCTTAATTTGTAATGAGAGGTGCTGGGGCTCAAGCATGTTTGTTTGTTTGTTTGTTACTTGCATAACTGACAAGCCCAGGGGTGCCGGGGCTATGAACTGCCAGGTCCAGAGGTGCCAGGGCTCAACCCTGGCGCAAATTAAACACTGGATCAGGCAGGAAGGATGGCGTTCTCTGCCTTTGTGAATCCTGAGTAAGTGACCAGGAGTTCTCTGTGGGTGGGTGGGAACAGCATTGTGAAATTTATTTATTTATTTATTACCTTCGCACCCAAAATCCCCATTGCTCTAGGCACTGTACACACACATAGGAAGTCCCTGAACTGCTGCAGCCTTCTAGATCTCCGTCTGCCGTCAGGTGGGAGGGATTTGTGTGAGCGTTACATTGTTCACTGGCCGTACACCATCCAGCTGCCTCTCCCTCTGACCCCCC
Source organism: Lepidochelys olivacea (assembly GCF_965140295.1). Taxonomy (NCBI): domain Eukaryota; kingdom Metazoa; phylum Chordata; order Testudines; family Cheloniidae; genus Lepidochelys; species Lepidochelys olivacea. The sequence goes on from NC_140436.1 coordinate 6,786,489, forward strand.
GCAAACACCACACTACTTCCAATGGCTCCCCTAATGCAGCACGCTTCCAGTGCGTCCTGGGATTTCACAGCCCCTTTGTGGTGTGGGCTCTCCCCTTCCACTCTTCAGTGCAGCAGAACCAGGCTCCAAAAGGGTTTGGATGATTGAGATTTCATGATAAAATCTATTTGGACAGACATGGCCCTGCTGCTGCATAACATTGCCATCAATTATCTGTATTACAGCAACACCTAGGGTCCCAGGTGCGGTTGGGATCTCCATTGTACTAGGCACTATACATACAAGATATTTACAAGATTTAATGGTATTCTAAGGAAAATAGGCACCGCTTCCTTTCAAAGCAGGATTACATCATCTCCATGGGATTGAGACCGACATAAAAATAATTCAGTATTATGTTTTGACATCTCAGATTTCTAGGGCAAATAAAATGGGCCCATTTCTCTCACGTACACCAGCTTTACTTGAGTCTATAGCACGACACTGTTGTAAGTTTCAGAGCCGCAGCCGTGTTAGTCTGTATCCGCAAAAAGAACAGGAGGACTTGGGGCACCTTAGAGACGAACCAATATATTTGAGCATAAGCATCCGATGAAGTGAGCTGTAGCTCACGAAAGCTTATGCTCAGATAAATTCGTTCGTCTCTAAGGTGCCCCAAGTCCTCCTGTTCTTTTTGCTGTTGTAAGTGAAACCAGAGTTTAGCTGAGGGGGTAGAGTTCTCCATACACCCGTTTCTTACCATCCCGGGTAAGGGAACCTAGCAAGAATAAAACAGCTCACCTAAGCTATTGTGGCTGAGTCAGAGGGTCTGGGTTTCTTTCATGACATATTGGTGACGTGGAGTGAAAGGTATATCCCACACCTGCTTTTCGAGTGCTGTCTTGTGCCCGAGGCTATGTCAGGCCACAACATGCAATGCTTTCTTTGGAACCTAACCTCGCAGTGACAGCAAATATGCTGTGCCAGAGGGCCTGGCAGAGGAGTTGCATGTTGATACCTGACATATTTGGGATATATGCTATTTTTGGTAGCTACTGTCTATATCTAGGTGGTTATGTGGTCCCATGACTGTAATAGCTCGGTGTAATGTCTGGGATAATACACTGTGGAATCATCTTTTCTGTTAGGACCATGTCTTTCAACACAAACATGCTTCAGATAATTTAATTTTCCAGTTAGAAAGATGATCTCTTTGATTCTGCATGTGAAAGCTAGAAGGCATCTTTGAATGGCCTAGTTGTTGGATGAATATTGGCTATGGGTAAGATCTCAGGGGAGCTATTCACGCGAGTAAGGTGAGCAGAATTGGCCTCATTTGTATTGGACACAGACTGTATTGGCCATATATAGCTCTCTGTCTACTGGGGAACTCCCCTTGACGTTAAGGGCACCTGTGTGTAGACTGACCCACCGTGCTTGTGATAGAAAAATGAACAGGTAAAATTATGCCCCCTGTGAACTCTCACCATGTTCTGCAAAAAAAAAAAAAAAAAAAAAGTTAGAAGCGTGACAGCTTCCTGTCTGAAAATAATTTTTCCTTTATGAGAGCAGCATCTTCCCCTGGGCGGTGGTTCCACCTCTTGCCATTCCGGTGTAGAGAAATACTAATCCTTTTACACAGCGTTTCTTTAATAATATAATAAATTTCAATAAAACCATGTCCTTGTTTAGTCATCGAAAAAGATTTCTACAGTACCAACCAAACTGATCAGTATAACTATTTACAACATATCTAATGCCCCTAGAAATGCCAGCACAGAAGTGATTCTTGAAAAGCTCTCCTCCTCAGGCTTGGAAACCGTGTGCGGCTCTTCCAGGTTTAATACTTAGGTAGCTCTTGTAACCTGCAAAGCACTTTATAGAGAGAGAGAGCCAGAGCCTTAGCTGTGTAAATCGCCATCGCTCCTTTGAAATCAATTTAATTAAGCTGTTGGACACCAGCTGAAGATCTGACCCAGCAACTAATTAATTAACCCCCACAGCTCTCCTGTGAAATAAAATGAACCTATTGTAGGTATGAGGAAGGGAAGCGGAGAGGTTCAAGGATTTGCCCAGGGTTGCTGGGAAAGGAGGCTGTGTCAGAGATCAGAGCTCTGGAATTCCTGGCTCACAGAGCTGTGCTCAGGCCATGAGACTATGACCTCTCTCTCTCTCTCTCTCTCTCTTTGATATTTTGAGCCTTTATTTCCAATCGCTGTGCTGAATCCGATTTCCTGGTAACTGCACATTCTTTGAGCGGGGCAAGAGACAGGAGAGGTTTTTTTGTTGTTTTTTTTTTTTTTTTTAAGTGTGAACAATATAATTGAAAAAATGGTGGTGGGTTTTTTCATTTTTTTTTTGTTTAATTGAAAAAAAATACACAAATGAAAAACGTGTGCTGGGCAGGAATGAAGATAGGTATATCCGAACTTTATCACAGAGGATAAAAGTTTTTTGTTTAGGAATTAAATAAAATGGTCCGCTGAAAATAGATGTGCAGAAACGTGCACAGCCAAAGTACTTTCCACATTTGTCTTTAGGAAAGACAGGAGGGTTGGTTGGGCTCGGAGGATCACTACTCTTCTTGCATTCGGGAGCAGCAAATACTCTTTGGGGGCAGGAGATGAGAGAGAGAGAGGAAGGGCTGTCTTTAAAAACACCCATGTTAAATAAATAAAGTGATCAGGCGCTTAGTCCCCAGGGATCAGAGCGTGAAAGCGCCAGAGAGCCCCTTCTTCTAGCACAACGGCTTTTGAAAGACACAGTCTCCAGGGGGAGGCCCAGCGCCCAGCCATGGGGGCGGAAGAAGGTGGAAGGGGACTGAGCAGGAACTGTCCGGGTCCGGGGCTTCTGATCCCCCCCCCCCTCCTGCCCTGCAGAGAGGTTCAGCATCTTCCAGGTGGTCGGTTTCAAGGGAGCCCTTTACCAAGCCCTGATCCCTGCTTGCAGCGTGGCTTGCAAGTGCCCCTGCTGGTTCTGAGCGGCGCTGGAAACACTAAAGCTCATGTTCATGATGTGACCGGCGGGCGCGGTACGAGCGGGGCCCCCCGCGTAACTACCGCTGTAGTTTGCGCTGTAGGGGCTATTGCTGTAACCGCGGTAGTAGGCGTTATAGGAGTAAGGGCTGACCGGGACATTATAAGGGGCAGTGTAACCCTGTGGGCCCCCAAGGCAGGGCTTGCCATCCCTGACAAGTACAGGGACCGCTACCCTCCTGGGAGGCAGGGGGTGGGCAGAGAACTCCAGCGATTTATCTTGCCTTTGTCTCTTGCACTTGTATCTCCTGTTCTGGAACCAGATCTTGACCTGCGTGGAGGTGAGTTTCAGCAGGCTGGCGAGATGCTCCCGTTCCGGAGCCGAGAGGTACTTCTGCTGCTTAAACCGCCTCTCCAGCTCGAAAACTTGCGCTTGAGAAAACAAAACCCTGGGTTTCCGCCTCTGCCTTTGCTTGGGCCGTTCGCACGGGTCGTCTTTCTTCTCCGGGGTTTCGAAAGAGTCCGCGGGCAGCGATTTGCCTGCGAAGGCCAAAGCACAGGGAGACATTTTCAGCTCCACGCCCCCAGAAACGTGTCTCGAGTTTCCCAGCCCTGGGTCAAAGAACGACTCACGGGCCCCTGTGAAATTAGATTCACGATTATTAAAGCCATTTGGAAAACGGGCTGAATTAACCCGAACATCTTGGGGGGAGAGGGGAATCACCCCATGTTTCTGCCAAAAAATGAAATTTCGATTATTTTTTTCATCGACAACACAAAATTAGTTCAAGTCTTTCATCTACCAGCACTGATCGTTTCTCTCCGCCTGCCCTAAAGGGGTTATAATCAATAGACCCGATCCAAAACTCATTAAATCAGTGGGTGCCTTACCATTGACTTAGCAGACTTTGCATCAGATCTGTTAAGGCTGGTGAGCTGTCATTAATTACCGCTATATCATTTATGTATATTTCATTGGACCAAATCTCTCTCCAACTGAATTGCATAAATACGCACAAAAAGAACAGGAGGACTTGTGGCACCGTAGAGACTAACCAATTTATCTGAGCATGAGCTTTCGTGGGCTACAGCTCACTTCATCGGATGCAACTGTTGCTCACGAAAGCTCATGCTCAAATAAATTGGCTAGTCTCTAAGGTGCCTCGCGTCCTCCTTTTCTTTTTGCGGATACAGACTAAGAGGGCTGCTACTCTGAAACCTGTCACAAACACTCACTCCTGTTTCACTGAGATTGATGGATGAGGAAAGTAAAACAGGACCTGATCCACTGAACATATCCCATGTGAACGATTCATAGCAAATACCGTAACTCAGTATATACCTTGCTGTCTTTTATTACCAGAATATCGTGTGTGTGTCGAGGGGAGACACTGTACGCACTGTTCCCTCTAAGCGATGTGCCTGCCTGTGGACACAGATCCTGAACCCTGCACACGCACAACAATTTACACAGAAGAATTTTTTTGTGCACAGAGCCTGTCGGAAATTAGAGGGAACATTGACTGTCAGGCTATGTTTTTCTTTAATTTGATGCAAGAAACATGAAGCGATCTTCAAATGAAGGAGGGAAGGCGATCAGCTCCAGGAGACAATGCCCATCAGAGCCTTGAGTGAATAGGTAGATAGCTAGGTTTCAGAGTAGCAGCCCTGTCAGTCTGTATTTGCAAAAAGAAAAGGAGGACGCGTGGCACCTTAGAGACGAACAAATTTATAGCTAGATCCACTTCGGGAGAATCCTACTCAGCGTGCGGCACCTGTTACCTTCCAGTGTGATTTCTTCACAGCTGGACAATGGAGCCAAGGAGTATTCCCGCTGCTCCTTTCCACACACCCACCCCACCTCCTTGCCGAGTCATTTCCAAATCTAGACGTCCGATCTGGCAAGCTCCTGCTCGCAGGAGTAATCCTTACTCCAGGGAGTAGACCTCGTGGCTAGAACAGGGACCCACAAGTTTGATACGCGCCAATGTGGCAGAATCAGCCGCCAGTTTACTTAATGGTTCCCACCAATCAGTCCCGTGCTGTGGTGGTGGGTCCTGGCCGGAGGCTGCACGTTCGCAAGGAATCGGGGCGCAATGTAAAGCCCCCGAGGTGTATTCTGCTCTCTTTGCTCGTCCAGACTTTGGTTCCCATGTTATTTGAACTAAATTATTGAGCTCTTCCGGCTTCTTCCTCCGCCCCGTTACACTTGGACAGAAAACCGGTGTAGGTGATAAAAAATAAAACTAAACAAGTACAAGAAGAGCCTTATTGACTTTCTGGCTTATATAATAACTAATTAATTAATTAATTAATAATGCCGTTTAGGCGTTAGGAAAACGACCCGCGTTCCTATTTATGTGCGCTGTGAAGTAGGAAGTTTTGGACTGAGTTATGCAAAACAAAAACAATCTGATCAGTGTGTGTGGAATATGCTGGCAGTTTGGCCTCTGGTTCCTAAATCTGCGTGTGAAATACACGTGCCGGTTAACAAACAGCTGAGAATGAGTCAATAACCAAAAAAAGGGGATCGGTTTGGACTAAAATTTCGACCCCGTCCAATCAATAGTTAGCAGGTTACAACTATTCTCGCTATTCTAGTGTGATGGATGCTGCTCGTGCAATCCTGCACGAAGGAGAGTTATTGTAGCTTTTAATTGTTCGTTTAAAAATCACGTCGTGGCATTGAAATCAACCACGTAGTGGGCTGTAATATTTTGAATGATTGTCTTTAGTTACAATCGTGCACATGTTAAATGACCACCCAGTCATTTCCCATGTCACTGGGAATGTTGGAATTTTTTCTGTTTTTAAAAGACTGTAGAGAGTGAGTGTGTGTGTGTATACATATTGTGTGTACACCCATTCAAACGCTTTATATTTTATATATTAACATAGTGTTAATGGATGTATACAATATATTATAAAGTGTTTGAATATATACACACACAGACCGATCTTTTTCTCTATGTATATAGTGAAATATTATAAAACGACTTCCTATTTTAAATTATTTTCAGCTTATAACAATATGTTCCTTAGATGCTTAACAGAGCTAACTATGAGTTGGAAGCTTGAACTATTAAATGCAAAGCTGTATTATATTTATTTCCGTAAGCAGTAATTTATTTCAAATCAAAATACAGGCCACCCCCCAGCTGGACAGGTCAGTGGTGACATTTGCCATCTTACAAAATTCCCTGTGCCGAGGACTTAATTTTATGGACTTGTAACTTTGTGGCTGGTTTTATTTTTGAAACTTTTAAAGGACAATGTCGACAAAGAAAAAGCCACCTTCACAAAACATCAGGTGGAGGAAAACATAAATATTGACAGTTGACCATTATTTGTTTTAAATAATATATAGGGGGTTAAAAAATTTAAATACCAGCTTTGCTCGTGCAATCAAACGGGATCTAATTTGAAACGCAGTTGGGGGGGGGGTGTTCAAAAAAAGCAACAATTTTTTTACATCTTTCACGGTAGTAATTTTTGTAACTGTATTCTCTGCGGCTGCGAAGTACCCGATTGCTTTTCTATTTGTGTGTATCCAAATGCTTTCCTATATTGTGTGTGACGAATATTACTTCACACTTAACACGGGTTGTGAAAATACTTTTACTGTGGACATACTGGTGGCTTTGTTCCTGGCATTGTTGTACTGTAAGAACTTTTAAAACTATAGGTAGGTGAATCTGAAGAGACTAGAATCCAGTTTTGTCGATGATAGTTACACAGAAGAATTTGAACAATTAAATTTGCATAGGGTTCTTCTATCAACAGGTACATCGCATTATATATGTCTCACAAAGATATCAAATATGTATATTACAAATTCCAGATTGCAACCTCTCTGGCTACACAAAAGTTTTATCCTGCCATTCTATATAATCCCAAATGAAATCACATGGTATCTTAAAGCAAACAAATTATTTCATTGCAACGGGTCTAAACACGATCTTGTAGCCCAGATTTTTTCTGTCAACGTTTCCTTAACGATTTTTAATGCTGATTTCTTGCGGTGCACTAATATATGGCTTGATGATAAGGAACCTATGCAATCCCCTTACCCCAGATTTTGTGTATTCACCAAAACTAAAAGGCTATAGCTGGCCTCATTTCACTGGGGGAATATTTTGGAGAGGTAATTTGCTATGAAGTTCAATACCAAATCTGTGCATCTCTTTATGGGATTAAGAACATAAGAATGGCCATATTGGGTCAAACCAATGGTCCATCTAGCCTCATATCCTGCCTTTTGATAGTGGCCAGGGCCAGGGGCTTCAGAGGGAATGAACAGAACAGGTGAATTATCCAGTGATCCACTCCCAGCTTCTGGCAGTCAGAGGTTTGGGGATACTCAGAGCATGGGGCTGCCTCCCTGACCATCTTGGCTAATAGCCATGGATGGACCTATCCTCCATGAACTTCATCATTGATCCAAAGCCGCTGAAGCCAAGGGAAAGATTCCCATTAGTTTTGGATTAGTCCCCAAGTTTATTAGCTGGTGGTATTTCTCCCTCCCGCCCCCCCTTTAACTAACTTACTTAGGTCCATGTCGTCGTCTTCTTCACAGGAGCTTCTCAGGAGCTCATACTCCTCCTCACGCCTCCTGCAATTTCCGCGCTGATCGACTTCCACCGGGAAGGGAAGGTCCCCAGAGTTGTAGGCAGCCTCTTGTTTCTTGCGCAGACAAGCAGGGGCAGGCTGCAGGGCCGGAGGCTCTTGCAGATCCTGGGGGAGGAATCCCTGAGGGTCCCCGCTCTGAGCGCTCTGCTGCTCCAGCTTTAAGATGTCTTTGACCGAGAAAGGGGTGGAAGTGATAGGACAGGGCAGCATCCTGCTCAGACTCGTGGGGGGAAATGGAGAGGAAGAAATGTTGGAGCCCCAATTCTGGGGGCCCTGAGATGGGGGGCGGGAAGGGGGGGAAACGAATCCCCTGAGGAGCAAAATCAGGGCTCCCCGGACTGGAGGGTTGTGTGTGCCCGGGCCCTGTCCTAGTTCTTTGGCTCGCTGGGCTGGTTCTGACGTGCTCCCACGGGCTTAGGGTTACCTTGGAATTGTGAATGGGAGGGCTTCCTTCTAAAAGCCCATTGGTTCCCCCGGAGCCACGTGACTACCCCCTGCCTCTTATTTACCTCTTGACTGCTACTGCAGAGTAGGGTATCACCCAGAGATCAATAAATATACATCGATGGGGGGGGGGGGGGACGGGACATCGTGACAGAGCTGAGCAGGGATGAGGCCAGCCTTTCCTTTTCTGAACTCTTCCTTTGGGTGAATAGTTGATCGTGGGAGTGGGAACAGCAGTTGTTTTATTCTTGGGAGATTTAAAACCAACCAACCCACCCACCCCACTGCAGGTAATAATCCTCGCTTTCTAGAGCACCGCTTGCCCGGGTTCTGGATTTCTAGTAGACGCAAAGATGGCAAATGTAAAAAACCACAGCTCTGCGTACAGATGAAAACTATAACATGTACTCCAGCTGCTTAGTAGTCCTATTACTGATGGGTAGCTATTGTAATTAGTACAGCATTATTATAATAGGATTGTGTGCTTCTGCTTAAAACAGCTGTGTCGCGAGCAATTGCATTATGCGTCCTCGTCGTTGCTTTACTAATTAAAATATTACAAAACATCAATAACACGAGGCACCTCCATAGCGTGCTATAGTCCCAGTGGAGCTCTACAATTATGTGCAAGGCTGCATGGGTGGATATGTACATGCATTTCGATCACTGTGTACAAGTAAGGGTGCATGTATCCATATAATCCATTAACATCTAGTTTAGGTTTAGGGAAGCAAGTGGCAAATAAATTTGGAGAAGATAGGCACGCTGGTATTTCAGAGGGGGGAAATGTTGGATCAGGGAAGTTAGCTATATTTTTAGAGCAAATTTCTGACAGGCTTGCAGGTGCAAGACTATGGAAGCACTGCCAATTGCCCACAGCCAGAGATTGAAACATTTCCAAACAGAACTGATTACCCTGTAATGTGGCCGGCTGGTGTACCCGCTTGTGATCTGATATTTAATACAATAGCTTCTTTTGCCCAAATTTCCCGTTATCAGTAAAAAGAAAAGGAGGGCTTGTGGCACCTTAGTCTCTACTCTCTAGTCTCTAAATCTCTCATCTCTAAGGTGCCACAGGTCCTCCTTTTCTCTTTGCGAATACAGACGAACACGGCTGCTACTCTGAAACCGTTATCAGTAGTGGCCATAACAATCAAAACAATCAACTTGAAAAAGAAATTAAGTATTTTTAAAAGAAAACGCCATAATCATTACCTCCAAGGGCGGGGGGAAGGGAGAACAAAGCACACCAGAGTTTTATGGCATTATTTGCCTCGGTTCTTTGTATTTCAGTTTCAGATATTTCTGCCATTGATAGTTTTCGGCGTGGATATTAGTTTGGATCCACTATTTTAGATCTGTTCGGAGAGATGCAAGAATGCAGTTTCTGGGGAAGAAACAACTCAGTTACTTCTGAGAAAAGCCCATAAACTCTCGATGAAAATCACTGTGTAAAAACCAGCTTCATTTCTATATTTGACTCCGTTTGATCTGAATCTGCGGTCACTGAACAGGGGATTGGGGGGAGACACTTTTTGAGCCTAGGGCAAAAATGTCAGACTTGACATTTTAATTTTTCCTTTAAAAAAATCCTCCAAGATGAATTATAAGTTAACGATTAAATTTACACTCGGAATAGTACAACTTGCTTAAATTACCTTTTAACTTTTTTCCTTGTTCAGAAAACACAGGCAACATATAGATGGCCAAAAGAAGGAGGGAGTAATATATAGGTTGCTAACATATACAGGTAGATCATAGAATACAGAAGTAGACCATAGAATATATTATAGAGGTAGATGACATATGTGGGTAGATATAAAAAGCTCTGAGATTTTCTATTTTTAATTGTTATAATAGAGGACGTTTGCTAACTAGTGGCCCAACCTTGTATTCCTTGCTCAGGCTAAACTGTCATTAACTTTCGTGAGAGTTTGGGGTCCTTCCTTTAGGATGCAGAATCTGGCCCAATTCCGGGTTTTCAAAGGCAATAATCTAAACCCTTTCTGGACAGCATTCCCTTCAATCATTTAGCAGTACGATTAGGGAGGAAGGCTTCTAACTTCCGTCCCCTCCTCCCTGGGGTTTTGTTAGCTTTCCTGACTCGCTTGTATGTTTCAGCCTCCCTGGGTGTTTGTTTTGCTTATCAAACAGCTCTTGAGCACTGACAAGTTTGTACTAAAGAGCAAAGGAGCCAAAGCATCCCCTTCCCACTTTGTATTCCCAAAACAGGGGAAGAAATAGAAAAGATTTGCTTAAGCTGGAATAAAATAAATCTAATCGATTTTAGCCTCCATTAAGATCACATTAGCGAGTGGATTTGGGAGATAAGGGCTGATAAGGTGCAGGACCTGGGGTGTGGAGACCACCCTAGCTCTTGGAGAAAGCTCTGTGCCTCTGGCCTGGGAAGAGGTTTGGCTGGAGAGAGAAAAAAATCTTCCATCAAGGCTCGAACTCCCTGCTGAGAATGCACTATCCTAACTCCTGTACTCCGTGCAAACTGTGGTTTAATTACTATCAGGAGCCCTGGGATGTTCTCTAGACCATGGATGTGCAGCGAGCACAACTATGGATGGCATAGTAGACTGAGCAGAGAGTCCGATTTCTACTCCCAACTGCCTGTGTTCCTCAGTGTCCCCATCTGTAAAATGGGCATACTGATTCTTGCCCTCTTTTGTAAATGACCGTTGGGATCTTGGACTGTGATGGTACTCTGTTGCAAAATTCCAAGTAACACGTTTCCTGCAATCGTTCTTCTAATGAGTGTTAATTTGCTGATATTCTCTTGCCCACCACATTTTCTCCAATTGTTATGGTCAATTTGTGTGCATATTTTTTTAATATCAGCTATAGAGGCTCTTTATGGTATTGCCTGCATCTGATATTTTCTGCTACGCTGTTAGAATGGAGAGCATCTTACTAGCGGTTTCTCTTGTTGCCTTTAAAAACAAACTGTACAACATCCCTTATCCCTAGAGGAATACTGAATAGAAATAGAATATCTGTCTCTCTAGATTTATTATAAGGTTGCCCATCACCATGGTATTTGAGCACCATCCATGAAAAGTATATGCAAAATCTCCCTCTTCCAGCCCGGCTGACAAGAACAAGCTTAAAGTTATTGGGCCTGATTCTGCACTACATTATGGTTGTGTAAATCAGGAGTAACTCTAATGAAGTCAAAGGACTCATCTAGTGAAAAAGGGGGATGAGGAAGGAATCAGGCCTGTTGTTTCTTATTACCTGCCTTCTAGGGTGTTGCAAAGATTAACTTTGCAAAATTCTGTGAAGATGAACATGGTTATGTAAGTGCTAAAGGTGACTATATTCAGGCAGGTACACACACATACTTTCTCTCTGTCTGATAGTCAGATTCTGTAACTCTGACGTGAATAACCAACCTTTCACACCAGTCATCTCATTCACTTCAATTGCATGAGAACACATTACTCAATTGAGTAAGGGCTGCAGGATTGGTCCTTCATACAGCACTGAGGCAGAGGGTCAGATTTTCAAAAGCACCTTGGATGCTGAGCTGATTTGAAAATCTGGCCAAAGGTGTTGGCAATGGGAGCGGCAGGGTGCTGAGACGTTTTTCTAAAACTGGCTCTTGTTTAAGTGTCTAAACGAGAGCTGAGCTCTGCGGACAATGTGGCTGCTTCTCTGAACATTTGAAAATCTGGCTCCCAGAGCCCAGACCTGCCCTCCTTTCTCCCACCAGCAATGCCACTGAAGTCCATGGCCCTACTCCAGTGCATAAGGCAAGCAAGTAGGGCTCTCTGCTGCTCAACTCACTCAGGCAAAACTCCCAGGGACTGCATCGTAGGTCCAGAGATTCAAGTGCTAGCATCACTCAGGCAGCTATTAAAACCTTATCTCTGACCCCTCCTCCCCAGCCCAATTTCCCTCCTGGTTTTTCACAAATCTATGTCAGAAAAGAATAAAATGGCACGTTCTTGTCATAGCTGGGGATCTTGCCTGCCCAGGTGAAATTGCGCAAATTATTTCAACCTGTTCTTAAATGTAGTTAGGAAGATTAAGGTACCCAGTTGATATTTGCAATGTAGGCTGTGTTGTTCAGATTCTGTAGGCTTTTTACAACAAGAAGTTATAGATCAAATTAAGTTAACTGCTGAGCTGTGAGGTAATAGTCAGATAAACTCTCATCTTAAAGTTTGATACCAGACTTCTTATCTTTGTTGTACTTTGCCATTGCTACACTGAAGCTGAACATCCATTTCAATTAAAATTCCAGGCTAGCTTCAGAAGGCTGGTGTCTGCTGATAGCAGTGACAGAACAGAGCTAGTTTTGGCCTTGGTTGGGCTGATATCTCTCCACACCACAAAAATAGCCAAATTGGACTATTAGAGAAGGCTAAATAAATAAACCACCCAAATACAGGCAAGGAAATGAGGGCCTGAAACAGGAGAGAAAATAAATACAATGGGAAAAGGCGAGAAAGAGCTCATGAATCCACAGATAGGTGCTCGGAGCTGTTATTTAAAACATGAATTTCTTTGTGGCAGCAAATAGATTTTCTAGTAATGTGTATATAAAAATTATATTTATGCCCACATAGTTATGGGACATACCTGGCATGGATCAGCATTACATTATGGCATTATTTTTCAGGTACACATAACAATGGTGACTGAAGGGTATGTAAAAAGAACAGGAGGACTTGTGGCACCTTAGAGACTAACAAATTTATTTGAGCATAAGCTTTCGTGAGCTACAGCTCACTTCATCGGATGTGTAAATCTAGAATAACATTATTTGAAACTGATACAATGCCTTTGATCTGACGATCTCAAAGTGCATCGCTAAGTTACTTCGTCCAACACACTGTGTGTTAAATAAATATTATATCCACATCAGTAGATTGAGAGAGTAGAGCTAGGAAAGATTAAGAGCCTGATCCAAAGCCATAGAATTGAGTGACTTGCACGAGAACATACTGTGATTCATAAGGAAAGGTGGGAATAGAACCCAAGCCTCTTGTCTACCAGACCAGGTTCCTCTCTCTAATGAGTGGAATCCAAAGTTTTACCCACCCTCCTAATACATGTGATAGAGAAATCATAGACTTCACACATGTAATTACAGAGACATGAAATCCAAACAGCAATAGTAATCCTTCTGGGTTAGTTCTTTTTCAGAAGATGATAACCCAAGATCAAAAAAACATATTGTATTAGTTAGCGCCCAACCTGTCAATTCTCTAGTTTTTCTGCCCATTGTCATGAAATAAGTGCATACATATTTTATCTGTATACGATAATTTATATACATTTTGGCCGTGATCTTGCTCCCACTTCAACCAATAGGAGTAGGATGTCAATTTGAAGGTCTCATCAAACGTGCTGGACACTTCCTGTGTGTGTTGGAAATCATAGCAGAGACAAGGGGAGTTCATGAGTTCTTCATCAGCATTTTTGCATGTGAAAGACAAGTTTGCATTTGCAGCCTTTAAATGCAGTCATTTACCAGATCACAAGATTTTTTTTTTTCTCTCTTGGGGGAAGAATATTGTTTATAGTGTTTATGTAGCTCACTTGAAAATTGTATGTTTTCAGAGAATATTGTAACTCACTTGAAAATGCTGAAGAACCCTGGATCTTATTCCCTATTTCTGTACTCTACAGCAGTGGCTCTCAACCTTTCCAGGTTACCGTACCCCTTTCAGGAGTGTAATTTTTCTTGTGTACCCCCAAGTTTCATCTCACTTAAAAACTACTTGCTTACAAAATCAGACATAAAAATACAAAGTGTTACAGCCACACTATTACGGACAAATGGCTTCCTTTCTCATTTGTGCCCTATAATTATAAAAGAAATCAAGTTGAATATAAATATTATACTTACATTTCATTGTATAGTATATAGAGCAGTATAAACGCATCATTGTATGAAATTTTAGTTCGTACTGACTTCCCTAGTGCTTTTTATGTAGTGGATTGTAAAACTAGGCAAACATCTAGATGAGTTGATGAAGATCTCTGGTTGAGAACCCCTGCACTACAGTTCATGTGTATTTACATGTACGTTGTAAAGTAAGGCCATAAACTATGCTTGACATATATAGGCAGACGGAAAATGGGTACATTTTAGTTACAGAACTCTATACAGTAAGGCCTCTATACAGCAAGGTGGTGAAGCACGTCCCATTGGCTTGCATGGGACTACTCACCTGCTTAAGTACATTGCTAAATTGGGGCTTCTCCATCCTGTGAGCATCCTCAATTCCCACTGAATGAAAAAGTAAAACCAACCAGAGCAGCTCCAAATCAGTATGAATTCTTCTGCAGGGTGTTCATCACATCTCTCCCGACCAGACTAACTAGAAATTCAGGTGTGTGTTTCCAGGTAGGATGTGAACACATACAGAACAATCTCACCTCCTCGGCAATTAGGGCTTGACCCAAAAGCCTATTAAACTCTTACTTCTTACCACTACAAACTGCAAACTGGGGGAAACAGGAGTGTATGGGGGTGGGAGAGGAGATTACTCTCACTGGTTCCCCTGACTGAGTACTGTGTAGAAACACCGAACTGGTGGGCAGAATAAACAGGGCACTCTTCAGCACTTAAGCAGTGCAATGTATTTTCTGCAAGAGATTAAAAACCCTCTGCTTTGCGAATTGATTAGAATGTTAAAAGGCTGGAAAAAGACCTGGTCTGATTCACCTGCACACATGAGGGAAACACATGAGCCCACCAGGATTCCACTTGCATTATGTTCTTTCATTTGCAACCCAGCATAAGATAATATTTTGCACTTTAGAAATATCTGTATTTTGATGTGTTAAATCTGCTCCACACCCATCTTCACCCAGAGGAAAAATACAAGACCTTAGGCCCACATCAGAGGGCAAAAAAAAAAAAAAAAAAAGCAGTTTGATTTCTATCCCAACACCTATTCTGCATCCTCTTTCAGAGGTGAGGCAGACTTAAAACACTGTCCAATTTCTACCAGAAAACACAGCAATTTCAGGAACCATCTGACTCAATTTAAATGAGCTTTTCAGAGGCCAGCTGTAAAATTCTTCTTGGATATTTATTGCCATCCTGCATTCTCTGTGTCTGCAAGTTTCTTATCGAAGGCCGTTTTCCATGAAGGAGGAATGCAGGATCGGGCCCTTATGGTGTTTAAACCAAAGGAATACGGTTTGGACAACATTTGTTTCTGCTCCGTTTGAAATCCCTCGGTGGTTAGCCATGGACATTAGCAGCGCTCTGGCTTCGTTAGTATTTGCAAAGGGTTGCTACTTTATTTCACCTCATGGTTTTGTTCTGACGTGCCTGAGTTAAAATCCACAGGGGTTTTTCTGTAACCATGTTGTTGGATTCGTGTGACACGCGAATGGGATAGGAATGAGAACTTATTCTAAACTGGCAACTGACAACTAAAAGTTAACGCCCAAAAGACAAAGCCTTCTGAATGCTTCCTAAATCCTGCATTTTTCTGAGACTGGAAATAACTGGACACCGATCTGTTAAATTTTGGCGCAGGAAAAGAAATGAGATTTCTACTTTTCGGTGTCAACTAAGGGGCTGTTTAACCGTTTGCTCTCGGGATATTTCCTTTAAATACCGAGTATTTTATTTTGATCTGCAGCTGCATGGAGGCTCGAGTTCAAAATCTCTTTTCAAGTGGTGTTTTTTAAATACAGGTTCTCTAACATGAGACCGACTGTGTTCGATTGGAATGCAGAAATTATACTGACAATATTGTGAGGATAAAATCACTGGATTGGTGATAATAAGAGGCATGAACAGAAATGTTGGCAAAACACTTTCCGCTTGGCAGGGATGCAAACGTGAAACCATTCGGGCGAAATGCACTTGTAGAAAAGACAAAGAATATATCAGCGTTAATGGATCATCACCTATGTTTTTCTTAAGGGCTGAGTTAGAAAGGCGTGTGAGGGTTAGAGCGTCCTCAGAAATGTTTGTATTCATATTTAAATCCTCTGGGGAATAGCGATCTTCCTTGATTCGTGTTCACACTTCAACTTTCCAGGCAAGTCCAGCAAATGTGTAGACAAAGCCAAACCGCGTTTAAAACGGTGGATTGGACCCAGTAAAGGTGTGTGTGGGGGGGAGTCTCCAGTGTTTTAAAAAAACAACCCACCTGCTTCTGGTTTGAAAAGATCTGATCTATTTCGTGCCAAATAGTGACACCTGACTCGGTAGCAATGGCTAACAATAATCATTAGGCTACCACCTGCGGGCAGTGTCCTAGTTAATCTATGATCTGCAAATTCCGTGCCCCAAATGTTGGATTTTTCTTGCCGAATTTGCTCCTCCTTTCTGGGAGCTGGCCTGGAGGGGAAGTATTTTCAGAAGCGATGTGATTTAGTGACCACAAAATAAAATAAAATATAAAATAAAATCACCCGCCCCCCCCCCCCCGGAAGTTCAATGTGCTGGGGTTGAAAGAGGATTGGGAGATAAAGCACATTGGGAGATAGCGCTTCCAAAGGGTTATTTTAAGGCTTTCTTAGGGAGGGAGGCGACGGATTAAGAGAGGAAATAATTGAAAGACAATTAAGACGGCATCCCAAACAGCCGAGTGCTAAGAACGTGCCCCCAAATTTAACACACATCTATATTTTCCAGTGCATGCATCCGATGAAGTGAGCTGCAGCTCACGAAAGCTTAGGCTCAAACAAATTGGTGCGTCTCTTCGCCCTCCTGTTCTTTTTACCCATCTGTGCGCGGCTCTATCTAATTTAACTTCTCATGAGAATTTTTCGATGCTCGTTCTCTGTGTGCAATCCAGGACCCCCCCTACCTCCCGATCATAAGGTCGATTTTTTTTTATTTATTTTTTTTAAACCGGAGCTTCCCTTCCCGGACCCACTTGAGGCTGGTTTCAGAGCGATTCCGCGCCGGTGCAGCCAGTCCCGCGGCTCGCGAAGTGGGAGCGCAGGCGAGAGGCGATTCCTCCCCGCGCTGCCCTCTCCAAGGGGCCTGTTTGTGGCTCGCCAGCAGCGCGCAAACAGACAGTAACATTACACCTTGGCTTGTTGATGGCAGGAGGCAGCCGGCGCCAAGGTAAAATGCTTGGCTGGGATTGAGACGAGCAGGCAGGAATTGGGGGTAAGTAGCTTTATCCGCCCCGTAACGACGGCTGCTCTGGAGATTAATGTGGAGACGCTGCTTTGGCGCAATGGGCTTTCAGGCGCAAAGGGGTCCTGGCCCTGGGCAGAGAGGAGGTGGAGGGGGGGAACACATGGGCTGCCCCAGCACTCAGGGTTTTGCAGATTTTTGCAATTAAAATGGAGGAGGGGAAAGAGTGGATTCGGGGGATCTAGGAGATTCCCCCCCCCGCCCCGGTTTATCCAATCAGATTCCCCCTCTTGGTAGAGCAAACCTTACTCATCGGTTTCCATCTACCATCCTGTGACCTACTCACTCCCTTGACTGACCTGGCTGTGCCTGGAGTTAATAATTGGCTTTTAGACTGGTAGCCCTTCGGGGCAGGGACTGGCCATGATCTCGGTGTTCTCTTCTGTTCTCTATAGGTGCTTATACTGCTCTCTTGTCACCATAGTATCTGTGAACAGTGCTCAGCAAAAAGGGCCCCAGTCTATCTGAAGCCTCCTCCTGCACCCCCAATAGAAATAACATCAATAAACTCTCCACAGCCAAAACACCACAGATTTTTGAATGCCCAATTTATTCCAAAAAGGTTCTGCGAGCTCACAACTCCCACCAATTTCCCCTGGTGCTGTGGGTGTTCATCACCCATTGAAAAATCCTTTAACCAGAATTTTCAAAAAGTCTCAGAACTCACAGCTGGGGTCAACCCCAGGCATCTAAATCAACAGCCAGAATTTCAAAGAGCTCGTTGCATTGCACTCCGGCTGCAAATCTGACCAACGGGAGCTGCTCTGTGTGCGCTGAGGTTTCTGAAAATCGGCTCCTTATTTTGGTGCATAAAGCCCAGAAGAATTCAATGGGATTGGCTCCTCTGAAAGTCCCTGCCCTACATCAGAGCTGCTTTCAGACAGCCTGGCTCAAGTTGGGTGCCTGAAATTTGAGGCAACTAGACCCAGTGGCACTGTCCCCTCTAAGCTGTGCGCGTGTGCACACGCACGCATATCCTAAACCCTGTGCACACGGCGAAACACCGTGCGCACAAAAATTTGCACAGAAGCACAATAATTTGCACAGAAGAAATTTTTTGCACACACAGCCTGTCAAAAATTAGAGGGAACATTGCCCAGTGGCCACTTCTGAAAATTTGTCCGTAGTTTATTTCTGCAAACCCATCACTGTGGCATCTGAATGCCTGCAGTGTCCCAACAATCCCTTTTTGGATTTACAGCCTGCTAAACAGAGTGGCAGACCGTGCTTGCTCATTTGGGGGCCCTAAACAGGAATATTTTGCCCCCCCCCCCAACACATGATAAAAAGGGAGTGGAGCTTGAGCTGCTCCGGGCCCTAAGCAATTGCTTAGTCTGCTTATGCTTAATGCCAGTTTGGGAGTGATATAGACACACGTGACCACACCTAGTCTTTGGTAAACCTCCTATGGAGTTCTATGCCACCTTGCCCCGACATTTTTCTAGCTTTGTCAAATACATTAACACCCGTTAAGCATATTTATTTAATAAATGTCCTTATTCAAAACAAGAAAAACCATGGAAGAATTTGTTAAGAGCACCTGCAAAGTGCATTCTGTAATGGCACTTGTATGCCGATGGTGATAGAGGAGGTAATACAGGAAGTCAGGGTAGATGATCTAATGTTTGCTCTGGCATTCAAGTCCATGGAGCTATGAATATGCCTGGCTCTGAAAGGGGCTGGCTTTGAGCATTGCTGTCATTCTATTGCAATTTCAATTGCGTTGAATGTTCTTATCAGCTCTAATTTTGAGTCTTTGAGGCCTGGGCTCAGATTATGCTCTCTTGTATTGACATGCTTCCAGGTCTATTATATGTTGTAACCGTGTTGGTCCCAGGATATTAAGAGAGGCAAGGTGGGTCCTTTTATAGGACCAAATTCCATTGGTGAGCGAGAAAAGCTTTTGAGTCTATGCTGAGCTCTTCTTCTTCAGTTCCTTGTCTCTCTCATCGACAGAAGTTGGTCCCATAAACTATATTGCCTCACCCACCGTGTCTCTCTATTATATGTTAATGTTGACGCTGTACTGGCCCCATAATCAACTGGGAAGTTCTAATCGCCTTGTTTCAAAATACAAGCAAATGGGACAATCCCTGAAATTGAAAGGTGGCAAATTTAAATCTGATAAAAGGAAATACTTTTTCAGCACAATGCACATTTAGCCTGTGGAACTCATTGCCAACAGGCATCATTCAGACCAAGAGCTTAGTGGGACATATTGCCCTGGAATCCCCAGCAGCGATCCTCCAACCCTGATTCCCCTTCCAGTCCCCGCCACTTATCACCCTCTACTCTGCACATGTACCTGCTCCCCTCACACACACCCCCTGTGCTTTTGTTATGCCTTGACCCTGGTCCCACGATTTTTTGCAACCACAGAAAATTCAATTTCATGGCAAGAAATCACAGATGATTTAGTGGTCTAGGGAAGGAAAAGCCTGAGAACCACTGCAGGATCATGGCCTCAGTTTATATTAGTAATGATCATAAATCATTCACCTCTTTCTGACCAGCGAGTTAATTCTATTATAATTATCCAGGGATATTACCTTCATTCTTAACTAGATTAGATGATGTCAGGAAAAAGCCACTACTGAATCCTGGAGCCCATTTAAATCAGGGTGTCTCTCTGACAATATTGTACCCACGTCTCTATAAAAGTATCCGATTTCTCACAGCTATAACTATAACTCCATCATGCTGATGAGCAATCAGAGCAGGGGCTTGCTCCCTTTGGAAATATGACTCTCCCTGCCTGGGAATGCATGATGTGACCGAGCCAACTAAGTCAGCTGTGTTCTTCCCAAAGGGATTCCAGGTTTATTTTTAAAAGGTTCACAGATCAGAGCATAAAGGGAAATAAAATGTAAAGTGAGTGGGTGACAGTTGCACACACAGTGCTGGATTTTCAAAGGCAGCCAGCATGCACAATCCAGGACAGATGTTCAGAAGAGTTCACTCCTGCTTCGGCACCAGGATAAGTGGCCAGGTACAACATGTTAGGTGCACGTTTGGTGCTGAGCTCTTTTGAATCATTAGCCCTTTTTTCATTGCATAAATGGGAGTTCAGATCAGAGAAGAAAGACGGCCCAGTTGTAAGAGCGCCAGCATAGGACTGGGATTCAAATCCCTCCTTTTTCTGTGTGACCTTGGGCAAGGTCAGTCTTGTGCCTCAGTTCCCTATCTGTGCGATGGGGATAATGCAGGGGTGTTGTGAGGATAGATAATGAGAAGTGCTCAGATACTCCAGTAATGGAGACCAGATAAGTACATAAGTCCACTGTAAATCTGGCCCATCACGTGTAGTTTTCAAATGTGGACCATGTTCAAACAAGCTTTTAAGGCTCAGTCCTGTGATGAGTTGTGTATGCCCTCAACCCTATTGGCTTTTGAAACCTAAGCAAGTGTTTCAGGATTGGGCCCTAATGCTGCATGCTACAGATCCCCCATTAATAAAGAATCTGCCTTCGCCTTTACCCAGAATCAAGCAGTGGGCAATCAGGGGGTTGTCCTGGTCACCCAGAAAACATAGGCCCTCGGGCAAATCTATGACGCTGACCAGGAAATGTGGAACGTTGAAAGAGAGAAGCTCGGTAATCATTATAGGGGAAATAAAGCTGATCCAAAGCAACCACGTGATCTGTTTTATTTTGCGTTGACACCAAACAGCATGGTAGTGACAGTATTGGAACTATGGAACTGTAGATATCTTTCAAGACATGGGAGGAGGTTATCGAGCCTCAAACAAAATGTCAGGAAATGGTTTGTCAGCAGAGAAATAAATGAGGAAGATTAAATGTAACAGGCAGAGAGGACTTACTAACTGAGCCCTCTTCAACTCTGCTTGAAGTCACCCCTGGGATGACGGTCGCCCAAAGTGTCACTTGCTAGGGGTAGTAAGATGCCACACTCTTTTTGGTGCTAAAATTGGACTATGGAATGCACCAGGGGGCCGTGTCCCAGTTGGGCAAGTGGCGAGCTGAGATTTCTGCTTGCATGCTAAGCGGTCTCTTTTATTTTTACCTCGTCGTCCCACCCCCGTTTGCCTGACTTGTCCATTAGTTGTCGTTGTTTGTCTTTATTTGTATTATCGTGGACTGGGACCCCACTGTGCTAGGTGCTCTCCAGACAAAAATGATGGTCCCTGCGCCCAAAGTTACAAGTGAAGTATAAGACAAGAGACAACAGGTAGAAACAAATGAGGGAGCGCAAGGAAACCATGTTGGTCATCCTGTCTGACACCCGACCTGTAGAACAGCTCTGTGAAGCTTGACTGCTTGTATCTTTCACCAACAGAGGCTGGTCCAATAAAACACATTCCCTCCCCCACCTTGTCTCACCTGTACTGTAAGGTCTCTAGGGGAGGGGCTTCATTACTTGTCTGTACGGTGCAGGGGTGGCCAAACTTACTGACCCTCTGGGCTGTGTACAATAATCTTCTGAAGTTCAAGAGTCAGGCACACCTGCCAGGGCGCGCAGCTTCAGTCCCACTCCTGCGGAAGCCACAAGCCCCGGCAGGCGCCTCCTGTGGGCCTGAAGCCCCTAGCCCCACCACCCTGCTGCAGGGTAGAAGCTCTGAGCTCCCCCGGCCCCAGTCTGGTAGGGGGAGAATGGGGGTGGGGAGAATGGGGGGGACTCTGCGAGCAGCACTTTACCTGTAAAAGAGGCGATTAGCAGAGTAGAGCCCCAATGCTTAATTGAGGTTCCTAGGTGCCCCGTCATACAATCCTACTCTCCTAAGTGCTGCAATGGCTCTATTACTTACTGTCATGTGCGTAAAGCAAGCTGGATTTGCACATAGTCAGAAAGTCAGTATTTAAAGACTATTAAAGCATCGAGATAAATGTGAAAGGTGCTTTTGAAAAGCTCAGATCCTGTAATTTGGGAGTCAGGGGTTCTCAATAGCTTACAAGGTCAGGCTCTAAATCAATCAATCAAATACCGGTCATTTGAAGAAGAGCTGGTTGAAATTTTTCAAATGAAAAATGTTTATGTTGAAAAAATCCTTTTGTTCACAAATGGACATTTTTGCAAATTTTTCCAAACATTTCTGGGGTTTTTTGGATGTAACTGGAAAATGAAAATGAGCATTCTTTTCATTTTTTCTCTCCCTCTCCTACTTCTCCCCCCTCCCTTTTCTGTGACAAAACAGACACACAAAAAATAAAGTGGGTGCAGGGGAAGAAGGAAAAGGACCTCCCCCCTTTTGTTTTTTTAATAAACATTCTTAGGAAAAATTGGGATGAAAGGAAAAATCCTTCCCTTGCAAAACCTGTGGGATGAAAATGACTTTGAAAGTTTTCACAACAAACTTTTTTCAACCAGCTCTGATTTGAAGGACAATTCTATTTCACGACTGAATTTGCTTAATAGAGACATATCGCGGGTCAGCTCAGTAAAGCGCATGCAGACAATTCTCAGTGCACCGATAAAGACTAATTTGACATACCAACAACAGCACGCCCATAGCTATGCTCAGATTAGCAAAAGCTCCAGAGCAGAAAGGCTGCACTTGTAAAGCTTTTTGTCTCAAGCTTTGGGATTACAGAAGAGGAATGGCAGATTGCTGACAAAGGCTGGCTGCAGGGCCTATCTAACCTGTTCAAATCTTAGGTCACAGTGCATCATTTTTTGTCAGTGTGGAAGAACATCTTTACATGACAAAACCCAGATGCCCAGTGCTTAAAGCTGCAGTGCTTAGACCAAGCAGCCATGACACACACAGCCCAGCACTGTCCTCTTTTGTTCCCAATTAATCTTCTTTTCTGTAGTGTCCCAGCTTCTATTAACCTTTTAAGTCACAACAATATTTTCCCAGCGCTATCCAATTCTCAGTAGAGTTACAGCATTAGCACTTGCTGACATTGGGCAGCTTGATCAGGCTGTCATTTAGGCTTAAATGGTTCTAGGCTCTGTACAGACGTTTGAGTTTTTCATTCAGACTGTTTCCAGTGTAGGACCAAATACTTTGCTGGTGTAAATTGGCACAGCTCAATTGACTCCAGTGGAGTTTCACCCACTTATGCCAGCATTTGGCTTGTGAAATCACTGGGCCCAATTCTCCACCCAGTCCCCTTTGATTTGAGCAGCTTGCTTGTTTCACGACGTCCATGAAATGCTACAGGAGGAGAGTCATGGCAGTCTGGCCCTGAAACCTAATTATTACACTGCCCTCTATTTGGACTCTTCTCACATGCAGCTTGTTTCTGTTTAAAAATCAGAGCGAAGCATTTCAAAGAAAAGAAACCTCATTTGAAATGAAAGCTGCAAAATCACCGATCAGTGGATGCTTGAGAAATGTCATTGACACATCTCCCTTCTTTACTGTTGTCTCTTTCACCAACAGAGGCTGGTCCAATAAGATATTACCTCCCCCACCTTGTCTCACCTATACAGTAAGGTCTCTAGCGGAGGGGCTTCATTACTTGTCTGTACAGCGCAGGGGTGGCCAAACTTACTGACCCTCTGAGCCGCATACAATAATCTTCCGAAGTTCGATTTAAGTTCAGAAGAGCTGTTGCGTTTGATGAGCAGGGAGCCGTTCCTGAGTGAGAGAATAATGACCCCATCTTGGCACACATTCCCAGCCAGAGGGGTGGAGGGTGGTAGAGAGGATAGAATGTCATCTGGGACCACAGTTTCCTCCTTTCTCTCCTCACTGTAAACACCTGTGTGGACTTGACTAAATGGGGACAATCTGCCATATTATGGCTCAAATTCTGGTATACCAGGGTCCAGATTTTCAGTCGTGCTCAGCATCATTCAGCATCAAACCCAGTATCCAGGAAGTGTGATTTTAAAAAAACCAAAAAAAATAATTTGAGCATAGGTTTGGGATCCAGGAGTAAATGAGTTCTAAACAGAAAAGGAGGACTTGGGACACCTTAGAGACTAACATTTATTTGAGCATAAGCTTTCGTGAGCTACAGCTCACTTCATCGGATGCATCAAATAAATTTGTTAGTCTCTAAGGTGCCCCAAGTCCTCCTTTTCTTTTTGTGAATGCAGACTAACACGGCTGCTACTCTGAAATTTGAGTTCTAAATGTGTAACTTTGGGTGTGTTCGTTCACCTCTCTGCCTTAGCGTCCCCATCGCTAACAACACTTACCTGCCTCCTGTAGGGGGGGGCTGTGCGGATTAATTCGTTAATGCTCATAATGTACTTTGAAGTTAAAAAGTACTGAGCATTTTTTATTCATGAATGTGGTGAATAGCATGTGGTTAGTCAGGAGTAGCTGTTCTGCTATTGATATGCCCTTGTACCTCCCAGCAACGTGTGCAGGCCAGCTAGTCGCTGACTAGGCTCCTTAAATCCAGACAAACACTGCCAACTTGTGATCAGCCATACAGCTCTCTGTCAATGCATTTTCAGCCCTACTGGGAGTAGTCCTATTCTTGAGGCTACTGATTGTATTGGATTGTACATTAGTGTTGTAAAGTGTAACGTCAAACCTTTACCAGAGGAATTAGGACAAGACACTCCAACTCATTCACACCCGTTACCCAATGGTCCTAGTTGAACTCTGGTCTCTGACAATATGGGAGTCTAGGTTCTGATCCAAAACGCATTGAAGTCCATGGGAATCTTTCAGTGGGCTTTGAATCAGGCCTCTAGCATTAATAAATCACTGTGTCGCCCTATCCTAGTGAGTTGGTGGAAGTTTGAATTCATTAGGTTATATTTCTAATACTTGTCTGTCATGGTATTTACTGCTTCTGCACCCGAGATTTATAACAACTGAAGAGAGTTATACAATGCCCATTTTCTCACTAAAAATGTCTGATTTATTGAGCCTTGAATGCATTGACTTATGTGGACATTTTCATAATTGGTAGATATTGGATTCCAGTATTCCTGGGGAAATGATTCATCTTTACTGGAAAGATGTTATATTCATGACATTCTTCATCAAGGTTAGCTACTTTTCTCTTTCATTTTATGTAATCCTGAGTGGAACCATTTTACTTGTAACCAGCATGTTGATTTCACCTCTTGTTTGGAGGGGTTTGGTTTGTCCCCTGAAAGTAAGGGAACATGGGCAGCTCAAGACTCGCATGTAAATATGTTTTTCCCTCTCTGTATCAGTTGTTGCGTAGCTCTGTATCAGGTACTCTGCATATCTTCATCTTGGTGAAGGCTCAGTAAAATCAGAGGGGATGAATCTGTCCATGGGGCCAGATGAGTTGCATCCGAGAGTGCTAAAGGAACTGGCGGCTGTGATTGCAGAGCCATTGGCCATTATCTTTGAAAACTCGTGGCGAACGGGGGAAGTCCCGGATGACTGGAAAAAGGCTAATGTAGTGCCAATCTTTAAAAAAGGGAAGGAGGAGGATCCTGGGAACTACAGGCCAGTCAGCCTCACTTCAGTCCCCGGAAAAATCATGGAGCAGGTCCTCAAAGAATCAATCCTGAAGCACTTACATGAGAGGAAAGTGATCAGGAACAGTCAGCATGGATTCACCAAGGGAAGGTCATGCCTGACTAATCTAATCGCCTTCTATGATGAGATTACTGGTTCTGTGGATGAAGGGAAAGCAGTGGATGTATTGTATCTTGACTTTAGCAAAGCTTTTGACACGGTCTCCCACAGTATTCTTGTCAGCAAGTTAAGGAAGTATGGGCTGGATGAATGCACCATAAGGTGGGTAGAAAGTTGGCTAGATTGTCGGGCTCAACGGGTAGTGATCAATGGCTCCATGTCTAGTTGGCAGCCGGTGTCAAGTGGAGTGCCCCAGGGGTCGGTCCTGGGGCCGGTTTTGTTCAATATCTTCATAAATGATCTGGAGGATGGTGTGGATTGCACTCTCAGCAAATTTGCGGATGATACTAAACTGGGAGGAGTGGTAGATACACTGGAGGGCAGGGATAGGATACAGAGGGACCTAGACAAATTGGAGGATTGGGAAGAACCCAATGCACAGCTACAGACTAGGCACCGAATGGCTAGGCAGCAGTTCTGCGGAAAAGGACCTAGGGGTGACAGTGGATGAGAAGATGGATATGAGCCAGCAGTGTGCCCTTGTTGCCAAGAAGGCCAATGGCATTTTGGGATGTATAAGTAGGGGCATAGCGAGCAGATCGAGGGATGTGATCGTCCCCCTCTATTCGACATTGGTGAGGCCTCATCTGGAGTACTGTGTCCAGTTTTGGGCCCCACACTACAAGAAGGATGTGGATAAATTGGAGAGAGTCCAGCGAAGGGCAACAAAAATGATTAGGGGTCTGAAACACATGAGTTATGAGGAGAGGCTGAGGGAACTGGGATTGTTTAGTCTGCAGAAAAGAAGAATGAGGGGGGATTTGATAGCTGCTTTCAACTACCTGAGAGGTAATTCCAGAGAGGATGGTTCTAGACTATTCTCAGTGGTGGAAGAGGCCAGGACAAGGAGTAATGGTCTCAAGTTGCAGTGGGGGAGGTTCAGGTTGGATATTAGGAAAAACTTTTTCACTAGGAGGGTGGTGAAACACTGGAATGCGTTGCCTAGGGAGGTGGTGGAATCTCCTTCCTTAGACGTTTTTAAGGTCAGGCTTGACAAAGCCCTGGCTGGGATGATTTAATTGGGTATGAGTCCTGCTTTTGAGCAGGGGGTTGGACTAGATGACCTCCTGAGGTCCCTTCCAACCCTGAGATTCTATGATTCTATGTCCCAATGTTAGTAACAATTTTATTACAATGCATTCATTTTTCCTCTGAGAAAGTCTATGGAATTTAATAGTGATGAAACAAATAGACTTCTTTAGAAGTTGAACAGGGTTCAATAGGATAGACTTCTTGTTAAGGCACTGGACTGGGACCCAGGAGAGCTGGGGGTCTTGGCTGTGCCACAGACTTCCTGTGTGACCTTGGGTAAGTCCCTAAATCTCTGTGCCTTATTACCCCATCTACAAAATGTGGGTATTACTTTATTTATCTCACTTTTTAACCTTCCGTGCATATTGAGATTGTAAGTGAGGCAAGGACTGTTTCTTACTATGAATATGTACGGCGCCTAACATAATGGGGCTCAAATCTTGATTGGCACTCGCAAGTTATACAGTAATAATATAAATGACTAAAATACAACAGAGAATGGTCTCCTTTTTGTACAAGTTTTATTTTAAACAAATATCCTGTAGAATTCTATACATGGATCAAATTTCCATTGCAGAATTGTATAGCATGGTTAAAACCCCCCTCCAAAAGAACCATGTAGAAAGGCCAGCATTGTCCATTAAGGGTTAATTCGTATGGGACGAAAATTGGCACAACTGTGTCTTTAAACGCTTTTGAGTCGCTATAAAATGATTTTCTCCTTTTTCTACAGCCATCAAAAATAGCTTTAGGGGTTATAAAAACCACTTTAACTAAAACAATGACTTAATCATTTTGAAAAATTGCCAGCACTTTGTTCGTCAGAAACCCTGAAGAGGTGTTTGCTGTTTATTTTTAAATTGCCGTATTAGTTAACTTTGCAAAATGGCAGTTGTGCACATGTTGTTTCTTCAACGACTTTTCTCTTTCCCAGACACACCAGGGGTTTGATAAATAGGAGGCCCCAAACATTTGCAAAATTCAAGCTATTTGGGTGAGATTGCATGCCGCCTTCCCTTTAAAATGTTCAGAAATGAAATGAGTCCTCAGAATCTTGGTCTCCAGAGTCACCGACCAGTGCCCTTGTAATGGGACCTCATGGCCTCGATTCTCAGGTCCCCTGGGTGGGAGGTGTGCAGGAAGTCTCCCTGACTGGGCTCTGTGCTAGAGATAAATGGAAGGTTTCAGTCTTCACGGTGTCTATCTGACACCTTTCGTCAGTGCTCAACCCACCTCACAAAACTGTCGTTTAAAACATATGGTTTTTAAATTAATAAAGCAAGCTCTGTGCTAGCAATATCCTCAATGGTGCAACTCTCAAGGGCTTTTTGCCTCAGTTCTCGGCCATGCAGCTTTCTGTGTTGGAAGTTGTGCAGAGCTCTGCAGGCCCAATGGCAGCACCAGAGGGCGTCCTTACTCCTGGGGACACAGCTGCAGTGCTCCTGCCTCCTGTTTCTACCCCCCTCTCAAAGTCCAGAAGCTGATTGCAATAATTGACTTACTGTAGCTGCAATTGGTGCAACGCAATGATAGCCTGAAGGCTCCCTCTTGCGACCTTTACTCAAGCAGAACTCCTGATGAGGGACCAGATTGTGGTCATAGTTACAGCAGTATAAATCTGGAGCTTCTCTCCGGGAGAGAAGGGAGTGACTCTGAATTGTCATTGAAGTAACTGAAAGATGTTTCTGAGGCCCAAGCAGTGGTATGTAAAATCATAAATAACAAGAAGCCAAAATCGTGATCTCCTAACTTATGTTTTACTCAGTTCTTTCTCATGCATACTCCTGCGGGCCTTCTAAGAACGAAGTAAAACTATGAAAGGCTCCTAGGGTTTGGCCCATTATTATTTGATTGTATAGAGTGCATACACGCTCGCTCTCTCTCCTCTCCCCCTCTCAGGGTGTTTTATTGTTCCCTATCATCATAGTATCTGAGCACCTGCCATTTACAACAGATTGACAATAGTGAAGTCCTTAGCAGATTTCATAGGGTTTCTGATGCTAGTGGCTTTGGGGGTTATGGCAAGCTCTGTTTGGGGCGCTTTCTTGGGAGCGGAAGTCAGGAGGCAGAAGGGGGAAAAGAGGGTGTGTGTCATTCTGGCTATGGTGGCAAAGCGTTTTCATTCATAGTTTCATGTTCTGGAGGTCCCCAAATGATACGTGATCCGGCGCTTCATTGAAATGCCCGAGGAAATCCTCATTTGGTCAGCAGGTGGCACAAGAGGGATGAGCAGCAGTGAGCAGACTGAAGCAGGAGATTTCAGTTTTAAAAGACAAGTGCTGACTATTGTTTTGAGCTTTTGTTTGTGTTTAACTGGGACCTTCGTACTGGAACAAACTTGGGGGGGGAAAAACCAAACCACAGCCACAGTTTGAAAATATTGGACACACAGAGCAGTTTTGTTTGGCGAGTCATGTCCTGTTTTTCCCCAGGCTATTTTCTCCGATATTTGTGTCTCCTTCAGAGTTTTCTCTCAAGCCTCCCACCCTTCTCCTTCCCTTTGATTCACAGTCTGTAATCTTGTATTTGTGACATTGCAGGAAGTTGCTCTGGAAATTTAATATGATGCCATAGATTTGGCGTTTCTGTTGCAGGATCAAGTAGGAGAAGAGTGGTATGGGAAGCAGGAAGCCTTTGAACAATAAATGCAAAGCAGGAAGTATGACAAGTCAGAGGCACGCTGTCGATAAATACTAATCTAAGAGAGCCATCTAATTCTAATCGAGTCTCCTCTAAATCCATCTCATCTCAGATGCACAGACTGGGTTTCTATCTTATCATCCAGTGCATCCATTTCATTTTAATTTAATCCCCCATTTACCTAATGAGCCAGTCTTAATCTAATCTAATCCTTCCATCTAATTCTAATATCATCTCTGGTCACCTATTTAATCCCCCCATTTATTCATTTTTCTAGCCAGCCGGTCTAATTTAATCTGTCAACACTTCTAAACGGCCTGTCACTGTAGTTTGCAGACACTCATGCATCCCTGAATATAATCCCATCCAATACTAGGAATACAGCTGCTTCCTTGTACTACAGTTTCCCTCAGAACTGGTGTTCTCATGGAAATGCAGTGAAGGTATTTTCACCCTCTACCTCCATTCCTGGGGGATGTCTAGATTGTCAAATCTTTGGGGTCGGGACTGTCTCTCACTGTTTGTCCAGCACCTAGCACAATGGGGCCTGGGTGTAGGTTGGGGCCTTTCACTGCTGCTGTAATACACATAATACGTAATAATGATCAAAGGTGGGCGGGGGAGGAGTCTTGAATGTTTCAAGGACTTTCCAGTGACGAGGGGCCATCAGCTCACTTTAAAGGAGCGGAGCAGCGGGACTAAGCAGAAATGTTACCTGGCCGGCTTGCTCCAGGGCGGGGCAAGAAGGAGATCTCTTGCCCCAGCAGATGGTGGATAAGTGGATTGGAAGGGACTGGGTTATCCACCTAAAGGCCTCAGTGGCTGGAGAGGGGAGCGTGTCACTTGGTTACCCCATCAGAGGAAATCAAGGTGCTTGGAAGGTGGGTAGCAGGCTGCAGGGCCTCTTCCCGTAAAGGGCCAGGTAAGAAGGGGATGGAATGTCGTGCAACATTGTAAGTGCCCCAGTGAGACATTCAGAGAGAGACTTTGGCTTCAAGTAGGAATGTAAGAACAGATCAATGGTCCATCTAGCCCAATATCCTGTCTCTGACAGTGGCCAGGACCAGATGCTTCTCAGCAGAAATGAACAGGGCAATTATCAAGCGATCCCTCTCCCTTGGTTCAGACCCAGTTGTCCGTTTAGGGATGCCCACAGCATGGAGTAGGTGGAAAGTCAGAGTAGGAGTGGTAGTACTCCATATTTTGACCAAACAAGTTTGTCCCTCTCAGCCGCGCTGTGCGGGCCAGTGGGCTGGCTGCGGCAAACAGGAAAGCCCTAGTCCTAATCCCAGCCCTGCCACTCACCTCCCGCTATGCCTCGGGGCAAGTCATTTAACTTGGTGAGTGGTATCCTCCATCGTGGAGTCTTTAAAAGCCCAGATTGGATGTCTCTTTCTAAAAGATAAGACCTACAAATTGTTGGGTTTGATGCAGAAAGCATTGTGGGAAATTCTCTGGACTGTTTTCTTCAGGAAACCGGACGTTGGATGATCATCAAAATGTTGGGAATCGTCAAGAAAGGTATAGATAATGAGAGAGAAAATATCGTATTGCCTCTATATAAATCCATGGTACGCCCACACCTTGAATACTGCGTGCAGATGTGGTCGCCCCCATCTCAAAAAAGATCTATTGGAATTGGAAAAGGTTCAGAAAAGGGCAGCAAAAATGATTAGGGGTATAGAACGGCTTCCTTTTCATCTTGGAAAATAGGCAACTAACGGGGGGATATGATCGAGGTCTATAAAATCATGAGTGGTATAGAGAAAGTAAATAAGGAAGCGTTATTTACTCCTTCTCATAATACAAGAACAACGGGCCACCAAGTGAAATTAATAGGTAGCAGGTTTAAAACAAACACAAGAAAGTATTTTTTCACACAACATACTGTCAGCCTCTGGAACTCCTTGCCAGAGGGTGTGTGAAGGCCAAGACTATACCAGGGTTCAAAAGGGAGCTAGATAGATTCATGGAGGATAGGTCCATCAATGGCTATTAGCTAGGATGGGCAGGAATGGTGTCCCTAGCCTCTGTTTGCCAGAAGCTGGGATTGGGTGACAGGGCGTGGATGACTTGATGATAACCTGTCTGTTAATTCCCTTTGGGGCACCTGCCATTGGCCATTGTCAGAGGACAGGATACTGGGCTTGATGGACCTTTGGTCTGACCCAGTATGGCCGTTCTTATATTCTTATCATAATGGTTCCTTCTGGTCTTAAAACCTATGAACCTCTATGCGTCAATTTTCCTTATCTGTAAATTGGGGATATTAATGCTTTTGTATCTGATGTGTGGCTTAATGTCTGTACAGTGGTTTGAAAATATTAAGCATTATTCAAATGCTATTTATTGTTTGGTTTGACAGACTTGGTGAAGTGGGCGGATGGGGTCTGTCAAATTTGTTGGTTTTGTTTTCTGCTTTGGAGTGGCTGAGTTTTACCGTGTGTGTGTGTGTGTGTTTGTTTTTGTTTTTTAATCTGAGACCTTTCTTTAAATTGGAAAAAAAGGACTTTTGGGAAGAGGGGAGGAAAGTAAACTAAAATATCTGAGCTCAAAAATAAAGTAAAATTAGGGAAATTGCTTAATTTCCATCTGAGGTCACCCGTGGACTCCGTGCATTGAAATTCTGGGCACATAATATCGAAACAAAATGCAGCCTCAGAGAATTAATGGGGCAGGGGGAAATGCATCATGCGTTAGGAACTATTACATTCCATAGAAGAGTTGTTTGTCTCCTGCCCCCAAAATACACACACTGGCTATGAGCAATTTCCAAAGTCTCTATGCAGTACCTTGAGGGGAGGGTGTGTACTGCATGGAAAAGTGATTAGAAGTCAACTTGGAGACACATTTGGGTGTAAGTGATTGTGGAATTCTTTTTGGAATTCAGAATTGCAAGGAATTCAGTATGATTAATGTTAAGACAACCAGTGCCAAAGGCAGTCAGTACTTTTTGTCACTTTCATCTAATCTTCTGCCAAAGGGAACAGACTCCCTAAAATATAAATTAAAAATAATATAATGCATCAAGGGTTCGAAAACTCATCTAATGAAACTATCAAGGCCACATTAGGCAGCTCACAATGATAATATCCACTTCCGTAGAGTGCTTTCAATCTGAGGATCTCAGTTCTTCGTTAATTAAGCCTCACAGCTGGCCTACTAGGTTTGGATAGCCATATGTTACAAATGGGTCAAACGAGGCACAGCGAGCTTAAGTGACTTGGCCAGGGTCGCACAGCAAGTCAGTAGCAGAGACTCGGCTAGACTTAGGAATCCTGACTCCTAGTCCTATGCTTTAACCACACTTGTACCTTTGATTTCAGGAAGGTTGACCTCATTCTCATGAACTCAATGGGAATTGCAGGTGGTCAGCACCTCTCGGAATTTGGCGCCGGCTTACTGGGCAGGTTCCTACCTTGCCTTTTACTGAGGCTGCAATTGATCTGGGCTCAATCCTTTAACATTTTCCACCGAGAAAGGGCTGCAGGGTCAGGACCGTGTAACTTGCCTTCATCAGGGCGAGGTGGGGGGGAACGGTCACATCCTTAGAGTGGTGCTAAGATGACTTAATCTTGGACCAAATTCTGCTCCTGCTCCGACCGTGCTGGCAATGGTGGGAACAGTAATACAGACAAGGCACCAGCATTCTAACAGCTCACAGAGTCTAGAATGTCTCTGAGCTACGATGAGAATGTCTGCAGCTGGTTTCTAGGCTATCGCTATCTCAGCCACTGACGGGGCTGCATCAGTGGGAAATGTTAATCAAAAAGGATTCCCTTGCACTTTGTGTTAGCGTTTACACTTGTGCTCTTACACCCACTGCACACTCATTCTGCACAAGCGTAAATGATGCTGCTGGGTGCAACAAATTGGAGAGGCAGGCCCACTCTCTCTCCTCCTGCCAACCGCTTTCCTCCATTGTATTTCTGCCTCTGTACTGAGGCTATCTGGAGCTTCCTCCTAGCCCGGTTTTGCAGACTCGGGGTTCGGGTGAATTCCAGAGAAGCCACAAATCTTGTGCTACTTTCTCAGAACGCTGACATTTTTTTAGATTCATCCATCCCTAACAGGGATGTCTCCAATAATTCCCTCTGTTTTTCACATTCCCCTCACCCTTTCCAACTCTACTAGACATCAGGGTCCCCGTGTTATCATTCACACCAGTACACAAGAGGGTGTAAAATACGCAGTGCTGTAGATAAGGCACTAGACTGGGAGTCAGAATATTTGGGTTATAATGTTCGCTCTACTACTGACCTGCTCTGACCCTTCCACTCTCTGTCCTCTGTTTCCCCTCCTTCCCTTTGTCTAGTCTGTTAGATTGTAAACTCCTCGGGCTAGGGACAGTCTCTCATTGTGTTTGCATCCCACCTAGCACAGTCGGGTCCAGAGTTTGGTGAGAGCCTCTCGGGGCTACGGTCATATAAAGAATGTCAAGTCACTTTGCACACGTGCAGATAACTACATGAGGTGTATGGAAGTGCTGAGTCCCTGGGTTTAAGTGAAGACAGCATTTGGCTTAATGTTCATTCCCTGCTCAGTGCACCACATCGGTGAGTCTGAGCTGGCGTGAGTCTTGCACTGTATGACAGCATTTTGTTTTCAGAATAGCACAGAGCAGCTAAGGTTTCAATGTATTATTCAGTTAATGTTCAGAGAAGGTTATTCATGAAGCATGGCATTGTAAGACTGCTCGGAGCTGGACTGGAGTATACAATGGCACCAAGAGAGCGGGACGGAGTGTTCATCACCTGGAGTAAATGGCTGAGGGGCAGGAGAGTGCTGGGAAAGGGGACAAATTGCAACTATTGCTTTGCCATTTTCTGTGGACTAGTTCCATAAACCTAGCAGCTTTTCCACATCCCTGTAGGTAACTATACAGTATCCAGACATCCTGATTAGCACTGTGCAAATAGGGTCTACAGATGTGAGTAAATCTGAATTTCACAAGATTTATATTTGCATTTTGTGTTTTTATTGCACTAGGGAGCCATTTATTCAGCCAAAATAGTTGAAGGTCTGAGGTCTTTCCACCATAAAAGAAAAGACCCAGATCTCGTGTTGTTTTGGCCCGCTCTGTGTGGTGGTAAAATAACTCTTGAAAATCCAACAGAAAGACAAAGCAGAGATGGTCCCAAGTTGCAAAATGTGAACTGAATCTGGCTCCAAACTTTTCCAAAGTTCAGGGAGTGCTCCCTGTTATTAGCTGTGTATTGTACAGTTTCACCTGGAGCCTCAAATGAGAACAGCACCTCCCATGTACCAGGTGCTGTACAGACATGTAATAAGGAGTCTCTGCCCTGAAGATCTTACAGTCACAGATGAGATAAAGGGTGGGAGAAAGGTAGTAGTATTATCTCTATTTTACAGTTGGGAAGCTGAGGCAAGGAGATGTTAAGTGACTTGCCCAAGGTCACACAAGTCTCTTGCGGAGCTGGGAATTGAACACGGATCTCCTGAGCCTCAGCCCAGGGCTTTAACTACAAGACCATCCTTCCCCAAAGCTGGGGTTTTGGTTTGGTCCGCCTGTGTAGTATGGACTTCACCTTTTGGGTTTTCCCGTCTCTAACTCTGTGCTTCTGCCCGAAGGTTTTACACAAGGGATTTTGTCCGTAATACTGTGAATTCAGAAGTCCTTGACTGAGTACGACCGAGTGTGTCAGGACTTTGTTTCTCTTGGTTCCACAAAGAGTTTTGGATCCTTCTGAGGACTGCCTCAGTAATCCTCAAATTCTTTATCACAAGGCTTCCGTGGCAGTCTGCCATTTCTAATCATTAAATAATCCATCATTGTGGTCTGCTCCGTTCTCTTTCGGAAGTAGCAATTGGTCCCCCCCCATTAATGCCCCTCTTGGCTGGGGGGAAATCTGGTCTAATCACAGTGACAAAGAACATACCCTACTTTATAGGGTGCTGTCTTCATAAATGTGATGCATTCTTTTTAAGAATGTGCTGGGTGCACTTTACCGACATTAGAAAGACAGAGGTCCCTGCCTCAAATAGCTTCCAGTATAAACAGAGTCTGCTCCTATATTGGGGAAGATCTGGGCATGCCATGCTTTGGCAGGGAAGTAGTTAAAGTGCACACTGCCGACTTCTCCGAGTACAAAGCTGCCATTTCAATCGTAAGACTCCAGTTCCTTTGAGCCAAAGTCTGATATCAGCAATGGAACTGATGTTATCCAGCCAATCAGGGGCTGATGCATCACTTGTTTGAGCACGCAGCGAGTAGTAACCCAAACGCGGCCTGAGCAGCCAAGAGAGAACAGAAGTGTGTGTACAGGAGAGGGGCAGCCTGGTTAATTTAGAAGTCTTTTAAAAATATGACTAAGTTTCTTTACATTATTTAAAAGTCTCTTTAAAGAGCAGCTGCCTCCTATTAATACTGCTTGGGATGCTAATCTTCCCTCTGATCTATCTTTAGAGATCTGCCAGCACAAATGGGGATGTAGCGCAAATGGGTGATGTCAGTCACTATGTGGGTTTCAGATCTGGGCCCAAACAGCTGAAAACACAATGGTGCCTCCCTGAAGGAGGAAGGGGGGAAAAAGGGAAAGAAAATAATAGATCCAACTCGCTCTTCAGATGGATTTGGAGAAATCAAGCTGTTTGTCGTCCATTCTCCCCTCAGCTTTAAAAGTCTATATGTGCAAGAGTGAGAAGGGTGTCTTTGTGGTCTGGGTTCAATTCCCAGCTCGGACGCAGACTCCCTGGGTTCCCCTGAGCAAGTCACTCGTCCTCAGATTTTCAAAAGTTTGGGGCCAGGCTCCCAAGTCCTCAGCATCCCCAACTGGGCTCCAAGTTTTCAGAAGAGCTCAGCTCCCATACAGGTGCCGAAATAAGGCTCTGATTTTCAGTAGTGCCCAGCAGCTCATGCCGTGACTCTCCTGTCTAGATTTTCAAAAGCTTATAGCATACTGAGGCCCTTTGAAACTCTGGCCCCATATCCGTGTTGCCTCATTCCCATCTGTAAAATTATGCTTCCTTTTGTCTTGTGTTTTTGGTTGAGAAGCTCTTTGAGTGTAGTGCCTAGCACAATGGGGCCTCAATCTAGACTAATGCAAATAAAAATAATACAGTGCTGGAAATTGATGGTCACTGAGCGCTCTCTGCACCTCACAGGATGGGGCTGAGGGAGAAAGGGGTTAGAGCAGTGGACGAACCTCTGGGCGGTTCATGTTTGGCTGTTTATCTGAAGCTCTTTCGTCGAGAAAACAGACGCAGTTGGAGTCTTTCCTCATATCCACCCGATTCTGCCCAGGTACTGCAAATAATAGCCTTACTTGTGATAGGACATCACTACCACGTCTTACTGAAAACCCCATGTTCGGGAGCTGGCAAAACAAAAATAGAAAATCTGGCAGAAAGAGAACTCAAGCGAGCAAATGAACAAACAAAGATTAAACCACCCTTTTCTCAGCTCAAACAAGACTCGGCTTCCTGTCCCTTGCCCCTAGGAACTGACAGGTTAGAGAAGTCCCACAAGGCTCAGCAGAGGAAAAGAGTTCACAAGAGGGATGCGGATAGCTTAGGAGGAGGGAAGGAGGACAGATCCATGGGAGAGGTGGCTTTTGAAGAAGGGATTTTTGAAGGAGGAGAAAGAGGTGCTTGGTGACTGAGATGAAGGAGAGTGTGTATTTCAGGCATCAGGCTGAGGTTTGTTCTACACGACCTATATCAGTATAACTGTCGCTCAGGAGTGTGAAAAATCCACACTCCTGAGCGATGTATTTATACTGACTTAACCCCTAATGTAGACAATGCTATGTTGGCAGGAGAGCTTCTTCCACCAACACAGCACCTGCCTCTCGGGCTGGTGGATTAACTATTCCGACGGGAGAGCTCTCTCCCAGCGGCTTAGAGCGTTTTCATTAAAGCGCTACGGCAGCGTACCTGCATCGATGTAGCATGTTAAGTGTAGACTTAAGAGTGGGAAAAGAGACAAAGGGGGTGGGAGGAGAGATGCAGGAAAGGGGACATGTTAGGGGCTTGAGCTTGGTGCCGTAAGAAATGGAAAGCCAGTGGAGGGGTTCAAAGTGGGAGGCAGACAGATGTGATGTGAAGGATGCTTTCAGTGATTGCATTTAGGACAGAGCTGGGCATTAGTGAGGCCGAAGAGGAGAAATTTGCATTAATCAAGGTCAGAGATACTTGTCAGGGCATTTGCAGTGGGTACAGTGAGGGGTTACCGTGGCTATCCCCTCATCTCAGGAATGGAGTTTGAAGAGACTTGCTCATTCAGGCTTGCTCCTTGCAGCTATTCTGTAGCATGGGCCCATGGAGGGGCACTGGCTAGGATTTGGCAGACCTTCTAGTGTCAGCTCTGCTGCTGACCTAAGTGGGCCTCAAGCAAAACCTCTAATCTCCCTGTGCCTTGGTTTCCCCGCCTGTAAAATGAAGACAACAGTCTTTTGTATGTCTTGTCTGTTTAGATTGTGAGCTCAGAGAGGCAAAGATATTTGCCTGCCTTTGTAAGTGCTTTGAGTTTGACAGTGAAAAGTGCTGCATAAGAGCTATAGATTCTTTTATTATTATTATTATTTAGTAAAAGCGGTCAAACGTATCGTCTGGATCTCAAACAGAAAGCTGAGGAGAAATGTCTCAGGTTTATTATGATTTATACTGCAATCGTACCTCGAGGCTCCGCTGTGCTAGGCCTGGCCAACTCTTCACAATTAGATCAACCTAGTTCCGGCACTCGGGGCTGTGAAAAACGTCATGCCCCGAGTGCCGTACTTAGTTCGACCTAACCCCTGGTGTAGACGTGGCTAGGACAACGGCAGCATTCTCTCCAAGAGGTGGATTACTTATGCTGATGGAAAACCCCCTTCCATCGATTGTAGGAAGTGTCTCTACTGTGGCATTATAGTGGCGCAGCTGCAGTGTGGACATCTCCGTACTTTGCACCATGTCTAAAGGTCTGTCTACACTGCAGTTAGAAGTCTGACTGCAGCACATGGAGCCAGACCTGACCCAGCTTTGATCTAGCTCAGATAACAGCAGTGAAGCCCTGGCAGCATGGGCTAGCCGTTGAGTACATACCGAAAGTCCTGGGTGAGCTTGTACAGCCTCTGTGGCTGCAGCTTTTCTGCTGTTTGAGCTAGCTAGATCAAAGATAGCTTGGGTCTGTCTGTCAGGGCTGCAGTCACACCTCTGAGTGGTGTAGACGTACCCCGAGACCCTTTTCTAAACAAACAAGGTGTGAAGGGAGACCGAGGTCAAGTGACTTGCCCATGGTCACCCAGTGGGTCACTGGGAATAGAACCCGAGTCTCCTGGCCCCCAGTTCAGAGCGCTATCCACTAGGCACTGCTGCTTCTCCGAGATAGAATTCAGGCACAGCCCCCAACCACCCGCTGCAAGTGACTTTATTAGGACTTTGAGCAACAACTGCAGGACTTGGCCTTTAAATGATCAAACAAATACGGTGCGAGTCTACATTGGCTTCTCCAGTCTTCAGTGGTTTCTTGGTGGTGTTAAAGTGGGACAATGTCAGGGTGCCGCATCCGTATTCCTTAGGCGTTGACAGCCGGTTGCTGATAACAAGGTGATGGCTCCTATCTTGAGATACTTAACAACGTAAGCAAACGAGAAGCTTGGTTCGTCAGATGGGTAAGGCTTCCATTTGGCATCCAGTATATTTCTTGCTCTGAGGTGTTGCCCTTTGACATTAAGCTGAGCTCTGAGCAATTCCCTTCTCCCACGTCAAAGGGGATTGTGGGCAGGGGTGGAGAAATGTGACTGGGATCAAAACTCTCTGACTTTAATTTCCTCTGCTTTCTTAATCATTTCCTGACAAGTCCTTGAGCTGCCAGGAGAAATCTTCGCACTGATGCGGTGTAATAAATTCCCTGGCTCCTTCCGTCTCCATGGGGTGAGCGATAAGGTTTTTCAATAAAATAAAGCTAGCACCTCTTCTTCATCTTCAGTTGTATTGTTTCTTCGCTGGGATGCTTTAATAGACCATTGATTTGGCTGGCTCAGACCACATCTGCCCATTGGTAGTAAGGGCTTGTCTACACAGGGATGCTCAGGAAAATTAATCTGAATTAAATGAAGATGCAAATTTAAAGTGGGTTAGTTAAACCACATTAAGTCCTGGTGTGGTTGCTCTTTTCAGAATTAAAGTGGCCTTAATTTTATTCAGTTTAATTCACTTTGGAAGGGAATTAAGCTAAATCCGATTAAAGCCACTTCAGTTCTGAACAAGTGTGCCCGCATAGGGGGTTAATGCAGTTTAAATAAACGACGTTAAAATTCACATCTTTATTTAATTCAGATTAATTTTCTCGTGTGTCCCCATGTCAACAAGCCCTCTGTAAGATCCAGATCCTTAAAGGTATTTAGGTTTCTAGCTTCCATTGATTTCAGTGGAAGTTAGGAGCCCAAATATCTTTTCCGAATCTGGGCCTAAGTTAGTTTAAAAAGTAAATCAGTTAAAAGTTGTGCTGTCTCTTTTCATAGTGGTACCACCAGAAAAGCTCCAGTGACACTTTCCCTTTCTGCCACGCCATCCAGCTGTGGATCTCAAAGCACTTCCCATTCATTCTGCTAAGCCTTGCAATCTGCACTGTGAGGTATAGAAATAATACCCCCGCTTTACAGAGAGGTAAACTGAGGCCTAGAGGGGCTGAGTCGTGTGTTTCGGGTCCCACATTGAGTCACTGGCAGAGAATGGAGTCCTGACTCTCTGCCACCCTTAGACTACACTGTACTTTCAAGAGCATATGAAAATTTTACAGCCTCAATTTATTTTATAGACTGTAACCAATTAAACCAAAAGGTGCAAGGAAGGCATGGGTTTTTACAAGCTCATTATTTAATTTCTCCGGTCTCTCTCCCTGTTGGGGCATTTATTGGGCACAAGGGCCCATTGATTGGGCACAGCCACATTTTAATATATTATTTTGAAGTTCACAAAGGTTGAATGCACTCAGAGCATCTGTTGTTGGAGGTCTGGGAGGGGGAAGAAGACCAGAAAGCAGAACCAAAAGTTACAGGCCTCAGCTCACTAACTATACTAAACAAAGTGGAGATGAGCTGCCCAGGAAAGGAAGGCATTGGTGAAGGGCAGAGTCTCAGCCCGTTTAAATTAAGGTAGCTTCATGGAAACCACTGGAGCAAACTGATTTACACCAGCAGAGGCTTTGGCCCTATGGTGGCTGTTTCTGTTTCAAAGGCCAGAATCCGGCTGCACAAAATGCCTGGAATGCCACAGCCAGAGCAGCGGTGGAAGGGTGCTATGCAAAGTTTGCCTCTCATAAATTCCTTGGACCAAATCCATTGTTAGTGTAAATTCAGTGGATTCCTACCAGAGGTGACTCTGACTTCTTGTGGGCTGGAATATCTCCCAGGATTTCAGTTGGGGAGGAAGGCAATAAGATACTGCTGTTATCTTCGAGCTCTCTTGTTGCAATGAGAAATGTGTACATGATTAAAGGCAGTTCAGGGCTATGAGAACCGCTCGTTATTTACTCAGCGTGAGAAATGTATCACTGAGTGAGAAGTATATCCCTGCATGAGAACAATATCTACTATTTCCATAAGGAACTGCAGTATGCATGAGAGGTACCCAGGACAAAGCATCACACCAGGCCACCATGTAAGTGTACACATGTAATTTAGAAAGCCATGAGGGTTATTTATACGATCATATCATGACTATTGTATCAATATTTGGGGATGTTTGCAAAGAATAACCAATCTATTGCTCACAGCTGCTTACAAAACAGGCAATTCTCTGCTATCACTGTCCTGTCTGAACACCTGCTCAGTTACTGAACCTAATCAGCAGAAATACTGAATAAATATATGCTTCTTGCTCCATAGCCATGGCTCAGTGACAAAAGATTGGTTCCAGAGCACAGAGGCCTTTACTGAGGATTCCGAGTTGTCTGCACCCTGTTTTTTTGGAGGTTATTTTTTAAACTCAGGTGACAGGTAACAAGACATAGCTGTTGACATCTCAAAGATTAGCCAGGTTCCAAGCTGTGCAGGGCTTTATTGATTCTAATCAAGGCCTGGCATTGAACTTGGGAGTGCATCGAGTGTCAGTCGAAGGCAATTCCATCAAACAGTTGCAAAGAAGTGGTAGTTACAACATAAGTAAGAGGGGCTGTGATATTAGGTGTGGCTTATGTTGATGATTGTAGACATAGGATTGGTGCTAAGTTTTTCCCAAATGACTAGTGGTTTTGTGCGCCTCACTTTTTTGGGTTTCCAAAAAGACAAAGCACTGAGCATCCTTCCTCTAAAAGTCTGGCCCCTTTTAATTGTTTCAGGTTGGGAATGGAGGCAATCAGTATCACTAGTCACTTGGGAAAATCTTAGCCTAGATCTGTACTTGCCCAAAGTTCAGGAACGCTTAGGATCCAGAGATCCCATCTCATGTAGGTTTTGAGTTAAAAGTTTGGTTCCCTTCTCTGATCCATTCTGTAATAAATCTTGCAACAGGAGGGCTAAAATTCAGGCTCTGTCTCCCCTAAGAAAGCTCAGCGTCCCTCATAACTGGTCCTCAATGAGGATAAAGCTTCACAATGCTGGAAGCTGTGCAAAAGTCCTTGCTAAAGCCAAGAGGAAAAACCAATATCGTCCTTCTGTTAATCTCATTCTTTTTACAGAATGCACCACTCCCCGTCATTAAGGGAAGTTTGCTCCTTGACCTGAGAATACAGCTCAGGAGCAAGTGTCTTCCCCTGAGGTCTCATGGGTGGATCTGCCTGAAGTCCCTTCCTGTGGTACAGCGATAAGACATCTGTCTTATTGAATAACATCAATCAAGCCTTAACCATGCCATGTCAGAAAGCGTGGGTTGTGACTGACTCATCAACACCTCTTGCGCAGAGTTTGCTTCTCCAGTCCCAAGGTAGTGACGGGGAGGAAGCTGCTCTTGCGTCTTTGTGCTGCTTTGTATTCATCGCTCCTCCTATGTAGTCATTGTGTTTTCTGCGTTACTTGGGGGACTTTCTGATTGTCTTAAGGCAACCCATTCTGCTCTGGCAATCCGTTATAAATTAATAGTTTGCCTTGTCTTTTCCTGAGATGGTGGCTTTACCCAGAGGAAGGAAAGATTTACCCCAGGCAGGAATGTCTCCTTCATGGTCTGGATATAAAACACAGTGTTGTTCCTCTGCCTTGCCTGACGGTTGAACAAAATTCAATAAGGGTAAAATGGAAACTGTTTGCTAATTCAGTAGTTTTGGGAGGTGAGGGTGGACACCCCACAACAACCGAGCTAGTCGTTCTTCCTCTTGCTTGTATGTTTTCTTGTCCATTAAGTATGTAAGCTTTTTGGTGCAAGGATTGCATAATGCTCTGTTTGTATGGCATACAATGGGACCCTGATCCTGTGTTGGAGTCTCTAGGCATTAAATGATACAAAAGATCATTAACAATAACATACAGAAGGCATATATATACAGTACATATTTGTAGCTGAAGAACAGAAGTAATCGTGAAAAACAGGTATGAAACAGTTAACCATACCAGCA
Organism: Lepidochelys olivacea; assembly: GCF_965140295.1. NCBI lineage: Eukaryota > Metazoa > Chordata > Testudines > Cheloniidae > Lepidochelys > Lepidochelys olivacea. Next base: position 6,829,358 of record NC_140436.1, read on the forward strand.
CTTAGAAAAATATTTTAAATCCTCTTAAAATAACTATCAGGATTAATTATCAGTGCAGTAAAAAAAACCCCTTAAATAATTGGAATAAATCCCCTTTTCTGCTTGTTCATACTGTATAAATTCCCCAGCTGAGAGCACAATTGTGCTAGGATTTCAGTGTGATTGGCAGCAAATCTTTGATGATTTTATGGAGCTTGGTTGATTACTCCAATCAAAACAATGTATCGAGAAAAGAATAATGATTTGTTTTCATAACAAAATGCTCCAACTCCCGAGACAAAAAAATAACCCTGAGCAAAACTCAACGGACACAACTGGAATTTTCACCCCAGGAAGTGGTGGACAGAAAATACTGTGGAAATACTTTTCACAGGACAGGTTTCCCTATAAACAGAGGTGCGGTATAATCAGGTTGTTTTTTCTTATTACAGGAGTGCCTAGATCAGGGATCTACATCAGGACCCTTTGTTGCAAGGTGCTGTACACACAAACAGTAAGTAGTTCTCGCTCTGAAGCGTTTATAGTCTTAGTAGAGACAGGCAAAGGGTGGGAGAAAGAAAGTAGAAGTCAGATTGTACAATGCAAGGCATTGAAACAATTTCTGGTTTTTATTCTACTTCATTATAAAGGCAGAAGAGGGAGCATCGTCTAGCAGTTACAATATAGGATTGTGCATGGGGAGAACTGGGTTCTGGTCCTGCCACAGGCTTTTGGGCAAGTCGCTTAATCGCCCCGTGCCTCAGTTTCCCCAGCTATATCATGAGTGTAACAGTTACCTACATCGCTGGTGGGGGCGGGGTTGGCTGTATAATTTGCTAATGTATGCACACAGCTTTGGGACACACACAGCGGTATGGAAAGGCAAAGTTAACGGTGCTTTGGTATGGGGCAAATCCTGACTCTCCTTGGCTGTTGAGGGACTTCTTGCTTCAGAATGAGGCCAGTTTTGGGGAGCTCATGCAGCCCAGTTCTATGGGGTCTCCTTGCATGTTGCCACAGAGAGGGAAGCTGGGGGTCGAGCAGGTGTATCTGCCATGCTGGCCGGTCCCCTCCACCGAGGGCATTCCCCTGAGATTGGAGTATCAGCCACAAAGTAGCTCCACAGCGTTGTTCTATAACCCCCGAGGAATTCCCCATCCAACTCCTGGGCACGTGCTTAGGGGCCAAGATTGGAATGAAAAGTAGGTCTGATTGTATTGAGTCGGCCAACTACCACGGAACTGTTCTCCTCTGACCCTCAAGTCTGTCTTGCTATTATTGCTTTTGTGTAGATGTTCTCTCCTGCACCAAATTCCTCCGTTCCCTCCTTACTTTTGAATCTCTCTTGGCATTTCATCCTCAAAGAAAGAAATAAGAGAAAAATCCCGTGTGTACGTACAAACAATCGTATCCTCCTGTGTATTTGTATAAGTTCCATTAGCTTTTCCAGCTATGGGTAGGAATGAAAATGCTACACATTTCTGCAGTGCTTTTCATCTCAGCATCTTAAATGGCTTGGCAAGCATCAATTACTCTGAGCCTGTGGTCGAGGTAAGTAGGTATTATAACCAAGGACTAAAACTGCATGAGGTTCTTTATGGCCTCTGGCTGAGATTTTCAAAAGAGATGCCCAATTCCCATAGCTCCGTTTGAAAATCCCAGACCCTCCGTTGTGAGCACTGATGTCAAAAGAGTGAAACTGCTCCATTGATAAATTATATTGGCTTCTGGTGAGAATGGAGGCATTGCTTATTTTTGTAAAATTTGTGCTTTGGTAAAAGGGACAATGTTTGACCACATTTGCAATGGCCCGAGTGAAATTTAACCGTTGCCATCGCATTGCCCACCTTGCTAAAAATGTGGAGCCCAATCTGCAGTCTTTGCTCATCCAGTACTTCCACTGATTTCAGGAGAAACAGCTTTAGGGTGGCCTGGGGTTCAACAGACTACTAGCAGTCCTACCTTGTCTTTCCATAGGGCCCAAACATCCCAGGGGGCGTGACCCTTCCAGATGTTGTCCTGTGTGAGACTAAGGTGCACTGCAAGTTTCCACAGCTCATGTAGTATCTGCAATAGTGTGACACCCATTTTAGTGCATGGTGATTTGAATCCGGTTTGCATTTGTTATTTTGACTTCACTGGTGGCATTTTCAGGAACATAGACTGGGACAGACCAGGCTTCCCTCTATTCTTGTCACCAGAAGTAGCCAGATGTTCCAATGGAAGGTGAATCCCTCCCTCCCATAATTGTGCAATTGGGGTGTTGCTTCAGGATCCTAACAAGTGATATTCTACTGCCCTGAAATATGTGGATTTCTAGCCCTGGCCGTATTATCCTCGCTGACGTAACTGCACTTGTGACACTTACTCGCATATAAGACCAAGATTTGAATAAATGACTAGTGCCAGACATACACCACCGTACGAGGTCTGATTTTCAGGAATTGCCAAGCATCCACCCACTGGTTATTAGGCCCCTTTAAGGCATTTCAAGCTGAGCCCCCAAAATCATTTGTCATAAATCTTGGCCATATATTCTACACTTCTGTTGAAACAGCCGTCTCTTTATCCATTTAATTCTTTTCTGCCTTTTCATTTAAGCAAGTTGCTTGTGTCATGGGAAGGGGCATTAGAGATTACATTGCAGTTTGAACCTTGCATTATATTTCATCATCCTACTTTAGTTTTTAAAAAAAAAATTATTTTAAGTCACACTTGCTGAAAGATGGTGACAGAGACAACATACATGAATATAGACGGCAGCCTCTTAAGAAAGGAAGAAAGGTCCCCGAGTTAGGAAGTGAAGTGAGTTCCCAAACTTCACACCCAGCCATTTTATACAAAGTCATTTTACGTGCCAAAGGTTTCTCTTTTTTTGTTTCTTTTTTTCTCTCTCCTCATAACTATAAAGAAAGCCGGAAGGGTGAGGGCCAGGAAAAATTGAGATGATTTCCCCCTGGTTATATAACGAAGCTTAAAAAAAAATATAGACAATATCAGTCAGTCAATCACATCCTTTGGTCCCGAGTCAAATCAAATTATCCTTTGTTTTGTTTGTTCCATTTTAAGATGATGGTGATTTGACTGCAAGCCACGTTCATCATTTAGAGGCGATTTACTCTTCTAAAACCTAATCTGGGCATAGTTTTGTACTGATATCACTACTGCAGTTTGAACTTTTTTTTTTTTTTTTTTACTGTAATACTTATAACTAGAGCTGGTTGAAACTAAGTTTCCATTCCACGAGAAATTCTGACATTTTGAAATTTCCAGCTAAAAGAAATTTCCAGAACAATTCATAATTCATTTGGGAAATACTGAAGTGACTGTATTGAAGCTCTTGGTTTCAATAAGGTTGAAATGTTTCATTTTGACTATTATAAAGTATGTCACAATCGAAATGATGAAGTCGAAACAGAGTGCTCCGGTAGTTTTTTAATAAAAAATTTCTGTGAAATCGGTACATTCCCGCCAAATGTTTTGATTTTCTCAAATCAGCATTTTTTGATGGGGGGGGGAGGAGGAACTGATCCACTGGAAAATTTCCAACCAGCTCTAGTTATGACAGTACAAATCCCTAGTGAGGACACAGTGAAAGGTCCCTTTATACTTGGTATAGATTATTCTCCTGCCCTTGCAGGGGTAAGCATCTTTCTGTCACTTTGGGATCCTCAAGGATGAAAAACGTGATGTAAATATTAGATGGCATTGTTGTTTTCTATCTGAAGATCTATAGCATGTCAGATGAATATATACATAGTCTCTTTAAGCTAACATATTCAATATTTTATAATAACATATTTCAATTTTCAATATATATAATAACATATTCAATTTTTAGCCCAGGAATGATATATATAAAAACTTATCACATTAGTTTCAGAGGTGACTCTCTGTTCAGATAGTGTGAACAATTGTACACTTCTCGACCAATAACAGATATTAGCCCAATCCGTACCAATGACACTGTGCTGTTACTCCTGGTAGTGAAAATGCATTGATCCTTGAAAGGGGAAGCAGAAGGATAATTAGCTGAAGTACTAACCTCCTGCCTAGCGGAAGCATTGCTTAGATGCTTGCAGCCTTGAGAGCAAAGAGACAATGGAAACTGCTAAAAAAAAGGAAAAATCCCAAACAGACTTTAAAAGAAAAAGTTATTTTTTAAGTTACACATGGTATAATGAAAACTCCTGCCAGCAATATTTCCTGCTTTTCAAACTGCTTATTTATTTATTTAGATTTTTATTTCTGTATGATACAAGAGGGCTCCTTCAAGGACCCGGGTCACCGAATTGGCATTTGGACAGCTTGCATAAAAGCCTTCAGAGGATTGCCTCATTTTCCTCACAGTGGTGTGACAGCAGGCATAGCTGAGGTAAGATCGCTGGCAGTAGAAACAGCCTATGAATCAGTCATCAGTAGAAAGCAGAGCAATAGTGCACTGATTTCCTTAGCGTCATTGATTTAGCTTGTATTGCAACAGGCAACAAAAGTTATTAATAGTGGTAACTAGAACTGTGAGAATAACAGGTTTTTTCTGGGCGTGCTGAAAAAAATTCAGTGAAGGTCAAATGAAATGGCTCATTTCATTTTGAGCCTGCTTTTATTTCAAAACGTGGCTTTCGGTCAGTTGAAAATGTTTCTATTGTGAACCCTGAAAAATGGAAACAACTTGGAAGTTGCTCATGAAATCATTTCCCCCTTTCTCAATCAGCTCGAATACATTTTCTTCTTTGATTGAGCCCCCTCTTGTTTTAATATTATGGGGCAGTGGAAAAAAAAGGGACTGATCTCTCTTTCGTAACGGTGAATGTGAACAAAGTCTCCTTTCATCCCTTCTCCTTTTCCAATAAAGACTACCCTCATTTTTGTGATCTTTCATACAAAGTTAGAGAAAGATCCTGGCCTATGTGTAGATAAGAGTTCTGTGCTTGGAGCGACATGAGATAAGACGAAGGAAGCCTGTAAATTGAAATAAGAAATTCTTCTCCCTGTAATAGCCGAGCTATTATAAAGATGGTCTCTAAAAAGTGCTTTTACCTTCATTTTACTAATGGTTCTGCTTTGTCACAATCTCTCTCTATTAAAGCTTCAAGAGTCTCCTGTGAACAGCGGGATTTGAATCGGTGACTGTCAGCATCCAATCTTATGAAGTCAGAGTTACTGGAATGGGCAGTCCAGTAGGTGCTTCTGCTCTGTGGACAGAGGTGACATGAAACACTTGGCCACGAGACCATCCTTCTGCCTTTAAAATGTATTGAATACCTTCGCGATGGCACTGGACTGCAATGCAGGAGACCTGGGTCAAATTTCTAGCTCATCCATGGAGTGATGTGGGTAAGTCCCAGAGGTATGTCTACACTGTCACAGCAGCATAGGCTATACGCTCAGCTGTCCCTTGTCCCTCAGTTCCTGATCTGTACAAACGGGGAGGAGAGCACTGCTCCGCCTCACAGAGCTGTTGTGAAGAGAGAGTCCGTTAGTGGGCGAGGAGGACCCTATGAGCGCTGAGATAGATAGAACTTGGGCTGAAAGTAACTAGCAGGAACTAAAGCCTGGTCTACACCTAAAACGTACGTGGACGTAGCGGTGTGGCTCAGGGCGTGGGGGAGGGAAGAAATCACTCCTGAGAGAGGTGGTTAAGCCAACTTAAGCTCCATTGTAGACACCGTTAGGTTCATCGACGGAGGAATTCTTCCGTCGATCTAGCTACTGCCTCTTGAAGGGGTGGATTTACCACTTGCAGAGCTATGCAGAGATTAAAATAAATAGGCCTTAAAATCCATTGGTCAGCGTGCTATCGGCTTTGTTCATGGGTCTCATATTTGTTAGAGAGAGGTACCCTGGGTGTCAAATCCACGTGGCAGCCGGGGGTCTAATTTCCTGCCCGTGGATAAGTACGTGCGCTAGACCCCCAACAACATAGCTGGGGTTATATTCAGAGCTCGTGTGTAAGTCTACACGAGCTGGAAAGTAGACAGACCCCTGTCTGTATTCCTACTGGCAGCCCCTCAGTGTGGAGTCATGGGATACTCTCCCCTCGTATTAGTTAACTAACACTTTCAGGGTTTACAACTCTGGAACCATGACTTTAAAATGAAAGAAAACATAGCTGCACCTCTCGTTGGAACAAGGTGGAGAGACCAAGGCAAGAACCCTGCTTTTCTCCTCAGGGTCACAGTGGCATTTGAATAGCAGGTCTCAGATAGCGGGGCATGGTAAGGTGTCACCACGATGACAGGAAGACACAGACTGAAATACAAAACCATATTTTGTTGCATTTCCCAGATCCTATGCTGCTTGAAGCAAAATGGGGGACTTGCCAGCCAGAGACATTTGACTGTCAACTCCTTAGTGGCGGGAGCTTGTGTACCTATAATGCTCCAAACACATTAGAAAGGGCATCGGAAGTTTACCTGGTTGGCTTTTTTGCCACCCCACTTTAACAATAAATCAAAGTATGTGCAAGTCAGCAGTATCTTAGTCTTCCCAAACAGTGAAGGTTTAGTGAAAATCAGACACTAGAAAAAGACTAAATTTAACATTTTATTTTGTCTCAGAAGGAATCCACCATCGGCCTCATATTAAGTTATGCATCTTTAATTATAAAAATAAGCAAAGAAAATAACTTGCATCTCTCATTACCATGATATGTTTCAAATAACCTTTATATGAACATATGGAGCTTTAAAAATGTAATTTAACAATAAATAATGACATATCCCAGATATGCTCACTGTTTATTCCAGTAATCAGTCAAAAAAACCAAACCAAACCCCCCTAAGTATCATTAAATTATAAATACATAATGCAAATTTATAATGGCACAAACATGTCTAAAGTGCAAACAAATCACAACGAGAATCATGCAAACGCTTCTAGATAAGCCCCTCGACCCCCAAGAAAATCACTTTGCAGTGAGCACAAGACCAAAAAAAAAGCATTGGAGATTAAATGGGTGTGAAACAGTCAGACTCTACACAGAAAATCATGTTACTGTAGTACAGTGCTGGTGTTACTATAGGCCAAGGGGGAAAAAGTGAGACATTTGGCGTAAACTAAGCAGCTCAAATATTTTTGTGAATTAGATTTTCTCTATGCTGAGTAGTTGCTTGGGGGGAGGAAGTAAAGCCACTAGATGAGATTTATCCCTGCTTGAAACCACAGTAATAGGGTTGCTCAGGAAAGGACCACTCCCCTGTCCTCCCCAGGTGAAAAACTGTTAAGAATTGATTGGACAACCAAAAAAAGTTTCCACTTAACATTCAAAATGTTGGGCATTTAAATAGCCTTAGGAAAAAAAACACACACACACAAACGTAAGCAGTGTTTATACAAATAGTTGGAAAAAGCCGTCAATCCATTTTCCAACAACACAATGTTCGGAGGGCAAGTGTTTGGACCTGCTTCGCAAGGTGAGTTGAAATAGCGGCTTTGCACTCTGTATGTAAAGGGACCGCAGCTCCAGTGCACTTATACTGGTAGCTCTATTTGGAGCAAATCCCCGGTGTAGTGTACTTGATACCCAAACTCTGGTAGACTTCCTGTTCCAATGCCCCTTTCCTAATGGTGCATCTCAAAAAGTACCTCTCCCAAAGCGCTGAGCACCTGCACCTGGTAAAATTGAGCACCCGTAATTCCCACTGGGAAGCATGCAGCACCTTGTAGGATTGCATCCTCCTTACGCTGGATTCCAGTATACCTGACACTGTTGCACCTAGCTTGAACCGGACTGCATGATTCAGAGTGTCTCTAGATATATTACAAAAATCACTGTCAGCAACATTTTTTGCTGCTTACAATTTTACGACAGCACTTTCAGGCTACATTTAATGAAGACAGCAATTCTGGAAATGCTGTCACTGCATCTGGTTTTAATATATTAGCAGCAAGTCATTGTTTAAAGGCTTTGTGGTTGAGAAGTTCTATTGCTTTATATTCTGCAAAGAGAGATGTCCCCCCGTTAGCCTTTTACAGAACTTGATTCGCTTCTTAACGAGCCGAACCAGAGTCAGCTACCCCCCAGACCTAGTTTCCAACGGGGTAGATTTTGGAATCAGCCCTGCTGCTCCCAAGCCACCACACAAGGTTGCTATTTCTGGCATACAGAACCCAAGACAGGCTCCTGTGGAGGCCTTCAGCTAGGCGTGCCAAAAAAACCAACTTGTAAGCCTCGTTCAGATCTTTTTTTCAGAAGAGCATCGTAGGAAAGGCAGGCTTGCAGGCCCTGCGCTTCAAGTGGCTCACAACAGGCACAGTGATGCATGTGTTTTGGATTGCCTGGCTACCTTTAGACATATCTGGCGTGGCTCAGACGTGACCCTTCTGAAGGCTGCAGCCATGATATTTAAGAGTTGGTCTGTCAGCCGTTTGACAATTCCCAGGTTTGCTTTTTAGCAGGACTTCCAGCTGGGATGCAAGTACAGTACCGTGGTAACCCCTGAAGGTAGCTCGGGCGGTCGGAACCCAGCCTATCGGTGAGTATGAATAGCTACTCCCCAGTTCTTTTGCCTGCTCCAATTCTAATACATGATTAAACAATTTCTCTCTTTCATTAGAAAAAGGCCACCGTGAGGAATGTGTACTTTTGAACATGACAGAGATAGTGTTTCCAGGGGAAAAAAATAAAGCTAAGGTACAAAACTAAATTTATATGCAATAACATTATTATATTCTGCTTCTTTTAAGCAGACTCTTCTGGAATTTATGTACAGTACATGACAGATTTTAAAACTATGTATACCACAGTTAGAGCAAGACCTTTAATACTCTAGTTTTAAGACAGTTTTGTTAAGGATTCTTTTAAAGCTTTTAACAGTTAGATACAGTACATAAAGATGCTGGGGTTTTTAAACCAATGCAAAGACTGACCAACTTAAAAATCCGCTGTCACCACATGGTCTTGCACCCCATGCTGTCGTTTTTGCACTGAGATGCAGGGCAATACTAAACAAACAGTCCTCCATGTTTCGTAAGTGCTAGACCTGATTGTGGTAGATTAACTGGGTAAGGGAGTTTTACAAGAGAGGATTAAGACTGTATGTCACTGAGACCAAGAATCCAAACATGACATTCATATTCGTCCATGGCCAGCACAGATTCATAACACAAATTCCACTGATAGCTTTTAATGGATCTATCCTAAAGATATCACCACCTATCAGCCTCATCCTATTAATAAGGTTAAACTATTAGAGTTGGTTTTAAACTGCAAGGGTGTTTGAGCTACAGTTCGTGGATAATTTGGTGTCTGCTGAAGAATTGACTGTTGTAAAAAGCCTAGGTTTATGATTTCCCTTTTTTTTGGTGGGGAAGAGAAGAGAGATAGAGAAATTTCAAAGGCAGAAAGCTGGGACATTGAACACAGAAGCCTAGTTCCATGCAAATTGGTTTGAGAGGGATAGAAAATATGAACGACTATATCTAAAACCAGTTTCTAATTGTTATTAAAATCAGCCTACAGTACATTTGGATGGGTGTATTAACTCTCCTAGAAAAAGAGGCTTCTATATTGGTCGTGTTTAGATCTCCTACACACCCATTCTCTCTCCCCTAAGGAATTATGCACTTTCTGAAGAGGTACGTTTCACATGGGATGGAATAGACCCCTCACCTCGGAGGCTCCTAAAATAGATTTTTAGCTTTTGAGGCTCAATGATGCGTCTCCTGTTGAAGTCTGCTCTGGGGTGCGTTTGAGAGCAGTGGTCTGTTTGCAGCAGATGGAAGAGGCTGGCCATGTTGGGTCCTATCTTCTCCATCAAACTGTCTTTGATGGTGCCGACAGTCTCTTCATCACATTCCAGTAAGCTTCTCACAAGCTTGTTGTAATACCTGGATATATGAACAAGACAGTTACTGCCCATTATAGTCTTGTTCTCCCACGAGTGAGGTAATCGCACGGGAGAGAGAGAGAGAGTTGATGCCAAGCTAGAACAAATCCATTTGAAAAAAGAGAGAATTGAAATTGTAAGCTATTACAGAGCAGGACCTGGGCCCACAGCCCCTTGCAGTAACAGCTTCATAGCCAATACACAAGTTATAATATTATCAACTTACATAGATTGCGCTCTATCCCAGAGACCATGTACGCATCTCCATCTTTGATTCATGGAGTTACAGTACATGTGTTTCTGGGACAAAATTCTAGTTTCCTAGTCCTAGCTGTGCTCCTGTAAAGTTTCTGAACGGGAAATACACAAATTTGGGTTCTAATTACTGCTCAAATTAGAAATGATACTCTCCGATTTTTTTGGCAAGTCAGTGTTGGACTAGGAGCAAAGGTATCAAAAAGGTCACAGGGTTATCAGGACTTATTCTCTAGTAAAGAACCATCAAAATTGTAAACTGCCTTATTTCATCCCCACAAACAAGGGTAATATCAAGACCATAAAATAATGGACAGAAATAAGTTATAGACCCTTATGCACACCAGAGTATAAATTCCCCTATGCAAAGGTTATTCCCTAATCATTTGCCTTAGGGCTTTTTTTTTTTTTTTTTTTTTGCAGCTTCCTCGGAAATATCTGGCACTGAGCACTATGTCCACTCCTCTAAAGGAATCTCTATATGCTTCTTAGGACTCTTCTATGGAGATTTGACACCAACCCTTTCCCCCCTTCTATGTAGTCTTTAGAAAGGGCTGAAGAAGAAAACGAGGTCAGTGTAGGTCTAATAGCCTGACAAATGCATGCATTCCTAGTGGGATGAATTTTTAGGATTTACAACCAGCAGTAACATGCTGAAGAAGAGAAAGTTGATTAATTTAATCAGGCGTTTTTACTCGCTACTGTGGATTTTATTTTAGCACAAGGCCCTGAGAGTATGCTTTCCTTGCTCTCCTGTTTATGAGCGCGCGAGCCAGGAATTTGTGCTGATCTGTTTCCACATCTCTGTTTGGAGTTCAAGCAGAGAAATAACAGTTCTCAAAAGAATTCTCCTCAATGGGACGCAGAGAGAGCTGGGTTGATTCTTCCTATCACTTAAGCAGACAGCGCAAACGTGAACAAGGGGGGGTTCAGGGCAATCATACCGATCTCCTAGAGAACAAACTGGAGGGAGGTGTAGAAGTAGCCGAAGTCCTGGGGGCTACTGCCCAGGAGGATAATGGAGCAGGATAGAAGGCCATAGGGTAAAGAAGAAGAAGAAAAAGACACAGTGCTTTTCTCACAGATGTTACCGCAGGCGGCTTCTTCAACTGCTACAGGTCAGGGCACATTGATATTTCTGCTACAACTGGAGAGTGAAGCGAAAGGCCTGGGAGTTTAGAGTAAGGTACTACGGTTAACTTAAACGATCCCAGTAGGGAGTTCTGGTTGAAACTTTCTATTAAGTTGACATTTACAAAGGGTTAGAGGTCAATGTTTTTTGGTAGAGCTGGGTGAAGTTTTTATGCTGAATTTTTATTTTTCTCCAGGAGAGAAATGCATATTTGGCAACTTCATGTTGAGGTCACCAAATTGTTTTTTGATCCAAACAAAAATTCTGAAAAAGTTTAAACACTTTACTTCAAAGTTGCCTTCAATTTTTAATAAAATTGAAGGCAACTTTGAAGTAAACAAAACCTCACTTAATCTGATTGGCACATTAAAAATGTCTCATGATGATGCGAAGATTTTGAAAAATTTCGTTTTCAGGTTGAACCAAAAATATCCATTAGTTGCACAGCTCTAATTACAGGTACATCAGGAGAGGTTATTAAAAAGTCCTAATGTTAGATAATTGAGACTTTTTGGATGCAGACAACGCATTAACCCTTCAAAGGATCAATAGAGGTGTTCATAAATGGCCAAAGAATTTCTACATTTAACCTTAATGCAAAGTGTGACAGAATGTTGTCCATTTTTTTTCTATGCTGCTGCAGATGTATCAATGCACCACAGAAGCTAGTGATTGGGAACTGCCTAGTGAAACATCTCTTCTTCCTGGTGTCAAGTTTTGCTCACGTAGTATCCTTTGCAGAAGAGGTTCTATTGGATGATGATGATGATATATTGTGTTTATCATCAACTGAACTTTCAGATTCTATCCCCTTCCCTAGCTCTCTCTCCAGCACGCAAAGTTACTGGATAGAAATACAATCTGATGTTTATTAAATGAATGGATTTTAATCTTTTTTTTAAAATCTAATTTCAGTAGCTACAGCATGTCTAGAGGCAGAAAGGCCTTCCTCCTTCACAGCTACTGACTGGAGATTAAATCAGAGGAAGCTGCATGACCCTTTAACTACTTCCTGTTGGAATTCCGTGCCAACTGGCACATTCTTATTTTGTGTCTATGTTGGGACTTGGGCTGGGAAAGCAGGATGCTTTAGGAGAACTTAGTGTAAACTATTAGCTGGGAAATCCTGCTTCTTTTGTTACTCAACATGTTACAATATCCTTTTGCTTCACCGCTCGGCAAAGGCTGTGTATGGAAGTTTCCTTTACCACATCTTATCCCAAGACAGGTCTCTTAAGGAACAGCGACCCTATCCTAGGGCTAGATTCTCCACTGCTTTGCACCTTGGGGCGTGACTTGCACTCTGAAATGGTAGAACAGGTGTAAGTGACCACACAAGGTGCAGAGAGAGTCAAGTCACTTGAACTCTTCATGGGTGCAAATTAAACATTTATACCGAAGAGATTATAAAATTAAGGCCTTGTCTACTATGTATGCCTGTTACTTGATACAACACCCCGACCCTTGGGTAGATGTAGTCAGACAGGTGTTTATAGCTTACTCCTATATAGGAAAGGGAATAAGTTCCACGCTAGGGATTGTACTAGTATAACTATACTGGTAAAACCCTCCCCCTCCAAGCCAAAATAATTATTACATTGCAGACATACCTATGCTAGCTTTACCCTGCCTGTTCCTTGAGATGACAGTAACCTTCCATTTTATCGGGAGTAGGGAAGACTCAGAATCCTACAACCTAATGGGTCATGACAACATAAAGTCATGGAAGAGCCATTTAGCTGGTGCCCTTTTTAAAGGAAAGCATTCTCAGTTATTTATATTAAACAAAGAATGAGACTGTTTCAGCGAAGAGAGGTGGAGTTGCCTTGGGAGGAAATTAAGCTGCAATATTCACTAAGAGACGTTCAACATAAGAATTAAAGGGACACTCACCTACATGTCTGAAAATGTTGCATCTAACAGCCATCACTAGAAGTATAACAAAGTTAACCAAATAATTCTCAGCTTTAAGTTCGCTTTGTGCCTTTCAGAGCTCTTAGTCTAGCTAGTTTCCCTGTTTCCCCCAATGTACAGAACTTTATAAACATGAGCAGGGGGCCAGAAAGTACTATTTAAAGTGAGCTGTATCTGGAACATGTAAAAATTAAAAGATAGAGTCAGGTTGATAGCATCCTTTTAAATGTGCTTCATTCTGTGTTCTTGTATGTTTCATGTAAGGAAACAGCCACATACCTGTTTGAGAAGTGATTTGGAAACTGGACAACTTCCGTGATTGCTTCAGGATTACGCTTTGCAATGCTGCACATGTCCAGTTTGCTGTAACATTCCTCCTGCACCTCTGAGATCATTCTTTGGAAAGTGGAACACCTCCGAATGGCAAGGAAAACCTTGGAAGTAACTCCGTTTGCAATGCATTTCAGGCTCTCTTTCACAAAGGCTTTTCCCTGCAAATTTAGAAGCAGCAGCATCTTAATGTGCAACGGCATAAGTCGGTCATACAATGTTAACCAATATCCTGGTTTTGCTAATTGCTGCTAGGTATGTGTCAAAAGCTTACCCAGCAATAAAGAAACCCATTTACAGTCAAGGCATTTTGTTCCACTGGCTTGTATTCCTAATTATTGTAAATATAAATAGTGATTAATGCCCAACAGTCCCCAATTGTACTGGGCAATGTACAAACACAATACTTATTCCCTGTTCCAAAGAGCTTCCCAGTCTAAGCAACAGCATCAAAAAGGCCGAAAATGTTGGTGTCACAGCGCATATATAGGGGCCAATCCTGTAAGGTGCTGAGTGCCCCAAGCAGGCTTTGAGGCTCACATCCTGATGTGGGGTGTTTCATTTTAAGGCACCTTGCGATCTTCCAAACCGTGTCACCCTCCCCTATTGGAAGAGGTGGTTATTATGCCCCCTTTATAGATGAGGGTAAACATCCCCAGCAAAGCCAAGATTACACTCCTTTACTTATGCCCTTTCTCTAGCTATTCCATGTGAAAAGAAGGGGGGGCGGGGGGGATCTGCAGCTCCAGAGACTCAGGCTGATCCGGTTTTGCATTCCCAGGGCTGAAGACTTCCAATTCAAATCACACGTCTGTGCCAGGTTACACAGCCAGAAGAACGTTTATATTTCCTCCTGAAGAGGAAATTTAGCTCTCTGCCCCACAAGGCTACCTCTGCCAAGTCCTCACACACAGCACTCACTCTGTGGAAAACATACTGTAGAAAATCTCCCCGAAGAATAGATTTGTGGCCAAAAAAGCAAAAGTCCTGGTTCCCACAAGAGCATCTAAGTAGTAGCAAGGCCCATTAGGAACTACGGGTGACCTGTACAGAACCCATTGCAGGATCAGGGCCAAAGAAATTAAAATCTCAATTCCAAGCATTTAAGGGCCCTGGGGATTAAGCAAGCGCTTTGCTAAATCAGGGTGTAAACCTGGCCTGAATAAAGAGGAAGCTGTAAAGGAAAAAGAGGTTAGCCTTGTACTGTACCTGAGTATCAAATTTAGCAGCGCTATAGAGGAAGGACTTGCAGATGTCGTACATGCCATCCGTGTCGCACGTAGAGTTCTCCAGGCAGGCAAACGCACCGCAACCCACCTGGAGGGCACTATTTAAACAGCGAACCACTTCAGCTGGAAAACAGGCATAGGACACCTTACTACATTACACAATGCTTCCCACTTCTGTAGCCCCCTTCATCTCAGGGCACAAAGCACGTTACCAATGATTAAGCTGCAGAAGTCTCTTGCAGACACAGTCAAGTGATATCCTGTGACACAGGATATTTTGCGGGGGGGGGGGGGGAGAGAAGGGAGTAAAAACAAGAGATATATCAGGCAAGTTATTAATTGAAGTCATGCAATAAACCACCAGCAAAACTTGGAACAGAACACAGATCTTCTAACGGACAGTGTGAGCTGTAGCTCACGAAAGCTCATGCTCAAATAAATTGGTTAGTCTCTAAGGTGCCACAAGTACTCCTTTTGCGAATACAGACTAACACGGCTGTTACTCTGAAACCTTGCAGGTCCTAGACTCACACAAATTAAAAATGTTTCCTACGGGTCGGTTTCATTTAATATTGACCAGAGGCATTATTTATCCTACTTCTTGAGTTTACACAGTTTTTATGTAAAGGTTGTGCAGAGCCTACTTAATGTAAAATTAGGAAAAATTAGTGCATCTGAGGCACAGATGAAGGAGAAACACTAGTGGAGATTGTGTGACGGCTAAAAGCCCTGGAGCTCCGATAGTCTATTAGTCTGAAAGGCAGTCCGGATGAATTGACAATATCTAGATCATATATAATGGCTGAAAGGGAAAAATGGAAACAGTAGTGCACAGGGACACTAGCCAAAAAAAATAAAATAAACCAATGTGATAACTTCATTTTCATGCTTGTGGCTATTGTGAAGGGAGAGAAGCTTTGATTGCTGTTGAGAGTACTGTATCATGCTAGGAAGAAGAAAGTTTTAGTCCATATATTAGTTCAACTAGCATAGATAGTCCCTGGTTACTTGCTTCATATTTATATCTTCATAAGCAGAGCAGAGCTCTGATAAAGGTTTTCATGAAGATAGAATAAACATTTGATCCAGGGAGTTAAACTAATGAAGATCAACGTGTAATTAAAATAATTCGGACATAGGCACTAATGTGTGTAAACGGCAGAACATAACATTTCTCTGTATTAAAAAATGATATCGGGTGTATCGAAACAATGAGCCAACTGTATTACCAGATTACTGCCCTAAAGTTAACAGGTATTAAGCGTTTCTAGCAAGCTGAAGGTCTGTTCAATCATGTCCCTGTGCAGGGCATATTCACTACTTTTTGTCATATCTTGTTACTTACTTACTCACTTCCCTGAAGAATGTCAACCTGGAGTCTTAAATCAGAATATTAGATGTCAGAGACAGGAGGCTATATGCAGAGTAGAAGAGGAAAACCTGTACCAAAAACTAGCTCCTAATCTAAAGAGGGGTCTGTTACAACTGCTATCTTTTGAGGGAAAAAGAAATGCAGCCCCTGTGTTCCAATACCACTTACACACCTGGAGAGAAAGATTGATATTATCCTATTCCTAATTCACCTCTGGCCATCTCAAGTTGTTTTCATAACTATATGTTTTGATAGGTTCCGATTATAACCTTGCTTTCAGCAGGTTTAATATGCATTAGGCTTTTATTGTTTTAGGCACAGTGGACTAGAGAGAGAGAGAGAGAGAGAGATCTTATGTTTCTATAGCAACCAAATACAAAAGGAAATTGAGCAAACACCCTCATATAGTACTGCAAAGCCCTGCAGATCTAAAATAAAACAGCTCTTAATGAGCTCCAAATTAGAGGATCCCTCCCCACTGTCTTTACCATATATTTTAAGACAGATTTTTTATTTTTCCATTGCTCAAGAGAACATAAAATGTGCTCAGCTCATCTGGACACCTACAGTACACGAAGTATAGCCATTTAATGATGACTTGCTAGTTATTCCTCTCATCTATTGTAGAGGCTAGTTAGGTAAGTGTGCTGATCATATTTTCCATGTTACCATTCTGACCAATATCTATAGACAATTAAGACGACCTGCTAACAGTGGACACATGTTTAGCTTATTACATTCTCTGAAGTGGCATTCAGAAAAAAAATCCTGTTCCTCCCCCATTTGAACACACAGAGATATTTCGAAGAAGGAGCTTTAACTTGCTAATAAGCAAGGAATTTAACATTAAAGTATATTTATGACAGGGAAAAAAGCGCATGTAACTCATTTAATATCTCTTAGATATACACATTTGCAGATTACATGCTGGTTTATAAACCATCTCCTGAAATGAGATTATTTCCTTTCGCTGTGCATCAATATTACACAGAATCAGCTTCCTAGGATTTTTGCTTATATAATTTATTGCTAACAGCCATGAAGGGAGAGTCTCTAGCTATTTAGCAGCAGAGACATTTGCAACAGTTTAAACACATGAGGGCTCTCGTATCTAAAGCCCTCTTTGAGGAGTGTTACCTGAATTCTGTGCTGCAACCCTGGTTTTCCTGGGGCTCACAGAGTCATTCTGTTCGGCTTCATAGGATGCAGAAGCACTGATCACCAGCAGCAGGAGAATAACTGACTTTTGGAGCATTCTCTGACAAGTTTCCGCTAAGTTTTTGAGAGTGTCTCTTCTTTCTTCGGCTTCAGCAAAGATGCGGATCTGGATACACTCACGGAGAAAGGAGTCTGTCAAGGACTTAGTACTGCTGCAGCCTTGCTCCGCTTGTACCCCTAGCTCCTGCTCACTGGGGGACCAAGAGCAAAGCTCAGGGCTTTTATAGCCGGCCTTATCTATCCCCCTCCAGGATCTGGAGCCAATCAGGAGGTGGTATGGGCAGCCAATGGGATGCTGTGCTCATTCAAGCACCAGAGCACTGGAACTTCACAGGAAGAATATTTTCCAGCCAATTAAAAGGACCTGCCAAACAATTAAAAAAAAAAAAAGTTAATCTTCACAGAAGCCAGGGGGAAAAAAACCAAAACTTCCGGTGATTAAAATTTTGCTCAAGAAATTGCACGACAACCCTAAATCTTTCCCAAGATCACCTGCTTTAAAAAGTAACTTAGTAGCTACTGCAGGAAAATACTGATATTGTAGTCTATCGTCTATAAATAAGTAGATCAGCTAATTAAAGCAGAGGCATTTTCAATGTATTACACAGAATGAATATTTGCTACATAAGTTGCATACAGTCAATACTGCCAGTCAGCCATGCACATAAATAGCGGCCCCCATCTATGCATACACTGATTATATACACAGTGCTTGCACACAGTACCTGTGTACACCCCACCCCCCAAATATGCAGCACACACAGAGTTCAGGGATAGTCACCCCCCCCGCCCCCGGCCAACATTATACAGACCATACATATAGTCCCTAAACCCTCCAACATGCTAATACGCAGACTGATACACACCCGTGCATAACCACAGTATATGCTTCGACCTATGCTCACAACAGCACGTCCTCTCTCTTCCCCCTCCCGCCCCTTTTCCCATAAACAAACATTTGCTGACTTTGTTTTAATAAACTGAGTATTCATGCCTGATACTTCATCATAAACTTTTTTTGGATGATAGAACAGGAACAAGTTCGAGAAACAACTGTTGATTGTTTATTTTTTTGTTGAGGCTGGTTTTAAACCTGACAAATTCATGACCTGAGGAGGAAAAAAACATTTCTTAAGCTTTGTTTTTAAAAAACAAATGATGTTTAAGACACTGGAGGCCTGGTTATTATTTACACCCGGGCCCCTTTACAGCAGTCTGAAAGTGTAAAGGGGCTTAAGGGGGCCTAAAAGTAAACAATGCTGGCCCTAGATCTTGAACCTGAGGGTAGGAGGTTGTGTGGGGAAGAAAGATTTATGGGTTAAAAAAAAAAAAATCTAATTTCAGGAAAAATTAGAAATAGATACCAAGTATCATTCGTCATGCGAACACTGCTTTTCCGTGGATCTTGTAACGCCTCACAAACATTAATAGATTTATCCTTACAATGCTTCTTTGGGGAAAGAAAGTATTGTCGTCTCCATTTTACAGGGCGAAGAACTGCAGCAACAAAGCGACGAGGAGTTTGTCAGCATGAAAAGATTGCACTAATTACTTGAAAATTGGTTTAAAAGCTGATTTAGTTAAAAAGCCCAAAAGCCTGCATAGACACACTAATTTTGCTTAACAGTGGCTTACTTTGGTTTAAATTTAATTCAGTAAGAAACAAAATAGAAGTAAGCCCTTCATAAAACAAATAAAAGTGGGGTTTGTACCAATTTAACTAAATCAGTTTTAAAAACACCTCTTTCATTAAACCACTAAAAAGAATCTGAGAAAGATTCTGTAGAAAGAATCTGAGTTGACTAGTCCATGATAATACATGGAATTTGAGGCAGACCAGAAAATAGGCCCTAGATGTCCTGAATCCCAGTCCAGTACCATGTCGTCAACCCTTCCTCTCATAACAAGGATAAGAAATGACACAGCAGTGAAGAAGATGGGGCTGTTATGGTTCTACAAGTATCTCTTCAAAGGCATATTGCAGCATCCCACGGAGTTGAATGGAGCCTCTCCACAGAGAGGTACAGGACACATCTACACCACAAATTAGGATGTAATTATTGCACGGTAGACATATCTACAGTAGCTTTAATTTAGCTAGTACAGATAACAATAGTAATAGCAGGCCCCAACTCAGGCGAGCAACCTGAATATGTACTCAGAGTTCCCAGTGGGGTCACACTGGGGGAGCTAAGCCCGTGCCACCCTGGCTTCACGGCTATTGTTACCTGCATTAGCCGGACTAAAGTGAGCATAGGTATGTGTAACCATGCTACAATTACACCTTAATTTGCAGTGTCCATGTACCCACAGAGGCAGCTGAAGGATAGGGGCCTTGGAGCAAAATCCTGTTCTCATTGGTATACTTCCTATCAACTTCAATTGGAATAGGATCAGGCCCTGGACTGTACTCCTGCCTTGGGGGGTTAGAATTACAGTCGTACCAGATGTTCAGAAAAGATTCAGAAACGTTGAAACAGAGGGGTTTTGTGTTTCGTCTCAGGTTTGTGAAACTGCGCCAATTTCATTAAAAAAAAAAAAAAAAAAAAAAAAACCTGAAGAAACACTGTGGGTTTCTTCACCTTGAAAAAATAGAACCAGTCCAGTCTGCAAGTGAAAATGATCCTTGGGGTTTGATTCTGACCAAATCAAAGGGAACACTGGCATTTACGTCAAAGGGAGCTGAACCACCACTCTATCTAGTTCCTATCTTATGGGCAAATTTTCCTAAATGTTGAATTTCAAATCTGAATCCCCCCCCCTGCAAAACTAAGGTCAGTTTTCATGCCAAGTTCTGAATGCTTCAATTTACTGCAAGAAGTTTGCAAAACCGAAACCAACTCCCCCCCTGGCACACACACACAAATATTTAGAGCCCTTTCTATGAATAACTATGGGGAAATGGTAAACTGGGCAGATTAGCAACATTCTGTTAATTTTTTAAAAATGAATTATTACTTCCATTCTAATGACTAGAGGTCTGATCCACTGACTTCAGTGCGTTTTGGGAAAGGCCCTACGTGCAGTTATGCTGGCAGGTATTACCACCACCAGTCAGATATTTCTAAAGAAAGCAAGATAATAGCCAGCTATTACAACAAATATTTACAAAAGGTGATTGAAAGGAGGTGGCTGGATATTGTAATAGGAATAGACGTGGTTAGAATTTAATCTCTCTGGCTATCATGGTGCATTGGATCAACTCACACGCACACATTAAGAGCCCAGAGCATTTTAGAAACATTTAAACCTCAACAGAGACAGATTATCACACCGCACACCCCCATTTCAAAGATGGGGAAACTGAGGCAAGGAGAGATTAAGTTCCTTGAGGCCACACGAGTCAGTGTCAAATTTGAGGCTAGTCTTGGGGAGTCGTGTGCAAGAACTATGACACCATGCTCCCTTCCTTTGGAGGTATCGTTCAGGAATGCTCCCCAGTTCGCTGAGAGACAGATCAGATATAATATGCATGGTGGCCATTTACTATCAACAAATGATGAAAACACCCTCCTGTCCTTTCTCCTGAAATCATCATACTGCTTATGGCTCTGGAACACATACGTTGTAGTAACGTTCTCAATAAAAAAAAAAGAAAAATAAAAAAAAAGACGACATTAGGAATTGCTAGACTATAGACAAGTGGTCCATCTAGTGCAGCGTCCTGTCTCTAACAAAGGCTAGTTGCAGAGGTGCTGGAGCAATTTTTACAGAGGGGGTACTGACAACCATTGAACCCAACTGTAACCCCTATATAGAATGGAAACCACTGTAAGCCAGGAGGTGCAGAAGCACCCCTAGTTCCAGCACCTATGGCTTGTTGTGGATGATTCAGGACAAGTGCAACAACCAGGAAGTGGTCTTTGGGGAATAACCTTCCCACAGGGGAAGTTTCTTCCTAATTCCCTTGTCTTTCCCCCTAAAGCATGAAGATTTATATGCCCCTCACCCCCACCAACAAGATAAGACCAAGGGTCCATCTAGTCCAGTAATGGACACTTCAAGGAAAGGCGCAAGAAACCCTGTGGTTGGCAAATATGGTACAATCCGCCCACAGGGCAAATTTCTTCCTGACCTTCTCAATTAGAAGTTAGTTTATGCCCTGAAGCATGAGAGCTTATATCCTATTCAAAACGTTTTATTTTTTCCAGCTGGGACATAATGCATATTATTTTTTTTTTTAAAAAATACCCCACAATTAACCTTGCATGCATCAGCCCTTCAAACCTTCTCCAACAATAGATCCTGTTAAACTGGCTAACATTTGCTATTACAGAGTCATTTGTTCCCAAAGATTGTGTTGATTGTCAAGTAGAAACTTGGAGGAAAGAAAAAAAAAAAAAAGCAAAGGGAGGAAATCCAGGGGGATAAATGAACAATCAACTCCCTTTTTCCTCAGCTGCGTTCGCGCGTTGGATGAGTGGAAGCTGCTCTCTTTTCTCTTCCATTGTGTAATAAGATCCTTGCCCACCTCCCCAAGAACACAAGCTCCCTCCATCAGCTGCACTGCGGACGGACGTGAGCAACTGCATCGCCTCAAGAGTTAGCAACGCTCCGCTGATTTGTTCCCCACATAATCCTTGCACGTCGGCGTCTTTCAAACAAATGAAACTTCTTAAAAAGACCTTCAGGAGCTGTGACACTTTCGCCTCCCTCCCCTCCCCCCTTTCCTTAAACTCTGCCGTTTGACACAACTTGAAAGAGCCACACAGCTCATTCAACAAGCTGGAACTGCAAAGGGGATGGTTGTAAACCAGGCACAATGAATGGCTTTGCCTGTAAGGGATAGATTTACATAGAAGCAGGAGATTAGGGTCCAATTCCTACCACGTGCAGAGCCCTCTCCACTCCACTGAGACCTAAGGATGTTCAGAACCTTGCAGGAGGGGCTCAGGACTTTGCAAGATCAGGCCCTGAGTTTGCACTGTCCAAAAGCCTTGATACACAGCTAAGAAACCAGATATTGGGCCATATCCTCAGCTGGTGTAAATCAGCATAGCTCGATTGTCT
The DNA here is from genome assembly GCF_965140295.1 of Lepidochelys olivacea. Lineage (NCBI taxonomy): Eukaryota > Metazoa > Chordata > Testudines > Cheloniidae > Lepidochelys > Lepidochelys olivacea. The sequence continues at coordinate 6,851,627 of NC_140436.1, forward strand.
TCACTGGAAGGACACCAATTTAGGCCAGCTGTGAAGCCTGCCTGCATCCAATGAAGTGGGCTGTAGCTCACGAAAGCTTACGCTCAAATAAACTGGTTAGTCTCTAAGGTGCCACAAGTCCTCCTGTTCTTTTTGCGGATACAGACTAACACGGCTGTTACTCTGAAACCTGGTATTTTTATGTATTTTGGGGGCCAGATGCTAGACCTGATTCACCACTCTCAGTGGTGTAAATCAGGAGTAGCTCCTCTGAAGCCAATGCAGTGACATACTGGTGTAAAATTGTAGTGAGAGAAGAAGATAATCAGGGCCTTTTAATTCTGTGCAACAGGCATCGACATGTGGCCTGCAGAGTAGGAAAGTGGCTAGAAATCACTTCAACTTCCAGTGAGGTTTTCGGACTCTTACCATAGCTTCTAGAGCAGAGGTGGGCAAACAACGGCCCGCGAGACCCTCCTGCTCGCCCCCAGCCCCTCCCCCGCTATTCCCCCTGCCCCGCAGCCTCAGCGCAATGCTCCGGGCGGCGTGGCGGAGCAGCAAGATCCTGGGGCAGCACAGCTGAAGAGCCTGGCCTGACCCGGTGCTCTGTGCCGCGCGGTAAGGGGGCAGGGCGGGTTGGATAAAGGGCAGGGGAGTTCAGGGTGGGGGTGGTTGATGGGTGGTCAGGGGATGCACAGGGGTTGGGACGGTCAGAGGGCAGGGAACAGGGGGGTTCAATGGGGGAAGGTCCCAGGGGGGCAGTCACGAAGGAGGGGGGGTTTGGATGGGGCGGCGGGGGGGCAGTCAGGTGCAGGGGTTCCGGCAGCGGTCAGGGGATAGAGAAAAGGGGTGGTTGGATGGGGTGAGCGTCCTGGGGGGGCCGTCAGGGAACAAGGGGGGGTTGGATGGGGCAGGTGTCCCGGGGGCACGCCCTCCTCCCCTAACTGGCTCTCCATACAATTTTCAAAACCTCATGTGGCCCTCAGGCCAAAAAAAGTTTGCCCACCCCTGTTCTAGAGTCTGGAGCTGGGCCCATAAACCTGGTAACAAAAAACCAAAAATATTGATTATTTGCCTTGGGATTGTTTTGTATAAAGAAAACCATTAATCCAATCTCTGCTTTAAGTGCAAAACCCATTGCAATTTTACACCATTAGATATTTGGTTCAGACACAGTTGTTTTATGTCTAACACAGGGTAGCCCTATTATATGGGGAGCATGTACCAATTACACACAAACAAATTAAACCATCCGAAAGAGCGAGCTCCATGTGTACCTTTTCCTTGCGATTCCCTGATTTTACACTGTTTGGAAATAAATAAAAATTAAAAAAAGCATGCGTCTATTTTAGACTGTTTCTGACAAACACAACACACTGCTAGGAGCGCCCATTCAAAATAACCCTGTATTCCTTTTAATCCTATGCTGTAAATCCCAATGACATCTTTTAACAGGATTTTGATTAAGCCCAAATGTATTTTACAGACTGGAGGCTGCCTAAAAGCCATCAGACGTTTACATCTTTCACGACTCGATCTTGCAAGGCACTCTGGCACACGAGTATTCCCATTGACTGGATCAAGCCAGAATGCTCTGCTGTATCAGGACCAGACTACTGTCAGCACCAAGCCCTCGCACACTACTAGCTTGGACTGGATTGGAACTGGGAACACAGGACCAGACATTGATATCCTTACGCACATCAAACGGCATCTTTCTCCATGAGTAGAACTGTTCATTTCAATGGGGCCCATTCCAGGAGGCAGATAATAACTTAACAGGAATAAGGGCAGAAGAATCTGTTCCATAGAAGAGAAAAAGCTCTCCATCTGCAGCCATATGCACAGTTTGTACTATTGCAAAGCTAGGGGACAGTGGTTACAGCTGCTCCTGGTATGCTCAGGGATCGGGAGTGACACTGCACGTTGGAGGCCAGCCTGGAAGGCGCAGGCTGAGTGTGGTGTGGATTCAGCGGGCAAGGCGCAGGGGTCACTGGCTGCAGCAGGGATGGGTCCCCAGGGATTGCCGATGGCGTCTGGGATCTCCCCATCTCCTCCTGTGCTGGGCTCAGTGACTGCTGTGCTTGGGAACTGCTCCACTCTTGGTGGGTGACTCAGTTTTGTTTCCTTGCTCGAGGCTGGAGTTTTGTTGGAGAAGAAACTTTGAGCCAGAAGCCCTGGTGGCACCATGCTCGGTCGTACCATGTGAAAAATTTCTGGGGTGCCCCTCATTCTATGAGCAAGCCCATCCCATCTGACAGGGAATAAATATTATCTAAGCAGTGGATGAAGAACAAGGGCCAGATTTTGTCCATAATGACACAGCTGTAAATCAGGAGTAACTGACGACAATGGAGTTACACCACTGTGAACAGGGGTAGAATATGATCTCAAGAATGAGGTCGGGAGATTTGGTTAGAAAAATTAGGAAGTTTTGAAATTTTGACATAAAATTAGGGGAAGAGGGGCTTTTAAAATCTTCAGACATTTTTTCCCCCTTATTTTTCCAACCAGCTCTAGATATTCACTAATGGGCCTGAACCAAAGTCCATTGAAATCAATCGTTCTATTGACTTTGATCAGAGATTCGCATTGACTTCAAAAGGTTTTGGATCAGGGCCTTGATCAATGGCGATTCTACTTATGCCTTGTTCCAGGGCAGCAAAATCTCACTTGTCTTGTAACAAACATTCTGTTTTTCTAAGTCTCAGCGGCTGATGATACGGACAAATCTTTTAAAACAAAAATTTAGATAACTGCCTTAATCAGACGGGGAAATCTGACTAAAGCATAAAATTAAATGCTGCAGAGCAAAGATATTAGCACATTAATATGGAGATTCTTCTCTTCCCTCCAGCCCCAACTCCTCTGAATGCCTTAGCTCTGGATGTGCAATTTGCATTGGAAAATGTAGGAGTCACATAGCATTAACAGCTGTGAAATTGGTGTCATTCTTAAAGGTTAAAATAAACCCAGCTATTTCCCCAAGCTGCCAAACATTTCTTTGCAAGATCTATGGACAGGGGGGCCCATGAATCATAAATCTGCTTTATTCACTGCAGAGACGACCCTGCAAAGAGCTGGTCTACCTTCAACTCCAGTTTATTGGGAGACAAGGGCGTTCGCGGCTCAGCACCTTGCATGAGTCAGGCAAGCAGGACTTAGACCAAGGTGTACGTTTTAGTTTCATGGCAGCTCTTTGAATAGGAAGTCGCGTGACAGCCTTGCTGCTCTGTGTGTGAGAAAGTCGCTCGAAACCATTCTAGCGGGTAGTTACTGGAATGCATTTTGCAAGTTTCATTTTTGATTTTTGCTGTAAAAAGTTACAGCCCCTAAAGGATAACCAACACATTTAACATGAGAATTGTGCTTTCCCCCTGATTCTTCAGTAGTCAGAGAATGTCACCCTGAACAAGCACATCAACTTCCAAGCCTTAAGTAATGCCCTGTCTTGTTAAAGAAGGTAAGATAGGCCAGGGGTTCTCAACCAGGGGCACACGTACCCCTGGGGATACGCAGAGGTCTTCCAGGTGGTACATCAACAAATTAGGTATTTGCCTAGTTTTACACCAGGCTGCATAAAAAGGTCTAGCGAAGTCAGTACAAACTAAACTTTCATACAGATGACTTGTTTATACTGCTCTGTATACTATACGCTGAAATGTAAGTACAATATTTATATTCTAATGGGTTGTATTATTATACAGTAAAAATCAGAAAGTCAGCAATTTGTCAGTAATAGTGGGGCTGTGACACTTTTGTATTTTTACGTCTGATTTTGTAAGCAAGTCGTTTTTAAGGGAGGTGAAACTTGGGGGCGTGTGAGACAAACCAGACTCCTGAAGGGGGTACAGTCGGCTGGAAAGGTTGAGAGCCACTGGGCTAGGTGACGAGAGCCACAGCCAAAGCCCACTGAAGTCAATGGGAACGCTCCCCACATTGGAGCCGATTCTGTGTAGCTTTTCACAGCAGGCCCAGCACAGAAGGTGCAACCCAGAGGAAGCAGAGGCAAAAGGGGACTTCAATCCACCTGCATCTGGGGCTGGCTGAGAGTTAATGAGGCCCCTAGCATAAACTGAAGTAGTCCTGGAGGTTGCTTTAATTTACAGAAGCTGTAAGCAGCCAGACTACGGACTGCTCTGTCGCTCAGAATCTCTGTAGCTCTGTGTTATCGGCCCTTCGCTCCCTTCCGCCCCCCAGTCCTGCACTGGAAAACACACCTAGGCTGGTGGCTAAGAGTGGGACGGTATCCCTCTGCAACACCTGCACTGAGAAATTCTCCCCCAGGACCTTGTTTAACAGCTCCTTCACCCCCACTGGAGTCGTACTTGGGGGTGAAGCTTAGGGAGGCAGAATGGGGTCCATTGACTCCAGTGAGCTGTGGGTCAGAACCTTGATGCTGAAATGGAATCTCGCACAGCAGGGAAGAGCAACCCAAAGGGCTAATTTTAGAAGGGGAAGAAAAATGGGGAAATGTCATGGAAAAAAATGCATCCCTTTTCTCCCCATTAAAACAAAAAATCTTTTTCTTCCCCCCTGTGGCTAGTCAAAAACTGGGACGAATAAGGTTTTGTGAAAAATCTGACCCTGTTCTTTTCCTAAATTTGAGCTAATGGGGAAATTGGTTCTATTCCCCTCTCCTGCCCCAGAAAAAACTTGATGAAAAATGGAAAAACTAAATATTTTGCTTCAAAGTGGCACCACAACACCTCATGGGAGCTGTAGTTTGCATGCTTTATGCCCCCATTTTCCCCTGGGGTGGGGATGTCTCTGGCTGGACTACACCTCCCTTGATGCATCATTTTCTCCCCTTTTGATAAGCAGGTGCTCTCAAAGGAGCCCCTTGCTCTTTTAGTCAAAAAAGACAAACAAACCAAAACCAGTTTGCCCCCAAAAGGCAAGATTTCAACCAGCCCTAGTCAAAACATTGTACAATTCTGTGACCAGCTGAGGTTAATTTTAATAGCTGATCATTCAGAGAGGTGACCAAATGCCTGTGAAAAAGTTTTTTAAATGGAGCAGAGAATCAAGCCCATGGTAAATAATGTTCCTGATCTGGGTTTGTTTTTTGGGGTGTTTTTTTTGGGGTGGGGGGAGGGTTATTAATAATTCAGGGATTTTTTTTAGTTTAAAGGTAGGCGGATAAACAATGACCTGGTGGCTCAGTAAACACTATGTTAAAAAGAAAAGGCACTTAATCCACCGAAGTGTTCACTATAACCTGCAAATTAGTTTGTCTGGGAAGTTTTAAATTTTTTAATAGCTGTCAGAGTAATTTGATGGAAAGCCATCATCACATGGTATTTTAGAAATCCTGTAGGAAACTAGCATGGAAAATAGAACACACAATTCATTATTTAGGAGAGGATCAGAAACAAAGAATATAGATTCAGTGGAATGGTGTCAGTTTCAATGTGAAAAACACGTTTTTTGGGTTTATTTTAAAGGAACAATGGGAACACAGTGAATTACGGGGGGGGGGGGGCGCGGGGGAAGGGGAGAGGAAGATTTTTCTTTTTAAATGGATGGGTCAATAATAGGAAAGAAAAAACATTCATTTTTAAATGGTTGGGATACATATTTAGTAAAGGACAAAACCCATATGTAAGGAAGACGCCATGCTTCCTTCAGACATCAACCCTTGGGAAAGTCACTGATGCTGGGAAGTTTTGACATTACTGTATGATAAGATCTAGGGTGGAAGCATCATTCTGTGACTGAAGTATTTCCCTGTAACTCAATTTCCAATTTGGCCACAGACTCGCAGCGCGATCTTGAACAAGCCACTTAGGGTAGGTCTACACTAGAAATAGTTGCCAACAGAACAGTGTTTGTTAGGGGAATGATTTTGTTGGCGAAAACCCTTGTGTAGATGCCGTTATACAGACAAAATGGTGCTTTGTTCGTATAAGTTATTTTGCTCGCTCAACTGGTATAAGCTATACTGCAAAAGCACATTTTTGCCAGCATAATGACTCTACATTACATCGGTCTGCTGGTATAGCTACACCAGCAAAACTTTTCTCGGGTAAACTCGGCCTTAATTGCTCTGTGTCTTAGTCCCCGATCTGGAAAAATGGAGATGATAATAAATACATAATAATAAAGAAAGGAAGTATTACCATTATTTTTTGCATTGCAGTATTTAGGAGTCACAAGCCATGAATCATCACGCTAGGTGCTGTCTGAACACAGAACAAAGACAGTCTGGTTTGTCAGACCTCGTGCCTCTTCCGCAGCTCAAGGGAATCTTAGCTTGTAAGCCCTTTGGTGCACAGATTGTCTTATTTATATGTTTGTACAGCACCTAGCACAATGAAGTCCCAATTTTAGTTGCAGCCTCTACTGTAATGCAAAGAACGATACTGCAAAAAAAAAAAAAAGATATGCTTGATGTATGCTGTTCCCTATGTCATCACTCATCAATCCAGGAGACTATTTATGAAATAATAAATAAAAATAAATACACCAAACCATAGAAGTGTGTGGCACTTGTGTGGAATGCAAGAGTGTTGGTCCAGATTTACACCACCATAAAGAAAGATCCGACTCAGGCCCTGGAGCTTTTTGTTCCATGTCCTCACCCAGCCTGCATCCTTGAATACACATGGCATTCCCATCTGTCACTGTGGATTTTCAGTTGTGAACACTGCTAAATAAAATGGGACAGCAAGGAGTTGTGTGCATTATCTGGGTTACTGTCACTGGGGTTATGGTCCAATAAGAAGATGCTTAGCTTGACAGCCACGCCAAAACAATGAGAAAGGACTGATTTTGTCAAAAAGGCAAGCCAGCATCTTTCCCCCTGCATCAGCCTAGTGGGCAGTTCTGTATTTGTCCGTTGTCTTTTATGGGTGAATGTCAGCACCTGCTTATGCAAACTGGCAAGAAAAAGGACCATGGGGCACTTTGAATAATTTAATGTGGCTTCTAAGCTTAGAAAAACAAAACCGAACACAAATAGGGGAAAGCAGATTCATCTCTGTGCCAATGCAGAGACCGAGGGGGGGTGGTCAGCACCTCTCCTTATCAGCGGCTATCGGAGCCAGTTTGGCTCCTGGTGCAGCCCGGGGGCTGCCCTCAATTGTGCCTCTGCTACAATAGCTTCTTTGGGCCACCGAAGGGGAGCAGAACACAAGGATGCAGGAGTGATCTGACCATGCTTCGCACAACCCTGATCCACCCCCTCTCTCCTCCAACCCAGCCCTGTTCTGCCCAAAATGCCTCTTGCCCCCAAGGCTGCTCTGGAGACAGTTCAGGTTGGTTCCTGTACCAGGGGTATTCCCAGAAGTGGGAAATTCTGCCAGTCCTAAGGTCCCTTTGCAGCAGCCTAGCTGGTGTAAAGGGAGTATATAACAAGGATGAATCTGGCCCATTGACTATACATGTATATGATCAGGAGAGGCCATGATCCAGATAAGAGACAAGAATGTGTGTCACCAGCAGGAGGAGGGCCATTGAGGTGATGGGCAGGTGAGAGTAGATATTTTAAAATAAGAAATGCTGTGCTAAGGGTACTTCAAACAGAGACAAAGTTCGAACCACAACCCTCAGGTCTGGATTCTCACCATGCCCCCAATCTTCCAGAAAACTGGTGGTTTTGTTCGGATATTTGTTTGAACTCTCCAATCTGCTCCATTTAACTGGGGAATTTCCCAAGTGCAGCACTCTCACCAACTCTCAATTTTATTTGACATTTTCCTTAAGGCCCCAGCTCCTGAATTCATGTGATTACAAGAACATCACAACTTTCGTTTCAAGGTAAGCTTCTAGCCCTCAAGGTTGCAGAGAAAAGTCTTCAAAGGAACCCCAGATGTCTCATTTAAAAAAAAAAAGTCTGATGATTTTGGATCATGTGGCGGGGAAGGCGGACACTGATTCCTAGACTTGCTGTGTATTCATCTTCCTTTTTTCTGAACCTGTCGTCTTCTAGATTGGAACAGAAATGCCCTAGTATGCCAAGGGAGTTTGCTCTTATGACCTATCCAGTTTTATGTTGTTCCAGTGGGTCTGGAATATGTTGCAAGTGCAGTCTCCCTTGGCATAGTTAGACACTTCCACTCCAATCTGGAACCAGATAGCTTCAGAGGAAGGGAAGATGAATACACAACAAGAAGTTAATCAAACCTTTTCAAATGTTCAGTGTGGATAAAATGAGATCTACATCCAAGCTTTTCAGGTTCACCCGTCTCTCATATGAATGCTACCTGCACTTACTAAAGACATTTGCTTCCTCTGTGCACACTTCTGTGTTAAGTAAGATGTGTTTCTGTTTTTATAAAATGAAGCGAAACAGAAACATTATGGAGCACTAAAGGGCTCATGGACTGGTACTGGATTTAAGAACCTTCTACTTTTATGTTGCTGATTCAAATCCAGCCTAGGTCGGTAGAGACCAGAAGGTACATTGCCATCTCTGATAGTTAGTCAGTGGCCCGCGTCAAATGGATTTGTTGAATCTCAGACAAGTGCCTCGTGGTCTGGGATCTACATCACAGAAACCACAACTGGTGCTAACAGTTGGCATCTTGTCAGCAATCTAAGCTGGACAAAATGGGGCTCAGAGACTGAACTAGGGGGTAGCTTGGGGCTGGAGAGCAACCTCTGAAAGTGCCGCATTTGAGACCAGAACTCAAAAAGCTCCTGCAGCTAAACAGCCTAAATGACCCCCTCCTCCTAACACAGCCTGCACCTCAGGAGCCCATCTGCACAGCAAAAGCTGCAGCTGGGCTGTCCGAACAAGGGACAAATTCTCCACCCTACCAATGGGGAGTGGAAGAAAGATAGCAGGGAGGAGAAGCAGGAGGAAAGGGAAATAGAAGTCCAGGGAGGTGACAGGGAGACCAGGTGAAGGGATAGGGAAATACATAGGAGTAGGGTGACCACTAAGTTGACTCTAAGACATGCACCAAAATGGCATTTGCCTAGGAAGCCGTTACACCTATGTACAACCCTGGGACAAACTTCCTAAAGGGGATCTCTTCAGATCGGGTGTGGGGTGACGTGTGTGCATGTGAGTGTGTGTGAGAGAGAGAGAGAGAGAGAGAGAGAGAGGGAAGAAGCCGGGAGAGGCGAAATTAATGATCCAGATTAGCTGGAAGTCTAATTTACTCTTTGGTGGCTCTTTCTGAGCTAACCCTGGGAGAATAGAGACATTGCTGAACGCAGAAACCAATTTGCACAGCAGATAACACACCACCAGCCAAGCTGTTATCTTTTGAAAGAACAGCTCCCTTTCCAGTCCTAAATTAAGATCTGCCTCCAGATTGCAGTTACATCAGATGGGACCTAAAAATGGTGTGGCCGCAAAGTAATTGGTCTTTTACAATTGTTGCTGATCTAGTAGTTGACTGTCATAAACTTTCTAAGATCTTGTTGGAACTGGGAATTTGCCCTGATTCTCACTCCTGCTCCAGTACAGTGTGGGGGCACTCAAGGAAAGCTGTCATTTGCTCCGATGGAGCTTGTCTCAAGTTCAAACAGGGGTAAGCTACACCATTGTTAATACAAGCTTGGCCTGTCCATACCAGGAGTTTCCACTGTCTATCTAGATGTCTGTCTATGGTACGTACGTGACTCCTATCACTGTACTACCTGAAGGCCTCAATCCTTATTTTTTAAAAATTTATCCTCACCACGCCTCTGTGACATAAGGAAGTGACTATTACTCCCATTTTACAGGTGGTAATGGAGGCCTTGATCCTCAAGGATATTTAGATGTTGTTCTAGTGAGCATTGCAATGCCTAGCCCCTTGGGGTACGTCTACACCGCAAACAGCAGCAAGTCTCAGAGCTCGGCTGGACAGATTCGGGCTCACAGGGCTTGTGTCACAGTGTGAACAATGGCTGGGTAGACGCTGTGGCTCAGACGGCAGCATGGGCTCTGAAACCCCGCCAGAGCCACACTGTTTGCACAGTGCTGCCATGCGAGCCCGAGTCTGTCGGCCCGAGCTCCGAGACTCGCTGCCGTGGGCTTCCTGGACGTCTCCTAGGGTGGTGACCTGCTGCCTCACAGAAGGCTCAGCCTCAAGCGAGGCACCCGGGCTCCCCCATGCAATGCATGGGGAGAGTTAGGCGCCTAAGAAAGGGATCCCCAGAGAAGCCAACTAGCTGAGAAGGGAGTCTCCTAAATTAGCCAGGACAGAAACGCCAGGACAGGGCAGGGACAGGAGAAAGACTTGGGCACGTAAGAGGCTGACAGACCAGGTAGGTGATTCCCTCCACGCAGAATCCGCAGCCACAAACCTTCCCCTAAAGTTAGGCACCTAAACCAGGTCAGCCATTGAGGTACCCCAGGCCTGAGCAGCCAAATCCATCTGTCACTCTCTTCTGCTCATGCTCAGTACCTTTCTCACACACTCACCTGACATTTCCCTGTGCCCCTAGCTGTCCTTTGGACTGGTGCTGTGCTCCTACCTATTGGTACCCTCCTGCTGATGGGTCTGATAGGTAGGAGGCCTTAGGCGCGCTCAGAGCATGCCCACAGAATTGGGCCCCACTGGCAAAACAGACATTTCCACCCCCTCACGTCCCCTAGTTTGAGAACGCCACTTTGTGGCATCTGGTGCTTTAGCTTAAGCTGGGGCTGTGAGCTGCTGGGTAGCTGTGGGGTTCAGGCACCTTTGCAAAAGACGATTAGGGCATCTTTGGAATTAGGCAGTTTTGAAAGGGTCAGTGGCATCTCAAGACTGCTGAGAATCTGGGCCTAAGTGATTTGTCCCAGGTCACTGTAGTGGGGTGGCCATTTTCTCATGGTCTGGGTCACTTTGCAGGCACCCTCCTGGGAGCCTCTTACAAACTCACTAAGTTCAAAGGCAGCTCAAACAATCCCCTTCTGAAGATTTATTTATTGAGTCCTTAGGTGCACACTGGTCCTTTAGGCCCCAATCCCAGTTCCACGTTCCCACTAGCCTAAAACAACAAACAGAACACAGACTCACACAGTCTTCATCCCAGTTTCGGCTGGGCACAGCCCCTGCTTCCCAGCGCCTCCTGCCTGGAGTTTGCCCCTCTCCTCAGCCTCTCTCAGCTGGTGCATTCCCCCTTCTGAATCAGGGCCCTGCAGGAGCCTCTTTCTCCCTGCAGCTGCACAGACAGTTTCCTGGGCTTTCTGCATTGGAAGCACCTGATTCCTCTCAGGTGCGGCTCATTCTGTAATCAGGGTAGGCAAAGCTCCAGGCAGGCTCTCCAGCCCCTGGGGCAAGCCTCCCTGTTACAGTCACACAGGAAATCTGTAAAAAGAACAGGAGGACTTGTGGCACCTTAGAGACTCACCAATTTATTTGAGCATAAGCTTTCGTGAGCTACAGCTCACTTCATCGGATGCATTCAGTGGAAAAGGAAATCTGTAGTATAACAAGGAATTATGCCCAAGTCCAAGGCTCGGCTCCCTCATCTAGAGCTCCTTCTTCTCACTAGTGCGCTGATTGGTGAAATAAGTGCACATTCCCAATGTGGAGAACAATTAGTTATCAAGGCAAAACAGATAGGGCATAGGATCCTCCCCGCCCCCCTTTCCTTTCCCCCTAGTTTTATGAAACTTTTTTCACATGGAGAACTGGTGCTGATCTAAAAATGCACAAAATACTTCACAAAAAATTTTGCCTTTTGGAAAAATTTTCAACCCCGTACAAGCGGGCAGAGGAACAGCCAAAAAAAAATAAAAAATAAAAATTGGGTTCCAAAATTTTTATCGACTTTTCAACTGCTTCTATTAACTCCCCTCTTCTTCCCTCCTCCCCCCGATCAATCTGGAAACTTCTCAAAGCAGCCTTTCTCTGTTCGGTCCCTGCTTCAGCAGGAGTCAATTTTCAGCCCGTGAAGAGACCCAGGGAAGGCCATGGGATGCTGGAGATGTTTAAAGTTAGGCACGTGCTTAAGAACCTTGCGGATCTGGGGCCCTCCCACATTTGTAATCCAGGCAGTAGCACTGTGCCAACATCTCCAGTTAATGAGGCAGATGATGGACGAGAAGTATAATCTCTAGCGAAGCAGCAGAGAGACTGACGGATCGGTATGAGCGTTTTCATCATAGAATTAAGTGAGAGCAAGGGGCAAGCCTCCATCAAGTCACTGGGAAAACTTAGGTCTGATCCGTTTAGTCAATGGTCCCTAAACTTTTTACCTCGCACCCCCCTTACTCCTGTATATGCCATACTCCCATCCCACCCCCCCCGAGCTGGGAGTGGGGCCACAGCTCTGGGAGCGGGGGAATGCAGATAGGGGTAAGGGGACCACGGCTGGGGTCGCAGCTGGGGTTGGGTCCGGGAGAGGAACCGAGGCCGGGGGCCTGGGGCCAGGAGTAGAGCTGGGTGGTGCTCCTGCCCCGCCCCTCATAGGGGCTGGCCTGGGCCCCAGCCGCACCCCCCTCTGAACATTCCTCCGCGCTCCTCTAAGGGGGCAAGCCCCACAGTTTGGGGACCTCAGTATTAAATTGACCAACACAGATGGATCTTTGCAGGCATACAGCGTCCTATGGGATTTAATGGATCTCCATGAGGGTGGAACGATCTACCCACTGAGATCAGGTCCTTTTTCTGCATTTCAACAGCCATCCAGACGGGGCCCGTATTTTGGTACTGTATGTCTGTATTATGCAAGAAACACAAGCACTCCGTATCTGTTCAATTGTCTGATAAGTACATGTCTTCCCTTTCATGTTTAGCATAAATTATATTTCATGCTATTTCCAGCTGTGTCAGTGTGGCTCCCCCATGTTCTTCATGTTTTGTAGACTGCAAACACACAATACCCCCCTACGTCAGTTAACGAAAAATTCCGCATAAGGGATTAAGGTTGATTGCAATAAAATATCTTTCTAATATGGCCCTCTTTTTTCCCCCATTATCATTGCTAGCCTCTATCTACTTCTTTATGTAAAAAATTGCTAAGATTCTGTCAAAAGCGACTAGGGATTTTGGGTGACCAACCTAGACACACCTTAAAGAAGCCTGATTTACAAGGCAGGTGTTGTGCACTGTCTGACAATCAGGTCATTTGAGACATGTCAAACTGGGCACTTAAAAAAAAAAAAAAAAGCAACATGTCCAAGAGCATTAGCCTGGGACTTGGGAGAGCTGGTTTAATTCCCTGCTCTGCCACAGACTTTCTGTGTGACCTTGGGTGAGTTACTTAGCCCCTCTGTGCCTCAGTTCCACATCTGTAAAATGGGGAAAATCCCTACCTCACAGGGATGTTGTGAGGATAAATACAATAAAGACAGGGAGGCAATCAGATACTGTGGTGAAGGGGGCCATATAAGCACTTGAGAAAGATAGAACACACACAAAATCACTTCTGAAAATCTTAGCCACAACATTTATTTTAGTAAATTTGATGATTACCTCCATTTTTACTCCTCTGATGAAGGGGCAAATCTTGTTTGTCCTATTCACTCCAGTAACCCTCCCATTGCCCGCCAGTTCAAAACTAGTTAATACAGTAAAAGATCTGGCGAGACAAGATGCAGCATCCATTTGAAGCTTTATTCCATTCATTCATTTAAAACTAGACTGAACCAAGCCCCAGAAAACATACTATAGGGAATAATCCTGCATTGTTCCACAGAAATGGACTAAATGACTCCATAGATTTTTTTTCTAACGCGCGCTTCTAAGATTCCAAATCCTGCTGGCCAATTTGTTCGACAAATAAAATAAAATAAAAACTTTCACTTGGATGACAATGCCTTTGGAATCTCAGATTTCTCTAACTTTCTCCAGTCAGCAAATTTATCAATGGGGCTGCTACCAACCCTCCTTAAAACAAGACAATTGCTCCACAGTGATTGTTGTAATAAGAGGCTCTGCTTGCAACTGAATAGCTAATCCCAAAGAGATTAGCAAAGCTTTGAAAAGCTTTGACCAACATTATACCAGGAAGCTACTTATTTCTTGGATGAGAAACCTTCCCTTAATCTCTCCAGCCTAACTGAAGACAAGACAATTTAGACTGAGACACCTTTCTAGGAGAAAAGGAGTACTTGTGGCACCTTAGAGACTAACAAATTTTTTGAGCATAAACTTTCGTGAGCTACAGCTTGCGGATACAGACTAACACGGCTGCTACTCTGAAACCTTTCTAGGAGAAGAAGGCATCTTTATGGTGCAGGGGAGTTTGTCTCAAACAAGGCTACCAGTCCCAGTGGCTTCAGAGCTCACCTCTATCCTAAGGTCTTTTGCTGGTAAGGCACTTTTTGCTAGTTAGGCTTTTCCTCAAGAAGTCAAGTCACTTCACCATTAAAGAACCAAGTTGTGATATCCTTATTTACCCTGAATAGTACCTTGCTCCATGAGGAGTCACATCGGGGACCACCCAGAGGAGCTGCTTCTCACAATGAGTAAGGGCATTAGAACCTAGCTGTAAATCACTCATGGCTCGATTTGTAAAAGAGCTCGGCATGTTGAGTACAGATCTTTTTTTGAAAACTTGGTTGCTGCTTAAATGGGAGATGAAAACGGAGTCAGGGAGATCTCCGGGACCAGCGCCAATCCACAGACCGGTCGTTGAGAAACATTGGACTAGGGGACTCCATCCCATCTTAGCAGACAGTGATCTGGCCTCAGTGATTCATGCTTTCATCACCTCTCAGCTGGACTACAGCACGCAGTGTACCTGGGCATAAAGCCTGCAGCGCTTAGGAACTCCAACAGGTACAAAACATTGCAGCAGGTCCCTTCAGCAACACTGGCTACCGCAAGTACATCAATCCTGTTCTCTGCTCTCTACACGGGTTTCGCATAAAATCAAGTTCAAGGTTTTGGTCCTTATCTTCAAGGTGCTCCCTGGTGTGGGCTTAGGATATCTAAAAGAGCAAGTAAAGCTCTGAGTTGAAGACTGTAGTCAACAACGTCATACCTCTGGCAGAATGGTGCTCTCTACAGTAAGAATAAAACAGAGATCAGTGGAGGACAGAATTTTCTTGGGGGCCGATTTGAGATTGTGGAATGAACTCACTCGGGAACTAAGGACGATCACAAACCTCACCACTTTCTGCACCAAGCCCAAGGCATTTCTTTCACTTTACCTTTTCTACATAGCAATATGTACATAAAAAGAAGAAAAATGTCCCTAAGCAAGAGCCTTCACTGCACACACTTCTCCCTCACAAGACAGGATGAGAGAACAAATAACATGGGACTAGAACTTACTGAATAATTTAATATTTGTTTCCGTGATAAATCTGAAAAAATATGGTTTCTGATCAACTTGAAATGAAAATGTTTCAAAACATTTAACTAACTGAATTGAAATGTTTTGTTTCGATTTCCCGGTTTTTAAAACGTTGATATTTTTATTTTAAATAAAATTGAGGGATATTCTGTAACAAAATGCTCCTTTGAAATGAAGTCAAAACATTTCATTTCAGAAATGCTGACAATAACTGTTTCAACATTTCAGAATTTTTTCCCTCCCCTTCCCGATGGAAACAATTTGCTGAAATCAACCCAAATTCACAAATTGCTTTTGTTGACCCCAATATTCACTTTTTGGCAAAAAAGGGTTTCACATGAAAATTTCTGGCCACATGTCAATCATGTCGCTTAATGCACTACTGGAAGGTACTCAGATACTATGGTGATGAGTGCAATATAAGGGCTTGTCTCCACTTACCATGGGATCAACGTGCGGCAATTGATCCCATGGGGGTTGATTTAGTGGGTCTAGTGAAGACCTGCTAAATTGACCGCCGATCACTCTCCCGTCGAACGAGAAGCATAAGGTAAGTCAATGGGAAAGTTTCTCCCGTCGACCCAGAGCGGTGTAGACACCGCAAAAAGTCGACCTAAGGTACGTCGACTCCAGCTATGTTATTCACGTAGCTGGAGCTGTGTAACTTAGGTTGACGTAGCCCCGTCGTGTAGACCTGCCCTAAGAAACAATACAGAACAGAATAGGAAGGGTGTGTAAGGCATAATGTCTCCTGGTGCTACTCCTGGAGTGGGACAGTTTATGCGACTTAGCCCGAAGTGGTAAACAATGAAAATCGAGCCAGCAGGTTTTGTAGTATACGACGTTTACGGTAGTGGTTGGTGCTATACACGAAAGAGCCAAATTTTCAGTAGCCAACTTGCCCAAGCAAATGTGCAAGCTCATGAGTAATTCTGGCACTGCTTCTGTGACTCAGATTGACAGGTTTGGGCCTTAGCACAAGGATGCAAAGGATGTTAAGTTGGTCAGATCCTATACTGATGGGCAGCAGTACAAAACCTTGAGACAGACTCCAACTGAATATCTAAATATATTAACAAATAATGTCATTAATGGAGGGAAGAGATAAACGCAATATAGCTCACTATGGGCCTGATCCAAAAGCCATTGCACGTAGCGGAAAGCCTCCCATTAGCTTCAGTAGGCTTTGAATTCACGTCGAAGGGCACATTGTGTTAGGACTTTCAATAGACCTTTGCCATAACAGCTCTTTGATTGGAAGGCAGTGCCTCCAAGGACCTGATTGACTTCCAGAGGCTAAAAGAATAAAGTTCCAATTTGGAAGTGAAATCACCACTGTGACTGTGATATAGACCAGAGCTATTTATGGATCAGATGAACACAAAGCCTTTATGAGCCATCAGCTGTATAACTGTGGTGAGTGAATCAGCAGGCTGTTAGCCTAGGGGCCAACTGCTAACAGAAAATGGCAAGAGGGAAAAAAAAGGGCTGGAGTTTTGTATCTAACTGTTAAATAGACTGCGACTGTGGCAAATACTTTGCACAGTTTGGACCCGCTTGTGCCCAGCCCTGAGAGGGGTGTGTGCATGAGGACTGCCCATCTCTTGCATGCTTGTGTAAGAGCTGGGCACAACCACAGCAGTTGCACTTCCCTGAGTGCAAGGACTATCCAAGGATTGCACCTATATAACAACCACCATGCAAAATATCACCAGTGAGAGAACCCTGGACCTTCAGCACTGGATTTACCACTTGAATGAAAGAGGTAACTCCATTAGGTGGTAGCTGTAGTAGGTTATTTTCTTATGTAGACCAGCCACTAGAGGGGGATATAACACACTATGCTAGTGGGAGTTGTACTCTCAGCAACCTAAGCCTTTCCAGAAGGGGAAAAGTGGTGCCATGGCCCTGCCCCTTGTGGATCAAAGAGTAAATCCAGGTGCCCTAATGGGAGAATACACGCTGTGTCCTGCAACAGGAGAGAGCGTCCTACCTGAGTTACAATACCGCTCTGGAGCTCCCATTGAGCGGTGCATCTTTGCACCACAACCAGTGTAGGACTGTACCCGAAGAAGAGCCCACACATGATCTTTAGATTTAAATGGTCTTGCTGCCATTTGTTCGGTTACTTTACAGCTTTAGTACCAGGCCACATTAGAAAAGTTTCTTTTTCTCCCCTGGCCAAAAATTCTGCTTTGTTACACAAGTGCAACTCCATTAACAGAATGGAATTTCACCAGGGGTCTAGCAGGGTAGCCCATCAGGTGTTGGGGGTCACAACCATCCTGCCCTTCCCACATTGTTAAATGGGAAGAGTGTTCTAGCTAGATCCAGACCAGATGGAAGGGGGCATGTAAAAGGGGGCTGCTTGAGGGAAAAAGCTGAGAAGCACAATGTACAGTACATGCCTTGTAATGATATTTTCCTTGCAATATATTATTCAGTCGCTATGTCTACGTGCACTCTATGGAGTCCCAAACAGAGTGTGGTCCCTGGTAAACAGCTGGAACTCAAGCTGTGTGGAAGCCTGTTTGTTAATTATAGTTGTTTCTTTAATAAATATCTCCTCTTTGAGAGACACTACAATTCTATATATGACATGCCTGCAGCAGACTGACCTTGTACCTTATCCTGTATCTTTTACTCATGAGAGTAGTCCTTACTTTCACAAATAGACCCTTACTTATGTGAGTAAAGTCTGCAGGATCTGGCTCCTGATTATACATAAAAGACTTAAGGAAAGTTTCAACAGCTCTTGACAGAAATACTTGTAAAGAATGGACTTGAATGAAAAAGCCTAGTCAACGGAAGTAGACAGACTTGCAAATGAACCTTAATATGAATGAATATATTTAAAGCATTACTTGGATGTTGTACTGAATAGAATTCTATTGTTTCTAGTGTTGTCTACCTCCTAAAGTTAATTTCTCCCTAAGTGATTGATAGGAAAGTCTATCTAGCTAGTCACTGACCACAAAGGAGGATTTCAGATAATAAGTGCTACTTACAATGGCACACAAATAAAATAAAACAATAATACAATATAAAAATAAAACAATGTATAATAATAAAATTAAAATGATAAAAAAAATATAATAAATGCATGTAGCTATGGACAATGCCATACAGGCCCACTTCCCCAGGTTTGCAGAGTTTCACGGTAATCTATGTAGTGATGCCATTTGTCTTTTGGTTTGAGACAAGGAAAGTAAATCTATCTGATGGACCAAGTTAATTTTAAATACACAGTTTAGAATCGGATTCTGAGTCAACACCAAAAGAGGAAGGAAAAGGGATATTTTGTCTGTCCGCCGTCCCTTTCATCTGAAAGCATCAATTCACTCTGCAGAAAATGGAACCTAATTCAGGAGTGGATTTACCATGAAACAAACCATGCGGTGGTACGGAGCCCCCAAAATGCAGAACAAATATCTGACAACCTGCCCCCGAGTCCCGGCCGGTGGCACAGAAGGGCTCTGGCAGGCAGGCTGCCTGCATGCCGTGGACGGTGGCCCCACGCTGCTCCCGGAAGCGGCCGGCTGCTGGCACATATCTGTGTGTCCTGGTGGGGGTCGGGGGGAGGTGGCTGTATGCGCTGCCCCCACCCTGGGCAACACACAGAGACCCCCTGCCCCCTCTCTCGCCTAGGAGCCGCCGTCGGAGGGGTGTGTGTGCCAGCTGCTTTGGGAGTTGTGCCACCCGAGGTAAGCACCATCCCCCTCCTGCACCCCAACCCCCTTCCGCAGCCAAGAGTCCGCACCCAAACTTCCTCCCAGAGCCCGCCCCCTGCACCCACTCCCACACCCCAACCCCCTGCCCCACTCAAGATACCTCACTTTATTTTCATTTACTTCCCATTACTTATAATATAGGAGGAGGGTGAAGAAAAAAAGAATGAAAAACAGGCGGGAGATAAGAGAGAATGTTCTTTTTCTTGGCTGGGTCCCGGGGGTGGGGGGGGCATGTGTGTGGGGGGGAAAAGGGGGTAGAAGGTGGTGAAAATGAAGCTGCGCACGGGGCCCCACTAACTCCAAATTCGCCACTGGCCTAATTTCATCATCTCTCTGAGGTAGGCACTGTTATCCCCATTTTATAGATAGGTAAACTGACCTACAGAATTAGGAAGAGGACCCAGGCATCCTGACTCCTAGTCCCCCTGCTCTAACCAACAGATTCATAGATACTAAGGTCAGAAGGGACCATTATGATCATCTAGTCCGACCTCCTGCACAAAGCAAGCCACAGAATCTCACCCACCCACCCCTGCGAAAAACCTGTCACCTATGTCTGAGCTATTGAAGTCCTCATATCGTGGTTTAAAGACTTCAAGGAGCAGAGAATCCTCCAACAAGTGACCCATGCTACAGAGGAAGGCGAAAAACCTCCTCCAGGGCCTCTTCCAATCTGCCCTGGAGGAAAATTCCTTCCCGACCCCAAATATGGCGATCAGCTAAACCCTGAGCATATGGGCAAGATTCACCAGCCAGATACCCAAGAAAGAATTTTCTGTAGTAACTCAGATCCCACCCCATCTAACATCCCATCACAGGCCATGGAGCCTATTTACCATGAACAGCTAAAGATCAATTAATTACCAAAATCATGTTATGCCATCATACCATCTCCTCCATAAACTTACCGAGTTTAATCTTAAAGCCAGACAGGTCTTTTGCCCCCACTGCTTCCCTTGGAAGGCTATTCTAAAACTTCACTCCTCTGATGGTTAGAAACCTTCGTCTAATTTCAAGTCTAAACTTTCCAATGACCAGTTTATATCCATTGACCAGTTTATATCCACACTCCCCTTCCAGAGCCAGGAAGAGCACCCACAAATCCTTACCTCAGTCATGCATGCTTTCATCACTAGACCTCCCACACCCAGGAATAGAACCCAGACATCTTGATTTCTAGTCTGTCCTCCTCTAACCTCAACCCACAATACTGGTTAGTCTGCTGAAATTTTTAGATACATTTTCTGTGAAGCTCCAGATGCCTCCACCTTATCAATTCCAAAACCATCTTCAGTGACACATTATGAGACAGCTGTTCTCATTTGCATCCTTGCAGCCAGAAGCTGTGGTGGGTTGAGTGGGAGAGAGACAAAACCCACATTTGATTTCCAAGTCAGCCAAGACTTGCACGCGAGAGCTCTAACCTACCACCAAAAGGGTTTCTTTCTGTGGTTCGGGCTTGTGGTGTCCCACCAGCGAGACACACCATAATGGAATTAAACAGATAGGGAGGCAGCCTGGCTGTCTGCCTCTTAAGTCAGTGGATAAGTCACTCTGTGTCAGCAGAGCTGTGGTGAGCCACATACTGCTCACTCATTTCAAACGGTATTTCCCCTCAGGAGGTGGTCAGTAATATCCCTGCCTGAAACCAGAGACTTGATTGTGGGAATCCGAACTGGCTATTTATCTTATTTAGCATTCTATGGTATGAGCTCACATAAGAAACAAGCTGGATTTCTCTCTCCGAGATCCTGAGTCTTAAGCACATCTTTAACTTTAACATTGACTTCAATGGGACTCATGCATGCACCTAAAGTTAAGCATGTGTGTAAATGCTTTGCTTCGGATGCATTTAAGAGCTTTGCGGAATTGGAACATCGTGCTGCTTTTCTATTGTGTTGAACGCCATCAAATTTAGTGGGGGTGATTCTTGGTTTACATCAAACCACATGCCATTTTGACTCCTTTGTATTCCCATTCTCCACTGAACAAAACCACAGCGTGGTAAATCTCTCTCTGCGAGCACAAGCCGTCTGAACGCCCCCAAACTGAAAAGAATACATATTTGGCATGTAAATCGCTCAACATTGCATATGGAGCTTATTAAAAGAGGGATTTCACTTATCCTAATTAGTTTTAGAGGTTTTTAAAATAATAATTAAAAAAACCAACTCTAAACAGAATCCCTTCCATATTCATTTTAAACCTTGCAGAATCATGTTGACTCAAGACAGACACATGGGCTGAGATATAGCGCTCAGAGAACAGGCTTCTGTTTCATTGGATCCTGCTTCATCAGGCCAACTGATGCAGATGAACCCTAGGAAATTCTCCACAGGGCCCTAGCTAGAGTTAGGCCAGAACTGAGCACTCAGCTCTGAAGAGGACTCTCTGAGAGACAGCCCAGGTGCCTGCTCTCAAAGTGAGATTTTAATATATGTAGGGGTTTTGCACAGCTGTTGGGATGGGAGAAGCAGGCCAACTGTGTATCTTAACAGAGTTGCTTTGCTAGAAAACTGGATGTTGGGTAGCCCCTGAGAGATTCTGCTGGGAAGAGGCATCTGTTTACATATAGGATCTGTGCACCTCGCAAGCATTACTGATTTTATCCCCACAGCCTCCCCAGGAGGTAGGAAAGCGCTATTCACCCCACATTATGGGTAGTGAACTAAGGTATGGAGAGATCAACTGTGGGTGTGAGCGTTTAAGAACCTAGCCCTACATGACTTGAGCAAGGTCATACAGAGTTTGCTGCAAAGCTGGGAACCGACCCCAGATTTCCCGTGTGCCCAAACAGTGCCGTTAAACAGGGCCATCCTTCCTTCTGATTACTGGTTGAGAAAGGCTACTCCAGGGAGGCGTCAAGTATCAGAGGGGCAGCCGTGTCAGTCTGGATCTGTAAAAGCAGCCAAGAGTCCTGTGGCACCTTATAGACTAACAGACGTATCGGAGTACAAGCTTTCGTGGGTGAATACCCACTTTGTCGGATGCACGTGACCTCCAAGGAGGTGCTGAATCAGTGCCTTTCCTAGCCAGTGCAGCCCGGATCTGGGGGGACCCTGTTGGAGGGTAAATTACAGCCTCTTCCCACCCTGCCAAACTCCTCCTTGGCACAGCCTTTGCAAAAAAATTTTGGCTAAGGCTGCCATAGATCCCAGAGCGAATGTGAGATGTAAAATAGAAGTCATTCACCGTGTCACTCCTGAACTATGAGACCATCCCTAACATACAAATATTTGGGGCATCTCACTCCTATGTTTCATCTCCAATGGGACACGTTTGCCTGTGTCACGACACACACCACCCTCACCTCCTTCTGCCTGCTGAGATCCAACAACCAACACAGCAAGAAGCAATTTGCCTGTTCAAGAGGCTGTTGCAGGCACAGCTAGGACCCACTAGGTGGGGCAGAGAAATAAATCCCACTTGTAGTGCCATACCTGAAAGAAAAGCAGCAATAAAATTTTTGTTGCTCTTCACATTGCAACTAGTAGGTATGGGGGGGTGGGGGAAAATCTTCCCATTCCATATTTTTGATCCTGGAGAAGGTCTGAGCTTCCTTAAATTACACTTAAACGTTAAAAAAGAAGAGTTGATGATCTGTGAGAACATGATGACCTCTTGGCATGGTTTTAAACCCCAATGTAGTCTGCTCTGTGCTGCAGAGAAAACATAGAGGAAGGCTGTCCCTGACTGTTGGGGCTTCCTTTCTCAGGTAAAATCTACAGGGCTTGTGCTCAGAAGCCATTTAGGCTCTTTTGAAAACCCGTTTGAAATGGACAGACAAAACAGATGTGTGGCCGGATTTTCAAAAGAGCTCAGCCCCCCATCTAAGCCCCTAAATGAGGGCTTGTCTATATGCAGAGTTGCTCTGGTTTAACAAGAGAGTGATTTGCATTAGGGTAAATCCAGAGTCGCACCATGAAACTCAGTGCCATCATTTACACCGTGTTGGAATAAATCCCCGAGAGCCTGCCCCATGTCCCTAGCCTTGAGCTCATCCTGATCTCCTTTTTTCTGGCAAACGTGCACTAAACTCAATCGAGCTCTGACCGACCGAGGAGTCCAGGTTCAGACTTACGCTTGTTGACGGTTGATAGTTTAATATCCTGCACTCAAAATTCTGGGCAGGTGGGCCCAGAATAGTGCACAGTTCAATTATATTTAGCAATTGAGATACACGCGCACACTTTGCACTTATTTGGCACCTCCCACCTGAGGATCTCAAAGCACATTACAAACTTTAATTGCATCCCTCTATGTCTCTCTGAGGCATTGCAATGCTTCTCTTGCCAACTAAGGCCGCCTGGAACTTAACAGCAAAGATAGAACTTGGACCCTACTTAAAAAGCTCAGACCCTACCCCTTGAACTAAAGGAGAATCTCTAGTAGCGGTATGAGGCATATGATATACAACTGATTCCATCCAATAGGTGGCAATGATGCACATACACACAAGCCACTCGTTATCATAACCTCTCTTCACTCACCTGCAAAGTGGATAAGTGATTTTCTTCAGCAAGTCGGTGACAGAGCTGGGAACACGACTCCTGGCTACCCGCCTCTTCCTCTAACTTCTAGACCACTCTGTGCTGCCTCGATTTTTACTGCTTAATTATTTGTGCACTTGAAGGCTTTTTTTCTATTCAGCCCTGCACTACTTTTGTTTGTCAGGCCAGACCGTTAAATGCCGAATAAGGAAAAGGCCCGTAGCGTAGAGCAAAAGCACTAAATGTACTCTGAAAATAGACCATGTCAAGGGAAATGGGTTTTTTGTTACCAAGTGTCCCTAATCAAACTCTTTGTGACTTAATCACGCTTTTGGCAGCAGCGTAAGAAACGAGCAATGAATCGGGTTATTGTATTTCCTGGATTTTACTCCGCTATTGTAGTACACGACCCCAATGAACATGTGGATTCTACTTCTTTGGCAGGGTTCATTTCTTCCCCCACCCCAGCCAAATCCCCAGAAAGGGCAGTTCCGCTGATGCCACACAGTTTACATTCCTAATGTTTTAAAAACTCATCTTTAGCAGAGATTTAACATCTCCTGGAATTGGGGACAAAGCAGGAAGTGAAGGGAAAAAAACCCAAAGAGCACTAGAGACCGATATACATTGAGAGCAGAAAGGTGGGGGAGGAGGAGAGAAACAACACAGAAGTTGCTTTACAAACACAGGCCTCCTACTTTGTTAACACATTTAAATAGCGTTAATTGCAGTGCACTGCAGTATAAAGAGGCATTTGTAATTGATTAATCTGTGTTTGCTATTTTCTAATTACAGCGAAAAGGAACCCTAATTATTCCATTCTGTACCAGGCAAGCTGAACAATCATTAGAGTTTAAGCAATTTTCCTCCATCAGCCCCCAAATTCCCTTATTCTCCCACGTTAATATAAAATCCTCACAGCCTAGAGCTTCTTACAACATCTTGCTTCTGCTCATTAGGCTCTGTCACCATTTGTAAATTTCACAGCATCCCACCAGGAGACGGTGCTGGGGTGTGGATTGCAAATTTCAATTCAAGCATCTCGACACGTATGGAACTTTCAGAACTTTGCAAACAATGAATTCAAAGCACTTAATTCCTGCAGCGATAGGGGCCTCGGAAAAATGACTGAACGGCGATGCCAGGTCTGGGCTCGTTCCAGGCCCAGTGCAGTGGCAGTGTACGTGGGCCATACAGGAGCCAAAGTAAGCACTCTGCAAGCCCTGCAATAGGGAAGTGACTAGAATAAGATCAAGGGGAGAGCTGTCATTGCTCTAACTTATATCAGGAACCATTCTGGATTTTTCAACAGCCAGGAATCCACATCTGCCCTCTCCCTGCATCCAACTTGAGCTATATCTTTCAGGAAGCACATCACAGCATCCAGCCCCTAGATTAGTTACTCAAAGTGGGGTACTTTTGATTATACAGTGCACTCTTGGCCAGACTGTCCAAAGACCTCAGCACATTGGGTGTTGAGCTGTTCTGAAAATCTGGCCACCGGTGTCACCATGGGTGCTGCTGGGTGCTAAGCACTATGGAAAATCGGGCCTGAGCTCTTCTGAAAACCTGACTCCAATTGTCAGCGCTGAGCACTTGAAATTTGCTCTGGCCTCTTTTGAAAATCAGGACCCATATGAGGCACAAAGCCCAGGCTATGGCAGGAGAAGAGGAAGCATGAAATACAGAATAAGACCATTCAGAAACGTACACAACTGATATCACTGTTCCTGTCTCATCTCAAATCGTCTTCCCTTTAACCTTCTGTGTCTGTCAGGCTTTATATCATTTAATAAGGGGTTTGTGGGTTGTTTTCTTCGTCTGGTTTAAGTGACTCAGGATGAAACACTTTCTCTTTAATTCGGAAGACACGCTGATGACTCAGGTTCTGCTGATGATAAAAAGTCCTAGGGCCTGGCTTTAAACACTGGGCAGGCTGCAATAGCCTAATTCGTTCCAATTATCTGCATAGCACATGTAAATTACAGCATTCAGGATATTTGGTAGGCAATAAAGAAGCAGCTCCATTGATCATTTAAGGAGACCATTCTAGCAAGTAGCTAATTGATGTAAAGTAGCTAATTGAATTGATGCCAATGTACCTAAACTCAGAATTTGGATCTCTGTTTTCCATGCTGGATCAGGTAGGAAGAAACAGCTAGGCCAAGAGGGAGACAGCTCTGATAACACAAATAGTTTGGCACAACAGAATCTGAGACTCTGATCCTTCTCAGTGTCCATGCTTGGAAACAACCCCCTCATAATAATGTCACTAAGTTCTTTGTGCAGAGGTGTTGCAGGGTTGGGTCCCAGTTGTTGCATTTTGCTGTGTCATTTTTAAAGATGGAACACTTCTTAAAAAAACAACAACAAGGAGTCCGGTGGCACTTCTTGTTTTTGTGGATACAGACTAACACGGCTACCCTCTGATCCTTGGCACCGTGCAAGGCACAGGGTTTTTTTTTAAATCACACAACGCACGCTTCGTGTGTGGAACTCATTGCCACAAAATAACACAGAGGCCGAAACTTTAACAAGATTCAGAAGGGGATTAGACATGAATAAACATAAGAATATCTACAGTTAGAATAATTAATTCTAAAAAGTTAATCAAGAGTTTAGAAGGGATCATGCATCAGGGTTTAAGAATACCTCTAATGATCAGGGGTCGGAAGGAAGTTCTCTCTATGGGCCAGATATCCCATAGCTGCCCACTGCAGGGTTTCTTGTACCTTCCTGTGAAGCAACGGATAGCGACCATTCCATGTTCTCTGTTCTCACTCTGCCTCTACCTGCTTCTCTCTCTCTCAGTGCAATCGGGCGGGTTGAGGATTTTACATCTAAACTTTTTTTTTTTTTCCCTGATGGAATTTTGGATGATCAATTTAACACAAAAATTTGACTTTTTTAACTGGGGAACCAAGCATCCACAAATTGATTTTGGGGAGTGATTTTCAACTCATAATTTGATGAAAAAAAAAATCAAAAATTTCCACTGAAAATTTAGACAAAAATGGGTTTCCCACCCAGCCCTGTTGTCATCAAGATTTTCTGAGTGGGTGGGGGAGGGGGGGATTTCAACCAGCTCTACAATGCAGATTAAAAAAAAAAAAAGGAACTTTCCTTGGCCAGAAATACATCATCCAGTTCCTGAACTGTGGAAGCACCCCTTAAACTGCTCTGCACTGAAAAGAGAGTCCATTTTGGTGGCATTCAGGCAGGTCTCTGAAACAAAGAAACTGGGTGGAGTTTCTATTGAATCCAGTCCTCACGGCAGCAGCCAGTTCCCAGTAATGTTATTCTTACCGAAAGTTTCCAAAAGTACAAGCAAACATTTGGCAATCAAAAAAAAAAAAATCTACAAGCTGTTTGGAAGAGTAGTCAATGCTGATATTGTCTTATGGGATGGGCACATGTCCCCCCAGGACCTCATGTTCCCAAATACCAACCATTTAAAATAATAACCCCTCCTTTTCCTTTCATCTGAGTACATTAAAGAGCTTTACAAATGTATCTGACTGAAGCCAGGTCTACACTATAAACTTACATCGGGGTAACGACGTCACTCAGGGGCATGAAAAATCCACAACCGTGAGCCACGCAGTGACACCGACCTATATACCCCCAGTGTAGGTAACGCTCTTGCGGAGGTGGATTTATTACGCTGACAGGAGAAGCTCTCCCGTTGGCGCAGCAGCATCTTCACTGCAGTGCTACAGTGGCACCAGCTGTTTCAGTGTAGACCTGCCCTAAACCTCTGAAGTTATGTCAGTTAGAATCATCAGCTGCTTCCTTGGAGCTAGGCTGACATACATCAGCTCAGGAGCTGGCCCATCATCAACGCCCTCTGAACAGATGAGGTGGCTGAGACACAGGGAGGGCAAGTGACTTGCCCAGTGTGTCAGGCACCGAGTGGGTGCCATGGCAAGGAACGGAATTCATCTCCTGCCCCAACGAAAATGATTAGGAAGTACGTAAATACTTCTCCATCCTTAGAAGTTTTTAAGGCCCGGCTGGACAAAGCCTGGGCTGGGATGATTTAGTTGGGGTTGGTCCTGCTTTGGGCAGGGGATTGGACTAGATGACCTCCTGAGGTCTCTTCCAGCCCTAATCTTCTATGATTCCACGTGGCCTTATCATCCAAGGAAGTGAAGGAGGCCTATGAGGCACTCAGCAGCCACCACTTCATCAAAGCTAAAGGGTGACGGGGCCACTCCACACATCGCATAATCAGACCTACTGTGAAACGTAGTTAATGCTGGTAAAGTGCTTTGAGATCTTTAGATGAAAGGCAGTACGCAAAAATCCCACAAAAATCACCCTCTCCATTTCTTCTTCCCACTGGAAAAGGGTCAAGTTGAGTAGAACGTGAGCGATACAAGAAAGAAGAGGTTATTTGAGGGTCTAACGAGACTTGTATGGCAGTGCTCACTCCTGCTTACGACGTCCCACTTGCTTTGCTCCTGAATTCTCACCAATTCTGAAGCACGGCACTACCAGTTTCTGGTTGACAACTGGTAGGCAGCCCCACAATACAAATAAATGCAGAACAACAATAATTACAGGCAGGGTTACTCTTATAGTTACGAATTGTAAAGCACCAGCAATCTTCCCCCTACCTATGAGTCCTCCCCACTACAAATGCCAAAACCTCTGCTCGCGGCTGGACCAGCCCAGCCCACATTAGCTTCAGTGGGGCCACACCTGCAGAAATCAGCAGACTTTGGCTCTGCTATAGCCCAAGCATTTGGAGCTCATGTGCTCCACATAATTCCTGACAGTCCAGAATGTTTCTATGCCATCTCGATCTGGTGTGCATGGGCGACTTCCTCCTTGCAAGTGTGCGTAAGCAATGAAAAATGTTGTAGTTTCTCAATCTTGCATGGAGCGGTTATTGATAAACTAAAAACAACAGACGCAATGTGGTGATTACTTACGCTATTGCACAAAAACAATGGAAAATTTCTTCGGCAGAGTGATACTGCGAAGGGATTTTGAAATTAGCCTTACCATCTTTTATTCATTTTACCCTGAAAATAACAGTTTGTTCCAAGGAGGCATAAACTTTCCGATTTTCCATAGACCTTCCTCCTATTCTACAGGAGTCCTTCTCTGTAAATATTGATTTCTAATCAATTAGAAGTTTGCTTTGGATGTTCCCAACCTTGAATTACAAAACAGGGGTTGATTGTAACTTAGGAAAACAATGTTGCTTTCATAGCAGGTTGTTAATTGCAGAGTTCCATGAATACTGTAAGAACATACGCTTTCCATTTAACTGGCTGTTATGCAGGACACTCCAGTACTCATAACGAAGGAGCTTGCTTTTCATCAGCACAGGGACATATGTAGTAAAATCTGCAGTCTCAGACTGGGGACGGTTGGGACATCATGAGTCCCTGTTGCTTAATTAAAAAGAGGAAGGATGGTCTTGAGGTGAAGGTAATAGACTGAGACTCAGGAGATGAGGACTCAATTTGCCACCCTGCCACAGACTAACTCTGTAACCTAAGGCAAGTCACTTAGGGCCAGAGTTTTAACAGGTGTTTAGGCACCTGGTAGGATTTCAATGGGAATTAAGCACCTGGGTGCTTTTGAAAAATCTCGCTTGGCAACTATCTGCATCTTTAGTCACTTAAATACTTTTTAGAAATCTGGTCCTGCAACATTCTTTTATTTCCATTTGTTATTATTATACATTATTTGTATTACAAGTGTGCCCAGAAGCCCCAACTGATATCGCAGCCCCATTGTGCTAGGTGCTGTGGAGACACATGGACATTCCCTACCAATATGAGTTTAATATCTAAATAGACAAGGCTGATGAAGAGGGTACTATCATCCCCTTTTTATAGATGGTGAAGTGAGACAGAGAGAGGCTAAGGCCCCAATCCTGTGAACACATATGGGATATCATTAACTTTATGGGGCTATGCACATGCTTAAAATCACGCACATGCATAAATGTTTGCAGGATCAGGGCTTTAATCTCTCGGTCTCCCAATTGCTATCTGTAAAATGAAAGTAATAACTCTTCTTTTGTCTGTCCTGTCTATTTAGATTGTCACCGTTCTTCATTGAAGGTGTGTACTTACGTACTTCCCCGGTGTTTGCACAGTACCTAGCACAATATGGCCCCCAAATCAGTTGGGGCCTACCTAGGTGCTACAGTAATATAAAGAATGAACAATAACATCGTTATTTTGATAATCCAGAATAATCCACTAAAAAGGCAAAACAAACATAGGTTTGAAAACATACACGCGGTAAATCAAATTCTGCCTCAGCTATATTTATTCAGCCCCACGGACATCCATAGGGTTTGCACAGAGCTAATTTCACCGATATTGCTACATTAGTGGAGTCACACTTGGGATTAAGAGGTGCCCATTACATTTGTACTACGACACAGATGCCATCAACTTTTCTTTTCAAGGAGGCCAGATTCCAACAATGCGAATGTACAACAAGTTAAAGAAAGCTTCTGACTATGCATCATTCTTCCTGGAAGTAATATTTAGCAGTTAAACTGTGGTTATCAATTGTTATCAGTGACTGATTGCATTCCTCCTGCAGTTCCAACTGGAGTTAGTATCCTTTTCCACTTGCCCTCTGACACCACTGTGGAGTGTTGTTGCATTCTGTTAAAGAGCTACTCTACTGTGCTCCTCCCCAGATGTGGCTGCCTTTCAGACTTGATGAAGTCATGTCCATATAAAGGACCACATCATGAGGTCCTTGCTGCAGGTGCTCACTTGCACTCCCACGGAGTCTTCATGTGCACCAACAGAAATAGGGATGGGAGGAGTGGCTGAGTGGGATTTCCATTTCAGTGGGATGCTGCTGTTGAGCCAGCAGATTCCCCTTCATGGTGGCTCCTTGAGGTTCTTGCCCTCTACAGCTGGAGGATGCTAGCCAAGGCAAAGAGGGGGAGGGAAGAGCCCTTTGCTGGGCTCTCTCCAATAACTCACAGGGTAAAGTAGAGAATGTTTTAATATAGCTTGAGGCAGAGGCCTCAGGGGCGGCTACAGCGAGGACTGAACTACCTGAAGTATAGCTGCATAATCACATCATTCTAGGGGTCAGCAGGGCAGAGTAGCAGAGGAAGGCAAGGAGCGTTGAGGTGGATCCTCAGGGGACAGAGAAAGGGCAGCAGGTTTTGGCCTTGATTAATGCGAGTTGCTGCAAAAAGCTATCTTTCCCCCCTCCGTGACGGTATGCCTGAGAACGGAAATGAGGGTGTTGCTCAGTTTTCTTATTTTGCTGGATCACTGAACCTTCAAATAAATAATAATATATGCAACTGACGACCGGACTTCTTTGCCTTGCTGGTACCATGGCCCAAATCTCTGGGAATGACTGTGGAGGTCCTTCATTGTCCCAGCCCATCATTACAACCTACTTGTTTCCTAGCATGAATAACATCACTTGTGATGCCTGCTTGATTATCTATATTATACCCCTTCACACACACTTATTTTGACAAATCTAGCTGTTTGAAGTCTAGCTAGGCCATTTACAAGACATGTATGGTTACTTAATGTCAGATAACAGGCTTCCTTGAAATGAAAATGGAGTGTTATTTGTTCACATACGCGTCCGGCACATGGATGGAAACAAAGCCCCCTGTAAATGATATACTGCAATGTGCTTACTGTGTGAGTGAAATTAGAACCACGCTGGGCAACAATCACAAAACTATAAATATTCACACAACTTATATCCAGTATTTATGAGCAAGCCGAAGTTAAGTAGACACAGATACAAGCAGATATTGTTAATTATGGGGTAAAATGTCACTGATCTGCTTAGGAGCCAACACCCTATGCAGATGAATAGTGGCAGTTGAAAACTAGGGTGAGTCACATCAGTGTACTAGGAGGTAGCACTGTCAAGTGGTTAGGGCACTAGACTGGGAATTAGGAATCATGGGTTCTATCCCTAGCTGTGCTGTGTGAAACTTGGCAAATTACTTCAGCTCTGTGTGCCTGTTCCCACTCCCCTCCTTTGTCTGTCTTGTCCATTTAGACTGCAAACTCTTGGGGACAGGGACTCTCTCACTGTTTTGTACAGTTCCTAGCACAGTGGAGCTCTGATCTCAGCCAGAACCTTTAGCAGGTCCTATAATACAAATAATAAAACATGAGTCACTTTCCATAGTGGTGCATTACATCTGCAGAAAGGGTTTGCGCTGGCATGGCTACAGTGGTGCAAAACACCAAACAAACAGTGCAAACAATCACTGAGGCAGATCAGCATCTTTCCCCATAACTTTAAAAAAGGAAGAGCTGAAAGGCACAGAGGTGTGTCAGTAGCAGGCAAAAGGAACGCTTGAAAACATTACCAGGTAGAGGTTTGTTGGTTATTCATACACTCCAAGTGGTTATGCTGGAGAGCACACCATCTCCCTGAGAACATAATAATAGCAAAAAGACTTACCAGCTGGAAAGAGGAGAAAACCTGCATCAGTCAACTACAAAATGGTCACATTAGGAAAGCTGCTGGTTCTCTCTCCCTGATTTAAAGGGCTAGATGCCAGAGACCTGAATGCTGGGAAAAAGCATTTGCGTAAGGGTGAGCCCCTAGTGGAAAATATATTAGTGAGAAGGCAGCTGTAAAGCTAGTGGGCCTGATTCTTCATCAACCTGGGCTTTGTGCAATCATTTATACCAATGCAAAGTGAATGTAAAATGCTAACATTCTAATATGATAGTGTCTCAGACCTACTTTACATTGGTGTTAATGACTATAAAAGGTGCAGGGTAATGGAGGACCAGGTATAGCAACTCCGGTTAATGTTAGTGGAAGGAACAAAACTCCTGATTCACTGATGACACGGGCAATGGGTGCAAGAGACCCTGAGATATTCCTTCCTGAAGCTCGTTTCAGTATTTGGGGTAAATATGTATCTGTGTTGTGGTCTGTTATGGTGCGATGCGGACTCAGTACAATCTGAGTTTTTTAATTGACATCATCACTATCTTGGCTCAAAATAAAACAAAGCGGTTGAGATTTTCAAAGTCATGCAAAGGATTTAGACGCTTGCCATCCATTAGAATGGTTGAGAATTTCAAAGCAGTCCAGGGAAGCTAGACATACTTCCCCATGTCTTCCCAATAGAGGATGTGTGTAAACCCTCAAGACAAGCTTTGAAAAATCTCAGCCCACATTTTTACCAGTCAGACAATTATTTGGTTGGACTGAAACCATCTTCTCCACAGTCATCTCAGTGGAATCATCCATGTTCTATTTTGGGGTTTTTTTTAATCGATTGGCACTTCTCTAGGACTCACTTTTCTGTTTCTCAGACCATCCTCTGATCCAGGACTTTGGACAGTTAACCAGAGGTGTTGCAATCACAGTAGAATGAGAATTCTTAATGAGGATGAAAAGCTTAAGAAAACAAATCTCCCACCCCGGTGCCATCAGCCATTTCTCAAACTTTATGATTTGTCTTACGGTAACACCTAGAGTGCCCAAATGAGATAATTCCCCTATTATAAAAGGCATTGTACAGTCACAACACAAGAGACAGTCTCTGCCCCAAAGAGCTTACAATCTGAATAGACAAGACGGACAAAAGGTAGGAGAGGAGTCACAGCCGAAGTCGCTTGCCCCCCAAATCAAGCCAGGATGGGAAGTGCTGGAATTCGTGACGGGGAATTCAGCCCTGTGCTGTAATTAGTTTGTGCTAGGTATTCTATTGACTCCAGTGGGGCTCTGCTTGGCGCTAAGATCTGTTCCTGTGGATGCAGTGACAAGTTGGAACCCAGTTTTAACAGACCTGAGTGGCTTGTTTGTGTTTCGGAGCAAGCTTTTTCCCTGCTTCCCCACAGGCTTCCTATGTGCCCGTGGGCCCAGATCCTCATTCCATTGATTCCAATGGAAGTTAGGAGCCTAAATATCTTTGAAAATCTGGCCTTGGCCTCTCTGTGCCTCAGTTCTCCATCTGTAAAATGGGGCTAATAATCCTTCCCTACCTCACAGAAGTGTTGTAAGGATAAATACAGAGATTGTAAAGCACTGTGAGATCTACTGATGAAAAGCACTATATCAGACTTAGGTTTGTTTATTATTATTTTTTATTGTTTATTTTATTATTTTTTGGGGTGGTATCTATCCACAGTGACCTTCTGAAGTTCTCCCATTATTAACATCTGCCAATTCATCCTTTATCTACTATCAACATTTAGTCTAAGAGGGATTTTTTATTTTTAACCTTCCTGTATTTGTGCCTACATTAGAGCCTGATCCTGTGAGGTGCTGAACCTTCACAATCCCTGTGGATTTCAGGGGGAGCTGTGAATACTCAGCAGGATTGGGCCCCTCCTCAATTTGTAGCCACTGAAAAGTCACCAAAATGTCATTCTGTGCAGAGGGTACAAAGCAGAGGAAACCACCAAGTATTCGGTGCCTAACTATAGTCCAAGTCACTATCACAGTATCTATTTTGTTTTAAGAAAGGAGCACTTGGAGCAAAGACAAGGAAGTTCATCCAAAAACCCTTGGTCTGAATCCCCTTTGAGCATAATAAAAATGTGTCCGGCTTTCTATTCCTTTATAAACTGTGAGCAGCAAAAGCTTCGAGTCCACTAACCCTCCACAATGCTGGGCTCCAAATTGCACAGATAGTATCTGTGGCTTTTTGAAAAACAAATACAAAGGGGGTCAGGGGAGAGTGTGTTTGAGATGCCCGCACTGTGATTTAGGTATTTAGGGCCTCTTTCTATTGACTTAATTGGGCTTTGGATGGAAAAATAAGAAAGAGGGAATTGAGAAGCTGGCTCCAAAGGGTAGGTCAACACTGCAGCTGAGTTTGTGTCTCGCAGTCCAGGTGGACAGACTCATGCTAGTTCTGCTTGAGCTAACGTGCTAAAAATAGCAGCGTGGATGTTGAGGCTCAAGCCCAGGGGAACGGGGTTGGGGGGTAAGGGGGACAGAGGGAGGGAGGCTTGGACTCAGGTGTCTAGCCTTAGCTGCCACCCATGTTGCATCATCTACATTGTTATTTTCAGCATGCTAGCTCGACCCACGCTGCAGTGCAGACCTATCCAGGGAGTTCAGATTCATAGGCACAGAGGCACTGATCCTGTAAGCTGCTCCACCAGGCCATGCTGGTGCAGAACCCCATTAACTTCAGGGAGGCTCTGAGTTTGGGCAGGAGTCCACTGCACAGAGCTCATTGCAGGATCAGGATTGAAAGCGTTGAGCCAGTGGTAGGGTAGACATGAATAAACAACAAGATCTTTGACTGATTAGAATGATACAGTGCTGGTTGCAGTTGAAGTTTAAGAATTGCTCAAAACAGGCTGGTTGCACTAAACCCATGTGGCTAGAAAACTTCCTTTGGCATCATTTCATGTAACCCCTCTTGGGGTTTCCCTGGAGTTCAGAGATGGTTAGGAGTTTGAATTGATAGCAGGGGAATGGGGAGCAGACAACCACTGAGATTAACAATACTGTCGCCACCTAAGGTGTTTTCTCCAGCTCAGAAATGGGACAGCGTGGGAGAAGCTGGGTCTGCTGCTATCCCTGTTCTGTGATTAAGCAGAAGATTTTCAGTTACTGGAGCTGTCAGTCCAGTTCTAAATTCACTAAGGATGGAGATCACTAATGCGAGGTCAGCGCAAGGCCAATGAACCACAGAAATCCCCCTCACAATAGGGCATGAGTGGGCTATATGGCCTTGGGTTAACCCTCACCATGGAGACAATTTCACTCATGGAAAGAAGATAGCTGCAGTCACTTGCCCAAGGTTCGTACAGGAGATCAGTGGCAAAGCCAGAATTAGAACCCAGACCTCCTATCCCTAGTGCAATACCCAGTTGGCTTCCAACAAGTCTACTCACATGACTAACTGGAAGAAGCAAGGGGTTCACAAACTGGCCCCAAATGTGGACACGGTTAAGCTTGACAAGATCACAGCCCAGGGTGGAATGGCTGCAGCTGATAGCTCTGCAAATGGAATCTACAGACAAGGCGGAGCGGCTGGTTCTTCCTAGCAATTGCAAAGACATTAGCAGCATGACTATGCAGTAGTTGTCAGTTTCTTGGGAGAGTCTTAAACTGGAATCAAGAGTTTTCTCATGGTTTTTCAAACAACCATCTGTAGCCATAGTTGGTCCTTATGTCAGAATGAGGTTTCCTCCCTCCCCACCGATCCCCATCCCTCTCGGGCATGTTGAAAGAAAAAAAGTGAAAAGCTTGCACATTTATCTTATTTTTTTAGTCCTCCCAAGACTTGTCTTTACTTTCCCATTTCTTTAATGCAAAACGAGAGAGGGGAAAAAAAAGTCCCCCATGGATAATTTAGTTCAGCCAAATTACAATGCATTTACGTCTGTTTCGAGGCTCTCTCCCACGCATCAACCGTGCTGCCTGGAGCTTCCAGCACAATATCTGCACTGCCCAAGCTCTGTGTCAGCTTTGATAAGAACCCTTGTGTAATCACTGCAACAGCAGTTATCCGGCTACAATACTGTATGATTTCCTCTTGTGGCTTCTTCATTCCTGTTTATAATTAAAGTAGGACTTCTTGCCATGCCAAAAGCTATATAAAAATAAGTTAATAAGTAATAAAAGCATGGCGCATATCCAAGAGCTGACTGCTGCTGCTGTTCTTATTCTTGTAACACAGTTAATATACGATGGTGGTGAATAATGTTAAGACTTGGATACTAGATTAGTCTGTTTGGGTTTAGCAGCTACAGAAGGATGCAAGCTGCACAGATGAAAAAAAAAGAAAGAAAGGCTGATTTGAGCTAGGAATATAGAATATTTAGCCTGAAAAGCATTGGCTAATTTACTAGATTGTCTTCATGGTGCGGTATTAGCTCAGCTACTTTTAGACTGTCCCACAGTCTCAACTGTGAAAACTCTGAAATGTTGCAGGGGGTTAGAAGCTCAAGCACAGAGCTGAATTTTGCATAATAATTAATTATTTCTGGTACAGTGTTGCCTCGAGGCCCCAGTTGAGATCACAGCCCCACTGGGTTAGGAACTTTATATACACACAGTGTCCCCACAAGCTTGCAGTTTAAATAGGCAAGGCAGACCATGGCTGAGAGGGGAAACAGAAGCACTTTCCCAGTGTTACAACAGGTCCCAGTGACACAACAGGTCATTGGCAGAGCTGGGCGTCTTCCCAATTTCCAGGCCAGTGCTCGATCCATTAGACCACACTACCTCTCAGCTTTAAAATGGGCCAAACCAAAATCCCACATTTAAAATTTGGGAATGTTCAAAATCCATCTCCTGAGCCATATTTCTTTGCTAATGATCTTATCTTACTCCTTTTGCATTTTTTTAGATTTCTGTACCTACGTGTACGTGTACATTTGTAGGGAATAGCTATTCAGCTTTGCATTATTATTATTTATTCCTTGCATTTAGATAACACCTCGAAGTCTCGAGTGAGAGCCAGGCTCTGTTGTGCTCGGCACTGCTCAAACCCATAGCAGCAGTCCCTGCCCCAAAGAGCTTCCAATCTAATAGACAAGGAAGCCAATGGAAGCATTCCCATTTTACAGATGGGGATATAAGGCACACCGAGATTAAGGTGACGTCTAAACTGTTTTGCAGTTCTGGAGAAGGGGGTTATGAACTGCAGAGTGCACCAACTGTGCGGATGCTATTTGAAGAGAACTGCGTTCATGTGAACTAGGTACCATTTAGTTCGCGCCTGCAGCATCCACATGGATGAGTTACAGTGCAGCCCTTCGGTGCACGCAGCAATTCACGCACTCATAGGCTGAACTGCAGGGCTGTGTAGACAAGCCCTGAGCGACTAGCTTAAGGTCACACGGGAATTCTATGGCGGAACGAGAACGGATGCCAGATTATCTAAATCTTAGCCCAGTGCCATAAACACGATGCCATTTGGCTACGTTCAGCTCTCTCCCTGCGTGTAAGTGAGCCAGCGTGGGAACAAGTGACTCAGGTATTTAACCAAAGCACAATTTTTGAAGTTTTTGTATAAAAGATCTTAATTATTGATCCCAGTGGTTACTTACTCATCTCTATTGTTTCTGAGTCACTGATTTCAGTGGGATGAATTCAGCTCAAGGAATCGCATGGATTTCTAGCCAAAGAATCCAAACCTTTAAGAGTCTCTCAAGAAAAGTATTTCTGTCTGTCACGCCGACTCTCTGCTTGCCTGCCAAATCAAACTCAGCCAGGAGCATGTATATGGGGTGTCTCTTCTTTGATGTCTTTAGCATGAAACAATCTTTCCCTTTCTCACACCTGAGAAAACTTTCTGTAGGAAAACTTTTTTTTTTTTTTAAATTACTTGGCTACAGACAATTGCATGTGTTCACAGATTCCTATCTATCTATCTGTGTTCTTTTGGCATAATACAGATACTATAGCATTACTTAGTACCTTCCATCTGAGGACCTCAAAGTGCTTAACAATAATGAATTAATCCTCACAATTCCTGTATGAAGTGAGGAAGCATTGTACTCTACTGGCTACTTTGTACATGCTCCACAGATAGAATCAGAAGTGCTGTGCCGTGTGTCATAGGCACTATATGGCCTACAGGGACTCTCCCAAATTTGGTCACAGGTTCCCCTGAACCAACGGGAGCCTAGTTTAATCCATTTTGAAGCACATGGAGGAGAGGAAGGTGATCAGGAGCAGTCAACATGGATTCACCAAGGGGAAGTCATGCCTGACCAACCTGATTGCCTTTTATGATGAGATAACTGGCTCTGTGGATATGGGGAAAGCGGTGGACATGATATATCTTGACTTTAGCAAAGTTTTTGATATGGTCTCCCACAGTATTCTTGCCAGCAAGTTAAAAAAGTATGGATTGGATAAATGGACTATAAGGTGGACAGAAATCTGACTAGTGTGTCAGGCTAAATGGGTAGTGATCAATAGTTTGATGTCTAGTTGGCAGCCGGTATCAAGAGGCGTGCCTCAGGGGTCTGTCTTGGGGCCAGTTTTGTTCAACATCTTAATTAATGATCTGGATGATGGGATGGATTGCACCCTCAATTGACTTCACTGGGCTTTGCATCAGGTCACAAGAGAGAGGAGAATCAGCTTCAGTGGTTTTTTAAAATGAATCTGGAGACCAAGGTCGCAGGTTGACCAATGCCCTAATTTCTGACTGGAGAAAAGAAGCATTGAGGGTACGTACACCTCATGGGATCAGTCCTTACCCCCTAGCACAGTGCTCGGCATGGGTTGCTCATTTCGGTCACCGGGAGATTGCACAGGGAATCTGTGAGCACAAGCTGTTTTTAATTTCTACGTGTCAAATGAGACTCGATACTGCAGCTTATCCAGCTTGGGTTAGGAAGATAAAGTCTAGCCACAGTCCCTCTTTTTTTGTGGTTTCCCCAAGTGTTTTGATTTAAGATTCCTTTTTTTTTTCAGATTCAAAATTATTCTGGAGATATGGACTCCACGCTGCAAGCTTTTTAAAACACCAGTTGTTTTTAGTGGTGATGGTGATCGAGCAGCACAGATCTTTAGAGGGCTGACTGAAGTTGTCCCAACTTAAGCTAGCTGCAAATAGGCAAATCCTTCCGATGACTGTGATCTAAACAAGAACAGGCATGTGTATCCAGCCATTTTACAGCCCCTGCCAAATGGAGCTGCCTAATCATTGTGAATCACAGAGAGAAGTTACTTACTTGCTCCTCTATTTCTCATCGATATTCTTTCTTCTCTTCCAGCCATGCAACTGAATATGACATGACCCAAACCCCATTGATATTAACAAGAGTCTTTCAATGGGAGATTTCAATGGGCTTTGGATGACGACCATAGGGATTTTTTAAAGTAGTACCTAAACAAATGACTTCATTCTGTTTCCCACCTCAGGCTTCGGAGCCGAGCAAATCCCTTGAGTGATCTTATTTTAAGGAAAATAACGCTGCACTGAGGTCTGGGGGGGGGGGGGTTTGATCTATAATAGGTATTTATATAGCCCCCTGTTTCCTTAGCATCTGAGCACTTCCCAATCTTTAGTGTATTCATCCTCACCATGCCCATGTGAGGTAGGGACGTACCGATGCACAAAGATTGTTCAAGGACACTCAACAAGGCCATGGTAGAGCAGGGACCTGAACCCAGCTCTCCCAAGTCGTAGGTTAGTGCCCTAACCACTAGTCAATCTTCCCTCTTTAAATGAGCACTCTTCCTCTTTAAGATGAATACACATTGGGGAAATAAGGCCAAAGAAGCAGTACCCTTCCCCTCGGGAAATGAGCAAAGAGGAGCAAAAAGCAAGAACACTGGAAAAAAGAAGAAAGAAAGGGCACTGTTTTATTTTGCTCTGGGTTTTTCCTGTTAACGAACCCTCCTGCTTTCAATGCAGACTCAGAAAAGCAGCCAAAAAGCAGGGATCAGAAATGGCAGACGTACAACTGGATGCGGTATATCTGACATGTGGGTGTCTGAGGCCGAACTTGACAGCCAGCCAGCTGTGCCAGAGATTTGGTGAAGCCACCCATCCTTGTGAGTGTGTACAGGTCAGAGAGAAAGAGTGGACTGTAGGCCTTATCCAAAGCTCATTGACGTCAATGGACTTTGGATCAGGGTCAGAGGGCTCGTCTACAGGCAGGATTGAGAGCTGCACTGGTTTAATTTAAGGCAAGATTTTAAACTGCCACCGGCTATGCTAGTTAATGGTAGAAGAGAGGAGCTGTGGAGTGACTCAAAGTGTGTGAGTGAGGGTGCGGGGGGGTAGGGACAGATATTCTTTTCCCACTTGATAGGATTACGGGGCACTAGATGCAAGGCGATAACTTCTGCCAAAAAATTGGGCCGTGTGTGTGTGTGTTCATTTTTTAGGGATATTTTTGGAGGCCTGGGGCAGGGGTGAGGGTGGGGATGGGGATGAAGGGGAGGGAAGTTTTCAACAAAAACTTTTCCAACAAGCTGCAAAAATTTCAACGTTGTTTTTCATTCAAAGATACATTCTTTTAAAAAAAAACAATTTTGTTGAGGAGAAAGAATCATTTTTTTCATCAAAAAATGCTTGGGATGAAAAAGTTTGATCAGCTCCGTCTATAGTTACATTAGTGAGTAGCATCTTTCGTCCTGAGTAATCCCATTGACGTTAATGGGATTGTATGTGGATTAAGGTGCTATTCAATGTGTATTAAGGTATCAGAATCTGACCCATAGATAGGAAACAAATGATTATTTTTATTTTTATTTAATATTTATATTATGGTAGAGACTAGGAACCCCAGTAATGAAGAATGACTCCACTGTACTACAACAGAACAAAATGACGGTCCATGCCCTTAGGTTAGCTTCAGTAAAAAATTCCCCCGAGTGTTGTTTTATGCTATAGATATCCACGGCAGGATTCACTCTGAAACGGCTGCTATTGGGCACTGTTGGAGTCAGGATGCTGCATCAGATGCACTTCTAGTCTGATACAGCCTGGCAAGTCCTACTTTCTCTTAAACTTCGAGTAGGATGAAAAAGCATATACATGACTCAGGGCAAAACGGAACTGATGACAGCGTAATGTGTTTAAATCTTTGATTATTAAACATTAACCAGGCTGCCGCTTATAAATCATAGGGATGGAAATGAATCCAGCATGTTTCCTTGGATCAGATAAGAGATTTTAAAGACACAAGAGGAGCCTAACCTAATGGGAAGCTTTGTGTTTTACACGTACTTTACAAATTGCTTCAAGTGACAGAATGTCAAAGCAATAATTAATTGATGAGATTAAATTACAATTTTATAGAGAAATACGTCCACGTTTCTCCACTTCAGGAGTTTTTATGTATCATCCCTCATGGAAAAAAGCCTCATATAAAAATGAAAACTGGATGTGTCTGGCTTTTATTATTTATTGAACAATGCTCCATTGATTCACAGACCCTCTCCAGACAGCTCATAAACAAGGCCGTTAGTGCAAAGTTTAGACAAGGACAAAGATTTTTGTACTCTTAAGTATAATACAAAGCTCAACTATTATCCACACAAGGAGGAGTAGACAGAGCTGGACTTTATAGGGGAGAAATCTGAAGACATTTTCCTGAAGTGAAAGGGGAAAAAAAAAGAGTCAGCTGAAAGCTGGTGTCTCATGTCTATTTCCTTTTTAATCTCTCTCTCTCTCTAATCCCCACGCAAACCCTTCTATTTAAGCTTTTAATTGCCATATCTATCTGTCTGCGCTCTGCTTATCATCTGTACGCTTGGGCTTTCGTAACTCCGCCATCACGATGATGTCCCAGTGGCTGGCCCATTGTTTCTCCCACTGTCCGGAAGGCACTGTGAAATAATGCCCCTCTACCCATTTCCCACCATGACTCTACCTTTCCAAAGGCCTATTTTGGCCCTGAAATTCAACACACTCTTTCCTTTGGTCCACAGATTTGAGCCCTTATGGCCGCTTTTTCCAGTCAGGGAAACTTGGCCTATAAATGACTGGAGTGTACCATCCAAGGCAAGCAAGGACGCCCCCAAGTTGCCCAAGAGGAAGTGGAAAGTAGCTTTTGCTCTCTCTAGTTAATTGAAGTTCTGTTCCCCGTGGAGGCAATAGGGAGTTTTGTCACTACCTTCGGTAGGAGCAGTACTGGGCCTTGATAAGATAAAAGTGACAAAGCCAGTGAGGATGAATATATGCCCTGTAAGTAGCTAAGACTTACTTAGATTTATTTTCTCTGTGCCTCAGTTCCCCGTCTGTACAATGGGGATAATAGCACTGCCCTGCCTCCACAGGGGTATTGTGAGGATAAATACGTTAAAGATGGTGAGATGCTCAGATACTGAGGTAATGCGGGCCATACAGATAGCACAGATTCGTGGATCATCCACCAACGGTCCTTGCATTGAACCCAGTCCAGCTCCCTTTGAAATCAACGGTATGATTTCAGTGGTAGAGGAATCAGGCCTATGATGCTGGGCTCCTCCTCCTTATTTTCAGCTGTTAAACTGCTTTAAGGCAGCTAAAGGTACATTCTGTGCTCTTCCCATGTAAGCAATTGCTGTATTTGCCACAATCTCCACAGAAGGAGAGGTGGGGACCGTGGGATCGTAGCCTTACAGGAGAATCGATGCATTAAAGCATTGTCCACCCTGTAAAAAAGTTTGAGAACCCCTTGACCTTGGTGAACCATGAAGAAGCATTTCCAGCCCTGTTGGAGTGGCTGAGTCTTTATTATTGCAGGCAGACGTAGTCCACGCTGGCTCTCATTCTTGTTGCTGATTGTCATTCCTAATCTTTTGGCAACACTAGTACATTAAAAAGTTCCTATGAGTTGGCTGCAACTCAGCTTCCTGGCTTGAGAGGTGCACCACTCTGCCCCACATCCAGCTCTTCTGAATACCTAAATGTTCTGTCCCACAAAGGTCACTGAGTGGGAGTGGGTTAAACCAAGAGCCTGATGAAGGTAGCACTTTTGTTTTGGTTTTTTTTTAAAAAAAAAGATAGACCAGACCCTCAGCTGGTGTAAATGGGCACAGATCCATGGATAATCCTTCATACTGCACAAAGATCCCAGAAACTTAATGCTACGTGATTTATATGTTGTAATTTGTAATTGAGACTGGATATTGTTATTCCTTCCATGCTCCGTTCGGGTGATGTTTTTCCTCCTGTTTTCTATTCCAGCCGGTCCTTTTCCTAATTGTCACTCTATTGGAAGGAACACATCCTCAGCTTATGTCATTGGACATAGCTCCATTGACTTTCACGGAGCTACATGCCAATATACTCCATCGGAGGGATCCAGCCCTTTAAAAATGAACCTCCTGTTTGGTGGGACATAAAGCAGAAAGGGATTAAGAGGCATTTAGTTTCATGAAATCTTTTAATAAATAGTCTCCTTCTTCTGGCTTGGGTTACCATAAAAAGTGAATACTTTCCCTATTAAATCTTTATAGTTTCTTCCCCGACAACCTATTCGACATTTGCTGTATTTCTCCATGAAAGGAGCTGTGAAAATCCAAGATCCCCCTTTTAAGGCTCATGGACAGTCTCTTGTTATCTTAGTTCTTAAACCAGTCAATTTTATATCCTTAGACATTAGACTGTGAAAGGGACATTCAGAACTTAGCCGTGAGCGCATTTCATGGCTCAATAAATCCAGAATAAGACTTGTCATAAAACCGTCAGCATCAAGGATTTTTTATACCAGGCAATAAGCCCAATTTATAATTATTTCTGAACGCAGATCATCTATCTCCCCTATTTTCAAATGTAAAATGCACTGTGGTCGTATCTTTAAGTGGTGCAGTTATAAGTGTTCCCAACTAATCCACTCATCTAGGGTCTCCATGGCTCCGGAAATGGTTTCAATTTTTCCAGTGGAGAAAAAAAATCTCTCCTCAGAATGTTCTGGTTTTTCAACTTTCTGAGCATCCTCATTGTTGAGCAATATTAGGGTCCCTTTATATTTTGAACTGATTTTTGAAAAGAAGAGCAAGAAGCAACTAGGAAAAGAGCTAGATTGTTTGGGACAGATTCTGATCTCACGCAAAGTGGTATAAATCCAGAGTAACTCCCCGGTTGTCAAAGGAGTTACCCCAGAAGTGCAC
Organism: Lepidochelys olivacea; assembly: GCF_965140295.1. NCBI lineage: Eukaryota > Metazoa > Chordata > Testudines > Cheloniidae > Lepidochelys > Lepidochelys olivacea. The sequence goes on from NC_140436.1 coordinate 6,895,524, forward strand.
TGCTCCATGTGAGATCAGAATCTTATAAGTAAGAGAGTTCAAACAGCTGCTGTGTTACGCTGTCACTATTCAGTGTCTCTGATTATTAGTGCAATAAATATTCTAGCATGAAAAAATAAGCAACACAATGAACATGTGAATGTGAGGATCTGTAGTAGAGTGAATGCATAAACACACCCAAGTTTATGAAATCCATCAATTGCTACACAGAAATATTCATGTAATATTTCAAATGTAACATTTGCAAGCATTATGCTCCATGGACCAAACTGAGACCTGGTACCTATGTATGCTACTCTATTAAATTCAGTGCAGTTGCATCACCTTAATTACTCTTATTATTTGTATTACAATAACATGTAGGGCCCCAAACGGAGATCAAAGCCCCATTGTGCAAGGCACTGTACATAAGAAACAGTCCCTGACTCAGACAGCTTACCATTTAAACAGCCATAGAAACTAAGATAAAACTCCAGGTTGCATGGGACACTGAGATAGTGTCTCCAAAGTGCAACAGTCATGGTAAACTGGGATGTCAGGCCACAGTGCATTTCATAAAAGCCCTGGGAAGAAAGGGGAGGAGGAATGAAGGGGAAGGATAATTTTCTTGCTGCAACACATCAGTCTATTCTAACCTGGGAAGCAGTATTCTCCATTGGGGGAAGGGAGACGGACAGACACAGTTATCAGATCAAAGATTCCAAATGGCTGACACGTGTTCCCGTTGCAGGAACTCATACAAGTGGCTTTTTAAAATAAGACATTTCTAAATCATTACTCCTGACAAAACATCCTCTCCTGAGGGATCATCTTCAGATATATGGGACTGAAATCAGAGTTCTTTTAAACTTCCTTAATGTAAATATTTAGGATATAACCCAAACGTATACACATTTTCCATGCTCCCATCCCTATTTATTTATGTTGGTAAGAGACCACGCTGGGTGGGAATGGCAATTGAAATTTAAAATAAAACTCACAACTTTTCTTGCAAAGGGCATCATGCAGATTGCAGAAATCAAATGTTCAAACACTTTCCAGTTAGTTTGACTCATTTAAGATTCAAAAAGAGGGACTGTTGCCTAGTAGTTCGAACAGGGGGCTAGTACCCGGGACTCTGGGGTTTTAATCCCAGCTCTTAGCAAAGGAGTCTGTTTTAGTGGGCAGAGTAGGGTAGCTGGGAGTCAGGTATCCTAGATTCTATTCCCGGCTCTGGAAGAGAGTATAGTCCAGAGTTAGACTTGAAGATCAAGAATCAGAACTCCTAGGTTATATCCCCATTCTGGGAAGAAAGAGTTTGCTAGTGGTTAGGGTAGAGGACTAGGAAGCAGGATTCATGGTTTCTTTTCCTAGCTTTGTCACTGATTTGTGATCTTGAGTAATCCATTTAACCTCTCCGTGACTCAAGGCACTCATCTATAGATTACGTAATGCAACATATGAGGTCAATGGCGCTATGCTAATTGACACCATCTGAGGATATGGTCCTTCAAATCTATATACCTACTGTACCTAGGATTTTATCATCATGGTACCTGAACATCTTCCACAATAAAACCCCACAAAAATCCCCCTTTTCCAGATTAGCTGACAGGAACAGTCTTAAAGTAATAGAATCATACAAATATCGGGCTGGAAGGGCCCTCAAGAGGTCATTTAGTCCAGCCTCCTACATTGAGGCCAACTGAGTAAACCTGGACCATCCCTGACAGGTGTTTGTCCAACCTGTTCTTAAAAACCGCCAAGGACGGGGATTCCTCAACCTCCCTTGGAAGCCTGGTCCAGTAGTTATAGTTAGTACTTAACCTTATAGTTAGAAAGCTTTTTTCTAATATCTCGCCTAAATCGCCACTGCTGCAACATAGGCCCATTACTTCTTGTCTACTTTCAGTGGACATGGAGAACAATTGGTCCCCATCATCTTTATAACGCCCCTTAACCTATTTGAAGACTTCTATCAGGTCCCCCCCTCAGTCTTCTTTTCTCAATACTAAACAGGGCCAGGGTGCGTGTTTGTTTGTTTGTTTTAAACGAACACCTTTCCTCGTAAGTCAGATTTTCTAAACCTTTTACCATTTTTGTTGTTAGACTCTCTCCCATTTGTTTGCATCTTTCCTTAAGTGTGGTACCCCGAACTGGACACAGTACTCCAGCTCAGGCCTCTCCAGTGCTGAATAGAGTGGGACAATTACTTCCTGCAACTGGATCCCCTTGTGCCCGAACATAGGGACTGGCACACTAGATCAGACACCAGGTCCATCGGGTCCCATATCCTGACCCCAACAGTGGCCGGCACCAGATGGAAGGAGTAAGAGCCCCGCAGTACGTAGATGTGGGAAGCCACCCATGCAGTGACCCAATAATTTCAATAGTGCTTCATATGTGTGCTAGGTTTAGTCTACATAGGTCTAATTATAGGATCAGGGCCTGAGATATCCAATAAATAAAGCTGTAATATTGAGTAAAAAAACAGTGAAATTCAGTTATACATTAAAAAAGAAAGAAAGATGTACCCAGTAACTGAATCATCTAATAATATTTGCTTAAATCAATATAAGATGAGGAAAACTATGGTCCTGCAATTCCAGCCTCTTTCACAACTCAACATTTATTCAATTAAAAAAATCAAACAGAAGAAGAAGAAAACAAGCTCAAGCTAACCAGTAACAATGAAAAGTTGGGTTATCAGAGCACCTACGTTTTTGATGGTGTCTCTAATACGTGTAGAAGTTTCTGTAAAGAAACTAATCTGGACAAAGATACCAGGAGTTCTGCAGGACCACAAACAACACTGTCAGAGCACAGGAGAGCCATAAGTCTCTAACGATAGGTTTTTCTGGAGCAGGTCTTTAATTTTGGAGATCTGAGATACAGTAAAGTTACCATAGATGGGACGTAATGCCTAAAACTTAATCTGTTAAGCATATGCTTGAGAATATTTCCTGTGAGAATTTCTAAAGCCCTTATGTTGTGTGTGTGTGTGTGTGTTCTTTGCTTCTACCCCTGTTTATATACAGCATTATTTGAGTCACCTTAACAACCTGTTTATACAAGAAAGGGCTGTTTCTGTGGATACGATGACACTTTTCGATCGAATCACTTATTTCAACAAGGAGAATGTGCCATCGAGGAGTCCACTGACCCAAGTATTTGTCTCAAGCTCTGTGTAGTCTGGATTAGTTCTCCATTCCTCAATAATATTAACATTTATGGGCACAATCCTGCTTCCATTATTGAGTGGCAACATTCCAATTGACATTAGATTAAATTTATCCTTATGCCGAGAGGCCTATACACCACTTAAAACTACAAAACAGCGGGTAAGTGGGACTTACATGATCTAGAGTCTTCATCGCAGTCGTGATTTTCTTTTTGGGGGGAGTATGACTGTACCTGGAGCTGGAAAACATAAATAAAATACAAAATGTAAAATAGATATCTATCTATCGCAGAATTTCTCTCTCTCTCTCTCTCTCTCTTTCTTTCAATTTTGCAAAATTTCAGAATTTTGACAAAATGTTCTGTTGGTCAAAAAACTAGCAGAATTTCCAGCCTGGCATGGAAGCTGCAATGGTATCAATAGCACTTTTCATTGGGGGTGGCCAAACTTGAACCCAGCTCTCGCAATAGGATTTAGGTTTGAAGCTGATTTAATACAAAAGTCTTGCCAGGGACGTAAACCCTAATGCTTCAGGACATAAGCCAACAGCTACCTAACAAAAGTCGGGAAGAAACTTCCCCTGTGGGCAGGTAATTCCACAGATGCCCACTGCAGAGCCTCATACACGTTCCTCTAGGTAACTGTTGGAGACAGGACATTAGAAAGATGTATCAATTTCTGTGTCCTATTGATGGCCCTTGGTTCCTGTGCAGAGTCTCATTTCAGGCAATGGCGTTCCAGACAGAGGCAAGGTTTTGCTTGTGTGGTACTCGGCACCTCGTGGAATCGAGGCTTTTTTGTAGTAAACATCCGGCAATAACCAGACTTTCCATTTAATGCTGCTACTTTCAGCTAGTGATCTCTTGTCAGGCACTGAACCCACTGCCCTTCCTGAGAGAACGGTTTTATGGGCATTGCTCCTTTTTCCTTGATGACTGTGTATATGGAGAATTGGTGGGTTAAGAGTTTCCTTATTGCATATTAATGCCCTTTAATGTGCTTTGAACCCTTTTATTTTAATTACGTTAGTCTCCAATCTATTTAAAGTTCCTGCAATCTGGTTCCTCTGATTCAAATCAGATTTCTGATTCTCCACACTTAGCGGCTGTTTTCCCGCCTTGCTCGATGCTGGGTTGTTTTTACTGCAGAACTGTTATTGACATTAATACCTTGCAGAGGGCAAACAGGAATGGCTCCCACAGAGTTTCTCCCCATCGCCCTTCCCCCTCTCATCCAGGACCTGATTTTACTCCCATTAAACTAGAGCTGGTCAGGAAATGTTGTCTTTTCACCGGAGGGGGAAGACCACCAAAATGAAATTTTAATTTTTTTGATGAAAAACAAAATCAGTGCAGACAGATTCTTTTTCTGCAGAAATGTCCACTGAAAATCGCTGCAACAAAAAAATTTCCAAACCAGTTCTATGCTCAGGTCAATGGCCAAACTCCCAGAGACTTCAGAGTGAAGCAGGGTTATGTTGTATATATTACAGCAGGACTTAGAGGTCCCAACCAAGAACAGGGCCCCATTGTGCCAAGTGCTGAACATACCCATGGTAAGAGACAGTCCCTACTCTGAAAAGCTTACAGTCTAAACAGACAAGCCAGACAAAGGCTGGGAGGAGAACCAGGATCAAGCCCAAGGCCAGTATTTATCACCCAAAATAATATAATAAATACCTAAAAGGATGGTGGTGGTGGTGGTGGGGATAGTGAAGACGGAGCTCCCTGGGAAAATCAGTACAGCTTTCCTGCATATTCCCTGTGGGACTACTGTGCATGCCCCAATCCCCTCAGCCTCTCGTCTGTTATTCATCTTCTTGTTGTCTAATTATCTCCATCCCCATGGAGACCACTAATACAGATGGCTGATCATCCCCGTCAATTATGAGGTAGATCCATGCAGAGAGAGGCCCTCAGCATTCAGGTTTTTTTTATTTTTGTCTTTAGATTTAAATAAACAATTAAATAAGCCCATGCAAAAAACCTTTTGATGCCCTAACAATTAATATAAACCTAGTGCTTTTCATTAATAAATCTCAAAGCACTTTACAAAGCAGGGCAGTATCATTTAGCCCCATTATATAGATGGGGAAACTGAGGCATAGCATGGTGAAGTGACTTGACTTTAGTTACTGAGCCAAGAATGGTTTCAGAGTAACAGCCGTGTTAGTCTGTATTCGCAAAAAGAAAAGGAGGACTTGTGGCACCTTAGAGACTAACCAATTTATCTGAGCATGAGCTTTCGTGAGCTACAGCTCACTTCATCGGATGCATACTGTGGAAACTGCAGAAGACATTATATACACAAAAAGAAAAGGAGGACTTGTGGCACCTTAGAGACTAACCAATTTATTTGAGCATGAGCTTTCGTGAGCTACAGCTCACTTCATCGGATGCATCTGATGAAGTGAGCTGTAGCTCACGAAAGCTCATGCTCAAATAAATTGGTTAGTCTCTAAGGTGCCACAAGTCCTCCTTTTCTTTGAGCCAAGAATATAATCCAGATTTCCTGAGTTCTTAGCCTGAGCCACCCCACCACAATGGACTTTCAATTACAAATGACGACCAGTAAAAAAACCAATCACACTTAAACGGGGCTAGATTTTCACAGCAGCTCATCTCCCATTTAGACACATCACTAAGGACCAGGTACTGAGGTCCCGAGCTGCTTCCATTTGTTATAATAATGGTATCTTATTTGTGTTATGGTAGAGCCTAGAGAGCCCAGCCCCATTACGCCAGGCACTGCACAAACCCATCACGACGAAATGGTCCTTGCTCCAAAGAGTTTATAATCTAGCGACACATAAATCTGAACAGGTTTAGTTAAAGTGGTGCAAACCCTCACATGGTGAATTTTATTTTGGTTTAGCTTAGACTTTCTCCTAACTGATTTAAACTAATCTGAAATACCAGCGTTCACAGAGCAGTTTGTACCTGTTCAAGTAAGTCACTTTAAATTCACACCTTTAGTTAAACAGTTGCAACTTTGCATAGACAAAGGCTGTTCTTCACTTCAAAAAAGTGTGTGTTTTTACAGTGAGAAAGCTATCTCGCTGTGCAACCTAGTGGAAACAAGACATAGTAGTTGTTACCTTGGTGTAGCTAGATGAGCTTAACTCCAGGTGAGAGGAATAGTATTAAACTTGAGTAGACACTAGAGCTCTGCAACTAATGGATTTTTCAGTTCAGCGGCAATTGGGAAAAACTGGTTTGTGACCAACTGAAAATGAAATTTTGGAAAAAACAAACAGGGTGAACCAAAAAGACAAGAAAATTGTTTTGGGTTGAACAAAATGTTTCTTTTCAACAAAACTGAAATGGTTTGTTTTGAATTGGATCACTTTAAAATGTTTCGGATTTTAAAAAATAATAAAAGTAAATACTATTTTTAAACGAACAAGTCATTTCAAACCAAAAAAAAATTGGGAATTTTTGTTTTGAAAATGTCGGGGGGGGGAACCACATTCCCTCCCCTCCCCCTGAAGTTTATTTTCAGCTGAAACAATTTGGCAAAATTAACATGAATTTAAAAAATATTTCGGTGCCAGTAAATCTTCATTTTTTTCTTACAAAAGAGTCTTGTACAAACATTTTTGCCCAGCTCAGAGGTAAAAATTGCCTTTGCCTTATCTCCACTACAATTCTACATTGAGAGCGCTATCTCACAACTACTTTTTCAGTGAAGACACAGCCAAACCCTAAGTAAAAGACTAGGGACAACAGGAAGATCTAACAAACAGATGCGGGGGGAACACAAGGCAGCAGTGAGATAACTATGATCAGCGTGAAAAGCAGCAGTCACAGCATACCAGCTGCCTAACCACTGTCAAGTTTTTTTGTAGGCAGAGCAGAGGTGATTTGTAAGGGGAGATTTCCAAATAGCTCAGCGGAGCACTTCTGTAAACGTGAACAGTTAGTTTAGTATCTAAACGGAAGCAAACTCTTTGAAAATCGAGCTCATAACGAATTGACTCCGTCAGCCGATAAACCAAAGGAGCAAAACAGCCTCTTCAACCTCACCACCAGGAAAAACCTGACAAACTATTTGAAGTGCACAAAGACACCTGGGTACAGTCTAATGACACAGCTTTTGTTCTGTTTAAAGGTGGCTAATCTTTGAGAGCTGCTGTAAACTTCCTAAAGGTTAGCTAAAGATTGAGGGCTGTGTACACTGAATGGTTCCTGTTAGCATCTCTGCGTGAAATTAATATCACAACAAAGATTACAGGGCTGCTTTCAAATGACAACTAATTATATTTGGAGGCTGGAAATGGATGTGTGCTATTTCCATAGCATGCTGCTGCCTTGATGTTCTCCAAACAGTTAATTCTTAAAGTTCTGAGACTGCTTGAGGTAGCTTTTGTCTTATGCTTGGACCTGAACCTGCAAACCTTTACTCATATGAGTAGTGGAGATCCCCGGGAAAAGTCAAGGGTTATTTGCCTAAATAAGGATTTGCAGAATTGGGCCCCTAGTTTGCACGGCTCCTTGCTTAACATGCTGTTGTTTGTTTAGTTCCTGTGCAACAGAAGTTTCCTTAGCAACTGCCTTATTCTTTTGCAAGTCTTTGTTCGTGGCAGACATTGACGTCTGCTATGTTACAAGGGTGTTAAAAAGGATGGTACCCAATAAAAAAAATTATCAAAGATTGCCCAGTTTCCAAAGCAAACCTCATATCATCCACCTGGAACTTGCTGGCGGGGGCCTCTCTATTGAACAATACCGCATGCAGCCTTTAGCATTACCTAAGGGAGCATTTTCTGCTTCCCTCTCCAGCTTTCAAAGGTCAATAAGAAAACGTCTTGTCCTTGTCCTTTTCTCTATGTGCGTAACACCTCTCCCTGCCAGCCAGTGTAACAGGAACTTATTGTCCAGATATGAGCTCCAATAGTATGCAGAAAGAAAAGACAAATCTTTGTGGTTAAAGCAGTGGGCTGGGACTCAGGAGACGGGGGGCTCAATTCTCAGTTCTGCTACAGACTTCTTGGGTGACCCTGTGAAAGTCATTTAGGCCCAGATGCTCCAAAGGTATTTTGGGGCCCAACTCCCACTGAAATCAATGTAAGTTCCCTCATCTGTAGAATGGAGACAACAATACTTCATTTGTCCTGTCTATTTAAATTGTCAACTCTTCAGGGCAGAGACCATCTCTTAGGCTTTGTGTTCACAAGGTGTGTTGTTACCTTGTGTTAGGTCACAGCTAGTAAGCAACATGAGGTAAAATCCAAGTGAAGACAAGGCAGTTTGTAATAGTAATACACTAGTAGGCTGAGGTGAACGCCAGCCCATAGGGTTACTAACTACTAACTACTTCACTACTAACACGTGTGAAAACTACAGATTGGTTAGTTGGATATTACCATGTATTAGCTAACACAAAGTAACATCACCTCTTTTGTCCTAATGCAGATGTGCCCTTACTGTGTGTTCAGACAACTCCTAGCACCATGGGGTCTTGTTCTTGTGCCTTATCCACTAAACAATCCTTCCTTATATTGGGTTGGAACATCAAAAGACCCAGAATAGGAGGCTTCCAAATAGGACTTAAGCGATGCCCAGGTCTCGTGCTGGTCCCTCCAGAACGTCCCTGGATTCTGCTTCCCACACCACAGCTGGCTGTCCCTTATCAGAAAGTATGCAAACTTTTCATTTCTTTCTTTTACAAATGCTCCATTGAAGAAGTTGTACAGCAGAACTCTGGTGCAGAAAGAGAAGCACCAATAATAAACTCAGTAACAGACGTTTCCCAGGGCTTTACTACCTGTCTCTCTTCACTCTGGTCAACATCTGGGACGCAAGACTGAACCACCTTTCTGTTGTTAATATTTGTATCACTGAATTTACTAACCTTCCTTTGAAGCATGAGGTATTGGCAAGAAGCAGCACAACAGATGGCTCAGTGCCCTGACCCAATGTGGTAAAATGTGTGGGACGTTAATGGGAGCCTGTGCACGTATCTGATGTCTATTCGAGTTCGTTGGAAATTGTTTCACCCCCCCGCCCGTGCGAATTATGAATTTTTGTCAAAACACAAACAGGGGTTTTTTTTTATGGAAAAGGCATAATTTTCCCTTTGCAACTAAAAATTTTGTAGAGGGTTTTCTGATGAAATTTTATTTTAGAGGAAAGCAGATACTTTCCATGAAACTTTCCATTGAGTGGAAATCCCCATTTTCCATCACACAAAACAAAAACAACTTTCGACAGATAATTTTCTACTCGCCTTATTGCCCCTACTTTTCTGGGTTAGCCCATTACAGACATGGGTACAACGGTCAAATCTAGATCCAGATTTGGACCCTGGACTCTATCCTCTCTCTTCCCATTTCCCCCTAAATTCTAGGGTGTTCAGATTCAGGGGTTTGGTTCAAGCTTATCTCTAACAACCATCTGATCCACAGGCCACTTGTACATCATTTCCTATTTTAAGGGATTGATGCGGCTCTGATTGAATTCAATGAGAATTTTGCCATTGGCTTCAGCAGGTTAAGCCGTGATCAACAGCAGATTCGTTGTGTGTTTTGCTGCTCATAACAACGGGTTTGGCCACATAGAGAAAGTGATTGAGAAACAGTCTCTGACGAATCATGAGAGCCCAATTTCTCCCCAGTACCCTTTGTGATTAACGGCTGGAACCCACTCCAAAACCAACACCATCATCTTCGTTTCAAGCTCTTGAATATCAAACAGTATGAAACTAGAGGAGGATAGTGGTTATAACCTCAACTGAGGACAGCTTTGTTGGATGGAACTCACTATTGCATCTGGTTTTACCTTAGGCTGCAATTAGTTTAAAATGGGTGATAACCACTAACACCATAACTACCAATATTCTCTGGTAATTCTTGACTGCTCAGTGTGCTTTTAGCATTTTCAATTACTTTTTAACAACGAATGAAAGAGTCAGAAAGAATCAAAGTGCATTTTACAAGCTCTGGTAAAATTGTATGGGCCAGATCCTCAGCGGGTATCACTCGCTGTGCAGTTTAAGTCAGCGGAGCTCTTCCAAGTTACATTAGCATGGATCTGGCTACATCTCTTCAAAAGAAGCGGGGGGAAAGTATGTTGCAGTTGGAGTCTGCACTTGAAGGACAGATCCCTCCCTGCATAGAAGTGGCTTCATGCCACTTCCACAGTGCATATCTGTCCTAGAGCTGGCTTGACCTCATACCAGAGGAACTGTCCTGCATAGACTAAGCTATGCCACCCAACTCCATCTACCATACATGGCTAGGGAAAAGACTGAGACCCGGACATCCCCATAACCTGGCAATCACCAGATGTAGCAGGGGCTGTTGGCAGCTGGTGCAGCTTAAAGCAGTGGCCTCCAGGCTGTTCTAAATTGGTATAGATTGATCCGGGATTGAGGGACTGAAAGGCAGCCCCATCTGAGCTACTCCTGAACTTCAGCTCAGAATCTGGGCTATAATATTAGATCATTTGTTCTAAATGCTCTGACGAAATAAAATACGATGGAAGCAGTGCATTAAGAGCTCCTGCCAATGCATGATAGTTCCCTAAAACTCAGTTTCCAATGTTTTTAGTGTAGTGTAGAATCAGGCAAATGGTGCAGGATTTAAAGGCTTCTGATTAGCCAGCACCGTGGTTTTCGTACTGACGGAGCAGTACTCACGTCAACAGGAAATAGCATGCGTGGGGTCGAGTAGAGGTAGGCGCTGGACTGGATGTCATTGAGAGCTGTGTTCTAATCCTGGCTCTGCTACTAACCTCCCGCAAATAAAATAACCTTCTCCCTCACAAAGGGGGATCTGATACCCCTGAATGTTGGTGCTCAAGGCAGCTGCCCTGATCACACTCCCCTAAAACCATCCCAACTTGAGATTGCCATTCTTTATGCCTTTGTTTCTCCTCTCACCCCTCGCCTTATCCGTTTAGATTGTAAAACCTTCGGGGTCGGGACGGCCTCCTGCTCTGTGTGTGTGTGCACGTGTGCACAGGTTCTAGCACAATGGGTCTGAAAATCTCAGCTGAGTCCAGTAGGCACCCTTATGATACGAAAAATAATGTTCACAATTTGCTCATTTACCCTGCTATCACCATCCCTCTAACTGAAAGGATGTGTGTAATTTAGTGACATCTAGAATGCAGCAGTCACAGGTGCATTACAAATTTTTGACAAGTAGTAAGTAGATTTGATAGCAGATGAATAGAAGATTGACACTGGTATGTGCCACCCCTATACTATTTTCACTTCCCAGTGGCAGCCTTTCTTTAGGCTGCAGTGGGGCTGGAGCACTAGACTGGGACTCAGGAGATTTAGATTCCATTCCCTGCACTGCCAATGGCTTGCTGGATGACCTGAAGCAAATCACTTCACCTCCCTTCAGTGTCCCCCCTCTGTAAAATGGAGATAATAGCTCAGTAAAGCGCTCGGACCGCTACTGATGAAAAGTGTGATATAAGAGCTAGATATTCTTCATCAAGGGCTAAATTTCTAAATCAGTGTTCAAGGAATACGTGGACAAACAACAAAGTAAGGGATTTGCATGCATGGCTCTCATACCTTGAAAAGGAAAAGCCTCAGAGTCAAAGCAGGATGTGGTTAGTAATGGACATCACACTTGTGTACATCTTGACTAGGCGCTTAATTGAACTTTTAACTGTCATTGAGGAAGCTAAGCTGCCCATGATAACGAATGCTGATTTCTTGTAAATTACGAGTGCCATTTGTGCTTACGCTGGTCAGTCCCTTACCCCTCATCACTTGCAGGATGCTCATAATCTTCCAGCCTGACATTCGCCTCTGGGAAGAGGGCCAGTCGTAGGTCTATAAACCATTTAAATTCACAGAATAAGTGAGAATTAATTGACACATAGGCTTTGTGCCAGCCCACTGCACAGAGTGAATTTCATCTTTTGCCATCACTAATACAGAAGTTGTAGCAAGGGGCAAATCGCTACAGTAACAGTAGGTTCACAAAAGCCTGGAGGACTGATTCTCCACTCTCTTACACCTTGTGTATTTATATCTGTGTATGGAGAGTGAAAAATGGGTGCAGAGCATTGCTATTCTGATAAGGCAGTGTTTTATGCTCATGTTGCACAAGTGTAAGTGACCATGCAAGGCGGGGGAGAATCAGGCCGTTGGTGTGTCAAATTAGGCACCCAGAAATCAAAGCATACAAAATCCAAGGCCATCTGAAGAGGTTGGCATTAGCACACGAAGAGGCTGCAACATATCCCAATTCTGGGGTCCTAAAAATACCAGAGGAGAGCATTTACACGAGCTGTTATATATGTTCTGAAGCTGTAACCATGTATCAGGCAATAACATCCTAGGGAGTTTGTGGAGGCAGGGTGTGGCATCAGGGATGGGGGACTCAAAAGGCTGCTTCGGATAAGCCCCCAGAAGTTTTCATGTTTTTCACCACAGCTTGTTCCAAATTGCTGAACCTTTTGAGCGTCACGATTGGTTTTACTTTAGTGTTATTGTCTCCTCTCCATGAATGAAGGATCCGAATGGTAAAATCTCAGCTGATTTTATCAGAGGACACCCAGATCCTGCAAATGCATGTGTGAATAACTTTATACACTGGGGTATGATCCAAAGCACTTGAAGTCAATGGATAGACTCCCACTGAAATTCAGTGGGCTCTGGATCTGATCCACTAGCAGTCCAATTAAGATATTTTTCCCCCAGTGAAAATTGACATACATCCACATTACAGAAAAAAAGAGAAATGAACAATATTCTTCTCTGTCCGTCTTTCTTGATGGGAGAACTCACACAAATAATTCTTTGTAGGATTGGGGCAGACAGTCAGACAGAATTTCCCCCTTATCCTTTTTTCTATTTCATGCAATGAGAGCAAAAGTAAGAATATTTGTTTCTACTGCAAATTGCGGGGTGAAATTGTGAATCGCATTATTTAGGGAACTATTTAGGGAACTATAGGAAAGAATATTTAAAAAGTGACTAATTTTCAGCGTCTCCATTTTTAGTTACCTAAAACTAAGAGACTTTAAAGGAGCATGATTTTAAGCAAATAAAAATGCATCTCAAATTGATGCTACCACAATGCAAAATAAATAATAATAGTAATAATAAGTGAAGTATTTGAAAAAATGAGGAGCCCAGAATGCAAAGCTTGGGCACAGCATTTTAGTTTTTTCCGCATCTTACTAGACCCATGCCCTTAGCGAACATTTGCTGTGAAACATACACACTGGCAAGAATCCAAGCCTGGTTCTAATCTTCATATGGAATCTTGCCCCTCTTCCACTAAGGAGTATTTTATGGGAAGGTCCATTTGATTGTTTGAGAAGACATTTTAAAGGCCACATAAAAAGGCTATTAGAAAATTCACTATTTAGCTGGAATAATAAACATGACTTTAGGGAAAGGAGGGTAGTCATAAAAAGAAGTATCTAGCTGAAATGATTGACAGCTTGTATGTTGGCGGGGGGGAGGTGCACACGGATGTCCATTATTGTATTTTTTTTTGTTATTGGAGAGAAATTGTTAGCTGGAATAATTTGAGATGGAAATATTTTAGAAGCAGGATTTGTCTAGGCAGGATGTTTATAATGATTCAGGGGCATGTGAAAGCTCATGGGGACTGGTCTATGTATCGATCTATCTATCTGGCCTTTGCTGAATCATCTTCCTGTTCCCCCTCCACGTCTTCCCCTTGTTCATCTTCTCCCTGCTCTCCTTCAGCTCACAACTAAATAGCCTTTTCTCAGGCAGCAGAATTGGGTTGCCCCTCTTCCCACGTGCACTGGGGTTTTGCATTGCCAGTAGAACTGGGCAAAATGAACGGTGTGAAACCTTTATTTGATGTAAAATGCATATTTGACTTGACGGGAACAATTTGTGAATTTGGGGTTGAATTCACAGAATTGTTTCTGAAAAAAAAAAGTTTAGATTTTTGATTTGAAACACCTTTTTGCTCCAAATTTTACTGCAATGTTTAAATGTATATTTAAAAAAAAAAAGGTTTAAAAACCTTAAAACAAAAAACAGGTCACCAGTTTTGAAAACATTTCATTTCAAGGCAACCCAATTTTGTTTTATTTTTTTCTCACTCCAGCCACAGAACCCCCAAATCAGTTGTTTGGTCAGGTCTCAGGGCCAGTAACCAGAGACCCACACGACAGCTCCATGCAGCCTCATCACCTTGTCAGGGCACTCCCTCTTTCCTTCTTTGCTCCTTCCCTCCTTTAACTCCTCCAGGACCCCTCTCCTCAATTACCTTTCTCCATTTGCTCTGACTGTCCCCACGCCCCCCCCCATCCTCTTCTCCAACCACCCCTCCACTCAACCCTGCTCATTCTATCTCCCCTCCTTTGCACTGCCATCCCTCTCACACCCTATCTCATGCTCCCCCTCCTCTCTGCTTTCACCACTGTGCACGACACATGGATGCCTGGTGTCAACATGCATCAAGAGAAAGCAGCATCCAAATATACAAGCCCGACTGGACTTCCCAGCTCTGCCCGCTGGGAAAGTGCATCAGACATGTTGACTCAGCTCTCCCCTCCTCCCCCGGCTTTGCCTTTTCCAGGGAGCCTGGGAGCTTCAGTCAAGGCCAATTGTTTACAGGGTGAAGGAAACTCCAGCAAAGAACCGTGCCAGCAACTTGTTCCAATTAAAGTCTCACAGATTCGCTTTGGTTATTTCAATCCTCAATCCCAAATGGGGCAAGGCGGGGGGGCGGGGGGAGGGGAGGAAGAAGAGAGATTCAGCAATGCCTTGTTTTTATAGCTCTTGCATTCCGTTTTATTGGTCTTCACCCTCCCTCCCCCTGTCTCTCTAAATGCTGGGAGTTGTTTTAAAGACAGACTTGGTGCCATCCTTTGGGTCCTGACGTGGGTGAGGAGCAGGGCTGGGAAAGAGTAGTGTTGGACGGTGTGGGGGGGAGGTGGGGAAGGGTCTCTGATTCAGCTGGCCAGGTCGGTGATTCATAGGTCTCCTGCCTTGTGAAAGGGCAATCCTTAGTGTGTTATCATTATTACTCATGGAATGAGTCTGTCTCATGGAAGCTATGAGAGACACAGAGAGAGAGGGACTTTCTCTCAAAGCTGAAAGGGCAAAGGAAAGACGACATCAGTCATGATGGGGAACCTCACAGTGTGGTCACCTCCAAAAACAGCCCTCCCATCTCTGTCTATCTGGGACCTAATAAGCCCAGGTCAGTACGTGAGGGGGCTTCTGAAGAGAATGGGAGCTGCGTGCACATATTGCCCAGCATGGTTTGGTCTTGGGTTTTCATAGAAACAAACGGCAACATTGAACCCCTGGTGCTGAAGGCTGTTGGGGGAGGAGAAAAGGTTCTTAGGGCCTTTGCTGACCCTCTCAGATTGAAGGGGGGGGCTCCATTACTGAGACATAAAGCAAGGCCTTTTTCTTTTTTCACTCGTACCAGTTCTAATCCACGATCACAGCACTGGCCTCAGTGCAATGACTGCTGACCAGAGCTGGGCAAATACTAGAGTTTCTGATGTGCTGGGTAATTCTGGAAAAAAACAAAACCATATTGTTTCAAGTCAAATTGAACATGGATTTTTCCTAAATTTGTGGTGAACCAAATAACTGAAAAAAAATTAATTAATTTCAGGTCAAAAAACCATTTTTTTCCCAACCTGCAAGGAAATGTTTTGTTCAGACTTGAAGTATTTTGGATGTTTTAAAATAAATTTGAAGGCAACTTCAAAACAAAAAGTCATTGCGACCAGAACGAGCCAAATGTTTTGTTTCCAAAATGTCAGAACAAAGTGTTTGACTTTTGGGGTTTTTTTTTTTTAAATGCAAATCAATTCAGCAAAACTGGCAAGAATTCGCAAAATGTTTTGCTGTGGCTAAATATACACATTTTTCCTCAGGAAAAAAGTTTTGTCCAAAATTTTTACACAGCTCAACTCCTAGCTTACCTCGGTTTAAATGCAAACAAAGTCAGGCCCTAAGCTTTGGGATGTGTTTGCTATAGAGGTCAAAGCCTGAAGGGTCATAATACTAGATTCCCTAGGAACAATTCTTCAGTGCAGTTGAGCTCTGCTCAACTGTGGATGCACAGTGGCAGCTAAGCTGGCTTTCCTTCACTTGTGCTCCAGTCCCTACATTGGGACCATTTGAGGGCTCTCTGGAGACTGCTGGAGGCTGATGTGCAGATTAGGACAGCCTTAGCATTGCCTCAGCTTGTGCCCAGATGTCTATAGCGCTAAGGGGTCATTGCGGTAGCTGGGCATAGATGGAGTTCAGCAGTGCTTCCACCGTGACCCTTTCCCACAGCCATACCCCTTCTTCCCATACCCGGCTCCTGTCCCTGGCTGCACCCCCGACCCACCAGGAGGAACAGTGAAGTTACAATGATGGCAATGAAATGAGACTTGGACCCATACCAGTCTGCTTGTGGTGAACATTAAAAACCCTGTGGGGCACTTTTTATAAAAGCTAGGGGTTTGCCCCAATGGCTTTGGGCCATAAAACTCTTTCCTTCCACAGTCAGAGAGTGTCAGGCCCCTGATACCCTGAGGCAGAAGTTATTTTTTCACTAAAATCCAAGAGGTGCTTGCATCTCAGGCTGACATACCTACGCTAGCATGGCTAAATCTAGCGGTGTAGTTGTAGCGGCATAACCCTGGGTACCCGTTTGTGTTGCTAAAGCCTGCAGCGCTGCATCTACATGGCTATTTTTAGCCATACGTCTACCAGAGCTGCAATCGCACCGCGGACTGCAGCATAAACAGACCCTCAGAGGGGGCTGCATTTCAATGGTGCTGTCTGTCTAATGCTCAGAAAGTGATTTGGAATGAGAACCTCCATATAAATGGAAGAGAATATTGCTGATGTATTAAGGGCATTGGATGACACCAGGTACCCGCGATTCATTTATAAATCAGCCATAAATATGCGCTTTACCTCCCAGGCACTTTGGTCGTTTTATTCTTAAAGAAAAAAAATAATTAATGCTGCCATAAAATTAGTAGAAAGGGAAATTGTAGCCCAATCCAGACCCAAAGTCTTTGTGCAGAGCAAAACACACCCAATTATCTCAGAGGCTGACCCTCCCCTTGGAGCTTTGCAATTCATGGGAAGCAGGAGGAGCACTATAAATCTGAGAGAGTTAGCATGGGATTAAATCAAATTATACGGCTGAAAAAGCCTTGAAGAGAGAGATTCTGAACCATACAATGATTTATTAGCTTGGGGATGAAGGGGGGCGGGGGGAAATGTTCCAATTCTTCCCTTGATACGCAGCCTAACTCCCATTGAAGTTGTATGCATCCATCAGCCCTCGAACATGGTGAAATTGTGTTCAGAGCAGTGTGGGGTTGCACAAACCATCCACAGTCATTTTAGGCATGGGGCTATATTCTGGCTCTTTTAAGCTGAGCCATGCAGAGGGAAGAGATCCGAGCAAGTCAGATGAAAGCAGAAGGGGTGCACTTTGTAGTTCCCTCTATGTCTGATCGTAAGGGAATAGCATTTGCTGCCTCTGACTGCAGCAGATTCAGACTCCCGTTGGTTTTGTCTACATTAGGAAAAGTGGCTGTGCGCTCGGGTCAGGCTTTGAGCTAAACCCAACCTCAACTCAACCATTTTTCCTAACCCAGATGCAGGGAAACTTCTTTAGCTTGAGTTTAGCAGGCTGAGTTTTAGCCGAGGCACCTTCACTACCCTCCCTCGGGGCTGAACCGTCTGTGCTGAATGCCTCAGGAGGTGCCATCCAGAATCTAGCCCTACGCTAACATCCTGATCCTGCAGGGTGCTGAGCACCCACAACCCCTATATATTAAATCAGTGGGAGATGACGATATTCAGGATCTCCCTGCAATGCAGAGCACATTGGAGGATCAAGCTCTAAATCCCCAGACTTGATCTTAACGTTTCTAATTTCTTTCATATGAAATATCAGGGTTTTTTTAAATCCTTTAAACACAGCCTGCCTGTCATTACCTGTCTCACTAAAAATATAATAAATGGGAAATGAACTTGCGAGATGATTCTCATGTTGTTATAAGCTTAGATAATCAAAGCTAAACTAGCTAATAGTGCAGATGAATTTTCTGAGTAGATTTTTCAGATGGAATATGTGGTTTTAATATAGACACATACAATTAAGTAATTCTTGGCCTCATAAAATTTTAAAAATGTGACCTTATTAATTCTGGGTTTTCTTTTCCTAGAATCAGAGAAATGTGGGCCTAGCCTCACTATGCTGAGGCAGAACTGCCTAAACCTAGACAATCCCCGTTTGTCCAACCTGTTCTTAAGAACCTCAAATGACGTGGATTCCACAACCTCCCTTGGAAGCCTATTCCAGTGCTTAACTCTCCTCATAGTTAGAAAGGTTTTCCTAATCTCTATCCTAAATCTGCTTTGCTGCCAATTAAGCAAGCAGTTTACTTCTTGTCCTGCCTTCAGTGGACATGGAGAACAACTGTTCACCATCCTCTTTATAAAAGCCCTCAACACAGTTGAAGACATAAGCGAAAGGTTTGGTTTTGTTTTTTTTTGGGGGGGGGGGGCGGGGAGAAAGGTGGCACTAAGCCACCTCTCTGCAGCTCCTGCCCTAGGCTGACCTTAGAACATCCTAGGGGCTACTCTAAATTATGCTGGATACATCTGTCCCTCAGGGACAGCTTTGCAGACCTAGGATCAGACACAGCACACACACAGCTTGATGCTGCTCACAGCTTGACCCATCCCCATTCCTCTCTGCCCCCCTGCTATGCCCCCACCCCAGCAATCTCTGCTCCTGACATTACACTGGCTCTGTACTGCCTGCTGATTCCCCTTCCTCACGGGGAAGCCTCAGCTCTTACTTAAGGGATGTTTTCTGATTTTTTTGCCCTTCCCTCAGCAAGGCAAAATGGCTAGCCCAGGATCTGGCCCGGAGAATATACATCATGCATACAATGAGTTCAAAGAAGATAGCCTGCAAACACGAAAAGCTAGCAAACTGATCCCCATGCAAACCAATTCACAAATAGGTTATTACTACTAGCTCAGAAAGATGGTTCTTGCAACAGCCAGTTTTATCTAAATGCTAGCATGGTTCTTTGGGACACACTAGAAAAAGTGGTCCAAAAATATTTGTAGGGAAAAAAGAAAAGCATTTAATCTTTTATAAAACCCTAACTGCACCTCAAAATTACATAGTCCTATCTCAACAAGGCCTCACTTTTTTTAAATTTCATCTACTTTCAATTAAAGGAGCTTAAGATATTTTAAGGATGCACGTTACCCTTATCCTAAATGTCTGTAATTGGTTTTCAGAAAAATACTTGCGATTCCTCAGCAGTTCGGCATATAATCACCAGTCTGAAGGAAAACTGAGAGTTTAATTGCTTTGTAAGACAGCAACATACAAAAGAGAGAGAGAGAGAGAAAAGAAAGAAAACCAGAAACCATTTGGAATGAATTAAACTCTGGCATGATGGAAGATATTCCATTAAATTAACCTGGGAACCAAAAGCAGCAACTACTGATGTGCTGTGTTACTGAACCTGAAAATCTAGTTTGCTCATGAACCACTGTAAAATACCACCGTCCCCATCATAAGACGTTCATGTACTTAAGAGAAAGTAAATCGGGTGGTTAAATCCTAGGACTCCACACCAGGAGTTCTGGGCAAGCCTCCTGGCTCTTCCGCTTACTTCAATTCTCGGTACCTCAGTTTCTTCATCTGGTAAACGCAGCTAATAATTAGAGCTGGTGGCTATTTTTGCATTTAAATATGAAGTGTTTTTCCTGTGTCAAAACAGACATTTTCTGGTACAATTGTTTGTTTATTTTGACAACATTTTCCCCTGTGTGGTGATGGACAAAATGGGAAACCAAAAACTGAAATTTATTTTTTATAAACATTTTTGGTCCTGAAAAAATAAACCAACCCCTTTCAAAAAGACAAAAAAAAAAAAGGGGGGGGGGACGGGGTGGGGAATTGGTAAAACTTTTAGAATTTTCTTTGTTATTTAAATCCCAAACTGACTTCTTCACATTTTGGATTTTAAAGAAAACCCTGAAAAATTGGCCCAGGAAATGACAACACTAAATAAATAAATAATAATAAAATTTCTTTTGAGTTTCCCAGGAAAAACAATTGGCATTTTTCAACCAGCTCTACTAATACTGCTTACCAAAACCCAAAAGCACTGCGAGGCTTAACTCCTTAAATGCTTGAGATCCTCCAAGAAAATGTACCAGGAAGGTACAAAATAAATGAATGAACTTGAGTTTAAAAATGCAGCAAGTTTAAAACAAGAGCTGGCGCTCTAAGCAATGAGATTACACAATCATGTGATGCTTTTGTTGAGGGAAGGTGACCAAAAGGTAGGATAAAACAGAGAGAGTCTTGATTCTCTGTTGCCTTGCACTTTGTGCAATCCGTTAGCTCAGTGCAAAGTGAATGTGAAGAGGGTGTAATATGCTTCCAAATCAAGAAGGCAGAATTTTGTACTCCTTTTGCACTGGTGTAAATAACTCAAAGTGCAGGACAGTGGAGAATTTGGCCTGCGAACTTCTGTTCTTCTCCAGTTTTGCAGATGCTGGTGGCTCATTTAGGGCCTGAACCAAAGTCCATCAGTGGAAACACTTTTACTGACTTCAGTGGGCTTTTCAGCATGCAGACTTCTGGGTTTTTATCCTATTCCATCTTTTTGAAGTTGTCTCATCACTCCCCAGAACACATCTCAAACCCTGGATTCTGCAAATCCTTGCATGGTACGTAGTCTGGATTGTAAGAATGTTGTATTCCGGTATCAGTGTGGCCACCAAAAAGCTTAAGCATTAGGTATAGCCCCCAGAACGGAGGACATGTGTACACAACAGCTGCTGGGAATGCACAGCTACAGCCCTTGTCTACACCAGAGGTTAGCTCAGTTTATCTACAGCACTCAGGGTGCAAAATTTTTCAAAGCCTGGAGTGATGTATCCAGGTTGATCTAATTTTTAAGTGTAGACCAGGCCTCAGTAACACTCAAGGCTCTTAGAGCAGTTGCTGCTTTACTTTCAAGAGTACAGGGTAAAAAACAGTCATGGTGTGGGCATGTCCAAAGATGTATGGGCTTAAGCCTGGCCCTCATCATGATAATGAGGTATGGGCTTCATGCCGGCTACAAGGCAACAGTAACATGGCAACCACACAGCAGCATTTTCATTAGTTCAGGATCACATCCCCACATGCTCTTTGTCACACTCATCCCTTCATCCTTTACACTCACACAGGCTACAGTCGACACCTCCCGGTGCCATTATGGATCGCGCAGTTGAGGCATCTTGCACTTGCTAAAAGAGGAGGTATTGGGCCGTTGGCCTATTGTGCAGAGGGGGAAAAAAATCACCTTCAGATATTATAGGGAGAGTCACTGGTTAACTCGCCCTTAACCCAGTGAGTGTACTTGTCCTTCCTGACTTTGCGGTGAATCTCATCTTCTCAAGTTCTGGATATTTACAAAATGGATGAGGTATATTTTAAGCTGGCTATTAGGAGCCACCATGCCAAAAAGCACCCTGGAAGGATATTATTATGGTTAAGGCACTTGACTGGAACTCAGGAGATTTTGGTTCAACATGGCAACAGACTCCCTGCGTGATGCTGGGCAGGTCCCTTCTGTAAATTGAGGCTAATGATAATGCCTCTCCCTCACCTTTGTCTGTCCTGTCTATGTAGACTATGAGCTCGTTGGGGGGGGGCAAGGACTGTTTCTCGCTATGTGTGTTCACAGCACTTAGCACAATATGCCCTGGTCTTGGGTGGGGCCTCTAGGTGCTGCAATAATAGATATAATAATGTGGATAAGTCTGCTGTAAGGTTTTAGAGTAACAGCCGTGTTAGTCTGTATTTGCAAAAAGAAAAGGAGTACTTGTGGCACCTTAGAGACTAACCAATTTATTTGAGCATGAGCTTTTCGTGAGCTTCATGCATCCGATGAAGTGAGCTGTAGCTCACGAAAGCTCATGCTCAAATAAATTGGTTAGTCTCTAAGGTGCCACAAGTACTCCTTTTCTTTCTGCTGTAAGGGACTCGCATTATATCATCCCATCTTGTGTAGAAACCACCTTTTTAATTTTAAAGGTAACAGTAAGGTCCCGGAGCTCTGCTTAAGTCTGCTATATCAACCGAGAAAAGCTCCATTATTAAATAAAGGCTAAGAAACACTAATAAAGGGGCATTTAAAAGTCACACTGTCACAGTTTAGCAGGCTAGAAATTGCTCTTAAGCCTTTTTCCCGTACAGCTGTTGGCAGCGTAATTGATAAACATCCTTCTGACGCTTTCAGTGTCTTCATTTTGAATAGCTTGAGTAAATACCGCTGTGAGCTAAATTAGTGAGGAGTTAATTTCTATGAAGCACAGGAAGTTCTATATCACAGCAGCTTATTACCTTCCTGTACTTTTATGAACTGTTGGACAGCTTTGCCAACGTCCATTTAAAGAAACAAAAGATGCTTCTCTCTCCAAAAATGATGCCGAAAGCCCTCATTGCTTGCCTGAAGAGAATCTAACGGTCAATAGAATAAACAAAGTTTAAAACTTTCTATATGTAACTCACAAGACCTCAGTTTCATAAAGCCCCCATCTCCCTCATCAAGGAAGTATTACTAACCCCAGTCTACAGGTGGGCTAAACAGAGACACTCACAGGATTAAGCCACTTGGCCAAGGTCACACAAATCTTTTAGGTCTAGACTTCCATGGTTTTGCGCTCCCACTGTGAAATTCGCAGTGTGTAGCGGATCAACACAAAGACTGTACATCACTTAAGCACTATTAGGATATCACCGTGGTTCCAGATCGGTGCACAGGAGTGAATTTGACCTCCTGTCTTTTCCTGTAAAATCACCTATTAAACTGCTTCTTTGCCCAGCTATGCTACTGACCTGCCATAAAAACTTGGGCCAGCCATAGCCCCGCTACCCCATACCTCAGTTTCCCCATTTATATAATGTGTATAATTCCTACCTTAAAGCATTTTGATATCTATTGGTAAAAAGCCTTGCATAAGAGCTATGTATTGTTAATGTTAATTTGTTTTGCTCCTTGAGGCCCATGCCCCATTGTACTAAGCAATGAATAAACATATTGTTATTTATTCAGAATGGAGTCTTGGTTCATGACTGGGGCCGATAGGTGCTATCACAGTTCAAATAAGCCATAGTAATAATTAGTCAAAAGACTCTCCAGACTAGGCAATGATAACAGTTTTTTTTTTACACACACACAGAGTCTCCAATGCGCACCACAGAATCTAAAGCCTGTTTCAGTAGAACCAGAGTTATTAATGTCTGGGTGATGGTCTTTAACTGAACAATGTTAAATACCTGGAAATTACTGTAATAATCATTGCAGGCCCAAGAATGGGGGTACGTGGATCACTGTATCTGAAACCCGTTCAGTAACATTCACGGCTCAGTAATAAAGATGTGTGACTGCCCAAGCTGGTTAGATTCAAGGAGTTTCACAGTGACTGTAATTCTTAGCTTCTCCTGATTTGCGTTAATAGAATGATGACCTTGATGGACAACTCACTGTTGAGTATTAGGGCAGGTCGAATGCCTGGTGTCTGAATGTCTTTAGTGGAACAGGCTTCTGGTGATTGAATCTTTGTACCAGGTTGTATAACCAGTAGTTAGAAAGAGTGGTTAGAATCCTGCAGACTTTACTTAGGCAAAACTCCTCTTTAAAGCAGTCATCAGTAATATTGGGGTTTATTTTTCAAACAAACGAATAAGCCCCACATTCTCGCCCCACTCAAATTTTGTTGCTTTCCAGGCCTGCAACCTGATGTGACTGAAAATCCAGTTAAGACCCTAAGCATGAGGGAGACAAGTCATAGAAAAATCTACACACCGTGCTTCCTCTAAGAAGGGTTAGTTTTGAGTTTAAGGCAGTGGATTGGGATTCAGAAGATCCAGGTTGTCTTCCTGGCTCTGCCACATGCTCCGTGGGTGACCTTAGGCAAGCCACTTAATAAAAATATTTATACCCCCACATACAAGCATGCACATGCCTCAGTTCCCCATCTTTACAACAAGGGTGATAGTAAGCAAAAAAGGGGAAACTGTTTGTTTGATGTGTCTATTTAGAATCAAAGACCTTCAGGGCATGGACTGTCTCATACTATGTGTACGTACAGGGCCTGGCACAATGAAGCCCTGGTCTTGATTGTGGCCTCGGGATGCAGCCACACTACAACTAATAAGTCAGTAACATACTTACTGTAACCATATCACACAATTGTTCTATAAAGGGTTAACCTTCAAATCAAGTTTAGTTCCTGTAACCAGAAACACAAACACATGTACGCAAATAAACTTGTTATTTCCAGTGAAATTTGACATCCTCATACATCCTACGGCCATCATGTGCATTTTATTGAAAGACAGATGCTATTTGCTGGGCTTTCCCCCCCCATGAGAAATAGGCATATTGATCTAATCTAAGGGTTATGAAAAAAAAATACTCACATCGGTTCATAAGTTTACAGAAGAGAAAGGAAAGAAAATGTAACCCTGGATTTGAAGAACATTTAAGCTATATGGCAGCTACAGTACATGCAAATGCAAAGAGTAATAGCTATCTGTCCAGTTTAATTAAGTGTGTGGCAGCAGAAGAGAGAAATGGGAGCCATATGAAGGTATGCATGGTTATATATGTGAGTGCATGTATAGTATGTATATATTTATGTTTTGGGGTGTGTGTATGGATGTGCATATGTACACACATCCACATGTAAATACACCCACCCACCCCCATACAAGTATATCCACCATACATTTTACCCCCAGTTCACAGAGAGACAGGGATGTGTGCGAGCTTGTTTGTGGGGTTATAAATATTTTATATAGAGAGAGGGAGCTTGTGAATACACCAGCATATTTATATACACACGAGTGCATATTTTATACATGTATGTGAGAAAGCTCTCTCTCTTTTTAAAACATGAAAGGACAAGTTTTCTCACATGCTCTTCACGCCACATGAGCTGCCAAAAATGACAATCATCCACTCAGCAGTGTGTCCAAGGCGCTATTTGAGATATTTTTCTTAACCACAAAGTAAGTGGATTACTAACCAAAACATCCCAACTCCTGCCAAAGCACATTTAAAAAAAGAACACAAAATGAAAAATTTAATAAGTTTAACCTGTGGATTAATAACACAAAAAGAAGGAGGATGGGATGAACGGAGATGGAGAAGTTATTCTGGAGTTTAGAACACAGGCCTACCTAGATATCAGGAAACCTAAGTTCTAGGTAATGGATCCGCCAGAAACATCTTAAACAGCCCCTTAAACTCGGTGTGCCTCAGTTTTCCTATCTCTAAAATGGGAATATTACTACTTATGTATCTCACAGGGGCATTGTGAGTCTTAATTTGTTTGTAAAGGGCTCGGACATGCTCAGAATTTAAACTAAGCTCTTCAGGGCAGGGACCATTACTACTTTGGTTACCATTACTACTACAGTGGCTTGCACAATGGGGCCTCCATCTTGGTTGGACCCTAGGCACAAGCATAATAAACATGATGAAGAAAAGAAGGAATGTGTTTTGGGACACAAAGAATTAACATTAAATAATAATACTAGCCAGATCCTCAGCTGGTATAAATCCACTTTTTACTGATGTCAATAGATCTATGACAATTTTCATGAGCTGAGGATCTGCCACTCCATCTTTCTTTTTTGTTTGTTTGTTTGTTTTTAAAAAAAAAAAAGAGAGTATTTTGATACTTTTGCTCATAGCAGGTAGTACCTAACCTCAGGCGCAGTTCCACTGATTCTAATGTTACGACGTGCAGCGTAATTGACTATACCAGGGGTTCTCAAACTGGGGGTTGGGACCCTCGGAGGTCGGGAGGCTATTACATGGGGGGTTGCGAGCTGTCAGCCTCCATCCCAAACCTTGCGTTGCCTCCAGCATTTGTATTGGTGTTAAATATATAAAAAAGTATTTTTAAAATTTATTGGGGGGGGTGGGTGTCGCACTCAGAGGCTCACTATGTGAAAGGGGTCAATACAAAAGTTTGAGAATCACTGGACTAAACAATGTGAGTAGGTGAAACAGAATATGACTGTTTGATAGTATACCACATATCTGGAAATGTGTTCAGGTTATTTGGTTCATATCCTATACCTTAATTATAATTATAATTAACCTGGCCATCATGATTTCTCCATGCTAATTCCTTAAATAGTTTGAGTTACTTTAAGCAAAAAACATGGCCATGTGTGTTTTTAAATGAAAAGATACTTGAAACTATATACCCCTTAAATTGGGCTTGGTTGGGGTCTCGCTTAGACCTGTGTTAACCCAAAATAATTCCACTGGAGTTAAAATGGTGTGAGGTCAGAAGCAGGCTTAGACATCTAACATTTCCATATTGTCACATGGACTGATGACCTAAAAGGCCCTTTCCCCATCTCTGACATCTACAATCCTCTGACATTTAAACAAAAAACACACTCATCCCATGGCTTCAGTTGCAGAGAACTGGAATCCTGCCATTCACAATATTGTGCTCATCTTTCCACTGACATGGCAAAAAATGCATGCACCCTGGAAAGACAATAGCATGATAACTCCATGGAGCTAACCAACAGGAAAAATTGACATGCATCCATTCCAAATGGCCAATAACATGAAGATTTTACATCTGTTTAGGTTACAGCTCAGAGCTAGAGCTAGTTGGGAATTTTTCAATGACACTTTTTCCTCATCTGAAAATGGTGGCTCATGAAAACCAAATGTGTTCATGGGAAAGGCTTGGTTTCAGCAACTTTCCCATTTTCGAAAAAGAAAAATGAAACCAGTTTCAAAATTACTGAAATGCTCCCTTTTGACATTTTTGAGATGTAAAGATCAATTTTTTTTGTCAAAATGACTTTGTTTAAAAATGTAAGTTATTTTATGCTAAAAAATGAAACAAAGATCAAAATGGAAACAACGCTTTGAAATGATTGATCTGATCTGAAGATGGGTTTTGGTGGTGTTTTTTGTTTTGTTTTGTTTAAAAAGGTTTTGGGTTCACAAAATTTAAGGTTTCAACTTTTCATTCTAAATTCAGGACTTGAAAAAGTTTTAAATCTCAAAAATTCACAAGGCTGTGTGTGTGTGTGGGTGGAGAATGTTTCCTGCCCACCTCTCATAATCACAACATAATGATCACTCAGTCTGTGGGATGACTGTGCAACCAAGGTTACAGAAAAGGGAATGAGACAGAGAAATTTTACACTAACCCTATTCCAACCATACATACTGGCACAATATTGGTGTAATGGATTAGTGAATCAAGCCCAAATGGTTTTACCATGTTCTCGGCCTGCCTATCTGCTCTTTAGTCTCGTCTTTCCTCTCCTCCCGCTCTCCAAGATCTAATACTCTCATCATTACTTCTGTTTATAAAGTTTAGCTCATCCAATCAAGGAACAGAAACCATACATGACAAAGTGCTAGCAGCCTAGAGCTGACCCAGCACCCTGGCCCTTAGATACTGCTAGCTATTCCCCCTGGAGTGGAGTTAATTGGGGTGTGTGCTCAATGGCTTAATTAGGCAGGAGGCTGCCAAGCTAATGATAGCAATCAACCCATCAGCTGGGGATAAATAAAGGCCATGAAGAAAGTGCAAGTGGGGAGGGGGAAGACAGGATCTCAGGATGGTGAGATCTGACCCTCTCCCTTTATGGAGAATGGGATAAGGGGGGAGTTCACTTCCAATTGCACGTTGCTGCACTAGTGTGTACTGGTGGAGAGGACCCAATAAACACCACACTGGTGCTTATACGCTTGGAAGCATCCAGCCTGTTTGTGGTGGTCCACAGGGGTGGAGATGAGAGCCTATTACACCACACCATGCGACTGAGGTGTTCATTTCTACAGGTAGCATACTGAGTTCCCTGGATCCAAGGAGTATAAATAATCTCTTCATCCAACAATGAAGAGCAATGAACAAAATCATAAAAACATATAGGAACAGTTCCTCAGCTGGTGTACGTAACATAGTTCCATTGACTTCCATAGGGTTATGTAGATTTACTCCAGCTGCGGGTTTGGACCATAATTTGTTTGTGAACAATTCAGGAGTACAAAAAGGAAAAAGAAAAAACAAACCAACAAGCTCCGCCAAACCTGACAAGTAAAATTGTTCTCAAATAGTTTGGTCTGATTTATTCCCGAGACTCTTGCTGACAAAAGGTTTCTAGCCAATATATTTTAATTTCGCTCTTCGTTGCGCCACTGGATAGGACTGTGTTCCAAGGAGTACAGGGTGCATTCTCCATAGCTCATACCATTGGAAAGGCCACAGGGCCAGATTTACAAAGGCACCTAAAGATGCAGATAGTTTCCCAGTGGGATTTTCAAAAGCACCTCAACAGGTTAGGCACCAAACTCCTATTGAAGTCAATGTGGGTTAGGTGACTGTCCGACTTAGGGAGACAAGGTAGGTGAGATATCTTTTGTTGGATCAACTTTTGCAGGAGAGAGACAAGCTTACGAGCTTACACAGAACTCTTCTCCAATGCAAAAATATTACCTCACCCCTCTTGTCTCTCCACTATCCTGGGGCCAACACGGCTAGAACAACCCAGCATATTCTACTTAAGGACTTTTGTAAATTCCACTAAGTGACTAAATACCTTGGTAAATTTGGCCCACAGAGTCTTTCCCCACTAAGTTGACAGCTTTGGGGAGGAGTGACCAAAATGGATTCGTTTCTGATGGCTGCTCAGTGACCTATGTGAAAATCATTGGATCTCAGTGCATTTCCTAGAAGACCCGTGTCTGTCACAAAGAGACACCAAAAAGCAAGTCTGTTGCTATGCTCCACAGGAAGACCAAGAAGCCAACAGTCCCTTCTCCTCTCATCATTTGGTGCCTCCAGTCCGGTGCTGGAACAAGGTGGCAAAGAGGTGCAGACAATGCTTACACTGCTGCTTTTCATGCGATGCCTGCTCTGTAGAAGTCAAATCCTGTAGGCTTGCCTCTGGAACCCCCCTATTAACTTCACCGAAAGTTTTACTGCTGTTATCAGTAACATGCACTTATTGCTTTCAAGTTGGATATTGTTCCAAGCCAAGCTCTTTCAAAGATGGCTAAACTTCCTGGATAAAATGTATCCCTGTGAGGAATGTGGCC
This sequence comes from Lepidochelys olivacea, assembly GCF_965140295.1. NCBI lineage: Eukaryota > Metazoa > Chordata > Testudines > Cheloniidae > Lepidochelys > Lepidochelys olivacea. The sequence continues at coordinate 6,924,792 of NC_140436.1, forward strand.
CCACTTAGTTCTTGCATAATCACCCCAGAGAATGCTTCAGAAAAGCTGAGTGCAAGTCTGATTTGTACCGTCTTTTCATGCATGGAATCTTCCCTTTGCATTGCTCACCAACTAGATGTCGCACCATCCGCATCACAGGGTAAGCAAACTAGCACTAGGTTGGCAAGACATGCATCTTGCACGCCAACCTTGGGGAAATGTCATGAGAATTTGCTAGCCCATGCATCAAACATACATGCTTGTGCTTTACTATGGGGAACAGAGATGATCAAAACAAAAACTTTTGATATTCTGCTCTCCATCAAAAGAAACTCCTTGACCTGGCTGAGTGTTTGAATATGGCTGGTTTGCGCTGTATGCTTCCCCCGGTGAGCTGCTGCTAAGCATTTTAGATTTTTTTTTATTTATGTGAGCGTGACACAGCATTAGAATTGTAACAGATGTCGAAGGAGTTGGTAGGCAGAGCACAATCATCTCACAGAGTACAATGGGATTTGGATCAGGCACATAGCAGTCTTACAAAGTAGTAAGAATACTGTAATGAAGTAGCTAATGGTGTGTTTAAAATGACCCTCTAGTGGATGGAATTAGAACCGCTCAATTGTGTGTCATAGGCCTTAGAGAGCTAGGAGGAGTCTTTGGCTCAAATAGTGAAAGCTTTTGGGATGTTAGAATCACGGTGACCGTGTGGCCATGCTGCAGAACACGGTGACAAGCACAAAGTCCTAAGCGTCTATGAATGTATTTAAAAACCTGGACTTTTTCTGCGTAAGTGCAATCCTTTAAAAAGCAACAGACCCAGTCTGAACACCACATTCTGGAGAACACCCATTGAGGTCAGTAACTCTTCCCCAAAACTACTTTGCCCACAGCTCTCATGCATGGCAATTTGAGTGCCGTCACCGCAGTACTGAGGCGGCCGACGGATTTACTGCCAAACTGAGCTGGTGTTAAATTATATTCTAGCTACATAATAAGGAAACTCTTGGTGCCTGGTTCTTCACTCTTTTACAGAGTATGTTGTCATTTACACCTCCACATGGGAGTGCAAAGTCCTGCCACTCTGATTTGGAAGGGTTTCATATAGGTGTAGATGAGTACCCAAGGCGCAAGGCAATGGTGAACCGCTCTTTTCAGAAGCGTGCGCACACACTCACAAAAGTGCACCACATGTGACAGGAGTGCTCCATGTCTGGGTATGTAAATCATCATTAGTCAATAAGACAAGATGCACTCAACAGGTCACTCAAGAAAACATGGCATAGTTCCTGAGTTCTGCAGGACAAGTGAAACATGTTATGCAGTGCAAACGGTTTCCTCTGGTAGCTCTTTTACACCAGCACAAGACAGAAGGCATGTGTGAATGGCATTTTCAGCTCACAGGGCTGCCACGAAGGGATCCCTTTTATCTTTCTGTGAAACGGACTCTCACAAGTTGTGAGTGACTCCTGCCTGGGGAAAGTATAAATGAGGAAGACTTCCTAATGGGTCCCATGAAGGGTAGGTTTCTAAATCAACACATCCCACGCAGAAAAAGTGTCGTTATTTGCCAACCATGCAGCAGGATGGAAACAGCAGCCTCGTATCACATTGAGACAAGACACGTGGGTTTATGCTACTGTAACCAGCAGAAAAGTTGGAAGCTGATTGCATTTCCACCCATGCAAAATGCAGCAGCTGTAATAAATGCAATGAATTTAGTACAGCACACTAGCTATGATATTGGTATCGGTACGATCAGTGTGAGCCACAGTTTTATTTCCTACGTAATAACATAACAGTGCTTTGTATTTTAAGACAGCCATGAACATGTGTGGTGAGTTACTTTAGAAGCTGGTTGTGGCTCAGATCCAGCACTGAAGAGGATAGCCTTGAATTTCTCTCTCACACACACACACACACACTTACTTTCTCTTTCAGGTAGAATGCTTAGCAGAACCAAACTTTTGCATTTGCAAATTTATTTTAACTAGACCTGCCCTGAACTGAAACTTTACATCCAAATCCCCTCTGCATTACAAAGGGGGTTCAGTTTTGAAGCTCCAGCTCTAGACATGTCCCCCTACTGCTCTGGCTAGAATGCAAAATCACAAAGGGTTTACTTTCCTGTTCCAGTCTGGATGCCATTCAACCTTGGGAGAATATCTGATATCATAGATTTCCAACACTTGGGGCCAAGAACAGCTAATAAGATTTCAGCACTGTCTAATCTGACCCCCATATCCAGTTCCTGGTTAGACTTTTGACTTGGACTCAGAACCTGTCTCCAGATTTGATTCTAGACCCCATTCTTCTTCCCATGTCTAATTTACATATGCCTTTTCGTTAACACAATACCAGCACCTATACAGTCTTTAACCCCACTGCAGCTGCAAACAGCTTCAATAGCGTGCACAAAAATTTTCTAGCGTCGATGAAGCAGCAGTCCTTTCAGCAAACTAAAACAGAAAACCTACTTAAAAATTAAAGATTCATACAACGGTTTGGATGGGTTGATACACATTTCCCCTGTCTCCTTCAGGTTAAAAACGTAGGAAAGTGCTTTTTGGCACATACAATGGAAAAAATAGGGTTCTTTTATAACACTTCTCCCCACAGCATTACTGGTAAACTCCCATTTACCCACTAAGAAAGGAAACCCACTTTACAGCAATGTGAATCACCTTGCCTTAAGGCTTAATGTTCAACGTATGGGTTCTAAAGATACCGGCAATGATATTTTGCATTAATATAGCACCTTTCATCCCAAAACCATGCCCTCCCTCTCCATCCCTATACAATGAGTTATGAATGGGCAGATCCCTGCATCCAGGCAGAAGCCCACTGATACCCCCATGCCTTTGTAGAGCCCCATTGATATAAATGGGGCTCTATTTATGAGCACCGCAGCAGCACACAGACACATCAATGCAGAAATAACATCACTGTAGGGAGGGGAAGGTGGCAACCAATCAGAACATTGCAGGACACTGGGAATGGGGGAAAATGCTGGCCAATGACTTGCTCTGTGACTTTGGGCAACATCCCTAGCAATGCCTCAGTTTCCTTATCTATAAAAGAGGAATGATACTTTTCTCCCTCACAGGGGTGTTGTTTTTCTTTGTTTCTAGCATGAAACCTTTACTTATAATAGACATTTCCTGCTTTCTGAAGGATTAGGGCTCTGAACAGGGAGGAGGGTGGGTTGGAAGGCGCTGCCAGTTGAAAGCAAAATGAGACTGAAGAGCTACAGAGATTTAATTTCCTACAAAATAATTCTCCACAAGCTGTGTAAACTCTCTCTAGCTGAACAAATATAAAGAGGCTTTTTTCTTTAGAGAGAGATGCCTATGATAATAGCGATGAGCGACCAGGGATCAGTTAGGCAACCCAAAAATGATTTACGAGAACATGGAGTTCCAGTGAGGCACCCAGAAGTCTGCATGCTTCTCTGAGCTATCAGACCTAGCAAAGCTGGGCTGGAAATTATAGGAGGACAGGATTTTTTTGGGTAGAATTTTTACTGCCCACAGTTCCAATCCAAGGATAAAAACAGTCAGGGAAGACAAATAGTCTGGCTCGGTTTCTGATCTCACTTGCTCCTGTTGAAATGGAGTTTTCCGGAGCACAGATGGGTCCACTAAGAATCGGAGGGCATGTCTACACTACAGCGACACAGCTGCAGTGCTGCAGCTATCGTGCCATGGCATAGATGCTTTCAACATCAACAGAAGGGGTTTTCCCATTGTGGTCATCAATCCACCCCTCCGAGAGGCAGTAGCTAGGTTGACAGAAGAATCCTTCCATTGATCTAGCCGCAGCACGTCATTGAGCGAAAAAGCAAGGCTGACCTGAGTTTTAGGTGTAGACCAGGCCTGAGCCTGAGCAGTGCTTTCAACAGTGAGAAGGCAGATGCCCTTTGTAGCTGGAGAAGCTTCTTGTCCTTTCCGTTGAACAATAAGAACGTGCATTCTTGCCACTAACACGTGTGGGACTCAGGTAAAGATAATTCCAATTGGGGAGAGTGATGAATAGCAGCAGTGCTCTGCACTAATATGGCACTCCACTTGGGTTAAGTCACCACTGAATCTTTACATCAATAGCTGACACATTCCCATATGTATTAGTATGATTTCATCTAGGAACTCCAGTCATTGATGAGGACACTGCTGTGTGAGGTCCTGTACAAACAGAACAAATTGAGGGTCCCTCAGGCCCAGATCCTCAATCAACAAAAGTTCGGTGCTTCAATACCTTTGAGGATCTGGGCCTTAGCCTTTAATGGGCAGCTGGGCGAGGCCAAAAGTTTTTGCCTGATGTGTGAAAATGATCACACCTTAACAATGAAAAGAGAAGAAGATTAGGCGGAGAGGTAGAAGGCTCTGTCCATGAGCTACATTCCTTGCAAGTTGAGAGATGGTTGCATAGCTTATTGACTGGTCTCAATACCCTTTTTTGCAGAACGCACTAGCAGAGAGTGATATAGGGCTTGTCATATCGCAATAAGGGTTAACCGATGAGCAAAGAATGAATAGGTGGGCTGGGACGTGTCCATCAGAATACGTGGATGTTGTGTGCTGGGAGAGTGCCCGTTTCAAACACACATACAAAAATCATATGCGTTGATCCGGTCTGTCTTGAATGAAGAACATACCCGCTGACCAGAAAAGCAAACCTGTGGCAAGGAAGCTCCCCTTCCACCAGCACCCTAATGTTTAGCTAGGCTGCTCTGCCCCAGGGTAGCTGTGTGCTTGAAAGGCTTCACATCATTCTGAAGATGAACGGAGGTTTCAGAACTTTATTCCTTCAGAGGCTCCTTTTAGCAGAGCTTTTGTACCTAGTGATGACATTTAAAAGTGGAAATTCACCAAAGGCTTGATCCTAAGCCCAGTGAAGTCAGTGGGAAGACTCCAGCTGACTTCAATGGGCTTTGGAGCCAGCCCACCAGAAGTCAAGGGAGTTCCATGAGAATAAAGTACTCTGTCCCCGTTCAAGAAGCTGCAGGATCAGGGTCTGCTCTCTATATTCAAGTTTCCCTTGATTAAACACATCTCAAATTTTCAATTTGAAATGAAGATGATATGATAGGATAACATGATTTTGGTAATTAAATATTCATGGTAAATAGGCCCAATGGCCTGTGATGGGATGTTAGATGGTGTGGGATCCGAGTTACCCAGGAAAGAATTTTCTGTAGTGTCTGGCTGGTGAATCTTGCCCACGTGCTCAGGGTTTAGCTGATCGCCATATTTGGCGTCGGGAAGGAATTTTCCTCCAGGGCAGATTGGAAGAGGCCCTGGAGGTTTTTCACCTCTCTCTGTAGCATGGGGCACGGGTCACTTGCTGGAAGATTCTCTGCTCCTTGAAGTCTTTAAACCATGATTTGAGGACTTCAATAGCTCAGACTTAGGTGAGAGGTTTTTCGCAGGAACGGGTGGGTGAGATTCTGTGGCCTGCGTTGTGCAGGAGGTCGGACTAGATGATCATAATGGTCCCTTCTGACCTTAGTATCTATGAATCTATGAAACAAAATTAATTTTTTTCCGTTTCATTTTGAAATCTTTCCTGGAATTGAAAATGTTCAGTGAAAATTTTTTTTTGATTTGGTTAAAAAGTCATTAAAAAAAAAATTCAGCCAGCTCTAAATGTTTGGTCAGCACCTTGCACAATGAGGTTGCAAACTGGCTGGACTCCAGGCACTGCTACAGAATAGGGATAATAGCTGAATAGACCAGGAGCGAGTCAATGCAACTGATGTTCAAGAACACTAGGGAGACTTTGGGAGAGAAGCCGTAGATGAGGAATAATGAGATGGAAGGTGCTGTTACATTTGGGGAGAGAGTTACCTGAATCTGCGCAAAGAATCTTATTTCGTCCTATCAACTGGCAACGACACAACTCTCCCTTATCTCTTGGTTCTCTGCCCTTCGTCCACAAGGGCCCAGTCCATTTGTCTACAATCAATCAGTTCCTGCACTTAACTATTAAAATCCATTAAACCCTAGATGTGAAAAACACTACCTATGGCCCCAGATTTATGACCGCTAATCCAGTTATTCCACATGAGCCCTTTAGAAGGGATAATTACTCAGAGCATCCATCTTCTTATCCGTGGCAGATAAAATACACCTTTAATGTTTCTTAATTCAATAAGGACAACATTTTGACTGAGCTACAGTGGGTCAGATCCCCCACTGGCGCAAATAGGCATAGCTCCATCAAAGTCTAGGCAGAGATATGGCCCCGCCCCCCTCTCCTGCTCAAATCGTACTTGGCTGTTGCACCAGCACCTCACACTAGTGGCTGTTGTGGGTCACTTTACACACTAAATTGGATCCTTTGTTTAGCATTTAGATACTGCATTGATATAATTCCTTGCAGAGTTCCATGCCAGGGTGCACAGATGGGGTGCTTTTGGAACAGGCTCAGCGTGGAGGACGTTAAAACCATAGATGTAGATGGCAGGATGCTTCTGATGATGATGATAACCAGGACCAGTTGTAACACAGAGGCAGAGCAGACAGATGTCTGAAGCAGGAAAGACTAATTAGCTGTTTGCGTGGGTGACTGTAGTCTGGCAGTGGCAGATTTACTGTATGTCAGTTTGCCTAGGGCACCTGAACCCATAACCCGCATAATGCAATAGAACTCGGATTATCCAGTGTTCTCAGGGGACAAACCCAAAGCCATCATATAATGGGAGTTTTCCGGGTGTTCCCTAAATGCAGATTTCAAAGCATGCTGGCTAGTTCTCCCATGCATAACTAGTTATCAAGGACAGCTGGCTCAGCAGGACTTCAGTACATAAGCGATCGGTCTAAAGATCCAAAACCTCATGTACCCGAAAGAACTGATCCATTGGACGGGACCCATTTTTGAGCTCATTAATAGGGCGCTCAGCAGATCTGGGTTCACTTGTATAGCTGCTTGTATCCAATCACGTCAAAGCAAGATTCATTCATTAAACCATTCAAACAACTCTACTGCATTCACGGGCTTTGTGAAGAGAGTCTGAGGGCTCTCAGCCTGTTGCTAGTGGTGGAGTTTGCATATAAAGCCCCTTACTCCCATTGGCACGAATTGACACCCTGGGTCTTTAGACTCAGGAGGAGGAGACAAAGAGCAAATAACTATGCAGCCAACGGCCCTGATTCACCACTCTATTAATCCAGTTGCAGGTTGGCATAGGTCCTTGGGCATCCACTGGGATTCTGCCTTACTGTGCAATTCACCAGCTGATATCAAGGGCTCATATGTCACCAACACCTGCAATGGAATCCAGGTGCAGAATCCATGGAATGCTGGAATGGAATCCTGGCTGCAGTGGAATCACCATCTTGAAACTGGAGTAATGCAGCGATGACTCAGGCTCCAAACTCCGAGTCCTAGAGCTCAGGCCTTCTGCGTCAGTGATAAGGCACATTAGTGGCCCAGCTTCGCAAACCTTACACTCTTCTGTACATAAACAGAAAACTGGACTTGCCAGGACTGGCCATCCAGCAACCTTACAAGAGCAAGCTCACTTTGATCTCTTCCCTCTAATTTCTTTGAGTCTAGCACATGCCATTTACACTGACTGTAGGATTTTTGCTGCCCTGCTATATGGCTGCATGGTTCAGAGAGACAGTGCCCGGAAGTAGATTCTCTTGGCTGAATGGTCACTCTCTGATTGTAGCTGGCCCAGCAGAGAGTCCTTCTGGTGTAAAACAACTCCTGGATGGTGAAAAGCTGAAGGAGCTGACTCCTGCAACACCTATACCTAGAGAGCCCCTTTCCAACATAGGGGAAAAGCGAGGAGTATATCAGAGGGCGTATCAGAGCTCTGCGCCACTGATTCCACATTGGCATTAAGCAGAGCAGTCCCTAGGCTGCTCCAACTCATACTGGAGCCTCTAAGTGCAGAATGAGGGAGCCCTAACCAGATTCCTCATGACAGGTTTCAGAGTAGCAGCCGTGTTAGTCTGTATTCGCAAAAAGAAAAGGAGGACTTGTGGCACCTTAGAGACTAAAAAAGCTCATGCTCAAATAAATGTGTTAGTCTCTAAGGTGCCACCAGTATTCCTTTTCAGATTCCTCATGTCTCTCCCATTTCCCTGCACTAAGTACAGCTTGGATGTTGGGGTGAACGAGGCCCTTTAACAACTTCTTAGATGATATTCATTTAAAAAACACACAAACCAACATCATCAAGTGTTTTTCATGTTCTCAGCAGCCCTAGCAGCTCTTTTCTTCCTGCCCCCGACCTTAAACATCTCTGAAGTAAACAATCTCATGAAATGATGGCAAATTAAGGGGATGAAGTATTACAAGATGACATGTCTGCCATGCATGATTACAAACAACCAAAGAGAAATGCAAGAGGTTGGTTAACATTTCCCTTTAGAAACCACTGAGTATTTCAAATGTATCTGCCAGTAGAGCATTTGTTTTAAAGTTCTTATTTAGCTAGAAATAATTTCATTTGTAAATCCCATCTTTTCCAGGGGTATTGTTTATTTTATTTGTGACAAATCAAGCCTGGCTCTGTGGATTCTGCTGCAGTGGTTTTATTGCTGACATATTGGCCCCTTGACATCAGCTGGCAAATTGTACTCCGAGGCAGTGTCCCAATGGGGGGAGAAAAAGATGTAGACATTTAAGCTGTCTTATGACTGTGGTTCTCAAGGCACCGGTATGTGGAAGTCTGCAATAGTATCTGTGTGAATATACCATTTGCCGTTTCTCTGCTGCTGTTTAAGAGTAAGACTCACAGCCGATTTAAAAACCCTTTGGGAATACTTAATCCCAGGGAAAAGGGATGGACAAATAAAAAAAATTTATTTCAGATTTTTATAAAATGCCCACAGTAAAAACATCTGGTGTTGTTGGAGACACAGCTAAACAAGAACTGAAATAACCCCAGCCCAATGGATTCTTGCATCCCACAAAAAAAAATTGGGAAATAAAAATTAATCCCTAGACAATAAGTAAAAATGGGGGGTATGTTAATATGACCCAGGGCACACTGACCTCAACTGGAAAAGCCTTACCCTGTGGGCCTGACTGTCATACACACCGAGGGCACCTCTCACCACTCTAGTATTGTAGAAGGGCGTTAGAGTGGAATAAATTACATCTTTACTCACCATTAAGGCCCCCTTACATTGTCAGGGCAGTACAAAAAGACCCTAGTCTAATTAAAATCAGGCCCCGAGTCTTCAGAGCATCCACTGAAGAACTCCAATGTACGTCTCGACAAAGGGAGCTCTATAGTGGTTCCAAGAACCCTTGTTCAGGATAGAACTTGGAGTAGGAAAGCAAGGACAATCTTGATGATGTCACGGCAGGGCTCAGATGAGGGAAAGCATTGTGCATTTTGTTAAGAGTTTCCATGCAGAAAGAGCCATATACTTGCAGTCTTAGACTATTTATTTTAGATTGAGGAAAACAGGGACACGAAAGATCAAATGTAAAGTCTCCATGAGAGAGCGCAGCGTGTGCACGCCTCCTTTTCCTAAAACAGGCTGCAGCAACAGAGCACCAAAAAAAATGGATGCTTGCCCCTGAGCACAAGGGAAACGTAAAGGTGTGGTATGCAGAAAATAAGAAGGCATCATAGGCCGATATGGGTACGTACATCACAGGCATAAATCACTAAGGGCTTCATGCTATTGACAAAAGTTCATCTCATTATTATTTGTGTTACAGTAGCACCTAGAGGCTGTACAAATATTAACAGAGAGAGATAGATAAGCTTTTCAGAGCAGGGACTAAGTATGACACCATGGACAAGGGTTGGATACAAACATAGGAGGGAGCATAAAGAAACGATGAGGCTATACTGACAAGCAATGAAAGACAGTGGTCACAGCTGTCTAACCTGGCATCACAGGAGAGAAGTGACTGTTGTCTTAGTAACAGATTCAAAGGCCAGAAGGAATCACTGAGATCTAGAAATGATCACCGATTATTAATGTCCAGAACAATGCGTCTTAGCAAGCTGAGCTGTGTTGCAAGCACTTTGGAGGACAAGAGGAGAATTCAAAACAATCTTGACAAATTGTAGAATTGGTCTGAAATCAACAAAATGAAATTCAACACACACGTGTAAAGCACTCTACTTAGGAAGGAAAACCAAAATGTACAACAACAAACTGCCTACGTGGTAGAACAGCAGAAAAGAATCTGGGGGCTATAGTGGATCACAAATTGAAGATGGTCAACAACGCAATTCAGTTGCAAAGAAGGCTAATATCATTTTGGGGTGTGTTAACAGGATGCCGTACGTAAGACACAGGAGGGGATTGTCCGGCTCTATTCAGCACAGGTGTGGCCTCAGCTGGAGTATTCTGTCCAATTCTGGGCACCACATTGTCAGAAAGATACAGACAAGTTGGAGAGAGTCCAGAGGAGATCAACAAAAATGATAACAAAGATTTAGACCTAGGCGGAAGGGTTAAAAAAAAAGGACCGAGGAGGAACCTGATAACAGTCTTCAAATACATCAAGGGACGTTATGAAGAGGAATGAGATCAATTGTTCTCTCTATCCACTGAAGGTAGGATGAGAAGTAATAGGCTTAATCTACAGCAAGGGAGATTTAGGTTAGATATTAGGAAAAGCTTTCTAATTATTAGGGTAGTGAAGATCTGGAACAGGCTTCCAAGGGAGGTTGTGGAATCCCCATTGGAGGATTTTAGTAACAGGTTGAACAAACATCCGTCAGGGATAATCTAGGATTACTTGGTCCTGCCTCAGTGCAGGTGGCTGGACTTGACTTCCAGCCCTACATTTCTATGTTTTGTATGAAAAGTATTTACATAAGCCTATTCAACCCAGAGATGGTGCAGAACCACACGCCTGGATCCTAACTGCTCTAGAATTTGGGATGTTAAACAACCTCAGAGTCAGATTTTTAAAGGGTATTTTACAATGGACCATATTCATCAGTGAGCACTTTAAATTGGAACCCTCCAGAAATAAGAAGCCATTTGCACTCAAGATTCTGGTTTTGGCCCTTTTCTAATTTTGGCCCTTTTCTAATTTATATGTTTGGAAAAAAATTAAGGGCAACCTCTTCCCCTCCTTGCACCAACACAGGGGGTCTTCTGCAGCAGGGACAGCTGGGAACATAGTGCAATTCCTTCCAGCAATCCTGGCCAGCAGAATGACTCCTTATGAGCCACTATGAACTGGAGAAAGTTAAAGCAGCCCCGAGGCTGCTCTAATTTGTGCCAACAGCCAAACCCAGAATCAGGGGAAAGGCAAGTGGAATAAAGCCATGTATGCCCTCCCACAAGTGCACCAAGCACTGTTCCGACACATTAGTGCATATGGCCCAAAGACTTGTTCCTAAACCAAAACTAGATCATGCTATGCTTTTTTAGGGTGAAACTAGTGCCTTTGCAGAGGGACAGCAGGAGGCCCAAGCACCTGTGAAGTCCCTCCTAACAGAAGACTTGTGTTGCATTGGTCTCATGCTCTCCTTCTGCACTTGAGTAAATTTCACCCTCAGGGGGTGTCTACATAGGGAGGGTTAATCCAAAGCTTTTCTGGGGCACGACAGGTAACACGGTATGTGCGTGACACCAACAGCATGTGCAAGGAACACTTGTTCTGTTTTCAATTTGCATTGAACTGAGGGAGTAGTGAGCTCTCTGGATGTGTGGGGCGTATCGGTCCCGCTGTCTGGAGTGGCTCAGGACCATGGATACCAACCTCAAGGCAGACGGACAAGAATCAGGGCACAAACTCCAAACCGATTGTGTGTTCTCAACTTAGATTTCACCAACCAAGTAAAACAAACAACTGTAAACTCCTCAGGTACAGCCTTAATAGACAGTCCCCTGGGGTACTCCAATCTTGCCACCCAGGCAAGCCTGCCTCTGTGATAGATGGTCCCTTACACCAAAAGGTCACAACAATATTCAGCTTACTCCCTGTCCCAAAGGGCCAGTCACTTACGCCAGGTCACGCGCACCCGAGACAAAAGACGACACTTGTAGCCAACCCTATAGTGAACTATCTTAAACTAGGAAAAATGAGTCATTCACAAGGTTAGAGTGGATAAACTTATACAAACAAGTTACAGTCTTAGGTATAACATTCAAGCTTTATATGTCTATTTGGGGCCCCTTGCTTATGCTTACAAATCTTGGCTCCTTAAAGTGCAAGCAGCATTGGGGTAACAATTTGTCCTTTAACAGGCATTTTTATTCCCTTCCCCCAGCCTTCAAGCTGTGGTGGGACGAGGGCTTGTGCACGTACCCTCTGCAGGGTGTGGGGGGGAAGCAATCAATAAAGTCTTTTGTCCACAGTGGGTTGTCTGATGTCTAGAGACCTTCTTTTGTTGGGGAAGAGATAATACCTCTTGTGGTAAACTAACATTTCACACGTAGGAATAATCCCCCACAGTCAGGGGAGAAGCAGCAGGCTTAGCAAACATTTGTATAAACTACAGAGAAAACATGACCTTCTAAGATGGGATGCAGATATTACAAGTAGGATTAACACATGCAGCATCCTACAAATGTTCCATAGAGTCTAAACACGTTCTTATCAACTCCAATATCTATTTTAACAATATAAACACACACGTAAACCAGACAGGTTTCCAACTATGCATTTGTCAGCATTCAGCGAGGCCTGGGACCTTAGCAGGAGTTTACTACCAGTATCGCAGCATCTCATGGCCCTTTGCTTCACTGCTGAGCAGCAAGCATCCTGGGATTGTTTTCCCTGTAAGCTGTGGGAACCCAGGTGGATTCAATTTTTTATTTTTATTTTTTAAAATTCGGTTTCTGCTGTCTGGGCCTTATAGTTCCTTTCCGAGTTGGCTGATGCCATTTTCAAACTACCGCCAGCCAGCATGGACTCAATAACGCTCTGCCCTGCTATGATAAGTGCAAATACAGCACTCAGAGCTGGACAAATTCCACATTGGACCTTGCCCCTCACACAGATGGTGCAGGAGAAGGAGAAAATTCTACAGCAGCAGCATGCTCTGCAGTGGTGGCAAGAGGACCCAGTGGGGAAAAGAGAAGGATGCCACTTTGCTGTCGGAACAAGAGGACCAGTTCCTCTATCACCTACACAGCATTCTGGGCCCAGGAAACCAGCATGGATGGGTGGGAGAGAATGGTTCAGCAGACCCGGGATGACCAGCAGTGGTAAGAGTTATCTTTTTAAGATCTGTACAGAATTGATCCCAGAGCTTCAAATACAACACACCACCATACAGGGCCTATAGCAATGACGACTCTTTTCCTATGGGTATCTGAAAGCTAGCCACCCCAGAACATTACTACTCTGTAGCCAACCAATTTGGTGTGTGGAGATCAACTGTGGGGGCCAGTCTCAAGAACATCTGCTCCACCACTGATCAGGTGCTGTCCAACCGGAATGTGAAGCGGGGTAATGGTCAGGAGACTATTGATGATGGCTTTGCATGAATGGGGTACAAGAGTTGTATTTTGGCAATTGATGGAATCCATGTGCCTATAATTTTCCTTCTCCCCACCCCCAGGGAACAGAGTTTATAAACAGACAGTGGGACTTCAGGGTACCACGGAGAAGACTAGTCAACCACTACGTCTGGAAACCTGCCATAAGTACAGGGTTGTCTGGGAGGTCTACAATGAGAGGATCTTGCAGAACTCAGTATTTAAATTAATAGAGAAATGACCGTTTGCCTCCAGGAGCCCTGTAGACATTAAATGGTACAGAGCTTGGTCTGGTTTTTCTGGGAGACTGATTTTTATCCTTGGTGCCCTGGCTTGTGAAGCCATACAAGCAGCTTGGATAGAAGGAACATTTTAACTAGCGCTTGAGTCGTTGCAGACCAAGGGGTGTGGTAGCCATGTTAGTCCCAGGATATCAGAGAGACAAAAAAGTGGATAACAGGATCTCTTTTATTGGACCAACAACCTCTGTCTGGGAGAGTGCCAAGCAGCCACCTTCGCTCTAGTTACAGAATGGTAGTTGAATGTGGATCTGGCCCTCTGAAAGGCAGATGGCTCTGTTTATGAGCTAGGTTGGAAACAGCAGGGAAAAAAAAAAAAAAGCAAGCACACTTTCCAACCATTATGACTGCATGTTGTATTTTGCCAAACTTATGAGAGCAAGGCAGAAGTAGAGGTGCAGAGACTTGCTCAGATGTTGGAGCCGACAGCAGGGCATCCCACAGAGAACACAGATGCCCCTGGGAATGCTGTCAGGGATGCCTGCTGTTTGTATTTTGAGTCAGTTGCCTGATCACATTAGCCCCCACGGGGGGTTGTTGGGATGCAGACAGTGCGAGCACAGTGAGAGTGTGTGGGTGGTTGGAGTTTCATGTCCCCTATGTGCTTCTGTTAAAGCCCTTCTGTTAAAGCCCTATGAATTATTTCAGCTTATTTAACAGATTTTCTGTATTAAAATTCAATGACTCATAATGGATGTCCTGTAAACAGTTTTATTATGAAACAATAAAAAAATAATAAAGTTTTAATGAAACCAATGGAAAAAAAACACTGCCTTTGTATTTGGAAATACATTTAAAACTAACCAATCTTCTGAAGCAACCAGCTACACACGAACTTTTATTACTGCAACAGTGCAGACAAAAAACCTCAATGTACAGTTAGAGTGTGTTAACTACTATCAGGTTGGGAAGGAGGGGGTTGCATAAAGTTGAAGGTGAGTGTACACCTTGCCGGTGACTCTTATCCAGAGGGTTCCGGGGCCGAGTGCCTCGGCCCAAAATTCTCAGGAACGTTGCAGAGCTCTAAAGAGCTGGGCTCCTAGACGCAAGGGTTCACGGTGCCCGGAAGCTGGGTCTGAGAGGTGAATGGGAGCAGCTGGGAAAGCTGCTGTGGGGATGCAGATGTTACAAGTTGCTGCTGGAACCAGTATCCAGCATTGTCCAGAAGCTGAAGAACATGGCTGGGCCCCAAAAACTTACAGGACTGTGGGGACTGCTGTCCCAGCAGGAGCATGTTTCTCATTCTGGCTCAGGATAGCATCCATAAGTTGATTCTGCATCTCTCCCTCCTCCTCCTCCCTGCTCTCCTTCACCACAGGGATGCTGACCTCACCCAGAGCCATCCTCTCTTTGGCCAACGCAACAGTCACCTGCAACAGCTTTATTTCTCTGTCTGGGACCTCATGGACAGCCTTCGCCCCTCAACAAGCCTTGCTCTCTTCTGTGACTCTGCCATAACCTCAGTAAACGTCTCATCCAGAGTCGTCTTTTCCTCTTCCTCCAGTTGGCCAGCCTGTCAGTAGTGCATAAAGGTCCGGTCCTGGACAGCCTGGCTGATCCATTGGCCGTGGCTGCGGAAGTAGGGAAAAAAGTTGCTTAGTTTTCCCCACCTACATGTATCTGCAACCTTTCCTTCCTGAGAGTCAATCACATTCTTGGGGGGAGGGAGGGAGAGAACCTCAGAATTTGTGGTCTAAGTGTATGGAGGGTGCATTTGGATTTCAGTCTCCTCTCTCTGCTTTCATGCTGTCCGGGTGGGATAGGGTGGTTGGAGCCATGTTCCAGGTTTGTTTTTACAGAGGGTTATGGGAGGCAAGTTGGCCAGTAATTTTCTCACCATCCGCTTTAGGCTGTCTTGACTTTTATGTTAGACAGACCGACCAGTAACTAGGAAGCAGAGAACGGCCTTATTCAGAAAGGCCAACAACAGACCAGGAGGGTGCATGGATATTCTTCACCAGGATGGTACCCTCAGCAGCACTGCAGGAATGGAAGGGGCTTACAAGCTATAGCAGCGGGCCCAGGCATGTGGCTATCCCCTATAATGCGTGCAACAAAAACTGAGCTACTTCTCAGCTTTAAGTTCTGCTCTCTCCCTGCTACAGAGAGGGAGGAAGTGCAGAGAAAAATAGATGGGTCCTACGATGGTCAGCTACAATGCACGTTCCAGGGCATTTGAACCTGTGGGGGGAGCACTGTTTGTGGCATAACTAGGTATGTAGTGTGCACTCATATCTCACAAGCTATGAAGACTAAACCAAATTTCTTCTCCTGTGAGCACTGCCTCAATAAACTGAGGAATTTTGCATGAATACTTTTGTTAGTCGAATCTGCTGTGTGTGGTGGTGGGGGTGAGAAAGCAAGGTATAGACTAAGTATGCTATGCTTTTAACTCACATCCACCAACAATAAATTGTAAAGACAGGTACTTACGCGCCAAAGTTCTCTCCAGCTGGGGAACTGACTCCTTGGTCGGGCCTGGGTTTGTGGCTAGGACTTATTCCTGTCCTGCACTGGGTGTGCCACAGGGCCTGTTGTAGCAGGGCAGGACTGAGGCTAGCTTTCCAGCTGGCTGTCATCATGATCCTGAGTCATAAAAAAAGATCCTGGCTCTCAGGGGACAGCTCCCTCTCCGGCTCCTTCCCCCAATGGGTGTAGCCAGTTATCCTCTGTGGAAGAGGCTGAGTGGGCAGCATGCTCCGACCAGTGCCTGAGATGGGTCATACTAGAATTCTGTAGAGACCTGTCCAGTTCATAAAAAACTGAAAACAAATGGACGGATCACATAGCCCCTGCTGAATTGTGTCCTTTTAGCTCTCATTTCTCTTGAGCGGCTTACTCTTTACCCAGCATTGGTTGGCAGCACGGTCGTGACCCCTCACAGACATCTGCTTTGCCATTTCCACGAAAAAAATTTCTGTATTCCCATGGCTAGCCACAGGAGTGTCCTGAACCAATGCTTCTCCCTAGACCGCAAGGAGAACCATGGTTTCAGGGCAGCTCCAAACAGCTGCTCGAGGTGTGTTGTGGGGCTGCTGTTGGATTGTATTGTAAGATTAATGAGGCATTGGGATCCACAAGCAAATGAACAAAATCTGTGCACCTTTTGTGGGAGTGGGTGGGGAAGGTGGTCATCTTGCAAACTTGACACCAGAGCAAGGAAGGCACACACGTGACCGGACAGGTAGTAAACAGTCAACCTGCAAAGCACTGTGGGATAGCAGTTGGAAGCACGCAAAAAAAGGGGTGGCATGCAGCAATTGCACGCCCACGAACAGACCAAACTACTTCAAAGCCATGCAAACCTAGTTTCCTCTGCCAGGAAGCTGCAGAATTCCTGATAAACATGCAGTGATGGGTTGTACCATGTGTACGCAATGGTTTTCAAACTAGATTCAGATCAGACCGAGCTGAGTTAAAGCCCCTTGTAGACAAGCCCTGAATCCGGAAGGGGCTTTTTCTCTTCAGTGTGCACATATATTCTGGAGGGGAACAAGTCCACCCCTTACCTAGAAAGCCCAATACCTTTCCATCAGACTTGCGTTTCCTTTCCATTCATTGCTGCCTGGTTTTGATATTCAGGGCTATTTAGGTTGCATGTACATAGCTCATTAACTGCCTCATGGACCCCATTCAAAAAACAAAATTGTTTTCAGAGCAGAGCATAAAATTAGTGGCACTTTGTAAAACTGGAGGGGGGGAGGGGAGGGGGGAAGACAGGGACGACTTTAACCGGCCCCATGGACATCCTATCTACAAGGAAAAGGTTACTCGTCATGAACCCAAAACCAGCACCGAGAAAATAGGAAATACTTCTGATCCGCAGGCCAGGTGGCTGGAGGTATTAAAAACCATGAGCCTTCGCACAGCAATTCTTGTTAAGCCTTTTAATGTGCAATCACAGTGTGGATCTTTGACTAATGGGAGTAATGAATTATACAGGATACAAAAGCCATTTTCATATAACTATTTTAATAGGGGCTTGACCCTTAACTCCACCAAAACTAAATCTTTGAAGCTCAACTCTTCTGTCACCAGTACAAAAAGAGAAGAAACGCGTCTGGACTCAATGGGCCAAACTGGTGGAAAACTGCTAGTAACAGGAGGAGAATCTAGTGTCTGCTATTGGGTTTACCACCAGGCTGATGAAAGAATCCATGCCATTGTAGAAAGCTCACAACTATAAAATCAAATAGGAAAATATGTACTTTCATTGGCACTCCTCAGCTAATAAAAATCCTTTTGAGGCTAATGCTACAGGGACATTTTTATTTTATCCTCCTGAAAGCAATTTTGCTCCTTATATAGTTTCCACATGCAATAGAGAAATGTGCAATCATAATAGTGTTTATTTGCTGTCACCCTTTTCATTCCCTATAGACTGCTATTTGCAGCAGAGAGAGGGAGGCTTGGCATCCCCGCACATGGAGAATACATGCGGTGCCTGGTGGCTTGAAGTTCCCCTATTTCCTTATTCAGAGGTTCACCTCTCCGTATTTTCCTAGGGCGTGACCAGGGTTGCTTCAGAGACAAGCAACAGTCATGTTGTCTCTGGTCATCAAAGCTCCATTGCAAAAACCAAGCATGGGGCCTAATATGAGAGGGAGGATGGGCTAGCAGTTAAGGCAGTACCTTAGGCCTTGGAGACCTTGGTTCAAGTCCTTGCTCCACTACAGTCTGCCTGCGTGACTTTGGGCAACCCACTGATCCTCTGTGCCAGAGTTCTCCAGCTATAAATGGGGAGAATACGACCACCCTGTCTCCTAGGGGAGTCAGGAGGCTAAACGCATTTGAAGATAGGGGATGTAAAAGTACCTAGCATCTAAATGCCTCCCAAAGCCAGACAAAAAAAGTCAATGGGACTCATCTTCTGCAGGCATAGGCCAGGCCCTTTGATTTGCACAGCTCCAGGTCCTCAAACCGGCCATTGGATCCACTAGCATACATCTGTGGAATCCCATTGGCCAAGATTTTCTGAAGCAATTAGTGATTTTAGGGTTGAAATACCTGAAAGTACTATGTGCTGAGCTCTTACCCACTTAAAAATGAGGGCCCTAAGAGCACCTATTCCACCATCGTTGCAACCATCACCAGCCACACCATAATGATAAACAAAGGTCATGGATTTCAATGGGACTCAGCAGGAGACAGAATTCTGTCCCAGTGGTCTGCTTCCTAAGCCTATTGATCAAACTGTAGCCTAGTCAGTGTCTGTAAGCAAGGTCGGTGACTTGCCTTCAAGAGCAAGTTGAGTGGTTACACATGCCAGCAGACCATGCAGCGAGTTAAAAAAAGGCAAGCCAGATTGCTTTGAGAACAAGTGGAAGCAGTCTACTGGCTCCAACGTCACTCACCATTCCACTAGCGTTAAAAATGATATACTTTAAATCCCATTATTAAATGAGTCCCTGGAAACCCCAACTGAAATTGGCGCTCCATTGCGTTCGTCTCTGAAGATAAACGCGTAGGCCTACATTTGCAAAAAAGTCACTAGTGATTTTGGGTGCCCTCTGAATGTCTACAGAATTAGGGCTCTCAAACTTTTGAATATATATATATCGGGCATAGTAAGACAGATCTGACCCAGAAGGCTTGCCGTCTGAGCAGCTAAAGCACAAGAGAAGTATTATGACTGCCATTTTAGAGATCAGAAACAGACATAGGGCTAATTTGCCAGCTCTTCACTCCCATCACTTGGGCAAGTCACTGCAGGGAGTTCAGTGGGACTCCTCAAGTAATTCACACACTGGCTGTGCATGACTTGCCCTAGATCATACAGGGAGGCTTCAGCAGAATGAAGAATTGAACCCAGATCTCCTGAGGGCCAGTTCAAGGACCTCACTTAACCAGTTCCTCTCTGGAGGCAATTGAAACTGGTGGAATTTGTGTGTGACCACTGTAATGGTGTGTCTGAAACGAAGATCTCTCACAGCAGAAGCAGCTGAAATTCTGGTTATAATTAGCAGAGTGACTTAAAAAGGGACATTGTTAGGGTCCATATTTATTCTCTCTCAAGGATTCCCGATCAGTTTGCTTAGTTTACGAGCCAACTGCAAGTTCAATCTGAAATCTCAGAACAGTGCTCCTTCCACCTCTCATTTTCTGGTGAGAGTCTGATCAAATCTTAGCTAACAGTTTGTTGATGATGCATCAGGTAGAATCTCTCCATTAAATTCTGTTGGCTTTTCAGGGTTAGCAGAACTAAAAAACCTGTTTGGGGCAGAACTAAAAAACCTGTTTGGGGCCATAAGACCCCAATTTTGCCTACAACAAAGCACGTTGGTAGCTTTACTCACATAGCAATTATTCAGCAGATGAGCCGAGACCACTGTCTACCAAGTGGACTATTGCCTCATTGTTTCCATGTGGTCCCGTCAGTCTCCATCTGTACATTAAGGTTGTAAGCTGTCCAGGTCAGGAACCTTTTTTAAATAAGGTGTTTGTACAATGCCTAGCACAACGGAATCCTGGTCCATCACTGAAGCTCCTAGGCAATACTATATAGTGTAAATAATAAATACGACCACCACCACCACCCCCCGAGTCCACAGAACTACTCACCTGAGTAAAGTTTTACTCACATGCTTAAGTGTTTGAGAAATCAATGCTGAATATACGAAGGTATTATCTGAGGAGACAGACATATGTACCTTGGAAGGTGCCATTTTTGTGTAGTCACTTCTCTGACTACGAGCACACTAAGGAGTTCCTTTACCACTACCGAATATCTGCTTACTGTCTGGTGACTCTTACAAAGGTGATGGCTAGGCCATTTTGTTTACCTTTAGGTAACAAGAACAACAACGTTTAACCACTCCTATACAACCAACCAATAAATACTTTTCTATTTACAGTTGATAAATTACAACAGCTAGGCAAGCTGTGGGCAGCTCAGCAAGAGAGAGATCAAACGTTTGCCAGCTCACAAGTCTATGGAGAACTTTATCCAAAGTAATCAAAATACACAACAACCACCACACCCCAAACACCGCCGCGCCCCCCCCACCCCACCTACCTTGTTATTTTGGCAAAGCCCCAGGATTCTTTCAGAGGCACTTGGGGAAAGTTTCATTAGGGCCTCACTGACCCTGGCATAGAGGATTTTCTTCTAACTGAACAGTCTAAATAAATTCTCCCCTTTTGAGGGGTTTTTAATACTATAGCTTTGACTTTAATACCCTCAGAGTTCATCTTGTTATGGTACTAATGGGCCAAACTCTGTCCTGCTGTCTTCTGCACAAACCCACCAGTGTCAATCCAATTTAATGTAACAAAAGGTCTCACCTGTTCCCCAGAACCATACAGATAGCTCGGAAAAAGAGAGAGAGAGAGAGAGAGTTACAAAATACCCTCATTACAATATTAGATCATAAGCATGTATTCAAGTGCTTTCCTGAGCGCTCAGCGCGTCACTGGGTCAAATCCTAATCCTATAACAAGGAACGGATTCTGGCACAATGGTTTAGAAATATTTGCCACCCCAACAAGCCCCAAATCCCCACTGCTACCAACATATCAGCTTAGGAGTCGCTCAGCGACTCAGCATTCATTGCAAACAAGTGCCATTTTCACGGCTGGTTGCAGTTATTTTTAGCATCTCGGAGCTATCTTTAGGCTTCAATTAAACGTCACAGGATAATTTGCTAGGATGTAAGCTTGGCGGTGAGGGCCAATGATTGAAAAAACAAATGTTCAATCATGAATAGATGGAAAGTGTGCTTTTTCCCTGGCGGATGCTTCTTTGACTTTTTCCCTTAAAATTATTTATTTGCTTCTATGATAGAGCAAAGGTTTTGCAAATATAAATTAGTTTTACGACTATATCAGCACCTCTCCTTATCCCACATGGAAAAAGCACTTTTTGAAGGGTATGCAAAAACCATCCCAGTAGCCTTACACTTTTTTTTTTTTTTAAAAACCTTAAACAAACATTTTAAAAGTTCCAGAGCTGAACAAGTTGAAAAATCATATTTACGGCTTCCTTTCCTTCGAGCCAAAATAAATGGGGGAAAAAAAACCACAAAACTTTAAGAGCACCGTTTGACAGAGCAGAAAGTTTCTCTTATCTTCTGACATATTCCAAGAGGTCACGGTGACGGCATCAGGTTTCAGTCACATTTTATAGTAGGGGTCCATTTTAACAGTTTGTAAAGGGTTTACAGATGAATTGGTGTTATAAACATGTGGCAGATATGAGTAATAGACACTTATGAGCACATCAGTTAAAATGTGTTATGGCTATAAGCAACTTGTTAACCTGTATAACAATCAACTAACCATTTATGAATATTTTAACCATTTATGAACTGTCCATAAATGGAATTTTAGGACAATGTATGACCAAGATTTGAATAAAGAATATCCTCCTTAATGCTGGTCACTGCGGAGGGTGGGTGGGGGAAAATGGAAAAGGAGGGAAGAAGAGGGGGAGTAACAGCACTCACATGGGTGTTGTGAGGATAAATACATTAAAGATTGTGGGACTCAAATACTACCAGTTACGGGGTGTGTGATTTATGTACCACAGTAGGTTGACAGTAGAGGTGAGCTGTTCTTGTTCACCACCTTCACTGGGACGACTCCTATGAGTTTCAGTGGGAGTTTGCAAGGGGAGTTTGTATTGTGGTGCGTGTTTGGGGTTTGTTTTTGCTGTGGGTGGTGGTGTTTTGGTGTGGTTTGTGTTGCCCAGATTAACAGGATTTAGGTGGGAAGGCTATGACAGATACAGAGGCAGCAGTGGGAGTGACCCATGCAGTGGAAGACACAATGAGGATGACTGGATGTGGAAGCTGTGGTATGTACATGATTCTGGAGGGGGTGCCTGGTAAGAGTTCTGTCTGCATGAAATGCCGTCTGATAGAGCTGATGGAGGAAAAGATCTGAGGTTTGGAGATGCAAGTGGAAAGTCTGGTCGAGTTTAGAAAGGGGTTCGAGCAGATTATGAAGCAAAGACATGAGGTATCAGAAAGGAAAAGCTCAGACTTGCAGATGGAAGCAGGATTGAGGAATTCTGAGGGAAGAGTGGGTGGAGAAAGTGGTCAGCAGAAGCACGTGACTAAAAGAACCAGACAGAGGAAAAGACGGGCTAGTGAAGGAGAAATAGAGCTGAAGCACAGGTGTGCAGAGTTGGAAAATGAAGGAGGGGCTCAGCAAGTAGTCACTGAAGGTGAAAGGGCAAGGAAGAAGAGTAGAGCAGCTAGTCCTTTTGGAAAAGAGGAAGAGTCAATGGAGATTACACCAAATATGAGCCCCAGGAGGATACAGGATGGGTTGAAGAGGATTACAAGGGAGAATAGGAATGGAAAGAACTTGCAGCCAGAGGGAACAGGGGATAGACTGGAGAATAGCACCGTCACTAGGAAAAGGCAGGTCTATGTGATCGGGGACTCTTTACTGAGAATAGTCAGGCCTGTAACCAGAGCTGATCCAGAGAACAGAAGGGTGCGCTGTCTTCCAGGTGCTAAGATAGGGGATGTAGACTTGAGGTGGAAAGGGATCCTAAAGGGAGCGGGAAAGAATCCCCTAATTATCCTTCATGTGGGAACAAATGATACGGCTAGATTCTCACTGGAACGTATGAAGGGAGACTATGCCAGGCTGGGGAAGACGCGTAAGGAAATCGAGGCTCAAGTGATCTTTAGTGGGATTCCGCCTGTTCCTAGAGAAGGGCAACAAAAAGGTGTGACAAGATGACTATCCACAGATGGCTTAGGCAGTGGTGCTATAAGGAGGGCTTTGGGATGTATGGCCACTGGGAAGCATTCATGGACAGAGGATAGTTCTCTCGGGATGGAGTTCATTTGAGTAGGGAAGGAAATAGACTTCTAGGATGGAGGTTGGCACAATTAAGAGCTTTAAACTAGGAATTCGGGGGAGATGGTTGGGAGATGTCCAGGTAATCTCCATGCCGGATTTTAGCATTGAGAGGGAAGAAAATGAAGTAAGAAAGGATACAGCCGTGGGTAGGAGAATGTATATAAGGAGGAAGGGCAGTGTGGATATCAGCTTAATAGGTTATACTGGCTGTAGAATGACCGTGCCTAATAGGGTACAGAATGTGAGCGAGGCCAAACAGCAAAAATTAAGAGGTTTGTACACCAATGCGAGGAGCCTGGGTAACAAAATGGAGGAACTAGAGCGACTGGTGCAGGAAAAGTGAAACCAGATATTATAGGGATAACAGAAACATGGTGGAATAGTAGTCATGACTGGACTACAGGTATTGAAAGGTATGTGCTGTTTAGGAAAGGCGGTCAGAAATAAGGGTAAAGGTGGTGGAGTAGTATTGTATATCAATGATGAGGTAGAATGTAAAGAAATAAGAGGCGATGGAATGGATAAGAGTCCATCTGGGCAAAAATTACATTGGGGAAGAAAACTACTACTAGATCCTCCCCTGGGATAGTGCTTGGGTTGTGCTATAGACCGCCGGGATCTAATTTGGATATGGATAGAGCCCTCTAATGTTTTTAAATGAAGTAAATACCAATGGAAACTGCGTGATCATGGGAGACTAACTTCCCAGATATAGACTGGAGGACGAGTGCTAGTAATAATAGGGATCAGATTTTCCTAGCTGCGATAGCTGATGGATTCCTTCATCAAGTAGTTGCTGAACCAACTAGAGGGGATGCCATTTTAGCTTTGGTTTTGGTGAGTAGTGAGGACCTCAAAAAAGAAATGGTTGTCAGGGACAATCTTGGTTCAAGTGATCATGAGCTAATTCAGTTCAAACTGAAAGGAAGGATCAACAAAAATAAATCTGTGACTAGGGTTTTTGATTTCAAAAATTAAGGAAGTTAGGGAAGAACTTATGGATCTAAAGGCAGGAGGCGGCCTGGGATTAGTTTAAATCAAAGCTGCAGAAGCTAATAGGAAACCTGCATCCCAAGAAAGGGGAAAAAATTCATAGGCAGGGGTTGTAGACCAAGCATCTCAGGAGAGGTGATTAAGAAAAAGCAGAAAGCCTACAGAGAGTGGAAGATGGGAGGGACCAGCAAGGAAAGTTACCTTACTGAGCTCAGAACTTGTAGGGATAAAGTAAGACAGGCTAAAAGTCAAGTAGAGTTGGACCTTGCAAAGGGAATTAAAAGCAATAGTAAAAAAGGTTCTACAGCCATATAAAGAAGAGGAAGTGGGACCGCTAAGCGCGGAGGATGGATGGAGGTTAAGGATAATCTAGGCATGGCCCAACATCTAACCCAATACTTTGCCTCAGACTTTAATAAAGCTAAAGAGGATCTTAGGGATAATGGTAGCATGACAAATGGGAAGGAGGAGATGGAGGCAGATATTACATATCTGAGGTAGAAGTGAAACTTGAACAGCTTAATGGTACTAAATCGGGGGGCCCAGATAATCTTCATCCAAGAATATTAAAGGAATTGGCACATGAAATTGCAAGCCCATTAGGAAGAATTTTTAATAAATCTGTAAACTCAGGGGTTGTACTGTATGATTGGAGAATTGCTAACATAGTTCCTATGTTTAAGAAAGGAGAAAAAAAAAAAAGTAGTGATCCGGTAACTACAGGCCTGTTAGTTTGACATCTGTAGTATGCAAGGTCTTAGAAAAAATTTTGAAGTAGTTAAGGATATTAAGGTCAATGGTAAACGGGACAAAATACAACATGGTTTTACAAAAGGTAAATTGTACCAAACCAACCTGATCTCCTCCTTTGAGGAAGTAACAGATTTTTTAGACAAAGGAAACGCAGTGGATCTAATTTACCTAGATTTCAGTACCTAGGCGTTTGATACCATGCCACATGGGGAATTATTAGTTAAATTGGAAAAGATGGGGATCAATATGAAAATTGAAAGGTGGATAAGGAATTGGTTAACAGGGAGACTACAACGGGTCCTACTGAAAGATGACCTGTCAGGCTGGAGGGAGGTTACCAGTGGACTTCCTCAGGGAAGGTTTTGGGACCAATCTTATTACTGACCTTGGCACAAAAAAGCAGGAGTGCACTAATAAAGTTTGCGGATGATACAAAGCTGGGAGGTATTGCCAATTTAGAGACCGGGATTTCATACAGAAAGATTTGGATGACCTTGTAAATAGTAACAGGATGAAATTTAATAGTGAGAAGTGTAAGGTTATGCATTAGGAAACAACAACAAAAATTACACTTATAAGCTGGGGACGCATCAATGAGAAGTAACGGAGGAGAAGGACCTTGGAGTATTGGTTGATCAAAGGATCACTACGAGCCGCCAATGTGATATGGCCGTGAAAAAAGCTAATGCGGTCTTGGGATGCGTCAGGCGAGGTATTTCCAGTAGAGATAAGGAGGTTTTAGTATCGTCATACATGGAACTGGTAAGACCTGGAATACTATGTGCAGTTCTGGTCTCCCATGTTTAAGAAGGATGAATTCAAACTGGAACAGGTACAGAGAAGGGCTACTAGGATAATCTGAGAAATGGAAAACCTGTCTTATGAAAGGAGACTCAAGGAGCTAACCAAAAGAAGGTTGAGGGGAGATAGGATTGCTGTCTATAAATATATCAGAGGGATAAATACCGGAGAGGGAGAGGAATTATTTAAGCTCAGTACCAATGTGGACACAAGGACAAATGGATATAAACTGGTCATTGGGAAGTTTAGATTTGAAATTAGACGAAGGTTCCTAACCATCAGAGAAGTGAAGTTTTGGAATAGCCTTCCAAGGGAAGCAGTGGGGGCAAAAGACCTATCTGGCTTTAAGATTAAATTCGATAAGTTTATGAAGGAGATGGTATAACATGATTTTGGCAATTAATTGATCTTTAACTATTCATGGTAAATAAGCCCAATGGCCTGTGATGGGATGTTAGATGGGGTGGGATCTGAGTTACTACAGAAAATTCTTTCCTGGGTATCTGGCTGGTGAGTCTTGCCCACATGCTCAGGGTTTAGCTGATCACCATATTTGGCGTCAGGAAGGCATTTTCCTCCAGGGCAGATTGGAAGAGGTTTTTCGCCTTCCCTCTTTAGCGTGCGTCACTTGCTGGAGGATTCTCTGCTCCTTGAAGTCTTTAAACCATGATTTGAGGACTTCAATAGCTCAGACATTGGTGAGAGGTTTTTCGCAGGAGCGGGTGGGTGAAATTCTGCGGCCTGCGTTGTGCAGGAGGTCAGACTAGATGATCATAATGGTCCCTTCTGACCTGAATATCTATAAATCTATGAATAAGGGTACACAGTCAAAATAAGCCATATGGTGCCAGCAGTATTTAACAGCCATTTATTGCAATGGGGGGCAGGATTGGGCCCTAGATGGTTGAAAAATAAAATCATTTGAACAGCAACGCAACGCTACGCTCATTAAGCCTGCTGGATCTTCTGGATTTAGAAGTTTGGCTGTAACTGGCAAAGATCACTTTCCCCAAGGCTGCAACTTTGGTCAGCCTTCCCCTTCTATTGTATCCAGGCATCAGCGGCCTTCTTTGTCCCCCGGCTTGGTTCTATGCAAGTCTTCCATGACCTATTTTATTTGCTCTAGAACGGGGGACTGGACCAGTGACAGCTGTGATGCGTCGCTTAACTCTTGGGAAGCGGGAAAATAAAAGTTTAAATATATTAACTCTGGTTGCGAAAGCCTTCCTAAGAAAAACAAAATATTCCTATTAAAAGAAAAAAAGAAAAGCTAACGATGACTTGGGGAATCTGGTTCCTAATGATGCAAACCCCAGCAAGGTTTCAAGATGGTTAAGATTTCTAAAGGTGGTAGATGGTCTGTTAGTGTTTAAAGGGCAACGTACATCTCTTTGGAAAATATGGTCTTTAGACTCCCTTATAATGCTCCTCTCTCAATTTGGCCCCATGAATTGTATAGTAAGTTTCTTAAAGTGCTGGCTGGAAGCACCGTACAGAAAGGAGCTGTATTGAAAGGTATAGTTTAGTTGGGTGGATCAGGTCGCCCAGCAAAGCAGGAAATCTGCTGGAAATGAGGGAATTTTTTTTTTTTAAGAAGGTGCTGCCATTGTAGTTTAAAAAAAAATAAAAAAAATTCCAACTTGCCAATGGATTCTCTTAGCAGTGGATTGCCACATTTTACACACAAAGGGGACCAATTCTCATTGACACTAGCTCTGACAGTGCAAGAGAGCCTTACGATGGGTATAACTGCAATGTATGCCCACTTTAAGGCCCCTGTACGCTATCCATTATCTCCAGTATCACGATTCAGCATTTCTGAGGTCAATAGACGAAATCCATGTTGTGTATAGTTTTATTGTATCCTAGGCTTTGTCCACACACACAAGTTCACATTAAACTGGGTTTTAATGCGATTTAAACTAGTGAAAAACACTTTGTGAAGATGCTTACTTTGGTTTAAAAAGTGGCTTAAAACTGCTAATCCCAAATGATATAAACCAGGTGTATATCAGTTCAAAAAAGTGTCCAAACAGCCTTTTGCATCTGTTTAACTAAATCAATTTTAAAATCACACCTTTATTCAAAGTGACAACTTGGATTGCGGATAGAGGGAGAGTTGTGTATAGTGGCTAAAACTCAGGACTGCGAGCTGGGATTACGAATTCGCTTCCTAGCTCTGCCACTGATTCTCTCTGTGGTGTTGACTAAGTTCCATATGTACCTCAGTTTACCCATCTGTAGAAATGGTCTACACAATCTGTACGGTCAGCAATTCTGCATAACTTTAGGAAAGACTGCAGCAACTAAAATACATGACAGGTATTGAGAAGATTAATTAATTACTCTAAAGCACTGTGCGATCCCTGGATAAAATGAGGTATAAATAACTATGGTCACATTTGAGCCCACGTTGGATGAGAGAGAGGACAAGAGCCTCAGCTAGTGTGAATCTTCAATTATATTAGTCGGGCTACATCAATTGACATGAGCTGAGGATCTGGCCCAGAGTTAATCACAATGCTTTCTGCATTACCCTTATTCTTCTCTTGGAATTCCAGTATGTCCCCTGGATCAGAAAATTGCAGTGAAGGTCTTTTAATAAGTGAATTTAGTTAGGAACACTTCATGCTTCAATGAGGTTTCATTTCCAATCAGAACTAAAGAGTCAGCATCGGTCTCAGTCATTTTAGTTTCTCTGCTGAGAAACCTGTTAATCTTATGGAAATTAATATCGTGGCTGTTTGGAGAGGGGAGCACTTTCAGTGGCAGGGGAACATCACTTAATTCTAGCTACCACAGGAGTGAAGTTGTTAGCTCATGCAAATTGACTGCCTAAAATAAACGTCAAAAGTGAATGAATTAAGATCCTGAGATGCAATCACCTTTCTAATATCTGCCATTGCATCAGACTCATTTCATTAACATGAATCTTCTCCCACAAATTATAACCGTTAACTGGGCAACATTAGACTCCGTGAATAAGTCAACCATACAGAAGGTGCTGTGATGTATTTGGTGGACTGGCCTTGCCTTTTCTTCAATGCCTGTTTACACAGAGATCATATCCCAATTTCGGGGAACACAAAGGTATTTCAGCTGTGCTGTCTTCACGGCTATTGTTATAGGACCTAGCTGGATTCAAGCTAGCTAGGGTAGGATAGCCCATGCAGAACTTTGGCTGTTTCGACATACCCAAAACCATCTCACGGTGTGATGAAACTGGCCAGGATCTGTAGGGGCCTCATACAAAGCTTATTGAAACAATGAAAAGAATCCCATTGTATTCAGGAAGCTGTGGATCAGGCCCCAGAAAAGGAAGTTGGCTTCATAATTATAGTTTTCTGTAATCATTTATTGTGCATTTTTATGTTGCTTTTGCTAGATTGCACACTAGAATATTTTTTTTAAAACCTTCTTTTCTCCTCCCCAAGATGCAAAGATCTGGGTGCACGTTGCATCCAAGTGGCATAGTGCCTCTTCTTCCAATCCAAGACCCTGATTCAAACATACAGGTATGTATTTAACTTTATGTATATGCGTAAGGCTGTGTCTTCACTATGAAGAAGAGTCGTGTTCTTCAGCAGAGTTGCCGTCACAAGGATTTTACCATGAGTCAGTTAAGGTAGTTTGTAGTTTTCATACTAGATACAGAGCGTAAGGCCATAAGAGGCCACCAGATCATCCAGTCTGACTTTCTATCAGAGGCCACTATCACCACACATCCCGCCTCACACAAAACACAACCACCCAAATTAGATGAAAGTATTACAGCCCTCAAAAGACTAAACTATCGTGAGCCACAGACACAATATGGGAGATGCAACAGTGCGTTGCTGTTATTTTAAGCCTGCCTTTTATTGAGACCATAGACGTTTCAAAACATCCTCCTCAACTAGAGAGGCAAGCAAATCAGGGTTTTCATACATCCTCATTCCTCCTGAGAAAAAGAAAATGGTTTCACACAAACATTATGGAAGCCACTGGTTGGTAAACTGAAAGAACCTCAGATTATGTAAAAACTACATTACTCTCATACTTCAGCTGTCTGGCTATGCCAATTTCCTGGCAGCAATCATTGCACACACATTTACAGTAAATCTTTGCCTTCCCTAGTCCTAAGCTAAAACTGATGGAAAGGATTTTTAGTTTAGCTTTGGTATTTTGCTAAAAAGGAATGCAAATGTCACAATTAAAAAAACCAAACGTACAGCTCAGTGGAAAATTAAAGGGCAACTTTGACTACAGCCCCAGTGATTAGACATACACAGGTAACGGATCTTTAGCTGCTGTAGCCCTAATGTCAGAGCCTGGAGTTTTTGCGGCTTGCATAATGAACCCTTAATGAAGGGCAATGTTCCAGTGACCCAGAGTGATCAGCAGCGCCAATATTTAACATGAACAGCTCTCGTTTTTCACATTCAGTTAGTAGATCGTAACTCTAGATAAGAGTGTTTTCCCTTTTATGAGCCACTTTTCCCAGCATCCTGCAGATGAGTTTCCAGTTCAGAGAGGTGGCGGAGTTCATGTAACGCCCATTAGCAGCAATGGGAAGTGCATGTGTATTGATGGTGGAGTGGACCCCAAGGTCAGGGCTGGTTGTGGATTCATGCAAATTTTAGTTTTACAAACTTTGGATGCGATTCTCCACTTTCTTGCTCCTTGTAGTGTTAGTGGGCCAGATTCTGCACTTTGGATACTCATTTACACTAGTGTAACGTGAACAGCAGTGTTTAGCACCCACTTTTGCTCCCTTTTCAGCAGTGCACATAGCTACATAAAGGGCAAGGCAACGGAAAATTAAGCCCATATATTACAGTGCAATATGAAGATGCAGAGAATTGCTTCAAATCTGTATCTAATTTATACAGCGAGGTACATCCCTGAAAAAAAAAAATAAAAATCCTCTCCACTGCTTGGTTTTTTACCCGTCAAGTACCAGAGGATTGCTATAGACTTTATACTCTTCTCACTTAGGATAGGTCTACACTGCAATCAGATTTGAATGCAGCACCTGTCGTGACACCCGAGCTCGATTTGATTTAGCTACATCGAACAACGAAGCAGCAGCAGCATAAGCCAGCCACTTGAGTACCTACCCAAGGTCCCAAGTGGATTTGTACAGCCTGCACTGCATCCCATGGCTTCGCTGCTGTGGTTATTAAAGCGAGCTCGGGTACGTGTACACCTGCCTCAGTCACCCTGCCCATTGCTGCATAGACCGAGCCTTACTATAGGTTCACAGCTGTGTCACCCCATTGACTTTAGTGGAGTCCAAAAGTGAGTGGCAGGAGAATCACACCCAGCATACCCAAAACCAGGAGATGTTGACGGTATGCTTAGCGCTAGAATTTGAAAACAGTCTGGGGTTTCCATGAACATCTCCCCCCCTCCGCTCCCCTTCAATTTAAACTGGCTAGTTTGTTGTTGTTGGGTTTTGGTCCTCCCCCACCCCCAAAGGCAATGTAACGCCACATTCCACTAAACTAGAAATCCTGGGCTATGCAAACAGATTCTTGTGAGAGTCATTTTTGCCTGGCCTCCAGGAACTGCGGAGGGAGGAAGTTAGAAGAGCGTCACGTAGTGTAGAACTTACATTTTGTCAGACGTGTATTGAAGTGGAAAACTCAACACAACCTTAATGATGGAGCTGCCACACACACACACCCACCCCATATCTGTAATGGGACTGGAGAACAGAACTGGCAGTTGTCAAAGTTCACCTAGACCTCAGAGGGCCTGACTGCATGTACACGAAGGCCATTGTACACCACTCTGACAGTATAAAGAAGCCTTAAAATGAGTGTAAATACATGCACGCCCACTTTAAGGTCCTTTTACATTGCCAGAGTAATGTAGAATCACCTTGGTGTCTACAAGAATCAGACCCCTAGTTTTCTAATAGGTTCTAGATTTATTGTTCTGCCCAAGTTCTTAGATAACCACCCAGAGACCTCAAAACCAATTTCCAGAGAAAGTGAGTACCATTAGCCCCACCCCATGACAGAGGAGAAAAATTAAGTCACCCCTTTCCTCATTTATTAGTATTATGTATTCATAATCTTCTATGCAAACTGGAACCTGAATCTGCACATGCAGCCATGGTCATTTTTGTTCTTATCCTTAGGGGTATGGGAAGCCATCTCATGGGCAACAGGAATAAGAGGGGAAATTGCCACATACGTGGGCCTAACAGTGCATCTGGCTCCAGATCTTAATTCTCTGGCTGTAGTAATTGGTGCAGCTCCATTGCCATCTCGAACAGAGAATTTGGCCCTGGATCTGAACTTGGTGCTTTTGGCAGCTTGCCCATACACAGGACTTCGGGGTCCATTAGCCATGAACCAT
Source organism: Lepidochelys olivacea (assembly GCF_965140295.1). NCBI lineage: Eukaryota > Metazoa > Chordata > Testudines > Cheloniidae > Lepidochelys > Lepidochelys olivacea. Next base: position 6,957,202 of record NC_140436.1, read on the forward strand.
CCATGTATCCCTGCAACCCCACTTCCCCCAACCCAGGCCAGATGTGCTGCAATGACTGGGCCCACCGAGTCACCTATAAGTGACCCCAATTAAATGATTCTCTGCAAAGAGGGCAGGAAGCATGTTTATAGCTGCTGTCATTTTGGCCTTCTCAGTGGCTGTTGTCCCACATCTCTAAACAAGAAAACAGAAACCACCACCGGGCCAACTCCTCAGCTGGTGCAATTCAGCAAAGCTCCGTTGACCTCTGTTTCACCTATGCAGATTTAAACCATTGGGGGATCTGCCCCCTTGCATTTTGTTTCACAAGCCTATTCTATTTCACATTTTATTGCGAACACCAACCACATCACCGAGAACCGTCCATTAGTTTCTCTGTTCAATGTAACTTGCCTACCTATCAGGCAAAAAAGTTAATGTAATCTGCACCTATACTTTCTTCCTAATGCACATGGCTGCATCTCTTCCTAGTCCAGTTCATAACCTTGAATTCTAATTCATCCTCATTGAGGAACTCACTTTTTGCAATACCTATTTTGTACCCTTTTAGTGCACGCTTCCAATCTGAGCATTATTTTCCAAAGCTCCTAGCACTTAAACATGAACAGTTCATTTAATTTTCCTTTTATTTCTCAGTTTAATCCATTTAATTTTATACTTTGGTTCATCTTATATCAAGGTCTAACATAACAGCTCATTATATTTAATAAGTACTAGAACCAGGAAAGTGCAAAATTTGGGAAAAAAAGAAACCTTTATCCCTCTTCTCATTCCCCCCTTTCAAAATCTGATCCAGAATAAAACCTTTTGAAGGGCTCTGTTAACTTCTAATTCTCCATTTGGGGCGGCGGGGGGGGGGGGGGAGAGGGAGGAGGAGAAGAAGAGAGAGAAGTACTAGGAGTTGGGAAGCTCAGAGTTCTATTCCTGGCCATGCCACTGACTTAGTGGGCGACCTTTGGCAAGTTACTTACCTTCCCTGTGCTTCAGTCTCCCCATGTGTAAAATGGAAATGCTTACTGAGGTCACAAGGGTAACAGGACACTAAAAAATGTATTAATATTGGTGAAGAGTCTCAGATAGCCTCTTCTACCTGCATCATTGGTTACACAAGGCTTCATCTACATTCCCAAGTTTTGATCAGGACTAGAGACCGGTCAAAGTACCGCAAAAAAGAGACTGTTCTTGGTGCACTTCTGCCCTGATCACAGCAGTAAATAAGTCTTGCAGCAATATATAGTCTCATATTGTGAGATTTCTAGCTAGCATCTAAGGGCCAAAACCCTTATGCATGGCAGTGTAGGGTCATGGCATATAGAAAAAAAATCAAAACAAGTTTAGGACAGCACAAACCTAGGATATGAACTGCACTTACCGATTCGCTCTCCCTAAGGTAGGTTGCTAAGCTGCTAATGGTAGTTACCTTCTTGTAGTTGTACTGATTTGCTGAGAAATTACTCCCCCCCCCCCCCGCCCCGTTTTACATACTCTCAGTAACGGTTCAGAAATCTGAAGTTGACATCAGATTTGTTATTAGCACGTAAGATGGTCTTGCCTATCTTTTCCGAAAGGGTAATTTAATGAAGCAAAGTGTAAGCAGGTTTGTGTGTTTTTTTTTTTTTTTTTAAACTAGATCCTTCACTGCCACTGATGGACTTCTTTTAAGATCCAGTTAATAATTGTCCCTGTAGAACTAAGGCGCCAAATGCTCATTCAGCTACAACTAGCCAAGAGCCAAATCCTGATCTATTGAAGTCATTGTTACTTTGGCCATCGACCAGGATTTGACTTCAAGTTTCTTCACCATCTATGCTGCCCACAACAGGGATGTCAAGTAAAAGTAAAAGTACTGTCAGGTGGCCTGTTGTGTGTGTCGGGGCTCTTTCTGGGGGGACTGTTTGCTTTTCACCTCCGCTTCACTGACCCAGGTCCAGCCCATGTCACTATATGAAGAACTCTATTTGGTAACATTTTTTAAAGTTGCCATCCTATTCTCCTGGACCCTTACATTTCCACCAGTCCTGCAGGGGGAAATTCTGTTCCACGCTGGTAGTAGAGACACTGAGCTTGATTCTGAATTCCATCCCCCCCCCCCCCCGCCTTGGGCAGGAAATAGCTCTTTTTTACAGACAGCTTCCCCTATGGGAAGTAAAGAATAGCTGTAAACAATGAACTCCAACTCTTTTCTCCCACAATGTTGTAGGTAGGCAACCAGGGTAGCGCACAGCCCTTATGCCAGTTCTGCACAGACTGCAGAGGCTGTCAGCACAGGGAAGATTTGGGGGTGGTGGTGGTGGTTTAGGTCTGGTTCCACCCTTTTCAAGGCCCCTTTTTGCTGCCAGAGTGGCATACAGATCCTTTGTGCATCTGAGAATCAGGCCCTTCCCCTGCAGGACATATGGGCTTTTAAAGGATCCAGAACTGCACTGCGTAGCTATGCTACTTCCTGCAGCTATTTGCTTTTTCCTTGTAGATTTCTCATCTAAACATTGACCAGGGCCAACACTCTCTGATGTCAGACTATCCAGTCACTGCCTGAGTCTTCCTGATTTCTTCAGCTGAGCGACAACTGAATATGCCTCTTGTAACTTTGCAGTTCCGCAGAATTAGAACACTTCCTTCTCGTAGTAGGTTTTTATTCGTTCCCCAGTGGGATACAAAGTTCTTGTTTTCATATGCAGTTGCATAAGCATTTGCTTTTCTCCCCCACGCTCCCCCCCATAGTAACTGTACTCTGCTGTCAGCTTCAAACAAAAACATCCCTCTATTTGTAGGAGCATATCTCCCTCTCAAAGGTTGTAAATAGTTTCCTGGTACATAAGAATGTAAATCCTAAAAGATGGGGTTCCACTGTACTGTTGAACATTTCCTGGTGTCTGTTGGTTTGTGATGAGAATTGCACTCTGCGTTGCCCCTTGGTCCATGTGAGACGTTGACTAAGGCCCTTCTACAAGTAAATTGTTGTTGAATTTCTGGCAGTACTCATCTGTCCTTGGAGTGCAGACCATGAAGTACAAGAGTTTGCAACAAAAAGGAAACTGCTTGCAGTCAAAAGAAACTATTTACACTGAGCTAAAAAGAAGAGACCACACAAAAACCTGTACACCTGCTTTTGCCCTCGGACAGTGGAATAAAAATACTGAACCGGCCTTCACCTGGCCTTGGAGATAGTAAGGGTCAGTAGACTGGTTAGTTTCCAAGCGCTTCTGGGCAGCGCTGTCTTGTTTGTACAAGTTTAGCACAATAGGGACTTGACCTCTAGGCACTACTACAATATTGCTATTGCTAATAAGATAATAAGGGACAGAGCCTCAGCTGGTGTAGACTGGCATAGCTCCATTTTATTCAATATTGAAGAGTTTTGCTCAATGGGTTGCCAGTTCAAACTGAGCCAAGGTTCTGGAGCTAGAACCAGACAGATTCCTCCTCGAGGCAGCTCCAGTGAAGTCAACCGAGTTAAAACAAGGAGGAGGAGTTAGGCCCAAAGGTTTAGTCATCTGTTGGGCCAGATTTCCAAACTAACAGAGCTCAGCACATTGGGTATCAGGCTTCTTTTGAAAACGTTATGCTCATGACATACACAGAGGGTTAGAAACAAAGCAAACACGCTTCCTAGAAGACTGGAACATAACACTACTTGATTTCCAAGAATCCAGAACTCTAACACAATGACCAGAGAACGTGAGTGCGTGCACACAGGCCTGCCAAGGCAGAGGCGCGTATCTTCACCCACCTTCAGTGGCGGATTGAGAGTTAGTGGGGCCTTGTGCACAGCTTCATTTTGCCCAACCCCTCGGGACCCAGCCAAGAAGAAAAACCAATCTCCCCCCTGCCCCCCCTTCATCCTCCTCGTCCATTATAAGTAATGGGAAGTAAATGAAAATAAAGTGAGGTACCTTGATTGGTGTAGGGGGTTGGGGTGCAGGACAGGGGCAGCATGGCTCTCAAATCGACCGGCACACCCCCCGCCCCGGTAGTGGCTCCTAGGCAGGTGGAGGGAGGGGAATCTCCACACACCGCTGCCTGCAAGTGCCACTCCCGCAGCTCCCATTGGCTGCAGTTCCTGGCCAATGGGAACTGTGGAGTCAGCGCTCAGGGTGGGGACAGCGTGCAGAGACAGCCCCCCGCTCCCCCCCCCCCCCAAGGCCATAGGGACATGCCCGTTGCTTCCAGGAGTGAAGTGGCACGGAGAGAGGCAGAGCGGGTAGGGAGCCGCCTTAGCCCTGCTGCTGGCGCGTGTCTGTGAACCCCTTGGGGAGAAGGGGGCAGCGGGTCTCCACGCACTGCCTGGGGCAGGGGCAGCACACAGAGCTGCCTCCCCAGCCCAGGGCACGGAGAGACATGCCAGCAGCCGGCCGCTTCTGGGAGCGGCGTGGGGCCAGTGCATGCCGGCAGCGTGCCTGCCTGAGCCCTGCTGTGCTGCTGGCTGGGACTCGGGGGGCAAGTTGTCAGATATTTGTCCTGCATTTTGGTGGCCCCCCCTCCCATCGTTGGGGGCCCCCCCATGACGCCACCACAGTTTGTTTCATGGTAAATCCACTCCTGCTCACCTTGCTCCAGATGGACTCTTTTGCAGACTGACTGCCGAAGACCCAAATCGCATCCTTCCCTACAGAGCCCTCAGCCTGCAAGCAGGACCAAGGGCCTTAAGGAGACCACTATGAATTTTAAGAGTTTTCAATGCACCACAGAAAATCTGCCCACAGGTATCACAATGGGAGCTAGGCACTGTGAAACATCTGGTCCTTGTTTAGGTGCCGAAACAGGAGCGGAGCACTTCTGAAAGAATCTGGCCTGACTCGCCCCACTGAATTTCTTCAGTTGTCAGAGTAGCAGCTGGGTTAGTCTCTAAGGTGCCACAAGTACTCCTTTTCTTTTTGCGCATACAGAGTAACAAATTTGAGCATAAGCTTTCATGAGCTACAGCTGCATGCATCCGATGAAGTGAGCTGTAGCTCACGAAAGCTTATGCTCAAATAAATTGGTTAGTCTCTAAGGTGCCACAAGTACTCCTTTTCTTTCTTCAGTCGTGTGTCAGTTTACCACCACTGAAAACCAATGGAATTGCACCCGTGTTATACTGGGGAACAATTCAGTGGGGGAAGCCAGTCCCGTTTCTAGGAATGCACCACAATAATATGGTTTTACTCAGCCAGCCCTGACCATGCCAGTCACTAATGTTCTGGTGCTTGTGAAAAGCTAGCAGCCCTGGAGACTGAACTCCTTCAGTTATCCACAGCACAGGTGCCCCACGGACAGCAGAAGCTTCTCCCACCCCAGCAACATGTATCAGCCACTGGCTGGTCAGGTGGCTACCTCTTTGGGTGAGACCGGTCTTTGATTCATTCCATTCTTGGCCTCTCTACTGAGGCTCCCAACATCCACCCATTGCAGCAGTGGGTTTCAGGGTTGACATCTGTGCCACTAAGAGTTGGGACTGAGAATTGGAACCAAGAGTCCTTTTCCATAGGCCATCAGAGTACAATAGATGGCAATATTTTTGGGTTCCTATTCCTAGGAATGAATTTGAAGTGGAGAACTAGAGAGAAGTGATGTCCGATTGTGGATACCATTCCCCTGGCAATAGGTCTATAGAACACAAGGATCAGACATTTCAGTTAAATACCCTTGGAGAAAGTCACACTGTGCAGATGCCAACAGGGGGTGATGGTGGGTACACATGTCCTTGTACAGGCATGACAGGTCTGCCATCTGGGCCCAAGCCCCAGAGGAGGAGCTCGAGGCATCGGACTCTATAGCAGCTTGTGTTTTTAGCTCTAGGGGTCCCCGGTTCAATACCTGGCATGTCAGCCAAGAGAGGCCATCACACCAGTAGAAAGCCTGACCACCATTAAAGGCCTTCTCAAGTCCTCAAAAAACCATTGATTGTGAGAAGCATAAATCCTTAGTGAACCTTCTACCCTTATTCACCAGGACTTTACCTGGCATTCATCTCTTGTAGTGAAGAAAATCTTACAGGTGGGTGGGTGAAAGATTCATCTGGCTTTGCTCTTTGGATACAATGTGTTAGCTAGATTACAGAAGAGACTCTAGCTGTCCATATTTTTAAATCCCAATGACCTCTAACTAGGAGAAATAATAAGAGGAAAAACGTGAACCCAGACAAATTCATAGCTACAGGGCAGGGGAAAGGAATGTGTTCCTTCAACATATGAGAAAAACATTGTAACATTCTGCATGCAATGTCTATTTCCCTTTCAGTCCTGTAGCTGTTATGAATTATATACACAGTAGGTTAGTGCTTCTTTTTGATGGGGGTACTTTGGCTGTTCTAATTTTTATTGTTGGTGCAATACATGGTTTCCTCTTCGCAGAATCTTTCTTTAATGCCATGGTCCTCTCCTACTGAGACATCTCTGAGCAGCATTAACGAGAGGAAGCTATTATTTTTCCACCCAAGGAGCATAGAGTATTTTACAAGATAGGGAAGTATAATTATTCCATCTTAAAGACATGGATGCAAGAGTGAGGTAATGGATCATACAGTGAGTAAGTTGAGGGATTAAAAAACTCAAAGTATACTGACTTTCAGTTTCCCCAATTCTAACCACTAGACCACATTGTCTTAGACGTGTAATGGACCCATCTAATGGAATATATAATTCCTTATACAACAATGGGCCACACTGACCTGGCAGGCAGCGTGGTCTAATGTTACTACCACCACTTCAGGAAGATGCAATTTTAAAAAAATTCTGGTTATGGCCCATTTTTCATCTAAAGATGTAATTGTACCAAAATGAAGGCAAATGGAAAGGCTATCAAAACTCTAGCGTGTTCCCCAAAACAAAAATGTTTCCTTTGTTCAGCTGTCAGCAAACAGCCCAACAACAATAAACCAAAGAATCTAACAAATACCAAGCTCCTTTTAATATGGAAAAAGTTACCCCCAGTGTCTCAAATAAAGTCTGAGATGAAGAAACCCCATGCATCTTGAAATTTATGACTATAATAAAAGTGTTGTTTACTTTTACTCAGTTGCAAAGTTCCCTTTGCTTGATGTTTGGTTCATTTTGCAGCAGGCGAGAGACCAAAGCTCACGTCTTGTTTGGAGAAAGATCTGGAAGAAGCTCGCTGATTTGAGTCAGCATTGGGGGGGGGGGGGGGGGCGGAACTCTTCCACACCAAGAATCAGAGCTAAAATTAATGAAAAAGTGGAGACCACCACAAACACAGAGGACACATCCCAGTAGTTAGGGCCTCAGCCTTACACTTAGAAGACATGGGTTCAGTCCCTTGCTCTGCTACTGACTTCCTACGTGGCCTTGGGCAAATCATTCAGTCTCTATATGTGTAAGTGTAAAATGGGGAGAAAAAGCATTTCCTTGTATTACCGCAGGTGCTGTGAGGCTAAATACATGAAAGGTGTGAGGTGTTCAGATGTTATGGTAATGGAGCCAGATGAGTACCATCGATATACAAAGGATCAAATCCTTGCCAGGTATAAATTAGCATATTGCCATTGACTTCAATGGAACTATGTTAATTTATAGCAGCTGAGGACTGGACCAAAGACTGAAGCATCTCTTAAGAAACCCTGCACATCCAAACATGCTTAAGTAATGGTGCCATTCATGATCTTGTGTGTCAAGTCAGGGTGAAATTCAATCCTCTGCAGAGGCCCAGCCCAAGCAATGCTCCAGTCCTAGCCTGAGGGCCTAACTGTGACTTAGGTGGTGGATAAGCCTGTGCTGACCCTATGCAAGGAGATGCATTTCACTCAGGTGGTACTCCAGACTGATTTCTCCATAAGGGCAGCTTTGTGTTTGGTTTGCCTCCACGTTTCCCGGAGCAAATCGCAATGAACGAAGATGAAGGTTGTTTAAGCACAGGCATCTTTCCAAATCTTTTGCATTTAGGGATGAATCTAGCTCCCCCCTCTAATTGCATGTGGCCACTTGGGAGCAGTATCCCTGCCATCCCACAGCGCAAGAAGGAGCAGGATTTGAGCCCATGCTAGGGGCAGACACCCCCAGTGTGAAGGCAAGCCAGGAGGTGGCTTCTGCGCTACATTGAAGGAGAAAGGAGGAGAGTGCATATGCAAAGCAGCCACGTGCATGGATCTTTCAGTCCTCCCCACCCGATGGATAGAGCCTACAAAAGGTTTCAGCAGCCAGCAGCAGCAGCTCCACTCTCACTCAAAGGGAAAGACTCCTTCCCTTTCTATGGGGATCCCTGCAGCCCAGCTACTGAGGCCAGGCACTGGAGTATGGCTTTGGGCCGTACACAATGTTTATTTTGTTGGATCTTTTCTACTGTAGAAAGGGGAGTTCGGCTTCCCCTGGAAAGGTCACACATCATCCCTGGAGCTTCCCTTTGACTCCACACACCCCTTAAGGAACCAGCAGCTGTGTAAGAATATCTCAGAGCAATGGCTCTGGCTCCCTCCTGTGGAGACCAAAGTTGCTAATCCCCCGACCACCTCCGATTTATACAAGATTACCACCCTTGCCTTCAGGTTTCTTAATTCTTGAGTGAGGGATGCAGTGCTTTGAAGAAACTAATGCTCAGTTACCAAAGCTACCTTAGGGTTTACTTGACTAACCAACTTAAAATCAAAGCCTAATAAACTAGGAATAAAAATCTTAGTCTACTTCCCTTGAAAGTTAGGCCAATTACAGCCTACTAATAGTAGTAAATCATAGTAGATAGCTAGAATAGATAGAAGAGGAATAGGGAGCAGAGAGAGAAGGAAAAAGAATACTCTAGTGAGGTGGGTCACTTCTTTTGTAGAGCACAAGTGCTGGAAATCCTTCCTCCTATGCCCAAATTTCATTCCTGATCCACAAAGTATTAGGTTTCAGAGTAACAGCTGTGTTAGTCTGTATTCGCAAAAAGAAAAGGAGGACTTGTGGCACCTTAGAGGCTAACCAATTTATTTGAGCATAAGCTTTCGTGAGCTACAGTATGCATACTTTCCACAATATACATCCGATGAAGTGAGCTGTAGCTCACGAAAGCTTATGCTCAAATAAATTGGTTAGTCTAAGGTGCCACAAGTACTCCTTTTCTTTTTACAAAGAATTAGGGTATGCTTACTCTATAGGCTAGTATGTATGTGCGTATTGACGACATGTACCTATGCACACATGTTTCCTTGTGGTATACCTGTTAAGTCTGTGGGTCCAAATTGAAAAACCCCCATACCATTCTTCTATCGTCCACTGGTCTAGATAAAAAGGTCCTAGATGTGCATGGGTACTTACCTATTTAGGTAACAAGATGTAGGTCAACTTTGCTTTTGGGTAGAAGGTCTTAATATAGATGTGCTAACTTTGCTTTACCTTAACATACAGGATACGGCCTGTAGGTCCCTTTGCATTACAGCCAAACTTACTTTTATATAAATCTATAAACCTATTACAATAAACCAAAATACTTAAAGCTATAAGATATATTTGCAAGCAAGCAAGCTAATCCTATAGGCTACAGAGCGCATTCTTCGCATGCACCTCACTGTAGTGATCACTGGATGGCAGCAAAACACTAAGCTGGGTTAGATCCTCAGGGGTGTAAATTGGTGCAGCTGCATTGATATCATGGAGAGCAGAACTGCTGTTTGACATAACTGGAGCAGTGTAGATTTACACCAGCTTAGGATCCATGACCATCACCATGTCATTTGGGGACATATTCCCCCAATAATATTTGTAATTCATAACAAAAATCCAAAGAAGCGTAAGAAGGGCCTAGCTCTTCCCTGCCTTGGGTGATGTAAAAAGACACCATTTTTCTTTAATCAGTGGTTTGCTCTCACCATGCACCCTTGGGACCACATAAGATGCAGGGCAATAAAATGCAGATAGTCTTTTATACCCACTTTGCACAGGTGTCAGGGACTAGGCTGGGTGCATGTACATACAGAAGCTGGCAGAAGAAGTTTGTAGGGGAAGGTTGCTAAAGGTCACCTGGGTAGTCTGGGGCATAGCCAGGAATAAAAGCTGCAAGTCTTTATTCCCTGTGACCTACTGCTTCCTTGTGAAACAAGCACCTCAAGATGAGCAGTTCTGTACACGAATATGCAGTGTAAAGTATTTGCTAGTAACCAACATGAATAATAAAAGTTAGGATCAATCTTCATTTGGTGTAGATCTGTTTAGATCCATTGATGTCACTGTGTAAGTCAGCTTGGCTCCAGTCTGAGAATCCTCCGTTTACCTAGATACTAATAAATAGCATTGGGACAGATCTCTAGTTGGGGTAAGCTGGGATAGCCCTCCTGAATCCAGTGGAACTACACTAATTTACATCAGCTCAGGACCTGGCCCAGTAGGTCCATTACTCAGGGGGTAGCATGAATCATGCTTTGATTTGGCCCTGGGATGTCAACTTATTTCTTGGGTTTTCTTCAGTTTTTTCTCTCAAAACTTTGAGAGACTTGGCTAATGACCTGCAGACAAATAATGAACCAAAGCCAAAAAAAGCCAAAGGAAGGAAGAAGTTGAAAACATAAGCAATGGGTAAAGGTATTTTCTCTGGAATGAGATCTAATTTTTAATACCTGTATCTGAATAGGTGGTGCACTACCCACCCCTAAAAAACAAAAAACACACAGCTTCTGGTATTGTCTTATTGGCACTGCATTTGTTTTTACTGCGGAGTCAGTACTGGACTGAGTTCCTGAAAAGTCTACTCCTCTGTTTGTAGAGACCAGGTACAGTGAGGGTGGCAGCAGGGCAAGATTCTCCTAGACCTCCAGCCACTGGGAACTGACTGAGGCCCACCAAAGTAATTTCACACAGGCCCTCAAGCAGCTGCCATGGTAACCACTTTTAGAGGCTGCCTCTTGGCCTGGACCGCATTAGCGCCACAGAGGAAGAAGCCTACACTGCATTACCAATCCGCTGAGCTGGCCTGTCCCCTGGCTTGTTTTGAAACACAATATGGGACCCATTAGGCTGTAGTGGATTATTGTGAATAGCAACTGTGTCTCAAAAGACAATGGTGAGAGTGCCAAGGCTGTTGAGTTACTAGGTGTCCAGCTCCAGCATCACAAATGGCGAAGACATTCCATTCTTGAGCAACCAGAAGATAAAGCCAGTGCAGCACTAGTGCTCGAGGCCTGCTGCACTTTCTTCTGGGTTTGCCTCGCTCAGCCGCCTGGCTCCCTGGTACAGTTAAGCCCTCAAGCATAGCCTGTTGCTATCTGCATCTTCCCAGCTTACAGTCATTTTCAAGTGCCTCTTCCCAGTGTCCTTGAACTTGAGCCTAGGTTAGGCCGGTGGCCTTGGAGCACTGTGTTATGTACTTCCTTGTCTAATTCTGCTCTAGCCTTTTAATTCTGTGGCATCACTGAGACCTGCTGGGATAAATCTCATGACTGTAATATTGGTCTAGAAGGATACAGCTTGTTCAGGAAGGAAAGGCAGGGGAAAAAGAGGAGGTGTTGCATTATACATCAGTAATACATACACTTGTTCTGAGGTCCAGGAAAAGATGTGAAGCAGACCAGTTGAAAGCCTTTGTACAGGTAAAAAGGGGATAAAAATAAGGGGGAGGTCATGGGGCGGGGGTCTATTATAGAGCATCAAATCAGGGAGGAGGTAGAGGAGGCATTTTCTAGAACAAAAAACCCAAACAAGACAAGTCCCTTTTCCAATAGATGTCTGAGTGAATAAAGAACCCCCGCCACACACACAAATTTTCCAATAAGTCCTTGGAATGTATTGGGGACAACTTTTTTCTACAACATGGAGGAAGTAACTCAAGGGACAGCCATTTTAGACTTGCTTCTGACTGACCAACAGGGAGGAAGCAGTAGCAAATCTGAAGGTGGAAGGCAATTTGAGTGAAAGTGATCATGAAATGATGATTTAGTGATTCTACGGAAAGGAAGGAGCGAGCAGAAGAAGAACACTGGTCTTCAAAAGAGCAGTCATTAAACTCAGAAAAGCAAGTTTTTCTTCCCATGGGACCGAAGGGAAAAAAGGAGTCGAGGAAAGCTGGTAGTATTTCAAGGAGACAACATTAAAAAAAGCACAACTGCAAACTATCCTGATGTAAAGGAAAGATAACAGGAATCCTACAAAAAGTGGAAGGGAGGACAAATTGCAAAGGAGGAGAAAAATAAATAGCACAAGCATGTAGGGACATAATCAGAAAGGCCAAGGCATAAAATTAATTAAACCTAGCAAGAGACATAAGGCAATAAGAAGGGGTTCTTTAAATACATTAGGAGCAAGAGAAAGATGAAGCGAAGTACAGAACCACTACTTAACAGGGAAGGAGAGCGAACAACTGACATCAAGAAGTGCAGCGTTTAATGCCTATTTTGCTACAGTCCTCACTAAAAAGGGTTACACACAGACACACACAGCACAATATTAACTTTAACGAAAAGGGGGAAGGAACACAAGCCAAAATAGGGAAAGAACAGGTTAGAGAAGTTGGCAGGACTTAATGAAATTCATCACAGGTGCTTCAGCTAGTTCCTTGAGTTCTCAAAGATAATCGCTAATGGTTTTGCGATTACGTATGGAAAATGGGTGAGGTCCCAGAGGGCTGGAGAAGGGCAAATGTAGTACCTACCTTTGAAAAGGGGAGCAGAAAGGACTTTGGTACCGGTCAGCCTAACTTTGATGCCTGCTGTCGTTTATGATGTTTGTGTAGTGCCTAGAACAGTTGGGCCAAAACTGGTTGGATACGTCAGATGCTACTCTGAAGCAAATTAAAAACTGGAAAAAAAGCTCCATGAGCGTCTATTTTATATTGTGACTTTTTATTGGTCATTTTTTGTATTATGTTTATGACCTGATAGTCTAAAAATCTGTAATATTTGGAAAGCTCCTTGAACATTGCAGCTCTTCTCTTATTCCTTGTACACAAGATTATCTCTGCAACCTGGTTGAACTGAACAAACCTAAAAATGAGTATAAAATCAAATTGTTCACAAAATCTTTGCCTATACAGTTAATTTGCTGAATAACTTGTATACAAGCAAAAATCTGGCTTTAGTGAATTTTGGCACACAATAAAAGATTTACACTAATGAGTTTACTACTACCTGGCAGTTTAACCCACATGCGTCTGGCAATCAGAAGCTAGGGACACCCAGAGCATGGGACTGCATCCCTGACCCTTTTTGCCATTAGCCATTGATGGACCTATTCTCCATGATCTTACCTAATTTTTTTTTGGGGGGGGGGGAGGGGAACCCCTTTAGCTTTGGCCTTGACAATATCTCCTGGCAATGAGTTCCACAAATTGACTGATTTGCATGAGAACTACTTTTTTGTTGTTTTTAAAGCTGCTGCCTATTAATTTCTTTGGGTGACCCCTAGTTCTGGTGTTATGAGGAGGAGTAACCAACAACAACACTTCCTTGATTCACTTTCTTCAAACCATTCACAGTGTTATGAACCTATAATCATATCCCCTTACTAGTCTCTTTTCCAAGCCAAAAAGTCCCAATCTTAAATCTCGCCTCATACAGAAGCTGATCCATACCTTAATCATTTCTTGTACTCTTCTCTGTACTTTTTCCCCCATTTCTATCATCATCATCTTTTTTGAGATGGGGTGACCAGGACTGCATGCAGTATTTAAGATACAGGAATACCACAGAAAATATCACCATGCCACTATATAAATCTAACTTTTTCCTTATGGTTCCTAACCTTATGTTAGGTTTTTTGACTGCTGCTACACACTGAGTGGATGTTTTTAAGAACCATCCACAAGGATTCCAAGATCTCTTTCTTGAATGAGAAGAGCCAAAACAATCCCACCCATACATACAAAATGATGGGACCCAAGTTTCTGATGTGCATTGCTTTGTATTTATCACCACTGAACGTCATTTTGTTGCCCAATGACCCAGTTCAGTGAGGTCCCTTTGTAACTCTTTGCAGTCAGATTTGGACTTATCTTGAGCAACTTTGTATTGTCTGCAAACTTTGCCACCTCAGTTTACCCCTTTTTCCAAAGGATTTATGAACACTGAACAGCACTGCTCCCAGTACAGATCCCTGGGAGATACCACTCTTTATGTCTCCATTCTGAAAATGGACCATTTATTCTTAACTTCTGTTTTCCCATCTTTTAACTGGTAACCTTGCATCTCATACAGTCATTTACACCAGTGCAGCGTGGATATAAGTGGTTATGGGTCTGATCTGGTAGTTTTACACCCACTTTGTACTCCCATTTCACTGGTGTAAGTGATGGCTCAAGGCAATGGTGATTCAGGACTATGGAGTATAAGAGGCCTTGTTTGCACTAGACAGTTGTGCTGCTTTAACTATACCAGCATAATTAAGCAGCACACACCCCCTAGTGTGGATGCAGTTAAACTGCTATAAAACTGTTTTATACCAGTATAGATATTCCCATATGGGAAGGGAAATAAGCCATACTGGTAGAAGACATCTTTATACCATTATAACTGCAACCACACTAATGGTTGGACTGGTATAACTATATTGGTAAGAGAGTTAGAATCATAGAATATCAGGGTTGGAAGGGACCTCAGGAGGTCATGTAGTCCAACCCCCTGCTCAAAGCAGGGCCAATCCCCAAGTTACTTCACCTAACCAACCATTATACGGATACAAAAACAGTGTTTAGACCAGGCCTAGGAGAACTATATGCTGTTTTAACTACTTGGCTATCCAGCTATTTTTTATTATTATTAAAACCCACAACCTGCTGTTTTTGACAAGTTTAGTGTTTCGAGTTCACGCTAAAGCCAAACTATTTTGCCGTACTGACGCAAAGAACAAAACAAGAAGTGGAACACAAAGGATGTGCTATACTTCCATATCAAACCACAATTGTAAGAGTTCACAGCTATTGCAATATAACTGTATCTAAGTGAACAGAAGAGAGCCTCCTGTTTATTACCCTTCTTTTCCCAGAGGTGCCGAGCCAAACGTGAGTAATAAATCTTTACGAGTCCATTCAGCTGCCTCTTTTCAAACATGGTTTTACAACTGTTTGATTAACCCAGTGTCATGCTAAAGGCAAACACGTAGAAATAAGACTTCAAATCACGTGCCTGCACGCACGTCCACCAGTTCTCATCATGTTCAAGAACTGCAAACAGACATACTGTGATTGCAGATATTTTTACTTCCATGTCTCTTCAGCTTCTCTGGAGTGGAGTGCTTTTGATGCAGTGTGTACTGGGCCCTGATCCAAAGCCTACTGGAGTCTTGACTTCAGTAGGCTTTGGATTTGGTCCCAAACACTTCGCTGTGCCAAGGTGCCAGAGCAAACCGGAACGTAAAATAGCACCTACTTTTTTTTTTAAACGGTAAATAAAAATTGTACTGAGCTGCACAAACTGTAAGTGTCAAAGGCTGTACAAACTGTGTGCAATTTCAAGAGGAAGTTAATTTACAGATACCTTCTCAGGTATGCAAGTTTTAAGCCTTGCATAACACCGAGTTATATGAGATCTCCAACTTCCTAGCTAGCATTGGTCACAGACACGATGGTACAAAACAGGTAAATGAATTAATAAGATCTCCCATGAGGATAAACTCTGTTATACGAGGTTACCAGAGAGCTGGTTGAATTAAAACACTGAGAAATGATCGGGAGCGTGATTGCCAATTTAAAGGTAAAATTCACTCTGTGCAGAGATTCAGCACAACGCCTATACACCATTTAAGCGTTGCTCAAAAACGGAGCTCAGATATGCTGACCTGACACACAGGGGTGATTTTTCACCATGTAGGGGAACCCACTCAGCACTAACTACACATGTAGGGTCACTCAGCTGGTGTAATTCCATTTACTCCAAGGGAGTTTTCCTAACATGGACTCGGTTCAGCAGGAAGCTTACTCAGTCATTTCAGAGTTCTATAAAAGGGATGTTCCTTTGTTTCCATTGAATGAATTTATTAGTCCTTCTATGGCTATTTCAATAGCAAAGTAATTTTGGGATGGCCAATGTATTTACAATGTCATTTCTAGCAATGGTTGGACCTCAGACATGTAGGAGGTTTGTTTGCCTAACAACCTCCCACTATGGGTTATCAAACGAGTCATGCTACAAACTAGCATCAGTGAACTGGTTCAGACCCTTAATGAAGAAGGTGAAAAGATTACCAACCTAGCATGCTTACACCTACCAGTGGCCAGATGCTGATCAGAAGGTCTGTTTTGAAAACTGGTTTCCAAATCTTCAAGTTGGTCAAGGACGTTTTCAAAACTTCCTTGTCATAAATATAAAGGGAAGGGTAAACCCCTTTGAAATCCCTCCTGGCCAGGGGAAAGCTCCTCTCACCTGTAAAGGGTTAAGAAGCTAAAGATAACCTCGCTGGCACCTGACCAAAATGACCAATGAGGAGACAAGATACTTTCAAAAGCTGGGAGGAGGGAGAGAAACAGAGGGTTTGTGTGTCTGTCTGTAGTCGTCTTGGCCAGGGACAGAACAGGAATGGAGTCTTAGAACTTTTAGTAAGTAATCTAGCTAGGTATGTGTTAGATTATGATTTCTTTAAATGGCTGAGAAAAGAATTGTGCTGAATAGAATAACTATTTCTGTCTGTGTATCTTTTTTGTAACTTAAGGTTTTGCCTAGAGGGGTTCTCTATGTTTTTGAATCTAATTACCCTGTAAGATATATACCATCCTGATTTTACAGGGGGGATTTCTTTATTTCTATTTACTTCTATTTCTTATTAAAAGTCTTCTTGTAAGACACTGAATGCTTTTTCATTGTTCTCAGATCCAAGGGTTTGGGTTTGTGGTCACCTATGCAAATTGGTGAGGCTTTTTATCCAACATTTCCCAGGAAAGGGGGGGTGCAAGTGTTGGGAGGATTGTTCATTGTTCTTAAGATCCAAGGGTCTGGGTCTGTAGTCACCTAGACAAATTGGTGAGGCTTTTTACCAAACCTTGTCCAGGAAGTGGGGTGCAAGGTTTTGGGAAGTATTTTGGGGGGAAGGACGCGTCCAAACAGCTCTTCCCCAGTAACCAGTATTAGTTTGGTGGTGGTAGCGGCCTGTCCAAGGTGTAATATTTTGTACCTTGGGGAAGTTTTGACCTAAGCTGGTAAAGATAAGCTTAGGAGGTTTTTCATGCAGGTCCCCACATCTGTACCCTAGAGTTCAGAGTGGGGGAGGAACCTTGACATGGTGGCAGCGGTGGGATTAACCTGAAATCATTTTGAGATCCAGTTGAGATTTTTTGAACTAGAAATACAGATTTTAAAAAGGAATTTTTAGGAAGTCCAGAAGGCAGCTTTGAAACTGAAAGCAGCTTGGTTTCTCTCTGCTTTGTGGCCAAGCAGAGACAAAAGGGGATTATCTTGTGAATTGCAGGTTTTCTTGCCTGGAGGCAGGGTACTTAACTCCTGCAGGGAAATTCACAGTCTTCCAACCCAGAGGTTTTTTTTTTTTCTTTTCTTCCTAAAAGTAAATAGGGGGTGTGTGCTCTACCCATTTGCCTGGAGACAAAAGTGGCAGGGTTTTTTTTTAGGATTTTGATTTTTTTTTTTTGTTTTACAAGGAGCACAGGTTTGAAAAGAAATTTTTTTTTTCCTTTGGGCTGGGTAAGCAGTTTTCCAAGTAGTTGGAGGTTTTTTGCTTTAATTTGGGCCCAGAGCAGAGACAAGGGAATTGTCTTTTTCTGTAGGCTGACAATCACTATCAGAGAATAGGTACTCTATTCCAGCACAGCAAAAGTTTACAGCCAAGTTTTGTTTGTTTATTTCTAAACCTCGGGTGTAAAGTTAGTTAAAAACAGAGAGGTTAGAATGGCCAAATCCTCAGCTCGACTACAGCTGGAATTAGCCAAATTGCAGGCTGAGGAAAAACAAAGGGAACATGAAAGACAGATAGAACTCATGCGGCTGGAGAAGGAGGTACAGGAGGCTGCCCACAAGAGGGAAATGGAGGCAAGGAAGCATGTGGAGGAGATGGAGAGGATAAAGGCCCAGCAGAATATACCAACAAACCCTAGCAATCCTTCTCCAGGTACCACTTCCCATCCCAGAAAGTTCCCCACCTACAAGGCAGGTGATGATACTGAGGCCTTCTTAGAAAACTTCGAAAGGGCCTGCCTTGGGTACAACATCTCTACTGACCAATACATGGTAGAGCTGAGGCCGCAGCTCAGTGGACCCTTAGCTGAGGTGGCAGCTGAAATGCCTAAAGAACACATGAACAAGTATGAACTGTTTAAATCCAAGGCGAGAGTCAGAATGGGGATAACACCCGAGCAGTCTCGTCGGAGGTTCAGAGCCCTAAGGTGGAAACCAGACATGTCATTTACCCGACATGCCTACCACATTGTAAAACATTGGGATGCCTGGATATCAGGAGCAAGTGTTGAATCTCCAGTAAATTTGCCCTTCCTAATGCAAATGGAACAATTCTTAGAGGGTGTTCCTGAGGAAATAGAAAGATACATCCTAGATGGGAAACCCAAAACTGTAATTGAGGCAGGAGAGATTGGAGCCAGATGGGTGGAGGTGGCAGAGAAGAAGAAAACTGGTCGCAGTTGGAGCGGAGACCAGAAGGGACCACCCCAGACCACACCCTATTACCGGGGGCCGCCCAAAGCCCCACCTACCTCCCAAAGAACCCTCCAGACCCCTTATCGTCCCACCACCCCGTTCTCCAGCAACCCACCTCGCCCCGGTGACCCGTCAGCTGGACGATGTTTTAAATGTAACGAGCTGGGGCATGTAAAGGCCAACTGCCCCAAGAACCCCAACAGGTTACAGTTCATTGCACCGGAATCACACCAGAGGTCCACAGGCCCAGATACCTCCCAGATACCCTTGGAGCGGAGGGAAACTGTGAGTGTGGGTGGGAAGAAGGTCACCGCGTGGAGGGACACCGGAGCACAAGTGTCAGCTATCCATGCTTCCTTAGTGGACCCCAATTTAATCAACCCAGAGATCCAAGTGACGATTCAACCCTTCAAGTCCAACTCTTTCAAGTTGCCTACAGCCAAGTTGCCTGTCCAGTACAAGGGCTGGTCAGGAATGTGGACTTTTGCAGTCTATGATGATTATCCCATCCCCATGCTGTTGGGGGAAGACTTGGCCAATCATGTGAAGCAGGCCAAGAGGGTGGGAATGGTCACCCGCAACCAGGCTAAACAAGCCGTGAGGCCTAGCTCTGTTCCGGAAACTTCTATCAGGACCCAGTCAGAGGTGATGGACCTGGACCCCAGGCCAATGTCTGCAACAGCAGTAGTGGATCCAGTCCCAGAGACCCAGACGGAACCAGTCCCAGAACCGGAACCAGCCAAACAACCAACACCAGACCCCGTGTCAGCACTGAATCCAGTACTTGCAACCTCAACACCAGAGGGCCCCACCGAACCTGAACTGGCAGCAGCCGATAACCCTACACAAGAGGCTCAGCCGGAGCCTGAATCCCAACATAGTGCACCAGCGGAGAGCGGTTCACAGTCAACAGAAACAGCTCCATCCCCTATATCGCTTCCAGAGGGACCAAGCCTAGGTCCACAATCCCATGAGAAACTGATGTCTCCAGCATCAAGGGAACAGTTCCAGACCGAACAGGAAGCAGATGAAAGCCTCCAGAGAGCTTGGACGGCGGCACGGAGCAACCCACCGCCTCTCAGCTCTTCTAATAGATCCAGGTTTGTTGTAGAAAGAGGACTTTTATACAAGGAAACTCTTTCTGGGGGACACCAGGAAGACTGGCATCCTCAGAGACAGTTGGTAGTTCCAACTAAATACCGGGCCAAGCTCTTGAGCTTAGCCCATGATCACCCTAGTGGCCATGCTGGGGTGAACAGGACCAAAGACCGTTTGGGGGGGTCATTCCACTGGGAGGGAATGGGCAAGGATGTTTCTACCTATGTCCAGTCTTGTGAGGTGTGCCAAAGAGTGGGAAAACCCCAAGACCAGGTCAAAGCTCCTCTCCAGCCACTCCCCATCATTGAAGTTCCATTTCAGCGAGTAGCTGTGGATATTCTGGGTCCTTTTCCGAAAAAGACACCCAGAGGAAAGCAGTACATACTGACTTTCATGGATTTTGCCACCCGATGGCCGGAAGCAGTAGCTCTAAGCAACACCAGGGCTAAAAGTGTGTGCCAGGCACTAGCAGACATTTTTGCCAGGGTAGGTTGGCCCTCCGACATCCTCACAGATGCAGGGACTAATTTCCTGGCAGGAACTATGAAAAACCTTTGGGAAGCTCATGGGGTAAATCACTTGGTTGCCACTCCTTACCATCATCAAACAAATGGCATGGTGGAGAAGTTTAATGGAACTTTGGGGGCCATGATACGTAAATTCGTAAATGAGCACTCCAATGATTGGGACCTAGTATTGCAGCAGTTGCTCTTTGCCTACAGAGCTGTACCACATCCCAGTTTAGGGTTTTCTCCATTTGAACTTGTATATGGCCGTGAGGTTAAGGGGCCATTGCAGTTGGTAAAGCAGCAATGGGAGGGATTTACACCTTCTCCAGGAACTAACATTCTGGACTTTGTAACCAACCTACAAAACACCCTCCGAACCTCTTTAGCCCTTGCTAGAGAAAACTTACAGGATGCTCAAAAAGAGCAAAAAGCCTGGTATGATAAACATGCCAGAGAGCGTTCCTTCAAAGTAGGAGACCAGGTCATGGTCTTAAAGGCGCTCCAGGCCCATAAAATGGAAGCATCGTGGGAAGGGCCATTCGTGGTCCAGGAGCGCCTGGGAGCTGTTAATTATCTCATAGCATTCCCCACCTCCAACCGAAAGCCTAAGGTGTATCATATTAATTCTCTAAAGCCCTTTTATTCCAGAGAATTAAAGGTTTGTCAGTTTACAGCCCAGGGAGGAGACGACGCTGAGTGGCCTGAAGGTGTCTACTACGAAGGGAAATGTGCTGGTGGTGTGGAAGAGGTGAACCTCTCCATGACCCTTGGGCGTATGCAGCGACAGCAGATCCAGGAGCTGTGCACTAGCTACGCGCCAACGTTCTCAGCCACCCCAGGACTGACTGAACGGGCATACCACTCCATTGACACAGGTAATGCTCACCCAATTAGGGTCCAACCTTACCGGGTGTCTCCTCAAGCTAAAACTGCTATAGAACGGGAGATCCAGGATATGTTACAGATGGGTGTAATCCGCCCCTCTGAAAGTGCATGGGCATCTCCAGTGGTTCTAGTTCCCAAACCAGATGGGGAAATACGTTTTTGCGTGGACTACCGTAAGCTAAATGCTGTAACTCGCCCAGACAATTATCCAATGCCACGCACTGATGAACTATTAGAGAAACTGGGACGGGCCCAGTTCATCTCTACCTTGGACTTAACCAAGGGGTACTGGCAGGTACCGCTAGATGAATCTGCCAAGGAAAGGTCAGCCTTCATCACACATCTCGGGCTGTATGAATTTAATGTACTCCCTTTCGGGCTGCGAAATGCACCCGCCACTTTCCAAAGACTTGTAGATGGTCTCCTAGCGGGATTAGGAGAATATGCAGTTGCCTACCTTGACGATGTGGCCATATTTTCGGATTCCTGGGCAGACCACCTGGAACATCTACAAAAAGTCCTTGAGCGCATAAGGGAGGCAGGACTAACTGTTAAGGCTAAGAAGTGTCAAATAGGCCTAAACAGAGTGACTTACCTTGGACACCAGGTGGGTCAAGGAACTATCAGCCCCCTACAGGCCAAAGTGGATGCTATCCAAAAGTGGCCTGTCCCAAGGTCAAAGAAACAGGTTCAATCCTTCTTAGGCTTGGCCGGTTATTACAGACGATTTGTACCGCACTACAGCCAAATCGCTGCCCCACTGACAGACCTAACCAAAAAGAAACAGCCAAATGCTGTTCAGTGGACCGGAAAGTGTCAGAAGGCCTTTAACAAGCTTAAAGCGACACTCATGTCTGACCCTGTACTAAGGGCCCCAGACTTTGACAAACCGTTCCTAGTAACCACAGATGCATCCGAGCGTGGTGTGGGAGCAGTTTTAATGCAGAAAGGACCTGATCAAGAATTCCACCCTGTAGTGTTTCTCAGCAAAAAACTGTCTGAGAGGGAAAGCAACTGGTCAGTCACTGAAAAAGAATGTTATGCCATTGTCTACGCTCTGGAAAAGCTACGCCCATATGTTTGGGGACGGCGTTTCCACCTGCAAACCGACCATGCTGCACTAAAGTGGCTTCACACCGTCAAAGAAACTAACAGAAAACTTCTTCGGTGGAGTTTAGCTCTCCAAGATTTTGATTTCGACATCCAACACATCTCAGGAGCTTCTAACAAAGTGGCTGATGCACTCTCCCGTGAAAGTTTCCCAGAATCAACTGGTTAAAATCGTCCTTGAGATGTGGAAAATATTGTTAGTCTTTATGTACTTGGTAGTATATTTAGAGATGCATGTGTCTTATTAACTCTGTTTTCCTAGAGCTCCAGGAAGAAATCCCAGCCAGTGTTTCACCCTAGCTGAGATTTGGGGGGCGTGTCATAAATATAAAGGGAAGGGTAAACCCCTTTGAAATCCCTCCTGGCCAGGGGAAAGCTCCTCTCACCTGTAAAGGGTTAAGAAGCTAAAGATAACCTCGCTGGCACCTGACCAAAATGACCAATGAGGAGACAAGATACTTTCAAAAGCTGGGAGGAGGGAGAGAAACAGAGGGTTTGTGTGTCTGTCTGTAGTCGTCTTGGCCAGGGACAGAACAGGAATGGAGTCTTAGAACTTTTAGTAAGTAATCTAGCTAGGTATGTGTTAGATTATGATTTCTTTAAATGGCTGAGAAAAGAATTGTGCTGAATAGAATAACTATTTCTGTCTGTGTATCTTTTTTGTAACTTAAGGTTTTGCCTAGAGGGGTTCTCTATGTTTTTGAATCTAATTACCCTGTAAGATATATACCATCCTGATTTTACAGGGGGGATTTCTTTATTTCTATTTACTTCTATTTCTTATTAAAAGTCTTCTTGTAAGACACTGAATGCTTTTTCATTGTTCTCAGATCCAAGGGTTTGGGTTTGTGGTCACCTATGCAAATTGGTGAGGCTTTTTATCCAACATTTCCCAGGAAAGGGGGGGTGCAAGTGTTGGGAGGATTGTTCATTGTTCTTAAGATCCAAGGGTCTGGGTCTGTAGTCACCTAGACAAATTGGTGAGGCTTTTTACCAAACCTTGTCCAGGAAGTGGGGTGCAAGGTTTTGGGAAGTATTTTGGGGGGAAGGACGCGTCCAAACAGCTCTTCCCCAGTAACCAGTATTAGTTTGGTGGTGGTAGCGGCCTGTCCAAGGTGTAATATTTTGTACCTTGGGGAAGTTTTGACCTAAGCTGGTAAAGATAAGCTTAGGAGGTTTTTCATGCAGGTCCCCACATCTGTACCCTAGAGTTCAGAGTAGCATGCTTACACCTACCAGTGGCCAGATGCTGATCAGAAGGTCTGTTTTGAAAACTGGTTTCCAAATCTTCAAGTTGGTCAAGGACGTTTTCAAAACTTCCTTATTACACTTTCAAAGGAAATACCACTAAATCAGCCTCTCTTTGTGGTACGTCACTACTTCCGTCTCCAAAACTTGGGCATACAGAAATATGCAAAAGATTTCTCAGGCCCAGAAGACGACATAATCAGACTTGGCTTACTTGTTGTTTCTGAAATAATTTGCATATCGTTAACAAATGCATATGACGATGACTAGATTCACAGAATCCCACTGGGAGCTCATTTTCAGCTGTTTATTCTGGAAAAAGAGTTGGGGTTTGTAGTGAATCACTGCTTCCCAGGCTAGGGACTCCCAGACTGCAAGTATGGTCTACGTTCTTTGTTCCCATTTAGCCATATCAAAAGGCATGGCTTGCTTGTTGCCAGTGGACTCTGAATCAGCGACCTGGCCTCTTCCTTATTTATCAATTGCTCAATTTTTGGGTCATCTGCAAGCTATCAGCGATGACCCAAATCCAGACCACTCTCGTCTGTCCAGTGGTTCAAAATCACAACCCATATTTGCAAATGGACTCTATTCTTAGGAGTCAGAGCTTTGGGACATTTAGCTCAGTTCAAACTCTGAAATGTACAACAGACAACAAGCATGCTCCTTTATAAAAGGCCAGTTTTGGCCTTAATCTCCAACCTGATCGGACACAAACTCAGACCAAACTCCCTTTCGTCAGTGTTTATACCAAATTAAACTCCGAAACAGCAGTCGAGGAGTCTGTGTTAGTGAGTCTAAGTTAGTGTTAAGGGATACACCTTGCAGATCAATGATGAATCCATGTGAATTTTGGCTTAAGAGTGCAGACTCAGCCCTTTTAACTGTTGCAAGATACTGTTATGACTGTAACACACTTAAAGTCCACTTCAAAAAGAAAAAAATCTTGCTCTTTTGGCGCCTTGGCAGCAGAATATTAAGGAAAGTTCAGGGGCATGGATAATAATAAATAAAGCCTACTTCTTAGGTGGTGCTTTTCATCAGCAGATCTCAAAGCACACCACAGTCTTTTAAGGTAATCCTTGGAACACCTCAGAGGCAGTGAACTATTACCATCTCCATTTTACAGAAGGGGAAACTGAGACACACACAAGTTGCCCAAGATCACACAGGAAGCCCAGAGCAGGGAATTGAACACACGGCTCCCAAATCCTAGACCAGTGCCAGAACCACTGGGTCATCCTGCCTGCCTGGAGCAGGGGTGGGTCTGGAAGAGTCACAGTTGCTTTGATCCTCCCTAGTCTTCCCCCCTCCCCATAGCAGCTCCCTATTAGTAAAGCATTAGCCATTGGGCTGAAATAGCATCCCTGGAGCAGCTACATAGTCACTTTGTGGGTTTGGGTAAGGGTACCTGCTCCTCACTTGCCTTGTGCCTCTCTCCAGTACCCATCTAACTGCTCCGACTGGATAAGAGTGTCAAAACCTGGTTCCTCAGTCCTGATCCAATAATGCACTTGTAAGTATAGGCTTAACTTTGTGCACTTCGGTGATCCTTAGGAGGGTCAGTGGGACTACTCATGTGCTTGATGTCATGTGCTTAAGTGCTCTGCTGGATCAGGGCCAAAGTGCATCAAGTCCATGCCACCAAAAAAGGCCATCTCTCCACTGGGTGAGAGATCTTTAGGGGACCTAAACACTGAAGTATTTTGCTCCTTCCTCTCCCATGTGAAACCCAGAAGCATGGCAGGAAGTTGAAAATAGTGGTGGTCTCCAACAGCAGCTGAACAGTTTCAGACCTCAAAAGTCACTTAGCTCTGAGTTTTGGGGAGACCATTCAAGTGGTTTCTAGTCTTATCAGAACTGGTTCTCTTGCCTCTAAAAGCCATGGCTGGAACTGGATAACAAATTCCACTCAGAGCCCAAAATGGCTCTCACTGAGGTAGGAGGGAGGGGTGCTATTGATATAAATAGGGACAAGAAATGTCCCTCGGCTACTAAGCTTTTTAACTCACTCATCCAGTTTAGAAGGCATAGTTCTCAAAAACCTTGGGAACAGCTAAGAGACTCCCGCCTGCACACCCTTCTTTTATTTTCAGCAGTCAAAAGACATCTCAGTTCTTTTTCCACAGCTTTGTTGCATAGCAGTGACTAGCACTTCCTCAGAGTGAGTGCTTCGATGATGTAAGTGCAGAATCATTTGCCTAACAATAGCTGTGTGGTATTGGTCACTGATGCAAGAGCTGTTGGAAGGAAAGTACGGTGTTCAGAGACCTTGCAATTTTACAGTCTTATCGTAAGAATTTTTTCAAGAAGTTTACCTAGAAAATGGAGCAGTAGTTCGGTTCAGCTCTCTTTCCACCATCACTTTTATAACTGTTACTAGACTTAAAACATCCTGTATCCAAGACTCATGTTTTTTCTAGGGACAGTTGTAGTCTGGGGTAAGTTTTTCCAAGAGTTTTAAATGACTTAGGACACAAATTCTTTGTCTGAGAAGTGATTTAGGCACTGAAGAGCTTAGGTCTCAATGAAACAGGCTTCAAGGAGTAAACTTTTCTTAAATACCCAAGTGACTTAGGAGCTAGAGTCCCACCAGAGTCCCAAAATGAAACCAGCTCCTAAGTCACTCATGAAAACTTGACCCCTGGTCATTACAGCTGTGATTTTCAATAGTGCTTCAGTTATCCAAATCCTAATGCAATCCAATGGCAGTCATGCCCCTGCTTCCCACATGCACTTTGAAAAAAAAAACCTCATCTGAAAGCTGTGGTCAGGTGGCAGGGAGACAAAAGACCCAATTCTATTGCTGACCCTTGATCTCTGTACAACCTGGGGCAAGTCACTTCACTCTGCCTCAGGTTTCCATCTTATAACATAGGAATAATAATGTTTGCCCTGTGAAAGAGTCTACTCACCACAGACACATCTCCTCATGGCTAGACATGGCACAGCTGCATCTTCTCCTTTGGCAGGCTCTGCCAACAGTCTCTCCTGTCCTGCAGTGGTCTGCTGCTCTCTGTCTTTCTTCTTTCAGGATAAATGCAGTCCAACACACACCAGTACTCTGACAACATTATGCCAGAGCTTCAGCCCACATTTCTGGCTTTGGGGGCCCTCCAGCCTTTGACTCTGGGGTCTTCACACCATCATTCCAGTTGGGTCAGTAAGGGAACCCAAACCCAGCCTCCACTCTCGGTGCCAGCACAAGGACCCTGTACCAAGCAGATAAGGTCAGTTTGGTCAGCCCCTTTGCTGTGCTCCTAGGCTGTTTCCTACCATGGCCCATAGCAAGGCCTTTCTCACCATCTCTTCCTTTGCTGACACTGCTGCAGCTCCCAAAACAGGACCCCCAAATGAGTTACAGAGAACAAAAGACCCCACACCAGAGCTACCTGCCCTAAGGAGCCTCTGACATTTAAAAGCCTCTGGTTAGGCCACAGCCAAGCCTTTTAGCACAGAACTAATTCAAAAAGTCCCCACCCCTCTCCCCAACAACTAAGGACTGAGCTAGGATTTTCCTCTTTTAACTCACCCCTCCAGGCTAAGGCTTGATAACTCACACAGGTGTAACAGGGTGGGGCTGATTGGGCCTACCAGCTCTCATTAACCCTTTCCAGGTCAGTGTGGGTTCTGTATACCCCATCACACTTCACCTTTGTAAAGGGCTTCAAGACCTTCAGCCGGTTGGTCTCAGATGTGTATTTATTGCACCATTGTCCCAGGGAGCTCAGCTTGAGCATATTCATAGTAAAATAATGATGATAATAAGAACGATATCGCGCTTTTCATCAAATCTCAAAGAGAGAAAAGAAACCAAATAAATAAAGGAGAGCATGGTTTTAAAAGTGGTAACAGAGACTGAGGTCAGAGAAGTGGAGACATTATTACAAGTAAAAATATTGCATTAGGTCCTCCCCTAGAGAGTCGGGCACCACTGAGTTACACCAGCTGAGGCTCTGATCTCATCCATCAGTTCTAAAGTGCTTACAGAATAGCTGTAAGACTGTAAGGGTTCATTATATGTCAGGGTTGGCCAAACTTACTGACCCGCCGAGCCACATATGACAGTCCTCAGAAGTCTGAGAGCCAGGGGCATGCCTGCCAGGATTCGGGGCTTCAGCCCCACTCTTGCTGAAGCCCCGAGCCCTGGCAGGTGCGCCCCATGGGGCTGAAGCCCCGAGACACCCTCCCCCTCCCCACTGGGAAGAAGCTCCTACCCCACTATCCCGCTGCAAGGGAGAGGTCCCCCCCACCCTACCCCACACTGGTGGAGAATGGGGGGAGTGGCGAGGGGGGCTTTGCGAGGTGCTCTTTAACGGTAAAAGAGCCACATGTAGCTCGTGAGCCACAGTTTGGGCCACCCCTGTAATATGTCATTGTAGTAACTCTTTTTCAACTCTTTATAAATAAAAGAAAAAAAAATCACCCTATTAGTCATTCTCCAGAAGAATTTAAAGCTTTCGTAACTCACAAACGAGGAAAATTCTCTCTCTCTGGATGGACACACACACACACGCGTGTGTGTGTGTATGGATGTCTGTGTAGCCAGATGGGTCTGATTCTCATTTATACAAAGTCCTCTTTAGTCTACACTGGCCGTGTTTCCCTCCACTGTGGCCTCTATATTTTCTTTTGTTGTTGTTTGTTAACTCGCATATTCAGGCCAGGGTAAACAGCATCCCACCTAAAAGTGGATTTTTGAAATGCAAAGCTCTTTCTCTGGGTAGTGTTGTGGCCACAGGATAAGACATATGATTCAGATCTCTTCACTTCAAATTATCACCAGGACAGTAGTGTGAGTCAGCATATTAAAACAGGCTATAAAGATATGAAGTAAAGCAGAAGCTTAGTATTATGTCCCTCATAACACCTGTTTCCTCGTTGTTTCCAAAAGCTTTTGAATTAAGAAACCAATACAAAGTCAGCAGGTATGTTTTTAAAAATGCTATTCCCTCTGGGTGAGTTTGATTGCAGCTAGAGATGGGTCCCAAAAAAACAGCCCCAGACTTGAGAATTGTTATCCAGTTCTGCGTGCCTCAACCTACCCATAGCTGTATAAATGGTCTAACGGTCCCCAAATATGTGTGCAAGTGTGTATATGCATATGCACGCTTTGCCTATAGCAATCTATACTTGTTAAAAAAAAATAAGTTTAGGAACAAATTTTATTGGTTAGAGCTGAGAGTTGCTGTTTGGGACATCTGGGTTCTTATCCCAGCTCTGCCACTGATTGAAAATGTGACCTCTGGCAAGTCATTGAACATTTTGCCAACTTATGGAAAAGTCGTTGGTAAATTTAATAGAGATGCTACCATTAGGTTTCCACAGAGGTGGAGTCTGTCTTCACTGCACAGATTGCATGAGTTCTTACTCAAGTGTTACTCCTAATCTGAATCCAGTCCTCACGTATGCCGTGTAGGCAAACCACTCAAGTATTTCCATAACTTTAAGCATGTGCTCAGACCCACTGGACCTAATGGGACTATTCAATGTACTTAAAGTTAAGTAGGTGCTTATGTGCTTTGCTGGTTAGGGCCATCACAGTGTAGGCTTTTATATAAATTACTCTAAATACTGATTAGATAGATAGATAGAATCATCCCATTGAGTTCTAATTCAGAAACATAATTCCCTGTTAAAATCTAAAAGGAGGGTTGGAAAAAAATCTATAGAAGGTTTTCTCATTCTCTATTAAATACTATACAACTTTTCCATAAAGCCTGTATGTCTAATTCCAATGTTATGGAAATTGACTCTTTGGGCATTCAACAGCATAAATAATATTCTGCAATCTGCAAGGCAGATTTCAATTTTGAGATTACTGATTTTCTAAATTCCTTTTCCTCTTATTTTAGGAATAAGTAAGGCTATGGTTTTGTCCCAGAGATTGCGGAAATCACGGAATCCGTGACTTCCAAAGACCTCTGTGACTTCAGCTCTGGCAGCTGGGAGCTTCAGGGTCCCGCCACTTCCCACAGCGGCAGGGAGCTATGAGGTACCCATGCTGCCTGAGGCAGCAGACCCCCAAGCTCTCAGCCGCCATGGGCAGCGTGGTACCCTGCAGCTCCCAGCCGCCGCTGCAGGCCGGGGCGGGGGGGTACCTCACAGCTCCCGACCACTACGGGAGACAGGGGGATCCCTGCAGCTCTGCACCACCGCGGCAGGGCAGGGTGACCCCCACAGCTCCCCGGCCTGCCATGGGGGGGCAGAGCAACCCTTGCAGCCCTCAGCCCGCCACTGGGGGGGAGGCGGACGCCCGCAGTTCCCCACTGTGGCGGTGGCAGGGGGACTCCCAGCTCCACGCCACTGGGAGGGGGCAGGGGGATTCTGCAGCTTCCCTCCACCACTGGTGGCAGGGGACCCCTGGAGCCCTGAGCTGCCAGCCTCCCCACAGCTGCCCAGTCCCTTCACATTTTATCATGGAAATTTTTAGTAAAAGTCAGGGACAGGTCACAGGCAATAAAGAAAAATTCACGGAAACCTGTGACCTGTCGTCCCTGACTTTTACTAAAAATATCCATGACAAAATCTTAGCTTTAGTAATAAGATACGTTGCATTTGTGCGCACTAATATTGTACACATTGTCTCGTGTCTGGTTTTCCATCAAGTTTCATTCTGACTGGCCAATTAGTTGAATAAATCGCACAATAAATAGACATGTTTGAATTATCTTTTATCTTGGCAGTTTTCTGAATGCACTGACTGTTGACTTCTTCCTGCCATCAAAGGCTGTTTGTTGGACCAAGAGTGTTTGTCCACGGAATACAATATCCTCAGGTGATTTTTCTATTCTAAACCAAAACAAAAAGAGCAAAGAATCAAGGACCTAACTTCAGAGATGATAGATATTGGATTTCTCTCTGCTACAGGCCACCATCTAGTTTCTGCCCAAATAAAACCACAGGCCAGGGATTATTTCCTAGTACACTCCATGGGAAAGCCTTTGTTTAAATGTCACATTGAACGGTTGTTAGTTAGAGATATTAGACACAGATAGGATTTGACATGGTATGTTATGGCGCCCATTCTTTTAGGATTAGGGCTGTCCCTTTAGTGGCACCGGTGGCTTTGCCAGAGCAGGGGATTAGACAAAACTCGTCAACGACAACAGCTAAAAGTTAGCTTATATAAGGCTACAGGTACAATAATGAAGAGTTGGCCTGAGCAAGTTTTTGAGAGAGTAAATTGAGAATATTGCATGGCCAGGATTGGAAAAGTGAGGCGGCCTACAAGTCATATGGCCTATCCCAACTGCGATAGCAACTATCTTCAACAGCCGGAGATAGGACACTAGATGGGGAAGGCTCTGAGTTACGAGAGAGAATTCTTTTCCAGATGTCTGGCTGATGGGTCTCACCCACATGCTCAGGGTCTAACTGGTGGCCATACTTGAAGTTGGGAAGAAATTTTCCCCTCGGTCAGACTGGCACAGATCTTGAGGGAGGAGGGGTCTCTTTCCTCTGCAGCATGGGGCATGGGTCACTTGCTGTTTGAACTACAGTAAATGGTGGGTTTTCTGTAACGCAGAGTCTTTAAATAAAGATTTGAGGACATCAGTAATTCCGTTAGAGGTTACAGGCCTACTGCAGTAGTGGGTGGATGGGTGAGGTTCTGTGGCCTCTGATATGCAGGAGGTCAGACTAGATGATCATGATGGTTCCTTCTGCCCTTAAAGTCTATTAGCCTTGGAATAAGAAAAAAAGTTTACTAAAGGCTTAGGTTTGAACAGGAAATCACCTTCTCTGGGTAGAAATTTTCTATAGGGGTTTTGGTTTAACCCAGACTGACATGGTTATGGTTAATGTCTCCAGCGGCCCATTCCTTCCATGAGGTTCTACAAGCAGTAATTCAAATACGCTCCATGATAGAGGCTGGGATTTTCAAAGGAGACAAAGTGAATTAGGTGCCTGACTCCTATAGAAAGTCAGTGGGAGTTGGGCAACAAGCTTTCTTAGCCTCCTTTGAAAATACCAGCCATAAACCGTACCAGAGTAACTCCTATGTTTCCCAGAGCTCCCTGCCCTGCCTTCTGGTCAGCACAATGCCTCCCTGCCTCCGCTAAGTGTCCCTTCCTTTAAGGTATTGAGGCAAATTTGATGCAGTTGTATAGAAATTCACTCCCAACTAGGAATGTTTCCCTGAGTTACCTCTGAATCCTGGCTGGGGTCTGGCTTGGTAGCGACTCCTCCCAGGGACACTACTGGTGCTTGCGGGCAGAGTGATCAAGGTCTGGGGGTCCCCTCCAGAGGCTGCCAATAGACCTGTGCACCCTATTACATAATCATTAAGAGCAAAAGCACGGGTGAACATTCAGTCAACCCCAGGCACAATGATTAGGAATCTTTCTTTCTGATTGTAAGATTTGCTGTGTGTGTGTTTGTGTGTTTAGGTTGAGA
This sequence comes from Lepidochelys olivacea, assembly GCF_965140295.1. NCBI lineage: Eukaryota > Metazoa > Chordata > Testudines > Cheloniidae > Lepidochelys > Lepidochelys olivacea. The sequence continues at coordinate 6,988,933 of NC_140436.1, forward strand.
TTCTCAAAGTTATCTCTGGAAATTGCATGCATAGTTCTCATTAAAACCAACGAGAGCCAGACATCAACATCTCGGAGGTAGTTTTGAAAACTTCAGCTTTCAACCACGAACTGCACTGTGTACAGAGCTTGGGATAGGTGTGTCCGTGAATTGTGAATAATGCAGAGATGTGGGTGAATCAGGCACACGTTTCCTATATATTTGATCAAACATATTATGCAATGTAATCTATACAACTAATGTAAATCAGGTGAACTTGAAGACCCTGGGAATTAAATACCTGTTTAAATATAAAGTGTGTGCATTTCTGAATTGCATAGTGATTGAATGGAAGGTGCTAAGATACCATGGTGATGGACATGGTATGAGAGCCTGAATTGAATCGAAAATAGGAACTGTGGGTGCTCATAACCTCTCAGTTAAACCCAGTGGTTTCACACTCTTGATCACAAACTCCTGTGGCTTGCTAGGGCCACCTGATTAAACACAGGTAATGAAAACAACTCTTCCTCACATGTTTTATCATGTACAGTAAAAATGATTGAGAAAGCAACTAATGTGTTTGCTGCATTGCTAAGCAATGAGTAAAAGAAGTATTATACTGATGAAATAGGTCAATAAAAGTCATTTCTTTAAGGGGGTGCATATAGTTATCCATTGCACTTCATTAATACACGATTTGGTGATACCAGTAGCAGTTTCACTGACATGCCCATTGTACCCACCCTAGAAACTTTTGAAAAACACGGGGTCTTTACCTCAGCATGGTTGTTTTACATTAGATTTGTGTTTTGTTCTGTTAGCGACATAAGTCCCTCAAAAAGGATTTAGTTCTGTAGGACACTTATCCAAACGTATCCAAAACTTTTTTATTCTGGAAATTTTGTAAGATTTCTTTCTCGTCCAACTTTTTTTACTACTACTCAATGGCATTTGTTGACCTGGAAATACTGCAAAATCAACATTTGTGCGGAGTGCTGGCACTTGTGTGCCCAGAACTGGCGAAAAGCAGGATGTTCAGAATAGCATGAAAAGTGCTTTTTTTTTAAAAAAAAAAAAAATCTTTCCCTGAAGTTTTATGAATGTCCAAAAGAGGGTTGGCTTTGGATTGAGGTCCCGGTGAAGGTTCCAGGGCTGGTGTGCCCTTCACACATTTTTATGATTTTAAAAATATATATTTTATGTTAATTTTCCTAGGAATCAGATCAGAGCTTAAAAATATCCACCAGACTTATTTTAAGAATAGAGCTGTAAGCTTTGCAAAGGAGTCAGGGCCAGAAGCTCAAGAGCTCAGAACAACAAGGGCTAGACATTAAAAATATCTCAGCTCCTAATTAGGCTTCAAAAGAAGTGGCCAGATTTTCAAAAGTGCTCAGCATGGTGGGTGCTGAACTCTTCTGAAATTCTGGCCCTAACTGTCAGAATGGGAACCACTGCATGGTGAAAATGCTGGAAAAACTGACCCTCATTTAGGGGCTGGAAGAGGAGCTGAACTTTGAAAATCTAGCTATTTGTGGGGGCTGAGCCCTGAAAAACTTGCCCCAGAGTTCATTTCAAATCTCACTCCACCGTCCAAAAATAAACAAACAGGAGTAAGATTTGGAGTGTGAGTCTGAGCTCAAACTTATCCAGTAAATGACAAGCTTGGAAATATATTCCAGTGGCTTTTCATAAGGCGTAAGGGAATAGCTGATATGCACACCAATGGATGGTCATGCTTACACATCGCTTGTCAAATCAGGAGTGTAATTTTGCTCATTCTAACAGAGTAGCACCCTAAGGATGGACCAGGCAAGACCACTAATCTGGTGAAAAAAGGTGAAAAAGTATCAAGGAGCACATTTCCTGTCCTAACACAGGAAAAAGCCCTATTGACTTGAGCTTTAAGGACTGTAAAATGAGGTTATTCTTAGTATTGGCATTAACTGTTCACTGACAGCGTGTTAGCTCCATGCAGAGATAGAGGTACACACTGTCCTTGTCTTATTATTTATCAATTATTATAATTAACTTATATTTCAAAGGCCCCACCCAAGATTAGGGATCCATTACAATTAGTGTTGTAAGAGACATAAGACACAATTCCTCTCCTGAAGATACACACAGACATATATAATACACAGGTTGCCGGTAGAGAACTGCAGCTGGTTTTCATGACTCTGGCACAAATTTGGAAGATCTCCGGTGCAGTTAGCCTAGTGGAACAGGAGTCTCATGGGCTCTGTTTGCAGTTCTGCCACTGAGTGGTTTCATGGTATTAGAAAGTCTCTTCATTCATTTACATGCCACTACACAAACCTATCTGCATAATGAGTAACAACATATCACCCTGTCAATAGGGTCTTGTGAGTCTTCACTTATGTGCTAAGATCCTCAGGTGAAAGACACTTTGCAGAGAGGTTGCTTTTAGAAAGTCAATATTTGCCATCAGTTGCCAAACTAGAAGATGCCATGCTACAAGGGAATGCTGTCATAAGCCAGAATCACTGCATGGTAACTGTTGGTCAGCATTGACTTCAAAATGACAACCATTGTGTATGCAGTAGGTTGTCAGAACATAAGAACGGCCGTACTGGGTCCAGCCTAGTATCCTGTCTTCCGACAGTGGCCAATGCCAGGTGCCCCAGAGGGAATGAACAAAGCAGGTAATCATCAAGTGATCCATCCCCCGTCGCTCATTCCCAACTTCTGGCAAACAGAGGCTAGGGCCACCATCCCTGCCCATCCTGGCTAATAGCCATTGAGGGACCTACCCTCCATGAACTTATCTAGTTCCTTTTTTTAACCGTGTTATAGTCTTGGTCTTCACAACATCCTCTGGCAATGAATTCCACGGGTTGACTGTGTGTTGTGTGAAAAAATACTTCCTTTTGCTTGTTTGAAGCATGCTGCCTATTAATTTTATTTGGTGACCCCTAGTTCTTGTTTCAGAGCAGCAGCCGTGTTAGTCTGTAGTCACAAAAAGAAAAGGAGTACTTGTGGCACCTTCGAGACTCACCAATTTATTTGAGCATAAGCCTTCGTGAGCTACAGCTCACTTCATCGAATGCATTCCACTGAATGCATCCGATGAAGTGAGCTGTAGCTCACGAAGGCTTATGCTCAGATAAATTGGTGAGTCTCTAAAGTGTCACAAGTACTCCTTCTCTTTTTCCTAGTTCTTGTGTTATGAGGAGGAAATTATGCTCCCTTATTTACTTTCTCCACACCCGTCATGATTTTATAAACCTCTATCATATTCCCCCCTTCGTTGTCTTTTTTCAAGCTGAAAAGGCCCAGTCTTATTAATCTCTCCACACACCGAAGCTGTTCCATACCCCTAATCATTTTTGTTGCCCTTTTCTGAACCTTTTCCAATTCCAATATCTTTTCTGAGATGGGGCGACCACATCTGCACGCAGTATTATCGATCCCTTTCTTAATGACTCCCAACATTCTGTTGGCTTTTTTGACTGCCGCTGCCCATTGAGTACTTGTGGCACCTTAGAGACTAACCAATTTATTTGAGCATGAGCTTTCGTGAGCTACAGCTCACTTAAGTAGCTGTAGCTCACAAAAGCTCATGCTCAAATAAATTGGTTAGTCTCTAAGGTGCCACAAGTCCTCCTTTTCTTTTTGCGAATACAGACTAACACAGCTGCTACTCTGAAACCTGCACATTGAGTGGATGTTTTCAGAGGACTCTCCACAATGACAACACAATCTCTCTTTTGAGTCGTAACAGCTAATTTAGACCCCATCCATTTATATGTATAGCTGTTTACATGTGCAGTGTGGGTCATCTGTTACACACATCACCATTTTCTCCTGACTCTCATGAATTCATTGCCAAGATCTGTGCTTAAAAAAAAAAAAAGTTTTGAGGCTTAAAGCAACAACAACAAGCAACCTTCCAAAATATATTCAATTAATAAATCTACTGTGTTTCATAAAACAGGCTAACTTCCAATTACATTTCACCATTAGGTATATTCGGAAATTTATTTTTGCTTGATTTTCTTTCACAGAATTGTAGCTTTTGCAGGTAATAATTTTTAAAGGACCTTGTTCTATTTAAAGTGCCTGCGTACGTTTGTGTTGGCATACAGCAAGTGCACTATTTAAACAGGATGGTCAAAAACTTCTCCCGTACAAATGTAATTTTAAAGCCGCTTTTGCTTTGCTTCCAAGGAAAATACATGAAGTGTCCAACACTCAGAAGGAAGTCAGGACGATGGTAAATAAGTTTAATCTGGATGACACAAATTAAAAGTTGGCTAGGTTCCAGTGCTAAAAGAAAAATGAATGCAAGTCTGCACCAATTAGGGTTAGCTGACATTTACACAGTGAGGGTGGACAGGCTGGGACAATGGCTTCTGTGCACCTGTTGTCTCTTCTGTGACATGGTTATGTGGAGTGAACACGGGTGTTTGTCTCCAGAGCTGCGACCTTCCCTTCTATTTTTGGATGAGTCATGTCTGAAAGCATTCCACAATACGGCAGCAGGATGTTGCAACCATAATGATGAAAAAAGCACTTAGCAATATTTGTGGACATTTTTGCTTTGAGGTAAAATGATTGCAGAGCTAACAAAAACATAAGGGGGAATTAATTTTAATCATTCCATGATACTAAAATAAAATAGGAGTCTTTGGGTCAGATTTTCTGGTCCACTGTACAGCACAGAGGGGGCACAAAGCACCCTTACAACAACTGAAGGAGGCCAATGGAGCATTTGTCTTCTGCAAGGGAACTCCCCACTAGTGTAATCCACGAGAGATGCGCCCTCAACGCTGAGCACAGGGTGGAGGAGAGGCTAGCTCTGGGGTATTCCACGGGCGGGCCAGGGAGAGGAGGGGCATGGCTCTACTGTACCCAGTCCTTTATTGGTGTAAATTAGGGCTGCCTGTCTACAGCCCTCAGGTGTGCAGGGGCCAGAGAGTTCTCAATCCGTGGGCCAGAGCTGGCTCCCAGTGCCCTTCCCCCTTCTTGAGCTGATCGGCCAGAGGGGAGATCCCAGGCCTTTGTGTTTATCGAGGGGTTTTCACAGTGTTTCACAAACATTAATGATTTTAGCCTTAAGGCACCCCGCTGGCAGAGACGTTATCATCCTCATTTTACAGCCGGTGAAACTGAAGCACAGCGGGGGGGGGGGGGGGAATGATTCACTCAGATTCACACAATGAGTCAGCAACTGCACTAGAACCTAGAACTCCTGTCTCCAGGTCCCACTAACTCATGCTGTTTTTAGAGGACTCTGGTGACAAATCAGTAAACTACATGAGTCTCACTGCTAGGAATGGGTCACAGTTTCACTTACGCTAAAAGCCTCTAGAAGGTCGCTATCTTACAACAAAAAAACTTCAAATCCAGACTCCAGCGAGAAACTGCTGAATTGGAATTCATTTGCAAATTGGATACTATTAATTTAGGCTTAAATAGAGACTGGGAGTGGCTAAGTCATTATGCAAGGTAGCCTATTTCCCCTTGTTTTTTCCTACCCCGCCCCCCAAGACGTTCTGGTTAAACTTGGATTTAAACTTGGAGAGTGGTCAGTTTGGATGAGGTATTGCCAGCAGGAGAGTGAGTTTGTGTGTGTGTTTCGGGGGGTGGAGGTGAGAAAGCCTCGATTTGTGCTGGAAATGGCCCACCTTGATTACCATGCACATTGTAGGGAGAGTGGTCACTTTGGATAAGCTATTACCAGCAGGAGAGTGAGTTTGTGTGTGTGGTTTTTGGAGGGGGGTGAGGGGGTGAGAGAACCTGGATTTGTGCAGGAAATGGCCCACCTTGATTATCATACACATTGTGAAGAGATGTTTCAGAGTAACAGCCGTGTTAGTCTGTATTCGCAAAAAGAAAAGGAGGACTTGTGGCACCTTAGAGACTAACCAATTTATTTGAGCATGAGCTTTCGTGAGCTACAGCTCACTTCCACGGTATGCATCCGATGAAGTGAGCTGTAGCTCACGAAAGCTCATGCTCAAATAAATTGGTTAGTCTCTAAGGTGCCACAAGTACTCCTTTTCTTATTGTGAAGAGAGTGGTCACTTTGGATGGGCTATTACCAGCAGGAGAGTGAGTTTGGGGGGGGAGGGGCGGAGAGTGAGAAAACCTGGATTTGTGCTGGAAATGGCACAACTTGATGATCACTTTAGATAAGCTATTACCAGCAGGAGAGTGAGTTTGTGTGTGTATGGGGGTGGGGGGGTGAGAAAACCTGGATTTGTGCTGGAAATGGCCCACCTTGATTATCATGCACATTGCAGGGAGAGTGGTCACTTTGGATGGGCTATTGCCAGCAGGAGAGTGAGTTTGTGTGTGGGGGGGTGGAGGGTGAGAAAACCTGGATTTGTGCTGGAAATGGCCCAACTTGATGATCACTTTAGATAAGCTATTACCAGCAGGACAGTGGGGAGGGAGGAGGTATTGTTTCATGGTCTCTGTGTGTATATAATGTCTTCTGCAGTTTCCACGGTATGCATCCGATGAAGTGAGCTGTAGCTCACGAAAGCTCATGCTCAAATAAATTGGTTAGTCTCTAAGGTGCCACAAGTCCTCCTTTTCTTTTTGCGAATACAGACTAACAATGGCTGTTACTCTGAAACCTAGAAAAACTATAGAGAAGCTCTGTAGTGTTATGGAATGTGCTACCCCCGATTAAAAACAACCAAAGCCTTCTGTTGTTTTCCATGCAAGTAATTCTATTCTACTGAAGAGAGTATTTTCAGTTCAGGTGTAGGATTGTATCAATTTTACATAGCCAAAGTCTGTTCTCAGTTACCTCCGTGTAAATGCGAAGTATTATGGGCGCAGTGGAGTTACTCCAGATTTACACTCGGCTGACTGACACAAAACCTAGCCCACAACGAACACGGTAATGTTAGCGTTGCAGATAAGCAAAAGTTCTATCTATCTCTGTCCTTACAAGGTCCCCATCACTGAGTAGCTGAGCAACTCACAAACATAAATGAATTTATCCTCACAGTCCCACTCACAGCTCAGGAAGGATTATAATCCCTCCCTCTGCCAATTGGAAATTTGTAAAATGGGGAACTGGGGCCCAAAGGCCCAGATCCGCAAAGGTATTTAGGCCTCTGACTCCAAATGAGAATTAGGCACCTAAAGACGTTTGAGGATCTAGGTCCATGGGTGGCACATGCACCCAGCATTCAGGGCGGCTAGACCCTGCCCTGCCTCTTCAATCCGGAGGAGCCCCGGCCGGCAGGGGCTGAGCCCTGAGCCTGGGCCACCTAGAGGAGCTCTGAGCCTTGTCATGGCCCAGCCCCAGGGCTGCAGCAGGGAGCATTAGCAGAGGTTTGGGGAGGCTTAGCCTCCCCCAGCCTCCAATACCCACTGCCCATGTCTAGGTCACAGTGTTTCAGGCTGTACTGAGGTCTCACAGAGAGTCTGTGGCAGAGATAGGAACTGAATTTAGATCTCCGTGGTCCTAACCCAGTGCCATAACTGCAATCGCATCCTTTATGCAGCATGCAGACATGGTTCTAGTTATATGATATTACAAAGAATGCTATGGTAGGAAAGTTATTATTATTATGATTATTCAAACACGCTAATGCCGAGTTACCAGGTGAAAAGACAGATTACATGAGAATACCACACTGGACTATGCAGCCTTTGAATTTGTAAGGATTATTTTCTTTTACAGTTTGCCTCCAGTCAGCTGTTCACAGAATGTGATGTCTTTGTAAATTCTGGTATCCCACAGTTTGTCCAGTGGCATAAAAGGTGCGGCTTTCTGAAAATGGGAATTTCCAAGAACATGAAAATACACTGCTTTCTCTCTGAAGGGATGATAGCTTGATTTATATGCTAAGCACTCTGGAGATTATTTCTTTTACTTAGTTATTTGCAGAATATTTTTTAAACTCTTTTGAGAGCAAACTAATATAAAAATAAAAAACGACTTACTATAAGCAAAATTTTTCTTCAGGGTATTTTGCTACTGTCGTGGCAGGAATGGCCCCTCATTTAATCAAGTTTTCCAAACTGGGCCATTAGTTTTTCATATACACTTGTGCATGCACTCCCCCTTATGCCCCAAAAGATAGAATTTGCATGTATTTACAAAGGCAATTACCTAACTGAAGGGTAAAATTTCCAAAAGCACATCTGCCATTTAGGAGGCTCAGGGATTGTCTACACAGGGACAACTCAGGAAAATGAATCCAAATTATATAAAGGTGTGAATTTCAACTGCATTAGTTAAACCTCATTAAACCCTGTGTGAATGCTCTTATTCAGAGTTAAAGTGGCCCTAGTTTGGTTTAGCTTAATTTACTTAAGGCCACCTAAATTCTCAATAAGCCCGTCTACACAGGGGTTTAATGCAATTTAACTAATCCACTTTAAAATATAAGTCCTGAGTGTCCCTGTGTAGACAAGCCCTTAGCCCCATTGACTTTCAGTGGGACTTCAGTGGGATATTTAGGCTCCTTAGTGATTGAGGTGTTTTTGAAATTTTACCCGCAATCACTTGCATATGCAGATTTTGTTATTTATATCTGCAGCATACCAGTGTGTGCAGAAATATACATTCAAATACATACTTGTTAAATGTGCAGTCATAGAAGCCAGGCTCAGGCTCCTTGGAAAATTTGCTTTATCATAATAGATTCTCACTTAATATAAACTAGGGCCCACTCATAAAACCAGAGCCAAATCCTGCTTCCATCTCTTATTGAATTCGATGGGAGTTTAGCCCAAATAAAGACTGCAGGAATTGAACTATGGTAAATCAGGACCAGTGACCCTTCGTCTGTACTACAGTTTACGATAGGATGCAATACTCAACTCCAGTTACAGTGAAACTCTGCTAGGAATGCAAATTTTCTGCGAAAGTAAATGCTGTTGCACTTAAGTACCACGACCACAATGGGGACAGTTTCTTTGGATTTGCATTTGTGTAACTCCATTAATCTCAGGGGAGCTACTTGTGATTTTCTGAAACAACAGGAGACGATGGCCCACACATATGAGTACATTCCAAGTGTGGATGCTTTAGCTCATGTTAGCTTATATCGACACAGGTCTGGTCAGTGTAAGGCTGTAGTATAGACATACCCATAGATTTCTCTGCAAGAAGGTCCTCCTGTGTTCCTACAGAGGTAGCTTTAAAAGAAGCAATAATGACTAAAGGAAGGTTTTGATTTCAAAACTGGAATAGAATATCTACCTTTCTGCTAGGCTTCCATTGCATAGCTAGAAAAGAAATACCAGTCTCTCTAGCTCACAAAGTAAGTTAATTGTTTCATAACTGTTTTGTTAGGTCTGTTGCCCAGATCTGGTTCTGATTTCTAAGAAACAAACAAAAGAATGTTCCATTCAAGGCAGCTTTCATGTGCAGTATTTGGGATCCTTGGCATCATATTCTAGGAATGATGAGTTCATATTCCTCATGCCCGAATTAGTAACTACAGCTCTGTCTGCAGTGGGGGTAAAAAAGTCACAGAGGACCAGTATAAGGTATCTCCCACCACAGACCTCAAAATAGGGTTTAAGTGAGCCTTAAGTGGTACATAGACCTTGGTACTGGCCCTGTGCACTAGTGTGCATTTTATCAAAGAGACTCATAGACTCTTTAGACTCATAGACATCACAGACTCAAAGAGTTCCATACACTTATCTGGGAAATAACATTAATTAGAAATATTGAATTTTCCTTTTGTGGGAAATTTCACTCTGTCAAAGTTACTCTCCATTCGGAGTTGGAACAAAAATGGAAAATATTGAAAATTGTCACCAAACAAAAAATTCCAAAAAGTTTCAAATTGGATTTTTTTTTGACATTTTCAATCAAACCAAAACAATTCAACATTTCAAAACATCCCCCCCCACCCCTCAACTTCAATTCTCCCCGTAGGAACATTGACCAAAAATAAAAAAAAATAAATAAAAATGGAAACAGACAGTTTCCCATGGAAAATTTCAATTTTGACAGAACTATATTTTCCTGTGGGAACATTTTTGGCAATACAAATTTTGACCAGCTTTAATATTAACGTTCCCTTGTGTTTTCTAATCTATCATAATGCTACCAAACCTACCTCTCCAACAAAGCCCATATGGGTAGATAGGAAGTGTTAGAGTCACAGATCAAGTGTGGCTGGCAGGGCCTTTCCAGATGGCCTCTCGCTTCTAGCACCAGAACCTATTATCATGTCAGAGTTCTAGGAAGATGCATGGAGCTTATGAATAGTACAGTATAGTGTAGACATCAGAGTACAGCAGGAGGGATATCTGTGGGCCATATTTTAGTCTCAGGAAAATCAGAGTAACTGTGAGTTAATTCTGTTGCCTTGGGTCTAAAGCACCAGATTGAGACTCATGAAACCTTGGTTTTAGTTCCTGGCTCTGCCGTGAGCCTGCTGGATGGCCTTGGGAAAAGTCATTTTCCCTCTTTGTGCCTCCGTTTTCCCATCTGTGAAAGAGGGACGATGATATGGACCTCCTTTGTAAAGTACTTTAGGATCAACTGATGAAAAGTGCTATATAACAGCTAGATATTATTCTTAATAGATTCACTGGGCCAGCTTCTCATTCACAATAAGGCAGTGTAAAAGGACCTTAAAGTGGGCTTCAATTACATTCACACGCACTTTACACTATCAGAGCGGTGTAAAGGGTGCTTAATGTAAATGAAAATCAAGTCCACTCTGAATTAAACTGGCATAACAGAGAATTTGGCCCCTGCACCAGGTCAAAGCGGGTGTAAAGTTTTGTAGAATTTTAATCCACTCTTACATTCACTTTGCACACAGACGCAATGAAGTGGAGAACCAGGTTCAGAGCACTCGGCTTACGGGACCAAATCACTAGAAATGAAAGCTGTTTTCTTCTAGTCGATCAAGTCTGGAGTCCTGTTTCCAGCAGTGGCCAAAACCTGATGCTTCAGACAGAGGCCAAAGGCAAAATGCCCCTGGTTAATCATAGAATGTAGTATTTTGGAGGTGTGGGAAATTCTTTCCTGTCCCCTGTGGGTAAGAAGTCAATCACTTACCAGATAGGCCCTTTCTGTAACCTCCACATGTCAGCGGGGGTATATCACACAAAGGAACCCTTGTATTTTCTATCAGCTGTGACTCAGGTGTGGTAGGAGTCAGAAGAAGGAAGTTGTATTCACAGAAAACAAAAGAGCCAAATTCTCATCTCAGTTACACAGGGGGTAAATACAGAGCGACTCTGCTGAAGTCATTAATAGGCTTGATTCTTCACTGCTTTGTATCTTTTGTAGAGGCTTACATGTATACAAAGCAGGGTGACCAGATAGCAAGTGTGAAAAATCGGGATGGGGTGGGAATTAACAGGTGCCTCTATAAGACAAAGCCCCACATATCGGGACTGTCCCGATAAAATCGGGACATTTGGTCACCCTCATGCAAAGTAGGTGCATTCCTGGTTGAAGAACTTAAGTTTTTGTTGCATCAGGCCCCAAAAGCTGAAAGGGAAACTCCCATCGACTTCAGTGGTCGCAAGATTGGACCGATAGGAAAGATCAGGTAAAGCGTTCAGTATGCGCTGTATGTGACAAGCAATCGGACCCCATCGCACAAGCATCATCCAGGTTCAACTCTCTCTGCTTCCCGCTTTGCAAATAAATAAATAAATAAAGACAAAAGGGATGTGCCTGATGTTCTCTTCTGAACTTTTCCCAGTGAGGTGAATCCCCAAATTAAAATTAAGGACCAAATTGTGACCCAGCTTGCAGGGCAACACATAGGACCAAGAAGGTGTAACCGGCCCTTTCACCTGCTTGCACTGGCTAGCTATACCAGCGTTTGGAGCATGGACAGCAGACCCCTCAGGTGGCATGGAGTGGAGTAAGCCTCTGCTCCACTCCCCCAGTGCACGGGCAAGCACGGCTGCACTGATATGCTGGGGCAGAGAGGTGAGTATGCTGTCCTAGATGTAGTCCTGGAGTAGGGTGCTTCCTCGGTGGAGCATGGGAAGACCAGAATGTAGGTTGTGACTCTGAGGCCTTGTCTACACTACCAAGTTTTGTCTCCAAAACCCTCCTTTTGGCGACAGAACAGCAAGAGCGTACACACTACAATGGGGCTTTTGTCACGAAAAATGCCCAGTTTTGGCGACAAAAAACTTCCACCCCTACGAGAGACTTTTGTCTTTTCCTCTCCCTTTATTGTCCACTGCTGATTGTTTTGTCGACAGAACTGGCTTCCGCCAATATCCCACAATGCCTGCCCTGATTGCTCTGCTCAGTGTTTTGATCTCTGCTGCCCTGATGCACCCCTCCCCTTTCAAAGCTCTGGGAAGTACCTGTGTGCTGCTCCCTTTGGGGAACAAACAAAGGGCAAATCATTGGAATGCTCCTGTTCTGCCCTGCGCTAGGAACACAGCAGCAGCCAGGGGGAGGGGGACAGGCTGCTGGGCTGTTTTGCCATTCCTCAGCAGGGAGAGCTCACAGAGCTACTCATGATTCTGCTCTCAGCAGCTGAGGGGGCTGTGGGAGAACTCTGAGAGAAACCCAAGATGCCCAGTGATCGGCTCTTCCCTCCCCGCACTGCACTGTGGGATACATTCCAACGGTGCATTGCTCACCCTGTCGATGATGGTGTCCCCAGTGTGGATGTGATCTGTCGACAGAGGGAGCAAGTGTGAAAACCCTTTGGCGATTTTTGTTTTGTCGTCTTTTGGGTGTCGACATAAGTTTTGTCAACAAAACTTGGTCGTGTAGAAAAGCCCTGAGTCACAGTCTTGCTTCCTTCTCTGCTCTGAGGCCAGCATAACTACTTGCTGCCCCTTTGCAAAGCCACACCTTGATTTGATTTTAAAGGAGAAAGGAACATCTTCTAAAAGAAGAGTCTGATAACAGAGCCTGATCCTCCATTGCTTTGCCTTATCGTTTACACTGCACACTTTGCATGGGTGCAAATGACGACTTAAATGATGATTTACTTGGGATTGGTCCTGGTCTGAGCAGGGAATTGGACTAGATGACCTCCTGAGGTCTCTTCCAACCCTAATATTCTATGATTCTGTGACTCGAGATGCAGGGCAATGGGGAATCGGGCCCCTATTAAGACAAATTGTTAGGAAAAGTTAAAAGAACAAGGAGTACTTGTGGCACCTTAGAGACTAACAAATTTATTTGGGCATAAGCTTTCTCCTGCAACGTGTGCGGTGTCAGTCTTATTCCTCTTACGCACTGATGCGGTCAAAGGATGAGGTAAACAAAATACAGTAAACCTAGCCGAATTGGGCAGGAAGCTGTAATGATAAATGAATTCCTTTGAAATAAAAGGGGAAGGAAGGAATAGAGGGAGGGACCTAGGACAGAGTTTTCATGATCATCTACTTAGATTATGCATATGCTGTTCCACAAGACAGAAAGCATCCCAGCCTCAAAGAGTTTGTGATCTAAGGCCCTTCCTTAGATTATAAATGGGCCTGAGTGGGAAGTGAGGGGACTCAGTATCACACAGGAGAGACTGGTTTCAGAGTAACAGCCGTATTAGTCTGTATTCGCAAAAAGAAAAGGAGTACTTGTGGCACCTTAGAGACTAACCAATTTATTTGAGCATAAGCTTTCGTGAGCTACAGCTCACTTCATCGGATGCATACCATGGAAACTGCAGCAGACTTTATATATACACAGAGAATATGAAACAATACCTCCTCCCACCCCACTGTCCTGCTGGTAATAGCTTATCTAAAGTGATCATCAGGTGGGCCATTTCCAGCACAAATCCAGGTTTTCTCACCCTCCACCCCCCCACACAAATTCACTCTCCTGCTGGTGATAGCCCATCCAAAGTGACAACTCTTTACACAATGTGCATGACAATCAAGTTGGGCTATTTCCTGCACAAATCCAGGTTTTCTCACATCCCCCCAACCCCCATACACACACAAACTCACTCTCCTGCTGGTAATAGCTCATCCAAACTGACCACTCTCCAAGTTTAAATCCAAGTTAAACCAGAACATCTGGGGGGGAGGGGGGACAAGAGGGGAGGACAAGAGGTCCTCTTGTTTTTTCCTCCCCCCCCCCCAGATGTTCTGGTTTAACTTGGATTTAAACTTGGAGAGTGGTCAGTTTGGATGAGCTATTACCAGCAGGAGAGTGAGTTTGTGTGTGTATGGGGGTGGGGGGGATGTGAGAAAACCTGGATTTGTGCAGGAAATAGCCCAACTTGATTGTCATGCACATTGTGTAAAGAGTTGTCACTTTGGATGGGCTATCACCAGCAGGAGAGTGAATTTGTGTGGGGGGGTGGAGGGTGAGAAAACCTGGATTTGTGCTGGAAATGGCCCACCTGATGATCACTTTAGATAAGCTATTACCAGCAGGACAGTGGGGTGGGAGGAGGTATTGTTTCATATTCTCTGTGTATATATAAAGTCTGCTGCAGTTTCCATGGTATGCATCCGATGAAGTGAGCTGTAGCTCACGAAAGCTTATGCTCAAATAAATTGGTTAGTCTTACAGGAGAGACTCCGCACCTTGTGAGATTGGACCTTAATACAACTAAGACCAAACAGGGTAAGCTAGGCGAATGCAGGGAGACCAAGAGAGGGGAAGGCTTCATGGAAGATGTAGGTTTTATGGAAGGATTTAAGGGACAGAGCCAAAAGTCCCTTGAAGACAATAGCAAGACTTCCACTGAATTAACTGGGCTACAGATTAGCTGTAGAGAAAAAGGGAGGAGATGCTGGGCTGGCAAGAACTTGGCATTAACTTGGGTTTGAATAGAGACTGGGAATGGCTGGGTCATTACACATATTCAATCTATTTCCTTAAATTAAGTATCCTCACACCTTCTTGTCAACTGTCTAAATGGGCCATCTTGATTATCACAAGAAAAGTATTTTTCTCCTGCTGATAATAGCTCATCTTAACTAATTAGCCTCTCAGTTTGTATGGTACCTTCCAACTTATCTGTATGTGTGTGTGTATATATATATATCTATCTTTTTACCATATGTTCCCTTTTATGCATCCGATGAAGTGGGCTGTAGCCCACAAAAGCTTATGCTCTAATAAATTTGGTAGAGTTACACACCCACTTTGCAATACCTTTAGCTTAGTGTAATGACTACAAAAAGTACCAGGCAACAGAGAATTGGGCCCTTGTCTTGGAATCTGTTTTTATTAAATTTCTACCTCTACTGATAGACTTACATATTGCAATCAGCCTTGGACTTGTCCTACTAATCCTTGTGAAACTAGACTCTACTAAGGAAAGCTCAGTGTATTGAGACTTACAATACTGATTAACAGACAGACAGACCGACCCCGAACTCTCACTGCACCCTGTAGATCAAATACATGTTCTCAAATGTTTTTAACCAAGGGTTAAAACTGAAAAACATGGAGGTTAATACCAATATTTCCAAATGGGGATGCTTCAAGATAGACACCTAAATCTATGTGTAAACACCTAAGTAAGGCCTGTTCTTCACTTGAAAGCTTTACTGGTAAAACTACTTCTGTTAGGAGATGGGATTTTTACTGATCTTGTTATAGCAGGGGGGAAAAAAAACACTGAGTGTGGACAGAGTTGTATTGTATAAAGATGGCTTATACCAATATAAAGAAAAGGAGGACTTGTGGCACCTTAGAGACTAACAAATGTATTTGAGCATAAGCTCTCGTGAGCTACGGCTCACTTCATCGGATGCATAAGTCCTCCTTTTCTTTTTGCGAATACAGACTAACACAGCTGCTACTCTGAAACCTGTCCTTATACCAATATAGTTAGGACACTTCTCAAAGCCAAACTGGCATAAAGCAAGTTACACTGGTATAGTTAAAGCAGTACAACTTTGCAGCGTAGACAAGTTTTAAGTTGTAGAAACTTACTTTGTTTCTTTCCCTCTAGATTTTTGACTTCCTGGTTGTTCTCATTAGTTATATCATGAATTCCATTTTCACTTCCCAATCTTCAAATCCTCTGTAATTATGAATCTACATCATCAGCCCAAAACGAACATCACTAATGCAGGCGTCATGGGGGAGGGGACACAAGTGCAGTGTTTATAAAATGGAAATGATTCGTAGACTGGCCATTACTTTCCCCTTACTTATTGCTCAGAGCCCTACCCTTCCTTACATGTTAAATGTTAATCAGCACAAACTGAAATTCACATTGATTAAATGCTGATAAGTCAGGACCTGAAATCTTTGTGGTGCTGAAATCCATTGCATATCTTTAATTCTCCATGGAAGGAAGGTGCTCAACATTCCAGTCTCTTATCCTCTCTTCCCTAGCCCTGTATTTACACATGAAGGCATGAATGTACATATAATCCCAACTCTAATGGCATAAAAAGAATTGTAAGCAGCCATGTCTGTTTTCTACCAGCCAGGCTAAATAAAAACAAACAGTCTTCGGACAACTCCAGTCCCTTTGGCGATAGGCACTAGGTCTGTGAAATCATTTGAAAGAAGCAATCAATATATCACAATTCAAGTGACACCAACTCACTGGCAGGAACTTCCGCATGCAGTGGCATTGCTGTAACTTGAAAATTGTGCAACACCTTTAGTAAACACTTCCTCATGTAAGAACAAGAATAAAGCTGAAGGACTCATTCTCCCTCCTTCACTGCAGAAGGCAGGGCAGGTTAAAGTAGGAAGAAGCTAGAGGCCAGTCTTTCTCAAAGCAAGGACACCGCTTTCCAGGCTTAGCTGAAATGATTAAAGTATTTCTTATTTCTACAGTTTTGCTCCTTTCTCAACACCGAGGTAAGTTTTTTCCCCTTTTATCAAATCGCTGCTAAGTACAGTGACAGATAAGTTTCTATAGCTTTTGTAAGCTTTTAATTATTAACAGGTGGCTGATACTGAAGAACCATGATTGCATTTGTTGTACTCACACCAGATGAAGTCACTTGAAGACAATGGCATTGCTGAATATAGAGGTTTTTGTTTCACGACTCAAGTTAACAAGTAATCATTAAAATTCTTGAGAAAGGCAGATTAGTAAAGAAAATATTTACCCGATTGACTAAACTGGACACAAATTGACTCAAGACTTGGAACAAGTTTGTTCTGAGGAAGTGAGAAAGCCATTTTTTCAACAATTGTGAGAGAATGTATTCAACTTGGATAATTTGTTGCATTTACAACATTTTAATTGTAAAAGAAATAATTTTACTGGAATTAAATGAACAGAAGTCCTCTACTTGCAATTGAAATAGAATGATAAACATGTAATATTTATGTAGCACCAGGATAATACCTTGAGATCACCCGGAATATGATTAAATAGTTATATATTAAATCCTTTCAATAGTAAGTAAGTATAATTATTTAACCATATTCTATATGAGGTGCCATACATTAGTTTTTGAGTGTATTCTTGCTTGCTTGCTATTTGAATCAGGAGCAGATTTTCAGAACATGACATGCACAAATATGCACAAATTTGCACACGCGATTCATGGTCACTTGGACTTGTAATGGTCTTCAGTGCACACATATATTATGTATAGAATTAAACAGAAGTGTGTATGGAATTATATGCATTTTCTTGTGAAGAGTTCTGAAAATCTTCCCCTTGAGACTTTATATATCTTGATCAAACAGATTTCATTTTCATATGTAGATCCACACTAACTGGTGGTCTTAATTCCTGATTTAAGATGGTTGGGAAATTGCAGTATTTATTTACGCCTTATCACCAATTTTTTAACCTGTTGTAACAGATCCAGACTAAACTTCTTGCTCAGAAAAAACTGAGTTAAAATCATGCCTGAAGCAAAACAAGATGACACCGAACATTCACTCTGAAGAACTGACTCTAGGAAAACTATTAGAAACAGAACAAAATATAACTGCTTACTTAACATACCCAGAATCTTGTAGCTAAAAATCCACATTTGAAATACAACACAAAGGTATTAAACCATAAGGCTTGTCTTGACTAGAGAAAAGGTCAGGTTTAGATCAGGCTACCTAGCGAAACCCAACCTAACTTGAGCAACGGAGGCTGTAATTTGACTTGCTAAAAATCAAGCTAAAGGCGTTACCCTGAATCTGCAATAGGAAGTTTTGGTTAGGTTGATTTCAGTGACACCACTCAAAGACTTTTCCTCTTCTAGACAAAACCAAACAAGGGGCTGTTTCAGCAACTCATACTCTCTGATTAGTGCTCGCCCACACAAGTAGTCCTATTATTCACTGAAGAGATCCACTGATTTCACTGAAACTATTTACATAAGGAAGTACTTCTCAAATGGAGTAGCTGGAAAATCAGACCCATAGAACGCAACGTTCGCTGGGTGCTGAGCTCTTTTGAAAATCTGGCTACAAGGGTCACAATGGGGTCCTGAGCACTTAGGAAAATCTGGGCTTTATTTATGTGATTAAAATAGGAGCCGACCTATTTTTGAAATTCTGGTCCCAAATGTAGGTGCTGAACCCTTGAAAATTTGTCCTTTAGGGTGAAATTCACCCCCCTGCAACGGGATTAAAGGGGGCCTATGTGGTATATAGGCCTTGTGATGTCTCATAGGACAGAATCTGATTTTCAGAGACTCTGAACACCTTCAAGAGAAGTCACATGTGCAGAGCACCTCTGAAAATCAGGTCATGATACACTGATGTTCTTCAGTGCAGAAGCTGAAAAATTCTTCTTCTGACCCTTAGTAAGCTCTTCATTACCACAATACCTCTAGCACGTACTTCACTACTGCACAGTCAGACTACAACATATCCACGTACACAAGGGGAGATGGAAAAAGGCCATTGGGGTCATCTAAGATGTCTCTCCTGCCACCTCCGTCATGGACATGTATGTTCCCTACTTTTCAGCATATTTGCCAAAGCTTTGCCCAGTCCATTTTAAATGCCACCACAGCGAGTCAAACATGTCATTGAACTAGAAACTTTCCATGGGAATGTGTCAATTTCAACAAAGTTTCAGTTTTTTAAAAACAAAAGTTGAAATGAAGCGTTTTGACCTTTTCAGAACAAAGCCTTTTGAAGGTATGCGTTGAAATGACTTTTCATTTCAAAATGTATTTTAGTTTATATTATAAATTATGATACAGCATAACATTTTAAAAAGTCAAAAATCAGAACAAAGCATTTCAACTTTAACACAATGAAATGTTTTGAATGGCCCAATACAATGTCTGCCCCCCGCCCCAATCATTTTCTGGGAAACTTTGATTTTTTTTTTGTTTTCATTCCAATTTGGACCCAGGAGACCCAGACCCAGATTCTAGTTCTGCACATCTTAATGCCCTTTCACTCGAGTGATCCTAATGAATTTTGGACATGGTTCCATGCTACAGACAGGGATATCAAGAGCTTGCACACCACATCACAGTGGTACTAGTATATGATCCACACTGGGCATGATCTGTCCAAAACAGGAGAGTAGCTGTCGTCCAGTGCAGGGGTTCTCAAACTTCATTGACTGTGACCCCATTCTGACAACAAAAATTACTACACGACCCCAGGAGGGGGGACTGAAGCATGAGCCCACCCAATTGGGGGGCCAAAGGTGAAACCCCAGGGCTTGTAACCTGAGCCCCACCACCCCCAGCTGAAGCCTGACCCCAGGCAGTGGGATTCGGGCTTGGGCTTCAGCCCCGGACCCCAGACAATCTAACTCCAAACCTGGTGACCCCATTAAAACAGGGTCACGATCCACTTTGGGGTCCTGACCCACAGTTTGAGAACTGCTGGATTAGAGGATGAGGAAACAAGAGCATCTTGGGAAACAAGAGCGGCTCTTCCTATAGATATTCGAGACTATTTCATGACTCAGTTCTGGATTGGTGACAAAGAACCTATAGGGATATGGAGATCTAACTGGTCCAGAGTAGCCATAATACTCTGATCCAGCAGTTAGGATTGGCTGAACCTCCGTGGTACCAGTATTAGTCATTCTAATGTAGTGGGGACGGCATAGTCATTTACATTCAGATCACTTTGCAACACTGTGATGTTGCACTCTGTATGATTTTGTGAAAGTATGCTGATGAGTGTGACTATAATGTAATTAAAATATGCTTCATGCAAAAGGTCTCTTGTAAGTTATCATTACAAAGCTTATAATCTACTGAGTGTGGTCATTCTATGTATATAAATATATACCTCTTGTATCTGAAACTAGAAATATGAACTATAACTCCAAGGTCCTATTGTAGTTATGCAGAGTGTGGGCCATTAATGGTGGGTTGGAATCTTAATGGCTCCCATTAACCAGGACAATTAACTGTAGATGGCTCTGTTTTACTACAGCAGCCGTGTTAGTCTGTATTCGCAAAAAGAAGAGGAGTACTTGTGGCACCTTTGAGCATAAGCTTTCGTGAGCTACAGCTCACTTCATCAGATGCAATCTGTGGAAAATGATGATTGATTGCATGCTTATGCATGAGCCTATGCTCAAATAAATTTGTTTGTCTCTAAGGTGCCACAAGTACTCCTTTTCTTTCTGTTTTACTTGTAAGTCTTCCTGTATACCTGTATGCTGGCAAGTGGGTAATGAAGTCTTACAGTGACATGTGATCATGTCACCTGAACTGGAATCCATCTTTAACCTGGTGCTTTTCCATTGAGGAGAGGTGGGAACCCAGAGGGACAAAGGATTCCTGCCTTATGCAAAAGATATATAAAGAGGGTGGAACAGAACAAAGAGGCAGCCATCATGAGAAATCTGCTAGCGAGCACCTGAGCTGGAACAAGGGCTGTTCCAGGGGAAAGGATTGTGCCCAGACTCGAAAGGTGTCCAGTCTGTGAAAGAAACTTATTGAAATATCTCTAAGGGTGAGATTTTATCTGTATTCCATTTTTATTACTGTACTAGACTTAGACTTGCATGTTTTATTTTATTTTGCTTGGTAATTCACTTTGTTCTGTCTGTTACTACTTGGAACCACTGAAATCCTACTTGCTCTATTTAATAAAATCACTTAATACTTATTAATTAACCCAGACTATGCATTAATACCAGGGGCAAACAGTTGAGCATCGCTCTTTATCAGTGTTATAGAGGGCGAACAATTTACGAGTTTACCCTGTATAAGCTTTATACAGGGTAAAACGGATTTATTTGGGGTTTGGACCCCATTGGGAATTCGGCATCTGAGTGTCAAGGACAGGCACATTTCCTAAGTTGCTTTCAATCAAGCCTGCAGCTTTGGGGGGATGTGGTTCAGACCCTGGCTCTGTGTTGGAGCAGACTGGCGTGTCTGGCTCAGCAGGACACGATGCTGGAGACCCAAGCTGGCAAGGCAGGAAAGCAGGGGCAGAAGTAGTCTTTGCATATCAGGTGGCAGCTCCCAGGGGGTTTCTGTGATCCAACCCGTCACAGTGGTGTAGTCGGGCAGGATCTGTGCACAGCAGATTGCTTTGAGGTAGCGGTAGTGATTTTAAGTAAGTTTTAAGTGTAGTGGCTGGAGAACAGACAAAGTGGTTCCTGTTTGGTTATTTTCTGTTTGCTTATTTTGGGCAAGGGAAGTAGGGACAGAAAAGGAAGCAAAATAAGTAAGAGGGAAGATCAGAAGAAGCTAAAACTGCACAGGTCGTAAATTGCCCAGAAAGGCTGAACACTGGGTGCTGTGAAAGTCTCTGTTAACGAAGAAGCCCCTGAGCTGAGTGCATCTGTTTCAGTGAACTGAAGATGGGTGTGCTCCAACCTCTGTGTCTGTGCTATCCTTGCAACAAAGCCCGTTGCCAACTGTGTCCACATATCTATTGAGGGGACACCATCATAGGGCCTAATCACATCAGCCACACTATCAGAGGCTCATTCACCTGCACATCTACCAATGTGATATATGCCATCATGTGCCAGCAATGCCCCTCTGCCATGTACATTGGGCAAACTGGACAGTCTCTACATAAAAGAATAAATGGACACAAATCAGATGTTAAGAATTATAACATTCATAAACCAGTTGGAGAACACTTCAATCTGTCTGGTCACTCGATTTCTGATCTTAAAGTGACTATCCTTCAACAAAAAAACTTCGAAAACAGACTCCAAGGAGAGACTGCTGAATTGGAATTAATTTGCAAATTGGATACAATTAACTTAGGCTTGAAGAGAGACTGGGAGTGGTTGAGTCATTATACTAAGTAAAACTATTTCCCCTTGTTTATCCCCCCCTCCGCAGTTCCTCAGATGTTCTTGTTAACTCCTGGAAATGTGCTGCAAATGGCCCACCTTGATTATCACTTCAAAAGGTTTTCTCTCCCCCCACCCCACTCTCCTGCTAGTAATAGCTCATCTTAAGTGATCACTCTCCTTACAATGTGTATTTTTTCTCGGTCTGTGTGTATATAAAATCTCCTCACTGTACTTTCCACTTTATGCATCCGATGAAGTGAGCTGTAGCTCACGAAAGCTTATGCTCAAATACATTTGTTAGTCTCTAAGGTGCCACAAGTACTCCTTTTCTTTGTGCTGAAGCTGACTGGAGTGTCTTAACTTAGCTAGACAAGAGTGAAGGGGTGCCTGTTTTGGCAGGAGGGGGTTCCTCTGTGGTATCCCAGCTCATTGAGTGACAGTCTAAAGGGAAAACAAATGGAAATTGATGTGCAATTTGCCCAGGAAAAGGCTGCCCTGGAAAAAGAAAAGGTTGCCCACCAGCAAACCCTGGATTTAAAAGACAAAGCTATTAAGACCCAGAAGCATGAACTGGCTGTAATGGAGTGGAAGAGGTGCACAGAGACATGTATCCTGGAGTGGGAAGTGGGGGTCCTGGTGACTCCTGCGGTGAGAACAAAGCCCAAAGACTCTGGAGCTGGAAGCAAACCCAACCTGAGTGAACGGGGCAGGGGGGAATTTTGCTGGCTAGTGAAAGGTCTGTCATAGCTGGTAACTGTGAGCCCGCAGTTGCATCAAGGTCTCTTTCCCTTTTGGGGGACACAGGCGTGTCTCCCCCGAGGGGAGCCCAAAAACCCTGGCTCTGGGTTGGAGCAAACTGGCGTGTCTGGCTGAGCAAGACAGGGTGCTGGAGTCCTACGCTGGCAGGGGCAGAAGTAGTCTTGGCACATCAGGTGGCAGCTCCCAGGGGGTTTCTGTGATCCAGCCCGTCACAAACACAATGGCTAATATTGCTCAGAAGGCAGCACAGGATAACATTTTTGGCGACTACATATTTCCCCAGCCTGGCAGCTTCTTCTAGCAGCAGCAATGCAAGAACTAGGAGACATATTGCCCATTGGCCCAGAACACTCTGGGGCCAGGTGCAGCCTCTTTCTGCGGGGAATAATAAAGGGGCCTTCCTTCCCATTGTGAGACTATTTCTGATCGCCTTATAAAGTAAAGTGAATGCATTTCAGCAGTTTTAGCTGAGCTGTTTGTTCTGTGGATACAGAATAGCGTTTCGAGGACACAAAGCGCGATCTTCTCTGGAATAGTTTAGACCTGGGGTTCTCAAACTTCATTGCACCGCGATCCCCTTCTGACAACAAAAATTACTACATGACCCCAGGAGGGGGGTCCAAAGCCTGAGCCCCGCCACCCTGAAGGGGGCAAAGCTGAAGCCCAAGGCTTCAGCCACAGGCAGGGGGCCTATAACCTGAGCCCCGCCCTGCATAGTGGGGCTTGGGCTTTGGCCCTGAGTAGTGAGGCTTGGGCTTGGGCCCTAGCCCCAGCAAGTCTAATCCCAGCTATGGCAACCCCATTAAAATGGGGTCCCGACCCACAGTTTGAGAACCGCTGGTCCAGTGCATCAGTCATATGGCTTCTGCTATCTCAAAGCTTGTTGAAAGGGAGATCATGGTAGATGGAAATAATGTACGAGTAACAGATTCACAGCAGCCACCTGGGATAGGAAGATAGATGGACTCGTGTATATTCCCACATATATGATCAACATCACAAAGGAATCTGTAGCAATCCAGAACAATCAAGTTCTTCCTGAAGGAACTATCTTAGAAGACCCCTATGCAACTGGTCTGTTACAGCTATTATGTTTTATGCTAATAGTACTTAATCGTACACTAGATGCTACCCAATATGCAGAAGTTCTCTGCTGCAAAGAGATTAAAAACTAAGGTAGACCCTGACTCAGGAAAGCATCTCTATCCAGGACAACACTTAAGCATGTGCTTAAGTCCCATTGGACTTATAGTTAAGTACAACTGGAAAAAGGCTAATGTAGTGCCCATCTTTAAAAAAGGGAAGAAGGAGGATCCTGGGAACTACAGGCCAGTCAGCCTCACCTCAGTCCCTGGAAAAATCATGGAGCAGGTCCTCAAGGAATTAATTCTGAAGCACTTAGAGGAGAGGAAAGTGGTCAGGAACAGTCAGCATGGATTCACCAAGGGCAAGTCATGCCTGACTAATCTAATTGCCTTCTATGACGAGATAACTGGCTCTGTGGATGAAGGGAAAGCAGTGGATGTGTTGTTCCTTGACTTTAGCAAAGCTTTTGACACGGTCTACCACAGTATTCTTGCCAGCAAGTTAAAAAAGTATGGGCTGGATGAATGGACTATAAGGTGGATAGAAAGCTGGCTAGATTGTCGGGCTCAACTGGTAGTGATCAATGGATCCATGTCTAGTTGGCAGCCGGTATCAAGTGGAGTGCCCCAAGGGTCGGTCCTGGGGCTGGTTTTGTTCAATATCTTCATAAATGATCTGGAGGATGGTGTGGATTGCACCCTCAGCAAGTTTGCAGATGACACTAAACTGGGAGGAGAGGTAGATACGCTGGAGGGTAGGGATAGGATACAGAGGGCCCTAGACAAATTGGAGGATTGGGCCAAAAGAAATCTGATGAGGTTCAACAAGGACAAGTGCAGAGTCCTGCACTTAGGACGGAAGAATCCAATACATCGCTACAGACTAGGGACCGAATGGCTCAGTAGCAGTTCTGCAGAATAGGACCTAGGGGTTACAGTGGACGAGAAGCTGGATATGAGTCAACAGTGTGCCCTTGTTGCCAAGAAGGCCAATGGCATTTTGGGATGTATACATAGGGGCATTGCCAGCAGATCGAGGGATGTGATCATTCCCCTCTATTTGACACTGGTGAGGCCTCATCTGGAGTACTGTGTCCAGTTTTGGGCCCCACACTTCAAGAAGGATGTGGAAAAATTGGAAAATGTCCAGCGGAGGGCAACAAAAATGATTAGGGGACTGGAACACATGAGTTATGAGGAGAGGCTGAGGGAACTGGGGATGTTTAGTCTGCGGAAGAGAAGAGTGAGGGGGGATTTGATAGCTGCTTTCAACTACCTGAAAGGGGGTTCCAAAGAGGATGGATCTAGACTGTTCTCTGTGGTAGCTGATGACAGAACAAGGAGTAATGGTCTCAAGTTGCAGTGGGGGAGACTTAGGTTGGATATTAGGAAAAACTTTTGCACTAGGAGGGTGGTGAAACACTGGAATGCGTTACCTAGGGAGGTGGTGGAATCTCCTTCCTTAGAAGTTTTTAAGGTCAGGCTTGACAAAGCCCTGGCTGGGATGATTTAATTGGGGATCGGTCCTGCTTTGAGCAGGGGGTTGGACTAGATGACCTCCTGAGGTCCCTTCCGACCCTGATATTCTATGATTCTATGGGCCTAAGTGCTTTCATGCATTGCGGGCTCAGATATAATGCAACAAAGGGGTTGTACAGAAGGTTGGAGAAGTGAGCCCAGGGTTAAGATCATGGGGTTACTCAGCAGAGGCCGGTGTAGAGCATGATGGAGTAATATTTAGAGTAAACAGACATTAGCTGTCACTAGTATATAAAAGATACACAGGTGCCACATATCCTGTGCAGCCTGAGCGGAAATTGTATTTATGTTTCTGAGTGGGAGAAATAATCACAATTAACCTGTTAACATGAAATAGATCAGATTTTTCAAAAACACTCATGCGCTTTGAGACAGACCTCGGAGCAGTGCACAGAAGAAAGATGCTCTGCCCCAGTCTGAGTTTGTCGAGTGTAACAGAGGGATCTAGAAGCAAGATCAGATCTAGCCAGAGCTACAGGCTTAGCTAATAATTTAATAAGGACGGGGCTCCCACAGCCAAATCCACAATGCCCATCTGAAATGCAATCTGCTCTCCTGCCCTTGCACTGAGCTCAGCATTATACCCAATAGAGATCTGAGAGTCCTGAGACGAGAATTTTGCTCTTCAAGTAGGACAGAAGACACACACTGCCAAAAGAGCACTGGTAACATGACTAGGGCCAGACTATGATAGCACAAGGGGGGAAGTGAAGGGATGAGGAGACGACTCTGCATAAGGAAGGTACAATTCAAGCTCCTGGGCCCTCCTCAGCGCAAGGTCAACTCCTTGCTGTCATCCATTTGGTTGCAATCCACCCGAAAAGAGCCATGGTCCTGCTCCCATCTGCACACCAAGCAGTGAAAATAGCCAGATGCACTGTGTGTGGGGAAAGTCGGGGGAGAAGGATAGCCTGCTGCACCTTCCTTAGAATCATGGAACATCAGGGTTGAAAGGGACCTCAGGACATCTAGTCCAACCTCCTGCTCAAAGCAGGACCAATCCCCAACTAAATCATCCCAGCCAGGGCTTTGTCAAGCCTGACTTTAAAAACCTCAAAGGAATGAGATTCCACCACCTCCCTAGGTAACGCATTCCAGTGTTTCACCACCCTCCTAGTGAAAAAGTTTTTCCTAATATCCAACCTAAACCTCCCACACTGCAACTTGAGACCATTACTCTTGGCGTCCTTAACACAATGCCCACCCATACCTACTCACCAGCCCCCATGACAGCCGGATGCACCTGCCCCAAAGAACTATCTGCCCTCGAGCTAACACTGAGTTGATGCAGCTCTGAATTGCCCCCAGTGCGGGCAGGTGCCCATCAAGGTACAATCTGACCCTTAATACGGACTGCAGCTTTCCCATACAATAATGGCGCAGGAGACAACTGCCGGGTATTGCAAATTGTGCACATACCGATGTACTGACTAACCATGAGGCTCCCTGATTATGTAACTGGTTTCCTTGTATTCTGGCACGGTGAGTAGTGTTGTGCACATCTGTTCACAATGAAGCGTGCTATCAGTCAGCCATTGCCAAAGTTTCATAGCCTCAGGGCCTTTTAGCATTTAACTCACCCTGGGCTTGGATATCGACAGAGCTTTTGTGTGAATCTGAAGAACATTTAAATAGCCTCAAAAGGAGTGAACTCGATTTGTCCAACCCCAAAGGCCATACTAATACATATGCTTAGCTGGATAAAATATCCATATTCTACCAACTGATACTTCTAGTATGCAAGCACCTGTATGCCGTCTGTGAAATGAATTTTTCCCCGATGATAGTTCCCTTTGAAATTTTTCTGATTTTGGCATACAAAGATTCAGATTTTCGGGTTTTCAGTGACAACCGCCCCCCCCTTTTTTGGGACAAAACCAGAACTTTTTTGGCAAAATTTCTGTTTCATTGACAAGCCATTTTCCATAGAAAAAAAGATATTTTGCTGGAAATTTTTCAACTTACTCTAGTGAGAAAGGGCAGAGCAAAATGGTTAGATCACATGCCTAGCCATCTGGCCTCTTGGAGTTTATTCTCAGCTCTGCCACTGACTCACTATGCAACTTACTTATCCTTTCTATGCCTAAGTTTACCCACCTCCAAAATAGGGCTAATAAAAAGACCTGTCTCACACCCGTGTTTTGAGACTTATCCATGCACGTAAAGTGCTTTGACATCCTCAAGTGAAAGGTGCAGTCTCAGCACAGATTATTAATATTAATGAGTTCAGGCTAAATTTTCAAAAAGAGACTTGTGTCCAATTTGTCCAGTGCCCAACTTGAGACAGATGTTTTAGCAGGGCCTGATTTTTAGAGCACGTCTGCTTAGCCCTTCATGAAAATCAGATCCTCTAAGGTTGTTGCAGGCTGGAAACCCAAAATCCAAAGCACCAAAAAAACCACTCTTAACTTTTGCAAATTTTGGCCGCACAATCCAGTGTTGCGCTTGGTTTCAGCAACATGTGGTGCCCAACTGCTTGTGCTATGGACTGGGGATAGTTTCTGCATGAGGAATGCAATATGGTAGCTCAGTTCTATGGAAACACGGTGTTCACCAACTCTGCACCCAGAAGAGAGAGCTGCAACCTCCTGGCCTGCTGAAGAGGAGAAAAAAAGCCAATATGGCTGTTGCTGTCCATGGATATTCTCGCAGTAGCTGAAGGGCTAACCACAAACACAGACTATGAATCCAACCAACCAATGATGGGCACACCCTCAGTCTAAGGGTTTGATATTACTCTTGCCATCTCTTACAGTTCCTTCCTGTGGCCACCATCTCTTGGTCTGTGTTATGCAGGAAGCCAGATTAGTTGATCGTAACGGTCCCTTCTGGCTTTCAAATCTATGAACCACTCTTTCTCCTACAAGCGTCCTTGTACACAACTATATTGATACAAAACAGCTGGTATGAAGTGTTCTCATAAGGAACAAAACATATTTCATACTCCTGTATAAAACCCCAATAAAAAGTGGGAGCAAGGAGTAGGAGAGGACTGAACAAAAGGAGAGAAAAAGACAACAATAAAAAGCAGAGAAAAGAAAAGTTTTCAACTATCACATGCACATAATCACACCCAGTAAAATATAGTAGGTGAAACATGCTATAGGTGGAAGGTTAACTGCAAGCTATTTCTGTGAAAAGACTAGTTGAAAATATTTCTAAAGAATGGTTTCAGAGTAACAGCCGTGTTAGTCTGTATTCGCAAAAAGAAAAGGAGTACTTGTGGCACCTTAGAGCCTAACCAATTTATTTGAGCATAAGCTTCCGTGAGCTACAGTACCTTTATGAAGTACTCGTCCGATGAAGTGAGCTGTAGCTCACGGAAGCTTATGCTCAAATAAATTGGTTAGGCTCTAAGGTGCCACAAGTCCTCCTTTTCTTTTTTCTAAAGAATGAATCAGATTGCTCCCAACTACCCATGAATGCTGTGAACTTACTTACCTACCATACAGGAGGAATTCTTTGTTAATTTGAACAACTTTCTGTAACAGAGCCTGGAGATCATTAACTCTACAGAATCACCTGCATCAGTTGCAAAACAGCGAATGCAAAAGTAAAGGCGACATCTTGAAAATCTGGCCCAATATGTTGATATAAAAATCACGCAGTGCTAGAATAGGGTTCTATGAATTGCATGAAAATTAAATAAAACAATACAGCATTTAGAAACTCTGGAACTTAAAAAAAAAATAAAATAAATACCTTTGTTTTGACAAATCTTTTTGTTTCCCCTAGGGACTGCACGAAGGCAATTACCGGGGGTGAAGGACTACGAAGTGGTATACCCACAAAAATTACACCAATTACATAAAAGAGATGTAGCAGGAAACCAAAATCCCAACCATGGGGTAATAAAGGAGGCATTTTTTATTTGTTTGCATGGGAATGGGAGAGTTTTGTCTTGGGTCAGAGTGTACTTAACTTTCAAGATAAGTTAGATCCAGACATCAGATCATACTAATGGAACAGAATAACTAGACTATTGGATCCATTCCCCTGCAAGGGCAGGCCGTGACAGTCACACAGCAAAAGTAGGTGGCAAAGGCTAAATGTGATTGACGAGTCTCCTCCTAGCTTATGACCATACGTTTATTCACAGAGCAAACCAACTCATTCGTTGGCATTAGTGGCACGTTTTTGCTCAAAAGTAGAGCGGTGGGTGGATAGTGGAAAACAGAAGAGCGGAAGCGCCTCGCGTTCCAGGGTGTTGAGTTTTAGACCCGAAGCGTGCAGCACAACCACATCCGCAAATCAACCTTTGGGTGGAGGTGGGACAAATCAGTGGGTAGGGTCCAAGACGGAGTTCTACTCCTAGCTCTGCCACCAACCCAACCTGCTGGGGGAGGGTGAGTAAGTCACTTAAACTTCTCTTGATCCCTCTTTCTCCATCTGTCAAATAGGACAGTGAGACTTGCTGCCCTTTATGAAGTACTTTGAGCCCTATGGATGAAGGCCCCAACA
The DNA here is from genome assembly GCF_965140295.1 of Lepidochelys olivacea. Classification (NCBI taxonomy): domain Eukaryota; kingdom Metazoa; phylum Chordata; order Testudines; family Cheloniidae; genus Lepidochelys; species Lepidochelys olivacea. The sequence goes on from NC_140436.1 coordinate 7,018,826, forward strand.
CAGGAAAGCATAAGCACATGCTTAACTTTCAGCACTTTAATAATTATTACTCTTATTGAGATAGCGCCTAGTTATCCACCAAGTGCCTATTGTGTTAGGCACTGCATAAAACAGGGAGTAGTAGATGGTCCCTGCTCTGAAAAGTTTACAATCTAAATAGACAAGACAGACAAAGGGTAGTGGGGAAAAGGATATAACATACCACTGAGTTCAACTAAGACAGTTCAAATGCTTAAAGTTAAGAACATGCTTAGGTGTTTGGATGAATAGGGATAGGATTATTCACATGCTTAAAGTTAAGCATGTCCTTGAGTGCTTTCCAGAATTGGGTCTTAAGTATAGTCTCCTCTCGAAGTCAGCAGAGATGTACATGTACCTTTGAAAGCAGACTTTAGATTTTAGAGATCAATTTATTCAAGTCATTTAAAAGCTGATGCTTAGTCTAGCACTGGCAGCGGGTTTATTGTCGTGGGGGAGTTGGTGTTGGCATCTCAAGACCAGTAAATTCACAGTGAGGCTGGTGCTTATTCATCTCGATATTATAACATACAAATATTTGCAGGCAAAATATGACGACAGGATGCAATACGAAATTAAAGTCAACGGCGAGAAAGTGATACTTCATCTAGAAAAAAATAAGTAAGTTCAATTTCTTTTCTTTTAACATCATCACTCTCTAATCACCCAGGTCACTGGAAAGAGATACTATAAAGCACTCAGGATACAGTTTCGAAAAGCAGATGGGACTTAGGCTCCTAAGAGATGGGTGTATTTGAAATTTTAACTCTCAGATATCATAGGGATGGCAGCAGAATAAGAACCTGAATAGAATAGAACAGACTAGAACAGAATCAGTGGCACCCTGGCAGAGCCCGGCCAGCATGACAGAACTCCAAAACAGTAGATGGTCCCTGATGTGGACATTTGCTGTGACATTTGCTGTGACTATAACGACACTGCTGCAGCTCCTGCTGCTTTCTCTTGGATTCTAAAACCTTGGATGCAGCAAACTTGACTTGTGAGCCCCTCTCTGTGCCTCAGTTTCCCCATCTGTAACTTGGAGATAATAATACTGATTTACTTTCAGGGTATTGTGTATTCACATTTGTAAAGAATCCTGAGATCCTCAGAAGGAAGACATTATGAAAATGCAAGAGGTAGATAGGTAGACCGACAGACAGCTAGGATAGCACTGGTCAGGCCGGCCACCCTCTGTGACCTCTATCACTACGATTACTGCCCATTTATGAAATCATACCTGCCTCTACTGTTAACTTTGTTCTCTCACTCCTACTTATTTGCCTAAATTAACCTCTTGTTTCTTGTCTAAATCCTAGATTATAAATTGTGCGGGGGATTGTGTCAGGGATTGTCTTTGCGTTATGTTTGTTCGGTGCCGAATTCAGCGGAGCTCTGATTCCTGGGGGGGGGGGGGGCATAGGCTCTCTCAGAATGGAAAATATTACAATAGTAATACAAAGAAATAGTCCTGACAGTTCACAAGTGATCAGACTTCTAAACCTTACTGGGTTCTGAATTAATCTTGCAAAATAAGAAACACATCCCAGCCTGAGGAGTTTAGTCTACATGTATAGTATAGGCAAGGTACATAGAGAAGAGGCTATAATACAAAACAGAGTATATCAGAACGCTGTCGGCCCATAGAGAGCAAACATGAAATAACGTGTAATCGTTATTCTGCATTGGCCGGGTGTGTCTTTTGAGTTCTTTATGTTTGACATTGTGTCAGTTTAGGTATGTTTTAAGTGGCATGTTTTTAAAGATTGTGTAAATATGTTTTAACGTGGCAATCGGTTTATATTAAATGTATCAAAAATAGAAATAGAAACAACAAATAAAGGTTAGTCCCTGCTTTAATCTATTCAAAATATTTCAAGGGAGCAGAGGGAGAGGAATTGGGAAGCCTTTTTGCGTTAGCTTCCTTTGTTTAAGAATACGGTGACCCATTGAAATTGCTCACAGAGGTTTGGAACATTAGTACTAGCTGAAGTGAATTGGGCCCCAATTCATGACTGACCTCTGTGGCACTGCTCTGGTTCTTTAAATTAAGCATCTGTTTAAGTGCTCTGGTGGATTGGGACCTTGAGTGCTCAGAACCTTGCAAGATTGAGCTACTGGTGATTAGCGTGCATGCAAGCAAGTCAGAATGCAAAATGAATGCAGTGTATTCAGTGGTTGCCAAATTAAAAGGATGTATTCCAGGGATATCATGTCCACCTATTTAGTGTGTTACACCTATATGTGTGTCTTTCTAAAGGTAGATAGACTTACAGTGAAGAAAAGTCAGCCTTAACTACAAACCAAGTCTGGACAATTTCATCCCCCCGGGTTAAAGTTTGACAAACTTATAAATAACTGTTTATAAACAGAGGGCAATAATGGAAAGTATTGATCAATCTCTATATGTATGTGTGTCTTGTACATAGATGAGCCAGATCTTCCATTGCTCTGTATGTTAATCAAAGTGGGTGTAAAGCACTAACACATCAGAATAGTAGTGTTTCACACTCACTTTGAAATGGCACAAATGACTACCCAAGGTATAGCCCAAGAAAGAATCAGGCCCATATATGTATTTAAAAATGGTCTTGTCTTATACTCTCAGGAAGTTATTTTGTATTAATACAATGAATGGGCTTTGGTTTGACTTTAGAACTCTCCCTGTGTTTGGATAAGGGTTGTGAAGAGGCCTAATTGTCCAGCGGCCTTAATTCTCCAGTCTTTTGATGCTAAAAATAACACCACTATGCATGCTAGTGTTTCAAAATGGTTTGAAGTTCATTATGTAATTACTTCTTCCCTTGATTACTCTAGCATCATTATTTGCTGGAATAACAGGCCCATTGTATTCTTTCCAGGGATCTATTTGCCAAGGACTACTCTGAAACTCATTACTCAGATGAGGGTCAAGAAGTGACAACAAGCCCTCAGATCAAGGTAACATACGAAGGCTCTTCTACAAATCTGTAATCACGTGGTGTTCCATGTGAGATTCGCCGGCATATTAGCAACAGAACAATCCACTTTATAATGGAAGATATAGGTCCAGATTCTAAGCTTGTATAAATTGGCATAGCTTCACTCACCTCGATGAATGAGTGAATGAGGTTGTGTTTCTTGACCTCCATGGAACTGCACTGATTTACACCACTTGAGAATCTGAACCATAGCTTTCTTTATAACAAAGAAAACCTTTTGCACATCTATAGCTTATGAACACGTCTATAGCTTATGAACACTGTTGGAATTCCCGGAGAAAAGGGAGTGGGGCTCATTGAGACTAAACATTCTATGGCTTTCCACCGCATAACTAGGTTTCACAAAGGAGCAAATGTTATTCATTTTAAGAGCCTAATCTCAGTGAGATCATGAACTCAGGTAAACACACCTTCACACACACACACCCCCACCCACCCTGCCTCCCACCCACACAGCAGATGCATTAAAATATATTACAGGTTATACCAGATGGCTTCCTTGGACCATGACCAATCAGTTACTCAGTTATAAGCACAAAGGCAGTCACTGTACACATTTTTTTTTTAAATTAACTATGTCTATGGGTCTTGACCCACAGAACTACAACCCCCTCCCGCCCCCCAATTTTAAGCCATTGTTCATTGTATGTTTGTTAACAATTACAATTTGAAATGCAGAAATAAATATTCTTTGTCCTGGAGAAGGTAAGAGGAACAATAGACATTTGGATTGGGTAAACATCCGTGTAAGGACTTCAGGATTTCGTTTCTTAATATTACAGAGGCTATTCCTCATTGTTCTATTTATTTCTCTCACCAAATGGAAGTTTGCATTTGGTTAAAGATTATTCCAAACAAGGCATGCGGCACAGACATCTGATACACTGTATGACCGAGGAATTCCAGCTTTGCTCGTACTGCTCTGTGATTAAACATTTTTTGGCTTAATTTGCATCAGCATGAGGTGTACAGCAATTGTTTATTATTTTCTCTAATAATGTTCCTTTCGTTAATTATTCTTTTATTGTAAAGAAACTGACATATCATGATGAATGGATGTTAAACCGTAATGTGAAACCCAGCATCCATGAGCAATAAAAGTCGTACATTTGTATGTGGGTTTAAATGCTATTTCACAAGCCCATATTCAAGAAACTAGTTAGGGTAACATTTTCAAAAGCACCCACGTGACTTAGGCATTCCATTGAACCCACTTGGCTCTATTGGAATTTAGGTTCTTAAATCACTTAGGCACCTTTGAAAATTTCACCCTCAAGCACATGTTCACTTTTAAGCATATTCTTTGCTTCAATGGGACTTGACAGGACTTAATCGTGGTAAAGTTAAGCACATAATTAAGTGCTTTCCTGCACTGGGGTCATGCTGAAACAACATAATCTGACCCCTGATTCTGCAAAGCACTTAAGCATGTGCTTAACTTTAAATACAGGAGTAATCCTATCCCTATTTCACGTTTAAGCACGTGCTTAACTTTGAGAACCTGGGTAACACATGTGTAAAGTTAAGTACATGAAAAAGTGCTTTGCTGAATCAGGGCAACAGAAGGCAAATAAATTTGGCAGCTGTAAGCCATTTGAAGATTCTTCTATGGAGCGGAAAGCCTGTACTGTTTGGACTTGCCAAAGTTAGGGTACCTTTGTGCCAACAGACCAACACAGAGCTGCTGCAACTGACCTGGGAATTGTCACCCTCTATTTCCATTTCAAGCAGGAGGTACCACAGGTCATAATTTCCTTTTGGAAGCATAGGCAATTAAAGTGGATGGTAGAGGGGTACCAATCTCCTTTCTGACCAGAACACCGTAACTCAGATTTGATATAAAACAAAAAACAATATTCGGAGAAAAATTATAATATCTAAATGGGACAAATCAGCAGATAATGTAATATGACATAACGCTACAGACGTAATTGGAGCTAAGCCAGTTCACACCAGCTGAAGATCTGGCCCAATATGACAATTTATCGTTGTTTCCTAACAGGACCACTGTTTTTACGATGGTCACATCCAAAACGATAATGACTCAGAAGCAAGCATCAGTGCCTGCAGTGGTTTGAAGTAAGATTGTAGCTAATGGTCTTCATGGTGAAATGACACAAGAATGTATTTTTTAAATCTACAAGACTTTTTGTTCACTTGCTCTTTATTTACAGTCAGAGTTGCATCCAGTCTTATGAATCAGTAAGATCTCAAAAGTTTAGCTCTATAAGGGTGAAATCACTATGAGAATGGGTCTGAGTAGTTATCCTACAGATCTACTTCTGAGGAAAACAGTTTATAAAGAAAAGGAAAAAGGATAAGAAAAAGCCAGAGGGTATCAGCAATTGTTTGGAGGAGGTGCAACTGCATATTTTCACTCTGGTTCTAATACTAGATAGGAAACTAAACACTTATGTGCTGCGGGAAGTTATGTTGATGGTTCAGCAGGAGGTGTTCATCTTCTCATTCAATGCTGAACCAGTGCTTGAGTATGGTGTTAGGTGGAGCAGTGTTGTTAGAGATCCAGTCTTTTGCACGAGACAATCAATTCAAAGATCTGTCCTTTTGTAACCATTAAAGATTCCATTGCACAATTTGAAGGGCCGGGAACATTAGCACAAGGGCTGGTCAAACAATTTAAGAAGCAATATTTTTCCATCAGAAAATGGGGTTTCATCCACATAGAAATTTTCTGAGGGAAAGATTGATTTCAGCAGAATTCTCTGTCAGAATGTTTTGTTTCAGGTTAACACACTGAAATGAAACATTCTGATTTCTGAATGTGAAAACATTTTGTTTTGATCACAAATGTCGAAACAAAACATTTTGACATTTCCAATGTAAAATTATACTGAACTTTTCATTTCGATATTTTATCTTTTCTTCCTGATTTAGGATGAACACAAATGCCAAAATATCAAATTTCCCATGGAATCAAAATTCCATTTTTCAGACAGATCTCATCAGTATAGAAGTCATGAACAAAATTCTGTTCCACTGGCTTAATTCCAGTTTGAGTAGGTTTTACTTTTCTAATCTAATTTCTCCTAGAATTTCAGTTTGTCATGGCATTCTTTACTTCCTGTGGTGTATTGTATCTGAGAGCAGTTAAAATTCTACTGTGTACTATTACACTGGTGTGTAGTGTGATCCTTATACTAGGGGAGAAAAGTGCTCCACAAATGTGAGTCGTTATTATTTTGATAAAATCCTATGGATTCGCAAAGATCCTCACCTTCATTCTAATCTGAGGGTTTTAAAAAAATGTTTCACAGAGGATATTTCAAGAGCCAGGGTCAAAGATACCTTATCCAACCCCTGAAGCTCACAGACAGCGAGGAACATGCAGTCTTTAAATATGAAAGCCTGGAAGATGTTGAAGGCCCAAAAACTTGCGGCGTAACCAACACTACCTGGGAATCAGAAGATCCTATCAAAAAGTCCTCTAGATCAAGCACCAGTCTGGAAGTGAGTACTGCCCTGAAGTTAAACTAAATCCCTAAGAAAATTTCTGAGAATTAGTTTTTGTGATCCTGGCATAAAGGGGTGAATTACACCATATTTTGAGAAAAAAAAATCACTTTTACTCCTACCCAGAAGGGTAATGTGAGACAGGGTCTTAGGTGTAGTTAGGGATTCACCATGTTATTGCTAAAAGAAAAGGAGTACTTGTGGCACCTTAGAGACTAACCAATTTATTTGAGCATGAGCTTTCGTGAGCTACAGCTCACTTCATCGGATGCATACCGTGGAAGTGAGCTGTAGCTCACGAAAGCTCATGCTCAAATAAATTGGTTAGTCTCTAAGGTGCCACAAGTACTCCTTTTCTTTTTGCGAATACAGACTAACACGGCTGTTACTCTGAAACATGTTATTGCTGGCATAGAGGCAATCTGTGTTTCATGTTCTGTGTGCTGGGTAACTCCACGAGAGAATTACGTGCTTGTAAAATTAAATGGGTTCTTCATTAAAGCACCTATTTATAGAGATTCTGCAACTGTGACGCGCGCTCTAGCCATGTGCACACAGACTGACTCCTGGTGCAGGCTCATAACGCTTCTCTCCTGCAACCTGTGCTCCTCCCTCCAAGTTCCATGCACGCTGCTACACTGTATACCTTGCTGTTTTAATGGGGACCCACAGCTTAGAAAGAGAGGAAAATATTATCCTTTTTCAGTTAATTTAGTTTTAAATCAGTACAGAAAATCCTAAAGTCAGCTTCTGTAACCATGGGTCTGATCCTCAGTTACAACTCCTTTACATCAGAATCAGTCCCTATGCATGAAAAATGTGCACATCCATCCAAATGACATGTGCAAATATTGCATCTGCAAATGCACATTTTGCACATGGAAATTGCACAGTTTGCACACACATTTTTGGAGGCATTTTGAAAATTTGGCCTTGACAGGCATACATTTTTAATATGAAATCACAGATCTGAAATGTGACTCAAGCCGTTGAAACCTGTACGCAGCTGGAGGGAACCCAATTTATCTTTCATTAGTATTGTGCAACGTTAATTAACGTAGTAGCAGGCAGCTTTAAAACACAAATAAAGGCAAATTCTCCCTGCAGATACAAGCATGCAATTGCCAACAGGGAATCAATGAATTGAGTTCGCCCACTACAGGTTTGATTATTATTGGTCAATATGAGTTGCACATTGATCTAAGGCCCAAATTTAATTAATTTCAATTAAAAAAAGAACCCTGGGCTAGATTTACAAGGGTATTTAGGCTTAGTCAATGGGACTTAGGTGCCAAACAATATCAGTGGGAGTTATGCACCGAACTGACTTTTGTAAGGTGCTTTCGTAAATTCTACTAGGTGCGTCTCTGCATCTTTAGGCACTTAAATACCTTTGAAAATCTGAGCCTGAGCTTCTCAACTGTAAAATGGAGATGACACCATTTCCACTCTCAGTAATTTAGCGAGAAAGAGAGAGAGAGAGATTATATGATTATAAAATATTCTTCTTGAATCTAAAGGGGGCAGATCGGAACAGGTCATAACAATCTTTTGCAAAATGTTTTTCTTAGAAACAGGAATACCTGAAAGCGAAGAAGTATGTCGAAGTCTACATAGTTGTAGACAATGCTGCGGTGAGTATTCAGACAAACATTTTTCATTTTACCTCTACAACAACAACTACGGATTCGATTTTTCAAAGCATTCGGCACCGGTCTAACTGTGCTCCCACTGAGATAAATTGGAGTATTATACTTGACTTCAGCAGCAGGGGCAGAGTTAAGCCAACTCCGAGCAAGGAAGATCCTGCCCGGTGAAGATTTGAAATTCACAATGGATAGCAAAATACAGATCTCAAGTAAAACTGATTGGAAAATGTTTTTCAACACATTGACATTTTTTGGATGACAATATAAGTGTATGGCCCGGCTCTCTGTTGCCCTGCGACTAGTGTGAGATCCTTACCCACATGCCATCCCTGGTTGCACTATATAACGGCGCTATAGAAGGAGACCTAAAATCCCTAGTTCTAGCTATGGGAAGATTCCCCTAGTGCAGGCACTGAGGAAGATAGATAGCTGTAAGGCTGTCCTCTGCAGATCCTTCGTAAGCCCTGGCATATGGGGCATGCTGGGGCAGGGCTGCAGAATCCCAACCAAGCCTGCCATAACTGAGACAGACCCCCAGGACTATCTACATTATATCAGGCGTCCTGGAGCGGGCAGGACCCAAAGGTGACTTAGCCACCATAGTCTTCTCCATCCCCCTGGGCTGCAGGTTCTGTGTTGTGCCTCTCAGAGGCTCAGGACAGGATATCATATGAGCTAGCTGGTAGTAGTAGTAGTAGGCTGTCACCCTCTAGGTGGACCAGCCACATGACACACTTTGACCCTGATCCCACAAGTTGCTCCACACAAGCAAATCAGAGAATTCTTTCCTGGGTATCTGGCTGGTGAATCTTGCCCATATGCTCAGGGTTCAGCTGATCGCCGTATTTGGGGTCGGGAAGGAATTTTCCTCCAGGGCAGATTAGAAGAGGACCTGGAGGAGGGTTTTTCGCCTTCCTCTGTAGCATGGGGCACGGGTCACTTGCTGGAGGATTCTCTGCTCCTTGAAGTCTTTAAACCACGATTTGAGGACTTCAGTAGCCCAGACATAGGTGAGAGGTTTTTTGCAGGAGTGGGTGGGTGAGATTCTGTGGCGTGCATTGTGCAGGAGGTCAGACTAAATGATCATAATGGTCCCTTCTGACCTTAATATCTATGAATCTAAATCACTGTGCCCATATGGAACCCTAACTACCTCAGTAGGACTCTGCGGAAGAGGGGGAGGAGTGGGCGCAGCTTTTGGGGGGAAGGATAGCTCAGTGGCTTGAGCTTTGGCCTGCTAAACCCAGGGTTGTGAGTTCAATCCTTGAGGGGGCCTTTAGGGATATGGGGCAAAAATTGGGGATTGGTCCTACTTTGAGCAGGGGGTTGGACTAGATGACCTCCTGAGGTCCCTTCCAACCCTGATATTCTATGATTCTATTCTATGATATGCAGAATAGCTTGTAGGATCAGCTCATAAGCCTGCATGACCCTGACCACCATCTTGTCCCCAATACCTTTAATAAGTATTTTCAACAGCCTTTCAAAGATTTGGAGCCCACCTGAGCGGAGGGAATATGGAGAGGAGCAGATAGAGTTACAGCCACCAAAAGTATTCATGGGCCAGGAGAGGTTTGCAAATAAAGAAGAAGATTTTGAATACAAGAGAATCATAGCTGATCAATTATGCAACCTGCTGTGTAGGTAAAATATGGATATTACAAAAAGGCCCTGATCCTGCAAACAAATACGTGCTGAACTTCAAGCACAAGAATAGTCTCAATTGCAACCAGTGGGCTCAAAGTTAAGCAACCTGTGTTTGCAGGATCAGGTCCACAGCTGATAATATTTCTGACAGACACTTTCATGCTTACTGATTCATGCTCCTCTCATCTAAAATCCACGGGACCCAACACTCGGAAGTTACATCACGTGTTTCCATTAACTAAAACAGCGCAGTACCAGGCAAGGCAAATCATCTTGGCATGAAAAATAATGAACAAAAACTAGACCAATTTTTTTTCCAAATCGTTTCTTCTTTTTTCCCCCCCATCAGCATATTTTCTAAGAACATTACTATATTTGGTGTTATGAAAGTATGGCACTTCCGTCATATGTCCCAGTTTTCAGGGGGAAGTTTACTCAGCCTTAAATATTTGCCAAAGGCAGAAACTTGACAACAGCCCAGGAGCAATCTCTTTTAAACTAATTTTCATAAAACCTGCTATTTCCACTTTTTCTTTTTCTTTTTTTTTTTTAAGATTCTAAGGGCCTCACTCTCATTTATGCTAAGACCCCTTTACACCACAGTGGAAATGGGCCTTAGAGTGAGTGGAACTGTACTTCACACCTATTCTAAGGCTCCTAATTCTGCCAGAACAGTGTAAAGGGGCTTTAATGTAAACCAGACCCTAAAGGGACAGGAAGAAACCCAGATCTGTATGAGTTTAGGCTACTCTGTCGCCCTTGTACCACGTCCTCTAACACTCTGCAAATCTGATTCTTCCTCACTTGCACTTGTGTCACTCAGGATTAAACCAACTGAAATCAGTGATGAAAAATGGATTTCGGTTGTGATCAGAACCAGGCCTTATGTGTGTACCTTCTATTTTAGCAAACAAAACACTACCAGATGTAAAGGCCAATCCAAAGCCTACTGAAATTAAGGAAAGTCTTTCCACTGACTTTAATGGGCTTTGGATCAAGCCCTTCGTGTTTATTATGAGAACTAATCCCAATGATTTCATATTAGCAAACACTTACGGTAATGCTACCCCTAATAGTAAGCGTTTGCAGGCCCCTTAGAGTAAGCCCGCCACACCACCTAGGCTTGAGAGCCTGAGCTGCAGTCCAAGCCACAAAGGCCACACTGATATTTTTAGCACACTAGCTCAAACTCCAGTAGCACTTTTCTGTCTGCCTGGGCTGGGAGACTCAGTCCCAGCCTCTAGGCACTGTGTGTTAAAAGTAATAGGCCAGATCCATAGCTGGTGTAACTCAGCACTGATTACAATGGCATGATGCTAATTTACATCAGCTGAAGATCTGGCTTAATATCTAGAACAGCTGTTATCCGACAAAGAAAAACAAGAATAATATTTAGTCCTTCCTTGACTGCAGGGGACTGGACTAGATGACCTCTCGAGGTCCCTTCCAGTTCTATGATTCTAAGAATGGGGGACAGGATCTGGGACCAAGTCCCTGAGCCTTTGGTTCTCAACCTATACTATTGTGATTGCAGTACAGTAGGTGTGGTGGGCTGCAGTAGCTCTAGTGCTGTGTGTAGTTGTCTGTAGAAAATAGACAAATAAAGGGGAATATGATTGAGGGCTACAAAATCATGAATAGTGCGAAAAAAGTGAATGGAGAAGTGTTATTTACTCTTTCACATGATACAAAAACTAGGGGTCACCTGATTAAATGAATAGGCAGCAGGTTTAATAAAAACAAGAGGAAGTATTTTTTCCACAAAACTAACAATTACTCTGGGAAATTCACTGTCATGGGATGTTGTGATGGCCAAAAGTGTAACTGGGTTCAAGAAAGAACTGGATCAGTTCATGGATGATGGATCCATCAATGGCTATTAGCCAAGATGGTCAGAGACATAGCCCCAGGCTCAGAGTGACCCTAAACCTCTGACTGCCAGAAGCTGGGAGTGGAAGTCAGGGGTGGATCACTTCATAATTACCCTGTTTTGTACATCTCACTGAAGCTCTGCTACAGGCCACTGTTGGAGACAGGATCCTGGACAAGATGAACCATGGTCTGACTCAGTATGGCAGCTCTTACGTTCTTAACATCACCATCTGCGCTCAAATAGCTGTTCAAATCTCAACAACTAATGGGTGAAATTCACTGCAATACAAGGCCTATGCACCACTGAAGTCTCACTTAAATGCACAAAATAGAGCATCAGGGGGACTTCAGTAGGCCTGGTGCTCTCCCTCTGCATAGGGCTGAATATCATACAGTATGAGAGATTTGAAATATACAACATGATATGAATATGAGATAAACAGTAAACTGAGATTAGTTGCTGTACCAAGACCTTCATTTCACTTTAACAAAGACCACTGATCTGTGGTGCAGTTTTATTTGAAATGTTTCAGGTCTTTTCCCTGCAATCACAGTTTTATTTTTTTCCCTTATCCTGTTACTGATGCTTTCATATTTATTTTTGCAGTATAGGAAGTACAACCGCAACATGACAAGTATAAGAACACGGGTATTTGAAATAATCAATTACATCAACATGGTAAGCCCTGTTATTATTAACTTAAAGTGCTACAGAATTTATTAAGTTTTGCAGTCTCGGGAGTTTTCTGTAATTACACCTAGAAAAGAATGAAGAAAATCAGATCTGCTGGCGTTTATGAAAGAGTGAATAAAGCATAAATAAAGGGTCAGGTGGAAAAAATGAAAGGAGACTCTGTGCCTTCAAAGCAACAGGACCATGATATCAAACTAATGATTTTTCTCTCATAGTCCACAATGGTTTGGTTGAAAACAACAGTAGGGACACTGGATCTGATTCTTTACTGCCCCATGCCTTGCACGGTTTATTCACAGCAGTGCAAAGTGGGTATGAAACGCTGCCAAATCAACATAGTGGTTTACACCATCTTTGCAGTCAAGCAACTTACTACACAAAGTCAAGTCAGTGGCAAACCATGCTCGTGTAAAAGGCAAAATTGTAATAAATGCTACAAAGGTCTTTTTTTTTTTTTTTTTTTTTTAAATAAAGAGACCAGATATTCACAAAACCTTTCAGTTTCCATCAAATTTTCAAAGAAAATTCTTCCTTCAGAGGAAACTCTATGCCAAGTTTTTATAGACTGAGTTTTTTAATATAGTTAGGCTCCAATCCTCCAAATGCGCATGCATGTGCTTAACTTTAAGCACATGATAATCAATCCCATTGAACTCCATGTGCCTGATTCTCATTTATGATTAATGCCCCATTTATTATATTGCTCTTAGAGTGTAAAGGAGCCTTACTAGCACAGCAGCTAGAGATCTAGCCCCGAGCGTATGCCACATGTCCATAATATCCCGGGCTGTATGTTCAGAAGTGAGGGAGAAATAATTACATAACTAAACCAAATATTTTTAAGGAGGGGTTTATGGCATCCATGTCGTAGCAACTGTAACAAAAAACTGATTAGAGTTCATTAAAAAGAAGTCGTGAAAAATTTCCAATTTTTTTCCTCTCTTTTAAGTTTGTAATTTCTTCAAATATGCTGTTGCAATTTCAAAATGTGACTTATTTTGACAGTTTCTTAAGTTGGTCCAAAAAATGGGGAGGGGGGGGGAGGAGAAGAGGCAGAATTAAGAAAAATCAGATTTTTTCTGTTTTTTTTTAGTTTCAAAACTTCACTGGAATTTCAGAATTCAGAAAAGTTCGTCTAGTTTTAGAAATGAACAAATGTTAGGTGATTAAAAACAAACTCATTATCAGAATACGTCCCTGCTGTCTGAAAAAATTATAGGTTACTTACTTCTTCTGTCCTTGCTCTCTCCTTACTGCAGGTTTACAAAGCCATAAACATTTACGTGGCTTTGATTGGCCTAGAAATCTGGTCGGCTGGGGATCCGTTCACTGTGAATTCTTCAGCAGGCACCACCTTGGACAAATTCTCAGCATGGCGTCAATCGGACCTGCTGAAACGGAAGAATAATGACAACGCTCAGTTACTCACGTACGTATCATGGCCTTTTCCACTTGTATTTCCAAATATGCCAGAAGAATTTGTACCCAGAAACTTGTTTACAAAGATAACCAGAGATGCAGTCTGTAAGGGTTCTAGTTTTGTCATTTCAAACACCGGGTTGTAATATTCACAGATCGATAGGGTGAAGCCCTGGCCCCATTTAAGTCAACAGGAGTTTTGCTATTGACTTCAACCTATAGGTTTTTCAGGGCAAAAGAGATGGTTATGTTCATCTCGTCTGAGCTCCGGCAAAACAGGAATACTATAAAATGTAGTACCATTTATACCAACATAAATGGTATAAATGCAAATAAAATGAATGAATAGAGATGGACCTAAGCACCCATGCACTTTTGGAGGGGGGGAGGGGGAAGTTTAATATCTGAATGAGGAGCTGGATATGAATTTTGCAGCTGGCTATCTATCTATCTGGGCCTGAAATACAGAGCTCACACCCAGATTCTGCTCTGAATCAGAACTTTGGAGAGGTGCCCAATTCAGTATTCTGGCACGAGCCCACTGGGCCTGGTTTACCAAAGCACATGCTTACATTGAAGCATGTGCTAATGTCCCATTGATATCAGTGGAACTTAAGCACATACTTGGCGTTAAAAATGTACTTAAGTGGTTTGCTGAATCAGGATTAATTTAATCAAATACTTAAATGCTCGGATAAATCTAGTCTTGCAGAAAAGCGATGAAATCATTCACATGCTTAAAACTGAACCTGTGCTTAAGTGCTTTACTGAACTGGAGCCAATATAAAGATATATCTGAGCTGCAAAGTCGGAATTCAGATCCAAAATTCAGGATTATTCAGATGCAGTGTCCCATCTATGACCCTGAGGGAGAGAGTGTTAAGGGCACAAATGACAGGTAAGTGCCTAAATCCCACTGAAAGCCAATGGGAGTCAGGCTCTTGAGTATTTGTGCCCTTGAGAATCATATTGGTTCTGACTAAGGGGACCATGCCTAAGGGAATCTCCAGTTCAATCAACAAAACCACCAGCAATGCCATCAGGTTTTCACCCTTGTGACAGATTACTGGGCTTCATGCTGTGTTTTTTTGCTTCCTTACAGAGCAATTGATTTTGATGGGCCAACGGTCGGATTGGCCTTTGTGGGAACCATGTGCAGTTCTACTCATTCCTCAGGCATTGTTCAGGTCTGGTTGGTTTTTTGGGTAACATTTAACCAGCAGGCAAAGGTCACTGGAATTTGTAACACATCAATTTGCTGCGTGGCATTATTTGGGGTACATTTCATTACTGCATGAGGCTGCAGAGCATACAGAGCTGTTTATTTATAAACTAATATAAGGAAGAGCAGAACAGAATCATGTACCACGATTTAAAAGAAAGGCGTAAACGATGGAATCAGTTTTGACCAGAATACCCCAAATCACAACACTGAGCATCTTAAATTAGAGACAGATAAAAAAAAATGAAGTAGATATGCGCCTAAACCAGAACATTCGATGCAAAACCTCTCCTTGAAAGCAAGGGAAGTTCACCTCTGGACCCAAAGTTCACTGACTGAGCCAAATGCTTTAAAGGACCGAGCCAAATCTCTAAAGCCAAATACCCCGATTTTTATGTGATGTGATTTGGATGTGAAACCAGACAGAACGTACTTTAGAACACACAGGAGCCAAGATGTAGTAGCATATACTGCAGTGTCTGATGGGGATTTTGGAATAATGCAACACACCTTGACTTTTATGCCATTCTACTATCAAACACAGCTTATTTATTTAGATTTCCACCCAAAAGCAACTCCTTACCAAGAAGAGAAAGCCAGCCAGAGTTCCAGGAGCTCTTGGCATACTTTTAAAAGCACACAACCACATCAGATATAAAAAACATGATTCATCCCTAGCAAAAGCAGTTCTCTTTACCCTTATCACTTCTCCCTACCACACATCATTTAATAATACGTAAACATATTACAATGTTAGATGCGATAGAGGGAGAGGGGCTGGGATTTTCAAAGAAGTTTAAGGGATTTAAGTACCAATTCCTCTTACAATTCAATAAAAAATGGCTGCCTATCTCCCTTAGGCCTGGTATACACTAAGAAGTTATACCAGTATATCTACGTCAGTTGAGGGTGCGATTCTCCCCCCCGATATAGGTATTCCAGTGTAAATCCTAGTCTGAATACAGGTATATTGGCATAAAGGTGTCATGTTTTGCTATAGTTTGCTTCACTTCCTGATCCAGAATAAGCTATCCTGGCATAAGCACTTGTATACCAGTTTAACCGCATCCACACTGAAGGGAGGCGAAGAGTTTTACTGCTTTAAGTCTACTGGTATAGTTTCTAGTCTTAGACTCTTTTGAAAATTCCAGTCTAGAGAGAGAGATGGAGAAAGAATTTTGAGCTAAATAATTTTGTTGCTTTCTAATTAAGATGCAATTAAACAAACATTTAAAAAAATCCCTTTCCAGGTTTATACAAGTATTCTGCATTCGCAGATATTTATTTTGGGATTCCTATTTCTTAGCCATGTCATTTCTCTTATGCTGTGCTCTGTTCCAAACCTGCTCCCAGGTTGCTAGAAATAACTGACAGTTCTATTGTTCTCATCACCGCAGGACCATAATACCAATCCAATTTCAATTGGAGCCACCATGGCACACGAGATGGGGCATAATTTTGGCATGAATCACGACACTAGCTTCTGCAAATGCAATTCTGGATCTTGTATCATGGCAGCACAACTCAGGTGAGGCATTTGCATCTGCAAAAAGGGAACTACAAAGCCTGTGAGTGCTTTAAAATACAGCTGGGCCCAATCCAAGGCCCACTGATGTCAATGGGAGTCTTTCCATTCGCTTGATTTTGGAGAAGGCTAATAGAGTATTGTTGAAATGGATCTGTGAACTACGCCACAAACAAACACTTACAATAACTGTAACATGTGAAACGATGAGCCCAGAAAGCATGACTCTTCACACGTTTGTGGTGAGACAGAACTTACCCAGTCTTTGCATATCCTGTTTCATGTCCTGAAAAACTTGCTTGTAACTTAAGTGGATTTTTCTCATAGAGCCACTTGCCCTAGTTATCTGCCTCTCCAATAAGCAGCCAATTGAAAGCATCCCTGAAATTTCCAACACAATTTTACGTAATCCTTAGTTAAACAAAACACCCACCTCTCCTCAAAAAGAAAAGGAGTACTTGTGGCACCTTAGAGACTAACCAATTTATTTGAGCATAAGCATCCGATGAAGTGAGCTGTAGCTCACGAAAGCTTATGCTCAAATAAATTGGTTAGTCTCTAAGGTGCCACAAGTACTCCTTTTCTTTTTGTGAATACAGACTAACACGGCTGTTACTCTGCCACCTCTCCTCGACATCCAGTATTCACAGTTCCCATAGAGGCTTGCTTAAGAGAAACTTCCCTTTATATTCGTGATGATGGTTCACTTCCTGCTGTTTGTGTTTATCTGCAGAATTGATGTAGAAGGGCTTTGTATCAGATCCCAGCTGATTAAAATTTGTGTCGACCAAGCTTGACTCCTCTAGAAATGTGGCTTTTCATCCTGTGTAAACTTCCCACTCTTTCTCCTTAATTGTTTCACCAGTGTTTCTCTTACAACCACACGTCCTTTATTCTCTTCCCTTTTGTCATGTTATTTTTCTCCTCTTTTTTTCATACGTCTGAAGAGTGGGTGGTTGAGGCAATGTATTTTTGGTTTAAAAAAAAGAAAAAAAAATATCCCACCACTTTAGTCCATGTGCTAAACTCCAGTAAGAGAGGAGAACTTCCCGAGGTCAAACTATTCAACACCGATTTGAGACTTTAGGATGTTGGTGGTTGAGATATAGAGTTCACGGATTAATATTGCTGCCACAGGACCATAGTAGGGAAAACTGGGTACTTCAGGTGCCAGAAGTAACCACTGTACACACTTGTCTTATAGAGCCAGGAATTTATGATCTAAGAAGATGCTCTCTCCATGTTGTCAGTATCTCCAAAAAAGTTTTTTTTTTTTAAAAATTTTCACCCCAACAAAAATATTTGTCAATGCCCAGAAATTAAACTAAACTTTCCAGGTTTTTAAAGAGCATTTGGGGAAACCACTGTATTTGATTAACTGGGATGAGGGCACTCATTTCATTCATGTCCTATACGCTCTGTGTGTTGTGTGTAATTGGTTGTCACTGAAATAATGTTGATTCATCTATGCAGCTATAACATCCCAAAGGATTTTACTGCATGCAGCCTCCAGGATTTTCAGAAATACCTATTGAACCGAACACCAATGTGCATCACCAATATGCCTGCACTGAAAGACATAGTAGCAACCCCGGTTTGTGGGAACAACTTTGTAGAGAAAGGAGAAGAGTGTGACTGTGGAACTCCAGAGGTACCTGTGAATAGTTGTGAAAAAATAATATTTATCTAGGGGTAGAAACTCTACAGAAGCTTCTGGCTCTTTGAACGTAGCCTTGTTTTTTAAGTCCACCTCACTCTTCCACAAGTAACCCCTGATTGCCCAGAGGTCTTGGGAGAAGGTCTGAAACCTTCTGCTACTTGAGGGTGCAGAAAACTCAGAGCTGCAGAGAAGGTGCCAGATTTTCTATTGCTCTGCCCTTTGTATAGCCAGTTAGCCTAGTGCAATGAGGTTATGAAATGCTACGACTTTGATTCATACCTTCCAGCTGTCCCAGGTTTCATTGGACTGTTCCACTTTAACCCACAAACCCGGGCAAAGCGACTCTGGGCTCAGCTTTCCATTCTGGGCTGCAAGCATTATGACCCGCTCCCTGTCCCCCGCTTCTCCTCCCTGGCAGCCTCTCCCCTCCCTACGCTCCTATTCTCTCCTCACTCCCAGCTTTGCCCTTTCACAACCCCTCCCTTCCATAAACCAGGCATGTGCTCAGACCACCGGAGCCAAGCCCAGCCAGCCCTGCAGGACAGGAACTGCAGGTGCTACCAGCACTGGGTGAGTGCAGGGCGAACTTGCAGCTCCCTCGTGTCACCCCAGTAGCGCCCCCCCTCCCCCCGCCAGCATCCCACCCCTGGGGGCAGGACCTGTCCCACTTTAGCCACTGGCAAATGTTGGGAGGTGTGCTGATTTGGTAGCATTTCCCATCCACTTTGCAATTACCCCTACATCAAGGCTTCTTTACACTGCCTGGGTTGTGCAAAGGAACCTTAGTGTAATTGAAAATGAGGCCCTTGGTCTTCAACCCTGAGAAGCAGAGGACCTGTGGAGGAGGGAAGGTTACTGGTCTGGCAAAGGGGGAGCTTCAGTCAGTGTTGCCTTGGGGAGCTCAGAACGCACCTTAAATTAACCCTAATCTTCAATTAACCCAGCGTTACGGTTTGTTGAGCTTTACACATTTCTGAAGCATAGCTGGAAGAATCAAGGTTGACTCAAATGTACATTAGCCCAAATGAAATAATTTTCTTGCTCACTCCCAGAATTAACTTCTGCCAGAATATGCTTCAGTAGCATTTTTCCATGGAATATCCATTCAAATGCCACGAGACACACAGTACAGTCATTAGGGCCACAAAAAACAGTCTTGAAGCTAGTGTGGAAACTTATTTCTAAGAACACCGAGTTTCCAGCCGATTGTCAAGGCAGAATACGTGTATTGGGGGACAGCAGAAAGCTGAGTGGTGAGGCTGAGCTGAACTGTAAGCCGATTCAGTTACAATAAGGAAGAGCCGTATGTGATCTGTGCCGAAGGAAAAAAAACAAAACAAAAAACACAAAACTAGCCGTTCCCTGCACCACTTGATTCTGCAATTTTATAATCAAGCATGCTTCGTTGTCACGCACAATCCTCCTGAAGAATGATTAGTATCAGTTTGCTTTGCCGTAAAGCCATTTTAGATACGTGTTGCACAAATGCATCTCGTTCTCTCTCTTTAAGCGAAGTACAGGCCGTCCTATCAGAAATGTGCTACTGGGAAAAAACAAAACAAAACAAAACAAAACACAGAGCACTGTACCGTGCCAGTAATTTTCTCTGTGATTGTTTCACAGGAATGCACAAATATCTGCTGTGAAGCTGCGACGTGCAAGCTGAAGCTGAATGCTAAATGTGGATTTGGAGAGTGCTGTGAAAACTGCCAAGTGAGACCCCTTTTGATCTCAGCTGTTTCTTTGGGTTTTGGGGCAAGGCAGGAGGACCCCTTTAAAATGGAACAATGGCTGTTGTTTATCTCTGATGCAGCATTATAACAATAATCATACTTTGCACTTCTCAAGCACCTTCCATTGGAGTACCTCAAAGTGGTTGATTAATTCAACCCAATGTTAATTAACTTAACCTCTCAGCATTCCCCATCTCTCCAGACAGGTAAACTGACGCATGGAGCACCAGATTCTCAGCTGGTATAAACTGACATAGCTCCATTGAAGTCAGTGGAACCACCCTAGTTTACACCCACTGAGGCTGTGGCCCAGAAAGTTTATGTGACTCATACAGTGTGGCTGTGGAAGACACAGGAATAAAATCCACATCCGACTCTCATGCTTGTATCTTAACCACAAGATCATCCATTTCCTTTATATCCTACTAAGTCATGGGTGGCAACGGTATGTTAAGGACAACTAAATAATCACAGGGCTCTTCTCCAAAGAGCTTGCAGTCCAACTTCGCCATAACACAGCCAGGAGTGTTTAGAAAAGGTGTGTAAGGGAGAGCATAGGAGGTTCACAATGCATCGTTGCCACTGCAGCAAGCTCCATGGCTGTCTCTGTGTAATATGCTGAGTACCTTCTACTAGAAACTGCGAAGTATTTTAATCTGCATTATTATTAACACCCATTGTGCTGGGTTTGCAGCATCTCTGATTCTCATAGTATGATGTAGCGTATATTTTCCAGCCTTCTTTAAAATGGCAGTAGCTTAACCCAGGATGTCTCTGAATCTCATTGGAAATAACGGTAGCCAGCAAATAACTGATCTGCACCAAAGCTAAAATAATCCTCTCCCTGGAAATTATATCAGGTGTTTGAAAGCAATGACACATGACACTTAAAGGTCACTCGCTAGAAGCATTTTATAGCTAGCAGCAGTGAGTTTATAGGATGGCTGCCAATGTCACTGATTAGCAGGCTCAATGAAAGGGCCCGATTATGCAGTCATTATATATGCAGAAGTCCCACTGATTTCTCTGGGAATTGGAAGTTCTACTAGTTTCAATGAGGGAGGCATGCATGGAAGGACTGCACAATTGGTTCGAGGTGGCCTGGTTTTCAGAGCTACCAAACACTCACTCTTTGCCCTTAATGGGTAACATGGGTGATCAGACCGTGAGAGACTTTTAAGTCCTATTCAGCCCTGGGATAAGTCCATTGCTGGGTATTTTAAATGACATGGGGGAATGGCATGTCTAAAACCACTGCTCTCTCTTTCTGCTACAGATTAAAAAAGCAGGGACTCTTTGCCGACCGATAAAGCACGACTGTGACCTGCCCGAGCTGTGCACTGGCCAGTCCCACCAGTGCCCAGTGGATCGATTCAGAGTCAATGGATACCCTTGCAGAGATGGCCAGGGTTACTGTTACATGGGGAAATGCCCCACCCTGAAGAGCCAATGCATTGCTCTTTGGGGATCAGGTGAGTGGATGCTGTCATTAAATTAATCAGATTGTTTAAGGTGAGGGGGACAGTTCAGGACAGATTTGTGACAATTTGTCAAGTACCTTTTGAGAATGGGAGCCAACACGTCAATATAACTGTGCTATGATGTTATGCAGGTGTGGTCCTAGCGTCTTAACATTCCACCTGTTGTGGAAGGGGCTATATTTACAGCACTCTATTTAATTTATTGTCAGCCCAGTTTATCATCAGGATTAACTGGTTTTTACAAGTATTCAATTACCACTTTCCCAGCATGGCAAAAAATGTGTCTAAGACATGGAGGGGGAGTAGTTTTAAAGCTTTTTTTCCCATTGGAGAACCTGCTTAATCTCCTTTTCTCATAGTCACATTCATTTAGAAAACAAAGCCAACAGAAACTTCTCTGAAATCTGTTAATACTTCCTTAAAAAAAAAAAAAGAGAGAGAACTTCCCTTTTCTGTCTTAATGCTTCAGCACAGAGTTATTGGTACTAAGGTTCCTTGCGTGTACAAACCCCATAGCTTTTCTTGCACCCTATTGGTAGGTCAAATGGTTGATGGTGGCCGGGTTTCAGACCACAGGGGTGTGACGTGCAGTGTGTATTAGCATGCGCTGGTGTGCTGTTCTGTAACTGCCCCATGTGGACACTTCCAGCGCGAACTAAAAGGTCCAGGATCCCGAACTAGGTATCTTTTAATTTGCGCCAATGGTGTCCACCCAGGGGAGCTATAGCATAGCATTGTAGTCCAAACTGCAGGGCCATGTAGATAAGTACCAAAGGCACCCTTAATGAGGAGTAAGGGTGAGCTGTAGCTCACGAAAGCTTATGCTTAAATAAATTTGTTCGTCTCTAAATTGTCACAAGTACTCCTTTTCTTTTTGCGAATACAGACTAACATGGCTGCTACTCTGAAAGGTGTCCACACAGGAAGTTAGTGCAGAGTAGCTACTGGGCTTTAAATTCACACCCTAGCTCACTCCCCGCTAACTTTCCTTTGTAGACAAACCCTCAGTATTTGCAGCTGCTTGATCACACATCTTCACTCCTCCCCCAAAGAAGAAGGAAAAAAGCTTTAAAGATTTCATTCCATGTGGGGGTTTTTGGTTGTTGGGCCATGCGTGCTTAAATCTAGTAGTTTTACGCCACCACTGCATCTGACGATCCCTACCAGTTTCATAAGCTCAGTGCCACATTTCAGACACTTTCTAATATGCATTTCTGGGGAAAGAGGAAGTTGGAAAACTCCTCCTCTTTTGCACAATGTTGGGGAAAAAGGTAGTCCGGCAGTGGGTGGGGAATTTACATGATAAATTGAGGCCATTTCTCTGTTTTCACACTGATGTGATGATGATGATTATGCTCCCTTTTTACTTAGCGATAAAAATTTGTTTTTGTGGCACTACAGGGCAGGGAGAGCAAACAAGACACCATTCTCCCTTGCTTGTTAGGGACAAATTATAAGCTAGGTTCCAACTGCAGGGTCTTCATTACTGACGATATTTTAGAAGACAAAAAACTCAAATTAATCTTTACAGCATAAACGTATTGTGCTTGTTGTCTTAACACGCAGCCATCAGAAACATCAGCTGCTCTTCACTGGGTATTAGTGTCATCACACCAAGCAACTCCAATGTGCAAGGCACCGGGCAAACACACAGTAAGAGACAGTCCCTGTTCCAAAGAGCTTATAGTTGAAATAGGCAATGCAAACCAGGGGGCAGAGGTACAGAGAGCGGTATGGACATGGCCAAGGCCACACAGCAGGCCAGTGGCAAGCTGGGAATAGACCCAAGGTCTCCTGACTTACACTCCAGTGCCCTACTCACTGGACCACACTCACCTCACAGTTTCAGACACTAAAGGCCGTAGCTGCAAATGTTGCCCTCATTTATAGCCATGCAACCCCGCATTTATATAGGTTTACATGGGACTGGATCCTCCGCTATGTGCAAAGAACACACAGTGCAGGCTGGGGGCGAGGCAGAGAATAGAGGGGTGAAGGTCTGCATAAAGCTCACCTTTGCCCTCCCCTAAACTCGGTCCACTAGCCTGGTCCTCCAGTGTAATCTAGAGCCAGCTGAAGTTCCATCATGGACCTCAAGGAGTCAAAATGAAAAGCTGGGGATTGGCATGTCCCAGCCATGCCCTCTGGCCACACACCCCTGAATGTACTTTATCCCTCATCTATTTTTTACGTAGATATGCTAGCACCTAGAACATCCTGGGTGCTACTGTAGTCCAGGATACATTTGAGTGATGTGCCACTGCAAATCCGATTACACGTGTGTGATGTCAACAGAATGAATGGATCATTTCCTCAGCTGGTGAGGTCAATGGAGCTCCACCACTTTTCCATCAGCAGAGGATCTGGCCCAGGGCATACTGTTTTCCATGCTCTTCATGGCTTTTCTGTCTTTTTTGCCTCCTTCCCAGGTGCTACAGTAGCTGTAGACTCTTGTTATAAGACTAACCAGAATGGAGTTTATTATGGACACTGCAAAAAGGTGAATGGCACATTCATCCCCTGTGCAAAAAAGTAAGCAAAAAAGTACTTACCTTGTTGAAGTCTGGGGGGTTCTAGGAAATAGGTAATTCATGTCCGTGTGAAGAGGCAAAAAACTAGGATAACTCTCTTCTAGCAGCTCTTCCTTTCATATTGGGGCTGGTTTGCTTTTCTCTTTTTAACCTGGATGTTGCAGTAAAGCAGGGCAGTTTCTGATGGAAAGAGAGAAGTACAGTTTCTAAATACAATTCTGATTCAGGTAAAGACAGCATAATAAACTAGAGTGAGATCAGTCAGAGAGAGAAGCTTTTGAGAAAGGAAGAATGAACCCGAAGAGAATCAGAGGCTGGGTTCAGTTAAATTAAGCATTCTGTCCTGCAAAGTAGTGTGAGGATACTCAATTCCCCTGGAAGTCAGTGAGAATTGAGCACCAGGACTTGTCTACACACAGACTGGAGCTGAAATAATAAGGGTTATAATTCAAATCTTTAGTTATTTCAGTTCTAGTCTGTGTATGGACTCAGGGATATGACATCTAGGTATGCTGTGCTCTGACATTCTAGAAGATAAGCAAGTGTTTTCCTCCCAGAGATATACAGTGTGGGAAGTTATTCTGTACTGGTGGTTCACGAATGCCTACAGCTGGAAACCTACTATCTTTCGACTCATGCAAAGGCAGTTTTCCTAATGACAATAATGAAGACACAGGCATGGTCGCTGCTGGAACTAAATGTGGTGATGGAATGGTTAGTGAAAGAAGTTTTTATCCCCCAGTAGTTTCTGTTCCATTCATTTCATTAGCAGTTTCTTGTTTATAGCACAGACACTCTTGCAAGACAAAAAGGACTTTAAAAAAAGTCCTATTCAAAGTGACTCAACTCCGTAAAGTCTGATTTTTCGACCATCTCACTCTTTGTGCCATCATTTATTCCTGTACAAAGTGAGTGTAAAGTGCTACCTTCTGATTTGGATGCATTTTACAGTCTGCACTGGTATAAAGTTACTGATGGAGAATCAGGCATGTGGAGTCTAAGGTGTCTAAAGCTCATAAGAATGTGACTTATTATTTGTACAGTATACTCCCATTTATTCAAACGTCTGCATTCTCCAAATCCCTTCCTCATCCCTGACCCCAAAACAACTGCCCGTATGCAAACCCCACAGCTAGCCACCCTGCCCAGCTGCTGGAATGCACCCCCCCCACACAGTGGAACCCCCTGCCCAACTGCTGGAATGCCCCCCCTGCCCAGCTGCCGGAATGCACCCCCCCAATGGAACCCCCGCCCAGCTGCCGGAATGCACCCCCCCCAATGGAACCCCCTGCCCAGCTGCCGGAATGCACCCCCTCCAATGGAACCCCCTGCCCAGCTGCCGGAATGCACCCCCCCCACAGTGGAACCCCCTGCCCAGCTGCCGGAATGCACCCCCCCCAATGGAACCGCCTGCCAACTATGCCCCGCTGCCTGCATGAACATCGCCTCCTCCCTGCACCTGTAGCGTGAAGATGCTCCTCACCCAGTCAATAGTGTAGCTCTGGCTGATGCAGCACTGAGATGTGCAGCTCCCTCTTCAGTGCACTCTCCACTCTGCTCCCCAGGCGGCCTGCAGGAGCCACTGTTGGGGCACACATGCACTGAGCCGAGCAGCTGCAAGAGGAGCCCAGGTGCTAGGGAGTCTACTGCCTTGCGGCTACTGCGCATGCAGAGTGATAACAGCGAAGTCTATACCCTGTCCAACTGTTTCTGACTGCAAGAGAGAACACTACGGGGGCCTGGGATGAAAGGCTGCCCTCTTGATTATCCCAACACCTGATTATCCAAATGAAATCTATGGGCCCCCCGCCCAGGCTATTCAGATAAACGGGAAGATGCTGTATTGTGGTGGTTTCTCAGTGCTCTAGTCACAGACCAGAACCCCATTGTGCTAGGTGCTGTACAAAACACAGAACATGATATATCAAAGATCGAGTAACACCTGTTAGCCACATCTGGTACAGTAAAAGCTGGTTTGGAAAACAGGGAAGGGGGAATATTGATACACACACACACTTTCCCTTTTTTGTAATCTATTCAAAATTTCAATGAAAAATGACATCAAAATTTCAAGTTCCGTAACATTTCTACCAACCCTGGGTACAATGAAATAACGCTTTGGGCCCGATCTTCATTTACATGAAGTCCCCTGTATGCTGCTGTAGCTTGAAATGTGGAGTAAATATAATTGACTTCCACTTTAAGGCCCTTTTACACTGCTATAGCAGTGCACAGTGGTCTTGGTGTAACTGAGAATCATGCTATTTTTCTTTATACAGTGTCTGATTCTTAGTTATATTAAGGACCCTTTACACCTCGGGGCCCTTAATGCCTATGTAAAATACATTTGTACACACACTTTAATGCCCCTTTACACTGCTCACCACGTTACAATTGACACAATTATTACACAGTGATGCAATTTATGAAAGCTGAAAGTCCCTTCTTGTTGATCACACATGCACTTTGAATTTCAGGTGTGCAGCAAGGGACAATGTGTTGATATCGAGAGAGCCTACAAGTCAACCAACTGTTCCGCCAAGTGCAACGGACATGCTGTAAGATCTGAGTCTTATTACCAAGGACACTAAGAAAAGCTCTTGTGTGTGGACTAAAGCCCAGTTTTTATATTACAGTAACAGCTATAGGATTTTTTAAGTCCAGGGGGGTTGGCAATGTGTGATCAAATGAAAGAATCCAGATGAACTGAGTCCGAAACGTCCTGTGGTTTCACAGGAGCACACGTAACCCAATAATATATCAGTACCTTTGCTTAGGAGATCACATACAATGATAGCGTAAATGATTTTCAGGAGGGAGCATAATCCTTGGGTAGCAAACTGGATTGGAAATCAGGAGACCTGGGCTCTATCCCTGGGAAAAATTCACACCTCTGAGCAATGTAGTTACGTCGATCTAAATTTTAAGTGTAGACCAGGCCTTATGCCTCCTTTACAAAATGCTCAGAGGTCTAGAGATGTAGGGCCTCATTCTCTGCTGCCACACACT
Source organism: Lepidochelys olivacea (assembly GCF_965140295.1). Classification (NCBI taxonomy): domain Eukaryota; kingdom Metazoa; phylum Chordata; order Testudines; family Cheloniidae; genus Lepidochelys; species Lepidochelys olivacea. The sequence continues at coordinate 7,045,738 of NC_140436.1, forward strand.
TTGTGTAGTAATTTACATTGGTGTAAAATGCTACCGAGATGGACACGGAGCACTCTACATTTGCTTTGCACAAGGGTACGTGACTGTACAAGGTGCAGGAGAGTGGAGAATCAGGCCTGTGAAAGTGCATTGTAAGAAGTCAGTACTATCATTATGTGAGCTAACTTCTCATCTATCTGAATAGGAATTTTACACTGCACTGCAGCGGGCCCCATCATTGGAAGCCTGATTCAAAGCCCACTGAAGGCAATGGAAAGATCCCTGTGGACTTTAATGGGCTGTCAATCCTGCTGATATATTTATGTATAATAAATAGGCCAAATTCTGATCTTACACTGGTATAAACGTGGATTAACACTAGCCACGGGCATTAAGCTAGCTTCTTCACTCTCTTGACCCTGGTTTAAAGACTAATATCAGACCTCTGTTCTCCTAGGTGTGTGACCATGAACTGCAATGCCAGTGTGAAGAAGGATGGGCACCGCCCAGCTGTGATAGTACCACAACAGTTCAGTGTGAGTAGGCTGTGATAAATATGATCAAGCGAGACACTGGTCAGCCCATAAACTGCGGGCCAAACAGAGCTGGCATGAGCTGCACAGCTCCACTGACTTTAGAGGAACAACAACAGGGATTCGCTCCAGCTGAAGCTATGACCATAAGGGCTTGCCTACACTTACAGCAGCGCTTCAGTGAAGACGCTAGCTATGCTGACGGGAGGGGTTTGCCCATCAGGGTAGGTGGCCCAGCTCCTGAGAGACAGTAGCTCAGGTGATGGGAGAATTCTCCCATTGACTGAGTGCTATCTGCCCCAGGAGTTAGGTCGGTTTAACTATGTCACTCAGGGGTGTGGATTTTTCGGAGCCCTGAGCAACGCGGTTACACCAACCTAAGTTCCTAGTGTAGACCAGGATACAGCACCTTCATTCCCCTTTGTATCTGCTCTCTGCATGTCCGTCATCGCTGCTTATTTGAGTGACTAAAAAAAGCAGTTACTTCTGATAGCCCTAAAGAATTGACACATCTCTGGGTGGGGGGGGGAGAGGGGCAGGCTCTGTCTTCACTGCTTAAAAATGTGTTTTTTTACACCTGTACAATCCTGGTAGAGACGATCTCCCTGTAGTTTTTACCACAAAGTAGCTCGGCAAGGACAACGCTAAACGGCTTGCCCGTGGTTGACTTCTTGTAATTTTGCTTCGTGGTAAAACTACGGTGTGTTTTCTCCACTAGAACTTTACAGCAGAATAGCTAATATGTTAGTCACCCCATGGCAGAAACAGCTTTTTAAGCAGTGAAGACAAAGCCCCAGACTCATTCCTGCCTTCAAGTTATCTACAACAAAATTAAAAGCTAGATTACAGTCAGAGGGGGGTTACATGCAGAACTGGTGTAAGCAGCTGAAAACCCACTGTGGTTGGTTAGAGGAAAACCTCCTACACCAATTCTGAACTTGGTCCAGAGTCCCACAGAAGCGCTGTGAGGATTCGTGAGTATGTGCAAAGTGCTTCGAAGAGAGAAAGCACCCAAACATACTGAATTTTATTATTAAGGTCCTCACCTGCCCTCTCCCCAACTTTTGTTATTCAATAGGAAACTTTTTAAGATCATTGTGTGCAAGAATGAGCTTTAAGACTCGGTTCTGAGTACCGACAATCTGACATTACATATACCCAGGAGAGGCACTGGGGAGGCAGGGAATTGTGTCTCAGAGACACCGCTCCAAATCACCATTTCTCTGGACTTCCATCTGTCATTGGTTGGAGAAATATGCTGTGACACATCCTCTTCCTCCTCCTGGCAGCCATCTGGCTGACACAATGTCCTGACCTACTCCCCAACCTTCTGCCCATCTTGCTAGTGCAGTGATGAGTGAATATCGAGCAGCCGTGCAATTCTTGTTCTCCCCTTACATGCACAGACCCAGGATCCAGCTAGACACAGCACTACACAGTCATGCAGAAGAATGGGGTGGAGTCTCCCTCGTGTGGCCGCTTTTGATTGGAATGCAATTTAGCCTTAAGAAAGCCCTTAGCATGGGAAAATGATGATGCCATATCTACATGCCTTTGTTACATCTCAGTGTTGTCGCAAAACAGTCACGTGTTGCAATGTATCATCCCTGCAGATTTCGCCATCGTTGCCGGTGTGCTAGCTGCCCTTGCCATCATTGTGATAGTCGCTGCTTTAATCATCCGCTACCGAAATGCTAAGAAGAAGCAAGCTCAGAGGTACAATGTTTATCCTTTTGGAATAAAAAAAATCTTGAAGGAATTAAGGCTGGAGCTTTTCAATAGGAGATGGGCTCCTCGCTCCCACAGGCTTCTCTGAAAAGTGCAGGAAGGATGGGAGATGTTAACCCTGGGACCTGAAAGTGCCATGGTCTCACCCCAACCTCTCAGGACTAATTAATGTCCATACATTGCTCTTTAAAAAAAGCAAAAGTAAACAATAGTAAGCCAGCTATTTAAACTCAACATGTGGAATGCTTTCCATGGTATAATGTCTTTTTTTTTTTAAGACAATCGAGATAACACATACAAACCGAAGTGCAAATTATAATGTCTTTGTAGTGGCCAGAGCAAAGGTGCATCTGGAGAGACAAACCAAGGCTTCTCAGGGAAAGTACAGAACAGAAGACTGAACGCTGCACCCGGGGTACCTGTCCAGGAGGTGAGAATCTGGATGTATGGCTGAGTTACAGACTGCTTGGTGCTCTGCTTATATTCTGCCATCACTGTAATAGAGTGGCTAAAATTTCAAAACTTACCTGCAGTTACTTAATAATGGGTTACCTAGGGAGGTGGTGGAATCTCCATACTTAGAGGTTTTTTTAGGCCTGGCTTGGCAAAGCCCTGGCTGGGATGACTTAGTTGGTGTTGGTCCTGCTTTGAGCAGGGGAGTTGGACTAGATGACCTCCTAAGGTCTCTTCCAACCCTAATATTCTATGATTAATAAGGGCCTGAGTCTAAAGATTAATCTAGTGATCAGAGCAAAGAGCTTGGAATCACAACTCCTGGGTTCTGTTCCCAGCTCTGGTAGGGTGGGAGCGCAGCCTAGTGGGTAGACCATTTGGCTTAGAGAGTCTAATTTCTGTACTTTGTCAGTCTGGAGCGAGGGGCTGCGAGCAAAATCAATAAGCAAGATAAAGATTTTAAAGTAAGGCTCATATCAAGTTTCTTCTCTTTTCCTGTTTTCAGGTCCACAACACAAGATTCCTCCTTCCCACTCCTCCACACCAGGCAAACAAGCCACAAGCCTATGTTGTGAGCACAGCCGGAGACTGTTTTCTTTTTTAAAATCAATTTTATTTTTGATAAGGCTGAACACAGCATTCAAAGGGATGTAATGGTCAGCCACAGCTGGGGCCAGATCCCAAGTCCATCAAAAGTGGAATGACTTCCATTGATGACGGTGGACTTTGGATCAGGCCCCTCTCTGTTCTTTCAGGGCTAACATAGATGGCTAGAAAGGGGAATAATGCTGCCCAAACCCGCCATCTATAATATATTCATATCCAAACAAACACATTCCTTGCAAAATGGGCACTGCCAGCTCATCGAAGGATTATAGATCCCAGTCTAGCAAAGCACTCAAGTTCCTACTTAGCCAATCTGTTAATGATCTGCTTATTCAAAGAGACTATTCATATGCTTAAAGTTAAGCATATGCCTAAGGGCTTTGCTCAGTCATGAACAACGAACTTGCAACAGACAGAAAATAATTGAATAGCTGCCCAACAGTGTGAGCTCCCATCTGGCCTTTAATTGCTCGCAGCAGTGGATATAAATCAGAAATAGGGGATCTGTGCACAAGAAAAGGTGAAAATACTCTCAACCTTTTCGTATTTCTCTCATTTTGCTGAAGAACGGAGCCCATTTCGCAGAAAAGTTTGCCAGGCATCAAAGTTTTCACAGGAAAACGGACCCTTTCAAAATTCAAAGTCTAACACTGAAATCTTAAGCTTTTGATGCAAAGACAGTAAATTCAAAGTTTGCTGGAAAGAAAAATGTAATGGATGTGAAGTCACTGACAACAAACAAACAAAATATACCTTGTGCAAAAATTGCTACCAGTTTTGCTCAGCTCCAATATACTTTAATAAGTTTTGGAGATCTCTTTCCTCCTCGATGATGGGTGTCTAACTCCCATTAATGCTAACAGGGGACTTGCATGTGCATATCATGGAAGAATAGGCCTCAGAGAGTAGAAGATCATCATCACATATTTTGATAGGCTACTGATCCGTAATATCTACATGCGCAACTGCAAAGCATCTCAGGTCTACACCAATTTTCCATTCAATTCCACAGTATGTCCACGCCAGTCTTCTGTTTGTCTGCTTGATGGACTTGTTTCTGTGCACCTTCATGAGTTTGCTATGAGACCACCTATAAGCTATAAGAGCTTGACACAATGGAAAGACTTCCATTTGCGTTTTAGGCAAGTCCTTTGGATAGATTCAATATGCAAAGCCATGCCGCTTTAATGAGGCTTTTGTAAATATCGGCCAAGAAACCAGACTGAGCACTGGGCCCAATTCCACAAAATGCTGAGTGCCCTCATCATCTACTCCTGGACGCTCAGCATCACACAGTGGGTGATTTGTATCTTTCAGGACTGGCCCTATTGTGATTAGAAATTGGCCCAAAACAAAGCTCTAGATCTAAACAATCCCTAAAGCTTTGGGAAACTTGCCCCCCTCCCCCAGTCCAAATTTCTGCGTTTCGGACCCATCTCGAGTGGTGACATCTGAGCCAGAGCAAAATAATCTCGGCACTACAATCATTAGAGTTCATAGATTTGAATGTTTAAGGCTGCAAGAAGAGCATACACCTTAAAGAATGCTGATTGGATTGGATTTATCTTTGTATTTATAAAAACACGCCTCTCCCATCTTCAGGTGCATGCTCATCAATTATAAAGCAATTGAAACACAAATAGTTAAATTGATACGTCAGCTCCAACGGATTAAAGAGAAGACCAGGACAAAAACTCCAACTTCAGTTTGTCACCACATCCCCTCTGGAAAAAGCTTGGGGAAATGGATAGGTTTTTATCAGTAGTGTCCTGGAAGTCAAATACTACAATCTGTGCTGTATTCGGCTGTTTAATGTTGAAAGCTCAGTATGTTGTCAGCCATAAACCTGTAAACTGCCTTTTTTCCCCCTGCAACACTAACATATTGTAACTTATTGTTGCTCCCTAGAATATCCCAGAGGAGAGATCCAATGGCAGGCCAGCCATCCACCAAAATACAAAAATGGTAAGAACCTCATAAGTGGATTTAAAGAAGAAGAGTGACATCCTGGTCCCGTTGAAATCAATGGCAAAACTCCCAACGACTTCAATGCAGCCAGGATTTCATCTCTAGACTTGTAAGGCTGGGGCAATTCTGAATAAGGGACAGAGGCCTCTCCCTCACACACACACACGATCTCTCAGCGTAAACATATTTTTTATTTTCTTCTTTTTCAGCCTATCGTAAAGCCAACCATTCCACCACCTCCAGTTCCTACTGCCAAACCAGCCTTTACTCCTGTCATGGGCAATTCGGTAAGTAGACTTCCATAATTCTGGTCCATTCTTTTCTCATGGATCTTATCTAATCAAGTTACACGTGATATAATCATGATGCAGTGGACACTGGCCAGTGTTTTCAGTTTCATGGTTAAAACTGATGGAAGCTAATTAGATTGTAACTCTTTGGGGACGGGACCATCTTTTTGTTGTTCTGTGTTTGTAAAGCACCTAGCACAATGGGGTCCTAATCCATGACTGGGATGGTGAGTGATACAAATACCTAATATATTAAAATTATTTATTATGTCCCATTTTTGCAGTGTTCCTATGTATGTCGAGTAGTCACTAAAATTGCCTCAGATGTACTGAAAGGGCAGGACCAGGAGAGTAGGTCATCAATAATTTTTTAATAAAATTCAGGGGGAAAGAATTTTAAACACAGTGGGCCTAGTTTGCATTTACACTAAAGCCACATCGCACTAACACAGCAGTATAAAAGCACCTTTGGTGTAAATGAGAAAGGCCAGAAAGTTTGCCTAAAAAGCAAAATACACAACCAAACCCAAGCAAACAACCACTCAAACTCTTGCTGTCCGAGGGCTTGATCCTCCAGTCCTTACTCAGACTAGCAATTTCTACTCCTGCTAGTAATCCCACCACAGTCAATGCTACTGCTTGCATGAGCAAGGATTTTTCATTAAGATTTCAATTCAGCAAAGCACAAGTATGTGTTCAAAGTTAAGCGCAAGTCCCATTGACTTCAAATGGGACCTAAGTGCATGTTTAAGTTCAGCATGTGCTTAAGTGCTATCCAAAATAGAGATGCTTTCCTCAGTCATTGCCTCAAGCATGTGCCTGGCTTTAAGCAGCTGAGTAGCCCTATTGAATACCCTTTGCTGATAGAGATGAATTTACATCCCATATGTAAAGCATATACCTCTCTTAGTATTGACACCTCCTCCTCAATTATTGGGAGTGGACCACATCCACCCTGGCTGAATTGGCCTTATCACTGGTTCTCCACTTTCTCTTCATGTGCCAGTATATTTATGCTTGTATCTGTGATTTTCACTCCGTGCGTCTGAAGAAGTGTTTTTTTACCCACAAAAGCTTATGCCCAAACACATTTGTTAGTCTTTAAGGTGCCACCGGGCTCCTCGTTGTTTTCACATGCTCAAGTGCTTTCCAGAATCGGGATCTACGTTTCTGTCTGTTTACATTTGTTGTGTGTGTAGGGCAGGGATCTCAAACTCAAATCACCACAAGGGCCACAGGAGGACTAGTACATTGGCCCGAGGGCCGCATCACTGACACCTTTTCATAAAAAGATACAAAAGCCCACACCTCTGCCCCTACCCCGCCCCCTCCACCCCTTCCATAGGTCCCACCCCTGCCCTGCCTCCTCCCACCCCTTCCCCAAAGTCCCCACCCCAACTCTGCCCCCTCCCTGCCCCTAATCCAACCCCTTCCCCAAATCCCCGCCCCTGCCCTGCCCTGCCTCTTCTCCACCTCCTCCCCCGAGTATGCAGCTCCACGCTCCTCCCCCTCCCTCAAGGAAAGGGCTAAGCATCAAACAGCTGGTTGGTGGTGGGAAACGCCTGGAGGTAGGCAGAGGAGCGGGGATGCGGTGCGCTGGGAGGGGAGGGGAGCTTGGCGGCCGCAGGAAATAACTCTGCAGGCCGCGTGTTTGAGACCCCTGGTGTAGGGGGAAAATATTTAGGATCACAATGCTACTTGCTTATTTACTTTTTGTCTCTGGAAAGGTCTTGGTAAATATGGGAGATAACCCCAGTAGCAGCTCAGCTCTGTACTCACTTCAAAAAGGAGGTATAACAACTATATTTTTGTCACAGGTAGCACAGACAAAGTCCACTCCTTCACCAGTCCCAAAGGGCAAACCTGCACCCCCACCACAGGTAACTCAAGTACACCATACATGTGGATATTCCAAGTATGACTGACTGCAAGATAGAGATCAAGATAAATCTTAACACAGTGCTGCCAATTCATGATCTCACTGTGAGCTGCATGATTCTTGGTGTTTTTTTCCCACAAGGCCCTAATAGCTCCTGGAGTCAGGTTACAACAAACTCAAAACCAGTAAGTTTCCAGCACTCATGGCTGTGAAGAAAAGATAAAAAACACGACTCCTTAAAGGCTCAACAACATGACGGCAAATAAAGGGAATCCAGTCTGGTTAGTTTGCGGGGGAGGTATGGAGGAGTGGTACAGAGCCAAGATTTTTGGAGAGACAGAGCTGTCAATACTGTTAGCAGCACAGTCCAGTAGTTGGTATTTAAAATGCTTTTACTTTCTAATTGTCTTCGTCGGTTTGCATTATAGTGCAGGGTTTTAATCCTGTAATAAAAGTACAGGATCTCAGCAGCACTACTCCGCATGTGGTCTAGGCTCTGACCCTGCAAAGAATTATCCCGTGCGCTTAACTTTAAGCGTCTGACTAGTCTCAGCATGTGCACAGGTCTTTGCAGAATCGGTGCCTTTGAATGATAATTCTTTTGCTATATATGAGTACAATGCCGAGCATAATGGGGCCTCTATGTCCTACTGCAATACAAAAATTATTATTATGTAGAACAACTGTGGGCCAGATTTCAATTACCTTTACTCACGCTGAGTAGTATTTTATACAACACGTGATTCAGCGGGACCATTCTCGGAGTAAGGTGTCATTCAGAATGAGTAAGGGTATCAGATCTGGCTCTTAAGAGGGTTGCTGGAATATAGGAGCCGGACCATTTACCCATCAAGTCCGGAATCTGCAGCAATGGCTATTCTCTGATGCTGAGGAGGTACGGAAAAAACCCACAATGCATCTCACCACGTTGTGCAATGCTGAGTAGAATTTGTGGAAAATCTTGTGTCAGTCACTTGATTTGTTCCATTTGTTTGTTTTCACTCAGGCTTTAAAACCACCAGTCAAACCCAGAGTATGAAGCTACTGAAGAAGAATTGATCAAGATTCCTGACATTCTGAGGGACAGTTTCCATCTCCATTCACCTTGTGGTTCCTGCCTTTGCCAAGGAAATTATGATCGTTCCACTAACTTTCTTTTTTAAATGGACTGGCAATTTCTTTGAAAGAAAATGTGTTTTTCAAATAATGTTGTAGTCCTTGGATAATGACATCAGCCTGCCATTCCTGGCTTTCCAGAGGAAAAGCCAGGGGAATAGCAAACTGAACTGAGGGGGACCATATGTGAGTTATTAAACCAGCTCAGTATATGTTTTAGGTTGGAATTAAAATAAACATCCTAACTGTCAGGGTGGTTAAGCACTGGAATAAACTGCCTAGGGAGGTTGTGGAATTTCCATCATCGGAGATTTTTAAGAACAAGTTAGACAAACACATCAGGGACCGTCTAGATAATACTTAGTCCTGCCATGAGTGCAGGAGACTGGATTAGATGACCTCTCGAGGTCCCTTCCAGTCCTATGATTCTAGAGTCTAAGATTTGGGAAAGTCTGGTGCGCTGGATTCTGTCTGTAAATTGCAAACTACATGTAAAGTTGAAGGACCATCAAAGTAGCTGGATCAATGGCCCAACATTGCCTTCAGTGGTGAACACCTGATGCTTCAAAAGGATGTGCAAAGCTGTCAAGGGTAGAACAAAATTCCTTCCTGACCCTTGGAGGAAGTCCCCTTTTAACATTGAAGCATGAGGCTGGATTACCCTCCTGTTCGTCAGTTTATTAGCTCTTGCACTGACTGGCAACGCTTGAGATCTGAGAAGTATTTTGGTTCTGAAAAGATCCTTTGGGATTATAGTACCCCTTTATTCTCTACCACTTTAAAGGCCCCACAGTGAGCTATTTTGAGCTGGGAAGATTGGAGACATGGTCAGAGACTGTATTACAGTCAACCAGCTAGCTGCTTGGATCACAATGCTCCTGAAAAGCATGCTTTGCCAGCCTGACATGGAACTTCAGATGCCATAATTGAACTCCAGGGACAATGAAAAAAAATCCCTTAATAAATGGTTTTATTCACCACTTAGTTCCAGAATTATCTCCTCTTCCCCCTTCCCACCCTGCCACATTCCAGCAGAGAAACACTGGTATTTTCTTAATTGTAGGATTACTCTTTGCACTCTGCTGTATTATTGTAAGTTTGCTAATGAGTACTAGGCTGGGCACATTGATTTATTATTGTAAGACTGCTCCTGTGTCTGGGGCTTTGCACACTAGTATGTTACTAGAGGGGTGTTCATTAGTTCTGGGCTGCTGGCACTGCTGTTATTGATACTTGGGGCATTGATATGATTGATGTTACTAGCATCACTATATTTAGGTTAAAGCACATGGGAGTATGTGTCAAGGAAAAAAGATGTTCCAAAAAAATAAGATGAACCTTGTATCCCAAGCACCCAACATTTCATAGAGGTTCCAGTTTGAACCAGGTTTGGTTCTAGGTCACATTCAAAAGCAGAATGGTCCTTTCATTTTCAGAACGGGTTAGGATGTGGTTCAGGATGGCAGATTTACACTATCTGGGCACAAAAGTGTCGCGAAGGGAGATCTTCTCCCGGCTGCAGAACCACCGAAGTGAAGTCATAGCCTTGAATTAGCCTCCACATGAAATCTGGAATTGCATTGTAACTCTAATCCATGCCAGGTCCTGAGCATTCCCTGTTTGGCCTGCTCTTTAAAAAGAGCCATATCCTCAGCTGGTGTAAATCTAAGCTTCGTAGTGGTTAGCACAGTTGTGCCGGTTTGCACCAGTTGAAATTCTGGCTTACAGTATCTTATTTTGATCGTCAACAGCTAAGTTAAAAATAAAATAAAAAAAAAAAGGTAGATAGAAGTATTGACCTGCCCACTGTTGTCTCTCTGAAACAAAAACAAGAATGTGAAAAATATCCATTCCTTCTCTTATGCTGTGATTTCCTTTGGGCTGTCAATCAAGCACTGTAACAGAAAGAACCATGCTATGAAATGATAATATTCTGTTACTTGCCTTGTAAGCTGTCAGTTTTGGGTGTACATTTTTTTTAGATTCAACTTCATTGGGAGAACATTTGTGTCTCCCACTTTGGAATCACTTCTGCTCTATTTGTATTCAAAGCTGTATTTAATATAAGCAAGTTTAAACATGGTGTATGGAGATTTTAAAATGTTATTTTTATTACCTATATATAATGTATTTACAAATATTTCTGTATTAAAATGTTCTAAGAAAAGCAGAGTATTTTTTGTAGATCATCATCAATTGCACATAATACATATAAAAGATGAGTGGGATCATTTATAATCCTATAAAATCCACGGGACTCCAAATTTTGCTCAAACTGCCCAGCAAAGTTTTGTATTAATGCAGTGGGATGGATCTTCAGCTGATGTAAACTGGCATAGTTCCATTGAATCGAGTTTATATTAGGTGAGAAAATGGCCCAATTGCTCTAAAACAGAGAGAACAAAACCCTAAATACTTGATGTAAAAATCTACCTTCTTTCAATTTGTCTATCCAGCTAATTTATATCTAGCTGTTGGCTACATAGATTATCTGACCACAGTCATCATAGTAATTGAGCACTTTGAAATGAGTAAAGCAAATGCCCAATGCTCAAGTGTTGCTTCTCAACTGGACCAGTCTTCCAGACAATAGTGTATGTATGCAGCAGTCGCATATATGTCGCTATCCATATTCACTATAGCATAGCATAGACTCCCGGCAGCCACAGCATATAAACGTCAGAGTATATTTGTAGAACCCCATTGTTCTGTTATACAAATGTGACATCTGCTGTTAGAAAGCCTCAACTGCAAGCAGAAAGCAGCCCAAATCTGAACCTCTAATATACAGGATGGAAGAATACTTATGATGCTTTCAGATGTCAAAACTTCCAGGGCCTGATCCGCAGAGGGTGTAAGTCAGCAAAGTGCCATTAAAAGCCAATGGAGTTACACTGATTTACACCACCTGAGGCTCTGCCCCCAAATATTTGCTATCTTTGATCTGGCAAGTCCTTACATAATGCACAGTTGCAAATGACGGCTATGCTGGAGTGCTGGTAGGGTCTGAGCGTTCAACAAGTCTCAAACCCTTCTGTTCTCACCAGAGTTCAAGCTGAAAAGGGGGCATGGCCAGAGAACAGGTGCATCTTAGGAAACATAGGCATGTCTATACTGCAGTCACAGGGTGCAATTGTAGTTTGAATGATGTACTTGAGATAGCTAGCTAGGTTTAAGCTCGGGACCCAGATCAATGAAGACAACAGTACAAGCTAGGCCGCACTGAAGTTCTGGGACCTGGCCTAGCTTGATTAAAGCTAGCTCAGGTACATTGTGTGGCAAATGGCCGACACTACTGTGGTGGGTCCCGTGCTTGTTCTTAGTGTGGTGGGTCAGGGCGCTACCCCTGCCCCTATTCTTAAGCGTCAACAGCTCCACTAGTGCCCTAGTCAGGGAGAGAAGCAGACTGGGAGAAGGGACCCAGGTCTGCCCCCTAATCTGGATCCCATCCCCTTCAGCTTCGCAGACTTCTTACCCTCTTTGCCCTTGGACAGGGTTTCTCTCGGTCTTCTATGCTGGGGAAGGAGAGGGGGTGGGGGTGGAAAAAGCGTCCCTCTGCTCGGGCAGAGTTTCCCTTCCCTTGGTATTCCTCCAGACTACAGTCAGGTCTCCTTCCCTATCTCCTGTCTGACTGAAGCAGGGGATTATTAGGTCTCTAGCATGGCCTTAATTGGCTCCAGGTGCTCTAATTAACCTGTAGTAACCTCTCCTTAGTCCACAGGGAATAAGGCCCTGATCATCCTGGGGCTTATATACCTCCCATCTCACTCTCCTGCTGCATCACAGTCAGCTCCAGCAGTAATTGCACCCTGTTAAGGAATGAACCGTGCACAGCCTTGCCTAATGGTTGGAACTGGGCGACCAGGCACAGTGGCCAGAACCCAGCTCAGGAGGAAGTTACCAAGCCCAGAGAGCGAGCCAGCCAGAACTGGGGTGGGGGCAGAACCAGGGGACCAGGCCGAGATTAGGAGCTGAATACCAAGTCCAGGTTGGAGCCAGAGTCAGATGCCAATACCAAGTCCTGGGAGCAAGATGGAGCTGAGAGCCAGAAGTCAGAGGTTGGAACCAGAGTATCAGCTGGAGCAGGACCCAAGAACTGGGAGCTAGAGACCAGGTGTGGGGACTGGGGACAGAGGCAGGAGCAAGTGCCAGGAGGAGCGAGGAGGTGGCCGAAAAACCAGGAAGCTGAACCAGAAAACACTACAGAGCAGCAATGGGGGAGGCAGCAGGGCTGCAGGGCAAGAATATGACTGCTAGTGTCTTCAGCCTGTCAGGAGGCCAGGATCATTAACTTGAATCAACTGAGTGCAATGAGCTGGGACTGCATTCCGCTCTGGGTCCTGGACATACCCTATGATCGCAGTGTAGACATATTCTTTTCTCTCTTAGGTGAGACCCTCATCTTGCTATTTGCTCCCATCTGTGGCTTCAATCCTACTCCTAGAGAGCACCCCAGCCATGTGCTCAATGCGCATAGGGCCAACCACCCTGTGCTCCTGGTCCGTTCCACACCTGCAATGGGCAGCATCATAAGAGCAGCCAGACTGGGTCAGACCAAAGGTCCATCTAGCCCAGTGTCCTGTCTTCTGACAGTGGCCAATGCCAGGTGCCTGAGAGGGAATGAACAGAACAGGTCATCACGTGATCCATGCCCTGTTGTTCATTCGCAGCTTCTGGCATCACGACCACCGTGCAACATTTTACAGTTATGGGTATAAAAGATCTTGGCCTGGTGGGATCAGTGAGTAAACACGGGGGCTGGCTGGGAATTTCAGTGAACCATTTATTTTTTTTTTCCCCAAAATGCCAATTTGTTGTAACCCAAACAGTTTGTTAAACAGGCACAGTTCCAGTGCATCTCTTGACTCAAAAAGAAAAAAAGTGGTGAAAAAAGTTCCAAAATTGTCAAAAACGTCCCACTTCAACATTTTTGAACCAGAAAGTTTTGGTTTTTTGAGTTGAAATGACCTTTCATTTTAAAATTTTAGACTAAAAAAGAGGAGAAAGAAAGAAAACAAGGTTGAAATTGAAAAAACTGACTAAATTTGAATTTATCTGAATGAAATGGTGCAATTCCAATTTCCAGTTTGTAAAACGTTCCCAACTTGGAACATTTTTTCACTCTCTCAAAGATGTTCCAGGCACAGGAAAACAGCTTCTTTCCCCGCTGTAGTTAACAGGGACAGGCTCAGCTTTCACAGATGCAGGGATTCAAGTAAGGGGGAATTGTGGAGAAATGCATCACCCCTTCCACTACTACAAACAAAAGGGGAGAACTTCCAATCTTCTCTTGGGCGTGGATAAGTGCTCCCACCCCAGTTCCCTCTCCTCCTGGGCTGGTGTTGTGAGAGCACCTCCTGCTGTTTCCATTGACTTTAAAACCCTGCACTCACCCTCCCAAGTCCCTGAGAAATTTTGCGGCAAAAAGTGGCCACTCCCTTTCCCCTGCATACCCTCAAAGCGCCATCCTCACAAAAAGTCCTTGCAGAGCAACTTCCTGGGGTCAAGGGAAGGTCGGTGCATACTGCAGAATTACCACTGCAGCCTGGATCCACTAACATCTTCTACTTTCTGCAGGCTTTTCTTTTTGCTTCTGCAGGCAGGCTCTTTTGATCATTCAACCACCTCTAGCACAGGGAACATAGGCTATTTGGGGAGGTGAGGATATAGGATGAATCCAGCCCAGACAATCCACTCTACTGGGGAAAAAAAGCCATTTAATAATCCAGTCAGAGCTTGCTTGGTAGCCATGATTTCAAATTAAATATGAATTTCAGTGTGTTCCATGTCCCTTGGCATTCAGTTATAGATTCAAATACATTAACAGTGACAGAGCAGGAAGGTAAGGGCAGCATGCAAACAGGCGCCAGCCAACTAATCAATAGGCTAAACCCACTCTCCAAATGGAATACCATGGAAATTATATGCTCAAGGATATGCAGGTTAGGAGGAAGCCCTTGCTTTCTAAAGCCCTACTGACTATAAAGCTAAACTAAGGCTTACACTTATTCGGCACCAAAACAGATGGGTAAAAGATTATCACTTCTTTTAGCTTGAGATTAAACCTTTTCTTTACTCTTCAGCTGTCTCAACCCAGCTCAGCCAAAAAGCGTGTGTGCCTAACAACATTGCATCCATACTTCTCTCAGGGCAAACGAAGGACTGAAAGTCAGATCCTTAGCGGGTGCGAATTAGAGCTGAGCAAATAACTGATTTTAGAAAGAAAAGAAAAATCAGATTGGGACAAACAGAATCTGAAATTTTTCAGTGAACTGAAAGTCTCTTGCAGGTCTGTTCCAGAGCTAGGATTTGAACCGGGGTCTCCCCGCATCGCATGTGAGTGGCCGAATCACCGGGCAAAAGGTTATAAAGGGGAGGGAGGAGAAGGGGTGGCAGCAGCACCAGCAGCTCTGGCCGTTTTGTGAATGGCCAGAAATGTGTGTGTCAAATTTGTGAATAAACCACGTGCCTGAAAAATTTCACTCGGCACCGGTGCCACTGTCCATTGAAATCAATGGAGATACTCCAGCTGACAGCAGCTGAAGATCCAGACCCTAATAGCTACTGTCCACTACCCAATATCCAACTGGGCCTAATGGCTCACAATTCCTATGGGACAGAAACAGCTCTTGCAGCAGGGTAATTTGCTGTATACTGGTACATTTCCATATGTGAGCCTCAGCAATTAGCTACTTATTATTAACAGGAGAAGGACGACAATCTTCAATCATCGGCTTATTGAAAGCTTCCCAAGTGTTGCATAATTGGACGCCTTTAATCTTCCTCTATGTGATTGAGAAACTGAAGGCCCAGTGAGGCACAGGGCTATCTATAGAGCTGCCGGCAACAGCCATGGCCACCAAATTACTTTAGATCAAAGGTTAGAAGAGTGGCATGGATATCAGCATGCTATAACTGGCATTAGATCCATAAATAATTCTGCATAATACATGACCATAGCCTTCAAAGGGTCTAGGGGGAAAAACAGAGGCTGGCGTATTGATGGTTGTGTCTGTAGCAGCTATCAAAAGAGCAGAAGTGGTTACCATGGGATTTGTCAATGTCTCTTTACAAAGAAAGAGAAGGAACCTGGATCATCTATTTCAAACAGGAGAAATCAAAGCCCACCAGGACAAGTGACTTCGTGTACAGTGGAGAGATTTGTCTCACTCCAGCCAAACATGAACCAGAACCAATTATCCAACTACCCACTATCCAAGAAAAACCTTTAGAGTTTCAGATGAAATGAGACATGGATCCAAACTATTACCCCTGCTTTGTAAATCTAAAATGGACTCCTCTCTAGAGGTTGCAACTATTTAGCAAAGTACAGGGGTAGTTTCCCCATTGGGATTACCTAGAGCACTGCCCCACTAAGTAAAAACCATAAAACACAAATCAGAAGGAGGCAAAAGAAATGTACCTGAAATCCAATTTCTCACTGTCACAACTCTGATCGAGGGGAGATTTTAGATTTACAAAAGCAGGGGTAGTTTGGATCCAGGTCCCCATTCTTCTGAAACACTTTGGTGTTACCACATAAAGGACCCAAGGAAAGCCAACTTCTCCAACACGACGACGGGTACAGTATATGGTAGTTAGGTAGGTAAATGGATGCAGTGCTCATTCTAGTAGAGAGCAACATAGCATCAGAAGACTTCAGGGAGGGCATCTGCACTTCAACAGCCCAGAAGCCACAGCCAAGGACTTAGAAGTGTTCTTAATTAACAGGCCCTGTCCAAGACAGACACAGGGCTTATTTGGATTTAACCTCTACTGCAGCTGGGGAAAAGGTTTTCATCTCTGGATCTTTTACTGAATGCAGGTGGAAAATAACTCCCTTTTCGGCATGCTGGACCCATTTTGTTCTGTCTTAAATGCACCAGCATGATGCATTTTCCATGTTATTCTTTAAAAATATTACAGAGAAACATGTTCCTAATCCCAGTTTACTGGCATTTTATGTTCTAGTGCTGTACAGAATTGCTAAACATTATATACATCAGTTGATTCAGAGACTGCCTGACATACAAGACAGTTTCCAGATGATGAGGCTTTATAGCAGTAAGACCGGAGACTTGCACATGAAGAACATAAAGAGGGGAGATAGTCTATCAGATAAAACACTAGATGGGATTCAGGAGATCTGGATTCAGTTCTTGGGTCCACCACAGACTGTGTGTGACCTTCTGCAAGTCACTTAGGGCCTGCTTTTCTAGAGCTCAGCATCCTTGGGGTCTGGATTCTCAGAAGACCTTAGCACCAGATGTCCATGTAGTGTGCTGAACTCTTTGGAAAATCTGCCCTCAATTGTGGATGCTAAGCACTTGCTCGCTCTGTGCTTCAGCTCCTCATCTATAATGCTCCCTTTCTTTCACATAATGTCTCTCCTGGCTGTAAAAACCGTAAGACCTATGGGGTAGGAACCGTCCCTTATTCTGTTTGTACAGAACCTAGGGCACTGGGGCCTTGCTGTTGGTTGGGGCCTCTACACATCACAGTAATTAATGCAAATAAGAATGTTACCACAGTACATCCAAAACACTGAAGTGGATATGTCTCTACTGTGTTAGATATCAAAAGCAGCACTTCACCTGAATTCATCTTTGCACTGTAACTATTTGAAAACAGCAGCGAAACCTTGAGCTGGAAAGCAAATAAACTTACGCTCCACCAGGTACAGCACAGAGCAGTAGGTTGTCCTAAAAAGGGAAAGGCAGCGCAGCAGGACCCACATGTCCAAATCATCTGACCATCACCAGATCTCCGGATAGCTGTAATTGGCGGTGAATTTTTCATGCCAGAGTCAGCTGTGCACTGCGGGCATGGACCAGAATGGAAAACAAACCTGAAATATTAATGACATCTATCAGAGGACAGGCAGAATACAGACAAAAGAGATAACTGAGGACAGGGACTATCAAGAGGTTGGGAGAAACTGTTCCCTTTTTGTCCAAAGGCAGGCTAAACAACTGGTTCCAACTAGGGTTGCCAATTCTGGTTGGATGTATTCCTGGAGGTTTCATCACGACACAATCTTTAATTAAAGATTCATCTTTAATTGGCTGGAGACTCCTGGAGGGTTGACAACCCCAGTTGCAACTCACATACCTGGTCCTTCGAGCTTGGTTTGCAAAGGTCCTGAGCACCCACGGCTCCTATGGAAGTCTAAGGGAATTGGAGGTGCACAGCACTTTGGTCTCTAGGAGGTGTCTCAAGTTGGACACCCCCTAAAATTAAAATAACTTTGATGATCAGGCCCTATTAGCGCATATAAAGGGCCAGATCTCCGAGTCCAGCCAAGCTATGCTTGTTACAAGAAATAGGACCCCACCTTTCTCCCCTGATCTGCAGCATGACCAAGGGTTGAGCCATTCCCAACAAAGACAGAACCTGGTGCCAGGATTTTAGGATGTTCATAATGCATACGTTTTACAGCTTTTATCCATCCCTGCATTGGGGATCTGAGCCAAAACCACTGTCACAAATACTACCCAGCCAGGCCTGACCCAATTGCGCTAGAAGCTGTACACACATTTAGCATAGTTTTTTTTGAGGAAGCTGTGTTTTTGTTGGAAAAATCTCCATTCATTGAAAGTCTCTCTCAGGTCCATGATAGAATTTCTGGTCACGGAGAGTGAGAGAAAAAACCAAGAATAGTCTATAGCCCATTGATTAAGACACTCACCTGAGATGTATGAGATGCAGAGTCAAGTCCCTGTGAGGACTTAAATCTGAGTCACCTACATCCCTGGTGAATATCCTAACAACTAAGCTATACAGTCCCTCTTTCTCTTGCTTAGTCTCATCTTTGGAGCTGATCCACTTGTATAAAACAGTTAAATAATAATTGGGCGTGAGAGAGATACACAGACAGAGTAACAGAATAGCTTGAGATTAACTCAAAAGCTCACTCGTTAGGACACTTACCTGGGAGTGGGAGACCCCAGTTTACTTTGCTGCTCTGCCTGACATCCCAGGGAAGTATCTTATCCACTGGGCTATGGAGTCAGTCTCTCAATCCCTCCTGCTGGAGCTGTTGTATCAATAATTACCTGTACAAAGGGGGGATAGGATAAAGATCTATAAAATCACGAGTGGTGTGGAGGAAAGAATAGGGAAGTGCTATTTACCCCTTCACATAACAGGAGAACGAGGGGTCACCCAATGACATTAACAAGCTGCAGGTCTAAAACAAACAAAGGTGATATTTCTTCACACAATACATAGTCAACCTGTGGAACTTGTTGCCAGGGCATGTTGTGAAGGCCAAAAGCATAATGGGGTTGAAAAAAGAATTAGGTCAGTTCATAGAGGACAGGTCCATCAATGGCTATTAGCCCACATGATCAGGGACACAACCCCATTCTCCGGGTGCCCCTAAACATGTGTGACTGCCAGCAGTTGGGACTGGACAAGAGAGGACAGATCACTCTATAATTGCCTTGTTCTGTTCATGGTCTCTGAAGCACCTGGCACTGGCCACTATCAGAAGACATGATCCTGGGCTAGATGGACCAATGGTCTGACCTAGCATGGCCACTCATGTTCTTATTCATTTGGTAAGAGAGAGGGAGGCAGACAGTCTACAGCGTGAATCCGGCAGAGCAGGGACTTGAAGCTGAGCCTCTCACTTCCCCGGCGAATGCTCTAAACCAGCAGTTCTCAAAATGTGGGTCGCGACCCCATTTTAATGGGGTTGCCAGGGCTGGCTTAGACTTTGGGGCCCAGGGCTGAAGCCGAAGCCCCATTGCCCAGACCGAAGCCTTGGGCTCAGGCTTCAGTCCCCGCTCCTGGGGTTAGGTAGTAATTTTTGTTGTTAGAAGGGGGTCACAGTGCAATGAAGTTTGAGAACCCCTGGTCTCAACCACTGAGCTCTTGGGTATTCTGGGAGGTGTCTCTCTGGTTTTCCATGACAGTTTTTAAAGAGGTCTAGCTTTCATTCCACATCCAAACGCAAACAAATCTGAAAACGTCTATATTTTTGAAAAACAGATTTCTTGTTTTCTGGCCAGCCCTAGTATTTAGTAACAAGACAGTCTCATGCTTACAGTCTTGGCTATGACATGAAACAAGAGGTGGATTAAACAAACAACAAGAGGGAAGAGGTGGTAACAACACAAGAATGCTTTTGCATAGACTATTGGTGCAGTCAATATGGCTTTCCAGTTGCTTAGCCTAAACTGGCAGACAACTCCCCCTCCCACCCCCTTAAATAGGGCCTGATCCAAAACCTTTTGAAGCCAATGGGAGTCTTTCCATGGTCTTCAGTGGACTTTGGATCAGTCCCATATATCATTACCGAGAAATGAATGCAAGCTTTAATTAGTACCATCCTGAATTTCTTCCGCCACTCAGCTTTTTGTACTTATGTATTTTATTCTTACTTCTCATTTATGTTGCCAGTTTCCTGCCTTAGAAGGTTAATGTGTTTTATCTAATTGCCTCGCTTCTTGGGAATGCTGGAATCAGGGAAATATTGACTGCTCATTATTTAAAAAAAATGCAAACCAGCATGGATTTTTGTGAGGTATAGTCCATCTGCTGGCCAAAAGATCCCCAAGGGAAAGAGTCACATTCATATGCACCGTTCAAATATCTGCAAAATATCCAGAAACACGTAAGAGCAATATGGAGAGAATGCCGGCTTTTAAAAAAAATCATTAAGGGACAGTGGTCAACTTCATTCTAGCAAGGCTACTCCTGGAGTAAGATGCTACTCATGAGTAAACCGCTATGCACCATAGACTGTAGTTTATTGACATTTACCAATACAAATCTTTCCAAGCTGAGTCACCCAGTATTAACTGCTAGCCTCATCCGCATTTCAGTTTTTAGACCTGTGTTACCCCAAAAAGGGAGAGTCTGCTTCTCCCTCACCCATGCTATTAGCCAGTCTTCTCCTACTTAGCACAAGTCATTCATCAGAAGTAGTCCTACATAGCGCAAGGAGCTGGCACGTATATGAGCAGGGCCAGAGACGGACAAGGGCAACAAATTTGGAGGAATTTTGAAAGCCCTTTAAGTGGGAGTCAGGTGAGTGTTGCTAAGGCCAGGTGACGCTAGCTGAGGATCTGGCTCTTGTTTTTTAAGAAGTGAAAGATTTTGGAGCATGAGTCTGCAGCATGGGTTCTGTAGCATATTCTGTGCTTGTGGAATCGTAGTATACACATACCTGCTAAGCCAAGGGTAAATGGATCTCATTGGTGATAGGCTCAAGGTGCAAAATGTGGATTGGGGTCTGGGTTTGGATTTCAAACCTCCCGAAGTTGGGAGCTGCTCAGAACTGGGGTTTCGGTTTGGCCCATCTCCTGATCGAGCGTTAGGGCATGAGCTGATCACCACAAGGGTGAGGAAAGAATGCTCTGCCTATCTACAATCAAACCACAACCACCTGTCTCTAACGGATGAAGCATTAGACTACTGCCAGAAGGAAGGATATCGGACTTAATGAACCAATGTGATAAATCCTGTGTTCCGCTGTAGAGCACAAACAAATTACACTGAGACAGACAAAAAACACATACATACTGTATGCTGGTCATGTGAGCTGCACAGGGAATGAAGTTGGGTGTCTTTAGTTCCTAAAAGCTGCTGAAGAACCATCTTGCATTTCCTTCTCTTTGCCACTGGATGGAGTCAGGAAACTGCACGTCAGCTGTTTCTCTTGCATTTGGTTCCAAGTAGCTAATACAAATGCAGTACAGAGGCAAGCACAGCAAATGTTGTCCCCCGACTGAAAAAATTTGCTACTGTCTGTACTGGTGGAATAAAAAAAATACAGCATTATTATAACATTCTTGAGAGTTCTTTTCACATTTAAAAGACTCAGAGCCAAATTCTCCTATACACAACAGGTAAGCACCCTAACAGTTACACTTACAAGCTACATCGAAACGTCACTCACATCATGACGCAGCAAAAATGTAACACGTGAGCTAGCAAATAAAACAGTAAATTCTATCCCCAGACCATCAGCTCTTCCCAGCAGCCCTCCTCCCAGATGGACAGTTTCTGCAACATGCCACACAGGGCAACCAGTTCAGGCTACTTCAAAGCCAAGGAGCTTTCCCCAGGAACATACTACCTCCAGTCACCTCTCTCTGGATCTAATTCTGCACCACTTAAGTCAATTAGAATTTTGCCACTGATTTCAGTGGGTGCAGGATCAGATCCTCTTACAGGGCAACATGGAAAGCCCACTGAAGTCAATGGAAATCTTTCTGCTGGTTTAGCTGGGATGTGTATCAGCATAGAGCAGAGATGGGGCATTGCAGAATTTGCTGATTGTGGCAGTACGGCACAGGGAGAGAGGCCATCTCTCAAGTAGGCAGGCCCCAAGACATTCAGGATTGTAGACTATATTCCATTGAGACATGAAGATAATACATCTATGCCACATTTAAAAAAAAAGTCATTTTTACGAACTTGAGACACGTCTAGTACCTTAGCCCCTGAAAAAACAAAGACCATCGAACACAAACTGAGATTGATTAAACCGGATGTTTATGATTCCTATATGTACGGTGTAGACATATATACAAATATATGGAATATTGTATACATAAACATACACAGCAGATACAGAGAATACTGCATACATGTATGGAAGAAGATGTACATGACCGGATAATCTTTATTTTTGTTTGGATTATACTTAGGGTCATTATTTCCTTCCCTTCATTTTTATTTACCATCATTCATTTATTTTATTTCACAGAATCATAGAAGATTAGGGTTGGAAGAGACCTCAGGAGGTTATCTAATCCAACCTCCTGCTCAAAGCAGGACCAACCCCAACTAAATCATCCCAGACAGGGCTTTGTCAAGCCTGACCTTAAAAACCTCTAAGGATGGAGGTTCCACCACCTCCCTAGGTAACCCATTCCGATGCTTCACCACCCTCCTAGTGAAAGTTTTTCCTAATATCCAACTCAGACCTCTCCCACTGCAACTTGAGACCACTGCTCCTTGTTCTGTCATCTGCCACCACTGAGAACAGCCGAGCTCCATCCTCTTTGGAACCCCCCTTCAGGTAGTTGAAGGCTGCTATCAAATCCCCCCTCACTCTTTTCTGCAGACTAAATAACCCCAGTTCCCTCAGCCTCCTCGTAAGTCATGTGCCCCAGCCCCCTAATCATTTTTGTTGTCCTCCATTGGACTCTCTCCAATTTGACCACATCCTTTCTGTGGTGGGGGACCCAAAACTGGACGCAATACTCCAGATGTGGCCTCACTAGTGCCAAATAAGGGGAATAATCACTTCCCTCCATCTGCTGGCAACGCTCCTACTAATGCAGCCCAGTATGCCATTAGCCTTCTTGGCAACAAGGGCACACTGCTGACTCATATCCAGCTTCTCGTCCACTGTAATCCCCAGGTCCTTTTCTGCAGAATTGCTGCTTAGCCAGTCAGTCCTCAGCCTGTAGCAGTGCATGGGATTCTTCCATCCTAAGTGCAGGACTCTGCACTTGCCCTTGTTGAACCTCATCAGATTTCTTTTGGCCCAATCCTCCAATTTGTCTAGGTCACTCTGGACCCTATCCCTACCCTCCAGCTTATCTACCTTTGCCCCTCGCTTACTGTCATCCGTGAACTTGCTGAGTTCAATCATTAAAGAAGATGTTGAACACAACCAACCCCTGGGGCACTCTGCTTGATATTGACTGCCAACTAGACAGAGCCATTGATCACTACCCATTGAGCCCAACGATCTAGCCAGCTTTTATCCACCTTATAGTCCATTCTTCCAATCCATACTACTTTAACTTGCTGGCAAGAACATTTTGGGAGACTGTATCAAAAGCTTTCCTAAAGTCAAGCTAGATCACATGCATCGCTTTCCCCATATCCACAGAGCCAGTTTTCTCATCATAGAAGGCAATCAGGTTGGTCAGGCATGACTTGCCCTTGGGGAATCCATGTACACTGTTCCTCATCATCTTCCTCTCCTCCAAGTGCTTCAAAATGGGTCCCTTGAGGACCCGCTCCATGATTTTTCTAGGGACTGAGGTGAGGCTGACCAGTCTATAGTTCCCCGGATTTTCCTTCTTCCCTTTTTTAAAGATGGGCACTATATTTGTCTGTCTTTCTCCAATCATCCGGGACCTCCCCCAGTCACCATCAGTTTTCAAAGATCATGGCCAATGGCTCTGCAATCACATCAGCCAACTCCCTCAGCACCCTTGAATGCAGTGCATCCAGCCGCATGGACTTGTGCATGTCCAGGTTTTCTAAATAGTCCCGAACGTGTTCTTTCACCACTGAGGGCTGCTCACCCCCTCCCCATAGGGTGCTGCGCAGTGCAGCCGTCTGGGAGCTGACCTTGTCTGCGAAGACCGAGGCAAAAAAAGTACTTCCGTTTTTCCACATCCTCTGTCACTAGGCTGCCTCCCCCCATTCAGTCAGGGTCCCACACTTCCCCTGACCACCTTCTTGTTGCCCTTCACATCCCTTCTTTCTCCTGCCATCCATCTCCACCCTCTGACAAACAGAGGCTAGGGACACCATTCCTTACCCATCCTGGCTAATAGCCATTCATGGAGGTTAAGTCCATTAATCTAGTTCTCTTTTAAACCCGGTTATAATCCTAGCCTTCCCAACCTCCTCAGGCAAGGAGTTCCACAGATCCCTTGCTAGCTGCAACTCCAATTGTGCTTTGGCCTTCCTGATTACACCTCTGCATGACTGAGCAATATTTTTTATACTCCTACCTAGTCATCTGCCCAAGTTGCCACTTCTTGTAAGCTTCCTTTTTGTGTTTAAGCTCACTGAAGATTTCTTTGTTAAGACAAGCTGCCATATTTGCTGTTCTTTCTGCACATCGGGATGGTTTGTTCCTGCACCCTCAATAAAGCTTCTTTAAAATACAGCCAGCTCTCCTGGACTCCTTTCCCCCTCATATTAGCCTCCCAGGGGATCCTGCCCATCAGTTCCCTGTGGGAGTCAGACTCTGCTTTTCTGAAGTCTAGGGTCCGTATTCTGCTGCTCTCCTTTCTTCCTTTTGTCAGGATCCTAACCTCAACCATCTCATGGTCACTGCTGCCCAGGTTGCCACCCACTTCTACTTCCCCTAGCAATTCTGTTTGTGAGCAGCAGGTCAAGAGGAGCATGGCCCCTAGTTGGTTCCTTCAGCACTTGCATCAGGAAGTTGTCCCCAACACTCTCCAAAAACTGCCTGGATTGTCCGTGCACTGCTGTATTGCTCTCCCAGCAGGTGTCAGGGTGATTGAAGTCCCCCATGAGAACCAGGGCCTGCGATCTGGAAACTTTTTAGTTGTCAGAAGAAAGCCTCGTCGACCTCCTCCTCCTGGTCTGTTGGGCTAGAGCAAACGCCCACCATGACATCACCCTTGTTGTTCTCGCCTTTAAACTTAACCCAAAGCCTGTTGAGAGTGTCTTTTCTCCAGTTTCATACTGGAGCTCTGAGCAATCAAACTGCTGTCTTACACACAGTGCAACTCTTCCACCTTTTCTCCCCTGCCTGTCCTTCCTGAACAATTTTTACCCATCCATGACAGTGCTCCAGTCATGCGAGTTACCCCACCAAGTCTCTGTTATTCATAGTTCCTTGACTGTGCCAGGACTTCCAATTCTTCCTGCTGGTTTCCCAGGCTTCTTGCGTTCGTGTACAGGCACCTAAGATGGCTAGCTGATGGCCCTGTTTTCTCAGTATGAATCAGGAGGCCTCCCCTGTTGCACCCTCCTCCTTGTGTTTCCTCCGGGTAACCCACTTCACCACTTACCTCAGGATTTAGGTCTCCATGCCCCAGCAAACCTAGTTTAAAGTCCTCCTGACTAGGTTAGCAAGCCTGCCTGAGAAGATGCTCTTCCCTCTCTTCATTAGGTGGATCCCATCTCTTCCTAGCAATCCTTCTTCCTGGAAGGACATCCCATGGTCAAAAGAATCCACAGCCTTCTCTCCGACACCACCTGTGAAACCACGCATTTATCTCCAGAATTCGATGGTCCCTATCTGGGCCTTTTCCTTCAACAGGGAGGATGGATGAGAACATGACTTGCACCTCAAACTCCTTTAGCCTTCTTTCCAGAGCCATGTAGTCTGCCCAAGGTCATTCCTGGCAGTGTCATTGGTGCCCACGTGGAGAAGTAGGAAAGCGTAGTAATCCAAGGGCTTGATCAGTCTCGGCAGATACTCGGTCACATCCTGAATTGTAGCTCCAGGCAAGTAGCACGCTTCCAGTTTCTCAGTCTGGCTGGCAGATGGATGACTCCGATCCCCTTAGGAAGGAGTCCCTGACCACCACCACCTGTCTCCTCCTCTTGAGTGGTGGTCGTGGAACCCCCATCCCGAGGACAATGCATCCCGTGCCTTCCGGTCAATGGGATCTCCTTTTGATCCCTTCCCTCAGATGAGCCTTCCAAACCATTCTCTATTGTAGTGCCTGTGCAAAGAGCCTGAAAACGGTTTCTTACTTCTATCAGCATTGGGGGTACCTGGTTTCTCCTCTTTCTTCTTCTGGAGGTCGCATGCTGCCAATTTTCTTCCCGTTCTGCACTTAACTTCCCCTTTAACAGCCATTTATTCCTCCCCACCGCCCCGCCAATACCATCTGCAATTTGGTCACTGAGGCCTGATACATTTCATACTTGGCTCTATTCAGTGTATGACATCTTTAATGATTTGTTTCAGAGTAGCAGCCGTGTTAGTCTGTATTCGCAAAAAGAAAAGGAGGACTTGTGGCACCTTAGAGACTAACAAATTTATTTGAGCATAAGCTTTCACGAGCTACAGCTCCCCACTGTATTTTCCACTGCATGCATCCAATGAAGTGAGCTGTAGCTCATGAAAGCTTATGCTCAAATAAATTTGTTAGTCTCTAAGGTGCCACAAGTACTCCTTTTCTTTTACTGATTTGGTTATTTTAAATTATCTAGTATTGATTTCTTGGTGGGTGGAGGGGGAGGAAAGTCAGAAACCAGCAATGAACCTGCCCAGCAGCTGCTACCCTGAGATATGATGGTTATACATGGAGCAGAAACCATCTGTGATCCAAGTCTTTCTTCTTCGTTGTTTTTTGGTGGTTCTTACGTTGTGGTCATTCACATTTTTTGCTGGAGGGGAATCAACTAACCTTGTGTTACTTGTGAAATCATTAGAACTGGTTGGGATTTTTCATTCTAAATATTTTTTCAATGAAAAATCATCCATTATTAAAAATAAAAATGTTCATCTTTACAAAATTTTTTAACTTTTTGATCAAAAATATCAGATTTCTTTATCCGTTTTTCAACTTATGCTTCCCCATCCTTTACTTTCAATTTTCCCCTTTTCCTCCCTTGATTCTTTTTTCCCCATTGACAACGAAAAAGGAAGAGTGGAGGAAAGTGAAAATGGAGAGACCAGGGAGAAAAACAACCCTCCCATCCCAAATCCCCATCCCCCCACAACCAGGGGTTTAATTTTTTCAGTTCCAAAATTTAAACTTTTTGAAATGAACATTTTTCAGTTTTATGTGAAACAGACTTAAGCACTTCTCAACCCGCTCTAGAAATTACTTTTGTCCCATACAAAGAGAAAAACAGAAAGTGGAGCGCAGACAAGAAAGATGTTCTTGGGGTTAAAACACAGGACTGGGACTCCGGAGGCCTGGGTTCTATTTCCGTATCTGGAACGGCCTCCTTGTTTGACCTTGGGCTAATTGCTTAGGCCTTGATTCAGCCAAGGATTCAAGCATATTAGTCTTTAAGTACATGCTGAAGTGTCATTACAGTTAAGCAGGTGCTTAAATGTTTTGATAAACTGAGGGCTGAAACTATCTCAGATTCCCTTTTGTAAATGGTGATCATATTACTTCCTTTGTCTGTCTTTGACTATGTCTATACTATCATGGTAAGGCAACCTACGCTATGCAACTCCAGCTATGTTATTCACGTAGCTGGAGTCGATGTACCTTAGGTCGAGTTACCGCGGGGTCTACACCGTGTGGGGTCTATGGGTCGACTTACCTTACTCTTCTCGTCATGGGTAGAGTACAACTGGAGAGCGATCTGCAGTCGATTGGGCGGGTCTTTACTAGACCTGCTAAATCAACCGCCAGTGGATCGATCTCAGAGTGTCAATCCCTGCCGTAGTGTAGACCTGCCCGTACGTATTTAGACTGTACATTCTGTGGGGCAGGCTGTCCCTGATTCTGTGTATGTACAACGCCTAGCAGAATGGGGCCCCAATTAGTCTGACCGCTGCCATCGTACAAATAATAAATAAGTGGAACTGACAAGTTTCCATCACTACTGCTATGCTACGCTGCAGTTTTTCTGGAACCAGCCACTCAGGAATAGGCCAACGGCTTTAGAAAAAAATAACTCCATCACAGTGTCACACACAACCACACACCTCTTTGCCCTATTTCTGAAATTTGCAAACTTAATGCTTAATCCTATTTCCATTGAAGTCAATGGCAATTTCAGCACTGATTTCAAGGGGCGTTGGACCAGACCTTTCCTGCACAGAAAGCATTAACCAATGCAGTTTATTTTGCCTATAAACCATTGGCCCTGCATGCTCTCTTTTTATTGCTGTATCACCAAAACTTACTTTTATCACTGGGTTGGTGGTGACTTCACGACTAATGGAGAAAACATATGCATCGCACTTAAGGCGTGGGCAGAACACCAAAACCAAAAGCTTTCACCTTCGTTAACCATAATTAGATGTGGCATATCTTTAATCAACCCTATCTGTCCAATATTCACTTTATTAAGAAGTCCATCACGCCAGGCTGCATAATGCAAATGGCAAAGACAGTAAATTCATAATGGGTGCATAAGCAAGTGGAGGTATGGGATTTTTGTTTTAAAGGCCCCGCTTCAGGAAGAATCAATTTTGGGAATGGAAAATGAGGTAGATTAAATCAAGTTTGGAGATTTACTTTGCAAATGGTTGCTGCAAATGAGCCACTTCTAATAAAGGTTTTGTTCTAAAATGAAAGACTATTGGTGCATATGACAAATTTAGGCTAAGACACTGCAATCTAATATGCACACCTAAGACTCCTTGAACCCATGCAGAGCCCCCATTGAATTTTATGGAACTCCGGGCATGTGTACGGGGCCACTTGCCTAGATCAGTTGGCAGGCTCAGGGCCCAGTTCTGAATAAAAAGAGGAACTAGGCAGTTCTCGCTCATGCATAGTCCTAGGACCCTCAGCAACCTTTCCCATACGGAAGATGCTCTTCCCCACTTCACTTCTGTCCCTCAGCTTGCTGGTCAGTAGGCGAGGATGTTCTAACACTACCCTGCCTTGCAAGGATGTTGAGGGTGTCCATTAGCTTCAGGACCCTCAGTTTTGGGGTGTCCCACTTAAGGCACCCAGGATTCAGATTTTCAGGGTTGCTGAGCATCCAAGCCCTTCAGCTGGAGCTGCGGATACTCCTCCTTAGAAGTCAGACCCAAGCCGAGCACTCAAAAATGGAGACACCCAAAAAAATATCAGTGGCTGTTTTTGGAAATGTAGGTCTAAATTTCTACATGCCTCAGCTTCCCCATCAGCTAAATAGGGAGAATACGGGGCTCCTAGGGAGGCTTGTGCCATTTCTGCACTGCCCTGAGTACAGGGGGCAGCATAGAGCCACCCCAGAAAGGGGTTATGCTCCTCTCTCAGTAGGCAGGGGAAGTGTGCAGTTTCCTTTAGACTCAGCTCTGCTTCCTCCCTTCCCTATTGTCAGAGGGACACCAAGACAGGCTCCCTGTAGCCTTCGTTCCCTGCCCTTCCCCACCCAGCACATCCCCCTGATCAGGAACAATCTGGGTTTTCATCAATTAATTCCTAGAAAGTATTTTCAGACCCTGGGATGTACATTGCTATATTACAGCATGGTGTTATTTTTTTTCCTTTCAAATTGCTTTAAAGGGGCTCTGTAACTTGAACCTGAATTTAAACAGCCGCTTTTCATGCACGCAAGACACAGTCCCCTATGCAATCACCCGATCTAACCCTTCCCTGTAATAGAATAATACAAGCTGTCACCTTGTTGCAGGAAAGCTTTCCTTTCGGACTGAGCCAGCTTGTCATGTTCCATTCACATGTGTTGTGTCACCCGTCGTCAGGAGGCACTGCCTTGCACGCAGACTTGCCACAACTCAACGCGGGGTTAGCAGCGTAACAGGCTAAAGCACAACATTTCAAAAACCAGGGCAGGACAGAAATGGAATGCTGCCGGCTCGTCTCACTGCGAGGACTCCCACGGACTGGGTAAGCCAAGCAGAAGCCAGCCCTGAAAGTGGAGATCGTGCAGCAATCAATCAAAAGGGATTTCCCTGGCCCCAGTTTTGAGTTTCAGCTGAGCTTTGCACCACCTTGGCATCCCCAGGCTCTGAACACGTGCAGTAGAGCAGCCCCATAAACTGCTCTTACGGCAGCTGCCATGAGTCAAGGCAGCTGCCCACAACAGCCTCATTCCTTCTTCTCCACTAGCCAGGACTCCGCCACATCCCTACAGCGGGCTGGGACAGGGCTCCTCTGCCAGCCTTACCGAGCCCAGGGAAGCCGCTCCATCAGCGAATTCCCAATTGGCTTTTTCCACCTTTTTTACATTCCCTGACACAGCTAGCATGCAGGAGCCGCACATAACCCAGACCTGGGACAATATCTGCAAAGGGATGAGCCTGTGACAAAAGTTTGGTTCCAGCTCCGAACAGCCTCAGAGTCAAGTTTATCGTTCACGTGTGAGTGACAAATTCTGCCTTCCTGCAGCTGGGCCTACAAAGTGCTTATGGCAGAGAGAGAGAGAGAGAGAGGAAATCCATTTTATCCCAACAAGACATTTCAACAACATGTTTTTTTGTTTGCTTTCCTCTAATTTTCTTTTAGATTTTTAGGGTTTCATCAAAATAACGGAAAGCCAAAGATCCGACTGTGGGGTTGCTGCTGAAAAACCCAAAAAAAACCCACCATCACTGAAGCCCCCCAAAACAAATAAACCCAAAACAGTTTGGGTTGTTTTGGTTTCGGGGGGGCGGGGAAAACCCAGCTTTTCAATGAAAATTGACATTTTCCCCATGAAAAATTCTTCAGTTGAAAAGTCATTTTCTGCTGAAAAAAATGTTTCAGTGGAAAATTTTCATGCAGTTTTAATCACTGGCCCCCCTGTTAGTGTAGCTAAAAGCGTGGTAGAGAACTATGCTTTTGGAGCTAAAGGAGGTGACTCCTAGTTCCTGTGGCGAGGGTTTAAAGTGGTAGATAGGTGGTGCATAGACAACGCACTGGCCGCTGCAAAAGGAAGAACCCCACCCAAAATGAAATTAAGAGGCAGCGGGTTTAAAAAAACAAACAAACCAAATGAAGTATTTCTTCATACAAACACACAGTCAACCTGTGGAACTCCTTGCCAGAGGATGTTGTGAAGGCCAAGACCGTAACAGAGCTCAAAAAAAGCACTAGATAAGTTCATGGAGGAAACGTCCATCGATGGCTATTAGCCAGGCTGGGCAGGGATGGTGTCCCTAGCCTCTGTTTGCCAGAAGCTGGGAATGGGCGACGGGGGATGGATCACTTGAGGATTACCTGTTCTGTTCATTCCTTCTGGGCCCTGGCATTGGCCACTGTTGGAAGACAGGATACTAGGCTAGATGGACCCTTGGTCTGACCCAGTATGGCCATTCTTACCCTCTGTGCTGTAGTTTGTATGATTGTCCATGCTGTCTGCAGCACCCGGATCCCTTACAAGGGACACTCAGATCTGGGATTCTGTCCCTGGCCTGTCTCTAATGTGTTTTTGCACAGGCTCAGGACAAACATTTATTGTGCAGCCTTGGACGGTCACTCACTGCAGTATCTTTCAATCAGTGCTTGCTGGGGGACACTCCTCTCAGGGTACATCTACACTGCACGCGAAAGTGTGATTGTAACTTTGATCTAGTTAGCACGGGTAAGAATAGCCGTAAGAAAATGTAGTGACCTGGGTTAGCAACCTCAGGATACAGAGCCAGGCTCCCCAGCTGGCTTGTACTCTGGTTGCTAGCCCATGCTGAACCCCACGCCACCATGTTTGCACTATTGTGACCCATTACCTGTGCTAGCTAAATTCAAGTCTACCCATGCTCCAATCACACTTTGACTTACAGAGTAACAGCCGTGTTAGTCTGTATTCGCAAAAAGAAAAGGAGGACTTGTGGCACCTTAGAGACTAACCAATTTATTTGAGCATAAGCTTTGTGCATCCGATGAAGTGAGCGGTAGCTCACGAAAGCTTATGCTCAAATAAATTGGTTAGTCTCTAAGGTGCCACAAGTACTCCTTTCACTTTGACTTACAGTGTAGACCCTCCATTGTACACGTGAGGCCCCACTGAAGTCAGAGTGGGTTAGCAGGCACCACCTTGCAACCTGGAAATTGGGCCTGCAGGCTTCAAATATTGAGGAACAGCTCCATGAAAAGCCTTTCAAGTACATTTTCCTCCTGCTCTTCATGCATAAGTCCCATAAACATTAATGAGAGTTCCGCATGTCCAGGAAGAATGAGAAGCAGCTGCCGTGTTGCCTGCTGAACATTAAGTGTAGTAACTAAAGAACTCCTCACGACTGGAATAGTATGTGCTAGAGAAATCAGAGTTCGCGACATAGTTTTCTAAGTGTACGGTGCCCACTAATACTTATCAAAGCGCTCTACACACAGCAGCTAATTAATCCCAACAAGCCCGCATTGCGAATGTAATAGAGTTATTGTTGAGGTCTTACAGATAGAGAAACAGAAATGCTATGTGGCCTGCCCCACGTCACAGAGGAAGTCAGTCTTAGAGCCAATATTAAAATCCAGGTGTTTGTTTTCAAGTCCTGTGCACACATCATAAGGAGCATGCACTGCTTAAATCCAAACAATTAGGGGCTTAGGCCATGAGGTCGGTTCTCTGCTTTGGGGTGAATTTCACCCTAAACAGCGTAAGCTACAGATAAAGTGGCTTATGCTGCCGGACTGTACTGCTTCCTCTCCTCTACAGAGGCAATTCCTACAAGAGGCACTCCTGTCTGTGAGCAAATCTCACACCCAGGGCCACATTAACTGGGCTGAACCCTGAGCTGGTGGACTTTTCTGTTGCTCTGGTTTTCGGCTTATGTTTATCATGGTGTTTATAGTTATCAGCATTATCTCCCAGCTTTGCAGTGCAGAAATGCAGAGTTGGGTGTTTACCAGCAGCGTACTCACCTCCTTGCATAGGATCAGAGGGCGTTTTTCAGTAAGGTCAGCTGTCAGAAGAAATGCTGAGTTACAGAATAGCACTGGCACGACCTTTCAAACCAGTAATTAAATATCCAAGCTGTCTGTGATGTCAATTATGGGGCTCATTTTCTGTGACATTAACTTTCTTGACTGTGGGGAAAAATATGCCTCTACGTAGGCTTGACCAATGGCTTTGAATTGAATAGAAAGTCTCCCCTTTCCTTCAGTGGGCTTAGGAGCCAGCTTTATATTTGAATACAGAGCTTTGTTTTTTATTATCTAGTTAGTCTGGGTAGCAAATAGAACTGGTACACTCTGAACTTTGTTCCTAATTCCAATCACACAGAAATTAGCGCAAGATAAGGAAGGAGATTTCGGAGATCCTGATTTCAAATACTGTCCCCCTTCAAACAAATGAACCTGCAGTCTCGGTCTGATCCTGCCGCATGCCCTTTCAATTAAGTCGTTTTGAATCAAAGCATCCATACGTGGAATTACAAGAAGAAAACTATAGCCTTATACCCGGTGGAGACAAGTTTTAAGTGAACAGCACTCAACACCTTATTAGGAGAAATGCACCTAAAAACTCCTCTAACAAGTCTTCTTACCCGTTTGGGGTTAGAACTGATTTAAGAGTATCAGACCTACCAGTGGCTCCTTCAAGCAAACCAGGTATATTCAGCAAAGCATCCAAGCATTTGCTCAACTCTGACTTCAGTGGGGTTTAAGCACATGCTTAAGTGTTTTGCAATATAGGGAAGCACTTTCGCACATGTATAAACGCTTTGCTGAATGGACACCACTGTTCGTTGTAAGTTACTGTTTACGTAGCGCTAGCTTGTCCACCTGTATTCACACTGGCGAGCGCTTTAAGAAACAGACCCATTGATGTCTTCCAAGTAAGCGCTCCCAAGCATAACTGAGAACTACCTCAGCATTAGGTTAACATGCAGTACAGTTTGCATTGTTTGAGGGTCTGGCTATAATAGAAATGTTACAGCTGCAGCACTAGCGTAAAACACTTGCTACAGCAACAAACGAGGCTCTTCTACCACTGTTGTAAATCCACCTCTCCGAGGGCAGGAGGATTGGAAGAATTCTCCCATCAACCTGGTGGTGTCTACACCGGAGCTTAAAATCAACTTAACTACATTGCATAGGGTGAGAAATTTTTCACAAGCCTGAGCGATGTAGTTAAGACAACTCAGCTTTTAGTATAGACCAGCCCTTACTTGCTATGACTGACAAAAATCAAACTCCCCCCGAGTTACATGCAATCCTGGATTCTAATGAGTGGCTCAAGCACCAGGCAGACAACCTTTCTTCTGAAGGGTTCTATTAATGTACCTCACAGCTTGTTCAACATTATTCTATGACAGCTTGATTGGAGATTACGTCTAGAGATAGCTGGTGTAGGCCTTGTACGAACAACGAAAGAAAACAGAAGACAGACAAGACATTAGCCATGGATAAAGCATGAATTCAGAAGTGATCTTGTAAATAATATGTAGCTAATAGATAAAGAGTAACATGAGAGAAGCTTGGAGCTGCAGGTTTGTTTACTAGCGCACTGTAGCACATGGACAGCTTATGATCTATACAGGCACTGAATGTAATGCACGGGTTAGTCTGTTTTAGATGATGTATACAATTTCATTTATAATTATATACTTTGGAGTTGAGGTGCATTCTAACCTGCCCCCCACCTGAGCCTCAGGTGTAGCTTTATGAAATGCCAATAAAGAAACCTCAGTGACAAAGTCGAATTTGAATCAAGTTTTTGTATTCAAGAGAACTGGATAAAGTGTTCTGGATCAGCAGAGTGGAATAGGTCTGAGGAATCCCAACACCTGGAAAATAAAATTTCCAGCCCATGAAAAATTTCAATGTTTTTGGGGAAAATAATCTGAATTGGGAAAAAGTTAAAAAAAAAATTCGCTACAGGAAAAATTCCATTTTGGAGAGAACTGAAATGCTATATTTTGGCTTGCTCCTGACTGTCTGGCTCCCTGAGCAGCTGCCTGACCCCACAGGCAGCCAGTTCCCTGAGGAGTCAGGCAGCCAGGTAACATGCCTGGTTTCTGACAAATATTTTGACAGAACTAGCATATTCCCATAGAAAGTTTAGATTCTGTAGAATTTGCATTTGCAATGGGAAAAAGTGTTCCACCAGAATTTTTTTGACTAGCTCTCATGACTTCATCCTGCCCCTTTATTGATTACAAGATCATAAAGGTGAGTCTTGGTAGCTGAATAAAATTGGAATGAGTAGGTTGGTCTAGCAAAAACACTTTGCTCATTGCAACCTGAACATAGAGGTCACACAGTCAAGCTCTCATATCTAGGTTGGCAGAGGTTTAGAACTTTAAAGAAACGGCATGAAAGTTATAGAAGGGAGACCCTTAACGGATGACCCTTAACGGATGGTTTAGCAATATAGGATTTGCCATAGATTAGAGTTTGGTCCGTCAAGTCCAGGATGTTACAGCCAGAAATAGCCAATACACAATAACTGAGAGGAAGGTAACAGCAAATCTAATGCACCTGGCCATCTGTGCAATGCTGTTCCTGGAAAAAGAAAGGGAGTACTTGTGGCACCTTAGAGACCAACAAATTTATTTGAGCATAAGCTTTTGTGAGCTACAGCTTACTTCATCGGATGCACGTAGTGGAAAATACAGTGGAGAGATTTTATATACACAGAGAACATGAAACAATGGGTGTGACCATACAGACTGTAGCGAGAGCGATCAGGTAAGGTGAGCTATTACCAGCAAGAGAGCGGGGGGTAAGGGGAACCTTTTGTAATGATAATCAAGGTGGGCCATTCCCAGCAGGTGACAAGAACAGTAGGAGGGGAAACAAACAAGGGGAAATAGTTTTACTTTGTGTAATGACACATCCACTCCCAGTCTTCTTTCAAGCCTAAATTAATTGTATCCAGTTTGCAAATTAATCCCAATTCAGCAGTCTCTCGTTGGAGTCTGTTTTTGAAGTTTTGACTTAGAACAACGCTTCCTCAGCTCTCGTCCCCTAATGCCCCTACTCTACTTGCGCTACATTGATGACATCTTCATCATCTGGACCCATGAAAAAGAAGCCCTTGAGGAATTCCACCAAGATTTCAACAATTTCCATCCCACCATCAACCTCAGCCTGGGCCAGTCCACACAAGAGATCCACTTCCTGGACACTACGGTGCTAATAAGCAATGGTCACATAACCACCCCCGTATACGGGAAACCTACTGACCGCTATTCCTACCTACATGCCTCCAGCTTTCATCCAGACAACACCACACGATCCATCGTCTACAGCCAAGCTCTACGATACAACCGCATTTGCTCCAACCCCTCAGACAGAGACAAACACCTACAAGAGCTCTATCAAGCGTTCTTACAACTACAATACCCACCTGCTGAAGTGAAGAAACAGATTGATAGAGCCAGAAAAGTACCCAGAAGTCACCTACTACAGGACAGGCCCAACAAAGAAAACAACAGAACGCCACTAGCCGTCACCTTCAGCCCCCAACTAAAACCTCTCCAACGCATCATCAAGGACCTACAACCTATCCTGAAGGATGACCCATCACTCTCACAGATCTTGGGAGACAGGCCAGTCCTTGCTTACAGACAGCCCGCCAACCTGAAGCAAATACTCACCAGCAACCATACACCACACAACAGAACCGCTAACCCAGGAACCTATCCTTGTAACAAAGCCCGTTGCCAACTGTGCCCACATATCTATTCAGGGCACACCATCGTATGGCCTAATCACATCAGCCACGCTATCAGAGGCTCGTTCTCCTGCGCATCTACCAACGTGATATATGCCATCATATATGCCCCTCTGCCATGTACATTGGTCAAATTGGACAGAATCTACGTAAAGGAATAAATGGACACAAGTCAGAAGTCAAGAATTATAATATTCAAAAACCAGTCGGAGAACACTTCAACCTCTTTGGTCACTTGATTACAGACCTAAAAGTGGCAATTCTTCAACATAAAAACTTCAAAAACAGACTCCAACAAAAGACTGCTGAATTGGAATTAATTTGCAAACTGGATACAATTAACTTAGGCTTGAATAAAGACTGTGTAATGACACATCCACTCCCAAAGTAAAACTATTTCCCCATGTTCATTTCCCCCCGTACTGTTCCTCACACGTTCTTGCCAACTGCAGGAAATGGCCCACCTTGATCATCACTACAAAAGGTTCCCCCCCCCCACTCTCCTGCTGGTAATAGCTCACCTTACCTGATCACTCTTGTTACAGTCTGTATGGCAACACCCATTGTTTCATGTTCTCTGTGTATACAAAATCTTCCCACTGTATTTTCCACTACATGCATCCGATGAAGTGAGCTGTAGCTCACGAAAGCTTAACAAATTTATGTGAGCATAGTTTCCAAGGTGCCACAAGTACTCCTTTTCTTTTTGCAGATACAGACTAACATGGCTGCTACGCGGTTCCTGGAGGGGATGAGGGATCACTTTCTGATCCTTGCATGTGCTCTGGATGTTACTGAAGCATGAAATGAGTTTATCCTTTTCTTAGAATACATAACAAGGGTGCCTAAGGATCATACAATTAGTCAGTATTGTACTTATCTTCATGCAGAAATGAATTCCACAGGTTAACTCTATACTCTGCAAGGCAATAGTTGCTTTCATCTGATCTAAGTTTCCCATTCGTTCATTTCATTGAGTGACACGATGGGATTTAACATAGGAATTGCCATACTGGATCAGAACATGTCCAATATCCTGCCCTTTGCAGTGGACAGTGCCAGTTTCTTCAGCAAAAGATGCAAGAAAGTCTGTAGTGGGCAGTGGTGGAGTAAGCTGCCCCCAATGGAATTTTCTTCCTAACCTGCATTAGTTGGAACTTGGCTCATGCCTTCAAGTGTGAAGACTTATATCCCCTGCAAGACTCTTGAATTTTTAAAATCTTTTATTGTAACTCTACATGCTTTCATTAAAGCTGGGCAAAATTTTTCAATGGATAGTGAATTTGCCAAAAAATGCACTGACAAAACAATTCGTCTCCCAGATCTACTCATTATCCATATAAATATCCAATCCAATAAGCTCTTGCTCTCAATGGTAGCCTGTGGCAATGAGTTCCTCAAGCTAAGTAGTAGGAAAGTGGTTTAAGGAACTGTTTTAGTGAATATCTCGTCCTGGGACAGCCATCCTTGGTTGGAAGTTTGCGTCTCCGATGTGCAGGGGTATAATGGAGCTGATCCTCAGGATTTCTTTTAGAGTGTGGAGCATTGCAGCAAGGAGGGGAAAGAATTCTCACAAGTGTGCCTCCTTTAAAGGGGGTTGAATGTGCCCCCTATAAATCATAATAAAAACAGGTGTCCATAATGAGACAGCTGCTGTGATGACCGGCGAAGTGATTCTAAGACTGCTCTGAGTCGAAGATGAAAATGTCCCTAGTTTAAACTGAATAGCTTATACCTCTTTATTAATATCTGAAAATAGGTATGACTGATGAGCCTCCTCTCCTGGCATGTATCAGAGACTCTTCCAAACAGCCGATTACCTCTGTTCAATAAATTAATCTTTCTGAAATATATCCTGTTAGAGTCTTGGTCTCTTGCACTGTTACTGGTTATGAGGTTCATATTGCTCTCCCTTTTAAAGGAATTGTTCCACTTTTAAAGAGATGTAAACACTTACAAGACACATAAATGATCTGTAACAGAATAGGAACAAACAGCAGGAGTGTATTCTTGTTGTGATATAAAACTGTGATTGGGGTGTCAAACAAAAAAATAGATTCCAAGACACAGTGGGCACTGTAAACAAAGATACCAAAAAGTAGGGATACAAATCAGTAAACTGCCCTTTAACATAATTTCAGATTGGTTTAATATTAGAGCACCAGCCAAGTGCTCTTACCAGGATGCTCTGGGAAAATAGGGTTTAAAGGGGCTCTGTCCTTGGTCTGTGGAGGTAAAAAATTAAATATGACCTCAAAGGAAGCGCCTCTTGACATTAGTCTCAGTATCCACCTTGTTGTTTTCAGAGAGGACGATTCCACAGAACCCTTTGTCAAAACATTCCCAAAGGGAGGAGTCATAGATTTCATTGGGATAGTGAGGTGGTATCTTGCTGCCAGGACAAGCAATTCAGAAAAACCTAACACAAAGCAGAAAGAAACTCATGTGTCGATCAGGCCCCCAGTTAAAAATAATAAATGGATTAAGTGGAATCATATTTACAGTCATCTGGATTATGTAATTTAAGGAACAGAAGGTACTAGATTTGACAGTGATAGATCAAATAGATCTGGACAGACCTACTGATGGACAGGACAGTCTTACTGGATCAGACCAATGGCCCATCTCACCCAAGATCTTGTCTCTGGAAGTTGCCAACAGCTTCTGCTTCAGCATCTGCAACAAACCTGCTGGTTCAGTGAAATTTTCCTCTTAACTGCCATTAAGTAGAGGTTTTCTTATGCCCCGAAGAACGAGAGTTTATATTCTTGCCAAAACTGGGGGCTTGTTTGAGTTCCACAGGCTACTTGTGTGGAAAAGTATTTCATATTACCAGTTTTAAATTTGCTATCTTTCAGTGCAATTGCTACTGACATTTTACCAGCTTTTCTTTTCTTCTTCTGTTAGTATTTCTTAATTACCTGCTCTGAGAGACACACAAATACTACCATATTTTAATGGTATTGTATAGTTTATCACAATAGGCTTTTAAACAAGTTAATGACATGATTGACATTAGGAAGGACAAATATACAGATTTCATAGGTTTCTATTTATAAAGTGGTCATCAATTGGCAACCACTTTACACAATGCTCCTCTCAACTTAGCCAAGGTTAAAAAGGTCACATGCATCAGCAACACAATCTGTACAACAGCACTTGCCTGAAATTGCACTTCAGCTCTTGTAACAGCATTGTGGCATCTCACAAGACATTGGAATCTTGCCTTCCCCTCAAAGCGTACACGTAATTCCCATTAGCACTGCCACTGCGGGGAGAATGCAGCCCAGGCCGCCTTGTCTACAATGAATACATTTATTCAGCTTGGCAGTGTGATGTAGCGAATAGCAGATGAAGCGGGGATTAAGAACTTCTGAGGCTCCAAAACAGACTGTGCGGGTGACCTGAGATGAATTGCTTAACTTCACTGCATCACATTTGCCTTGTCTAGGAAACGGGGCTAACATCACTTACCACCTACCTCACCTACAAGGAGGAGGTGAATCTTAATTAATGTTTGGGCTGTACACTGTAAGTGCCATATGTTACTGTAATGGCTTAAAATGTATTAGAAAGGTCTTTGCTAATGAAGGGCTAGACTTGGCTTTCAGGTGCAGCCCTGAGCAAGAGTGGGTGGGTAAACGCACCACCCCCAGGAATAGCCCTAGGAGGCAGAACGCCTCAGCCACAATTCCCTTCCTGCTTCCCCCTTACTCTGGTAGTGAACACAACGTGACCAGCTAGCAAGTGTGAAAAAATAGGGACAGGGAGTGGACAAAGACAAAGCCCCGAATATCAGGACTTTCCATATAAAATCGCGACATCTGGTCAGCCTAAGACAACACCCTTCGTACTAGCTCAGCTCTAACTTGCTGGTGGATAAAGAGAGATGGAACCAAGATTCCTGCCCCTCTCTCAGCTTGCATGGGAGAAGTAGGAGCAGACAGAGTACCCATTTATTCCCATACACCTGCACCCAAGAGCAGAGTAGCTTGGCAGGCCTACAAGTTTACCTGGATTGTGAGCTCATCTGTGGAAACAAGAACAGCGTGGGACCAGAAATCAATGACCCAACATTGGTGGGT
Organism: Lepidochelys olivacea; assembly: GCF_965140295.1. Lineage (NCBI taxonomy): Eukaryota > Metazoa > Chordata > Testudines > Cheloniidae > Lepidochelys > Lepidochelys olivacea. Next base: position 7,086,296 of record NC_140436.1, read on the forward strand.
TGGAAATCAGGCATTGCTGGTGGACAAAATAATGTGAGGATGGGCTATTCTGCAACACTGCTGTGAACCTGTGACTAGAAAGAGGCAGCTAAACATCTAAACATCCCAACGCTGGTACAAATTTGCCAGGTCTTAGAGAGTGGCTAAGACCATGTGCTGAGCCTGTGTTTTTCCAGCAATGAGGTTACAAGTAAGAGTGAAAGCCAGAGACAGGAGCTGTATTTTCTCTCTTCAACAGCAGAAGCAAATCCTCCAACCCAATTCAACTAACTTCTCTTCTCCCCAGACAGGACAGTTATTACCATCTATGCCTACTAAGAGACTGTCAGATGGGGGTTTCCTTCTAAAGATTCCCTCCAGCTAAAAGGAAAAGGAGCAAGGGATGATGTTCAAATGGAAGATGTATTTCATGTACCAGCATATTAGAGAGACAAGGTGGGTGAGGTAATATCTTTTGTTGGACCAGCTTCTGAAGAAGAGCGCTGCGTGAGCTCGAAAGCTTGCCTCTCTCACCAACAGAAGTTGGTCCAATAAAAGATATGGTCTCCCTCCCCTTGTCTCTTTATTTAATGCTTTATATGTCAAATACTTTAACTGTTTGGTTTTCCCTGTATCAAGGATTTTTAATGATGGGCTTGCCACAGTAGTCAGCAGGCTGAGGTCTCGATATAGCAAACCCTAAACCTTGTTTAAAATCCGTTTGATGTTGGACAATTACAGGGTCATATTAACTCCGTTGACTTGAGGGGCTCATTTATTCCATCTACATTGACACACCAACACCCACAGACTGAAAGGATGTTCTTACTTCACGTTGCTCCACGCTGGGGGTGGGGTGCAGGGGTTCAATCACAATGGAGGCTCAGTCAGGACTTCCTGACCGGTATGCCTGTTTCAACCTGGTTTGGGATTCTGCATGAACAGGCCCTTCTGCATGGTTTGCTGATGCTTCTGACCACATCCCAACCTCAGAAAAGGTTCCGTTTCATTTAGTTTTATGGTGAACTTTTGGGTCCTAAACAGCTCTCCCATCCCTAATCTTGATGAAGCAGCTCGGTATGGATTCGTCGTCTTCATTGACTGTCTTATCTTACATACCCTCAGATTATCTGCATATTACACAGTTCACCTCCTCTGTGTCTCAGTGAAACTGAGACAGGAAGAGTGCAAGGAACGGTCAGCTGACTTCCTGGGCTTCTTTATGACTGTATGAATTACATGACCTTTTGCAAGCCAGCCTGTCAGGACTGATGCTGTTCACTACAGAAAATGCGGCAGACCTAAGAAAATAAATTGCAACCATAACCTCCCCTTCGAGCCCCCCGCAACCCTAAACCCTGCATTAAAGTTAAAAATCTACCTGATGCATGTAGGGAAACACAGTTCAATGCAAATGAGTTATTAGTAGCTTATCATAAATCATAGATTCTTTTTCTTTCGAATTGTCTTTTTCTCTGCATTGCAGTCCTACCCTAGTTATAACTCCAAGCCTATCATGTTTCTGACTGTAATGCAGCATGGCCCACTCCAGCTGTTGATTTCATTCTGAGAGTTCATAATGGAATTAAAATGTATTGTTTATGAATTCGAGGACAAGCAAGAACATGGGTCTGCCAGTTATGCTTAGGGCCCCCATTAGGGAAAAGATAAATAAAACCCTCAATTCTTAAACAAAAAGTTCATCAATCGGTCTCTACTACAGACCCCTGAGTGTACAGGAATAGTCACTGAAATCTCAAGAACCTCATCTACATTTTCAGAAATTCTCTCTTCTTCATGCAGCAGCTTTCTTCTAAAATTGTTCCCCATTCTTTTAACCTTGGAGGATTTACTGGAGATGCAGCTTACGACCCACCTTACATCCACACTGTTTTTCAGTCAAATGTGGGCATAATGCTACTTACCTCCTTTGCACTGTGCTTTGAGATCTGCAGATGAAAGGCACGCCATAAAAATGAACTATTATTGTATTCAGATAAACCCTTACCTGTTGGAAATAAGCATGGTTCTTCAGTGGATCTCTTTGTTTGCTCTCTATTTACAACAGCTCCATATTTCCTCTTGGATTCAAATGTCCGATCTGATTCTTCTTTCACATACACTGATTTCTATCATGATGTGCTCCAAAGGCAATGAAAGGCTGGGTTGTCCAGTGGATAGGTTACTGGTAGAGCTGGCTGGGAAACTTTCCTCTCCCCCTGCCCCGCAAACAAAAACAAAACATTTGACTCTTAGGGTTTTCGTCAACAACAAAAACACACATACCTGCAAGCTTTTTTGTTAAAAACTGAGAAATTTCAGCAACTGAAAACTAAAAATCAGTTTTAACTTTTCTTTTTTCAGTTTTAATTTGTTTTTCACAAAAAATTGAATTTTGCAACAATTTCCATTTAATAAAAAAAAAAACTATTTTTTGTAAAGAAAACTCAAACATTCCCTTGAAATAACCAGATCTAGTCAAGGAGCTCGGTTCTACTTCTGGCTCTGACCAGCTCTGATAACTGGAACAATTGCTGCCCTTTATCTGCGCCTCAGTTTCTCCAATGGGGATAGTGATCTTTATCCTTTTCAAAAGTGCTCAGACTCCATTTTTTAAGTGCTTGTCCTAGAGGCTAACCAGGCTGGGGCCTACTGTGCATGGCACTGTACAAATACATAGAAAATGACAGTCCCTGCCCCCAAAGAATTTAAGTCTGAAAAAGAGTTTACAATCCAGTCAGCTTCTCTCAGCTAGGGGAGTAAAATGCGCAGATTTCTTTGCACCGGTTGAAGTTAAAGCATGTGTGATGATCATCCTCTTGGCCTGCACACCGGGGACTGAACAGGGACCTCCAGAGCTAAAAGCACAAACCACGATGGCTTGAGATAAAAAACCTCCAAGGCTCTGCAACTGCTGGCTTAAACAACTTGTACCCTCTGTGGATTGTCCCTATAAACACACACCCGTGGGTCGCACATGCACCGAAGATAAGAAAGCACCCTGCTGTAAGTGATGTTAGCACAGTCTTGTAAAACTGGCTTGTCGGCGCACGCTCCTGTTAGCAATACCTAGGTCCCTTTGGACCCCCCGCTCAATCAGCTAAAGCAACTGTTTTGGCAGCTAACACGCATGCTGGCATCTAGGATCCTGACATATGAGGCCTTCAATTGTCTGTCTCCTGCACTGGCATCCGAGTCCGTGCCTACTCTCTGATGCAGTGTTTTTATTTATTTATTTTTTTAATATGTGTTTGCTGTCAAACAAGCTAAGGGCTCGCGCTGGGGTCAGCATGCTGCAGGGCCTTCCTAGGAGCCCAATTGGAAATTCCCTCCCCATCAATTGGGAGGAACATGCAAAGGCAGCAGAGCGCTCATGCTAAATCAAAGCCGGGGATGGCTTTTACTATTTTCTTCTTGGTGTCTGACACATTGCGCTGCTGCAGATGGTACCCACTGAAGCAAAGCAGCTTTGTGGAGCAGATGGATACAAATGGAAACGGCCTCTGATGATTGCCGAGACGGGCTCAAGCTGCAAAACTCAAATCTAGGTTTCAAAACCTCGTCTTGCCTTTATGGCAATCAGACCCAGAGGCTTTGATTCAGCCAGCACAGCTAAGGCCAGTTCCACAGTCCAGATTCCACCAAAGTCAATGGAAAGTTTCTTATTTATTTTAAATGGGCATTAGATAAGGCCCACAGTGTAGGTGCAGATCAGTGTCAGTTTCTGAACGTCCAAGCATTTGAGGATGCTAGGATCAGAGGTTTGGATTCAGGCCCACTTCACAATGGCTACATGGGTGGCTTGAAATGTAGCTCCCCCTACCCCCTCAGCCATGGCAAGATGCATTGTTAGGGCCTGACCCTGCAATGAGCACCAGATGGGTGGCTCTCCATGCCTACATGGTGTTGTCTCACTGGACTCAGAGGTTGCAGAGGTCAGCGTGCACAGAGAATGCGGGCGATGACGCCTGAAATGCTGACAACCAATGGGACCTTGTCATGAATGGTGGAGCGAGTGCTGGTCAGAAATGTACAATGTTAAATTACACAATCAGGGGCCCATTCTCCTCTCACACTAGTTTTACACTTCTGAAACTGCACTGACTTCAGAGAAGGAGCTCCTGATTGACATCAATGTAAACGCGAAGAAATTCAGGACCTCATTTTGCTTCTTTGGTCCCTTTTTTTAAGTCTGCATTTAGGCACCAGTTCAGCAAAGCACATGTGTAAATGCCACTGACTTCCCATCGTCCCATTAAAGTGAAGCACCTAAGGTTAGGTGCTTTGCAGAACTGGGGCCTTGAAAAGCAGGGTACATTAGTATCAGGCCGGCCTGATGTAACAAATATACCTGTCTCACAAAAAGATGTGCTACAACTAGGTGGGGGAAGAAGGAACGAGTTATAATTTCTCTAGCGGACATGTCCTGTTATTTTGAAGAGCAGAAATACCCACTGTGACTCACTGAAGGACATGGATGCAAGAAGTTATCACAGATGACATTGGGAGAAACTTGTGCGAACTGTAATACAACAACAAGAGGAGCTTGAGTTGTCTGGGTTGGGAGCTCGGTAAGGAAATACGATCTGATTTTTAATGTCATTTCCTTCAGAGTGGATAGGACTAGATGATGGAAAGAAAGTACAGATTATCTTTGCGCCAGTTACTTGGTCTGCCGCCCACATTTCTCCCCCCCTCCCCCATTGGATCTATACATGAAGCATCCAATTTGGATTATTATAGGCTATGAGAGTTGATTGATATGCCATTTCTTTAGCTTTTCTTTGTACAAATTCACCTTAATGATTCTCAAGTCTATGAATGCATGGATATGTAAATCCACATTATGTTAGATATACACATATATAAAGTGAGGCTGTATTATTTGAAGACCACTGCATAAAATCTACTATATGGGGCATATCAAAAATTGTTAGGAAATGACAGCCATTTCTGTACTGCCAAGTAAATTGACTGGACGAGCATCTTAAACCAAGAATGAGAGTGACTGTGTACTTTTAGGAATACAGTAGAGACTTGCTCATATATTCCATTGCTGTTTTCAAAGCCAGTCAGACAGTTTAGTCAGGAGAGAAAAATAAGACATACAAGTTCCCTCTGAGTTTGACAATGATTGCAGGGCCTTGATTTTCAGAGGCATTGAGTACTCACACCTCCTTCTTCCTTTATTGGGAGTTATGGGCCCTCAGCACCTCTGAATAGTCAGCCCATGGCATATAGTACAGTGGAAACTGGGTTGGTCGGATTTTTGACCCTCTTTGAACCAGAATAATATAACTGAGGTGAATCCTTACCCCTATTATAGGGAGATAGTTTGGTCTAGTGGATAGGGTACTAGCCTGGGGGATGGCGCACACTGGCTCCCTCCTTCAGCTTGGCTGGGCCAGTCACTTCTCCTCTCGGTGCCCTGGTTTCCCCTCCGACCCATTGGTTGCCTAGTCTCTTCAGACTGTAAGACAGTTCCTGCCCAAACGAGCTAATGCGGAGTCTATACAGTGCCAAAAAAAAAGAGGGCCACAGTGTCTCTTTTGGAGCCTTTAAGGGTACAATTGATTTTAAAACCCGCAGCAGTGAGTCTCAGAGCCTGTATCTACAGACTGGGGCTCGCAGGTCTCACACTATGGCACTAAACCCAACAGCGTCGATGTTTGGGCTTGGGACCAGGGTCTGGAACCTGAGGAAGGGGGCAGGTTTCCGAGCCCAAGCCACAACTTCTACACTGCTGTTTTAGTGCCGTAGCATGAGCCTACGTCTCAGGTGCCGAGACTCACTGCCACAGGTTTTAACACACAACGTAAACACCCTGTATGCTTCTGTAAAAATAAAAATACAAAAAAAATAAAAAACCAAATAACCAACCACAACCCAAAAAAATCCCTCCTGCCCAAAACCCACATTTTTGAACTCCTATCGACTTCAGTGGGAGCAGAAACCCCCAGTCTTTTTTCCTCTAGGTTGTTGGTTCCAATCCAGCCCTTTGACATAGAAAAGGGGTCTTCCCCTCCGCCCCATGTACTTCCATTTCTCTCACTCCCCCGCCCAGCCCTTACTCTCTTTTCTTCACAATGAATGACTCTTACTACTCCATTCACATATTGCCCAAGAAATCTCATTCTTACCCATTTTTCATTTCCCCTAGCCCAGGGGGTTCCTCTGCTCGTGTCCTAGCGGAACCAGAACTATTAAGCGTCCTTTGTACTTAACATGCATAGTATGGGGCATGAATGGTGCCTAAAGCAGTACAAGCAAAACTGATGTGGAACATGTTGATAAGTTGTCTGTGAAGAACATCAAACACTTAATCACACTATTAATAATTATATTGAGCATATCAGTCTGTAGACTCTCTCGCTACATTAAGCACTGAGCTCCCTTGTGTTATATTATTTTATTTTCTAAGCCTCTAGGGTGAGATTCATCCCTGTGAAGAGGGCCAGCACAATGCCTATACACCACATAAGCCTCACATCTGCATTTGCATGAATTGGAGTCTCCTAGCCATGGGGATACGATTGCTTCCTTAGTTCCAGATCCTCAGTTGTGGTTAAATTGGCAGAAGCAGTGCTTTGCTGATTTATACCAGCCGAGGAGCTGGGCCCCAGATCCTCAAAGATACTTAGGCACCTGACTCCCACTGAACCCAATGGGATCCCACTGAACCCTTTGAGGCTCTGGGCCAGGACCTTTCAGTTGCACAAAAGCCCGACCTTGGATAAACTGAGAAAGGAAAGGTTGTAGCAGAATAGCAGAGTACTATCTAGCTACCTTCCCCACTGCTTATGGGGCCCAATCCTGCAATATGCTGACAGCTTTGAAGTCATGGGAGTGGAGCACACACAGTCTCTCAGAAGTCGAGCCCTCTCTGGTATCCAGTTCTATTATTCTCTCCAGCCTTTAAATTATTTTCTGCGCTCGGGGCTGAGCAGAAGAGTGAAAACAGCTCGGCATTTAAATATTTTATTCCAAAACAGCTCAGTCTTAAATATTGCCAACGCTGTTAAAAGGAAGAGAGCATCAATCAGTGAGGTAGCGCGCACAAGCCTCTTAAAGCCTGCCATTCAGGAAAGTAATGCCAAGCCTGCCGATTGGACGGAAGCTCAGCTCAGCGGGCCCATATCCTCTGCAACAGGGACAAGCTTAATAATTAACTGCCAAAAGGTCTAGAATGTACTCACTTCAATTGCTGTCCTATTGCTTGCCAGGTCCCCTTCTTCACTACTCCTTTTGCAATAATCTAATACTGGCACCCATTTCCAAGTGCTTTCATTCTAACCCGATACCACCGTGGGGTTATAGAACTCAGTGGTTAAAATGGGCTCAGGGAGGAGGCTTTGCATGAAGAATCTCAGCCTGGGGGCAGGAATTTATTTTTGGAGGAAAAGAAAGCCCTCCGAGAGATCTGTGAATTAGAAGAGGAAGAAAGTCGCTTTTCTGGGGTGGGGTTGTCTTCTCCCCTCTTAAGAGAATTAAAGCATTGCTTTGTAGGCTTGATGCTGACTTGCAGAGTTGAAGGCTTACTGACCCCGTGATACACTGAGGACACTTAGCCCTCATTGCAGTCAGAGACTAAGGGGGCTCAACACTTGACAGGTTCAAACCAAAAATGATGGGGCCCAACAGCAAGAGGAGCTGATGGCCTGACTTTCACATCCGCTCCTTTGGCGCAAAGCACCAAGAATGCTGGCTTAACCAGCTCTTACCCCTTGGGTGGCAAAGAGCCAGCCTAGTGGCTCAACGCTACCATCCCTTCCAGGCCCCAGCCCAAGGAATGGTACTAGGAGAAAGACTGTGGCTAAAGCCCTGGAGATTCAGGATTGCTGCCAATATTTCCAAGGAACTGTTTCAGCTATCTACGGCCAGGTCTGCACTTAAACTGTATCAGCAAAAGTCACACCCCTAGCGAACATAGCGATGCTGGTAAAACCCCCAACGAAGATGCAAGTATGCCAACAGTGTGCTTCTGTCAGCATAGCTAATGTCATTCAGGGAGGTCGTGTTCCTACACTGGCAGAACTCCTCCTTCCGTTGGCACGTGCTGCATCTATGCCAAGTGCTGGCATAGCCTCTGAGGCTGCTCTAAGTTATGGCAAGGGACTGGATCAACTCCAGGAATGTCAGAGTGACTCACAGAGCCACCTTTGCACTAATCTCAGCTGCACTGAGCATCTCCGCTGCAGCGGAGGATCCGACCCAATATTTAATGCGAATGCCGCAGTTACAATTTGAAAATACTGTGCAGATGTACAGTAACATTGTTACTTGAACCGCAACACAACCTGCAGCTTTGTTAACTGCAGCAGCCCAGTGACCTCACAGAATATTTGTTATAAGCCTTGCTTTATGATTACCTTAAACCCCCTCCCTGTGACACTTCTTTTGATCGGCTTTCTATAGCCGAGTTCTAAGTTCTAATGGAGAACCCACCGGAAACAGAAATGGACCCGACCTGGCACTGGGCCACACTTGATCAGACAACTCCACCACCCAAAGGGAAGTTCATTGTCGCATTAATACAAAGCTCCAAGGACAAACCTGCCCAATAAGCAAAGAAATTCAGCAGATGCCTAGGAAGCCAATTAAATATTTATGACTGTTTTAGCCTGCAAGACAAAAAGAAATCTGGACTAAACTTATCTGGAACACGAAACAGCTTGATGTTTTAAAAAAAAATTTTATCACTGTCTGTTTCCTTAATGAGGCAATTCTTGTCTGCAAAGAGCATAAGGTGCCGTGCAACCAGAATTTTTATGTGCAGAGTTTTCTACCAATCAAAGCCCTTTTAACAAGGAACTAAATGTCAGGCTCATTCCCCTGTGTCCCCAAAAAGGCAATCAACGATATGGGGCTGAGGCGGGTCTTGCTTCACTGTGACTTTGCAGTGTAGGGCCAGTGGAGCTGTGCTGATTTACATGCCAGCTGGGGATCTGGCCCTGATTCTAAGCCCCATTTCACTGTTGTAAGTCAGGCCTTGTCTACATTAAACCATCTGCCTGCATCACCAAAACTTGTAAAGACCATAAATTCAGCTATGCAGTCAACAGCCATGGAAAATTATTACAGAGTCTGATGTGACCGCTAACAAGTTCTGCTATCAACTGCACTCCGGGCAGAAGCAGGCCCCAATAATAGATTCAATCCTGCCATGGAAAGGTTTCTCCTCCCACCCCTTTGTGGTTATCTTATTTATTCATTCATATATACAAATACTCCCATTGCCAAAATGTCTAGATGTAAAATGTATCATGGCAAATGGATATTAAACGACACCTCTGGAACCGAACTGCTTTGCACCCATCCTCTCGGGACTGGGGGTGGGTGGTGGAAGGACGGACTCTGAAAAGACTTGGCCCTGCCTGGTGCTGCTGCTTCACTTGCTCATCACACCACACTTGGCATCTAGCTACGGAGACAGTCACCTGTGGCCCCTATTCTGCAAGGCCAGCTTCCCATAAAGATGTAGATTGATTCTGAAGTACTTTGGCTCCCCTCCAAAGCCTGTCATGGCAAGGCTCCATTTCAATCTCTTTGGAATAAATTCATCCTTGTGCGGATAGGCCTTGTGCAGGTCCCTCTACAACTTCAGGTCTGGTTGAGGGCTTAAATGAGATTTATTGGGGGAACTGAACTTCACCCACCCACCGATTCCTTCGGCCTCCTTTCCCATTGCACGTTCTACTCAATAGAATCCAAGGGTGAAATCCTGGCTCCATTGAAGTCAATGGGAGTTTTGCCATTTACCTCGATGGAGCCAGGATCGCACCTCAAGACTGCTCACCTTCCAGGCTACAAATGCCATCTATTTACAAATGCTTTTGCCTGAAGTGTGGATGAGGCTCCTGGACAGCACGAGGGACAAGAGGAAAGAAAAAATTGCCAGCTGATCTTTTGTCATCTTAGATTTTAAGCTTGTATGTTACTACATCATGCAGTCAGCGAGTGACATGGTTAACTGCAATTACTATATCAAAAAAACCAAATCAATAATTCTTGATATGGGTGCAAAGTATTGGTTTTTCCCTGGTCGTCCCAGTAAAAAGTAAGATGTCTCAACCCTGCCACTGTCGAGCTGTGTGAACTTTGCCAAGTCACTTTGGGTAAAATGTTCCAAAGCACCAAAATAAACTTCAAAACTAAAGTCCCATGTGACAAAGGCTCCTTAGAGTACATCTATACTGCACTGTAAGCCCAAGTCTGTGGGATCCCAGGCTCCGTGTTAGGCTTTCAAAGCATGTGCTTGAGCTTCCATACTGCATTGTAAACCTGGGCTTATAATTGCTGAATCTGGGTCAGACAGCCATGCGAACGCACCCACCCGGCACCGCGCAGACCTGAGCCAGTTCTGCATCCACACTGAAAAATAAAAGGGCTTGTGTGCCCGTTCCTCTAGTAGGGTCCTAGGACCTGCGTCCTGAGTGCCTGACTGATTAGTGAGAGGATGGAAAGGGGGCTTGGGCTGAAACCTGAATCTGAGCCCGGACTTAGTGTGCAGCATAGACACAGTGCAAGTGCCTAAGGCCTGGATTGACAAAGAGACTTAGGTGTTTTACCCTACACCTCTCTAGACACTGAAGAGACCTGGTACCCCATATAATTCATCTCCCTGCCCATGTGCCCTATCACACTTGTATTAGTGTTTTATCCAATCTAATTGACATGTTCTAAGCAATGGGGTTTCCACCACTTCTCTTTGGAATTTGCTAAGACGATCAGCTGTAGCGGATGCATTGAATGGTAGCAATTTGTGCCTCATTTTTGTGCCTCTGTAAAATGGGTACAATACCTACCAACCTCATAAGGGTTTTCTGAGACTTCATTATTGAATGCATGCATCGCTCATTCAAAGGAAGTGTTTAAACAACAGTGAGCCTGATTCTGATCTTGTTGATGCAGCTTTACAAGCGCATTGTCGTTACTGCTGATTACCTGTGAGAGATCAGGATCAGAACCACTGCATTCCTCAGCTGGGTCATATGAAAATATATGGATTCTAGCACAGAGCTCCTCTTTGAGCCTCCAGATCTTCCTGGGGAATTGCCCATCAATTAACAATATCTCTCTCCAGAAGGCTGACTTCTGGAAATGCTAAGTGTGCATTTGGTTTAGTATTTTTGAATAGATTTGGTTACTGTAACTGTAAACCACTCAGAGGGCTGGTGTTTGAAAGGCACCACCTAACGGTTTCATTGATTTTAGAAGAAGGTTAATTATCAATTAACTCTGGATGCTAGTTCCTCTGTTCGAGCCTGATCCAAACTCCACTGACATGACCAGACCAGACAGACTCCCATTCACTTCAATAAGCTTTGGAGCAGACTTGTAGAGACACGCAATAGTACAGTGTTGAAGGAGGTTCACAGAAGCTTGCCTTCAACATGCTGGCCAAAGTAACACGTTCCAGTGCCATTTTAAAAGGATGTTAGAGTGTCCTTGATGTCTAGAGTGCTGGGGCCAAGTCTTTATATATCAGCAAATCAGAGTGGAACATGCTTATAACAAACTCACAGCACTGAAATCAACACAAAATAAAACCAAAAATCTTAACTGATTTTGTGAAAAATAATAAATAATAATAATAATAATAAAAAAAGAGACTGTGATTCAGAGAGTAGGGTATTGACCTGGGAACCAGGAGATGTGGGTTCTGTACCTGGCTGTGCTGCTAAACTACGGTGTGACCTACACTTCTATTTCCTTTCACACTTCATCTAGTTATCCTTCAAGCTCTTCAGGGCAGACACCGTCTCCTATTGTATTTTTGTACAGCGCTTTGGCCAAAGGGGCCCTTACCTCATTTGGGGCTTTTAGGTTTCACCATAAAATTGGTACAACTAAGAGTTTGCAGATTCATTTTACCTTACAAAGAATTCCACTTACATCTGCCAACATCCAACTTTGCGTCATATTTTGTGCTTGTGAAGTATTTAGGGTCTGATCTTTGGCCGGGGTAAATTGTCATAGTTCTACTAAAGTTAACGGAGTTATTCTGATTTTTCACCATTGGATGATCTAGCCCTTACAGGCTTTTTATTGTAATTTGACTCATTTTCATCTCTGAAAAACCTGTACCCAGAGTCCTGCTGCCTACATTAGTGAGTTGCAACAAAAGACTCTCCTTTTGAATGACTGCAGCAGCAGCAGCTGGAAATTATTGCTTAGGGGAGTCTGAACTCCCTCTTGCCACTGCAGTGCATAACTGTAGCCTGTTAGAGGCAAAGTCAGACTGGCTACCACTTGGGAGGGGCAGTCACATTACCACATTCCATTATGGGTTGCTATTCTGGGCACCGATCAAATTCCTTTGCCAAGGCTCATTGTCTGAGGCATCTTATCACCCTTCAAACTGTAATTAGAGGGCATTTCAGCCTTTCTATCTTGTTAATAGGAGGTTTTGTTTTTCAGCAAATCTTTCACCTGCCACTTGCGATGACTTCTGGGCTGCAAAAGGACTGAAAATATATTACATCTTTATTTACCGGTTCCAATTCATAACCAGCAGAGGCAGAGCTGTTAGAACAGGGAGCCAGGACTCTCAGCTTCTGATCCCAGCTTTGTTTAGTGGTTTGAGTAGGGCACTGGAGTGAGGACTCCTGGATTCTCTCCCCAGCATTAGGAACTAACTTAGTTTAGTAATTACAGCAAGGAATTAAATGTCAGGACTCCTAGATTCTATTCCCGACTTGTCTACTGATTTACTATTGGACCCTGGACAAGTCACTTCACCGGGCCAGTTTATCCAATTGCAAAATCAATATAATTGCACATACCTATGTAATAGGGAGGCTTAATTAATTCTTGGGAAAGGATTTAAGATCCTTGGATGAACAGTTCTTCATAAATGCTTATCATCATCATCTATTCATGTGCCATGTGTGCATGCTACGTGTCTGTGGGCTAGCTAGATTTGTTTTCAAAAACTCTTGGAACTCTAATCTTTCAATTCCCTGCCATGCCCTTTGTTTGCCCAATACAGTTCGCACTGACTGACTAGGAGGAGACTGACTGATGCAAATGACCCTCTGACCTAGAACTTCAGGAGCCTTAGAGGATCAATCTCACTCTGTAGCATATTTGTAGCATAAAATGGACTATTTGTTATTAATCCATCTACAATCTTAATCCATCTGCCCTTCTTCATCATTTCTCCTTTGAGCTCAAAGCACTTTACAAGCTTTGATTAAGTAAACCTCACAATATAAAATATAAATTAACTGCAAAAAAAGTGAAAGCAAACGAAAATACTTCCCAGCATTGCTTGGAGCAATGTGCATTCAGCAACTTTATTGTGAGGAATAAAAGAATAAATAAGTAGATTAAATGGATGTTGTAAAGCCAAATCACTACAGGTGATGTTCACCCGTATGCCAGCACAAGACCTATAGACCCCTTAAATCTCACGTAAGCCCCATTTTGAGGGTTTACATGGGACACTGTGTACTAGCTCCTTGCACAGGTGTGAATTTCACCTTAATATTAGATGGCTGTTGTTGGTATTGCAGGAATTCTGACACTGGCTGTGCTAATGGCAGCGTTTTTTAAAAAGGAGGACACTACAGTGCTCCTGGTGGTACTGAACTAGCAGATCTTTTGTGCCCATGCTTAAAGTCAAGCATGTGAGTAGTCTTATGATTTCCATGGGGCTGCTTTTCACATGTTTAAAGTAAAGTACATGCTTTGCTGAATCAAGGCCAGAGAGGTCAGCACCTTGAAGGTGTGAACCCACACAGACCGGGGATTTTAGTTAGAAAGGAAGCTGAGGTCCCTTGAGTTGAAAAAGGGACCTCCTTTGGGCAAAACTGCTCTCAGCCCTGACAGGTATATTTTACTATTACATCCACTGAACCCCCATGGGGCAAAAGCTTCCCCACTATACACCTCAATCTTGGTCAATCATGGCCTTATAGGTTTCACCAAGGGAGAGCAATTCCAGTTCAAATATACCAGAGTCACTGTATTGTTTGAGATTATACAGAATGACGAAAGCACAGGTGCAAAAGCACTCCTTGTTGGTGCCAAAGTGAGTGGTCTATGCATGGAGGATGGCATTCCACAGCTATAAAGCTGAGAGCAGACCTTTGAGTGGAAGATTTTGCTTCTGAATTGAGAAAGAAATCCACAGGCTTTGACAGTAGACATAAAATTTCAAAGGACTATACAAAACTGATGGTCTTCCAGACATAGTGGGTAAATTCAGAGACCACAAGCCCCTTATATTTCGTACTGCCTTTCTACGAGATGGTTGTCAGTATAGGAATTAAACTCTTTGGGTCATATCAGGTCTTGAGCCACACATGCAGTTCCCACTGACATAAGCTTAGTAGAGCTTTTGAGTGTGAGAGCCTGCTTCTCCACTGCCTTCAGCAGTGTGTCATGATTTACACCAGGCTCAAGTGGTTGTGATGCGTTGGCAGATCAGAACGGTATTATTTTATACTGCGCTCCATAGGTGTAAATGGCTAGAAGTTGCAGGGCAATATAGAAATAGGATCAGGACATCTCCTGGACCCCAAATGTACTTACATTGCAAAGTGTAAAACATTGGGCCTTATTCTTACACCAAATCGGAGTCCAACAACAAAAATAGCTCAACCTGTAGTAGCTGTATCCCAGCATTACCAAGAGGAAAATCCAAGCCAACTGGATCAAACTCATCTCCGGTACAGCTTCCTTGGTATTACACAGGCATGAATTTGACTTATGATTTTTCAATAATCTAGAAAAATCAGATTTTTTTAGACTGATCTCTTTCATAAAGGGAAGCAAGGAGGGTTTCATAAGATCTTTATGATTATCTGTATTACATTAATATTTAGAGGTCCCACCCATCAGAGATCAGGGCTCCATTGTGGTAAGCACAGAAGAGACATTTAGGGAAAGAAAATCCCTGCTGTAAAGAGTTTATAGTCCAAATACACAAGGTAGTCAAAAAGATGGGAAGGAAAACCAAAGCAGAGAGTGGGAAATAACTTGGTCACACAGAAGGTCAGTGGCAGAGCCAGGAATAAAATCCAGGTCTCCTGACTCCCAGCCCAGTGCCCTATCCACTTGACCCCACTGCCCTCCATAAAACTTGTAATAGAATGGAGGGTTCAAAATTATAACTAAATACATTTAAAAGCAGTACCCAATATATTTTGTACACCTATTGGGCAAGAGTTCAGACAGCTGAGGACATCCCTAAAACCATGACTACAAATCATACAAGCAAATCTCCTCTAGAACAGAGCACTGAATTTAAGACTTTTGATCTCACCTTGAAATTAAGCAATTTCTCTGCAAACTGATGGCCATCAGGTCCCTTACATACCAGAGGCAAGTCAGGTGACAATAAGGAACTAAGAAAAGCAAAGCACATTTCAGCCTCCCACATCTTTAAATCTACCATTAATTTAAGTCAATTTACCAGAGAAAATCCAGGTGGCTGGAATTTCACTTACTTTACTTGACAGGGAGCCAGAGGAGAGCCTGTGGTCTGGTTTCATTTACCAAAGACATGATGCCGTACAAAGCACGTGTAACATCTCACATCCATTTTGCACAGATGTAGAGGACTGCACAAGGCATAAGGCAGTGGATAATTAAACCCCTGCTCTTTGGGGCAGGGGCAATCCTTTAGTTTTATGTTTGTACAATTCCTTACAGGTGAGGATCTTGGTCCATGATGAAGATTAAGTTCATCCTTTATTTCAGGGCAGCACTTATGTGCCTCCCTAGTTTTAAGCAGGTGTGTAAATATTTTCCTGAAGAGATGCTTTCCTCAACAGGGATCATTATTTGCGTGGCTATTATATTACAAACGTTGTATGCTAATGAAATTCTATATAAATTACAAAAAGAAAAGGAGTACTTGTGACACCTTAGAGACTAACCAATTTATTTGAGCATAAGCTTTCGTGAGCTGCTCACGAAAGCTTATGCTCAAATAAATTGGTTAGTCTCTAAGGTGCCACAAGTACTCCTTTTCTTTTTGCGAATAACACACTAACACGGCTGTTACTCTGAAACCTATATAAATTACGATATTAAGCGACTTTTTTCAGCCCGATAATTGGGAATAAAGAGGTTGGGACAAAGAATTGGCATCATTTGCTACTTGATCTTGGTAGAATTTCAAAAAGAAACGGTCATAAATATAAAGGGAAGGGTAAACCCCTTTAAAATCCCTCCTGGCCAGAGGAAAAATCCTCTCACTTGTAAAGGGTTAAGAAGCTAAAGGTAACCTCGTTGGCACCTGACCAAAATGACCAATGAGGAGACAAGATACTTTCAAAAGCTGGGAGGAGGGAGAAAAAACAAAGGGTCTGGGGCTGTCTGTATGCTGCTTTTGCCGGGGACAGAACAGGCATGGAGTCTTAGAACTTTAAGTAAGTAAACTAGCTAGGTATGCGTTAGATTATGATTTCTTTAAATGGCTGAGAAAAGAATTGTGCTGAATAGAATGACTATTCCTGTCTGTGTGTCTTTTTTGTAACTTAAGGTTTTGCCTAGAGGGATTCTCTATGTTTTGAATCTAATTACCCTGTAAGGTATCTATCATCCTGATTTTACAGAGGTGATTCCTTTACTTCTATTAAAAGTCTTCTTGTAAGAAAACTGAATGCTTTCTCATTGTTCTAAGGTCCAAGGGTTTGGGTCTGTGGTCACCTATGCAAATTGGTGAGGATTTTTACCGAACCTTCCCCAGGAAGTGGGGTGCAAGGGTTGGGAGGATTTTGGGGGGAAAGACGTGTCCAAACTACGTTTCCCAGTAAACCCAGTTAAAGTTTGGTGGTGGCAGTGGAAATTCCAAGGGCAAAGGGTAAAATTAATTTGTACCTTGGGGAAGTTTTAACCTAAGCTGGTAAAAGTAAGCTTAGGAGGTTTTCATGCAGGTCCCCACATCTGTACCCTAGAGTTCAGAGTGGGGAAGGAACCTTGACAGAAACAAACAAGAAAACATTAGTGTGTCACATTCAGACTGACAAGTTCTCACACACACCACCTGTCTCCATTTAGGAGGTGTAGCTCCTGTTTGCAGAAGAATATTTAACATTTTCCCCCACTT
Organism: Lepidochelys olivacea; assembly: GCF_965140295.1. Taxonomy (NCBI): domain Eukaryota; kingdom Metazoa; phylum Chordata; order Testudines; family Cheloniidae; genus Lepidochelys; species Lepidochelys olivacea. Next base: position 7,103,337 of record NC_140436.1, read on the forward strand.
TGTCCTTCCAAAGCTTTCTTATTCCACTTATATCAATTGAATTTAAAGCTGTGTCCCATTTTACTCACCAATTACAATTTTATTGACTTCAAGGGTTGGCGGATGTTCAAGTTAGAATATAGAAAAGTACTCACAGTGGTCTCCACTAATAAGAAATAAAGTCTCGATTCTACAATCTGATACACAAAGGAAGACCCTTTTCCCCCCAGAGAATCGCACTGAAGTCAACGGAGCTCTATAGAGGCACGAGGATCCAGCTGCCAGACCCCTATCTAAGCTTGTCACCATTTAAGTGATGGAAGTGTACCATTCAGGAATGGCCTTTGCACTCCTTCCCGAGATAAACATTTGAGCTGATCCTCCCACCCTCCACCTAGATAGACTGACTTCCACCACATTTTTCATATGGCAGTGGAACACTGAATATTTCAATTTTCCATTTTCCCCTTCGACATGTTCTCTCTTGCAGCTGGGGTGAAATCCCTTTGACTCTGCATATTTCCCCATGGCTATGCCTCCAACAGCAACAGATTTGAAGAGAGATTGTGTGCTATTTTTCTTGTGCCCATAGTGTGACCATTTCCAACTAAAGAAATGGACAACTAACAGTTCTCAGGGTGGTAGATAAATAGAGCTGGCTTAGTTCACCAAAGGTGTTTTAGCAAGACTAGATTTTTATAGTCCCCCATCCTATGGTGAAGCAGGGATTTCACTAGCACAAGGAAAGCTACAAGGTTCCATCTTGCTTTAAAGAATAGATGCTGAGGGAGGCATGCCCTCTTTCCTGTTGATTAATTAACAGCCTTTGGGTCGAAATCTATTCTTGGATATGATGTTGTAAGGCAGAAGCAACTCCACTTAAGTCTACACCAGCACAAAACCAGGGTAACTGAGATCGGAAGCCGAGATCCTGATCTCACACTGGGGTAACTCAGGAGTAATTCCACTGTGGTCAATGTGGTTACAAGGGTGTAAAACTTGTGTAAGCGTTTAGGAGAGTCAGTCCCCGTGTGTGAAAGCAAAGGAAACCAGAACAAAGCCCCACTCTATTGTTGTTTTTAAAAAGTTGTGTTCTTACAAGCCAGCAGCACCTGAAGGAAAGGAGACAGAAGCAAGTAAGGATATCTTGGTGCAGTTTTGTTAAATTAGGGCCAGATCTTGCTGCTATTTACACTATTGCATATCCAGAGTCAGTCTTTTGAAGTTAATTGGTTTACTACAGTTATGCAGCACTTTCACTGAAACAGAAGCTGGCCCTAGGTTCTGCTGCTGAGACTTTTATCATCAGCTGATGCAGTTTTGTTTTCATATTTACAAAATAGATGTTTCTCTCGGATTTAATCTGCTTTACTTTTAAATCCCTGTTGTGTTTCAAAGTGCATTATGGCGTTGTTTCAAATTGCATTAGCAAATGTACGTTATTGGCGTGTGTGTATGTGTGTGTATATATATATTATATATATTCTCTGTGCACAGAGACAGAGAAGGATTTTCTGATGCTGAGAGTGGCTTTTGGACGTGACATTCTGCAGAGGCACTTTAATTGTTCGTTGCCATTTGAAAATAATTCTCTCTTTAAGAGAGAAGGGAGGAGGGGGAAAAACCCTACAGTGCTGTTGATTGCAGGCATATTCTGCAGACTGATGTCAGATCTGCTCATGCTGACCTAGATGTCCCAGTGGACTTTCTAATTCATGCTGCAGATACTGCAGAGATATGGGTGGGGTTTTCAATATAAAAAAAAATCCTTTCTACACTGTAGGACAGAGATTTAAAGATGTAACCACACTGTTGGCCAGCCAGAAAACTAATGTGGGCTGAAAGTGGGCTGAAAGTAAATTGAAGGAGTGCTGTGTTATGCAGATGAAGTAAAAACATTTCAATTATAGAGAAAGCATTTCAACTCCCTTACAGGTGTTTTATAAGGTTTGAACTAAAATGGTGGCGTTTAGCAAACAGGATGTCCAGCAGAGCATGCTGATGGGGTATAGAAACATACACAAGCCTTCCGATATAAGCAGATGAAAGATTAAAAAAATTATGACTGAGATTTTCAGAGGACCCTAAGGGAGTTAGGCACCCAACTGCCATTGAATTTCAGTGGGATCTAGGCACCTAATTCTCTTAGGGTCCTTTGAAAACCCCAGGCTTGATAGTTGGTTCCTGAAAAAAATTAACACAAAGTTGCAGGTGTCTTTATGGGCTCCATCCTACAAGGTGCTAAGCAATTCCTACCACCGATATCAGGAGTCGTCATAATCATATTTCTATAAGGTGTGATCCAGCTCTCACCAATGTCAAATCCGGTCGACTTCAATGGGTGTCTGACCAGGTCCACAGTATGCTATGTGCTTTATTGACAGGCACGAAGACAATGGGCTGGTTTTCCATTGCCTTGAATCTTCAGCCAACATTTATATCTAATCCAAGTGGATGTAAAATATTACCAAATCAGAACAGTCGAGTTTTACACCCAACCTGCACAGGTGAAAAGGACAACACAAATTGCAGGGCAACAGAGAATTAAGTTTTTGAGCTTGATTTTCAATCTACCATAAGGAGACAATACCAATTACTGACCCAGGGCCTGATCCAAAGCCCATTGAAGTCGGCGGGAGTCTTTTTGGCAGACTTGTTAAAGTGTTTAATAATTGATGATCGCCACCACCGCCGATGGATTGACATAATGCGGCCTTTGAGTTCCAATTCAATTCTACTATCACTGTGTGTTTCCGTGTGGATTGAATTGTATTTCATTTGTAAACAATTGATATGTAATTAAAGGAACAGCCACTATTCTATCCCTCATAGAAAAAGAATATTGCCTCTTCCCCACCCCACCATAAAACTAGTTGAAAGCAACAGCACATCCTTTCAATTCCCAAAGATGCAGCACTGACAACCTCATTTGGAGCCACCTAAGTTCCACTGTGATCCAGTGCAGAAAGGGGAATATTGCAGGAGGTGCAGTATTAGCCTGAATGAGCTTCTGCAGCCTGCCCAGTGACTGGAAAGGGCTAGGAACTGCTATTCAGAAAGAGGGCAGGTAGCTACCAGAATGATGGGCGATATTAACCCTGTTAAACTGATTACTTAATCCTGCGGGGGCTTCGTTATTAACATCAAGACACTTATGTAGCCAACTTATTTTAAATCCAAATAATCAAAAGCTGCCTTCGCTTTTGGCTGATATTGCTCATCATAGCTTTGGGAGGGGAGTGTTTGTGAAAAAGAAAAAGAAAGACTGGAGGGGAGGTAGGGGAAGAGAGAGAGAGACGTTTGCACCATTTTAATGTGACGCTAAAACTCACGGTTAAAAAAAAAAAAAGAAAAAGCAATGCTCGACTAATTCCTGCGCAGATACAGCTCTAAGTGCAGTGAGCAAATTGCCCACAAAAACATATGGTAGGAACAGAAGTAGGGAAACTTCCCATTAACTGTAGGAACGAGTGGGGGGTGGGTGGGAGGAAATATAAATCTATGGAGATTTCATGCATAAGGCTCAGTTCAAAAATCAGTAGCGCAAGCAAGATGGAAATCAGTAACTAGATACAAGCAGCTTGGATTAAAGGAGGAATGCACAGAAAAGTGCTGCCCATGGTGGGAGGCAGCCTGTCAATGGCGCAACGTAATACAGCCTAAGGCAATTTAGGGCCTGATTCTGCACCATGCCGAGCGCCTCCTGCCTGGTGCTCAGCACCTTCAGCTTTTACAGCCTTTACTGGAAGCAGAGAGCTCGGAGTACCTCGCAGGATTAAATCTTCTAGAACAACCAACGTAATTCTTCGCTTGTATAACTGACTGCCTCCTACCTGTGTTTTTCCCCACCCAGGTTTGCTTGTTCGGCTTTGATCTGCAGTGGTGTAAAAAATTAGGGCTCATCCCGACAGATTTTCAGCCTCCTGCCTTGACTAATGTTCGTGCAGCTTTTACACCAACAGAACGTGGCCGGCAGATGGAGTCACCTGGAATTGGTCTTGGAGAAACCTAAATTAGGCAAGGCAAAAATCAGGCCTGGGTCTCTCCACCTACCTGATGGGTGGAGTGCCAGATTCACACACACATTTAGATAACTCTCCGTGCAACTGGAGTCAATACAGATTTCACAAAGGGAGAGGAGGCACAGCAGAGGAAGCGACTTACCCAAGTGGAAGAGCCAGGAATACCGAGGTCTCCTGATTTTAAAGCCAGCGCCCTACCCACTGGACCAAGCTACCTCTAACTACTCCTACTCTGCCCTCTTACTCTGAACAGCAGGAGTTCCATTTGACCCTAAATCTGAGGCATGGACCGATACAATTAAATTTCTTGAAGACAAATGCAGCTTATAAATAGACATTCTGATTACATGCATAAGGCTGACTCATGTCTATCAATCCTATTATAGAAATCACTGGTTCAGGAGTTTCTACCCTATGTCAACCAAAGGCATCCCAGGGAGCGTTTCAATCACCCATCCATTACATCATCTCCGAGTCCTCTAAATCCATCCTCCACATCAGCATGGGAGTGAACATTTTGTATATCTAAGAGCCTATAATCCCTTTAAACTGTCACTAGCGCCTCTGATTATGCAACTTTCTCCCTCTAAGACTAAAATTAATAGCCCTTATAAGCAGGATGACTCAGGGAGCTGTAGAGAGGGCTGCTTCACCTCCCTGCATTTGCAATGAGAGTTCCCTGATTTATTTCCTCTGCAGTAATTAAGGCGTTTTTTTTCTCTCTGCTGCAAACGTTTAAAAATAGCATGAGAAACCGCACCAGCCTAGACAAACTGATCAGCAAGAAAAGCACTCCGGGCAGTTAGAATTTCACCTTAATAGACCCAGAGCACTTTATGATGCTTAAGAACATTCCTCCCCGGTAACATTACGAAACAAAGCTCACACTTTAAAAATATGCAGAGGCTGATGCAGGCAAGCCCTCCTCACTGCCAAAAAGGAGTTGCCACACCTGGCACTGCATAGATCTCCCTTTCCCTTCAGAGAGAAGGGAGGGGAAAGCCATCAGTGCCCCACCCCAGAGTAGACTGCAGTGCCTAGCCCACACCATAACATGGAAGGAAATGTTTTCTGTAAGGATTTCAGTAGCAACAGGAAGACGTCAGTGTTCCTCTTCCCTTCACAGAATAGATGCAGGACTCTTCCCTGTTGAATTAGTGGAGAGAGAGAGAGAGAGATTTTTCTATGCAAGTAGAAACCATCCTAGCCACAGGCATAGTCCAACACTGGAAGCCTGAGTCATAGTTGTAGAGTGATCACTTTAGATAAGCTATTACCAACAAGAGAGTGGGTTTGTGTGTGGGGGGGGGCGCGAAAACCTGGATTTGTGCTAGAAATGGCCCAACTTGATTATCATACACATGTAAGGAGAGTGATCACTTTAGATAAGCTATTACCAGCAGGAGAGTGGGGTGGGGGGATAGAAAACCTTTTGTAGTGGTAAACACCCATTTTTTCATGCTTTGTGTGTATAAAAAGATCTTCTACACTTTCCACAGTATGCATCCGATGAAGTGAGCTGTAGCTCACAAAAGCTCATGCTCAAATAAATTGGTTAGTCTCTAACTAAGGTGCCACAAGTCCTCCTTTTGTTTTTGCGAATACAGACTAACACGGCTGTTACTCTGAAATCTGTCATAGTGGTAGCTCTGATTTGCTGTGTGATTTCGGACAAGTCTCTTGCTCTGTGGGCCTGCCTAGAGTAGGGAAATTTACAGCAATGTAAAAAGAACAGGAGTACTTGTGGCACCTTAGAGACTAACCAATTTATTAGAGCATAAGCTTTCGTGGCACCAGTGTAGTTACATGGCTGGGTGCCCACTTCTAATGTAGATACAACGCACCAGTGCAAAATGGGGCTTGCACGCATGCAGCTGATTCTGTAAGGGATCTGTGGGGAGCCAAGCTTGGTACAAGTCTTGTTCTGCACTGAGGTAAGGTGAGGACGTTAGAAATGCAAATGGATGTAAATATGGAAATGTTGTTACCCTGTTGCAGGTTTCCCTAGACCGTTTACCTTCCTCTAGCGCTGTTTCGCACACTTGCTCCAGGGGGTGCCATGAAGTACGATCAGTGAATGTAAAGCGGCTGAAGACTCCCAGGCAGAAGGTACTTCCGGGGCATGGAGCATTGCACACTGTTAAAATCCGGCCAGGATCAGCAGGCAACAGCTGTTGTAACACTTTGAGCCCTGCCTGAACTCTAGAGCAACGTCCACCTCAGGAGAGGGTGGACGATCCAAAGACTAAAAGAAAGCAGTACTTGTGGCACCTTAGAGACTAACCAATTTATTTGAGCATAAGCTTTCGTGAGCTACAGCTCACTTCATCAGACACTGTGAAAAAGTTTAGAAGATCTTATTATATACACACAAAGCATGAAAAAATACCTCCTCCCACCCCACTCTCCTGCTGGTAATAGCTTATCTAAAGTGATCACTATGTGCATGATAAGCAAGGTGGGCGATTTCCAGCACAAATCCAGGTTCTCTCACCCTTCCCCCCCCCACACACAAACTCACTCTCCTGCTGGCAATAGCTCATCCAAACTGACCACTCTCCTTACAATGTGTATGATAATCAAGGTGGGCCATTTCCAGCATAAATCCAAGTTTAACCAGAACGTCTGGGGGGTGGGGGGGGTAGGAAAAAACAAGGGGAAATAAGCTACCTTGCATAATGACTTAGCCACTCCCAGTCTCTATTTAAGCCTAAATTAATAGTATCCAATTTGCAAATGAATTCCAATTCAGCAGTTTCTCGCTGGAGTCTGGATTTGAAGTTTTTTTGTTGTAAGATAGCAACCTTCATGTCTGGAATTGCGTGACCAGAGAGATTGAAGTGTTCTCCGACTGGTTTATGAATGTTATAATTCTTGACATCTGATTTGTGTCCATTTATTCTTTTACGTAGAGACTGTCCAGTTTGACCAATGTACATGGCAGAGGGGCATTGCTGGCACATATCACATTGGTGGATGTGCAGGTGAACGAGCCTCTGATAGTGTGGCTGATGTGATTAGGCCCTGTGATGGTGTCCCCTGAATAGATATGTGGGCACAGTTGGCAACGGGCTTTGTTGCAAGGATAGGTTCCTGGGTTAGTGGTTCTGTTGTGTGGTATGTGGTTGTTGGTGAGTATTTGCTTCAGGTTGGGGGGCTGTCTGTAGGCAAGGACTGGCCTGTCTCCCAAGATCTGTGAGAGTGTTGGGTCATCCTTCAGGATAGGTTATAGATCCTTAATAATGCGTTGGAGGGGTTTTAGTTGGGGGCTGAAGGTGACGGCTAGTGGCGTTCTGTTATTTTCTTTGTTAGGCCTGTCCTGTAGTAGGTGACTTCCGGGAACTCTTCTGGCTCTATCAATCTGTTTCTTCACTTCCGCAGGTGGGTATTGTAGTTGTAAGAGTGCTTGATAGAGCTCTCGTAGGTGTTTGTCTCTGTCTGAGGGGTTGGAGCAAATGCGCTTGTATCATAGAGCTTGGCTGTAGACGATGGATTGTGTGGTGTGGTCAGGGTGAAAGCTGGAGGCATGTAGGTAGGAATAGCCGTCAGTAGGTTTCCGGTATAGGGGGGTGTTTATGTGACCATTGTTTATTAGCACTGTAGTGTCCAGGAAGTGGATCTCTTGTGTGGACTGGACCAGGCTGAGGTTGATGGTGGGATGGAAATTGTTGAAATCATGGTGGAATTCCTCAAGGGCTTCTTTTCCATGGGGCCAGATGATGAAGATGTCATCAATATAGCGCAAGTAGAGTAGGGGACGAGAGCTGAGGAAGCGTTGTTCTAAATCAGCCATAAAAATGTTGGCATACTGTGGGGCCATGAGGGTACCCATAGCAGTGCCGCTGATCTGAAGGTATATAGTGTCCCCAAATGTAAAATAGTTATGGGTAAGGACAAAGTCACAAAGTTCAGCCACCAGGTTAGCCGTGACATTATCGGGGATAGTGTTCTTGACGGCTTGTAGTCCATCTTTGTGTGGAATGTTGGTGTAGAAGGCTTCTACATCCATACTGGCCAGGATGGTGTTATCAATAGGAAGATCACCGATGGATTGCAGTTTCCTCCGGAAGTCAGTGGTGTCTCGAAGGTAGCTGGGAGTGCTGGTAGCATAGGGCCTGAGGAGGGAGTCTACATAGCCAGACAATCCTGCTGTCAGGGTGCCAATGCCTGAGATGATGGGGCGCCCAGGATTTCCAGGTTTATGGATCTTGGGTAGTAGACAGAATATCCCAGGTCAGGGTTCCAGGCGTGTGTCTGTGTGGATTTGATCTTGTGCTTTTTCAGGAAGTTTCTTGAGCAAATGCTGCAGTTGCTTTTGGTAACTCTCAGTGGGATCACAGGGTAGAAAGTGGTGTTGGAGAGCTGCCGAGCAGCCTCTTGTTCATATTCCGACCTATTCATGGACACAAATCAGATGTCAAGAATTATAACATTCATAAACCAGTCGGAGAACACTTCAATCTCTCTGGTCACGCAATTACAGACATGAAGGTCGCTATCTTACAACAAAAAAACTTCAAATCCAGACTCCAGCGAGAAACTGCTGAATTGGAATTCATTTGCAAATTGGATACTATTAATTTAGGCTTAAATAGAGACTGGGAGTGGCTAAGTCATTATGCAAGGTAGCTTATTTCCCCTTGTTTTTTCCTACCCCCCCCACCCCCCAGACGTTCTGGTTAAACTTGGATTTATGCTGGAAATGGCCCACCTTGATTATCATACACATTGTAAGGAGAATGGTCAGTTTGGATGAGCTATTGCCAGCAGGAGAGTGAGTTTGTGTGTGTATGGGGGTGGGGGGGTGAGAGAACCTGGATTTGTGCTGGAAATGGCCCACCTTGATTATCATGCACATTGTAGGGAGAGTGGTCACTTTGGATAAGCTATTACCAGCAGGAGAGTGAGTTTGTGTGTGTGTGTTTTGGGGGGTGGGGGGGGGTGAGAAAACCTGGATTTGTGCTGGAAATGGCCCACCTTGATTTTCATACACATTGTAAGGAGAGTGGTCACTTTGGATAAGCTATTACCAGCAGGAGAGTGGGGTGGGAGGAGGTATTGTTTCATGGTCTCTGTGTATATAATGTCTTCTGCAGTTTCCACAGTATGCATCCGATGAAGTGAGCTGTAGCTCACGAAAGCTTATGCTCAAATAAATTGGTTAGTCTCTAAGGTGCCACAAGTACTCCTTTTTTTTTTGCGAATACAGACTAACACAGCTGTTACTCTGATCCAAAGACTGTTTCTGACCAACATTGCCAATGAACTGAAGCCAAGACATTGCTCTGCTGAGCTCCATTTAATGAGACGGATGAGGAGTGAGCACGTTCAGGCCCTTTTCAGCTCGGTGCTCCGGGCAGCTGATTGTTTTTTCCTCCGAGAGCCTTTTCAAACCATACATATGAGCAGCAGCCACCCCCGGAGCGTCAGACTGGGGACATGCAGCCGGTCATTGGTGTAGAGCGCTCGTCTGATTAGCCAGAGGAGAAAGGGAAGTAGGCTCAGCAAGAGCAGAGGGAACAAAGAAGGATAAAGACAATGATGCTAAATGGAGCGCACAATTGTATTCATTCAGGAGGCTAGCTCCAGGCACGTCTGAAACCTTACTAGCTACCCTGAAAACTGTGGGGGCAGATCTTGCTCCCAGTGCACAGCCTGACAAGAGTGGAAGGGGGCAGAGAATGAGAAACCGTCCCCTACCCCGAAGGCCACACCGTGGCAGCGGAGCTACTCCCATGGTCTGAAGTCAGGAGCGTTCTCTGTGTCTGTAACAATACCAATAGTTAAAGATAAAATGCCAGTAGATAGGGCTCAGGAACAGGGAGCATTTCTCAGAGTGAAAAAAGTCAGCTCTGTTTTCACACAAAATATTTTGCAAGAAATTTCAATAGCAAAAGCTTTTGGCAGAAAACCATGGTCAGACTCCATCTCCCATGGTGCACCATGGCCTGCCTGACTGGTAAGAGGAGGCAGTGCACTATGGGAGTCCTTGGCCATGGTACGTCATGGGAGATGTAGTCTAGTTGGAAAGCCCAGCCTGTAGAAGAGACTGGGGACAGGAGGCAATCACAATACCACTCCCAGGAGGCTCTGAAGCAGCTGTTTCAAATTGAAACATTTTAGTTTGCAGGTGTTTAGTTTTTTGGACAAAAAAAAAACAACTGTGGGAATTGGATTTTTTCATGAAAACAATTTTTAGTGGATAAACTGCAATTTTCTGTTGAAAAACAGTTTTGACGGGGGGAAAAGTTGGCCAGCCACGTTCACAGGTTTTCTAGGCACAATAAACTCTGCTGGCAAATGGCAGCACTTTACATGCAACTCTTAACATGAGTCTGCTAGGACTCCTGCCCCATGGGAAGAAAAGCCAATGAATGTGCATGGCAGATGGTACACTGGCTCTGTTTTTCCTTTCCCCCAGCCTTCCCCAACAGCTCATATGGGTTCTGCAGCATACAGCTTGTGTCTTCCCTGCAGGGGGCTCAAAAAACAAATAAAATCTAACCCCATTAGCGAAGCAGTGGTGCACCAGTTTCCTTGGTGCTCGCAGAAAGAACAGCCGGATTTGCCACTGACTAAATAACGCATAAAAAAGAAGAAGGAAGAACTTTTTCTCCTAGCTCAGCCAGTATATTCCAGCTCTGAGCTGTCTGAGACAGGCCCACACGGTGACCCTCTGGAGAGGACAACATGAAAAGTGAATTGGTCCCAGGGCTTTTACCAAACTGCTGGTGATCGGTCTCCATCTTCAGTCTTTAGATACTATAACTTTAGGGCATAGTTCATTGCTCTGCTGAAATATCAGAGCAGTCTGACAGATGAGCTACAGATTCTAATTGGGGAACTCCCAGCAGGTGGATAGCTCCTCTGCTCAGTTGACGGATTGTTATAAACTAAGTGGGCTACCAGGTCATGGTGACCACCGCTAATTTTAATAAATCCCAGAGGGTCCTCTTCCTTCCTATTTATCTTGTGGCTTGTACAACGTGAGCTCACATCAATAGCATATGATGAAGTGAAATAAAATCCTTGGGCAATTTGTCCAGGCAATACTTGCAGTAACTAAGGGAGGTAACATGCAGACATTATAATAAAGGGCCCAATTCTGCAAGGTGGTGTGCTTGCAAGAGGTGTGGAGCATATTCAGCTCCTATTAAAGTCAGTGGGAATTGAGGGAACTTTCAGAATCACTCAGCACTCTGAACCATCAAGTCCAAAGTCTGCAAGGAACGAGAATACAGGTAGCTGCATCTATTTCAGGTAGGGTGACTAGATAGCAAGTGTAAAAAATCAGGACGGGGGTAGGTGCCTACAGAAGAAAAAGCCCCCAAAATCGGGACTGTCCCTATAAAATCAGGACATCTGGCCACCCTAATTTCAGGAGGCACTTCAATTTCAGGTTTGGCCATACCATTATCAATTAATTTTCCTCCAACCTGGAAAAAACGCTAGAAAATAATTTATTATTATACCGACTGGAGGCCCCAGTTGGGATGAGATCTATATTTATATTACATACACAATCCCTGTCCCAAAGTATACATAGACAAAGGCTGAAATAGGAAACAGAGGCACAGAGAGAGGAAGTGACTTGCCCAGGGTTACCCAGCAGGTCAACTGTAGAAAAGATCCATCTGTAGCTGGGAAAAGAAGTCAGATTTCTATCTCTAGTACTTATGTGCCCTCGTTACCATGGTTTCTGGGCATCTCAATCTTTCACGTATTTATCCTCAACACCCTGGGAGGTAGGGAAGTGCTATTACCCCCACTTTACAGATGAGGAATATCTTTGAGGACCTGGGCCAGAGAGACCAAGTGATTTGCTCAAAGTCACACAGGCTAACACGGCTACCCCTCTGATACAGGGACTCTGTGGCAGAACAAGGAGTTGAAACCAAGTACCAGGCTAGCACCCTAACCCTGGGCCATGCTTTCTAAATGTCCTGCATTTTAGTCCCATTTCCTCGCCACTTGCGTTTGCCACCTGACACTAATACCTGCATCTTAATATCTCAGCTACTTTGGGGAAAATGTATTTAATTCTTGGCGACAAGCAGGTATTCTGTAACTGTCCAGCACCCTGTTGTGAACGAAGCAGCATGGAAGTAAGGACTCCATGCCTAGCATAGGAAACAATTCCTGTGTAGTGCTGCTGGCCAAGGCCAGCCAGCCAGACTGCAATAATAAAATAGTCACCGAGAACTCAAAAAATAAAGTTGAAGCATAAAATGGAACATGGTGTGCTGACAAAACGACATGACCACCTATTCCCTGCTCTCGTGGGCTGATGTCACACTGGAATGAACCAGGCTCAAGTCTCCAAGGGAAAATGGCACTTAGTTATGGTCAGTTTAATTTTCCACGCTGAACTCACACATCAGTCCTTTCCAGGAGATATTTTGTAAGTATTTGTAAGGCTCATGCCTCCCTCCTCCACTCTATAGGACTGATAACACAAGGGCGTGGGGTATCATTTACACCAGTGAGAAAAGCTATTATTCTCAGTTGGCAGTGACTTGCACCAACTGTTTACTGCTGTGAATTAGGTACTCCTCCAGCCCCACCTCTGGTGTACCCAATCACCTCATCAGCATTGATAGCCACACAAAGCCCCAGGGAGGTAGAAGATCATCACCACTTTTACAGAGAGCCAAACTGAGGCAAAACTGGACTGAGTCCGAGAGGTTATTCAGGAATCGAACTCCCATCTCCTGACTCCCAGTCCAGTGTCTTAGCTACAAGGTAAACTTTCCTACTCCTGACCTGTCAAGGTTCCTTCCCCACTCTGAACTCTAGGGTACAGCTGCATGAAAGACCCCTTAAGCTTATTCTTACCAGCTTAGGTTAAAAACTTCCCCAAGATACAAACTTTGCCTTGTCCCTGAACAGTATGCTGCCACCACTAAGCATTTTAAACAAAGACCAGGGAAAGAGCCCACTTGGAGACGTCTTTCCCCCAAAATATCCCCTGCAAGCCCCTTTCCTGGGGAAGGCTTGATAATAATCCTCACCAATTGGTACAGGTGAACACAGACCCAAACCCTTGGATCTTAAGAGGAATGAAAAAAAAACAATCAGGTTCTTAAAAGAAGAATTTTAATTAAAGAAAAGGTAAAAGAATCACCTCTGTAAAATCAGGATGGTAAATACTTTCAGGGTAATTAGATTCAAAACATAGAGAATCCCTCTAGGAAAAACCTTAAGTTACAAAAAGACACAAAAACAAGAATATACATTCCCTCCAGCACAGCTTATTTTACAAGCCATTAAACAAAAGAAAATCTAACGCATTTTCTAGCTAGATTACTTACTACCTTTACCGGAGTTGTAAGGCTGCATTCCTGATCTGTTCCCAGCAAAAGGATCACACAGACAGACAGACCCCTTTGTTTCCCCCCTCCCTCTTCCAGATTTGAAAGAAAGTATCTTGTCCCGTCATTGTCATTTTGGGTCAGGTGCCAGCGAGGCTACCTTAGCCTCTTAACCATTTACAGGTGAAAGGGTTTTGCCTCTGGCCAGTAGGGATTTTATAGCACTGTATACAGAAAGGTGTTTACCCTTCCCTTTATATTTATGACATGACCTATTTCCCAAAAATCGGATCCACCTTTCTGCTTCAGCCAGGCCTTTTGCATGGGAAGCTTGTGGGCAGGTGTAAATTCACTCCAAGGAAGGATGGGGTCCCCTGTGCAGCTAGGAGACACCTCATTCCCACTCAACACTGCATGTTTTGGGCCACCTCGGCTTTCTGATAGGGGAATGGAAAGGGTCTATAACTTGTCTTCTGACAGATTTTCCACATTTGGGACCCCAAGTCAGAGTTTTTGTCAACAGAAACCCCCAACCCTTTTAGGTCACCATAACTTCTCCCCCCAGCCCATAGACCAGGAACCCAGCTCTCTCAACACCATCGGGAACCCAGCAAGTATTTCTGAGCAACCTGATTTCAATTTCAAGTTTATGATGAACCTGTAGCCAGGAGTTCTTTCTATGTTGTACTACCCAGCATTGTGGGTGGCTCTCACCTGCAGCCATTAGAGCTAGCAAGTGGGCTACCAATCCTCATGCTTCAGGGCATTAAATGATCACCAGCTGGGCGGGGGGGTCGGGTCAGGAGGGAATCTCCCAGTGTGGTACAATATTGCACAACAACTAGGACCCAGATCCTCAGTTATTTTGGCACCGAACTCAATAGGGTTTCAATGGGAGTTAGGCATCTAAATACCTTCAAGGATATGGGCCAGTGAATTGTCAAGCAAATTGCTTATCTCAAGCACTAGCTGCAGACCCGTTCAGCAGGCAGGATATGACACTAGATTCTCTGTTCCTGAATGGTCATTCTTTTGCTCCTATATTAGCGACCACCTACAGGAATTTGAGTCCCCAAGCCTGGTTTCTTTGCTAAGTAATTTGCTGCAGACCTAAATCTGGGACCAAAATTTGAACAAGATAATCAATAGCAACATGATAGGAAATCATCTCCTTTCAGTATTTCTAACAAGGAGCTTTGGGTTAGGTTTCATTCATTACGGTCAACAAATGAGATTAAAACATAGTGGCAAACTAAAAGGTGTTCAGTATGTCAGCCAGCAATCCAACAGGCTGTTAGAGGATCACCATCTTTATGAACGGGTGATTCGCTTGGTACATGCTGTTATTCAATAGCTCCATATGCGGTACAATCAGAAAGTTAAATACTTGATTTAATTTATTGACTAACTGCTGCAGGTAGCTTTGTCCGGTAATGGATAGATTTAAAAGGTGCTGTCAATAAATCACGGTACTAAGGAGCATCGTATCCAGAAAGGTTGTAGGAGGATTATTATTATTTGTACTGCAGAAGCACCTAGGAGCCCCAGTCATGGGCTAGGATCCCATTGAACTAGGTGCTGTACAAACTGTGGCAAAACCCCTGGGGCCAAGTTGCGAGAGATTGTGAAGGTATAAGAGATACCATTCCTCTCATGTCAGAGGTCGCCAGCTGGCTGATTAGCCCCGACCTCTGTACCTCTAAAAGCTCTAACTTCATTAGCTGACCCTTATAAAGGGCTGCAATATCCTCAGGAAAGCTGTGCGGCCAGAGGCAAGTGCTCCCAATGGACTGCTCTTGGAGCTACTCCGAGAGGAATTGCTCCAGAAACCAGACAGACAGAAGGGAGACTGTGTGGAGTCCTGTATTCCTGAGGCACTGAAATAATTGCCAGGGCATTTTGATTACTGGAGTGAGGGACAGACTTGGGGAAGGGACTACTTGGCCTGCACAGACTTGTGAGGGAAGAGTCTGCAAGGTTTTGATTTTGTTTGTTTGGAAGGCTTAAACAAAACTAACCCTGCTGGAAACGGCTTTCCTGGATTTGCTGAGCGTGCGCAGACAGAATTAACCCAGGGAATGAGCTGACTCAGCCAAAGCAAAACCAGATTCGGCAGGAGGAAGGTGCTATAGGATAGCACCTCCGAAAAAGGTTTAGAGCTTAACTCCCATTGAAGTCAGGGGTCCAGAGCCTCAAAATAAATAGACCTAGCTCCATCTTGTCAACACTATGCTGATTTAGAGCAGCCAAGAATCTGACCTAGTGACTTCAGCACATCTTGGGCTTTGGTCCGTGATAGAGAAATGCAACAGACAACCTTCTCTCCTAGTGAGTATAACCTACCTCAGCACAAGCCAGCTCTGAAGGGGTTCCATGAGAAATGAAATGAGCCACGATAGCTCAACTCCACTCTGATTTCTAGAGATGGTCCCTCCAGGTCAGGGTGTGGAGAAAGCTCTCACTACCACCGTCTGTGCAGGCTAAGCCTGCCCGAATAGCACCCTCACCAGCAGGAGGAGAAAAAGTATCGGTAGCAAAACGCTTGTCCTAGTGCTTGCTTATGAGCCTATAATCTTTGCACATAGAGAACCTTCCATATGAGGCTCCAAAAGGTGGGTACCATTTTTACAGATGGAAAAAGCTGAAGCACAGAAGGCAGAGTGACTTGTTCAAGGTCACATTGAGTGTATCTATGGCACTTGTGTGCCCCGCCCCCATTACTGTAATATCTGAGTCCTCACAATCTTAAATGCATTTATCCTCACATCCTACCTCACTCTTGTCGGAGCTATTATCCCCATTTTATAGATGGGGAACTGAGGCTCAGAAAGTTTTAAAGGGCTTTAAGGTGCCAAAAGCTGAAGATTGAAAAATCCCACTAGGTGCTGATCATCTTTAGGCACCTAATGACCTCAAAATCTGGCCTTAAATTGCTGAAGGTCGCACAGGACATCTGTAGCAGACAGGGATCTCAACCCAGGAGTTCTGAGTCAAGGCTGGCATACTAACCACCAGTGGCACAATCAGGAGTAGTGTCCAATTCTACCAAGACTCTGATCAGACCATTAGACTATACTTCCTCCTTTGGGGAGATGGACAGATTGTGGCACTAAACTTCTATATTTACTCCTTAGTTTGGCATTGAATATTGCACCAGAAAGGATCTGAGACACCGGGCTAAAACATCCACATCGTTTTCTAACTACATAAAGGACGCACATATATGCGGAGAATAATAGGTCTCAGCCTCATCATTTAGAAACACCTACTCCCTGCCATCTTATTGTCTGCAGTTACAGTAATCTGCTGCAGATGCCCCATCCCCACCAAGAAATGCACTGTGGCTTGATTTTCAGAGGGGCCGAGCACCCAGAACTCCATCTGAAAGCAATGGGAGCTGAGCGCTATTGAAAATCTGGCCCTGACTCTGGGTGTCCCCAACTCTGTGCTGAGCTAAGCAGACACCATCAATACCCTTGCCTAATTTTAGGTCATTTCCACACTACAGGGTAGATCCTCAGCTGGTGTGAATCAATGTCACTCCACTGAAGTCAAAGGAGCTACACCAGTTTAGAATCTGGCCACGTAGACTGAGCCAGTGCACAAGATGCAGGGGCAATCAGTTACAGAGCTGAAAGATTTGTGTCCAACTATCTGGAAAGTGTCACGTAGTTTTTAATGACAATAATCCATGCCTGACTCCCTGTTAGTGCCCCTATCCTGAGGGGCCACTAAATCCTGCTTGTTGTATTGTATTTGGTACACTGTACGGAAAGGATGCTTTCCATGAGATGGCTCTAAACTCCTTCATGAAATGACGTGTGATCCAAGCTCGAGGGAACTCCTGCTTCAAGTGCTATTATGATGTATTCCCATTACAAACCTTAAATTAGTTTTTAAGATTCTTTCCCCACCCCCAGCTCCCCGACACTATATCAGGGCCTAGTCCACTTACTAAATATATCACACTTTCCATAGTTCTCAGACCTCTATCCCTGCCATTAATCTCTTTTCTCACTCGTGCAGCGATTTGGTGATTAACTGCCAGCGGCAGAATTAGCTCAAGAGTGAAACAGATTTTCTGGGCTGCGATACCGGTGGCCTCTATATCAAAGGAAACAAGAGCACCAGACCCCCTTTTTGTGAAGCACAGAGGGGGCAAGGAATGCCCCTAGCAACTCCAAGCCTGCTTGTAATAGGGTTCAGGTTTCTGACCCATAGAACAATATCGCTAGGACGCAGGTTTAATGGATCCTGAACTTGGTCACAGTGCAAGAGCTTGGAATAAAAATCCAGATTCTCTAAACCCCAGTCTAGTGCTGTAATTGCAAACCATCCTTCCTCTCATGATAATGAATTTGGGCCTGGGGTGGATTTAATTGCATTGAAAGAGAGATGAAAGGTTCCATGTCACATTACACCCAGTCCCATGAGTCATGCAAGCCACAATGTTTTTTTAACTACAGTTATCAGAATCAAAATACACGGTCCTATTCTTTTGTGATTTTTAGCTTATCTACAATTGTAGATAACTGTAACTGAGTGCCCTACCCATTTTACATTATTATTCTTTCCATTCCTTTCTGTTTCTTCCATTTTGGAGCAAAGAAGCTTCCAGCCATCCCATGATTATACCTTCGCCAGCTGCATTAACATCTCACTTGGAGCTTTGTCAAAAATCAAAATGAAAACCAGAACTTCACATCTGTAGCACTATCTCTGCCATGCATCGAAGAACTTCAGCAAATGTTTTCTGAGGTCTGCTCAAGCTACTGTGCAAACATTTTCAGAAGGGCTCCATGGCACTTCCTATATTAAGCTCGAACCAGCAACAGTGAAGTGAAGTGAACCCCACATTTCATTTTTAATTCCACCAGTCATTAAGAACAGTTTACAGCAGCGAATGCCCTTGGAAGTTGTGATGAATTGGAAGGTGGTTAAGGCACTGGAGAGGGATTTGGGTTTAATGTAGGCAGAGCCAGAATTACGTCCTATGTGACCTTTTGCAAATCACTTAGGGCCAGATTTTCACATGAGCTCAGCACATGCGTAGTAGACGTCTTCTGAAAATCTGTGCGTAAGTGTCACAATGGGAACTACTGGGTGATGAGCTCTTTTGAAAAATCTGGCATTGATGGTGGGGGGTACTGAACACTTGAAAGTCTTGCCAGAGGTTCTTTTTGAGGTCCCTAATCTGGTCCCTAATCTCTCACTTTACAATTGGGGAAATCAAGTCAGAAAGTGGGGATACCTCACAGGGAGATGGTTAAGATTCATAAACATTAATATTTACCAGTAACTCAGATACGAGAGAGTGACAAATTTGTGGGAGCAGAAAGGAAAGGTACGATTTGTCCACTATTCTTCCTCCAGAGTTTATATCTCAAGGCAGTATAGCATTAGGCTCAGTATCTGTACAGATGTCTATTTCACTGCTTTGTACAGTATGGAACTCATGTACAGTTTAGACATGAACATGCACAAATTCATCTAGTTAGCCATTTGCATGAGCAAATGCCAGATGTGTGCACAGTTGTGACAATTTGACATACAAATGAGGCATGCAACTTCACATACATCTTGTGTGCCTCTGCTGTACGGCAATGTGCATCAGGATTGAATGCAAGCGATATATTCCAACAGACAAAGGGTGAAAAAAATCAGTGGTTATGGACTGAAGCAAGGCAAACAACAGAGCAGGTCTTTGAACCCTTCACTCAGATTATTTGAGCTCTGAGACCACCAGCACACTATGAATTTCTATCACGATACATTAGCCATCAGATTAAAAGCCATTATAACGACATATCAAAAATGGAGCTTTTTGCATTACCTCATTTCACAGCATCCTCAAGAATGTATCACTTTAATCCCCTAATGTAATTGCCTGTCATATTGTAACAGCAAATGCAATTCATTAAATTTGCCCTGTTTTAAATGGGTCTCACATTTTATAAAGAAGCTGCATGATGCATAATAAAGGATACTTTTATACATTATAGATAGATGTACACAGAAGACAGACATCTACACACTTCATCTATATAAAGATATAGAAGAGAACTTTATGTGTAAACTTATCATTTACATCCGTTGTAAACCATAATATCTGACCTCAATATTAGAGAGATCACGGTTATTTCCTATTGTAAACACAGGGAAAAAACGGTGCTCGCTCAAATCCCATTATGTAGTGACTGTTGTCAAATATTACCTTTTCAACGAGGTTCACTGTGCGTGTGCGCACACAAAGGAGCATACATTCATATATGTCATCCTCTCACTTTAAATATACATCAGCCCCTGGACTTTAAATAACGCCTTTATCAATGTAAATTTACCTCCCAGGTTGGCAAGTGGATGTACGTTGTCTTCCCCAAATGAAAAGCATTAACAAATAAACCATCACACCAGAGGCTTTGATGGGAGGCAGCAGCAGCAGCAGGAAGCATTAAAAACCACACACACACACACACAAGGCCATTAATTTATGGTGGGGTGTGCAGCTTTCCCTTTTTAAATGCTAATCTGATCAATACAGCAAGATTTTTATAATGGCAATCTTGAGACAATGCCCAAGAAAGTCACTTGGACATTTATCAGACAGAAATGGCTATGAACATGATAAATTACTATGGTTCAGGTCTTTATGGTCACAAAACTAAAATAGGAACATTGAATCCGTATGGGACAGAAGCTAGAAGATAAGTATCCCTGCACTCTAATCCAGGGGTCCATTTAATTCCCCTGCAACCTCCAATAATTGGCACCTGCTGCTGAGCCAACTAAGAAATAATGTCGTCTACTGAAGGACTTTTCTGATTTCTTTGCTCTACTAACCCCAATGTCGCTTTTCAAAGGGATTGTGGACTCTCCGGTAGAGCCATGATGAACTAAGCAAACAGAGGCTAAGTGGCCTGTTTGTAATGACATTTGAAACAAAGCCAGCTTCATGGAGTTTTAGACATCATTGTAACATGGTCAGGGGCTCTAACTGTCTTGAGCGTGCCTGTATCTAGAGCTGGTTGGAAATCAGGCTTGTTTTACACAGAAAATGTAGAGGAAAATGAAGTTGTTTTTGCCCAAATGTTAAAAAAAAAAGTCATTGAAAAATGCTTCATATTTTCAGTTTTCAGCAACTAAAAGTGAAGTGTTTCAGCAGAACACAAACAAACTGTGTGAACATTTTCCGTTTCATTGTGTTAAAACCCCCTATTTTCTGTCAGATTTGTGGAACCAGCACTACTTAAATCACAGAAAAGCTCACATCTCTAGATGCCCCTGTTCTTCTGCCATGATTAACAGGCTCTCTTAAAAATCTAGGGGATATATCTACACTGCAGTTAAAGACCTACATCATGGATGTGGCTGGCGCAGGTCAGCTGACTTGGGCTCGTTAGGGTATAAAAGTGCAGGGTAGACATTTGGGCTCAGGCTGGAGCCAGACTCGGAGACCCTGCAAGAGGGAAGGGTCATCTGATCTGGGCTCTGAGATTCTGTGCTGTGGATTTTAATCTCAGCATAGCAACCCAGTGGGATACTCAGAGTCTTACTCAGCAAGGTACGGGTGATAGAAATGGGCCTAGAATGATTAGCTACTTATTTAAGGTCACACTAGAACATCTAGCTTTGCAGCAGTAGTAGGCCAAGAAATGAATTGGGACTCCGAGTCAAAATTCATTTCTTGATTCCCTGCATTGCTTCAGGAATAGTAGCCTACTACTGGTCTAGAACAGTAGCAGATTTCATCTGCTGTGGCAGCATTGAAAGGGAGGAGAATGAATTTAAAGCTTTGCTCATTCTCAAGCACTGCCCTTGCCCACTGGTACAGGAGGGGAGCAGCATCCCCGTAGGAGAGTGCGCCTTACCCTTTTCCCTGCACTAGTACATAGAAGAGACCATCTTACCCTAAGGATGGAAATATACGCGAGTGGTTAAAGCAGCAAATTGAGCAGGAGATCTGGGTTCTAATTCCTGCTTTGCCACAGAGCCACTGCAGCTCACAATTGACTGAACCTCATTTTCCTCCTGTGTACAATGGGGACGCTACCCAAGTCTCAGAAGCCTGGTGAGATTTAACTCAGAGCAGGGGCTGTCTTTTTCTTTTATGTTTAGACATGGCCCATGACGAGAGTTTATAGGTGTTACGGTAATGCAAATCATCATCATACCTTACAATGAGATCCTCATGCAGAAAGTGCTAACAGAACGCAACTAATCACCAGTTATACACACAGACAAATCTGGGTAGATAGAGAATGAAAGTCATTCTGAAATCCCTGTGTCTGAGTGTTTCAACAGAGAATCAGTGGCTCCTCTGGGCTCTGTCCTCCGTAGACTTTTCTAGCCGAGTGATTTTACTTCACCCATATAAACATGTCTGCAGCTGTAAAACATGAATTTTTTACTGCAAGAATGAGTCATCTTCAGAGCTGCAGAAAGAAGCAGTCACGCAACCTACCAGAGAACCACTTAATCCAGGCAGCCCTAGTGCACTTCACTGGTTATTAAAGTGAGACGTTTGGAGGGGTGAGGGTGTTACACGTCATAGGTCAACTCTTTTCTTAGTCAACGGGGGAAATAGACAAGCGGGTCATTGATTTTCTTCCCGCTTTCCTGGGACCTCTTTCGCCCATCTAGGAGGACTGTTTTTCAGAGGTGCTGAGCACTTGCAACTTCCACTGACTTCAATATTCTGAGCTCACTCGCTTTGCCAACATTAAGAGGCAACTCCTACCCTATCAGCAACATATTACAGTCCTTATCACCGCAGTATCACGGCACCTCACAATCACAATTGTATTTTTGGCCTTCCAAGCACGCCTGTGAAGTAGGGAAGCATTATTGCATTGTACAGATGGGCAACTGGTACAATAGGTATTTCCAATCCTATTTTGGGGAGGGGGAGATCGAGGCACTCACTTTAAAGCCCCTTCCATTGCTTGAGCACTGTGAAGAGTAATGAGCATAAATGAGAATCAGGCCCAGAATCTTATTAGCCTCAGCCACAGTCAGCAATTGTTGCTCGGTTTATAGAGATGCCTTTGGCCTGGTCTACAGCTAAACTTAAGTTGAGCTAGCTATATAGCTCAGGGCTGTGACAAAATTTCACACCTTGTGCCATGTAATTAGATTAACCGAATTCCGCCCCCCCTTCCCCCATAGACTCAACCATGTCAACAGAAGAATTATTCCGTAGACCTAGCTACTGCCTTGCAAAAGCGTGAATTTACTGCAGAGATGGTAAAACCCCTTCCGGTGCTGTAGCAAGGGTCTACGCTACAACAATGTAGCCTCAGTGCAGTTGCTGTAGTGAGTTGTGTAGACAGTCTTTGAAGAATGTCTCATTACATTTTTCTATGGGGCTCAGAGTTAGGATGGGGTTATGGGGCTCAGAGTTGTGATTAAGGCACTAGACGGACTCAGGAGATGTGCATTCTGTTTCCAGCTCTACCACTAACCCTCTGGTGTGACCTTGGGCGAGGAATTTAATCTCTGGGTCTCACTTCCCCATATGTGAAAAATATGGATGAGAATACTTCCTTTGGCTAAGGTCATACAGCGAATCAATGGCAGAGCCAAGAAAAGAACCCAGACAGGAAAAAAAATGGATATATAAAGCACTGGACCTTCCAAGTTAATCTTCTATTTGTATTAATAAAAAGCTCTTAGCGAGCAACTTGACAATAAATTGATTTGCTCCTCCCGCAGAGTACGATCTAATCCGGTTACACAAGGTGACATGCCAGAAAGCTGAGTGTCTGATTACATGGTAAAGGATGGGTGTTCAATTTGAAGGGCTGTGCACCTTATCAGTAAGGCTGATATCCAGAGCTTCACCTCACAGCTAAGACTGCTATGGTTAGCTTTCCAAAGCCATGAAACGGTGCGTTAATGTCTTTCAAAAGAAGAGCTGCACATTACACATGCAAATTGCTCTTTATTTAGGGCCAAGTTCTGTTCTGGAATTCCAGTGTAGTAACAATGAAGTTACTCTGTATTTTCCCAAGTGTCACTAACGTACGCTTTGGCCCCACAGGCGTACATTAATAGGATAGTTTGGGTGATTACAACAGTGGCTGTTAGACAAACAATGGATATATTTTAGCATACACACGGAGAAATTAATGTAATCTACTGCTTAAGGTGAAGATTTGTCATTTAAATTCACATTTGATGATGATTTACAAGCTGTAGCCTCATTATCAATTACTTGTAGCAGTTCCTAGGAGGCTCCATCATGGACGAGGACACCATTGCGCAAGGAGCTGTACGAACAGAACAAAAAGATAACCCCTCCCTCAAAGATTTTATAATCTATATAATAAAATTCCAGGATTGTCACCCTGTCTGTGAGACACTCTGAAGCCTAGAATATCTGTTCAGCCAGTCCAAAGTGCAGGAAACAACCACCAGTACGTGTCTATGCTGGCAGAGTTACAGCGCCGCTCAGAGCGTGCCTAAGGGAAACCGCTGTTGTGTGTTCACACCGACAGTTGCCTGCACAGTAGCACATTCACACTTGTGACACTTGCAGCGGTATTGGGAGCGATGCACTCTGGGCAGCTATCCCACAGAGCATCTCTTCCTCTTCTGCCACTAAGAGTGGTGGGTAGGCGGAGGGGGTCGCGGGGCAACCTGGGTCCTGTCCCAGTGCCCCATGATGCATTGCTTCGCCTCCCAGCAATCCCTGTGCTTCCGTCCACACTTGGCGCTATCTTACAACGGTTTGTGTATTGCACGCCCTGCCTCTTCGGTCTGCAGGAATGGATCCCGCACTGTTGACCAGGATGCTGCTCGCTCTGACCAACACATCACGAGTGGCAGTGGAGTTATTCCTTAAACTGCAAAGGCAAGAGGAGTGCGACGTTGATCTCGCCATGCGTAGTAGCTACAACACAAGATTGCTTGTGGCATTCACAGAGGTGCTGACCACAGTGGAATGCTGCTTTTGGACTCAGGAAACAAGCACTGAGTGGTGGGATCACATGGTCGTGCACGTCTGGGATGACGAACAGTGACTGCAGAACTTTTGGATGAGGAAAGCCACACTCATGGGACCGTGGGAAGAGCTTGCCCCAGCCCTGCGGCGCAAGGACACGAGAATGAGAACTGTCCTGCCGTTGGAGAAGCGCCCATGAACTGCCAGTTCTACAAAGAGCTGGACGCGTTACTCGGTGCTGACCCCATCTCCACTGCGAAGGCCACTGTGGATGCTTCGGTGGCTTGCGAGCCAGTTGAGAGTGGACCGAGCCAAGAGGAGGAAATCTTGAATGAGGATGTTGGGGGGGTGAGGGGAGGGACCCAGAGGCACAGGCCAGAAATGCATGCAGCCAGGAGCTCTCTTCTACTGCAGAGGAGGCTAGCCAGTCACAGCTGTCAGATCTTGGCGAAGCACAAACAGCTAAGGAGGCCCCTAGTAAGTGGATTTGATTTTGGGAATTGCTGAAGCGAGTTGATGGGGGCAGGAGGGTTGCAGAAAGCAGGTTTGTGTCTGTATGATGCACCTACCACCACATGCCTAGTCTGAGCGGCCGAACAGGCTGTTGATTGATTCCCTCACTTCACGGGAATCTGCAAACCACAAAACGTGGAAGGCATTCTGCAGCGCCTTCACTTTGACTCTGCGCCGCAGTGTGTCTTGGTCATGGCCCCTTTCTGTCATGCACCGTGAAATCTGTCCATATGTATCATAATTCCTAAGGCTGGAGCACTGCTGGGACTGGACAGCCTCCTCTCCCCAAATGCTGATGAGGTCCAGCAGCTTAGCATTGCTCCATGGCGCGTGGAGCAGGCATAGCAACCTGGAAATATGCACTGAGACCACTGCACATGTCACCGAGCAAACAGGAAGGGGACTTTCAAAATTCCCAAGACATTTACAGGGTGGGGATGAGGGTGGGTCACCTGAGGGCAGGGCAGTAGAGTTCAAACTGATGGCCAGAGAGGCAAGAACAGGTATGATGGGACATCTCCCGGAGGCCAATTGCAGCGCTATAATTAACCAGGTATCGACCCTGGCACCATGGCGCTGTATCCCTGGTGCAGAAAGCTCTCCACCCTCATCGGGGTGGGTTTTTTTACAGCAATGCAACTGTGCAATTTCTGCACACTAAGTGGCTTGGCAGTGTGTACACCTCAGGGGTTACAATGCAGAAAGCTGCTTTACCGCGCAGGAACTTGCCAGTGTAGACAAGGCCCCGCTAAGAGCTCTTCATTTATATTAATAATCACAGGGTTCAAGCATCACTCGGATTCACACTATTTCCGTCCAAGTTTTAAGTTCTCAGCCATTTTTGGCCTTTTTGTTTTAAGCCTCACACGTTACAAATTAAACCCGTAGGACAGCGTGGGCCTTCACCTAGTTTAATATAATCTGGCCAAGATGTTCAAAACTGAGGGGTGGTTTTGGCAGCCCAATTTAACACCCCTTAAAAAGGACTTAGTCTGCAGAGTGCACGGACCACCCACCCTCTGGAAAAAATCAGGCCCCTTGAATGCATCTCAAAGGGGAGCACCCAAAAATGGAGGCATCACAAGTCACTTGGGAAAAATCTTGCCCTCCCTCCACATTTGTATTAGGGCTGCAGCCACAGGAAAAATACTTTTCAGACCTAATTTTGGGCACTGAAAATATTAGTGGTTTGGGGGGAGGGAAGGAAATTTCTCCGAGCCAATTTCTAATTTATTCCAAAACTGAATCGGGGCAGTTTTAACAATGTTGCCTCACCCAGCTTGGCTCTGACAAAGCAGGAAGACAGTGAATTGTCGGTGTGTGCACACGCGTGTTGGGGGGGCGGGGCGGCATTTACATTTGCTGATCTTGCTCATTTGGGAATCCGTGAGGGGTGACTGCTGTTCTGTTGTCTTGGGGTTTGGGTTCTTTTTGGATGTGCATTTTCAAACCGTAGATAGACGGCACGAAGAGAAAGGCATCCTTTTTTAAAGGTGTATGAATCCCAGTAATATAAATATAAATGAATACCAAACTTGATATTATTTACGATCCATGAACTGGTCAGGGCTCTCTAGCCATTAGAGGCTGCAACCTATGAAACCTTCCTAACCCAACCACCCTATCTTACATGATGGTTCAACTTTACCCTAAGGAGAGCTCCCATTTCCCTGGTTTGCTGGTGGGTGTTAATAAGCAATCGAATCGGTGAGAGACTCCATTGCCTATATTGTCTTATGGGCCCGATTCTGCTCCCTGCGGAACCCTACCGACACCTCTGGATTTACTCCTTATTCACACTGGCTTAAATGAGACTGTTTTTGCTAATGGCCCCTTACTAGTTGCACTAACTTGCTTGAGTCTCCTGTAATGACACTAATCCAAACCAGTTGTAAACAGCAGCCCGATCTTCAGTTGGTGACAACGGGCTTAGCGCCTTGGAATCTTTAAAAATAAGCGTACCCTCACTAGTGCGGCCCTGGGGCCATTTCCCCACCCACTGGGCGACTGTGGCAATGGGTATATTTTCATATTTCCAAACAGTTTGAGTAACTGTCCAGTGTGTATCCTGTGAAATAAAGTCAGTGATAGCTGCTATAACTGCCCGTCCATTGGGGGTGTTCTGCATACCCTTAAATAGACTGATCATTGATATACTGGAAACTCGCACTGTAGCAGCCCCAAGTAGCATAAGGTTGCAGGAAGCCTGTATCGCTGTATGCTGGCCACGCACACTACCTCATAAAGTTACAAAGGTTGCATAGTGACATTTGGAATGACAATTTCACATCTAGGCAGCAAGAATAAATAAAAAAATGGCTGTTCCCCCTCCATGCTTATTAGGTTGCTGGTTTCAACCTCCCCTGTGAATGCCACTTGGGATGATCTAGTGCAGTAATATGTAGCGTTCAGAGGACATCATCAGGAACGCAGGCCAAATAGTGCGCTACATAACAAAGTGAGCAATGAAACCATTAGAACAAGGGGCCATCTTGCCATAAATTTTTCCACCAGACTATCCAGCACTCCCTATGGAGCGTCATAGTTGCACGGTCGAAAGAAAAATGAAGGGCAAGGGTAGACCTTACTGTTCATTGTGAAGTAAAGAGGAATCAAGATCCTTCTACATGCACCACCATGCATATGACCCCGAGATCCTGCTCGGAGCTCACTAGGGCTGCAGCTTCCCAACCCCTGTGCAGGTGGGATGTGGAGAGGAGAGCAAAGCCTTAGCTCCACCCCCTCAATAGATCTGCGAGCACAGCTGGGGAATAGTCTGGCAGATTACTTCTCGCCATGCAGCAAAGAGGGCGAGATCTAGGGAAGAACGGACACCTGGGGTGGCCCTGCCGTGCATCACTTTTTACATCTGGCCCTAACTAAGAATCCCCCATATGGGTATAATGGCACCCGATACACACGACACAGCAGTAAGGTTTAGGGACCAAGACGCAATAACTCCTGCATTAGCCTATCTTGTCTGGATTACGCTAGACAAGCACAATAATATATTCAATAAGCATGTGTTACTCTTGTAATCCTCCAGCCTGAAATTAAAGGCGATGATTCTTTTGCAACAGCCACCAGAGCAGCTCCAAATTGAGAATTCTTTTCAGTGGGAGGGGAACTAAGTCCCTTCTTGGACAAATGTGACCTTTTATCTTGCCTCTGGATATTTTGATCATGGGCACACTAAATGGAAAAGGGCCAATTCTTATTTATGCTTATGGCCCCTTTGCACCATACAGGAACCTTAAAGTGGATATAGTGTAAATGTAAAGCCCTCATAGTTCTAGAGCAATATGAAGAGGCCTTACTGTAAGTGAGAGAAAGCTGCAGTCACCAATTGATCCTCCATCTTTGTAATGCCTTGGTACCTTGCTACTTTCTTTGGAGAGTGTCATATACAGGCCTTTCTAAAGTGTAAAGAGGAAGGACGGTCTTGTCGTTAAAGCACTACACTGAGACTCCGATGATGTGCATTTAGTTCCCAACTCTGCCGCAGACCCTCCAGCGTGAGCTAGGGCAAGTTATTTAATCCTTGTGTCCCAGTCCCCAATCTGTGAAATAAGAATAAGGTGTCTGTCTTGTCTATTTAACACATGGGTGAGTGTGCACTATGGATTCCCA
Source organism: Lepidochelys olivacea (assembly GCF_965140295.1). Taxonomy (NCBI): domain Eukaryota; kingdom Metazoa; phylum Chordata; order Testudines; family Cheloniidae; genus Lepidochelys; species Lepidochelys olivacea. Next base: position 7,131,734 of record NC_140436.1, read on the forward strand.
GGTGTGCCAGTCCAGAGGATAGGAGTTGTTATAGCACCCGGCTCGAGGCTTGGCTCTTCAGCTCAAGCTGTAAAGAGTCTCATGCTTTTAACTCTGGAGATCCCTGGTGTGTTGGCTAAGAGGGGAGCAGTCCTATTAGCTCAGGGCAAAGATCGTGTCCATGATAGGAACCTGCTTTTTGCTGTAGCTCTAAGCAGACCTAGCTTTAAGTAATTACAGTAATGAAGTTACTGTAACTCAGCACAGTCGGACAAGTTCTTCATGTACCAGAACCGGGGCCATGACAGCGTAAATAGGAGTTTCACATACACCTAGCTGCACAGTGTACTCCTTGACCTCAGCTGAGCACTTGGCTTAGGGACTTCAGGATCAAGCCCCAGTTGTGTCTTTCTTATAACCTGTGTCCCAGGATGCTTTACACAAAGTTAAACTACAAGATCAATGGGGAAAATGTAATCTACAATATTAATGCAAACTAACAGCAGCATACGATTTGGCAAACCTGCAACGTCAAAACAAAAATTAGAATGTAAAACCATTGGCTTTAGTGCCACAATAAGCATTGTTCAAGGGAACACAGCAAATGCTATTTACAATCAGATTAAAGGACATGTCATTTAGCATGAAAAGTGACTACAGAAGCATCTTTTCAAACACTAATTGGTTTATGGCAGCCTGACTGAGGCTGTGCAACTGATCCTGCCATCCCAGAAAATGCCATGCAACTGTTTTTAGTTAATGGTTTTTTTTAGAGTAGAATTTTTTCCAAGCTGATAAAATTGAATTTCCCCGGGACACAGTTTTTGTATTTCGGGGGGAAAATTTTCTTCTAAACTCACATCAACCCCATAAACAATCTTCTTCTCTTTAAAAGCTCTTGATCATAGACCACTTGAATTGAAACTAAAAAGAGACGCCTCCAAGAGCGGAAGGACATGTGATTTTTTTTGGTCCTGGTCTCCCTCCCCCATCACAGCAGGTAGCCCTCAGAATAGAATATTGGCCAGCTGTAAGTTTACTTTACATTCTAAGCCTCTCAGGCAAACATCTGATCTCCTGAGTTTGTCCAAGTAAACCTAGCAACGATTGCTTAGCAAAGTTTGACACCCTTGTGAATAAGCTCTCACAGCCCTAATCGCTATGTTCCTCATGCAAAGCTACATGAAACAAAACATGATTCTCTTCTTCTCTGAATAAGGCATTAAGCTGTTATGCTGGAAAGACTGAGCCATACAATACATGCAATTGACAGCAAGGACCATTCTAGAGCTTATGGAAAGTTCTTCAAGTAGTTCTCCTGATACAGTGGAGGCAGGACTGATTTAGACATCAAGTCAGGAAAGCACTTGAGGACATGCTTAATTTCAGGCACATACTTAAATTCATCCCGATTTAGCAAATGATTTAAGGAGATGCTTAAGTTCCTTGGACTTCAGTGGCAGTTACTGTGCTTAGAATTAAAGGGGTTCTCAAGTACTTTGATGAAACAGGGTCTTAAAGAGGACAAAGGCTCTGTGAGGGTATTGTTTCTATTTCAACAGTAAACATACACAGCACAATTAGTGACTCCATTTGCAATCAACTAGTTTCTTCACACCAGCAAAATTATGCTCCCCCACTTATTAAAGCAGCTTTCCAATTTATTAATGCTGACAGAATTTCTTTTGGAAAGCAATTTCACCAAGCATGCAAAAAGGTTTTGCAGAGAGAAAAACACCATGTCATTGCTTTTCAGTCATGCACAGAGAGGTGAAATTGGATCATAAAGCTGCATGGTGCTAGATCTACCAGGTTCCATATTCTCAGGCTAAATATTATCTCTTGACCCCTGTGACAACATCCCCTTCTAAATAGCACTTTAGCTTTACCTCTACCCTGTGAATGTTTGCATCCAGAAGATGGCAAAACAGACTAATGATCCCCTATTAAGAATTTGTAGGCTCTAGTTATTATTGCCAGAGATATGTGAACTTGTCAAATGAGATGCAGCAATGAGCAAAATAAATAAGGAATGGCAAGTGTTTGCTAGTTACAGAATGTCTTTTCTTCCATTGATCCCACAAATACTTCTATGCTTATTTAGCCTCACTGTCATGAGTAGTCAAACTGATGCTCATAGAAGTCAATGGGACTACCAAAAAAACCATAGGTGGTGGCCGGATTGAGGCCTAGGATAGTAAATGCATGAAACTCTCAGTATTTGTCCTACTATTTTGTTGAGGGTGAAACCCAGCCCGAAACAGAGGGACCTGCAATACAGGGAGAAAAATATATATTCAAAATTTTTCACAAAAAATGTTTGCTGAAATCTAAAATGTTTCCAAGTTTTCCTGGTTGAAAAAACACCAAATTATGAAAATGTTTATTTCTCTTTTAAATTTATGTTAAAAATGTTTTTGCAAGCTTGGTTGAATTTTGAACATTCAAAATCTAGCCAGCAGTAAATTACCATCAGCAGGATTAAAAAAGGATTGAGTCCACTCTCCTGGAGTATTAACCATGGTTGATCAAGCTAAACCATATTAGGTATAAGCCAGTGAAAACGGCTACGTTAGCCAAACAGATTTAGTGAAATAACATCTATTTTTGGCCATTTTCAGGTTTTAGGCCAATTTGACAAAAAACACACAAAATTTTTCAAGGACTTTTCATGCAAAACGCCCCCCCCCACCCCCATCATTTTCTGACCAGTTCTAATATTAGCCACTGTATAAAGTCCCTACCTAGCAAGAGGATGAACGGCACACGATGTTCAGTAGGACACGCAAGGAAGTGCCAAATCACACACAAGAGGAGCTGGAAAGGAAATCGTAACTGGGATTGAGTGCACTGGATACAGATGCACATCCTTGGATCTCGTGTACAAGGAACTCAGGCGAAGATTGTGACTTTTACTAAAAATATCCATGATAAAAGTGAGGAGCTGCCAGGGGTGCTGCCGCCTGCTGGCTCCCAGCCGGGGCGGTCTGAAGTCATGGAGGTCTTTGGAAGTCATAGAATCAGTGACTTCTGTGACCTGTGACTATGTCATGGCCTTACTTGGGATATCCAGTTCTGATTCTAGTCGGAGGCAGTGGTGCACGTACACACACAAGCCATGTCCTTATGAAATGTTTAATCATTTTTGCTCCACAGTCTAAAACCATGCCCAATGGCATATCCCCAGCTGAAGCAAATCAATGTGTTTCAATGATGGCAGCTGCCTTCTACTGGGTGGAATCACTGCCAGTTGTGTTGTGAGGAAGATCCTCTGCAGCTTGAGTGGTCATAGGAATTGGAGCATCAGTTCCTTGGACACAGGATCCAAGCAGGAGTGTCTCAGCCTTCCTTCCAGTCCTTCTCACTTACCGGCACTGATGTACAGCAGCTGTGGATTTTGCCCTATAGCTTCAGAAGCCAGAATATAAATTAGGATCTGAATCTATTTTATAAAATGGGATTCAATTCTGAGCTGTTCGGTTCCCACAGTAATTCTTGTGCCCCAGACATTTGCGTGACCTCTGCTTGTGTTCTCTTATGCATTCGGTGTTATACTATAATATACGCATATTGTTGAAGTTAACACTTTACATGGATCCATGGAGGTATTACACCCACTTCCTTTAGTCAACAGAACCGTTAACTAACATTTTACCTCCTAAAGCCTGACCACGATTTGTAGTTTAGTGTTTCGCTGAGAGTAGACTTGGCAGGGAAGAGATCTAGCTGCTGCTAGTCATTCAAATTCAAATACCCTCTCTTTTTGGTACAAGACTACTGGGTATGTTTCCAATGAGGAAGGCAACAAAATTTGCCTAGCTCTATTGTAACAAACATGGCTGAGAACATCAACCAAGATTGGGGTCTCATTGTGTTAGGCACCATGCAAACAGAGCAGGAGAGGGTCCTTGCAGCAAAGAACTTACAAGCTAACCAGCCAGGACAAAGGGTTGAGGGAAGAAGCAGAACACAAACGCAGAGTTTGTCTTTAGTCAGTTAGTCTTTAGTCAGTTCTGATCCTAGTCCTGGTCAGAATGGAGAAACAGCCAAAATGAACAAAAAGGTAAATGGGTGTTTTAGAACCTTCAAAAAGGGCCAGTTTCCTTTGCATCAAACAGCCATTGTCAACTTGTGCCAGCCAGAGTGGCCACAGTTGATGGTGTCACACCAGGCATTGTGTTGTGAAGTCCCCGAAATAGAACTAGGTAGGTCACAGCATGCACCACTTCACGCACCAATGGAGACAGAGCACAGTGTGCTGGGGTGTTTCATTTGTAGAAACAGGCCAATGTACAAGTTGGATGGGGAAGATTGACCATGCATCTGCTTTGCCCTTCCTTATTTCATAATGTACAACCCATGCCATGAACAACAGGGTCTACTGGGTCAAACATTAGAGGGAGAGCTGGAAGACCTGGGCTCTGTCCCTTGATACTCTGTACTCCATTTGGCATACAGACAGGCTACAAAGGGAAACCTTTGTGTTCCTCTTCTTGGGGCAGCTCAGCCAGCCCGGCTCCCAGCATAAGCACCAGTCAAGTTCCATGGGGTTCTGGATAGCTGGGAATAGTCAGAGTGATTGCATTCCAGCTGCACCCCGCCCCCCCGAGTCAGTGTCCCTGCAAAACAATCCCAATCCAGTAGTGTTTTCCAGGAACTGGTTCTGCCCATTGTACAACCTTTTCCTAGTACTGGACCCCAGCAGAATGGAGGAGTGGGTGGAATGGAATTACACTAGCACAAATCAGGCATAAAGTAGAGGGTAATCAAGCCTATTGACTTTAGCACAGCAATAGAAGTAATGGATGCTTCACTAGAAGTCCATACGGGTCCAAGCCACTGCTCTCAGATCTAATGTATTTGCATATTGTATTTATAATAAAAAAGCAGCTATTCAGGAAAATGCTGACATTTACTCCACTGTCTCGGCAGGGTCTTTTTAGTAGGTTGTCTTCTACATCCTCCTGGGAGGGCCCCCCCTCCGTTTCTGTGGAGGGGATACATTCATCCATCTTAATGATCAGCCTCAAAGTGCTTTGCAGTATGAAAGAAAATTCAATCAACTTACGTTAAGGCCAGGCCACCAGCAGTGGCTCAAGCCATATGCAAGAGAAGGGTCTCAGGAAGGAAAATTGTTATTGTTTAGGAAATAAGGGAGAGGATTTTCAAAAAACACCTAAACACATTAGGAGAACAAGTCACTTGAGCGCTTTTGAAAATTATCTTTGGAGAGGAAGGCAGCTCTTATGGTTGAAGTGTGAGTCTAGCACTGGAGAAAAACCAGGGTTCAATTCCTTCCTGTGTAATCTTAACAAGGTAATTTCATCTCTGTGCATTAGTTCCCCCTCTGTAAAATGGAGCTAGTTGTCCTTCCCTACTTCATGAAGGATAAATACATTAAAGGCAGATGCTTCGATGCCGGGGACCAGTTAAGATAGCGGTGCTTTTAACGATATACATGTATCATCTCTCTGCAACTCCATGCTCCAGGAGTCCCTAAACCTCTGACTGATAGAAGCTGTGACTGCACACCAGGGAGTCGATCATGCAAATAGCCCTGTTCTGTCCACTCCCTCTGAACCATGTGCCACTGGCCAGTGTCAGAAGACAGGGCACTTGGGCAGATGAACCACTGGTCTGACCCAGTGTGGCCATTCTTATATTCTAGGACTGGAATTTTCAGAATCTCTCAGCTTCCACTTCGGTATCTAAATAAATGCCCTTATTGAGGTGCTTAAATAGGGAACTGTGCTTGGCCCACATGGAATAGAGATATTCAGAGGGGTGTTCCCCTGGATTTGTGGTGGGGAAGAGCAGGTGGAGAGAGAATGCTCATCCTTCCACCCATAAAAACAGAAGCCACTCACCTAATTTAAGGGGCACTGCACAGAAAATTTACCGTGTCCTACATACCCATTAGTCTTGCGGTACAATTTTTGTATAAAGGAGTTTAACAAAAGGTAACGCATGATTTACATGCTTGTTCCCTGCCCCTCACCAGTGACAGTACCAGGAGAAGCAATTCACATATCCTATAACGAGTCACCTCTTAAGGAGACAGACTTCCCATGGGCATGGGAAGACTGATTTTTTCCCCCTTAGTCAGCCGTTTACCTCTGCAGCCTCAGGTCTTCAAATGTTTTAGATACTCCATGTTTTCTCTTTGGAGCTCCTGGTCTCTGAAAGAGGGAACTAAAGGGGGAAGAGGATAAATGTCTGTAAGAGATGACTATGTGAAAGGTCTATAAAATTATGACTGGTGTTGAGAAAAAAATATGAATAAGGCAGTGTTATGGGAAAGAGTAAACAAGACAGAGGTCACCCAGTTAATTTAATAGGCTGAAAGTTTTAAAAAAAACATAAGGCAGTCATCCTTCACATCGTGTCAACCTGTGGAACTCATTGCCAGGGGATGTTGTGAAGACTAAAAAACTGTAAGTAGGTTCAAAAAAAGAGAATTAGGCAAGTTCATGGAGGATAGGTTCATCAATGGCTATTAGCTAAGAGAGTCAGAGAGGCAACCCCATGCTACGGATGTCCCTAGACCTCTGACTGCCAGATGCTGAGACTGGATGACAGGGGACTGATTACTCAGCAATTGCCCTGTTTTGTTCATTGGCCACTGTCAGAAGACAGGATACTGAGCTAGAAAGACCATTGGCCATACTGGGTCAGACCGTTCTTTTGTTAAAGTTACTTTCCAAATGCAATTAATAAGTGCTTTTATTAATTCTTACTTCAGTTTTATCTGAGAAAATACTTCAACCAGGGAATTCCCACTGTGTCTTAAATGATAAGTTTCCATTGGGACCCTCCTCAAGGACTTCTGCTAAAACAGAAGCCAAGGAGATTCAGGCCTACAGCGTGTTGTGTTCTAAATATACAGCATTGGCCCGTTTCTAGTAAGAAGCTAGTAGCTTCTTTGACCACAGCTGCATCCGACAGTTATGTACGGAATCACTACGATAGTAAAAACAAAAAAAACTATTGGATTTTTTTTTTACCAGCTCTAGTAACAGACCCTCTGAATCAGGAGGGGACAGATTCTTGGCTCATGTACATTGGTGTAACTCAGTGGAGCCATCCTGAGGTTGGAGGTTATGCCCAAGAAAAAAAAAGCTAAGCTTTCAATAGTGCCTGAATCCCAGCTGTCTGTTGGGTAATGGGGCCATGGCCCAGCTGGAACGCTATACAGCACACCGATATATAGAGCAGGAGGCCCCTGAACTGCCACTCCCATGAGACATCACAATATTTCAATGTTTCTAACCAAAAGTCAAATTTTCCACCAGGACCAGGAGAGGGAAATGGTGGGGGGGGGGGGGGGGAGGGAGGCGAAAAGAGGAGAACCTTTTCCAGCCAGGTCTAGCTGTGGTTCTGGGGAAACATTAAACAGCCTGTACACAAAGAGAGAATTTACTCCTTCCTACTCCACCCTGTGGCTGCCCATATAAGGCAAGGGAGCTGTCTAGTCCTTAGCTTTTATAAAGCTAAGGGTTTCTTCAGGATTAAATGTGCTTTGAGTAATAGTAATGCATTAGCACAAATAATCCTGTACAGAACATATTTAATGCTACTAGCTAATTCTCACAAGCACCCTGTGAAGCAGCTAATTATGATTACTTCCTTCGGCTTCAGGGTCCTCACCTCCAAAGTGACTTGCTGCTACTCACAATCAACTGCAAACCCTGGATTCACATGCAGAACTGTGCCCTCCACCCTTATTTTAAAGTTCTGTTTCTTCAGCTACAGAGAATGCCAAAGCCACATTCTTGGAACATGGAGCTGATTTAATTGATTTAAATGCAATCCAGCATAACAAGATAGGGGAAAGAGATGCAATATACATTGGGTACCACTGGGGTACCTTGCTCCCACATGCCTAGAAACATTGAGCCTCATTCTCCATTGCTGTGCACCATCGCTTCACCCCAGTGCAATGAGAGTTCAAAATGCTACCAAAGCAGGTGGTTAGCAATTTGCATTCAATACACACTGGATTAAGTTCAGGGCAACAGAAAAACAGGTCCAGCATTTCAAGGTAAGGTGGAGGAGTTAAAATATATTGAATCTTGTCCCAGTCAGAACCTTATTTATTCTGTATCACATTAGCCCATGACTTAGACTAGTCATGCTTAGACTATTCATTTTATCTTGCTTGAGATCACTCATAAGTGCAGGGATCTTTAATTTCTTTATTTAGTTTATGGTACTGGCTCCAACAGTGGAAAATGATAGATAAGAGATGTTTGAATGCATTAACTTCTGTTATCCTGACTCTGACAGGAAGAAGTTTCCAACCACATCCTTGGACATTTTATTATTTCCTTTGAGGATAAGTATTAAGTGTTCTGAAGTGAGGAAATAGCCTTTCAACTAGACAAATCCCACCCCTTAAGTGGGGAAGTCAGCCTGCAGGCACCACAGAATTAAACAAGATTTGCAGGTATCTCCAACCTGTCAGTTTAAGGCCCAGATTCAGCAAAAGCTCTGAAGCATGTGTTTGGACCCAATTTCATTTACACAAAGCTCCCTTTACACCACTGGCAGCAAAAAAGCCATAAGTGGGGAGAAATTACCCTTACCCCCACTTTAAGGCAGCTTTTCACTGCTGGAGCAGGTTTAAGGGGCCTTAGAGTAAATGAGACTCCAGCCCACTTAACTTTAAGTACTTAAGTGTTTTGTTCAGTCAGGGCCTACCTTCTTTATCATAGTTTCCTTAGGTTATGGCCAGAGCAGTTCCCAAAGCTGGCTCATTTCCTTTTATCCTCCTATCTGTGGCTGTGAATCGTGCTGGAGAAGCAGAAGCTGTGATCCACAAAAGGAGAGCTCATTTTCACATCTTCACTTCAACAGTTTGATGCCACTTTTTAAATAAAGGAGGAAAGTCTTAAAAGCACCACATGATTTCTGGGCTTAGGTGTATCCAACTTCCAGTGATCACGTTAACATTTGTCCTTCACATGGACGAGATCTGCAGGAACATTGGAAGAACATTAATGAATTATGCATCACAACAGCCTTAGGTTACCCATGATGATACCCATTTGTAAAATGGGGAAACTGAGGCACAAAAATCATCATCATTTGGGTTGAGGGCCCACAGCCTTTGTGACAAAGCTGTAAAACACCATTTCTCTTGACCTCCAGGCCTTAGAGGCAGGTTTGAGGGAAACAAGTAAAGTTTCAAAGCAGCTCAAAGTCAGGTTTCTAGGTGCTCAGCACCCATCGTTGGAGCTACATTTTGAGAAGAGCTCAACTCTCATTTAGCCTGCTACAAATTTTCAGTAGTGCTCAGGGCACAATGTGAACCCAGCAACATGAACTCTTTTGAAAATCTGGCTCCACTGGTGGGTGCTGGGTGCTTCTGAATTCCAGGCACATTGCTGGAGACTTGAGATTTTTACCTTGCCCCAGATCACTGAGCAGAGACCATTTGAGATTATCAGCTGAGGAGATCCCCCTTGATGGATTTCCTGAGGCTGCAGGCTGGCTTTTGGGGCTTCAGTATTTCACAAACCTTTATAATTGCAAATTAATGCCATCCCTCTTGTAATGCACTGGCTGGTGTGGATATGCACCCCACCCTCTACTAGAGGTCAACATGTGAGCACCCTCCCAGTAGAGGCAGCCTAAAAAGTTGTCTAACCACAAGACAGCAAAACATGTACTTATCTTGAAGCACATGTTGTCCCACTGAAGTCATACCACTACAATCAATAGCTTCTTGCTACAGATTTAAAGAAACAATACTTAGATCTTCAAAAACATGGTATAGAATTGTGGGTAAAATCCCAAATATAATAATGAAGAGTTGAAGGCCAAAAGGGACTATTCAATCTAGCACAGACCATTAAATGTCACCTGAACACCTGTGTTGATCCCAGTGGCTTCAGTTGAACTAAAGCATTTTAGTCCTTAAACTACATGTGTGCGCCACAGAGAGAGAACAGGAGAGACCGAGGTGCCACCAGAGGCTGAGGCCTCTGCACTGGATCTACCAAAGGCCATACAAAAAGCACTAATATCATAGTGTTGATGAGATCTCCAGCTTCTACCACTACCATCCTGGGCTGCATCTGAGCCAGCTAACCAGTTGGCGGATGCCCCCGGCTGCCTAACACAAATGTGTCCTTGCAAAAATTTAAAATTTGGCTCTAATTTCACAGCTGGATCTATGCAGGTAGCCCCTCAAACCTATACAGAACCCTACTGACTCAATGAGTCTGTCATATGAATCCCCTTGCAGGACTGGAGCTTTAATGACGATGCCAACATGGAAAGTTTTATACAGATGTGCGGATTTTATTATGGTAGTGCCTAGGGGCCCTTTTGTACCATATGCATAGCAGGAGACTGTCACTTCTCTGAAGTGTTTGTAATTTAACTAGAAATGGCATACAAAAGGTAGGAGGGGAACAGAGGTGTAGTGACTAGCCCTAGGGGGACACAGCTGGTCAAAGGCCAAGCCAGGACTAGAACTTGGGCCACCTGACACCCAGGCCATTGTCCTGGGCCACCTCATCTCTATTTTTGCAATCCTCTCTCCAGTGCTTACTACAAGTCATACAATTAAAAGCAAAAGGCAAAGCAGTTGGTAATAGACAGCATGAGAGTTCTGGGCATCATTTACTGGGATAGCTGCTAAATACTGGTAAAGAAGGCCTCTTGATCAACAACCCAGTCTGTTCCAAAGACAACTCTTTTAGGGAGCAACAGCTGCTGCAGAGACCAGATGTATTGATGCAGCGAGCTTTTTAAATACAGAGAAATCAAACTGCAATGCAGGCTGAAAATCTAGTGTTATCCCAGCTTAACCTGCAGCGGAAAAAAGGGCCAGGTCCTCAGCTGGTGTAAATCAGCCTAGCTGCAGTGAAGTCAACTCAGATCTACACTAGCTGATGGTGTGGCCTGAGGTGCTCTCATCTTTCTCAAGTTCCACAAGTTTCAAGTTTGATTTTATTATCCCAGCCTTTAGAAGATTCATGGCCAGGCTCCTGCCATTCTCAGGAGCTTCCCCCCCACACCCACACCCACCAGTGAAACCGTGATTCATTAAAAGTTACAGGGTTTATTTCTTTCCTGTATTTTACAGGAGTGGGTGTTTTTATGTAAGAGATCCCACAGGAACAATAGCTTTGCTCTGACTCTCAATCAAGCAGCAGCCACTGGCTTCAAATGACTAGGATTCACCTTTATGTTTTGAGTCATCACTGCTGGGAAGCAGCTTCCACAGCTGTTCACCAATAGCTACTGCTGAAGGAAACTCGGGGGCAGGGGAAAAATGATACTCCCTTTTCCCCTAAAGCAGAGACCACCACACAGTGTTTCTCAAATGCTGCCACCTGGGCTGTGACTGGGGGGGCAGGAGACACCAAAGTAGCTGCCCCCTCCCTGTTACTCCTGGATGCACTGCCTTGGTGTGGGTTGCTGGGGCTGCCAGCAGGGGTTGGACCCTGCCTCCCCACTCCAGAGACCCCTGGAGCACAATGCTGGAAAAGCTGGCGAGTTCCCCACCTTCCCAGGGCTGGTGGGGCTCAGGCTTTGGGCTTCAGCCCTGTGGTGGCTCTGGCCTTGGGGCTCTAGCCCTGGGCGCTGGCTGCGCAGTGGCAGGCCCTAGCAACCAACACTCCATCCCTGGGCCCTAAGCTTGCCAGCTTTCTAACCCCACAAAACCGAAGACCCTAGCCCCACGCCTTGCCCGAGGCCATGCCCCCTGCCCCACCCTTTCCCCAAGGCCGTGCCTGCCACTCACCACATCCCCCTCCCTCGGCGGCTCGCTCCCCCCACCCTCACTCACTTTCATGAGGCTGGGAGTGTGGGGTTGGGGATGAGAGGTTTGGAACACAGGAAGGGGCTCCAGGTGGGGGTGGGGCACGGGGCTTCAGGGTGTGGGATGGGGCTCTGGGCTAGGACAGGCGGTGAGGGGGCTCAGAGCCGGAGCAGGGGGGTGGAGCTCAGGGCACAGGCTTACCTCTGGTGGCTCCCAGGCAGCAGCAGGGGCGAAGGCAGGTTCCTGCCTGTCCTCGCATCATGGACTACGCTGCGCCCTGGAAGTGGCCAGCAGCTGGTCCGGTTCCCAGGTGGAGACGTGGCAGGCAGCTCTGCACCCTGCTCTTGCCTGCAGGCGCTGCCCCTGCAACTTATATTAGCCATGGTTCCTGGCCAGAGTACAGAGCCGGTGCTTCGGGTGGGGGCCATGTGTGGAGCCCCAGGGCCCCCCTGCCTAGGAGCTGGACCTGCTGACCACTTCCAGGGTGCAGTGCGGCACCAGGACAGGTAGGGACTAGCCTGCCTTAGCTCTGCAGCACTGCCGACTGGACTTTTAATGGCCTAGTCGGCGGTGCTGACCAGAGCTGCCAGGGTCCCTTTTCAACTGGGTGTTCCAGTTAAAAACTGGACACCTGGTCACCCTACTGGGCCCCAGCTGCAAGGCTTCAGGCTGTGGCCATGGGACTTCAAGCTCCGGCCCTCTGTTGCCTCCCCTGACCCTCCATCCAGGGCTTAATTTATCCCAGGTTTGCTAGTGCTTAGTAAGTCTGTGAAATGTGATACTAACAAACATACAAATATCACATTTTACAAGAGATTTTCTAGCTAGCAATACATAAATTACAATGATTTGGACCTTCATCTGTGCATAAGTATTTTAGGAAAAAGAGTGGCCACCAGCAAGAGTTGGTAGCCTCACCCTTAGGACACCCAAAAAATGTGTTGAGAACCCCAATCTAATGCAAGACATGAGAGGATGAGACTGAGTGCAAAGAAATATCAGGTCTGTCTGGAAATTCTGAGTAGATGGGAAAGAACAGAACTGAGTGCACCCTTCAGCTAACACTCCATGATTACACAGAGTAAGGTAGTCAAACAGAGCTACTGGATGGCTAAGCCCATAATAGGATGAAGGACCTACCGGGCCAGATTCTGGCTCCTGCTGCATCCCCCTTTATGGCTTGATTTCCCCACTAAAAGCATCAAGAGGGATGTGCAGCCCCCTAGAAATTCCCCACTGCAGGGACAGCATAGGATCAACGTAGGCAGCCCTGCACTACCTTCTTGCACAGCCCTCAGCACCGGGGTATTGCAAGAGATGAGAAGGCGCATGCTGGGACCAGAAGGGGGAGTGAACAGAGGCTCCAGTTATTCTGGACTGCAGAGCAGCTGTGCAAGTCTGGCATAAGATCCAATGGTTCTCAAACTTCATTGCACCACAACCCCCTTCTGACAAGCGAAGGCTGAGCCCTGCTACCCTGGGCAGGGGGCAAAAGCCAAAGCTTGAGCCCTACCACCTCAGGCAGAAGGGCCAAAGCCGAAACCTGAGCCCTACCACCCAGGGCTTCAGCCCTTGGGCTTCAGCAATTCCATCTGCAGTGACCCCAATGAAATGGGGTTGCAACCCACTTTGGGGTCCAGACCCAGTTTGAGAACCTGAGATAGCCCATCCCCTAAGACCGCTCTGACATACTTGGGAGGCCTGGGCCCAGAAAGAGGCTGACACTAATGTGCATATAGTTCCCCCCTGAAACACAAACACATTCCTGCACTGAACGTTCAGTGCTGTGCCAGGTCATTGGTTCAAACCCAGCCTGAGTCCACAGCGATAGAACATCCAGACCACCTGAAGGCCATTTGTGCTAAGTGAGTTTGTGGCCTTGGTCCAGTTCTGAATGAGTAAATGTCATCTTCACTAGAGCCAGCACACTAATTGGCAGCCTTAGCGGAGAGGCCAAGGACTCAGTCATGGAGACCGATTTCCCTGGTCCCATCTCAGTGGCAGAGATGGGGGAAAATGGGCACAGTTGTAAGGGTCTTGTGCCCTGACAGCCTGTACCCTAGCCCATTCCATGGGGGAAAGAAAGGGGTGCTTTCGCAGCTTCATTCTCCAGGACTCTCAGCCCGATTGAGTGCTGATGCAGGCTAGTCACTTAAATCAAAAGACAGGGGCCTCTTGCGGCCCGTGTGAACATTAGCTATTGTATATCCTGCCTCACTGCCAGAAAGAGAAAGGACACACCCTCCCCACCCCCTCTTCCTCCACACCGATCTAAATGAGTTGGACCCCTTGGAAAGTCTTTGAGTGTCCCCAGGGGTACACATACCCCTGGTTGAGAACAATGGTTCTAGGAACACCATATAAAGATGCTGAGCTCTTATAGACTTCAGTTGGCATTGTAGGTGGTCAGGCTCCACTGAAAAACTGACCCTAGTTATCTCAAGCAGGGCACCCAAAAGCTGAAGCACTCTTTGAAAAAATTTGGCTGTGTATTTTTATTTTATAGCTCTGGCCCAGCAGTTCCTCATGAAGTCAAGGGCAGTCTTTTCATTGACTCCAATGGGAGTTGGATTGAGCCCAATTTCTTTAATATACAGAGTGTGAAACTGCAGCCCTGGTGAAATCAATGGGAGCGTTCCCACCGATTTCACTCAGTGGTGCATGCTGTACTTTGGCGACTGAAGAGTCTGTGTAAGCTCCCAGTTAGGAACTTCTCTCCATCTTCCTGTCAGAGAGAGTTAGATACTCAACGAGGCCCTGATCTTGTAAGGGGTTCTCTGCATGCAGAATCATGCCCCTGCATAGCTTCACTTCTTCTCATGGGGGGGGGGGTCTTCTCATGTGGTTTCTTTTGCAGGAGTGACAGATTCTGCTCCCCATGAAGTTCTGAAGTCAAAGGCAAGACACTCATTGAATTAGATGGGAGTAAAAATGAGCCTTTCAATGTACAGATTATCCCACAGCAAAGCCCCAGATCTCAGACCACACAAACTTTGAAAGAGCCCAGATTTAGATCCAAACTTCTCAGCCAACTGCCCTATTGCTTGAGGAAGCCGAGAAGCTAACATTGGGAGGGGTTATGCAAATCTATACTCCCCATATGGTCCGAGCCTTATTGGATGCAAAGGGAGGGCTTTGGCTCACCCAGGCTCGGATTGCTCGGTACCAGGCTAAGCTGTTAGAGAACTCTGAAGTCACCCTACAGCCTTGCCCCTCCCTTAACCCAGCCACTCTCTTGCCAGAAACAGAGGAACAGAAACATGACTGTTTAGAGATCATAGATGCCCAGTACTCCAGCCGTCCGGATTTAAAGGATGTACCTCTCCCAAATGCAGATTATGAGTGGTACACTGATGGTAGCAGTACTGTAATAGATGGGCAAAGAAGGGCGGGTTATGCTGTTGTGACCCTCCATGACACTGTGGAAGCTGAAGGTTTGCCTGCTGGGACCTCTGCCCAGCTTGCCGAACTAATAGCCCTGACCCGTGCACTTGAACTGTCAAAAGGAAAGCGGGTCAACATTTTTACTGATTCAAAGTATGCTTTTGGTGTGCTGCATGCTCATGCTGGCCTGTGGAAGCAAAGGGGAATGCTGACAGCCCAAGGCTCCCCAGTCAAGTATGGGCCCCAAATCCTCCGGCTCCTAGAAGCTGTACAACTCCCCTCGGAAGTGGCGGTGGTACACTGTAAAGCCCATCAAAGGGAGGATCAAGATGTGGCCAGAGGTAACGCCCGGGCAGATAGAGAGGCTAAGCATGCTGCCACCCTGCCATCCCCTCAGGCTGAGAACGCCCATATGCATGCCCTTATCCCATCAGTAGGGAAGCTTCCAACCCCTCAGTACTCTGGGGAGGAGAGACAGCTAACTGACAAACTCTGTCTCCGGGAAAAGGAGGGATGGCTCCATTCCCCAGAAGGGAAGGTCCTCTTACCAAAGGGCCTAATCCGGCCAGTGCTGCAGAAACTACATCAAACCACTCATGCTGGCAGGGAAGCACTTATCCAGCTAATGGGAAAATACTTTATCACTTCCGGACTCCGACCCCTGGCTGCCCAGGTACAAGCGGACTGCTTAGTCTGCCAAAAGAATAACCCCCGACCGGGACATCCTGTGCCACCAGCTGCCCTAGAACCCACTCCGGGCCCCGGACAAGTGTGGCAAATAGACTTTACTGAGTTTCCCCGGACTCAAGGGTTCAAATATCTCCTTGTTATAGTGAATCGGTTCAGCAGATGGCCAGAAGCCTTCCCATGCCGTAACTGCACTGCCAGGACAGTGGCCCTCAAGTTTGTTAAGGAGCTCATTCCTCGCTTTGGACTCCCCCTGTGGATGGAATCTGACAATGGGACACACTTCACATCAAAAATCATTCAAAGCATCTCACATGCCTTACAGATCCCCTGGAAACTCCATACGCCCTGGAGACCGCAAGCCAGTGGTGTAGTGGAGCGTACCAATCAGACCCTTAAACGGCATCTCTCAAAAGTGTGCCAAGTAGCCTCACCGCGATGGCCTGATGCTTTGCCCCTCGTCCTACTCCGTACCCGCGTTCTCCCAAAGGGTAGATTAGGGCTCAGTCCCTTTGAAATTATGTTTAGAAGGGCATGGCCCATGAATGGCACCCCGGTTCTGTCAGGGGAATGGGAGTTGGGTAATGTTTTTTTGTCACAGTATATGTGTTCCCTGTCTGCTGTTCTCTTGTCTCTTCACAGGTATACCAAGGATTCCCAGCCTCTCCCCTTGGACTCTCCCGTTCACTCCTTACAGCCCGGTGACTCTGTGCTTGTTCGCACCTGGAAAGACGAGCCTCTCCAGGAAAAGTGGAAAGAACCCTATACCGTCCTGCTGATCTCCCATACAGCGGCAAAGATCGAGGGACACAAGAACTGGATCCATCACTCTCGTCTGAAGGCAGTACCTACCCCCTCGTCAGCAGAACAGTGGACCGTCCAACCTGCTGACTCCTCATCTAGTGACGATCTCGGGCTAAAGCTACTGTTTAAAAGACACAAATAGCGGGCACCTTAATGCTAAAATGGGCCCACCCAGGTACTGGAGACCCTGGGTTGGGAAGACTGGTAATAATTAATTGGGTAACATTGTTATTCTTTGTATTGGTATTTCCAAATTGTGCATATTGGGAGCATAACTCCTTTGTTTTGCTTGCGCACCATGTTGCTACTTTAACAAACCAGACTGATTGCTGGGTATGTGCTCCAACTCCACTATCCCCCAAAACGGGAATGCCCCTTGACATGCTGCCCTTGACCCTAGCAGAATTAGCCACCACCAAAGAGCAGGAAAGAACGGACTCACCGTTCTGGAACAAGACCTCTTTACAGCAAGCCACCTATCAGGACCAGGAGTATCCAGTTGCAGTACTCACTGAGGGAGTGTTATGTTTTACCCGAAACCAATCTGATCCCTATGGGCATCCTGTGGGAAAGAGCTCCTGTGTTATTACACAGTGGGCTGATGGGTATTGGATAAAGACCAACAGGGGAGGCCAACGGTGTGGGTGTAATGGTTCCTCCCCTTTTAGGGAAACACTTACAAATAATCTTACCACAAAAAAGGGGTTTGGAAATGTAACTTGCCGTCCAGTTAATATCTCCAATGTAGCAAGCCAATGGTGGGTTTGTAGTGGTCCCTATGGCGAGTGTAATTTGAACGGCACAATTAGAAATGCCCCCACTTGTACCCAATCAGGAGGATGGGATACCCCCCTAGGGGCATATGAACTGTTTGGAAAAGCAGCCTTAAATATCCCAGGAATCCCCTTAAGAAACAGTCCTTATTGGGCCCTACAGGGTCACTATTTTGTATGTGGCCGAAAGGCTTACAAGGTGCTGCCAGCCAACTGGACAGGTAGCTGTTATATAGCTCATGGAGTTCCTCATCTTTCCATAACTGCCACACTGCCCAAAGGAAAGATTAGAAATGCCCGAGACACCTCTGTTGAGTCACGAGAAAAGACCCTGCGGCGACTGACTAAGGCATTGGCGGGCAATATGAAGAATCCCCTCACAACCGAGAAGCTGGTAGGGTGCTCTGTACTGGGAATAGCACCACTGTTTACCGGGCCAGCCCTGGCATGCATAGGCCACTATACTGTAAGGCTGCAGATGGTACTTGAGAAAGTGGCCTTAGAGTTAGAGGACTCGGTTAGTGATTTAGGGTCAGCAGTAAAAACATTAAATAAAGAGGTACAGCAGCTCAGGACGTTTTCCCTCCAAAACAGCTGGCTTTGGACTATCTCTTGGCATCCCAAGGAGGGGTTTGTGCCCTCATCGGGCCCCGATGTTGTGTATATGTAAATGATAGCAGTTATGAGATCTATGAAAAGGTGGTACAGGCTGAGGCCCATGCCGGAGCACAGGTTGCCTATACTGCCCCAGAGAACGATTGGTTGCAAACCTTGTTTTCAGGCTGGGGTTTGTCGTCTTGGCTTGGTGGTTTATTTAGCCTGCTATTGAAATTTCTCTTTCCTGTACTGCTTGTATTACTGGTATTATGCTGTGCGGTATCATGTGTCAGGGCCCTTTTGCAAAAGTTAATAAGTCATTCTTTTCAGGGCTATCACAAAGTGCTTATGCAAAGTCATACTGTAAAAAAATAAGTAGCCCAAGTGAGAAAACTCAGAGCCAAGGCTGTTGAGTGTTCTCAAAGGGGGGAGTTGTTGGGAACACTGGGGCATGGCCACTAGGTAACTCAAGGGGATGGAAGACCACAAGTGTCGATGAAGCCCCCTTGCACTCGGCCCCGGTGTCCTTGCCCCCCCCCTCCTGCCTGGAGGCACTCGCAGCAGCTCTGCGTACTAGGCCCAAGTGTCCTTGGCCCCCCCGCCTGGAGGCACACACAGCAGTTATGCTGAGAATCTGCAACAGTATGTTGCAGAGTCAGACTGCCTGAAACTAAGCAAGGCCAAACAGGGGAGATATGGAAGAACAATGCTGAATAAAGCAGCTTTATGTATAGTTTAACAAATGATACAGAGAATCAGGGAACTAGCTGGGAACTGGATTGGCTGGCTATATGGATACTTGGAGCAGCTTGCTATTGGATAAGTATGCTGGGAAAAAGGATGTATAAAAGCCTGTGTAACTTCCTGCTCTGTTGTGCAGGATTTGAGATTTTATTCTCCCTGTACCTTTTTGCAGCTGCAAATAAACTTTTCTGCTTCTCCACCCCGTTGTGATTATTGGGTGTAGCACACCGGGTAACGAACCACTCCAGCTGTTGTTCAGCCTCTCGGCACTGGGTGCCAGCAACAAACATGGGGAGATCGCTTATTTTTCCTATCCACAAAGCCAGTCTTAGCCACAGTCACACCCTGAACTTTGGAGGAAGTTCAATTTCAGATCTAACAAATCACACCTTGGGTCTCAGCTCTAGTTAAAACAAACTTCAAACCAAGACATACAGCAGGTGCAGATTATAGGACTGGCAATATACCGTACATTTAACAACCAGGAAAGATGATAAATAAGTTTTCCATGGTATTATTGTGTAGCTATTTTGCTAGGACAGCTCAATTGCATATAAAAATAAGTGCATTTTGTAGGAGAAACCTTTAGAGATTGTCCTTTCCACTTGAGAGAGAGTTGGAGGAAAGGTAAGAGGAAGAAAACTACATGGAAAACAGTACAGTTAAACCAAAATGCAGACACTGTTTAACGGTTCTTAAAAAACTCTGAGACGGTGATAAAAATCTCATGAGCTACATTGTTCTCCCTTCAGATGCAATTCATCCATGTGCAGAAGACAGAAAAAGTCCTGTGCACCACTTTAATTCCATTCTGAGTCTGAAAGTTTTGTTTTCAGTCCTTCATAAGTTTTGTGCAACCCCTCTGCACAGGGGTGAGTTTCACCCTTGCAAGCCAGCATGCAGCCCACTATCAATGAAGCGATTTTAGAGACCTTTTTATGGGTCAGGGGAACACATTTCCCTGCTGTGCCCTTTATGCCAAAGCATTGTGCTGCCATTAGAGAACTACAAAAATGAAACTGACTAGGAAGAAATGCAATTCTTGCTAAATTAATTCTATTGCCCAGGATTGAGTGAACTACAAAACTTAAACAAGGAGAAAAATGTGATACATGGTCAATTGTCAATAAATCTTCATTTTAATATGTTGTGCTACTAGTTAAATAAGTAAAACAAGTCTTAAATCTTCGTTTGCCATACAACATTAAGAATGAAGAAATCACAAGGCTACATTTGGGTTCTAAATAACTTTAACAATATACACATGCAAGGCTACACCAACACCACTGCTCTAGCATCTTCCCGTGGGCCTCACTGTCTATGTTCCAGAAAACACACAAGCTATTTGAAGGGATTCAACCCAATTCATATATACCAGAGTAGGTGTCTTTCATGAAAGACTGACATTACACTGGAGTAAACCAGGAGTAAATCCAATTTAAGTGAGGAGAATCAAGCTCATAATTTCTATTTTGACAAAAATCTTCTATGTTGCCACTAGTGTTTAACAGATGATCTAGCCTATATTTGGGGAAACAAACCCTGATTATACAAACACACACTTTGTTACATTCTCCAAGGTGTCATTTTGTGCACCATTCATGAAGGAGAACTCTAGGGTACACTGATTCCAGCTGGTTCAGCAGATGACTACTTAGCACCTGACCTTGTAAGTCACTAAAAGCTGACAATGTTCATCCCCTCCGCCCCCCCACTGCAACAGTGAATCTATATAGGATATGAAATATCCATGCAGTTCAGCTATGGACATGAGGACTGACCTGTATGAGAACATAATATATAAAAACCCCAACCATGGAATACACCTTTGAGCTTTCTCAATGCCACAGGGAAATGAGAGAGTTTGGCAAGAGGCAAACAAACCCATTGAAAAGAGGCATAACAAAAAATTATGATGACAAATTACATCAGGAAAGCAATCTTTCCTAGAAGAACTGAATTAATTGCAGCAGGACAAAAGCACTTTTTTCCAAACAAGCCATCAATAGATTATCTGAGACACCCTAAATTTCAGATAAACTATTTGTCTCCAAATAGTTTTGTAATAAAGTGGACAAATTGCTACGCCTACACAGATCCACACTAATCCAACACAGAAACCATGAGAACAACTTAAGAATTCTGCGGTCTGAGACACACGGGGCACCATTTTCAAAAGTCACTTAGGAGCTTAAGTCCAATCGGAAGTCAATGGGAGATAGAAGACCATTTTTTTTAAAAGGTATTAGTGCTTAAAGATGCAGATAAGTCTTACTACGAACCTTCAGGAGCATCCAGGTGCCTAAGGGAGTTATGTGCCTCAGAACTTTGGAAAAAATCTCCACAGACACTTGTCTGGATCTTTGAGCACCAAAGCATCTTTAAACATTTGGCCCACTTGTGCCTTTGGAAAAAAAAATCTACCTCTAGACTCCTAAGTGACATAGATGCTTTCAAAAATGGAACTTAGAACTCATGAAAATTACACTCACAATCAGATATAGATATCAAATTACACTCCCTGATCCAAGGGGAGTGTGATTGGACCTGACAGGTGAACGCACAATGAATGAATACATTTGCTTAATTCGGCGAGTATGAAAGTCACCTCTAGGCAGAGGTCCTACATAGCCTTACGCACTACTAGAACCTCATTAAAGACCACCAAATAGGATTTAAGGTGAAATCAGTGGGACTAATCATGAATTTAGAGAGTCGTATACTTAAGTACATTGCTGAATCAGGGCTTTGGTTAGCAGTAAGGCAAAAAAGAAACTCACCATGGGCTGGTTTTGATTTTTCTTTTCTGAGCATAGGGGGAAGTTACTTGCACTAATTAACTCCATGCCAACACATGGCGGTGCACCTTATTTTTAAGGCAGCCTGTTTTGTTTTCAAGAAAAACAAAACAATTGGTTATAATTAACAGGCACTGTTTTGTCAGTTTCAGAACGTGTGTGGGGAGAGCCTGAGCTAGTTTGGCTAACTGCCATGTATTGATGCATACAAGTAAAGCTATTTATTCAGTACATTGGTGAATAAGTTGCTAGAACTAGTAGGTTGCATTCATTTCTTTTTATTCCAAATGCAAAGTCTAAGGCTGGATTCTCCACTGTTACTGCAAATTCATGCCAATAGGTTTATTTCAATGGAGTTACATTGAGTAAAACTGGGGTAACAGATTGGTGTATCAGGAGGGTAAGTTTTTTTTGTCATCTGATTCTGCCCATGTGGAGTTGTGTTTATATATATATATATATATACACACACACACACACACCCCGCACTGAACTTGTGCATTCAATACTGCAAAGGGTTTCAACAAAGTCTCTTACTTAGCTTTAATCTTCTAAAGGAGATTAAAGGGGGAAGAAAAAAGCATTCTTACTCTGAAATAAAAGTATTCAAACAGGAAGCATTTCACTATAGCCTTTGCACATTAAATTCACACCTTACCTTATTCCAGAATAACCACCCTTAGAACAGGTCTTTTAGAAAGACATCTAGTCTTTATCAACATTACATCCATTTGCAGACAGGATTATTAGTAGGGTCAGTCTCTGTGACAGGCTACTTTATTCACCGCTGGATGGCACCTCTTGCTGGCAGTCCTGGAGATTAGCTCTGTCAATTCAACACCCCCCCCCCCATCAGTTTCTCCTCCACAGTCCCCCCCTCTCTCGCTCTCAGGAGTCACAGCATCCTCTTCATAACTCAACCAGGTCACTATTGTGGTTTCCCCATCCCAGGAGAAGGTGTCAAGATTCCTGCTCTCCAGTAGTCTCCTGCTTTGCTGCCTTGCAGTATCACTCCCATAGGGGATAGCAAGAGAAACGAGGCTCATGCTCTACTCCAGAAGCTGGCTCAGGAGCCCTCTAAACAGCAGCTACAGTCCATTCCCTGTACCTTACTGCCTTTCCCTGAGCCACTTCCATATCTCCTGGCCTCCCCCACTCCTCTGGCTTTATCAGTCTCTTTATTCCCTCCTCCCAGGTAGGAACTTGAGACAGCGCCTCTCCCCAACCTCCAAACACACCTCCCTTCAACCAGGAAGTGACCACAGCCTTCTTCCTTACAGGCTCTCTACTTCCTATTTCCTGTTTTTTGTAGAAGCGCCACCTGTCCATCACAGGTGAGCTGCTCTCCAATTAGCTGCCTCCAGCTTAAAGCTCCCCTCCCACCTTTGCAGCCTAATTAACTGATTGGACCTACCTGACCTAATTTAGCTCTTGCAGGGCCAGTGTAAGGCCCACACCCTATCACAAGATCTGTGGGACTACATAGGGGTAAATATCACCCCAGGGGAATAGCTTCCATAGTAGTCCAAGAAAGCTACATGTAGTCTCTTCTGTTAATTGAAATTCTCCTCTAATGGGGCAACCAAGTAATCTGTTAAACTTTAGAAGTTCCAAGTTGAACATTTCTCATTAAGCAAGCTGCTTTTTAACTTTCATTGTAGAGGAGATGTGCTATTTACTTCCTCCAGCAAAGTCAAATGTCTTCTGTGGTGGCTGCTTAAATGATGAATAATGATTGTGTTTGTCAAAGAAAGGGATAAAAATATCTCTATACATTATATTAGTCTTTAAAAATTCTGAACTGAATGAAGGATTTGCACACTGGGCAAAAATTCTGCCAATGAAGCAGAATTGCTGCATTCTGCACCCTTACAATCAATTATATGATTGCAATGCACTTGGCCTAATCATTTATCTTTTGCTGCTTGGCTTTGGGCAACATGGCTCCAGTATACAGCCTGGCCACCTGAGGTGTGTGCTAAGTGGCTCCATGGGGGCTGAATGCAAAGAATCTTCCCTACACTCACGGGGCAGTAGTGCAGCTGTCATAAAGCTGAAACCCCGCTCTTAGGTCTGGCGTAGCCTTCT
Organism: Lepidochelys olivacea; assembly: GCF_965140295.1. Classification (NCBI taxonomy): domain Eukaryota; kingdom Metazoa; phylum Chordata; order Testudines; family Cheloniidae; genus Lepidochelys; species Lepidochelys olivacea. The sequence goes on from NC_140436.1 coordinate 7,155,361, forward strand.
TGCATCCAAAAAGCATCAAAAGTAGAACTGAGAAGAGGAAATATGTTTTTACACAACATACAATTAGGCCCTGGAACTCTGTGTCATATGATACCGTGGTGACCAAGAACTTAATAGGGTATCGAAAGGGGTTGGGTATTTACATGAATAATGAGAACATCCGGAGTTAAAAAGATTTTTTTAGAGGGGATGTAAACCCTCCTGCTTCAGGGATAAGCTATCCTCTCGCTAATGGTGGTTAGCAAGAAACTTTTCCCATGGGCAAGTTACTTAACACTGCATTTCCTGCCGCTTCCTCTGAACCAGCTGGTGCCGACTACTACTGGAGACAGGATATTGAACCGGATGAACCACTAGTTTAATCCAGTCCTATGTGACTATGCTCTTTATACAGGGAGTGGGGCTCATGGGTCCACAAAGCACCCTCAGATACCTTGAATTTGGAATGATATGCATTCCAGCTCACCCCTCTAATATTTTATTGAAGGATTTCCAATACAACTTCCCAACATTTCAGGGAATAAATAGCCATTTGCTATCAATAAATGATCGATATCTATATCAGGCATAATATGAAATAGATACAAAAAATCTGTGTTCAACTAACTTTGAGGCTTTTTTTTCCTTTGTGAATGGATGGCATATATATATATATATATATATATATATATATATATATATATATATGAGCATGAGAGTTGGTATAAATCTCTCTTTAATAACTTCATACCAACAATACCCCAGCAGGGTATGTGTATCAACTCATTCTGTCTGGGGTGGGTGTGGGGGGAATAGATTCAGGGCCTGATCTTGAATATCCTCATACACCCAAATTCTCACATTGATTTTATGAACTTCAATAGGACGACTTGACTGAATAATGATTACTCATGTCAGTAAGGATTTGCAGGATCAGGCTCAAACTGTAAGGTCCTGATTCAAAGCCCACTAAAGGTATTGGAAAAACTCTGGTTTAATTCAATGGGCTTCAGGTCTGGCCTCATATATGGATGTAGCTTTGCACTATTACAATACATGAACATTTTCACATCTACTCCCCCCCCTTTACCACAGATGGATGATAAAGAAAACAATGTTGAAAAAAAACTGATATTTCACTTGCCAAATGTTATTCACTACTGACATCAAGCAAGTAAAATGTGGCAAGGTTTATACTGTACCTGTTGGTAGACAGATTAGATAAATCTTTATAACATTTTTCCCCTGACCGCCGTAACTGCCCATGTTGGTGTCCAGTGGAATTGGTCACACACACACACACACACACAATTGGAAAATGAGAGAGAGTGTGGGTGTGTCACATTGATAATTGTGGGGTTCAGACTCAGCCTTCTAAACATCTAAAAGCATATTTAGCCATTGCGTTGGACCCTGTTCTCTTGGGGCTGGTAGTAGAAAGCCTTTATCTTGGTTTAGTTCACCTGTGTCTATCTGGAAACCATCCAAGTAATCTTATTACTGCATTATGGACTGCTATCATTTTCTACAACAGAATTAAACTTATATATGGTGACACTTATTTGAGAGAGAGAGAGACACACACAAACTCTATGGTCCACAGAGACATCATTAGACCTAATTCTCCGGAGAGCTATTAGCTACCCATTTTCATTAAGACAGGGGACTTTATAATAGCATTTCTTCTTGGACCCACGCTTTCCCTTTTGTTCTCTTTATGAATTTCAGTGTGTCTGTCATAACTACAGGCTTTAGGACAAGCAGACACACATGTATCTAGAGATCTAGTATACGGGTGATGATTTTGTATGAATGTTCAGATCTAGATGTAGATCAGATACCAAGAGTTTTTTTACCTCTTTGTGCTCACTTGCAGACAGTACTTCAATCTGAACGTCTCAGGGAACTAAAGTGAGGGCATTCTCAGTAAAGAGACCTAGGTTAGGGGCTTCACTGCCCCTGTTGGTGGGGGTAGGGAAAGGAGAGCCCAAATGTGTTGACATTCAATTATAACGCCCATCACCTTACTCAAGCTTTCCGAGAGACAGGATGGGTCTCGAAAACACCGTCACACCTCTTGATGCGAAGGGCCAAATTCAAGTGAGTCTCTAAACTGGGGTCATTTGCATCTTCTTGCAGCCCCCCTAGAATATAAGATGCCATTTTAGACTCAGACTCCTTTAGATTTACCCCCATTTACTAATGTCACTGCTATGTTACACCCTTTGCTGTGTCACCTCTGCATTTCAACCACTGAGGTGAATGGAACTGAAGGGAGCCTAAGCTGCTGCAACTCACATTCAAAGGGTGCCAGGAGGCAGGAGTGCAGCAGGGAAAGCAACTAGCTGGAGGGTATCAGTTTTGAGTGGGCCTTCCTTTAACCACTTTAGTAAGTGGATGTGAGTGTAAGTGAAACTCATGGTGGTGACGAGAACCTATATTACATGGATCGAGAACTTCCATAGATTAGAACAAAGCTTAGTAAAATTTACATCTTTTCCGACTTCCTCAGTGAGCCTGTTGGATCTTAGACAGCTTTAGATTCACTTGGACTCACCTCCGAATTGTAATATGAACGTAGGAGTTTCTGGATGTGGGGTCACAGCTACTGGCTGCATGGTAATATCAGTTAACCACTGTGCATGCTGACCTTTGACACATGACCTTCCTTCTGATGTTCCACCACATTCCTGAGGTTACCTTTGAAATTCACCTCATCGGCCCACTCTCATGTCTATGGAAATCTGACTCTCCAGCTCCCACTAAAAACATCCTGTGGCTGAAATGTTTCCAGACAATCAACCAACTATCTAGTGCTACAGAAGCTTCAAGGACTCTTGGGGGGGCAGAACCAAGCTTTGAGAAGTGCTAATGAAATGCTTTGGTCCAAACTTTACCTTCATGCTGTCCTTGACTTGAAGGCCATTGCCTATTGTTCTGTCCCTATTAACTGAATTCTGTGCCTCAAACCAGATGGCTGCGGATTATCACCTTCCAGAACAGATATTGCATTAGCCTTCTACGCTCCTGGAGAGAATGTTCCCTGACATCCCCTAAAAGTGTGAAAATGAGCCAGTTCCAAAATATGTGGCAAAAAAACCTCAATGTCATCCTGGCAATATTTAATTTATGCCCACTTCAAGGCCCCTTTGCACTGCCAGGCCAGTGTAAAGGAGCTCTAGTCTAAATGAGAATCAGGCACAATATATTTAAACTATCTTTGTGCCAGTGTAAGGGTCCTGCAAATGAAATAAAGACCTAAGCTTTACCCATGTAGAGAAGTGATGCCAAGTTACCGCCTACCTATTTTTAACCAAGGTTTCCTGCTCTACTACAAATAAGTCAAAAGCACAGAAATTGGAGTCTGAGCCATTGATTGTCTCAGGGTTGAGACGAACTGATTTGATGTGACTATTAAAGCAACAGACCAAGACAGACAGTTGAATTGGCCGTCTGGCAGTATTCTAAGAATACAATACACGTCCTTTGAAACCGGCAGGCCACATGGCCTCAGTTACTGGGACTTTTGCACAAAGTAGAAAAACCCCAAAATTTCTTCTCTATTTTTGATGAGCAGCAATAATCCCTCATATATTTTATGATTCATAACTTGTTCAGGCCACTTTTCATATTATTCATTAAAAGCGGTAGATAAATATTGAATAAAGTGATTACTACCAAAAAAACCTCATGCTGTAGAAGAGCAGGGACTGGTGCAAATAAAGGTCCCACTCAGTTGGTTTTATAAATACAGAAATCTGGTCATTTGAACATCCCCTAGTTGCTATTTTTGTCTTCCTCACAGTGGGTCACATTCAGAGTCCAGCTGCAATACTGAATGGAATTCACCCATTCACAGCTGGTCAATGCAAGGCCTATTCACCTGATAAGTCACATTTAAGATCTAGTTACTAGCTTGAGTAGAATTTAAGTTGTAACATTGTCTTTGTGCTGGAGCCACTATTATAATCAACAAAGAAGGGAAGCCCTCTTTGAGTACGGGTAGTGGAACTAGAGAAATCTGGTTTCACAAGACAGTCAAAGTAAGCACTGCAGTGTCTATACAGACACTGTGTCGCCCCTAACTACACCCACCTAAGCCCTATGCCTCTGCTGGAGATGGCATTAGGTTAGTATAGGAGGGTACTTGTATTAGTTAGGTCACGATAAGCTGCCTTATGTCGACCTACTTTGTAGTGAAGACCAGACCTTATGTCCAATGGGCCCATTTCTCCTCTCACAGTCTACTTCCATTGGGACCTTTCCAACTTGCAATACTATTGTCTGTTGAGAAAAATGTCCTTAGCTACCCTAATCCCTTTTAATATAGTAGGCCTAGCATCATACGTTAATGCTGTGCACTTTTTCCTTTGTGCATTAAAGAAAATATATTTGCTTTGGGGCAGATGCACAGTTTGCTTAAATTGGGATGGCTCTATTGAAGTTGCTAGAGCTATGCCAATGCACACACTCGTTGAGAACCTGGAACTGTCCTAAAACGTAACATCATTAATACTCCCCTTGTTTCTGTTAGCTCCTTTCCCTTCCCTGCTGCCCACATAGTTTGCTGTAAATTGCTGTGTTGTCCCATAGGGCTGCAGCATGTCCCGATCTAAATGAGTTTAGGCAAGAACATCTGAATCAGCTGTTGATAAAAGTGCACAGCTGTAAACTCATGGGGATAGCAAGGACAGGGCAGCTATGAAAGTAAAACAAATGATTACAAAGCTGATCCCGAAGATGAAATACTCATACAGCCACCCAATAAATGGATTTAAAAAGTGCATCTCCACATGAAAAGTAAGATAAACAGGAGAGGGAACACAGCAACAAACAACAGCACTTATAGTTTCTGTATGCATTAAGTGGCTCTTATTATAGGAATGAAGAATTTAACTAGTCTAGTATTAAGAGTAATAAATGTGGAGACTAAATTGAGAAAGTGCTGAGTAGGTGCTTAAAAAGGCATTGAAGTAGAATTATAGTTTCATCAATCTTTAAATTTATAATCAGCTTTCCATGGTTAAGGCAATGCAGTTGTGTTGCATCAGGGAACTACAGGTGTGGGGGGGATAACTTCAAGTAATCAACCAGGCAGAGTGGTTCACTGCACCGCTTTAATCCAGCATGGGGTGACTTCTCAGTTATATACTCATGATGCATGGATGGGAACAAATTACAGACTCAGAGGAGAAAGGTGTGTACAGGACTTCTGTGCATCAGTATTTGTACAGTGCCTAGTAAAATGGGATCCTGGTTTCTTGACTGGGGCTTCTAGACACTACAGTAATACAAATAATGACCAAGAGGGCAGGTATTGCTAGGCATGGACCAGCACTGAGGAGTATTAGGTTTTCCATACACAAAGGATAAATATATGTATTCAGCCTGAATAGCTTTTATGTAGGTTAAGGGAAAAAAAACAAAGTATTCATAACAAACAACTCTTATATAGCCCCTTTTATCAAACATCTTATAATGCTTGAGAGGACAATATATTATCCCCCTTTTACAGATGGGGAAGTGGAGCCCCAAAGCAAGGACATGACTTGCCCAGGGTCATCCAGAGGGTTGCCCAGGGGAAAAGGAGAAGCCAGAGATCCACCTGTCCCATTCTTACCCTTCCCCTTCTGCAGCAACTCAGGCTCACCTCTACTACGGAGTTCCTGCTGTTGCCCAATCCTGCCACAGCAGCTGTTGTGACAAGGGATTGAGAGAGTGTCATGTGCTGTCATAGCTCAAACCTCTTACACAATTAAACGTCAAAGGGATCAAGCTCAGAGTGAAAGCAAAGGCCAAATCAGCAATAGCATCGAACCAGAGAGGAGGCAGGCCAGGAAAGAAGGGTCATGTGGTTATTTACAAATAGGAGAACTTTGGATGCAAACTTAAAGACAAGTGAGAGGTGCCCAGAATAAGAGATTGTAGTTTGTGTGTTTGGTGCTGGAAATGGAGAGGAGCAAAGATGAGGCGGGGGGATTTTGTTTTCTAAATCCCAACAAGGGGTGGTTCGGTTTCAGTGTCTATTTTTCCAACCCCCTCCCCCCCAAGAGTTGTTTGATAAGCTAATTTTTCATACATAAAAAAATCAAAGTATTGTTACCCACATTGTGCAGATGAGATACTGCAGGTGAGAAGTGGTTCACCCAAGTTCACACAGCTCACTAGCAACCGAGCTGGGAAGAAAACTGCGGTCTGCTTGAGTCCCATGCTAGTCCCTTATCCACTGGGCCACACCGCTGCTTGCTTAGCTGGTGCCTCTAACTGAGAAAGAGGGAAATGAAAAGATGAAGAAATTAAGTGAGACAAAGGGAGGGGAGGGGGGGAACAAAGTACTAAGCTTCTGTTCTTGGAAGAAGAGGTTTAACCACATGAGTCACTAGCCTAGACTATGGGCCTGTCTACACAATGAGTTCCTGCACAACAAGACAGGATGTGAAGCTACAGCATGCCAGCAAGCCAAACCACACTCCAGGACTGTCACTGCACTATAGCAGCGTCTACATGGGACTCAGCTGTATTGCAAGCTGGTGTGCTACATAATCACAACCCGGCTTACTGCTCAGTAACTTGCCATGCGAACAAGCCCTGAGATGTTTAGGTCTCATTGTGGATCTCCACGTCACACAGCAGGTGCCCAATTTATCCAATGCTTCCCCACCCCTCATGCATGTTGGGCCAAATTTTCAAATGAAGGCTCAAATGCTGCCCTTCTTCCCCAACATGCATGCCTGCAAAAGCACATACACAAGCATTGTACATAAAGAATTAGTGATACCATTTGTACATGGCACTGTGGTGGTGTTCATCTGTGTAGTATATTGAGGACTACATTGGAACGGCGAGCTATTACTTCAAGAGTGGGGTGCGTGGAGGGTTCTGGTCCTGCTTGAAGGCTCTGGAGCTCTGTAGCAAAGTTTGTGATGAAATGTATTCTGGAAGGAGCCAGCTTAAAGCAAGATGGTATGAGTTGTTGCTGCCTTAGGGAGTGGCCTGCTTTCTCTGTTTTGGGGTTTTGTTATTCTGAATTCTAGGAAACATTAATGTGTTGCAATCTTCCAGCAAAAATTTGCTTTTACTCTCATATCTGTGTATGCTGTGAACATAAAACTGTGTATGCATGTTTTCCTTTCAGAGTCTGGTTGCTAGCCTCCCTTCCTTCAGTCCCACTAAGGGTAAAAGAAACCAAAGGAAGGTTTCAGTCAGAAACAGTTAAGCACTTTTGCTGATAAGCTAAGTTTCCGAAAATGGATATCTTGGCCCCACATGAACTACTTGCAGATGAGGTTGGGGATTAGAAGTCGTGCGTGAAGAGATACGCTATTCTCTTCCAACTCTTATTAAAAAAGCACCACTGTGTCTTGCTCAGAGCTGGTTCATTTCATAAAATGGTAACTTAAGTGACAACCTGTTCCCAGAATTAGCCTGTGAATGACTTGTGCATCAAGATGCATAGGCTCTGAAAGCTTACCTCTTGCCTTTCTAATGCATCCAACATCGAAGTATCAGAGCACTCTGCATAATTCTGATACGAGTCATTATCCCACTAAGAGGGAGGAGTCTCCTTCCATCAGCCAGACAGAAACTAAACTGATTAGATCTCAGCAGTCAGCATCCCAGGGAGCCCTGTTTGTGGCCTGGTTAGTTGGGAAGTTCTTGAGTACCCAGGGCTGTATTGTACCACACTGTAAGGGCCGGATCTTCAGCAGCGCAAATCAGTGTCACTTCATTGCAATGAAGATGCAATATATCCCACCTAGGGCTCTGGCTCCACTGATAGAAAACCCTGAGGTAAGCCTGCTATCAGGTAGGAGTGACTTCCAAGATAGCCTTGCCCCCTGTTTCCAGATGTTTAGACCTGGGTTGTGAGCACAGAAGCATCCCTTCTGGATGGGTCTTGTGATGGTATAGGCAGAGCTGGGGGGCTCTGTGAGATAGCCGGGCCCTTGCCAATGTAGGCCTTTCAAGGTAAGCAGCAGCAGTTTGCACTTAATTCAAAACTGGATTGGTAGCCATTGCTAAGTGATCTATTCCTTTCCCCCATGTCGATCTATGTAGCATGGGGGCAGTCAATAGGTGGACCAGAGGCCAAATCCAGACCACCAGATGCTTTTGAACAGACCCAAAAAATTTACTTATTACTGTTGCTTTTTAAATTTCGTCTCTGGAGTCTGGACCTTGATTCTACCTTTTCTAAGAAATTTGGACCTCGACAAAAAATAAATTTACTACCCCGATCTAGCTTTTTGTCAGGTTGCCCAACACCATGGCATCTCAGCACACTGGAGATGGGCTTCTGTTGACTGCTCCCAGGTCTTCTGCAATACTTAATGTGATTCAGTCTGTAATTGGCTTTGCTGTCTCATGAGGAACTACAGAGTGAGTAGGGGTGGGTGGAGGAGAAACTCCAGGATGGGCCCTTTAGTCTCTTTATTGAGCCTGCATTTGGCTGCTTCTTCCATGCCTCCCTGGTTAAGAGCAATAGCCAAAAATCCTTGCCCCAAGCTTTATCATTGAGCTAGTCCTTCCATCTCTTCAAACCAGAATGGCTCTTCTGGCCCTGTCTGGAAGGGATTGGTTTTGTAATCCTTTAAGGCTAATTACAGAGTATACGCTCCATGTCCTTTGTGTGCCTCCCTGGAGTGAGCCACGCAAAGAACATGGAGTGTATGCTCTGTAATTAACCTTAAAAGATTACAAAACCAATCCCTTTGACAGGGCCAGATTTATGCCTTTTGCTCACACCTACAGCTGACCTTCATGATTTCCATAAAATATGGAGTAAAACACACACACAGCCTTCTTGGGAAGGCACAAGACCCTGTCATGCAGAGCTCCCAGCCTGAGCTCCTTAGGTGAGGCACAAGGGGGTGGAGGGGAACAGTACCTCTCCCCTTGGTAAGCAGTCCCTGGGGGTCTTCCATCCCTCCTTCAGCCCAGCCGTGGTGCTCCAGCTCTGCCCATGCAAGTAAATGGGGTGCCAGCAACACCCCTTCCTCTCCCTGGCATCGGGGTGGCAGAGATAAGGAAGATGGCTAGGATGTTCCCAGCATCTTCAGCAGCTGCCATGCCTGGCCACAGCTCACAGCCCCCCAGGTGGGCTCACTTGGGTACTCACCCTGCTCCAGCCCCACATGCTGGGTGGCCACCAACCCTTGCCAGGAGTCTGGCCACCTGCAGTGGAGATGTATTAAAAGTGGGTCAAAAGTTAAGTGCCCCTAAGCACATGCATACTGTGCCTACCTGGAAATCCAGCCCACCCTGCTTCCAGAAGAAGGGTGGCAAGCAGGAGATCAGAGGGAAGAGCTACATGTTCCATTTTACAGACCCAAGCACAGCTAAATCAACTTAAGAAATATCTGCTTCCATGTTCAAGGCAGTTTCTTTAGTCTGAAAATGCCCTTCCATACTGGCAACAAAAGGACTCTAGGGGGAGTTGCTTAACCACCTTCATAGAACATCAGGGTTGGAAGGGACCTCAGGAGGTCATCTAGTCCAACCCTGTGCTCAAAGCAGAACCAATCCCCAATTTTTGCCCCAGATCCCTAAATGGCCCCCTCAAGGATTGAACTCACAACCCTGGGTTTAGCAGGCCAATGCTCAAACCACTAAGCTATCCCTCCCCCCAACCAAAGCCAAAACTGGAATGGCCAAGAAGAGGGGAAGCTCAGACAAATTTTAGTATAATGTGGGTACAACCCATCTGAAATGCACCTTCCTGTTCACATCAGCATCCAAGATGGATAGTTACAACACTCATAAGGGGCTTGATTCTCTTCTCACTCACAATTTACACCAGCGCCACCATACGGATGTTAATGGAAGTACACCACTATAAATCAGAAGTCAACAAGTAGAGAAACAGGCCCTTTAGTGTAACCTAAAAACCATTCATTAATTTGGTATAAAATCTGGATTAAGAGATGCCAAACAACTATGGCTTTGTGTTAACTGAAAGTCACAAGAGCAAAGAGATTCAGCATTAAGGCCATGGTTAGTGTGAGGCTAGTAGCTAGGATTCCTGGGTTCTAGTCTAAAGTCAGGGAAGAAGGGTTGTTTAGTAGGTATAGCAGGGGTTTATCACTCGATCTGTAAAAGTTCTACCCATTTGCCACATCATAAGCCTCTGTAGTAGTATGTAAAAGGGGTACAATAATTCTTGCCTACCTCACAGGAGTCATAGTGAGTATTTGTAAAGAGAACTCAGATCCTTAGCAAAGAGATGTTATACTGAAATCTCACCGTGTTTACTACTGCAGCATACATGGTATGTGAGATCCTCCTCTATGGGCATTAGAATAGTTGGCCCAAATGGAGTGAATGAAGGTCATTTTGCCTTTAACCTGGAGTATACATGCTTTAGGTCAGACTTTTGGCTTTCAGTTAGGCAGTTACCAGATACCATCATGCTGAGCAAAATGTACATTGGGGTCTGATTCTTTTCATAATTACACTAGTGTAATTCAGTAGAGTTGCTCCTGATTTGCCAGGTAGATGAGAAAAATCAGACCCTCAGAGAGATTAACAGAGGGTTAGATACATGAATTTCCCTTACTGAATCTGACCTATATTATTCAGAACTTACAAATAGGCACAACTGTGGTATAACTCTAGAGGAAAGACTCCTGTAGAAAACGGTTTCAGCACACTGCTGATCTCACTGTTCCATCTTCTCCTACCTTACTTTGGCTGTTTGATGGTTTACAAATTCCCCGACCATTTGGTAGGTTAACAGCTCAGATATCATTTCAGGGGGGGCTTTGACTGACAGCAAAGAGGCGCTTTGCTATGATCCAGATTGTCACTGGAGAATCCTTCAATAAGGACAGCAGAGATGGCAGAAGCCAGTATGTTTAATGCAGTGAGATTCCATGCTGAATTGTAATCTAAGTGAAGAATCCTTCAGGGGAAAGAAAAAGTGAAGTCCTCAGCTGGGGTAAAGTGGTGTTCCCCTAGGGACTTCAATGAATGATGCCACCAACTGAGAATCTGGTCCTTGGAGGCAACAGAGATAAGGGGTGCCCAGTACAACCCCTTATCCGATTGCAGATCTCTAGTCGACCCAAGGAAGTAGAACAGCTGCCTGCAGGGTACATCCCAGGTTAAATCATTTCCTGGTAAGAGTTTGAGAGGCATTTGCAGTCACAGCTGCCATGCACTTACAGGAAACAGTTGTTCTGCTTCACCTCACCTTGAATATCCTGCTGTTGCTTTGCTCTCAGCCGAAGTTTCCAGTACTCGAGCAGACTGGTGGCCTGACTCAAGGATGGAGCTGAATATGTTTTCAGTATTTCATTAGTTTCCTTGGCTGAACAGAACTAGGGCACAGAATTGAAGGGCTCTCTGTATCAGCTTCAGTTGTACCCAATGGTTCAGTGCATCTGCATTTCCCTCTGTCCAATTTGTCCACCCCAGATTCGGTCTCTCCCACAACACTGTACCCGCAAATTTTATCTACTGCCTGTCCATGCACATCACCACACTGATAGCTCCTGTCCCGATCTGCTCCGGCAGCTCACGGCCAAGAGGGAGAAGGCAGCACTGGCTGGCCGTCTCTCTTCTTCAACACCTGCTGCACACAGCGTGGAGCAAGGAATCCAGCAGAGCGAGGGGGCAATCTTGGCTTCCTGTTCAGCAGTCCATGGGATGAGGAGGAGGAGGAGTTGCAGGGAACTTGCAGCTCTGATGTTGAGTGGGGGCAACTGTCAGCAGACGGTCTCTCCAGATGAGAGACTCAGCAGGTGCGCCTTGGGAAGTACACTTGCTTACAAAGCTCTGATTTAGGACCAGTGTCTGTGGTCCTATTCGGAAGTTTGGAAGGCAATAGTCTTTGGACCTTGGAGAGTAGTGAGTCAGCGACATAAGCTGATGCTACATTAGCTCAGCTCCAGAGGGTATAACAATTGGCCCTCACTTTTTTCCTTCCAGTACTTAATTACACCACAGGAGAGGAATAACCAGTTTATTTGCTTGAGTCATCATCTGGATACCCTCAGGCCAGCCTCCTGTCAGCTGCTGCTCTGTGTGCGATGCCTCATGCCGAGCTGCTTTTATTCATTTCCAGTGCATGTATATCTGACACCATCTGCCCAACCCCCCCACACTCTGATCTGAGCAGTCCTAAAGCGTATCTAGGAACGCAGAACCTACAACCTACTATGTAAAGAGAGAATGCTTGATATCAAAGGCGCCTCCAAAATGTCACAATTTTAATTCAGCCTCCCAACAGCCATTGAGGTAAACTGAGGCACAGGGTTAAAGTCCAGGCAGCGAAGGGCCCTTGCATGAAGGTGCAGAGTGGGGGCAGACAAAACAAATCCTCCCCACCCCCACCATCTTGGACCCCACACACAAGGTCTAACCACAAGTTTATTGGCATTTTTGCAACTGTGAATTTCCATTCGACCTGTTCCTGTTGTCCCCTGTCAAAGTAATGCATTATGAACACAAGTTGTTGAGCTCTTGTGGGGGGCGGAATCTAGTCTTTAGTTAGGTGTCTGACTTGGAGTCAAGCTCTCGGAAAAAAAAATCTGATTTTTGAAGTGCTCTCCATGGCACCAGTCTGGCTGTTTGGGCTTGATGCAACTCCCCCTTTAAGTCAACGTTAGCTGTTCCATTAACTTCAGAGAGTTGGATGCAGCCTGTACTGGAGAGGCTTTTCACAGACTCCAGCTGTGAACAGGTGGTTGGTCTTTGTCCCATGCATTCAAGACATTTCCTTCTTGCCCATGTTTAACATATTTCTTGCTAATCTCTACTTTTAGTCTCCAATGGCTTCATGCCTGCTTCACTTGGAAATTTAGAGAGAATCAAGTTCCTAGTCTTACACACTGAGAAGTAAAGAATAAAAGGAGATACTATTTGGGGGAGGTAACATCATTAAAGGGGATCTCAACCACTCTTCAAAATCTGTAAGGAATCTGAATTCCAGCTGAAAGTTGTTGCAAACAGAAGAAGTGAGCAAGAGTAACACAAGGGCACGCTTTGGGGTAGAGATCAGCCAAAAATGTTATAGTAGGCCATTACAGAAGCATGGAGCAAAGCAAAAAAGGCTGTGGAGTTGACACAGTTAGGTAACAGGTCTGAGTTGGGTAAAGTTTTATAGATCTAATTAGATAATCTAGTTTTCTGGTATTGAAGCGTGTGGGAGATTTACATTAGCATTTTATGAGGAACATAGGAATGGATATAAAAGCCTTTCCACCAGCTTCACAAAGAAATAGCCTTACGACACGTGTCTCCAAACTGCCAGTTTATCCAGTTTTCATCCTGGCAGAGTAGGTGCCCTTTGCTTACAAGTAGCCACTTCTTTAATTTGTATGCTTTGAATTCACATGTTTTTTCTCAGGGAACTTTCAAAGGCAAGTTTCTCCATGCTTTTGCCTGCCATATTACTATTAATAGTGTGTTACTTTAGAGCCTATCAGCTCCAACCAAATCAGAGGCCCATTATGCTAGGATCTGGACATAGATACTCACACATTGGTGGACTCAGATCTCCCACTTCAGGTTTGCAGAGAGGTATCCAGAACTGATCTTTTGTTCCCCGATTGTTGTACATGGCTAATTTTGGATAGCTAGAACTGCTGGAGGGCCATTTGCCATAAAGGAAAAGGCAAATTAATGCTAATTCAGTTAAAAGTTGTGATAGGGACCCTTGTCCAATAGCAACTGGTTAGACCCAAACAGTTTTGGCCACAAACACCACGTCCATAAGCTATCTCTTTAGTTTAGGGCTAAATCTTCAAGTGGCGTAAACTGGTATTGCTCCTTTGACATTAGTGGCGTGACACCCATTTACATCTGGGGATTGGTCCCAAATATTGCACAACTGAACTTGAACAACTGCTTTAATCTGTCACTGCAAATGGGGGTCATGTGATCACTATGAATATTTGTTTTAAAACATGGAGAGACTTTCAGTTTGAAGGAAAATATATGAAGTTGAAAAATGCTAATACCTCAGCAAGAACAATTCAATGGCAATAAAAATGCCACTCTTAAGTGGTGACTAACGGCAATGTGTCCGATTTTAATGGACATGCACTCATTCTAAGAATAATATGCATTTCAGCTTCCGGTGGACTTTGAAAACTTGAAGTTGTTCTGAGCAGAGATTTTCTCTCTACCTATTATTGACCTTTCAGATTTGGCATATTACTGGGGCACTAGGACTCAACCCTTACTCAACAGTCACTGAGGAAAAAGCAATGGGGTTACTAGTGCTAAATGTCCAAGATTCATACGAGTCCAAAAGCACCAAGATAGACACCGATAACTTAAAAAGCATCCAACCCCAGGACAGCAGAGACTCAGGCTTAATCCTTGCTCTGGATTCAGGATCACAAATATTTAATCTGGCTGGAAACTGACAGGGCATGGCCTTCCGCTCCTGTCTTTGCATTCTTGCCTCCAGTTTGTAAACACCTATGTTGTTTACTTATCTCAACCACCCCCATTCCCAGCCCTGTGCAATAACTCAGTTTACAGCAACTATCAACATCAGCCCCCTTTGCCAAATACAAGTGAGGGAAAGATCCATCTATGCAGAGGCCTCCTTTTACCCTGGCCTTCATAGCCTCTCTCATTCCCCACGTGAACTTCCTTCCTGTGCGCTTGTCTGCTCTTCCACTTAATGGGGTAGCTCCCTAGTGCTCCCCAATTCAGACTAATCTAATTAGCTCCAGCTTCCCCCATCATGCCCCTCTCCAGGGAAACTCATTGACTTCTTGCGAGTGTCGGTTCAGCAGCTGGTTCTCAGCACTCTGACACAGACCCCTTTATTTGAGGGTCTTTTCAACAGGTCTCAGCTATTATTTTCAGCTGATATAGGAACCTTTCCCATTCTCACCTGTCTCCTTTTTGGGATCTACTCAGTACCAGTACTTTGCTTTGTTGCAAATAAAGAAGTAGCTTCTAGTCCAAACTCTGCCACTGACTGTCTTCAGCTGACTGAATCATCTGTAGAACGGGGGGAATGGCACCTACCCACATTCTTAAGATGCTTGGATAAAAGGTGTCCTATAAGGGCAAAGAATTATTCTTATGGTATTTTAGGCCCTTTATAATAAAAATAAACTGTGACCTGCAATGTTTATTACTCTATTAATACTTAGATTGTTTTAGTACCCAGGAGCCCTGCTCGTAGGCCCAGATATCATTGTGCTAGACGCTGTACGCACAGAACAAGGTAGTCCCTGCCCCAAAGCACTTATAATCTGAGTAGGACAAGCACTGTATCACAGGACACCGGAGCGGGTTTTGTAAAGAACGGCATTTCAGGCATCACACCTCTTGGCTGGTACAAATTAACATAGCACCAGTGACTTCAATGGAAGTGCACCAAATTACAGGTTCTTCCCGTAGTTTAAGATATACTGTTTAGACAGCTGTGAATTAGGAGTAACTGCACTGAAGTTTGTAGTATTCCACTACTGGCATAAGCCAAGAGTATACTACTACACCCCGGAATGAGCAGCAGAGGCACTGGGCCTCAGTGTTGAGTCCGAGAGTCACATGGCCTCCTGTGGCTATGACCATGCTGGTGAATCACACACACTGCCCTGTGCTTAGGGCTCTGCCTAAAGGCACAATCTCACCCCACTTATTCACAGCTTGCAAAATCGCCCCAAGTGGACTTCTCTGAAACTTAGGCTCTTTCATCCTTTCCCACCATCCTGTCACTCTGTATAAGTGTGGTTATCTAGTAGATTCCTCGCTCAGATTTATACTGCATCAAAATTTTCTTGCTCACAACCACAATTATATTTAGCAACATGTCCAAGCGTTTTCTTTTGGCTGTTGGTTCAAAAGGTGCATTTGTCCTTCCTGTCAATGTCATCCTGGGTCCTGAGATTTGTTGGGCGAGAGTCACCCTAGCACACTTATCCAGGGTGTCTTTGGCACAAGTGGTAACAGCGGTCCAGCCAGTGTCATGGTTTTGGAGATAGTATTCTCTTTTCAGGAAGCAGATTACTACAGCCTGCTCCCATTGTAATCTGTGGCAAAACTCCCTTGGACCTCAATGGGAGCAAGATTGGGCCCTTTATTAAAGGAACCTGTTCAGCAGTGTTGTGTTTTTCACCCCTTAATCTCCTGATAGCTTTAGTTATTAATCTTTTGCAGTTCTAGAGGTGAAAGGGAACCCACCTATTTAGATTTAGCTGACAGGGCTGATTTTCAGAGGCACTCTTCTCCTCTATTGCCTTTTATCTCAGGATTTATTGCTCGCCTTGTTTTTCCTTCCAAGTGCTTTAGTTTCCCCTCAATTAGATACCATATAAATCTGGGTATGAAGGAGGCCTGCACTGGTCTCTAGTTTCCACTGTTTAAGTCAGTGGAAGGTTTCACATTTCAGACATTTGAAGGGACCTTTCAAGAAGTGTCTACTTTCCTCTCCTAGTACTTAACCAACATGCCACACCCCACTTCACACAGTAACTCCACAGGGCCATATCCTGTTACTCCTCTTCCCACAAATGGCCCCAGTGACTTTGGAGGATGCAGTTATACCAGTATAGCTCCCATATATGAGTAGAGCTTATTCCTCTATCTGTAGTGGAATAGCTACACCATTCTACAGCTATCATCACTGCATCCACACTTGGTGGGGGTGTTGTATTGGTAACTACAGCGATATAACGTGGGCACACAAGGCTTGAATCTGGCCCAAAGGCCTCAAATCTGCAAGGTGCTGAATACCCAACTTCCGGCACCTCCCAAGAGGCACTGTCAGCCCCTCAAAGGATTGGGGCCCAGGGCAGGGTAATCCTAAAAGCAGATTACCCTTCCCTAAATCAAAACAGGGTTTTGCTAAACGTGCTTTCTATCTCTGAAGTTTGTTCTACTAAACTCCAGAGCTCAGCCTTCTGGCTCTTTCAGAAATGTCTCCTTGTAAAAAACAAAAAGGGGGGGGGGCACACACACCATTTTGGTCTGACTGGATTTATCATTTAATACTCATTCTGTTACTTCATTGCCTGAAATTTAAAAAACCCACTGAATATGCCAATTTCTCCATTATCCCCTCAATCTGTTAAAGGTCATTAGCTTGACATCTAATCATATTTCTTTGCAGGGTACATGAAATGAATTTGTTTTATGGTTCCACAGTCTGAACATTTCTACAGTGGTTATATAAGGCAAAGGATGTGCTATTTTTAGTATTGTCTCTCTCTGCCTGGTCGATAGACAGCAGGGAAAAAACCCTGCTCTACCATTACGTTTGTCTCTTGAAGGTTCCCAGTTTACACAAGCCTCAGTGCAGTGGGCTGGACTATATGACCTCTCAAGGTCCTTCCCAGTCCTACGTGTCTATGAGCTGGAGGGCATGATCTACAATTAGAATTTTGTTTGTGCTTCCCTTGCGTGTGCAGTTAGGATTTGTTGTAAATTAACCAAATATTAAGGTCCCCAATCCCCCACACAGTTGGGCACATACTTCTCTTTACACAAGTAGACCCATTGCTATAAAACTTAGCACCCGTTGACATTATGGACTGTATTAGCAAATTCTCAGAGATCCAAGGACCATGCCTAATTTACATGTACATATTGACCAAGATTCGCAAAAGTAACGAGATTTTTGGGTCCCCAACTTGAGATGCCTTAACAGGCCTGTTTTCAGAATGTGCTGAACACCTGCCCTCTGAAAATTAGTCCCCCATGGTCCGCACCCAAAAAAACCACTAGTCACTTTTGAAAAAAAATCTAGGCTACATTTTATTTGATCATAAAAAAATAAATGGTGCAGCCATAATATTTGTTTATGCGTATTCACAATTATTGTGATGGGAATTGGACACCATGGACCTATCTGCAGGTTTAGTCACCTAAAGACCTTTTCTAAAAAAACCCCTACTTTTTAGGCTGCTAAGTGCCTCAGCCATTATTGAGGATGGGAATTAGGCTCCTATGTCACTTGGGCATTCTTGAAAGTTTTATCCCATCTCCTCAGATGGTGAAAATCAACAGTTCTATGGAGGTCAACATAGCAACTCTGGTTTTCCTTGTTTGAGAATTTGACCCTATACTTTTATTGCTGTAAAAATTCCTCGGGCCATATCAGCCCATTCATTCTGAAGCAAAATTCTTCACTGTATTTTTCAAGGTTTAGTTTAAAAACAGATGATGATTCCCTGATTAGGCAGCACATCTCTGCTGCTAATTTAAGTAGGGCCAGTTCAAGGTCCACTTCAGACAATTTTTTAAAATTTCAACTGGTTTGTTGAAGGCCACCATCTTGCCAACAGCTGAGCAGATGCATTTCCAGCTCTGTGGAACTGTATTATATGCTTGACAGACATCTGAGACAACCAGTTGTTGTGTTTACTTATACAGTCTATTCAAATGCATCAAAAAGCGTGTATGCTGGAATTTAAGTGCAATTGGATTCACCCTGCCCATCTATTGGAGATGGCCAAGTCAAAAGTCAATACTAATTCTGTGTTCAAGAGACACTGTCAGGAATCACATTTGTTTCTCCCCAGTGAAAGCTGAAACCCAATGAAGGGCAAACAAATGACTGGAAATACTGTTGGAGGATGCCTCCCCAAACCACCTACAAACAGGTAATGGAGTAACCTTCTGCAATTTAAGACTATGAGTGATGGAAGTAATCCATTTGTTACTTAGTCCCTGCCCCAAAGAGCCTGCAATCTATCTGTGTTTTCTACCAGAGAGCACAATGGGTCCTCCCCGCCATGCTTGGCTGGTCCTTAGACATGACTGTAATAGACCCAACCAAGCACTGTTTCTCCTAGAATGCATAGTGCAGGCATCGCAAGGGCTGCCTAGGAGGCCTCTGGCAGAGAAACAGTGCGGTTGGGAAATGTCTAAGGAAGATGTAACCAGAAGAACCACCTGTTGGAAGCCTAGCCAAGTGGCCTGCCCAGAACAAACCCTTCAGTGAGGCTGGAGGGGAAAAAGGGTAATGAGGGAAACTGCCATTCTGAAGGACCAGAGCAAGCCTGGATCCACACCTGGCTCCGAGCTATTCTTCTGGGTCCAAGGAGGCTGGGCCACAGTGGAAACAGTTGGCAGGAGAGGGGAGGCCCAGACACTGCTATGATGGAGGCTAGGCAAGGACCTGGAGAGAAGGGCTGGGTGTGAAAGGGTGTATTTGAGAAAGTCCAAGTGAGTCCCGTTCATGTTCCTGGGTTTGTACAACATCTAGCACAATAGGGTTCAGGGGAGGCACTGTGTCAGAGACAGCCTACCAAGTCAAGTTTCTCCCCACTTCTTCTCACTTTTGGGGGGGGCACGTGCAGAAATTTACTTCTGGTACCACCCACACTCGCTCAGGTGGAATGGAGAGCCAAGGTTCCACCCACTCCCCACCTCACCTGCCCCAGGGAGAGAGTGAACAGGCAAGTAGCCCTGTTCACTTTTAAGCGTCCAGGACTCCAGACCTATGGTCCAGGTAGCTTATAGAAGAGCATAGGTGCGGTATTCTTTTGTGCAGTCTAAAAAAATCACAATCTAGCTTTTTATAGCTAGCCCTTAGTTCTGCTGATGGCTTCAACTGAAAACAAATGAAAATTCAGAACCAGATCTGAATCCATATCCAAACACTGCATCTTAGGCCTCTCTCTAGTTTTTACTCAGTGCTCCAAGTGCTATGATTAACATCCAAACATACCTCATACAATAGGACTGAATTGAATTCTCTTCTTGTCTACAGTGCCTTTGTCTGATTCTATTCCGTTTTGTTTTCCTTGGTGAAACCTTTCTGGATGACTGCAGCATAAATGCCCATGCAGACATCTATTCTGATATTTTCTAGACAGATGTCTGTTAATCAGGAAGGGTGATGATTATGCATAGCTAGTTTCCTTCTGTTATGTCATTACTCATGCCTTTTCCCACCTTATTTCTGTGAAGCACCTTTTGGAATTGCAAATAAAAATATATGAGTCAGCCTGCCCTTGACTTGACAATAGAATACTTTGCTGTGTAGTATTTTCACATTGCAGATATATGCCACTCACAGTCCTTAGCAGGGAGAGAGGATGCTTTCTGACACTGGGGATTTGTTCAATCATTTGATGATCTGGATGTCAACATTCAAACCCACCTGAGACACTATTGCATGCTTTTCCTGAGTCGTATAGGACAGGCGGCTCAGATTTGAAGTTTCTGATGAACAGGACTGTATATTGCACTGCTGATTCAAAGCATGCCTGAAAAGGTAATTGGAGCATAGAATGGTTATTATTTAGGCTACTAAACTCTGGGACTGAGCTCTTCATTTGTCTCTTGCCATGATTTCAGGACTATATTTTTTGGATACACTTCAGAATAAGAACATTCTAATTGCAGTGGGAATGCAGTATAAAAACCACTAATTTATGTACCTGTATTATGAAATGCATCCCACTTTCTACATAGCTGTTTCAGATTTCAAAATGCCAGGGTAAGCTTTGTGGCTGGGACAACAAGAGCTAGATTCCATTCCCATGGACTTCAGTGGAAAGACTTCCACTGATTAGTCAGAGTTGGATTAGGCCCCAAATCATTTGGGGCCTACTGTGCTGGAAGAGCCTGATCCTGCTAGGTGCCGAGCACCTCCTGAGAAGGTTCAAGACATTAAGTATCTTTCTGGGTTG
This sequence comes from Lepidochelys olivacea, assembly GCF_965140295.1. NCBI lineage: Eukaryota > Metazoa > Chordata > Testudines > Cheloniidae > Lepidochelys > Lepidochelys olivacea. The sequence continues at coordinate 7,175,946 of NC_140436.1, forward strand.
GGCCTCTTACTTCAGTGCACCAAAAGAATTGCATCATTTCTGTCCCCATAAACTGTATACGACCTCTTGGTTTGCCCAAGAGCATAGAAGCATCACTATCCAGATGACCTAACAGCTTTCAGATAAATGACTTTACTCAAGAAATAAAGATCATGGCAGAGTGTTTCTTGGTTGCCTGAGGGCAATTTAGTAGATACAGGTTCCTTATTTAACAACAAAATCACAAAGCAGACTTGAGATCCAAGTCCTAGGCTTTTATATATATGATTGAAAGGTTTTCATTATTCTAGATAACCTTAAAAAACCCATATAAAATCTCCTTTGGGGCAAGGGAAGGGGATTTTTGGTTGCAGAGAAATAACAAAAGCAGTCTGAGAAGATAAATCTCACTCATCAAGGTCTGAGTGAATTAAAGAAAGCCTTCCTCCAGGTCATGTCAAATGAAGACATCAACTGAGAGCCAGCTGCAGCGGGTTCTGAATTAAACATGGGCCAGGACACAGGGCAAAGAGCATTACTGTCATTGTTCAAAGTGAGTACATGCTACAGGAGCTAACCCCTGCACTTGTGCCGTTCAGTTATTGCATTTGGAGGATTTGCTGGGAAGGTTTATTTTGTGTAAGGAAATCAATTACAGGTTAATAAACTAAACGGAGGACTGATCCCACAAGCCCTCAGTGCAAGAAACTCCCTTTGAAGTCAGTGATTTTTCAAATCAGAGTGCCTAAAGTCAGGCTGCAATACCCATTCTTAGGAACTTAAATAAAAGCAGCTCGATAGTCAGAGGTGCAGGGCACCTCTGACAATTTACTTCTGTTATTTAGGTGTCTAACTATTGTTCAGGGCATTTTATGTACCCAAATTTAGGGTCAGATCCTCAGATGGGGCACATTGGCATTGACGTCAATGCCACTCAGCCAATTTACGCCAGCTAAGGATCTGATCCTTAAACTGGTCCTCCTATGGAATTGTGGTGTAGTAAAACACGGGCTGTTCTTGTAATGGAAAAGCTTTTTACACGAAGTACATATACAAGAGAAGCACCAAAAAGGGGTTAGGGATTTAAAAATTTGCTCACCCTTTCTACTGTACTCAGAGGATGGCTCCCCAGCTGGCAAACCAGAATTTAGCCAGGTTCTTGGAATATTAACGAGATCCTGAACAAAAAAGGTCCTGAATGACTTGGCCATCTTCACACATCCAGTGACAAAGTTAGGAATAGAGCCCTGACTCCTATGCCCCGATTCAACAGGATATTTAAGCAAGTGCCTAACTTTAAGTACATGCTGTTTGCAGTGGTGTTGTAGCCATGTCAGTCCCAGGATATGACAGACAAGGTGGGTGAAGTAATATCATTTAATTGTCCAACTTCATTGGTGGAAGAGACAAGCTTTTGAGCTACACAGAGCTCTTTAACTCTAGAGTGACAGCTTCAGCAGCCTTGGACCATTAAAGGCTATTACCTTGCCCACATTGTCTCATGAAGCATATGACCTGTCCAGCTGAAGCAAATGGGACTCAAGGGCATAAGCATTGCTTAAACCTCTTGCTGAACTGAAGCTCTGGTCCCTTGCTCTATTGTCTTTGTTTAATGGCTATTAAACCTCCTCAGTGGCTATTTGCCAGGATGGGCAGGGATGGTGTCCCTAGTCTGTTTGCCAGAAGCTGGGAATGGGTGACAGGAGATAGATCACTTGATGGTTATCTGTTCTGTTCGTTCCCTCTGGGGCACCTGGCATTTACAACGGTCTGAAGACAGGATACTGGGCTAGATGGACCTTTGGCCTGACCCAGTATGGCCATTCTTATGTTAATGCTAAGATAGGTGGTTAGTTATATAATAAATGCATAGGTCTTTGTGAGTTAGCAAAGCACAGAAAAAAGCACCCTGAAATATTTGGGGCTCATAGGGCCAGATGGAGTTGCTATTTGAAATAGGTGATGAACTGTAGGATCCCCTTCTCTGCCTGAAGAGATAGGGGGCCCTGTTTAATTCTTGAGCTACAAACACCTGAAAATAAAATTCATTTTGTGAAATCTGACAATTTAAACTGCGTAGATGCAAACTCATCCATCCACAGCACCCATGCAATCAGGAGAACAAAGTGACAGATGATTCAGGAACAAAAAAAAAAAAAATCACTTGTCTGCTTGCCCCTGCTTGTGCCCAAGCTTTTCAGCTTCTCTTCTAGCAACCAATCTTACTTGACAAAAGCTTTTCATCAATTGCTTAGACAACAGGATCTACAGGAACTAAGAGTTGTTGAAATTCTAAGAGGGCTGCCTTTCCAGACACACTGGTATGAAATTCAGTCTGAGTGCAGATAATCAGGCAGTGCTGATTTTAAAAAGCTCACCTCCTTGCCTTGCACAAGAATTTATTGGTGTTAGCTGTGTGCTCTTTCACTGTCATAGTAACTGGAGGGTTACTCCTGTTTGCACATGGGCTAAACTCTGGAATCATTGAGTTATTCTGGTCGTAACAGGCCAAGAGTGCCTGGAAACAGATCGAAGCTGATGTTGCAACTAATGCTCCAACCAGCACTTGAGTGCTCATGAGTTAGTGAGCTATTTTGATTTTCATACAGGGGACCTTAAAGCCAGACTCCTAAATCCATATCTGGGCACCTACCTGATTTTCAAAGGCACCAAACAGTGGTTCCCATTGAAAATACTTGTGTATAATAGTCAAAGGGTGTTGGTATGAAGTTTTTGGGTGCTCAGAAGCTCTGAAAATTAGGTGGGACTTAACTGATTTAGGAGTGTCACTTTAGGCACCTATGTTTGAAAGTCTTGGACTTCATCTTGGTTCTTCCTTGGTGTTGGGAAGTCACATGAGCGACTTGAGATCTTCCACTACTAACACAAGGTGGAGACAGAAGCCCTGAGTCTCAAAAGGTATTTAGGCACCCAACTCAAATTGATTTTCATGAGTTAAGTGGCTAAATACCTTGATGATCTGAGCCTAAAGGACACATTTAAGACCAATACTGCCCTTGGGGTGCCCACCGTGGTACTCTACAGGCTAACTATGGATTTCAATGGAAAGCTTTGGTGGATGGGAGGAACTTGAACATATTTTTGCTTTTGGCTGTTACACTGAAGAGCAATTATAGGAGCAGTTTATTTTGTCTGAGATTTTCAGAGGTGCGTAAGGGAATTGGGTGCCAAACTGCCACAACTCCAGTGAGTATGGCACCTAACCCCCTTAGACTGCTTTGAAAACCCCCACCTTTATCATTGTAAATTTAAGGAAGCATCAAGTTGCACCTAGAGTAATGGATAGGGACTCCATTTTCACAGAATGGAAAATTATATTAAAGGAAGTTTAAAGAAAAACTAAAATCTTAATATTCACAGCAGTGAGTTAGGGAGGAAGGATGGTTCAGTGGTTTGGACACTGTTAGGAGACCCATGTTAAATTCCCTGCTCCTCTGTAGGCCTCTTGTGTGAATTTAGCCTGTGCCTTAGTTCCCCATCTGTATGGGGTGGGGGATAATACCCTTTGAGGTCAGGAAATTCTATTAAGGATAATTGCATTCAAGATTGTGAGCCACTCAGGGTATATCTACACCGCAGCTGGGAGCAAGCCTCCCAACCCCCAGTAAACAGACTCACACTAGTGGGGTTCAAGCTAGCACACAAAGAATAGTGTGGACACTGCAGTTCAGGTTTTCAAGACCACCTGACCCCCTAGACATGAGGCCCTGAGCCACACTGCTATTTTTAGCAAGCTAACTTGAGCCCTGTGAGTGCAAGTCTCTCTACCTGGACTGGGCTGCTCTCTCCCAGCTGCAGTGTAGATATAGCTTCAGATGCATGGTCCCCATCCCTGTTGTAAGTGTCTTTAACAGACACAACAGCCCCCAAAATACTTAGGCTTTGTCCACTTCACTGATACTTGTAAATCAGGAATAACTGCACTGCGTCAATATTTACACCTTTTACTTTGGTAACTAGGAGAAGTTAAGTCCTACCAGTAGGAGAATTACATTAACTATCAGCTCCTCAGATGGTGTAAATCAGTGTATCTCCATTGATTTTACACCAGCTGAGGATCTGTCCCACAAAGCTAAAGTCCAGAAAAAAAAAACAAAGTACAACTTCCATGGGCAATGAAAGGACAGACCAATGCCATTTTTCTTGGGCTTCTGACTTCCTATTTAGATGAAAAGATGTTGAAAGCGATTCATCTAAAACCATCATGATTAGGAGTTAAAAACACTCCCTTTATAGCTTAGCATCTTCAGCTGTGCTCCTAGGAAATTAATCCATGGACATTTCTTCTGTGTGCTACTTATCAGTTTAGGAATCATTTTTAATCTAACTGTGCCAATCTTGTGTAGGATCCATCTTAGTCTGTCTTCGATAACCTTCCTTTATCTCCCCTGGTTACTGTTAATATCTCACCAGGACATTAACCAAAGCTTTGGCATTCACTTTAGCAGTATATTATTCTAAGCAGATCAGAACAGGTAAAAATAAAATGTTTTCTGATAAATGAAAGCAATTCCATCTGACCTTCAAAATGTCTCACCTAACATGAACACCAGGAGCCCCGAATATAAAAGATTTAGAAGTAACAAGGGTCTGTGTTCAGTAGAAGATGAAATTATGCTTGCACAAGCCTTATTTGGGTGCTGTTTCAGCTGTCAGTGATGACAGCCTGAGATTTCCAATAGGTTTGGGGTTAAGCTCTCTTGTAAGGTAACACCATATCGTCTCAAAAAATAGGCATGTCTAAAAAGTTCTGCTCTGGATCTGAACTTCTTCCAAGTTTAGGGGCCCAATCCCAGAAGCTTTCCTCACAATGTGGAGCTCCCATTGGAGTGTTATGCAATGGTACTGATTTAAGTGGGAAAGACTCAGGCTCTTAGACTTTTGGATGTACAAATTGGCCTGAAACAAAACCCCACATCCAAAGCCCCCCCTAAAGTTTTGGAAGGCCTCAGAGATAGATCTGAATTTCATAGCTGGTCCCTTCTTTTTTGTTTGGGAGAAAAGGAAGGAAAAACTGAACTTGAAACATAACCTTCTCCTTCATCCCCTCCCATGTACATATTAGATAAAGAACATTTGGACCCAGTTTCAAATCCAGACTTTGCAGGGTCAGGCTTCTTTCTCCGGATGCTTATTCATATGTTCTGACATTCACCCATTAGCTTTAAGCAGTAACGCCTTGTTTACCTGGGGGATTTTAGCTCCCAGTGTACATACATCAATATAACTGCACCAATCCCAAAGCCTAGTGGAGTTGCCCTACACTGGTGTAAACCATGATTGGCATTCCTGCTTATCCAGAGTTGCACCAAATCTACCTTAGGGTTTTGCACTGCTATAGCAGCCTCAGACTTATTGACAAAGGACCAGATCCTCAAAGATATTTAGGCACTCAACTCCGATTGACTTCAATGGGAGCCTCCTGCCTCTCAGTCTGGGGTGAGATTGGGGCTGGGGGAGTAGCATCAGGCATCATGGTAGGTAGGCTCAGGGGGTAGTATCATGGGTAGAGATCAGGCTTATTGTGGATCTCTGCTGGAAAGAGGGAGACTAGGAGAGGGCAAGAATTCTGATCTTGTGAAGGTGATAGGGACTGAAGAGACAAAGGAAAGCTTCATTTGGTCTACAAATAAATGGCAAGAGGCTTTTAGTATTTATGCAAAATAAAGACTAAAGGCACCTGGAATGGAAATCAGGTCCATTTTCTCAATGCGTCCTTTAAAGCCACTAATTTAGAAATTTGAATAGATTTGGTTGGCTACCATACTTTGGCTAGGATGTCTCTTAATAGCTTAGTGCTTGACCAACGTTTAATAAAGACAGAAGACTGGTTACAATAGATCCACCCTAAGGGCTTGTCTTAACTAATGGGGAGATCGATGCTGCTGCAGCAACAGATGCAGCAGGTGTCAGTTTAGTGGGTCTAGTGAAGATCCACTAAAATCGACAGCAGACTGCTCTCCAATTGACCCCAGTACTCCACCTCTCCAAGAAGGTGGAGGAGAGGAGACAGAGGGTGGCTTCTGTTGACGCAGTACAGTAAAGACACTGGGGTGAGTTAACCTAACTACGTCAACTCCAGCTACACTATATATGTAGCTGGAGTAGTGTAACTTAGGTTGACATACCCTGGTAGTGAAGTGTTTATTACTGACCTGTGACAGAACTAGGTGACTGGGCAACAAAATGGCAGATGAAATTCAAAGCTGATAAATGCAAAGTAATGCACATTGGAAAACAATCCTAGCCATGCATACAAAACAGGATCTAAATTAGCTGGTACTACAAGATCTTGGAGTCATTTTGGATACTACTTAGAAAAATACCTGTTCAATGTGCAGTGGCAGTCAAAAGTGACCAGAATGTTAAGAACCATTCGGAAAGGGGTAGATAATAAAACAGAAGCTATCAATGCCACTATATAAAATCCATGGTATGCCCACACCTTGAATGCTGTGTGCAGTTCTAGTCACCCCATCTCAAAAAAGGTACATTAGAACTGGAAAAGGTGCAGAGAAGGGCAGCAAAAATTCAGGTTATGGAACAGCTTCCCTAGGAGGAGATTAAGACTGGGACTGTTCAACTTGGAAAAAAAAAGAATAAGGGGATATGATTGAGGTCTACAAAATTGTGACTAGTGTGAAAAAAGCAAATGAGGTGTTATTTACCCCTTCACATAACACAAAACTAGAGGACACCCAATAAAATTTAAGGCAGCAGCTTTAACAAACTTAAGGAAGTACTTCACACAATGCACACAGTCAACCTGTGGAACTTGTTGCCAGGGATGTGGAAGGCCAAAAGTATACTTGGGTTAAAAAAAGTTAGATGAGTTCATGGAGGATAGATCCACCAGTGGCTATTAGCCAAGATGGTCAGGGATGCAATGCTATGTTCTGGGTGTCCCTAAACCTCCAACTGCCAGAAGCAGGGACTGAGTCACTCAAAATTGCCCTGTTCTGTTCATTCCCTCCGATGCATTTGGCAAGGGCCACAGTCAAAGACATTGGGTTAGGTGGACCATCGGTCTGACCCAGTATGGCTGTGCTTATATTCTTAGAAGTTTTAATTGCTGACCTGGAAAAGCCTCTCATGCTTAGTACTTGGTGGAATATTTGTTTTCTCCTGCAAGGGGTACCACATGGATTACTAAATCTGAAATTGTTATTGATGTGTCCACTAATAGCACCATCCAGATCGCTCTTGTAAACAAACTGAAATATGAGGCTAATGTAACTTAAAGACTAAACATCATGCCAAGACTTTTTAAAAAATTTACAAGTTTTAGGACCCAAATTTAGCCTTCCTTTGAATTTGTTCAAGTTATAGGCCAAAGTTTTTTCAAACTGAATTTTTCCCAAAGTTTGGGTGCCCAGGCAAGGCCTGATTTTCAGAGCGGGATGCCCAGTGCTGTCTGAAATTCAGGCCCCTTACAAGTTGACCAGAGAAAAATTGATACAAAGTCACAAATCACTTTGGAAAACCTTGACCGCAATTACTAGGTTAGGGCCAGGTCCTCACCTGGTGTATGGTGGTGGAGCTCAGTCGAAGGCAAGATCTATATTTTTGTACTATAAAGAAAATGGACAACAAGAATATCAAGGACAGTATGTTGCATGACTTTAAATTACTCTGAAATATTTATGTCCTTGATATTGCTTATTTGGTACGGAACTTTTAAATCCTAATTCTCAAATAGTACATAATTTTTTTTTCGTTCCAGGTCACAAAAGTTAATTAATCTAAACATCCTCAAAATTTAGCATAGTTCTACACCTCATCTCTAATCAAACTTGCTTTCAGGGCTGATTGTCCTGTTAAGATAGTGTGTTTAAAGGCAGATCAAACAAGGAAAACAAAGAGTATGGATTTCACATCCATGATGTATATTCTAAGTTCGAAGCTGACAACATAGCAAGTGGCTGTCTATTCTGAGTCATATTTCACCCAGACTACATGAGAAAAAACTAAACAAATCCAGATCATACAAATCTGTTCATATCAGCACTCGCTATCAGGGCTACAGTTATGAGTTTGTCAATCCTACCATTATAATCCCTCTTTCTGATTGATTTATATATTGGCTGAAACAAACGAGATCCACTCTGAAGTGAATCTTGGCAGGCATGCAAGATCAGGCCAATATCAAAATGAAAGGCTTTGGCCCACTGTCAATTGGGCAAGGGGATGAGGGAGGAATGAGCTTTATTTGCATTTTTGTAACACCCAAACCAAATGGCTTTAAAGTTAAATTTTCCAGCTGAATGCAGAGGTCCTAGAGCTAAGTGGCCTTGGAATAGTTTCCCTGCAAAATTAAAAAGGGCCAAGATCTTGCAAGTTTTACAACAGTCAGATATAACTGAAGTGAACTTCAAGGGTAAAATGATATTGAGCACCAGGGCTGAGTCAGACTAGCTGCCAAATGGGCTAGGAGCAGGTTACTGATCCCTGCACTCCATCAGCGGGCCACAAACAGGCTAAGAACCAGCTCCACAGTGGCACACTCCTCTCCAACACCTCCCTGCATCTCAGCAGTAGGTGTGGAGGAGAAGGAGCAGCTGGATAGAGAGTAGGCAGGAGGAGGACAGAGAATGGGCCCTTGGGTGTGCCAGACACCGGAGGCTAGTAGCAGAATGTTCCAGTGGGGAAGTAAGGAAAGAATTGACACTGCTCTCCTTAGACTTTCTGGGTTGGGGCAGGACAGCTGTGTGCGTGCCCCTTGCACAGGTCTGTTCATGAGGCACAACCATCGTTAAATTTTCAAAGGCGCAAAGGGCAGGAAGATGCCCAAGTCAACGTGAGTTGTGTATAACTCCCCTTTGTGGTATAATGAAAGCTTAACTAGAGGAGGTTGTTTTATCTCCCCACTTCGCTGCAGTGAGGCATGCTGAAAATTGTCAGACTGGCCCTGCCTGCTAAAGGAAAACTCACAAGACAAACATGAAATGAAAAGAAAGTGGGAGGAGAAGGTACATTCCACAGGGCCCAAGTTTCCTCTCCAGCCATTGAGTTCAGTGGAATTCACAGGGAAGTTAAATCCATATAAAGCAGGGGAGAGTCAGAAGAGAATCAAGGCCCATTTTTGCTACTCAAACTCCAGCAGACTAATTAAGGACACGATCCTGTTCCCACTGAAGTGAGTTGTAATTTTGCCAGGGCCCTAGCTTTAGTGACAAATAGAAATCCTAGGCTGCCTTAAAGGCCCTGCTTCTAACTTTCAACCTGAATGTGTGCATGCTATAAGAGCCTGAACTAAACTGTTTTTAATTTACCTTTTTGGTCTCTACTTCTTGCACATTTGTCCTTTGTAAAAAAAGATGAGTTATAGGGGAGAGGCTTCATGGTAACGGAAGCAAATTTTGCAGGCTTCAGAAAGTGCCATGAAGTGCACCCTTAAGGCTATATTTTCAAAGTGCTACAGTGTTGTTACAACTAGAAAAGGACTGTAAAAATAGGCCCTGCTTACTCAGGTCTGCTCCCTCACCGTGAAATGGAAACCAATGCAGAGGACCAGCACCATGCAACATAGGGCTTATGTAGGAATTGTGATGCATAAGCATTACGCTGGACAGGGATGAATTGCACCCTTAAACAGTCGGCACTGGAGTCAGCGGATACTGACCCCTATCATTACATGAGATTTTTGTCATCCTGGCCCAGATCATGTGACTGAGGACAGGACATAGCATTCCATTTCTGACCAACACACCTGTTGGTCAAGTTCTTCTTGTACCATAGGTTTAATCCTTCCAGGTGCTGAGAACCTCCCACACATGGCTGAGCCGCCTCTCGACTCCCACTGATTTCTTCATGCCTTGTGCGTTATCAAACCTCATCATGGGCCCAGATTGCCTTTGAGCCGTATCTACTCACTACACCAACAAATGCAAGTGTTTTACTCCTCTAAGCACTGCAGAGCTAATACACCGGTGGAAGCAGCTTCAGCACCTGTTAGGATCACACCCTACATCTCGGCTCTTTTGCCGAAGCTGAAGCTTTCAGGGGGAGAGTTTCAAAAGGCCTAAAGGGAATTGGGTGCCTCACTGCTCATGGGAAGTCAAGGCAAACTGGGTACCTCACTGCCCTTTATGCCTTTGGAAAAAAAAAAACAAACTTACCGGATAGAGGGGTACCTCTGTTCTGATACTTGAGGTATTTCTAGGCCTGATGCACGTCAGAAAGATGCCTGGCTTCCAAAACTCAAAGCCACCCAAAAGCAGCTTGCCCAACGCCAAAGTCAGCTGAGTTTATTAATTATTAGTATTTATTTAAATGCCTAGCAGCCCCAGTCATTGACCAGGGCCCCATTGTGCTAACAGAACAAAATTTCAGTTCCTGCCTGTAACAGGGTCAGCACCCATCTCTTGCTAGCACCCTCTCTGTTTGGGTGTATCCACAGTCTTTAAACCAGTCTCGGCCCTGCCTTCAGGCTGTACCCCTAGGGCTTCCTCCCTGGAAGCCATGGTTTTGCGCCAGTCTGCAGTTGGGCCTCCTGACAGTTCAGTCCCCTTTTGGGGATTTACTTATGTCCAACTGTAAGGCCACTGGGCAAGTGCCATTGGGGGGACCCAGGTCCACCCACTACTCCAGCTCCCAGCCCAGGAACCCAAAGAATTGCAGCCAGACACCACCATGTCCCTTTAGTGAAACTCTTCAGTTCTGTGGGCCACTTCCCCCCAGCCTTCACCAATGCCTTACCTTTAGCTCAGGGCCAGTAGCCAGCCAGGAACTCTTCCTTACACCCCCAGTCCCTACTAGCACTAAGCTATTTGTGGTGCTGCAGTTCCCCTTGCCAGCCAGGAACCCCACCCCCTTCTAGCTCCAGCAAGGAAATGCTTATCTGCAGACCTGTAGCTCCTTTTTATAGGGTCCTCCTGGGCCCTCATTGGCTGCATCCCTGAAGCCACTCTAGCCTATTTGGAGGACCTCTCCACTGCTCCTTACCTGGAACAAGAGTGGCAAGACCCTGAGGCCTCCAGCAGGGGGCCTTTGGGTCTAGTCCACACTGCCCAGAAGAGCTTATCATCTAAGAACAAGATGAGAGAGTGGGCAGGCTATTGACAGGGGAAGCACAAGGAAATAATGAGGCTGTATTGGTCAGCATTATGGGCAGTGGTCTCAGCACAGCAGCTGTCTCATCAAGTTTTCTGTAAACTTCTCAGCAGGGGAGAGTTTTAAGGAAGTCTTTCCTCTCCTGCTCTGGATGGAGACCTCAGTGTATTGCCCGTGACAGCTCTACTTAGGACTCAGTCTCCAAAACCTATTGCAAGGCACCTGGAAACTTGAAACTGTTTGTCTCCATTATTCTGAAGCCAACATGTCAAATGGGAATCAGCCTCTGGGGGGAACTGCTGAAACATTCTTGTTACTGGAAAGCTGTAGCCTTTTTACATTCACCTTAATTTCACAAAGACAATAAATTGCTGCACGGCCCCATCAAGCATCTGTAGAAAAGCTAAGCCGATGCTCTATTAGTCAATGTAATGGCTTCAGAGGGCCAGTCTTCTCAAAAGCTAAGATTTCTCTCCACCTTATAACTAAGGTGTCAAGGAAGAAATGTCTCATTTCTGAGGTTTACCCAACAGCTCAGAAAACAAAAGTGACTGGCTTGCTTAAAAATCAGTCTGTCAATGAAAACTCTAATTCCACCCAGGGTCACCTCATTTGCAAAGCCAATTTCTGAAGCTGAATTCCATCATTGCTAGAAAAAAATTAGTGGGGGACTGATTGGGGTAGGGGTTTGGTGAGAAGCTACATAGACTTGTGTCTCCCGGCCACTGGATCAAATAATAAAACTTAGCATTTATAGTTAATACTGTTTGTTCAGCTCTAATGCTTTAGAAAGGTAAACATTGCCATCTTCATTTTGCAGGTAGGGAAACTGAGGCACATTGAGGTTAAAGAGACTTGCCCAAGGTCACACAGCAATTCAGTGGCAGGGTTGCAAAAGAGCACCTAGAGCTATACTACTGGCCTAAACTTACACTTCCAAGTCAGTAATGACCATAAGCCAATTTTTTGGCAGGTATCCAAATATGGCTTTGGGTACCTAACTTAAAAGTATCACATGTTTGAAAATGCAGGTTAATACAAGGACCAGAAATAGAGGCCAGGCCATGCTCTACCTTTTCAGTGTGTCTCAGATAACTTGATTTTCGAAGTTATATTAAATACAACATTTACTTTTGTTCTTGCTCAGATCTGTCAAAATATGCTTATTTACCAATGATTTCTGCAAGTCTACCGGGGCAGAGCATCAGACGACACTAACAGGTTTCCAGAGAACTAGTAACAGCCTTGCATGTAAACCACTTTTTAAATTTTGTTTTGACAGCTACATTTGAAGCCACATGGTATCCCCACCCCCCATGCAGGATAATGATGCAGCAAAGGGTTTGGAAACCTAGGCCTGCGTCATTGGGTAGCTCATTGGATTCAATGGCCCCTACAGAGGAGCGGATTCCACTGACTTCCTTGGTGCAGGACTGGACCCTTAGTCAGGCCATAAACAATCCTTTTTACTGTACACACTTTTAAAAGGGATTCACTGTTACGGGATTTGATCCTACAACGTGCTATGGGTCCTCAGTTCCCACAGAATTCAATTTCCCTTCCTAACTAATAAGTAGGGGCTGCTGGAGGGCTCATACATCTAAGCAAACAAACATTGCTCAGTCTAAGGATGGTGAGTGCCCTCTAGTCCTGCTCAGCAATGAGCCAGCGTTACTCAGAAACCAGGGGACTCAGCCCCCAGCTCTGTAGAACGGATAGAGCCTGGAAACACAGGGCCATTGATTTCAATGGAGCAATGCCAGGTTTATACCAGCTGAGGATCTGACTCCAACTTCAGTCACCACCAAGGTCAGCTCAGTCCTTCCAGGACACATTCCATGGTAGCTCTTCAAAGCTTTAGGCCTCCTAAGACAAATACATCAAGTACCTGTTGGTTTAGTGGATTAGACCTTTGAAAAATGAGGTCGTATCTCCACCACATCAGACCCTCTGCCCATTCAGCCATGACCAAGGTTTCCCACCCTCCAGCTTTTGCTCAGCCTGGTTTGGGCTGCATACGCCCCCTCCACCCCAGAGATGGCTGCATTCCAGTGGCACTGAATGTGTCTACAGTAGCACTTTGATTTTACAAACACCAAACTTATGAACAAACTATCCTTCCCAACAACAGCAAGAACAAAAAAAAAAAATCACATAAAAGTGTTCTTGATGAAGTACAAGTTGACAGCCCCTCACATTCTCATGCATTCAGAACCTTGGAAATCTCTTTACAGCGGTTTGAAGTACAAGATGAAAGTGACACAGCACACCATGCTGCAATCTAAGCACCATCCCCACTGTCATTTTGAGATGTTCCACTATTTTTTTTCACTTTATTAACTGCTTAACCCCCAATTAGGTAATAAGAGAGGGCTTCTACCATAGTTCATGAAGCACTGCTATTGGATGAGCAGAGACAATGAACTTCGCTCTCCTCTGCTGGGATGGCGTAGGGGCAGGTGGCAGTCTACGCACACCCCAATCACACAAACAGGGTATCAAGGGCAGAAGAGCACCACCTAGGAGTCCTCTCCTAGGCTTTCTAGATGGCCAAGTCAGGCTTTAAGGTCCAAAACACAGGCAACAGCCTCTAGGATCAGGGCATCATGGCCTAGCAGCCAGAGTTCAATGAGGGGCTCCCACTAGGGGGTGTGGCAGCCCCAACAAGGGGGCCCAGGCCCACCCAACGCCTTAACAGTGGCAGAGCAATTTGCCACTGACTCACCAGGGGGTCCTACTGAAACACACTGAGGTTTCCCAGGTGGGAGGTACCACTTCATCACCCCCCCACCCAGTCACTTCCTACCAGTATCTGCATTGGGGTCTCTCATGAGGTTTCACATTCTCCATGGTCTGTTATGCCAGTCACAGGAGTTCAAGCAGGCCTAGGGAGGCTCTGCTCCCCCAGCATAGTCAGGGGCTGTGGCTGGTCCACAGCAAGAGCTTCCCCTGCAGCCTCCAGCCCAGGATGAGCTGGGCTTCCTCCTTTATAGTGCTAGAGCATTTGGAGCATGCCCAGTCCCACGTGGGAGGCGGGACTTCCTCTGTCAATAATATGGGCTTAATCCTGTCTGGGCTCATGCAGGGAAAGCAGGCCCCATCATAGGGCACAAGAGGGAAGCTTGCATTGCGTGCGCTGAGATCCCACACCATTCATCCATTCCCTGCAATCGCAGGGTGGTCGGGGGCATGGCTCAAACTCGGTCTTGCATGTCTTCTGTCTCTACAAGAAAAACATGGTACGCAGCTGTAGTTTGACCTCATGATCTCACTGCTGCTCACAGAAAGGTGAACAGCCACTTAAACTGGGCAGCAGCCTTTCCTGTCGGATTGCACAAGCAATTTACACGCAGACTAAACAATTCTTTTCTACACCGTTCAGGGTGCCCCTGACCCAGCCTTCATACTCAAAGAATCAAGGTTATTTTATTGTGAGCCCCACTGCACCTAGCACAAGCTCACTCTGAAACTTTTTATAATCACAAAACATCAAATCCATTTTCTATCTAAATGTGACTACGAAGATGTTCCTCTCAGCTGTGAAGCCTGCAAAATACAGATGCAAATTAAAAGGTCTTGTGAATTTTCTGTCCACTGGGTGGAGAGCAGGGAGATGGACACTGACTCTAAAGTATGGATCAAATCATTCATGTTATGGGTGGAAGCGTATTTGCACTCTTCTGTACACTGCTTTATTCCGTTTCTTTGAGTGTAAGCGCTTTACTCTCAATAGGATAACAATTGGAAACCCTGGAGGCTGGTAGTGCCCCTCATAACGTATCCGTCTATTAGTACCGTATACGTCACATATACTGTGGGTCTGATCCAACTTCCAATCAAGTTAGTGGAAAGTCTACCTCTGATTTCAAAAGGAGTTGCACCAGACTCAAGAGTTCCTGATGACACAACCTTGCAGCCGATTTGTATTGCCTCCACCATTTATGTGGCTTATACTCTGTAACATGGCAATTCATGCAACATCCCGACAGTAATGTAGCATGTCTCTTTGCAATCATGCACACATGATCCTTAAAAAAATGAAAGGGGTTATTAAATTGTACATATAAAAGAGGGTGGTTAATTCTTATTACCAGATTAAAGTTTACATGAGCAGAGGAAGAATACTAACGTCTGGCAAGTCAGATGATTTAACATGGTAAAAAGATTAAAATACACGTGGTAAATATTGTGTACAAAGAAAGACTCTACTCATTTAGGTCCTGATCCTGTGTAAGCATGAGGGTAGCTTTGCTCCTGAGTGTAGTTTAATGGATTTTGAGTTGGAGCACTCTTGAAATTACAGCAGTATTGAAACCACAACACCTGATTCAATCACACCTACTAGATTTCTGCTTTCTCCTCTCCGAACTCCTTGATCCCATCTACAGCGGCAATCACGGAACATAACTGTCTGTTGTGCAATAAGATACATTCTAAACTCCTTAAAAATTGAAAATATGGTGTTGATTCGGGTAACTAGTTAACACTCAAAGTGGGTTTGAAAACGTAAAGTCAGTAAAGCAGGTCAAAAAGTGCCAGTTATTTTTCTTAGGAAATTTCAGGAATAAAATGGTCTTTTCTTCAGTATTTCACATAACATTTTGAATTTTTAAATGTAAAACCAAAACTGAATACTGAAAGCTTTTGGTTTGCAAAGACCACTTTCAGTAAAAATGTTCAGGTTTTAGTTTAAAAAAAATCAATTTATTTGGGGGTTCAAAAAAGAAAAAACTTGTCCTAGTAAATGGAAATGTTTCCTGACTTTCTTGGGGGGTTGATTTCTTCTGTCATCAAAAAAGACCCCCAGAAAATATTGTTGCAAATGAAACTTCGGAATGAAAATGTTAATTTTAGTCAAGAAGCCGTTTCTGTTGAAAAAAATTTTTCAACTGGCTCTTTTCAACTTTTCTTGGGAACACAATTCATATAGTTGCATGGCATCTGGCCAGCTCTTTCTCATGTCTATCAAGCTGAAGGGCACAGTATTTATTCCACATGGCAGCAATGGGCCCAATCTTGCTCCCCCTAAAGTCAGTTGAAGCTCTCTTGAGAATCAGACCCTTGGTCTCCCTGCAGAGGAGTGGGAGGAAGCAGCGGGGCCAGATCAATATTCTTACCCTGGAATATGTTATTTAATTACCTAGGAAGAGGCTTGCTATAAATGAGATTTCCAGCTCAGGCCATCAAAAAGCTTTTCCTATAAATATCCCTGCTGTATGTCACGAGATGGGGGAGTGCCCTACTCCCCCCTGAAAGCTCCTTGAAATGCCCTTTGGTGAACAAAAAGGCCCCTTTAGCTCACACTTTAAGAAAATAAGCCTTCATTCCTGTCCGCAGGGCACCAAACCTCTGGTGAGCTGTAAGAAGAGCAGTGATCCATCTCCCCTTGCATTAACGGGTCTCCTCCATTATGGGGTGGCTCAGAACAAAGGAGTCTGTCAAAGAGCCACTTTGGCTAATTGGAATCCTGAGCTAAAAGCATCAGGGTGCAAACCCACAGCAACATAATGCAGGAGCAAAGGTTAATGCACAATTATATGAGATGCATTTAATCTCATAGAAAGGGGGAAGGCTTTTTTGTCCCTTTAAGGGGGTGGTGGTGGGGGGAAATTACCACAGGCCTGAAGGCCAGTGAATTGAAAAGGAAACACCCGCCTGCTTCCGAGCCTCTTGTTTTATGTTCCTCAGCATACGCCTTTGCGCTTTCTGTAGTGTCCTTGGTGGAGTTACCGATAGATTTACCGTTGCAGAGAGATCTGACTCAGCCTTCTGTAGACATCGCCTCCCACAGTTCTGCTCTATATCCCATTCAGAGCACGAGTGGCTCAGAACCAAACACAGCTCCACAGAGATGTAGCTTGGGCCACTGGATGGTTCTGGGGGGAGGGCGGGAGGGGGAGACGAACCAGAGCATGATTAGTTCCTGAGTCCCAGACTATGCAGAGGCCACTGAGTTATTTTGATTGATGATAGCTGAACCGCATCCAGCTCTATCTCTCCACTGAGTGATGCACAATAAAGAAAACTCCCAGCCAGTGACAATTTCAGTGCAGGAGGGGGACAGGACATAATACATCAGCTCAGCAGCAGCAGTAGGGAAGGGCAGAGCATCTGAAGTGCAGACTAGCTCTTTAATAAAGGACAGTGCAGGGGAGTTTCGGCAGTGATGGCCAACATGAGAGAGAAGGCTAGGAAGGGAAGGACAGCTGCTCGGGGTAGGGATGGTGGGAATGCAGTGCAGACTGGCTGCAAGTCAGAAGCCCAGTCCAGTGATCTGCAGGCACCTTAGTGATGGACAGGCTGCAGCAAGGAAGGAGTTGCACTGGCGCGGTGCAGAGAGGATATTGCGCTCTTTAGGGAGGCTGCTGACGGCCCGTGGGGCCTGAGCCAAAGCCCATGGAAGGCAGTGGAGAGATTCCTGTTGACTTCGGTTTGGGCTCTGGCTCCTGGTTTGCTCAGTGACGTTACTTCCATGAGCATTGGATTAGGCTCTAAGATTCCCGTAGGCTCAGACCCACTTACCAAAGTGTAACTTATGCCCCCACTTTAAATATGACTTCTGAATTTGACCCAAGTGAGTCTAAGATGGTGCAGTTTGGACGCCAAGGAGTCAGAAGAGAAGAGCTCACAATAAATCAATGAGCGGAGGGTATATGAAGGTGTAAGTCAAAGCAGTCACCACCCTACTTTAGCCTGCACCTTTTATAGCAACTTGGGCTTCCTTACCCATCAGTAAGTGGGTGTAAGTATTTCTAAGGGTCTCTAACTTACACATCACCTTGCAGTTTGACCCTCCTGTCTCCACTCCTACAGTGATCCTTTGATTTCTATAGCATATGGCTTAGGTCCACCACTGGTGTAAACCACTGTAGTTCTATTAGGACAATGCTGATAGACACCAATGGAGTCTCTGCTCCAAAGGATGTATCTGACTTCAAGGGAGTTGTGCCAATTTATACCAGCTGAGGATCTGGCCCCAGATATTTGGGCATTTCTAAAGCCTCCATCACCCTGGTATCCAGGCACCAATCTACCGGCAGTGTCCATCTCAAAATATTAACTGCTGTGCTCAGATGCTCCATCATCAAAGCCAATGTTGTGAGCAACTGGCACGTGGATTAGTGCATAAAATTATACAGACAGTACAAAAGTTTGTAGGATTTTTTTCCTGTTTCCTCTCTCTGTTCACAAGAGGCCAGAGGGATTTATTAATGTCTACAAGCACTGACCTTTCACTTGTATGTGTCTGTTAAAATCAGAGTGGTCTTACTTGAGTCCCTGTGAGTAGAAATGGATATCACACAAAGCAGCTACCGTGGCGATGCTCTGAGCAGTAGATGTCCATGAGTCAGTAGGGAGGAAAAGCTGGCTTCCGAGAGCCTTTCATGTTAATTACTGAACAAAATTTGCCAGCTCAGCAGTGAAGCCCGAGCAGCAATTCAAAATCCGCATGTTTCCAGATGAGAGTCGTAAAGTTTGAAGCAATACAAAATTCATATGTGGTTTGACGCTGCCTAGAAAAGGGGACTCAGAAGGCACTATGAAAATTTTGCGAGTCTATTCTCAGAAAAACAATCACGCCAATGCATTGAATTTATTCTTGAGCCGGTTTGATCATTTCCTTTATTATAGAGCCTTGATCTTGGCAACAGAATTGAATCACCAACATCCCACACACAGTTATAAGCAGATGAATTCATTTAAGTTAGTGCCAACTTCACACTGCTCCCACCGCCTGGTTTTCTGGTTTGGCCATCACACTTTTGGAGAGCGAAAGCTTGCTTCATCAATTAGGGATGGTAACATCTGCTTGAAAAAGCAATAAACCACTTGAGCAAGGAAAGTTTGATTTGACATGAAATGAGCCTTTGCATCTGATCAGTGAGAATCCACTGAAAAGTGAGGAAGAATATGTCAAGCATTGTGGGAATATATAAAAGCAGCTAGGAATCATCAGGCCCTTATCTGATCCACAACTTTCTATGGCACTTTTCTATCCCCCATTACTATGTCACGTAAGGTCTTCACAATCTTCAGTGTATTCTTTCTTACAACATCCCTGTGACAGCGGGAAGGGCTATTGTCCCCTTCTTACACATGGAGTATTAAAGCACAGAGAGCGCCTTGCCCCAGGCCTCTCAGGAAGTCTGTAGCAGAACAGGAAAATCAACCCCTGTCTCTAAAGGTTCAAGCTAGCACCCTAGCCACTTGGATCCTCCATCATCACACAGGAGCTTGCAAAAAGAGAAAGCAAGCAGAGGAAGGTAAGTAGGTTGTGAGCAGCGTTGGGTAGTTTTCCCCGTCTCCTTTGACCCTTCACAAGAAGCATCATTGTCAGTGTGGTGGAACACCGGTTGGAATTGACCCCACAGAGCAAAGGTCTGGTCTTGCAAACCCTTACTCCTGAGAGTAGTTCCACTGAAGTTAATGGGACTACCTGCCTCAAGACTTCTGACAGGAACAAGGGCCTGCAGGATTGGATTGTCAGAGGCCTATCATTACCGTATTACTCCAGTTTTACGCTGCTGTAACTGATTCCAACAGAGCTTCCCCAAGGTAAAACTGGAATCAAGCAGTGGTGACGAAGCAAGGCCTAAAGGGCCTAATCCTTGTTTACACTAAGGCCACATTACATTGCTCTGGCGTAAAAATGGGCAGAAATTGATTTACATCTCATTTACATGGACCGAGTGGGGCAAAGGGGCCTGAGTGTACGTGAGAATCCCACTAGATATCATCTACTGGATCCAACAAGGGGTCTAAGTCTCAGTTACATGAAGGCTGCTTTACACCACTTCTGACAGCGTGAAGAGGACTTATGCCCACTTTAACCTTGACCAGTGTATAACAGCCTCAGAATAGGTCCACACTGCAATCGGAGGTGTGATTGCAGCTCAGGTTGGCATAACCCTGCGAGCTTTCCTTAAGCTAGCTTGGGTAACAAGAGCAGTGGAGACGTAGCAGCACTGACCCCAGTATGGGTCAACAATGCAAGCATGTCCCCAGGATCCTAGGCAGTGAAATCCGTGCCACCCTCCTATTTTTAGCCATGATTAAAGCTGGTGAGGGTATGCCTATATGAGCTGCAATCATGCCTTCGACTGCAGTGTAGACGTACTCTTAGGGCTGGTCTTCGCCAAAAACTTCCATCTGCCTAGCTACTGTCAACCCAGCTACTGCCTCTCTGGGAGGTGGATTAACTACCGCGATGAGAGAACCCCTCTCGTCGCTGTAGTGAGTGTCTACACGGAAGCACTACAGAGCTGTAGCATTTTAAGTGTAGACATACCTGTAGTGTAAATGAGAATTAAGACCAAGGACACAATATGAGACCTATTGGGTGACATTAGGAGGCATGTTTCAGACATACCTGGCACTCAGCACCTCCTTATCCCTGTACCAGGCCCCAAGACCCAGGCAGTCTGTGAGAAGGTGTGAAGGGGATTTTTACTCCTCCTTACACTCCTTGCTAGGCTGTAGCACCAGTCACAATCTAGCCCCTTTAGAGTTTGTGAACTGCAGTCAGTTCAGCTCAGTGGAGGCTAATTCTTAAGCCTCACAACAGCACCAGGAAAGGGCCAGATTTTAAAACAATGGGGGGTGTCGCTGTCCACCGAACTGGTGGCTACCTCTATTTTACTTGTGTGTGCAGATTGGGCAATTCCAGCTGCTAATGAACAAATAAACAAAGGGCAGAAATAGTGCTGGTCCCAAAGTCACCCTGCCTAATGTTTTCCCTTCAGCACGATGTTGAATGCAATAGGAGCTTTAGTTTTGTTACTGTGCAAGAGGCATATTCTGACATCTGTCTTTCTGCAGAATTCTCACTGACATCAGTGGGAGATCAGCACATGGCTTGAGAGTAATATGTGATGCCAATAATTAAAACTGTATTATAACCCTCTTAATAGAATGAGTTTGACACCTTGGACTCACTCCACATTTACTCCAATTATAATTGGGCAGAATATGCTCCTAAATATTTTCTTTCCATTACGCTGGTACCCGGGTTCTCAACTTGGGGATCAAGGGTGCCTCAAACAAGTTGGGAGGGTTGGCGGCCACCCCCTTTATGGGGGGTCCTTAATACTTTTTCAGCAGAGTATGGAGAACCACTGATCTAGTCATTAGAACAATGAGTTATGTGGTGTTAAGTGATCACCTCATGCTTGCAAGAGAGCTCCAGCTGGCTGTGCATAGCAAGAGCTTCCCAGTGCCCTGTCTAGACGTTCTGTTTGGGAAGTTCAGCCCTTAAAGGCATAATCGCCCATGCCACAGATTGGAAGTCAGGACTTCTTTGTTCCGTTCCCATTTCTTCCAGTGACTTGCTATGTGATCTGTTTCAAGTCACTTAACCTCTGGGAGTCAAACCCACAAATGACATCAATCAGCACTTATTCTACTTAACGCCACCTATTTCATGGTAGAGCTCCTTAAAAAATTTCACTCTGCAATTTTTTCCCAATGGAAAATGGCTTTACAATTAAACAGAATTTATTTATTTATTTTTTTGCTAAAAATTCTATTTACATGAACAAATTTCAGGGATTTTGTTGCCAAGCACTATATATATATATATATATATATATATAGTGCTTGGCAACAAAATATATGGTTTTCAAATTTTGGGGGAGTTTTGACCAAAATATATATATTTTTTTATTTTTGCAGAATTTTTTTCATTGGGTCAAAAATCATTCCCCATGTGATTGGGTTTTTTTCCCCAGATGTTTGGAAGTATATGCCCAGAACGCTGGCAAGTGGAAAGGAGTTTTCTGGCAGCTGGCTGGCTTTCCAAGTAGATTTCTGTGTTCCTGTGTTCTTTAATGCTACTGGGAGTATTTTGTTGTTGTGACAGAAGTGTCAGGTTGCCTGGAGCTCTTGTATAGGCATCTCTTTTACGATTTAAATATAAATAAATACTCCCAGTGGCTGAGGATCTGGCCCTAATATCCTTGGAAAGTAGGCGTGATATGAGGGTAGAGTGTTAATCTTACACTGTTTCCCCCCCTGTATAAAATGAATCGTCTCCAGCTAAAAGCCTTGAGGTCAAATCAACCTTGAAGTTCTTGGAGAGCACCTTGTTTGCAATGAATGAAACATTGGTTTTAGAAATAGATTTTTCACCGGGGATGCTCTGAACCTTATTGCTATGCTCTATTGATTGCACTGCAGGCAGAGGGGCCGGAGAAACAGCTGTACTGTTCTGCTCAACATAGCTGGCCACAACAATTTTGTTAGGACATATGGGAGACTCTGTCAATAAAGTGTCTCCATGAACCGGTCCGGTGGGACCTTGGGTAACATGCCCAGTCATCAATAAAACTGTTTTATCAGCACATCAGGACAGCTGCAATCCAGGGTGGACAGAAGAGATTAGACATTCATAATAGCGTATATTGTGGGGCTGGGATATCCCAGGCTGTTTTGCTGTGTTCTGTTAGTATATAAGCAGCATAAAAAAGTACAGCAGCTACTGGGGACTAACCATCTGCTCCAGTGAAGGGCAATCGTGTCCTCTCTATAAAACGATGTTCAGAATAATGTATCAAAGAACGCTGTGTGCAGCAATCTCCCTGAAGCAGGATTGAGCGTTATGAAAGAACTCCTGGAAAACCCATCTGTCTCTCTATGAAATATTTTGGACAGTCACTGTATGCTCTTATGCACTGTCTCTCTCATTTCCACCTCCCCCGCACCCCCCCCTTCTACCTGGGATTGTTTACAATGTGATAAATGAGTCGTTTGCCTACTGTTGTAGACAAGGCTCACCTGGTTAGAACTGGGTTAGTAACAATGGAGCCAAATCTCTCAACTGGTGTAAATCAGCATAGCTCCACTGAAATCAAAGAAACGAGGTTGATTTAGATCAGCTGAGAATCTGGCCCCTGTTGTTTAAATACTTTTATTGATAGAATGGTTCGAGCTAAAGATGGGCCTAAATGGGAACACCAGATCCAGGACGCACAGAACGATGGAGAAGTGTGCATCTGCATCTGTACTTGGAGAACCTCTCTTTAATGAAACACTAGCTACAAGGATCTTCCCATTCTTGAGTTACAGAGAGCTTCAGATTCAGGTTCCAGATCAGGACACTAAAGCTCAGATCTGTCTCGGTAATAGGCCGGAACTGGACCTGCTGAATCCAAACCCACCTGAACACCGTGGAAGCTCAGGTTTGGATCTGAATTGGAAGTCTATACCCGAGCCTATCTCCACTTGGGACCTACAGCCTCTGTGATCAGCATGAACATCAATTGTAATTGGCTTATAACAGCCAAAGCATGCTAATGAACAATAGACCACATGGACATAATCCATGCTATACTTCAACTGATTCCACTGCTGTTACAATAGGGATGAGTTTGGCCTTGTATCTGTGAAATTTCATGGACTGGCCTTTGATCTGACTGTCCTGTGTTGAACCCAGTGTGTCCCCATTGCAGTAACTGTAACCTGTTTTCTTCTGCTTCCTCCCAGGCACTCCTTGATGTTTCTTTTCCAGCTGCACTTCCTGCAGGAGAAGCATTGGGACTATGCAGTGACAGATGAACTCCACCACTCGACCTCACGCTGCTCAGCAGCAGAAGCGGCGCTCCGATGACAGCAACTTTCAACTTCTTCTGCTTCTCAGCTTCGTTTTATCCTTGTCTGTGGGGATTCCTTCCTGAGGTCCCAAGGCCAAGCATCTGAGCTCCTTTCCAAACCTGACCTGCTGCACTACGCTTCAGAGCAACAGCCATTATCCTCCAACAAAATTGAGGCATCGATGCTTATTTCATTGAGAAATCACAACAGATTACTAGATTACTAGATTTGATTGGCTCATTACACTGAGCCAGGATTTCCAATATACCTGCAATTTGAGCAATAAAAGAAGTCTGTACATTTAAGTGCTGGCTTGATAATACTGAAGAGTGAAGTCCTCTTTTGACTCACCGAACAGGTGCAGCATAGTTAGCAGAAATGTAAGTTTGCCCCATCCTGTGCCTGATCCTAAACAGACCATTACTAGTGTTGAGCAGGTAATTCAACCCGTGACTATTCTGTCATTGGATCTCTCTGCTGAGACTACAGTTAGGCTGGGCAATTACTGCTGGAGTTTTCTGTGACATGAACACCTGTCCTCTGCTCGTTGGACTCAGATCACCAGACTTCGCTCACCCAGGAGCCACCATCCATCTATCCAGGCAGCACAGTTTGGTTGCTACACACCCAAGAGTTTCAAAAATGATGCGTGATTTCAGGTGCCTACATTGTTGGTTGTCTCAAGGTGGGCAGCTTAAAGGGGCCTGATTTGTGAAGGAGGCTCCTCAGCACTATCTGAAAATCGGGCCTCTTTAAGTTATCTCAAACTGTTCTGTTAGTATATATATGCACAAATGGGTACACCCCCCAAATCACAAGTCACTTTGGCCCTGGCCTAGAATCGGAAGGCTCTATATTTTATTACTGCTTCTATGAGTGAATCAGTCCCCCCAGCACTGCTCTCGGGTTGAAAAAAGTAAGATGCACTGAACTTTAGAGGGAGAACAGGGTGACTCTGTCATCTATTTATAACATATGGTGGGTGCCAAGCCAAATGTAGGTTACTGTAACATGTGAATCATCCCGTTCTGGAGAGCGAGGGAGAAAAAGAATAGGTGGGGAGTGAAGAAGTGGTTACAAAACTTTGCATTTATTGACTGCAAGTTGAGCTTTGCCAGCAGCCTTCCACACTGGAGTTAGTCAAGTGCACTCTGCCTGTTCCAATAGAGATTAGTGGCTCAGCCTTTAACACTCAGATAATATGACAGCGAAGTATGGTAAATAGTGCATTCTGACTGCTTAAAGGGAGACTGAAAAGGCTATAAGGAGCTGCTCCTGCTCCTAATAAAGTCAGTGGGAAATTGGCTTCAATGGGAGTAAAATTGAGCCCTGGAGCTTTCTTATTCTTGTTAAATATTTTTGGTGAATGATTTTTAATATTCAGGAAGTAAAATTACGAACCACGTGGGCAAGAACCAAGCCTGATCACATGGATCCTCACAAAGTATTTAGGTGCCTAATTTGCATTGAAACCATTGGGAGTTAGGTGCCTAAATACCTTTGAAGATCTAGGGCAACGTGCTTTGCCAGTGCAACTCAAAGCAACTTACTTTGATTGTAGGCTCCTTAGGGTAGGAGTATTATTTGTTTGCACAGCACCTTCTGCAATGGGGCCCCAACCCCCGATTTACACCGTCATTTGTTACCCCTCCACCACTGGTGTAGCCCGCAAAGATAGCCAACAGTGCTGAATTGTGTGCTGACTTATTCACTGTAAAAGGGTGTTACTCGATCAGGCATCAACCTCTGCCACGGCCTCAGTTTCCCCTTCTTGCTGTTCTCAAAAATCTACACCCAGGCTCTCGTCAATCAATCAAATCACCCACCTTTTTGCGGGGGCCTGGTTTGTTAAAACGTCCCCTTTTAAATATCAGCTGAAATCAAACAAGCCTTTCCCTGCCACGGCTGTTTCCTTGCCCCCTTGCCGGGTTCAACCATGCATTTCTGGAAGGCGGGTGTTGCTGCCTCCTTGAGATCCTGCCCCTTCAAGCTTCAGCACCTGCCCCACCCTTCACTGCAGGTAGCTCCAGCCAGACCTTGCCATCAGGCTGATATGGAGAGCCCCTTCCCTTGATCTCACTGACCTTGCATCCCCAGCGAAGCAGCTGAGCCGAGCCAAAATCCCTTAAAGGGCCAGCCCACCCTATAACATTCATCTGCACCCAAGCTCACCTTCACCTATAACCTAAAGTATCGTTTGACCCCAAATGTCTAGTTGATAGAGCACTACACTAGACAGCAAGAGATGGGGGTCTATTCCCAGCTCTCCCACTATTACGGCACAACAACTGGGGAAGCAGCTCATGCCCCCCTCCTATTTATGTCCACTCTCAATGTGTTTTTAGAACGAAATCGTTCCCACTAGCTTTTGGTCTACGGTTGCAGCACTGTCCCTGCTATTGATCTTAGAGCTTGTCTACATCTGAAATGCCGCACAGCTGTAGCGCTTCAGTGTAGACATGACAGAGGGCTTGTCCAGTCGGCGTAGTTAATTCACTTCCCCGAGAGGCAGTAGCGAGGTCAGAGGAAGAATTCTTCCATCAGTCTAGTGCTGTCTACACTGGGGGTTTGGCCAGTTTAACTATACCACTCAGGGTGTGGATTTTTGACACCTCTGAGTGACATAGTTAAGTCAACTTAATTTTCTAGAGTAGACCAGGCCTTGGGTACTTACACGGCCCCCATCCGCATAGTATATGAGCCCCTTACAGTCTTTAAAGTACTTATCTGCACAACACCCACATGTGGTTGTTGGGAAATATTGGGAAATGTTATTATCCCCATTTTACAGATGGGGAATGAAGACAAAGAGGGTATGTCTACACTGAACACTTAGCCTGGGCTCTCGGTGTGGGTGAGAACCCAAGTCCTGCTGTGACTTGGGTCCAAGCCCTTCCCTTTTGCAGTGTGGATGTACCTCAAGCCGCAGACCCAAGGCAAAAGGTCTGCATGGTTCAGTATGGATGTGTTAGCAAGGCTGTGAGATATGGATCCAGCAATTGCAAACCCAGGTTTACAAAGCAGAGTGGACAGCCGTGTGTGGGCCTAGAAATACCGAGTCTGCAAGTCCACCCCACACCAACCAGTTTCAGGTACTTGATGCCTAATCCATATCACTTTCAAGGGTTCATGGACTTTAAGGCCAGAGAGGGCTATTAGGAACATCTAGTCTGACCAGCTGCATAACACAGATAGGTTTGAGAGTAACAGCCGTGTTAGTCTGTATTCGCAAAAAGAAAAGGAGTACTTGTGGCACCTTAGAGACTAACCAATTTATTTGAGCATAAGCTTTCGTGAGCTACAGCTCACTTCATCGGATGCATACTGTGGAAAATACAGAAGACGTTTTTATACACACAAACCATGAAAAAATGGGTGTTTATCACTACAAAAGGTTTTCTCTCCCCGCACCCCACTCTCCTGCTGGTAATAGCTTATGTAAAGTGATCACTCTCCTTACAATGTAATATAACACAGATAGTTTCACTTTCTACTAAATGATTACTGATTACACCGATTACAATTGCTTTCAGATATTTATCTTCTGACAACAGAAGACATTTTATTTAATTTCCCTTATGATATGTATCCTGTGTCCATATCGATACAACTTCATGTGGGATTTTACAAGTATAATCTAGTTGTTGTTACTTACCTGTATTATGGTAGTGCCGGAGGGCAACAGTCAAGGGTCAGGACCCCATTGTGCTAGACACTATACATATACTTATTTAAAAACAGCCCCTGTCCCAGAGTCCATCGTCACATGAAGTAGTGAATCACATGCAAAACTAAATGGGAATGAAAGGTTAAAAAAGGGGGTGGGGGGCAAAATTCTCTGATAGTGTAAATGGACACAGCTAAGTAGGAAGCAGTTTTGCCTAGTTGACAGAGAGCTAGACTAGAAATCAAGAGACCGGGATTCTATTCCCAGCTCCACCATTGGCCTGCTTAGGCTAGTCATTTCACTCTGTGCCTCAGTCTCCCCATCTGTAAAATGGGTATAATGATACTGACCTCTGTAAAACACTGGTCCATGGAGTTACTCCTTTTCACTCTGCATGTAAAAAGATCTGGGTTTGAGCTTTGGTTCAAATGCATCCCAATGCACAAGGCACTATGCACTACCGCATTCCGCTGACATCCCTAAAATGAGGCTTAACTGGGACTTACATGTTACATAGGGCTTTGTGCATGTCTCATTGTCATCGCGATTATTGTGCACACGTTAAAATGGGCTGTTGTTTTCCTGATGCTTTGCGAAGTGTGAACTGGATTTGTCATGTCCTTTAGTCTGTGTGCTCAGGATTAAGTGGAAGTTAAACTATTGTGTACCCCTTTCAGAGAGGAGATAGGAGTGAGGCTCACCTGTTTAATATTGCCCTTCCCTTTCCATCTTCGGTCCTCTGCTTTCAAACTGTAGATCCTGGCTCATTAGAACAGCAATTAGATCACAGCCCAAGATTTCATTCTTTGATTCTGTGTGCGCTTAACACTGGTGTAGAGCCCTACAATAGGGCAGCTTGAATTTACTTCCTCCAGAGGCTAATGTATTCAAGGTGCCATTGTCAATACAACTGGGACCTCAGGGCTGGAAGTCTCTGCTTTCAGCAGCTCAGTTTTGGTATTAATGGTTTTTCAGTTAATTGTGTTATTCCATTAAACTGATTTAGTGGCGTGTGTGAGCAAACCAGCTATTGCTTCATTAATACGTTGGGGTCTTTCAGCAAGGCTAGCATTTTCAGCAGAACAGTGCAAAGTTCTGTCGAACTTTCAGCATTGCGAGAGTTAATGAGAGAAACTTAGCACACTGGGCTAGCGCCCGCAAAACACAATGGCGATGCTGAAGAGGAAGAATCAGGTGCGGGAGGTGGGTGAAAAAGAAAGAAAAACCGTGGAAGTAATGCACCAAGCATGTCATATGATAGGGGCATGAGCAGTAGCACCCAAAAATAGCACCCACAGCCAGACACATCATGAACTGAGGCTAAGGGCTTGCCTACACTACCGCGCGGGGTCGATCTAAGATACGCAACTTCAACTACGTGAATAGGATAGCTGAAGTCGACGTACTTAGATCTACTTACCGCGGTGTCTTCACTGTGGTAAGTCGACAGCTGACGCTCTCCCGTCGACTCTGCTTGTGCTCCTCGTTCTGGGGACGACCAGAGTTGACGGGAGAGCGCTCAGCGATCGATTTATCGTGTCTATACTAGACGCGATAAATCGACCCCCGCTGGATTGATCGCTGCCCTATGTCTACACGAGAGATGCAGCGGCACCGCAGCTAGTGTAACTGGTCTATGCCGACGCGAGAGAGCTGTCCTGTCGACATAGCGCTGGCCACACTGGTGCTTATGTTGGTGTAACTTATGTCACACCCCTAAGCGACATAAATTATGCCAACGTAAGTGGTAGTGCGGCCAGATTTCAAAGATGGAACGGATTAGCACGGAGGTCCCTGCCCCAAAAGAGAACATGCTTTCCAAGGGGAATAGAGGCAGAGAGTGAGGCTTAAATCTGAGGATCCACCCTCCACTAAAACTATTTACATAGTACAGAGAATGCAGAGCAGCTGTAACTCACATGTGGGGGCGAGGCCATAATGCCATGCCATGTCCCCCTTTCTCCTTCCCCTGCCACTCACCACTGTGCAGCTATTAGCTCTGGTTGTCTCCATTCTGCAGTGGAGAGAGACATCTACAGTGTATGCTTGTTTAATCGGCTGGCACTTGCGTGCTCTGTTGGAAAGCACGTGGACACATTAATTACTCAGTGGTACATTTTAGTCTGCAGATCCATTTGAAGCATCATTGATTTAAAGCTCTTCTTCATTTGTTTTCTGTATCGCTTGTTGCTAGGGGCCCTCACTAGCACAGAAGAGGATAGAAATGCCAGGCTGTTATGTAAATGCAGCTTGAGCCATAAGGAAAAAAAAACATGCCTTGTTTGGCAGGCTTTCATTGCACAGAGGAGCTCAAGAGAGGATGAGGCGCAATGTGAGAAAAGGAAAGACAGAGGGTGCTTGTGTACTTGTAAGAAAGAAATCTGGATCCCTCTCGTGCCCTGAGACTGTGCTTAGGGCATGAACAAGGCTCTGTCTATCTAGGTCTCTCCTTGCATATCTTCTATGTGAATTCCCATAACTATGCCTTCTCTGAATAGTGGGATTCTTCCAGCCCTCTTTTGTATATGCCTCCAGCTGACAGACAGACACACAGACAGATGAAGAGCCTTCTCGAGGAGTAAATTTGTGCTATAAGTGTGTTTAAATACATGAGGGTTGGACAATGCTTTTTCTGTTCAGGCCCGGCCCTGTGTAGGGGGAGCTGTGGAGCTAAGTTGCCCTAGAGAGCACAAGAGACACAGTGCCTCAGGCCCAGCTAGTCTCTCTGGGGCAGACTGCCCCCTCAGCGTGCCAGCCGAGCTCCATAAGCAGACGTGGAGGAAGGCCCAGCAGCGGCCCTGCTTCCTCTTCCTCGCCCCGCCCTTTTCAGCCTCTTGCTCCCTGCGTGTGGTGCAAGCAATCCCAGAATGCAGGCAGAGCAGGTCCTGCGCAGTGGGGTAGCTTCTTGCATGCCCCTCCGCAGACACGCCAAGGGCCTCTCCTGATCTGACCTTTAATGGTTCGGGGATAACATTTCATGCTGGTGTCCAAGTGTCCAGTCCTGCTCCCCTGGATGTCAGCGGGAGCATAGCCATTAACGGGTGGGGGAGCAGGTCCGAGGACTGTATTAGTTAATTTTGCCTTGCACGTTGAAGTTGTACAGTGCTTTAGGTGCTAGCTATTAATTATTAATAATTACACAACGTTTGGTCTTTGGAGTCATCTCAGGAGAGGATCACGAAATGTAATGGGCAGAGACCTAACTGCAGCCATCAAAAGAAATGCAAGAGACATTGGGGAGCTTGAGTCAGCCACAGGAAGCAAAGTGCTCGATTATTATTCATTGCTTTCCTGGGTTTCTTAAGCCATTAATTATCTGCCTCGTACATTACTCGCCATGCATATTAATACCAGCTCACCGATCCGCTTTGGCCTTCCTGTTAATTCCGAAGAGTCAGCGGGTCATATTAAATACATGCTTCATGCCACGTGGGGTTATGTACGGGAGGAAAGACGAATCGGGATCCTGTGTTTTGCAATGCAGCAGGATATAAATAAAACCTTTTCCAGGGTGTATGTATGTAGGGGTGAGTGGGGTGACCAGTGTTCAGGACCTGCTTTTTAATTCATGCAAAGAAACTGTGACAGTATTTTACGAAGGATGAAAGTGGAGTGATCTCATCCCTAAAGGACAAAGCCAGATTTTCAAAGGTATTTAGAAGACCTAAATATGCAGATAGATTTCAATGGAATTAACTACCTAGATGCTTTTGAAGATCCCACTGGGCACCTATCTCCATCGTTAGGCACCTAAATACCGTTAACTCCTGGCCCTAACTGCACATTTTGAAAATGGGACTTAGGAACCTAAGTCACCGAAGCACTTTTGAAAGTTTCACCCTCCCTCTCAGTAATGTCAATGGGAGTTGGGCTCCTAACCTGCTTAGGTGCCTGCGAGGTACCTATCAGCATATTTAAATGCCTAAATACCTTTTAAAATATGCCCCCAATAGCTTAGGGCTGATGGGAAAATCAAGAAACCAGGAATATTTTTGAAAATTGCTCAGATATTTGGTTACCTTCCTTTGTTCATTGTTTATTTTTTGTTTTGTTTTGTTTTTTCATTTTCATTCAAATCTGGCTTTTCAGGCACCGGTTTGCATCACAACCCGAAATGCAATATACCATGGTAAAGATACGTCTAGTCCAGGTGTGCCCCAGCTGTGAGAGTCAAATCTGTATCTGAAGCTCGCAAAGCCTGGGGGTGGGTGGGGTGTTCATGTTTGGAGTGTCACTTTGCAGCAATAGTGTAGTCAGCAATATGCCACCATTGCTAAGACCAGGCCAGTGTACTCGTACCAGGTGACAAGCTCCGTTAATTGATCTATTAGCTTGAGAGTCATGGAGGACAACACAGACAGTGTCCAGCAGCTGGAAAAAAGAATCCTTTTCACACTCATTGTAACCCAAGTCCTGTCCCCCAACCCCTCCGAAAAGAAAAAGAAACAAATGAGAAATTGTGGGCTAGATCTTTTGCTATGATGGAGAACTGTTCAGCATAGCAGGGGGACAAGGAGTGTCAAGGAACCAATGACAGCTTCCTGCTTCCCTCTTTGTCTTGGCCTTGGCATAGCTTAGAGCAGCCTGAGGGCAGCTCTAACCTATACTAGCTGCCACCCGTCCCAGAGGGACCATCCACCACCTGACAATGCCCATCTCATCTTCAGCACACCTCAGCTTTAATGTTGCATCGACCTTACGTTGGTCCCCCCCCACAGGAATGTATTTCACCTCCTGAAGCCAAGATCTCTCATTTTCACCCATCATTACAATAACTGCAACGATTTATCCCTAATCTAAATTAATTTCTAGCCCCTTAGGAAAACTAATCCAAAGTTGAAGGGTCTGAGCCTTCAGCCCCATGAGCAGTCCTTACATCAATCACTAGGCCTTCTTGCCTGACTAAGGACAACTTCCATGAGTAAGAGTTTGTAGGATGAGACCCCATGTTCAAAAATCCTGAGATGCAATGCAATGTAGGAGAACGCCTTTTGTCTACAACAGTATCATAAAGTTCCCCACCAATTATTTTTTTAAATCCAAGCCCCACACTTATGGAGGTGCCACTGGCAAATTTAGCAGATTGAAATACTCCCTTTAAAAAGTGCATTACCATCCAAGGGCAATCGTCTGCAATATCACTGGTAAATGTTCCTGGAAAGTTGCCAGCCGTGAAATTTGTGAGGACAATAAACAGATGAGTGCACATCCAACAAATGCAAAGCAAGCCGAGTAATAAGTATTTGTGCAGTCTAGCTGGAGGTATTTCATGTTGTGGGCATGCAGCTCTTTCTACCTAAGTACGGCTACCGTAGAAATATTATGCTATAGCTATATATATTCTGCAGCTACCAGAGCAGAAAGAATGGTAATATTGCAGAGGTACTGCAAACTAATAACTCTAAAGAACCGTAGCGTTACTGTTCTCCTGCAAATTATGCTTATTGTCTAACAATTACATTGTGGATCATCATTGGGCATTGATCCGGGATCTCCAGCGCTAAAAGTACAATCACTTGCGCTAAAGGACAAGCTCCTCCCTCTGAATCTTGTAGCAACCTAATATCCTTTGTGGACTAGCCTGAGATGCAGTTGTCTAATATACACCAAGTTAGTGATAGTAGCACTAGGATTCAGACTACATACTGAGGAGGAAGAGAGTGTTCATCGAATAGCAGGGCTGGAAGGGACCTCAGGAGGTCATCTAGTCCAACCCCCTGCTCAAAGCAGGACAAATCCCCAATTTTTGCTCCAGATCCCTGACTGGCCCCCTCAAGGATTGAACTCACAACCCTGGGTTTAGCAGGCCAATGCTCAAACCACTGAGCTATCCCTCCCACAAAGGATAAAAGCTGGGGGACAACTTGCCCAAGAAAGGACTTCAGAATTTGAACATAGGAATTACCACACTAGTTCAGACCAGTGGGTCCATCTAGCCCAGCGATTTGTCTCCAACTATGGTCAGCACCAGCTACTTCTCAGGAAGTTACAAGAAACCCTGCAGAAGGCAGCTTGGGGATAACCTTCCCCCAGGGAAAGTTTCTTCCCGGCCCACATTAACCAGAGGTTGACTTAAGCCCTGAGGCATGAGAATTTTTATCCCTTCCCCAAGCTCATGTTTTGTTTTTAATATTTACTCTTATAACTCTGAATATTCTTGTTATTTGGACCTATGTATCAAATTATTGGTTTGCTACTGAGCATGATTGCAACAATGACGTAGCTGGGCAGATAGACTGGTAAACGGGAGGTACCATGTGAAAAAACGATGGCTCAGCTTTTCCAACCCCCTATAAGCTTCTACAGAGTGGTTTTTTTTCCCCATAGAGAATAAAATGGATCAAAATGACTGCACTGGAACTACAGGCTCCGCTTCAGATACTAATTATTCTTTTTTTTTCTTTTCTATTTTTGCCTTGTGCCTTTACGAACATGCTTTTTTGTGTGAGACATAAATGATATCCATTAATGATAATAATGCTTCAATCCCATTATCGCTTAGACACATCCATTATCACCCAGAACAGCCTCTCTACCTTCTCCCTGCTTTCTTTTCTCACAGCCTTTCCGTTTCTCGACAGAAGGTTATAAATTGTACTTTAAGGGCTCTTTACAGGCAGCAGGGAATAAAGGAACCATCGTGAAACTGAGAATGTATTTAAAAATAATAGAAGCATATATTGTTGGATCTTTTGCCTTTACTTTAAAGGTTTTTATGCCCATCTTTTTCTTCCCTAGAAGAGAAATATTTGTATTAAAAAATACATGTTTGTGAAATGCTCTTTATCTTGACGATGTTAAGAGCTTGTTTTTTGTAACTACAGCAGCTTACCTGCACTAGTCCACATTCAGATGAGCATAAAATACATGTGTGTGCTTGAGAGCAATGCACTGTGTGTGTACACCACCTGCACTCCCTGCCTTTACATTAAGGGGTTACCACTTTGTCTGGATTTTAAAGGGCAGAACTGGGCAGCATGGGCACCCGCACAAAAAAAGCCTAGAAAGCTATACATTCAGTCTGGACGGTGCATTGTTTAAATATTTTAAAAGCTGTTTTTATTTGTTTAATTCATAAAGGAGCATCTGCATTTTTTGATGAAGATGCTGCAGTCGTCAGTCCTGCTGACTCTCTGCAGCCTGACTGAAGAGCATTTTAGGGCTATTGCTACAAAGGCAAAAATGGGGCATGAAATTCACAGTTAGGCTCTGATGGCGATCCACTGGGGTTCGCAACAGTGAAAGCTGTAATGTAGACAGGGGTCAGGGGTCTTTGCTGCTGTTTAGCCCCTGCATTTACCCCTGCTCTGAGCCATGGTAAAAACCCTCTGCATTGTCTACATGGCAGCCTACACCCATGGAACTGCACCCATAGTGAATCACAGGTCTCATTCTTGCCGGAGTAGACAAGGGCCGATGTTTTCAAAAGTGAATAGCAATCTTGGGTGCCCAACATCAGACACTTTAAATGGGCCTGATTTTCAGAGGGCAAGTGGCTTGGTGCCTTGAGAAAAATCAAGCCCCTGTAAGATGTCGCACGTTGGGGACCCAAAATCTCTCGCCACTGGCCAAAGCCTATGGGCAGGGTTATAATTAAGGATAAGATTATGTCACGGAGGTCATGGAAGTCACGGATTCCATGATTTTCAGGGACCTCCATGATATTTTCTGCTTCAGGCCAGGGGCAGCAGGACCCCAAGAACTTTCAGCCACCTCGGCCGAGGCAGGGGGCCTGCAGCGCCAAGCCGCTGGGACGGGGGCCCGTGGAGCTGTCAGCCCCAATGACGGCAGGTGCTGGACCACCTCCTCCTGCCGCAGGGCTTGGGCTCTCATTCTCTTCCCCCCACCCACTCAGGCTTCAGTCATTCCCCCGCCCCGTCTGCCTTCTCCCCATTATTTTTAGTAAAAGTCACAGACAGGTCACAGGCTTCCGTGAATTTTTGTTCATTGCCCACTACCTGTCTGTGACTTTTACTAAAAAAAGACCGTGACAAACTCTTAAACTTAGTTATAATTAGAGTGACCAGATAGCAAGAGTGAAAAATCAGGACAGGGAGTGGGGGGTAATAGGCGCCTATATAAAACAAAGCCCCGAATATCGGGACTGTCCCTATAAAATTGGGACACCTGGTCACCCTAGTTATAATATATGTTGTCTTGCTGGTCTGTTATTATATGCCAGCCTCTCCACAAGAGACACATTTCTGTTTCAAGTAATCATCGGAGGTTCTGGCTTTAGCTGGAACAATCCTCTTGCCAAAGTATTTTAATACAGCCTTCAAACTGATCAGTTTAAGTGTCCAATTACATCTAAATTGCCCAGTCTGAACGAAATGTACACACCATCCCTGGATTTTTCTTCTGAGGAGCACAATTACCTGTATTGAATGGAAATAAAAGGAAACAACTCTGCAAGGGAAGAGTACTGTGAAAACAGAACAATCTCAAGACAGTCTAATGAGGCTGAAATGAACAGAAATAAGACTTTGCTTCAATGGAATAAATGGCGATAGCACTGGCTGGAGCATGGAGAGAAGAGATGCAATGTGGGCTACAGGTCTGAGCATTGGACAAGGATCTAGGAATGCTGATGTTCTCTCTGGCCCAGTCAAGTCATTTATCCTCTATAGACTTCAGAAGGCTTTTGCTCAAGAGCCCCCCATTTCTCTATTAGTAAAACGCAGAGGATAGTACTGACCCGTTTCAGAGGTGGGATTTTCAAAATCACCTAAGTGTCTTAGGAGCACAGATCCTATTCAAATATTTTATAGTAAACAATAAGATCTTAAACCAAATTTAAAATGCTGCCTTTAAAAAAAAAAGGCCACCAGGTTTTGTAGTCCTGATGTGAGGAAAACAAGAGTCTGAAAAAGAGCCCATTGTTTCTCTGTAGGAAAAACAAAATGCCTCTTGATGTCCAACTCCCTGAAACTGAATGGTGATATATGTAGTACCTGAGCCTGCAAGAACTTATTACCAAGCCTAGAGCTTACTACTGAGTGAAATACATCCTCTACAGACACCTCTGTGCCATTTAAACCCTGGTTTGAGGACTAAGACACAGAACTTCCAAGGTATTTGATTTGAGTGAGAGTTAGGAACCTAAATACCTTGGAGGATCCTGGTTTAAGCTCCCAAACCTGCAAGTTGATCCATGTAAATAGACCCCTGGACCCACACTGAGCTCTGTTGAAGGGTCTGCCTGCAGGCCTTCTGTAGCCTGTAGGATGGTTTGGATTAAGAAATAAGTAAAAGTTAGGCTAATTTAGGCCCTTCACTTAAGTGTAGATGAGTACGGGAAATTGAAGTTGCTAGTGTGAGAAAAGTCGAAGATAAGTTGGAGACAGATTGTTATTGGAAAGTAAGAGCTAGGAAGGACATAACCCCGGCTTGTATTGTCATTATGTAACTGGTTTAAGAGCAAAGTTTATAACTGAGTATTTTTGAGAATTGTGTGTGTTCTATGAAAATGCTATCTGTCGTGACAGTATGAGAAGGACGTTGGTGTAGATGTTTATTTAAATAATGTGTAAAGAGCCCATAAGAAGATGGTGGGAATATAATTATGGTAAGGAACAGTTTAATGTTAATTAGTATTATAAGGCTTATAAAAGGAGTAATTTTGCTAAATTGCAGGAAAGCTCCAATTAACATTCAAAGGGTACCATTCAATTCCAGGATTATAAGGCTGTACTTCTCTGTTGTCAGTGGACTGATCACCCATTGACACACCATTTCATCTTTGAGTGAGAGTATAATTGTCATATTGTGTAAGCACTAATTACATGTCTGTTTGCTTAATTAATCATTTTTTCTTTTTAATAAAGTTTGGTTGTATCATCCAAAGTGTCACCAATGGGTCCTCTGCTAAATACATTTTCTCAGAGCATAACTTGTAATGAAAGAGGTGCCGGGGCTCAAGCAATTTGTATACATTCATAACTGATGCAGCAAGCCCAGAGGTGCTGGGCTATGAAGTGCCAAGCCCAGGGATGCCAGGGCTCAGCCCTGGCAAGCCCTGGCACAAATTAAGCACTGCATTTTCTGTAACTAGCCTAGAGGCTCAAACCTGACAATTAAGTTGGGTTTTATAGCACCCTTACCCTGAACAACTTAATATTAATTGGGAACATTTCAACATCACGGTTACATAAGGTTATACTACCTCAGGGTCTTAAGTGGTGCCAGCCCTCTTCCTGTGTTTTGACTATTGGTACCTGAAAAGCATGGAGTTGGGATAAGTGTTCAAACTAAAGGCTCCTGAGAACTCTGCAGCTCCATCAATAAAAAGGATGTGGATCCCTTCTGATCCAACAAGAATTGGGAAGTAGTCATGGGTGACCTTGTCTGGATTCAGATGGATAACTGTGAATATCCAGGAGATGATAGCTCATTGAAAGCAATGGAATTTTTTCCATTGCTTTCCATGGGGTCGGGATTTCATCCTTGCTGGCTGTGCAAGCTAGCTGATCCTCCTGAGTCTGCCAAACAGAACTAGAAATTTCCTATCTCTTCAGGGGAGTTTCCAGTATCTCTAGGTTAGCTTCAGCATCACGAGAGGATGGACTTGTGCCTCGGAACTCAAGACATCTGGGTTCAGTTCCTGAATCTGCCACAGACTGTTCGTATGATGGTGGGAAAGTAATTTATTCTCTCTGTGCTTGACTTCCCCATCTGTGGCTGATCTGTGCCTCGTCTGCAGCAGAAACAGGAACTGAACCCCCCATGTCTTGAATGCTCATCCACTGCCTTAGCCACAAGTCCATCCTCTCTCAGTGATAAAGCTAATTGATCAGATCATTTAAGAACTTTAACAAGGATTCCAGTCTAGAAATTTGTAAATGTTTGACTGATCCAGACGTTCTTGATTTTCCTCATCCCTCGTCTATATCACCGCCAAAATGACAAAGGAGCAGCATGAACAATGAGAATTGCCAGCTTCTTATTATCTCCATCAGATTGGAGTATTTCATATTCCATCTTCAGATTCAAT
Organism: Lepidochelys olivacea; assembly: GCF_965140295.1. Lineage (NCBI taxonomy): Eukaryota > Metazoa > Chordata > Testudines > Cheloniidae > Lepidochelys > Lepidochelys olivacea. Next base: position 7,214,246 of record NC_140436.1, read on the forward strand.
GATCTATTGAAGCAATTATAATTGGACTTTTTGTTGCTTGTAATTAGAAATAAATTAAAATTCAAACAAATAAACTTGCTGATTTCCCCCACAAGTTTTTAAAAAGTCAGTAAAATGTCAGGAACACTTTTATATATAGCTCTAATTAAAGCTAACAATGAGGCAGAGAACATTAGAATCCAATAAACATATTGCACAAGAGTAAACAAATTATTTGTTTGAGTATCACGCAGTGAAATTATCAGCTCAGGAACCTTTAAGGCAATGATGTATTGCCCAGAATGCAGAATAACAAAAACAGCAATTTCTCTGGGCTGGCTTGCTGCTAGAAAATCTATACTTTAATAAGAGTGATGAGATGCTTCTTCATTCCTCAGCCTGAAGAGAACAGAGATGATGGCATAATTATGTTATCAAAATATGCAGCAGAGGGAAAGGCTCTTTTTTTGAGGAAGCTCATAGCCAACAAATCCTCAGCAATCAAATTGTGTTTGGGTTTATTTTATCTCGAGACACACTGAAAACATTAAATATTACGTTAATTGACGTGTTCATCTTGTTGAATTACATAGCTGCTCTAAAATACAACAGCGTCTTCCATTGAAGCGGTGTTATCCCCTACCTCTGTGTGATGCACTCTAGGTATGCTACAGCAGAATCTGGTTCCTGACAGCCGTAAAGTTACAGCCCTAAACTAGGATTAACAGGGAAAAAAATGTTGCATTATCTCAGTTGAATAATTTGTATTAGCCAGTGATAGGGAAGAGATAAAGATAGGGCATTTTCCAGGGAAATTCATAGATTGTGATGTGTGCTATAAATCCAATAGTCATATTTTAAGATTGTCTTCTTCCGAGAGCATGCACATTTCTTAATTAAATGACTATTGTATACGCCTTTCTCGTAGACAGAGCCATTATCAGATTTTGTATCACTCAGGTAGTTTTGGTCTTCCTATAGACAATTCAATTTCTCACTAAAGGTCCAGAAGCAAGCAGAAGCAATCAAAGCCAAAACACAAGGCCATGTGCACTCGCCCATTGTTGTGTGCATGGAAGTCTTAATGAGGTCAGCACGAGTTCGGCATAAGACATGATGGCAGGATATGGCTCATAAAATTCTATTTGAACACACAGCACTAGCATTCTCTTCATGGATTGAATGCCACTGAATCACTGGAATGAACAATCACCGGGGAACGGATCCTTCAAACCCTCATTCACGTGAGGTGAAATTCACCCCCTGTGCGTAGCACCAATACACCGTTTGTAAGTGATGAATTTTACTTGTGAGCAGTTCTCATGCCTGAGTGCAACAACAATACGTTGCTCTGATACAGCACTTTTTATCAGTGGACTTCAAAGAGCTTTACAAAGAGGGTAGGCATTATCTCCATGTTCTACATTTGGGGAAATGGAGGCAGTGATAAACGAAATGGCTTGCCCAAGGTCACACAGCAGGCCAATGGCAGAACCTTACCTCTTCTGAGTCCCATTCGGCGTACCGTCCTCTAGCCTACACTGCCTGCTAATAAGGTTATAATAATAGAGTAGGTCTGTTGAAATAAGAACTGCTTATGTGACTAAAGATTTGAAGATCAAGCCTGTGGCCAAAGACAAGACAATCAAGTTCAGTTGCACTGTGCTCCTCAGCAAACTTTCTTATAAATAATGCATGCAACACCTAAGGCATCTGCTCCTCAAGTAATTAAGTGTGACTAGTGTTGTATGCAAGAGTTAGGCTCATCATGAAAGGTGCTTTTTTATTACAGTTGTGGCTTCCGCTATCAAATCCATGACTTAGAGCCCTTCTCTTCTGATAAATCCACTTTAATTTTCTCCTGGAAATAAAAAAATAAGTGCCTTCACTTTTTTTTCTTTATTGAATATTGAAATGAATGTAGTCCCAGTCCCGCAAAGGTATTTAGGTGCTTAACGTCGATTGAAATCAATGGAAATTACAGAGCGAAATAACTTTCAGTACGGGTAGTCAATAGGCAGAACGCAGGCCAAATCTAGACCTCCAGAGGCTTTTGAACGGACCCCGAAATCTTTTTATTTACTTACTGTTATCAGTGTTGTTATTTTTCTGGAGTCTGGACCTTGGCCAAGAAATTTGGACCTTGACAAAAAATAATTGAGAAGCCCTTTCAGAAGCCGGGCCGTAGTGTCTGTGGAAAATGTTGGGATGACATCCCTGGAGAATGAAGTCACTGAATCATTGTAAAAGATACATCAGCAGGGCAAATTTCGGCTACAACAGACCCCGCCAACGTGTCTCAGTTCTGCTCTGGATCAGTCACCTCTGACATGCTGAAGAGTGTTCGGTCTCCAGGGGCCACTCAGTCCTTGGCTGAGAGAGTTGATAAGTCATGATGAGGATGTTCATACCTCTGGGCAGATCAGAGTCTCATCCAGTTCTTCAACATGCTTTTAGAGTTACAATATTGTGCATGTGTACAGCTTTCTTTCGTGCACAGGTCTCAAAGAACTTTACACTGATGGGAAAGTATCATGGCCCCCATTTTACAATAGGGAATCAGACACAAAGAAGTGAAGTGACTTGACCAGGGTCCCACACCAAGTCAGTGTCAGGAATTCAATCCAGGTCTCTATCGCTCTAACCATTGGCTGTCACTATCTCTCATGACTGAAGGGTCGTAGGGACTAGGCTTTGGGACTGCTTGACAGGTTTCAATATTTATATGGAAGTATAAAGGAAATGAAAGAATAAGAATAAACCATGTTGTACCCAGACCTCTACTGACTAAGTGCAGAGGGCATGATGGACATAGTCACAATCCTTGTTCATTGCCACGAAGTGTAAGGAATGAGAAAAACTACTACTCAGTGATTCCAACCTCCCAAAGTGTACTGTGGGCCCATATAGCAGAGGAAAGATTACATACCACACCCTACCAAAAGGTGTCTGGAAACTGGAGCCACACCCTTGGTGCACTTGACTGCCCAAGCCACAATGCCTCCAAGAACTACCACGAGCTCTTTCAAGCCAAAAACTGGCCCAATGTGTTTTCAACAGTAGGCTAAATCTGCCCTCAGTAATTATCTATCTTGAATGTGCATCACTGCCCTCTACAGAATGGGCTCAGAACTGCTCAGCATTGTGTTATTAGCCCTATAGTACAAATAGTTACCAGCGATTCTCCATTAACTGAGGTAGTCAGTACCTAGGCTTTTGAAGTACAGCTTCGGAATTATTTTAAGTTTTAAATAGTGACCGAGTGAAGCAAGCTTCCCATCGTATACCTGTCCACAGATCTGTTACAGTGATGTGCCCTTTGGCTGAATAAATGTTGCCCATAAAGTTTAACAGATGTTAGCAACTCTACGACTCCCACCACTGGATATTGACAAGATTCAGGCAGATTCCTCACTTGCCCACACCTCTTGCTATGAGACATAATTATGTTCTGCAGTTAGTGAGTCAGGCCTTTTAGTGGATGTAGGACAGGAGTAGTCAATCATATGAGTGCCAAATTAGCAACGAGTAGGAGTGTACAGCAAATGGCTGGGATACATTGCAGTTGTAACAGGGAAAGAAGTACATATGATGAAAAACTAGTGATCAAGATTAAAGAAGAAAAAAAAAAAAGAAAAAGACCGACCCAAGAGGAAGTATTGTGAAGTAATAAAGGAAGACATGTTAGCATGTGGTGAGAGCAGATGACATTGAACAGAGCATGCTGGAGGGAGAGAACACAGAGCAGATGCTATTTGATGGGATTAACACCAGGAAGAAAGGATCAGGCCCAATGCTGAACAATCAGATGCATTGTGGGGGTATTACATCTCTTTCTGAAGTATGTCATTATCCACTGCTAGAGATAGGGTACGTCTGTTCTGAAGCATTACGGCAATTCCACTCTAACAACGCCTTTGGGGTTTCAATAAGGGAATTTTTCTATGAGTTTACCACCAAAATAGCACTTTTTCACTTTTCTTTCTTTTAGATAAAGGGGAAATATATAGCACTCCCAAATCTGATTTTGTATGGTTAATGCTGGCGTAACTCCCTTGACTTACCTGAGTTACTTCTCATTTATGTTGGTGAGAGATCAGAATCAGACCTGAATCAGAACTGGTTCCTAGTTCCTTGGGATTTTAATGGTCCTTTTACTAATCTCTTGACAAATCCCAAGGCTCTGACTTACACTGCCACTTAAGTCGATCTCACTTATGTCTTTCGGGGGTGTGAAAAAGACACCCCCATGAGCAATGCCAGTTACAGTGACCTAAGTTTACAGTGACCTAAGTTTTGCCCTGACCGGGAAAACCGAGAAGTCTGCTGCTTGCCAGGGGCTAAGATTCATGATGTGACGGAGAGACTGCCGAGACTCATCAAGCCCTCGGATCGCTACCCCTTCCTGCTTCTCCACGTGGGCACCAATGATACTGCCAAGAATGACCTTGAGCGGATCACTGCGGACTATGTGGCTCTAGGAAGAAGAATAAAGGAGTTGGAGGCGCAAGTGGTGTTCTCGTCCATCCTCCCCGTGGAAGGAAAAGGCCTAGGTAGGGAGCGTCGAATCGTGGAAGTCAACGAATGGCTACGCAGATGGTGTCGGAGAGAAGGCTTTGGTTTCTTTGACCATGGGATGGTGTTCCATGAAGGAGGAGTGCTGGGTAGAGACGGGCTCCATCTTACGAAGAGAGGGAAGAGCATCTTTGCCAGCAGGCTGGCTAACCTAGTGAGGAGGGCTTTAAACTAGGTTCACCGGGGGAAGGAGACCAAAGCCCTGAGGTAAGTGGGAAAGCGGGATACCGGGAGGAAGCACAGGCAGGAATGTCTGTGAGGGGAGGGCTCCTGCCTCATACTGGCAATGAGGGGCGATCAACAGGTTATCTCAAGTGCTTATATACAAATGCACAAAGCCTTGGAAACAAGCAGGGAGAACTGGAGGTCCTGGTGATGTCAAGGAACTATGACGTGATCGGAATAACAGAGACTTGGTGGGATAACTCATATGACTGGAGTACTGTCATGGATGGTTATAAACTGTTCAGGAAGGACAGGCAGGGCAGAAAAGGTGGGGGAGTAGCACTGTATGTAAGGGAGCAGTATGACTGCTCAGAGCTCCGGTACGAAACTGCAGAAAAACCTGAGTGTCTCTGGATTAAGTTTAGAAGTGTGTGCAACAAGAGTGATGTAGTGGTGGGAGTCTGCTATAGACTACCGGACCAGGGGGATGAGGTGGATGAGGCTTTCTTCCGGCAGCTCACGGAAGCTACTAGATCGCATGCCCTGATTCTCATGGGTGACTTTAATTTTCCTGATATCTGCTGGGAGAGCAATACAGCGGTGCATAGACAATCCAGGAAGTTTTTGGAAAGCGTAGGGGACAATTTCCTGGCGCAAGTGCTAGAGGAGCCAACTAGGGGGGGTGCTTTTCTTGACCTGCTGCTCACAAACCGGGTAGAATTAGTGGGGGAAGCAAAAGTGGATGGGAATCTGGGAGGCAGTGACCATGAGTTGGTTGAGTTCAGGATCCTGACGCAGGGAACAAAGGTAAGCAGCAGGATACGGACCCTGGACTTCGGGAAAGCAGACTTCGACTCCCTCAGGGAACGGATGGCCAGGATCCCCTGGGGGACTAACTTGAAGGGGAAAGGAGTCCAGGAGAGCTGGCTGTATTTCAAGGAATCCCTGTTGAGGTTACAGGGACAAACCATCCCGATGAGTCGAAAGAATAGTAAATATGGCAGGCGACCAACTTGGCTTAATGGTGAAATCCTAGCGGATCTTAAACATAAAAAAGAAGCTTACAAGAAGTGGAAGGTTGGACATATGACCAGGGAAGAGTATAAAAATATTGCTCGGGCATGTAGGAATGTTATCAGGAGGGCCAAATCGCACCTGGAGCTGCAGCTAGCCAGAGATGTCAAGAGTAACAAGAAGGGTTTCTTCAGGTATGTTGGCAACAAGAAGAAAGCCAAGGAATGTGTGGGCCCCTTACTGAATGAGGGAGGCAACCTAGTGACAGAGGATGTGGAAAAAGCTAATGTACTCAATGCTTTTTTTGCCTCTGTTTTCACTAACAAGGTCAGCTCCCAGACTGCTGCGCTGGGCATCACAAAATGCGGAAGAGATGGCCAGCCCTCTGTGGAGATAGAGGTGGTTAGGGACTATTTAGAAAAGCTGGACGTGCACAAGTCCATGGGGCCGGACGAGTTGCATCCGAGAGTGCTGAAGGAATTGGCGGCTGTGATTGCAGAGCCACTGGCCATTATCTTTGAAAACTCGTGGCGAACCGGGGAAGTCCCGGATGACTGGAAAAAGGCTAATGTAGTGCCAATCTTTAAAAAAGGGAAGAAGGAAGATCCTGGGAACTACAGGCCAGTCAGCCTCACCTCAGTCCCTGGAAAAATCATGGAGCAGGTCCTCAAAGAATCAATCCTGAAGCACTTGCATGAGAGGAAAGTGATCAGGAACAGCCAGCATGGATTCACCAAGGGAAGGTCATGCCTGACTAATCTAATCGCCTTTTATGATGAGATTACTGGTTCTGTGGATGAAGGGAAAGCAGTGGATGTATTGTTTCTTGACTTTAGCAAAGCTTTTGACACGGTCTCCCATAGTATTCTTGTCAGCAAGTTAAGGAAGTATGGGCTGGATGAATGCACTATAAGGTGGGTAGAAAGCTGGCTAAATTGTCGGGCTCAACGGGTAGTGATCAATGGCTCCATGTCTAGTTGGCAGCCGGTATCAAGTGGAGTGCCCCAAGGGTCGGTCCTGGGGCCGGTTTTATTCAATATCTTCATAAATGATCTGGAGGATGGTGTGGATTGCACTCTCAGCAAATTTGCGGATGATACTAAACTGGGAGGAGTGGTAGATACGCTGGAGGGGAGGGATAGGATACAGAAGGACCTAGACCAATTGGAAGATTGGGCCAAAAGGAATCTGATGAGGTTCAATAAGGATAAGTGCAGGGTCCTGCACTTAGGACGGAAGAACCCAATGCACAGCTACAGACTAGGGACCGAATGGCTAGGCAGCAGTTCTGCAGAAAAGGACCTAGGGGTGACAGTGGACGAGAAGCTGGATATGAGTCAGCAGTGTGCCCTTGTTGCCAAGAAGGCCAATGGCATTTTGGGATGTATAAGTAGGGGCATAGCGAGCAGATCGAGGGACGTGATCGTTCCCCTCTATTCGACATTGGTGAGGCCTCATCTGGAGTACTGTGTCCAGTTTTGGGCCCCACACTTCAAGAAGGATGTGGATAAATTGGAGAGAGTCCAGCGAAGGGCAACAAAAATGATTAGGGGACTGGAACACATGAGTTATGAGGAGAGGCTGAGGGAGCTGGGATTGTTTAGCCTGCAGAAGAGAAGAATGAGGGGGGATTTGATAGCTGCTTTCAACTACCTGAAAGGGGGTTCCAAAGAGGATGGCTCTAGACTGTTCTCAATGGTAGCAGATGACAGAACGAGGAGTAATGGTCTCAAGTTGCAGTGGGGGAGGTTTAGATTGGATATTAGGAAAAACTTTTTCACTAAGAGGGTGGTGAAACACTGGAATGCGTTACCTAGGGAGGTGGTAGAATCTCCTTCCTTAGAGGTTTTTAAGGTCAGGCTTGACAAAGCCCTGGCTGGGATGATTTAACTGGGAATTGGTCCTGCTTTGAGCAGGGGGTTGGACTAGATGACCTTCTGGGGTCCCTTCCAACCCTGATATTCTATGATTCTATGATTCTATGATTCTAAGTGCTGTCCACACCTCTCGCAGAGGTGGAGTAATTATGCCTCAAGGCAAACGCCACTGACTTCACTGCTATGGACAAACTGCGCGAGGAGCTCAGGTTTTGGCCAATTCCCAGATGACTTATGTGATCAATACCATTCTCTGCAGACCAAAAGGAAAACTCGTCAATGATTTCAAGGAGGGTTGCACAGAGGAAAGGTCAAACAACATCAAGGTCCTTTACAAACTTTTCAGAGCTTTTCAAACTCTGAATAATGTAGAGGTTCAGGTTTGGCTTTATTAATACATATGGTATTTTTAGCTAGAGAGAACTTCGTAAACATGCTCGGTCATTTCACCTCTCTGCACAACGCCTTCAATTAAATGAACCCAAGCCACTTTGCAAGATGTGATTTTAAAAGACTTAAAACAAAATAACTAAAAATACAACCTCAGCTTTTTTTTTTTTTAAGTGAAAAGTTTCAGCTGGATATAACCAGGGACTGAAGTCCCTTATTTAATCACAAAACAGACCGGAGGGGTGAGTGCAAACTTCCATCCCATTGTGCCTCAAACAGGTTCCAAAGAGAACATCTGTTTCGTGAAGATAGCTTGCTCTCCATATCCACTCAACCCATTCCTTAGCCTCTCTGTTGAGATTACCACGTGGCAGGTGTCGTGTTATAGGCAGACACCTAGAACTTGGACAGCATTAGGTTGTGATATCTTCTTGTCTGGAGTTAGATTGTGAATTCACTGACTCATTTCACAGCAGCTGACAAGTGACAAAAGTTTCAGTGACCCCTGATATTAAGTGCCTCAGTTTTGGAGTCCTCAGCTTCAGATACCTAGTAGAGTCCAGCAACTTTTTGTAGCAGTGATAACATGTGTAGGTGTCTTAGTCTTGGCTCCCAGACACTGAATCATTCTCTTCCCCTCCTCCCATGCCCAGAGCTGTGTGCTGCCCCGTCATTCTATTGTCCCCTTCCTCACATGTCACTCCATTCCCCTCCTCCCTGGCACCCTATCCAAGGGTTTCCCATTTTCCCCACACCCCCATCCCAGGGGCTCTCTACGAACCCCCACTCCATTCTTATTTCTTTTCTTTCTGTCTGGGAGTGAAGTTATTCCAGGCATCAGCTTGGGAGGGTGAACAGACCACAGAAATGCCATCAACTTGAGTGACAAGGTGGGTGAAGCAAAATCTGATTGGACCAACTTCTGTTGGTGAAAGAGAAGCTTTTAAGCTGCAGAGAACTCTTCTTCAGTTTGAGCGTAAGGCCTCACAAGTTTGGCCAATTGTAAATATTAGAGAATGAGCTGAAGTCAGGTAGGACATGATTATATTTTATGAGGCACATAGAGGGGACAGTTAGTTACAGAATAGTCACCTTTGTCTGCTGTTGAGTGGAGAGGACATAGCACTGAAATAGCTCCAGTTAGCAACGAGCAAATCATGTCTATCATGGGAGTCAGAATGTTACCCAAACACTGCATCTGCATTACGCTAAAAAATATTTTCTTTCCTCAGATGTCACCTATTCAAGTATTAACCAAACCTAGCTCTGCTTAGCTTGCAAGATCTAAGATCATACTCAGAAGTTGCACAAAACTGTGCATGCCTCCTAAATATCAGCCTCACTTTCTCTCTCTCTCTCTCTCTCTCTCTCTCTCTCTGTCTTAGGGGTTTTGGCTGTCACAGATCATAGCAACCGATTGCTTTCCATGAGTGGAAACTTCCTGGGTCCAACATATTGGGCATTGGACTGAGTTCCATTGCCACCTTGGCCACTGACCGAATGGGCAAGTCACTTCCCCTTCCCTGCAACTCCGTTTCTCCATCTGTAAAGAGGAGACAATGATACTTTCCTTGTAAAGTGACAGGTTTCAGAGTGGTAGCCATGTTAGTCTTTATCAGCAAAAACAACGAGGAGTCGTTGTGGCACTTTAGAGACTAACAAATTTATTTGGGCATAAGCCCACGAATTATTATTCCCACATAAATTTGTTAGTCTCTAAGGTGCCACAAAGACTCCTCGTTGTTTTTCCTTGTAAACTGTTTTGTGATCTGCTATAGAATGCCGGAAACCTACTGACCGCTATTCCTACCTACATGCCTCCAGCTTTCACCCTGGCCACACCACACAATCCATCGTCTACAGCCAAGCTCTGCGATTTGTTCCAACCTCTCAGACAGAGACAAACACCTACAAGATCTCTATCAAGCATTCTTACAACTACAATACCCACCTGTGGAAGTGAAGAAACAGATTGATAGAGCCAGAAGAGTTCCCAGAAGTCACCTACTACAGGACAGGCCCAACAAAGAAAATAACAGAACGCCACTAGTCGTCACCTTCAGCCCCCAACTAAAACCTCTCCAACGCATTATTAAGGATCTACAACCTATCCTGAAGGATGACCCAACTCTCTCACAAATCTTGGGAGACAGGCCAGTCCTTGCCTACAGACAGCCCCCCAACCTGAAGCAAATACTCATCAGCAACCACACACCACACAACAGAACCACTAACCCAGGAACCTATCCTTGCAACAAAGCCCGTTGCCAACTGTGCCCACATATCTATTCAGGGGACACCATCACAGGGCCTAATCACATCAGCCACGCTATCAGAGGCTCATTCACCTGCACATCCACCAATGTGATATATGCCATCATGTGCCGGCAATGCCCCTCTGCCATGTACATTGGCCAAACTGGACAGTCTCTACGTAAAAGAATAAATGGACACAAATCAGATGTCAAGAATTATAACATTCATAAACTAGTCGGAGAACACTTCAATCTCTCTGGTCACGCGATTACAGACATGAAAGTTGCGATATTACAACAAAAAAACTTCAAATCCAGACTCCAGCGAGAAACTGTTGAATTGGAATTCATTTGCAAATTGGATACAATTAACTTAGGCTTGAATAGAGACTGGGAGTGGCTAAGTCATTATGAAAGGTAATCTATTTCCCCGTGTTTTTTCCTACCCCCGCCCCCTCAGACGTTCTTGTTAAACCCTGGATTTGTGCTGGAAATGGCCCACCTTGATTATCATACACATTGTAAGGAGCGTGATCACTTTAGATAAGCTATTACCAGCAGGAGAGTGGGGTGGGGGGAGGTGTTTTTTCATGCTTTGTGTGTATAAAAAGATCTTCTACACTTTCCACAGTATGCATCCGATGAAGTGAGCTGTAGCTCACGAAAGCTTATGCTCAAATAAATTGGTTAGTCTCTAAGGTGCCACAAGTACTCCTTTTCTTTTTAAGTAATAATAAATCACAGGGTCACCCCACATGAAACAGTGTGAACTCTAATGAAATAACAAACAAGTGCTCCCCAATCTGGATAGATTAAGACATCATCCCCTGTGAGCAATCACAGGCAGCATTTGAAATAACAGTGTAGAGTATTATTATTAAAGTTTATAGACAGTGTAATGTGGATTTCCCTCAGTTGCATTAATTTGACTATTAATTCACAAGGAAATATGTAAATGTTAACCTGAGAATATGCAGGTTACAAAAATGCAGCATTGGAGCATCACAACATTTGCAGTATCAGTCTTGCAATGAATGCAGCATTGTAGAGGGTAATTTGCATCCCTGCATCTTTTACATCTGCTTTTGCTCTTCAGCTCATTCCCACCCTCACCTTTCGTAGGAGATGAGAGAAGAAAATCTGAGGCAAGAATATGCTGATAATCAGGGACTCAAAGACTTACAAAGCACAAGCACCAGAGCCTGAAAATGACAACAATCTACAGGACCCTAATGAATATAATTGTTCCAAAGAATACACAATGCCATTTTATATTGGCAGATTTAGAAAAACCCTCTGACAGCCCCTTTCCATTTCAGATGAAAAACTGAGCTCCTGTTTTATCTCAGACACATTAGTCATTGTTATGTCAGATCCAGAGCTACTCATGAAAGTCACTGATTAAAGAAAGAAGAAAAGATTTCTTTTGATGGTTCCATTTCTAAATCATCGAATGAAATTATTTCAAATTACCAAGGGCAGCTCACTATAAATAGTCCTTTTCCACATGTATTTATTTAGAGTGTGTTACACTAATCTCCATAGACATTCTGTACATTCTAGCTCCTTAGCTGGGGAGACTTTTAGCTCTTCTTTAACAAAATCATCTAAGAGAGATTTTGACAATAAAATTAGCTGGCAAAATGTAGTACCAGAAGTATTGATTTTCCTCCTCTGAATGCCTGTATTATTCAATTTCTTCATTTATTGCTGTCCTGCTATTAACTTGGAGTTATTTCTGTTGAGGATTCACAATTGGTGTTATAGCACTGCCTCTGAGTCAACGTGTACTTGCAACATGTAATTCAGAATTCTGAATACAGTAAATAATTCAGTTTTAGGAAGATTTGGGGTATTGTACAAAGCACACACAGTCCCGGAATTACTTCTCTGATTGAAACAAGTCATATTTCGATACCCACCGTTCACATCAGCGTCCAGTCAGACAGTGGGCATATTAGCAGATATTTCAAATTTTTATGGAAAAATTGAGAAAGTTTTGTTTGCACCATGGCCAGAGTTCTGAATACAGGTAGTCAAAAATGCAGCAAAGTACTTAATGAGGATGGCCCACACCCTAACAATACCCAACTTCCATTGAAACCAATGGGAGTTAAGCACCTAGATACCTTTGAGGATCTGGGCCCGTGTGCCTAGCTGTAAGCATGTGAGTAGTCCCAGTGAAGTCAATGCTGTTTACATGCTTAAGGTGAGGCACACCTTTCAGTGTCTTGCTGAATCTGGAACATGAGTGACAAGACGAGAATCCAACTGAGTTCTTGGGAACCAGCTGGAATAGGTTCAAGGGAACCTCAACACTATTGAATCCATGCAATGGGCAGCAGTTTATCCTTCTTCAGACAAATTCTTTGGGAAATATTGGGACAATTTACCTGGTGCACTCAGTTGCAGTTTTGCCAGGGATGAGTTGGTCACATTCATCAATGATATGCTGATCCTCAACCTCCACCTTCTCCATCTCTTCATTTGTGTATTGGATTAAGGCCCCTATGCCATTTCGCACTGGACAGTTTATCAGGTGGTCCAAACTCAGGAACACTTGCCGGACCTGAGTCCTTGAGCAGTAAGTCACAACCCATCTGTAAGAAATAAAGTGGCCAAAACCAAATCCTGGGGTTTTCAAAGGAGTCTCATGAAGAAAGGTGCCCTAATCTCATTGGGAAATTCAATGAGAGTCAGGCAGCTAACTCCCTTAGGCTACTTTGGAAGCCTCAACCTAGGTGATAAGATGATATCGAGGGGTTCTCGGTTGCTTTCTATTAAGAAGACACAACAAAAATTTTATGCAAGATAAGCCTCTTGAAGAGGCCATCACCATGTTTTAATGCTTACTAGATTCTTTCAGTTACAGTCAAGGGTTCCCACCTGAAAGCATCTTCAACTATGCTGCTGAGTGTATCAACACTAACAATAGAGTCTGCCTTGGAAGAAGAATATGCATGCATCAGTCTTAGCAATACCTCAGCCACATAGAGTTCTCAAAAGACTTCTGCAAGGTAGGTACTGCCTTTAGCTCCAGTTATAAAAAAGGAGTCATGACAGTTAATGCAGAATCATTGCTGAGCTTCAGACTTCCATTGGCTTTCCCTCTGCAAATCAAAGACATCCACTAGAAGTGCAATTAACCTAGATCCAAATTAGACTAGCAGGGGGGAATTGCTTCTTTGCATCGGTCTCTTGTTTAAGAAATGGAATCATCCATATGTAAGTGCACACTTTTTCCCCCTTTCCCCTGACAGAGGCAAGTCAATAAAAAAGGCAAACACTGCAAAGAACAGGCATGTTACTTTTTCAATGGCACTTATGTAAAACTGAGCGCAAAAGTTTGGTGTCAGTGAGCAGATGAGTTAAGGACAAGTGCAAACATAGGAGCAGATCCTAAAACTTAATTTCAGTTGTCAAGTATGACCTCGTAATGTGTTTGTAGAATTGGGCCAATTATCATTGTTAATCCTCAGATTATGAGCTATATCCTCAGCAGGAGTAAATCAAAGTATCTCCCCTGCAGTAAAGAGGGCTGGTGTAAATCAGCATTACTATGGATTTGCCAAAGAGCTCAGCATGCCTAAATGGGAGCAGAGATCTTTGGAAAATTTAGTCCCCAGTATGCATGCTGAGCACTTAAAAATATAGTCTAATGGTCCTTGTAGCACCTTAGAGACTAACCAATTTATTTGAGCATGAGCTTTCGTGAGCTGTAGCTCACGAAAGCTCATGCTCAAATAAATTGGTTAGTCTCTAAGATGCCACAAGTACTCCTTTTCTTTTTGCGAACATGGCTGTTACTCTGAAATCTAATGGTCCTGAGCCCCAATCCATGGATCTATGTTCAGTTCCTGGCTTTACTAAAGACTGTGTGACCTTAGGAAAGTCACTTAATCTCTCTTCATGCCGTATCTGAAAAAAATGGTGACCGCAATATATCCTCTGTCTATTCTGACTGTAATGTTTTCAGAGCAGGACTTTTCATAGTGTCTGGTCATTGCCTTCCACAACGGGGTCCCGATCTCCATTGGCACCTCTAAGTGCTATCACACAGTATAACTAATAATAATTGAAGTCAATGGCAACCTGTCTTTGATGTCAGCAGTCCACTCTCCAGCCTTGAAATCATTGTTCTTCATTTTGTCCGAGAATTTGTCCTTCCAGGAATAACATCACAGCGCAGCAGCATGTGGAGGTCACAGCACTGGCAAGAAAAGCAGCCACACTGAGAATGTATTGTAGCCACGTTTCAAAACTATGTTTTTAGTTCAAGGAGGTTCAAAAGCCATCAAAGCCGCTATCAAAGCTAGAAGGGAAGACGAGCTATTCTGGACTGCTTTGGCACTAAAAAAAGATTAGTTTCCCCAACTTGTGCTACTTTCCGTATGCCAACTTTCAGCCCTGTTCAACTGAAAACAGATGGCACACCCAGGAAATATGGCCACTGACCCTTAAACATGATGCTATAATTTGGAAGCACTATGGCAACAAAGAGGTGATTTTTCTTCACTTCCCAGCTACATCATTTAGATTTAGGGCAGGCATGATTTTTTTCCCTTTAGGATGTGGCTCAGCTGCGGAGACCTGACCCCTTGCATTGTTTATTTTGCTGTATGACTCACAAGGACAATTGACCAGCCCCTCTGAATGCAGTGTAGGTAACTGAATAGCTCTAAAGCAGCAGAATTCTCCACTAGGGACCAAACAATTCTAATTCAACCATTTCCTAACTATTGATCTGCGATCCCATGACCCTTCTGTGCCTTCCCTTCCATCCCTCTGCTCCTATCATTCATTGTTATGAATGCAGATGACCGGTTATTCCATACTGTGCTGCATTTTCTTTCCAGTTTACCATTTCTAACAGCATTATTACTTTCAGCATATGTTGCAGGTGAATTCAGTGTCCAGTACAGCAAAGGACAAGAAGCACTGAATTTGAATTATGTCTAGAAAGGCCAGGTAATATGCAAGTTTCTGCCATTGTACCTCAATCTTGATTTCCAGCACCTAGTATTCTCTTGTCCCAGACATCCTCCTCCTTGCAGCAACCCTACCGTCTACTCCCGGGCACACACACACACACATTGCTAGTTCTGGGCCACACTCACACCTCTCTGACCACACTGCTCCAGCTTCATCCACACATCAGTCCAATCCTAGACCTACAAGCTCGGCCAGCACATCTTCGCTCTAACATGAAGCACCCCTGGCCTTTCCAGCCCGGAGTTTTTGCATGAGCAGATGCTTTCAGTTCTGCCAGATAGCATGATGGGTTTTTGATATGCACAAATTTCCACTAGGACCATAACACCTTCCATTCTCACTCGCCCTAGGGACTTAGTCAGTATTTGGACCTAGCTTTCCAAATTGGCAAAAAAACAGAGAGTTAATGCTATCGAAAACTTGAGTAACACAGGATGGTGTTTAAGAGGACACTATTACTGTGGAGTTCAGTGATGATCTGGATTAAATAGAATATTTTTAACACGAAGGCACTCACTAGGGTAGCCGCAGTTGAAGATCTTGAAGCCATTTTATTGCAACCCCATATTTTCAGGTGTTTCTTGTTTACATCCTAAGGACCTGATTCTCATGTACACAAAGGTCAATTTACACCAATGACAGTGAAAAGGGGCTTTTGAGCCTGACTCCCAGTTGCACTAAAGCCTCTTTACATTGTCAGAGTGGTGTAAACTGACCTTTGCACAAATGAGAATTGGGCTCAAATTCTCAGGCTAGGAGCATTTTTTTAACTCAGGGAATGAAAGTTTGCTGCCTTTCTGTTTTAACGCAGAGATTATTTAATATTTTGTTCTTTTATAGCACATTTGATCCAGGGATTTCAATGCGCTTTGGCAACATGAATAAAGTTTCACAATCCCTCTTTAATGTAGATATGCACTGTTATGACTATATTCTCTCTCTTCTAAGCACTTAGGACCTGCCTGATACAAAGCCCATTCAGTCTTCCACTGACTTCCACTGACTTGGTCAGGCTCTTAAATACCACACTGATTTGTACTACAGAAAACCTTAAGATGGGGTAGAAGAGTTGACTCACCACGGGCACACCACCTCGTGGCAAGGTATGACATGACGCTCTTTCCCTCCCTAGCACCCAGCTGATTGTCGCTCCAATCCCACCAGGGTCCACCTCTTCTTGTAGTTCAGCCTTCAGGCAGCTCACTTTAAAATCTCTTCCCTTCCAGGCTAACCAAAGCGTCCACTATATTAGACTCAAGCCCACAGCTCTTCACGCCCTACAGACTGGTCCCACAGACTGTCCTGGGACACTGCACCGGTGTTATCTCTCTCTCTCTCTCTCAATGCCTCCCAAGGCCTTTTCCCCCTACCTGCCCAGCTCCACTCTCAATAGTCCTTCTCCTGCCTGGCTTAAGGGTGTTTCTGCGCTACCTTTTCTGGTGGATCATTAGGGGAACCCTCATTCCCTGATCCTCTCATCCCTGGAACAAATAGTCATGGTCTGTTCCATCAAACCCCCTTCCTGCTGCTTTCCTTGACTCCTCCTAACTTGACTTTCCTTCTGCCCTTTCCCACAGCCCATCCCTGTATTTACTATACATCTTCTCTCTAGGCCCTTCCTTCATTCTCTAACAAGAAGACAGACTCTACAGAATTCTTCCCTGTCTCATCTGGGCTTCCTCCCTTTGTAAGCTTGCTCCCCTGCAGGGCTTCATCTTCAATTGGGCCTGGCCCACCTTCCAGGTGCCCTAATTGAGCTCTCTAGCCCTAGTTAACCCTTTTGGTGCCAGAGTAGGGTATATACCCATCACAATTGTTAGAGATAAAATTCATTTAATCAACTGGTAAATCGAGGCACAGAGAGATTAAAGAGACTTATCAGGACTTGAATCCTGAAGTTCTGTCCAACAATCCCCTGCACTAATCACGAGACGATGCTTGGTTAATGGCTGTGTTTTAAGTCTGCAAACCAATATATAGCCCAATTTTTCCCCAGGTGAGTGGTCCCATTGACTATGTATGTGAAATGAGACTATTCTCTTGAGTATTGGAGTGCGGGATTTGGCTCATTACTGATATAATAATTTTAGGCATTTTTTCTTTTTTGCTTCTTAAAATATAGCTCATTAGACTGATTTCCAAAGCCCATTAAGGCAATGAAAAGACTCCCATTGACTTCAGCGGGTATCAAATCAGGCCTTTTATTTCTATAGCTGGATGAGAAGAAAAGGATTGGTATTAAATGCGGTTACTGTGCGGGCATGTGCTGTGACTGCTTTTCAGATTGCAATTTCATTGCACATTTGGAGCTCAATTGTCAAAGAATACACTTTAAGTGCTCAGTGGGGCTCAGTTCAGCAACTACTTCCAGTATATGAGCATGGAGAGAGGGAGATTTCCTCAAATGCAAGAAGAACCTACCATAGTGGACCTGCCATGAAGAACCTACCATAGTGCACTTGTAGATAACATGAGCAATCTGCACCATGTCAAGTATCAGAGGGGCAGCCGTGTTAGTCTGGATCTGTAAAAGCGGCAAAGAGTCCTGGGGCACCTTACAGACTAACAGACACATTGGAGCATAAGCTTTCGTGGGTGAATACCCACTTTGTCGGATGCATCTGACGAAGTGGGTATTCACCCACGAAAGCTTATGCTCCAATGTGTCTGTTAGTCTGTAAGGTGCCACAGGACTCTGCTGCTTAATCTGCACCATGTGCATTTTCTGTGATGAGACGATAAGAGAATTTCTTTTACCATGCAGATGAGGCTCCTTTATGTTCACAGGCATATTGCTTTGGTGAAATATGCTTTACAGAGTAAATATTGATTTCATTTCAGGGTCTTGGCAATTTGCAGCTGGGGATAAGCTGGGGATAAGCAATCTGTCAGATTCTTATGGGATGAGATGTACTATAATATAAAACTGATTTCACCCTGGGGTTTTGCACTTCAAATGTATTTGCAAGTTTAAAAATATGCCCAGCAATTAACAATTACACCAATTTGTTTACAGAACCATTCCATCTCACACCTGCCAAAAAAGTACCATTGACATTGTATTGTTCAGAGGACAATAATTACCCAATTGAGCCTTGTATCAAATTATACCTCTCAAGCTCCAAACATGACACAAGATGTGGGACAAAGACACCAAGTTATGTGTGTATGAGGGGTAGGAGGTCTGCCCAGGAAATGATGAATGCTCAGAGTTTAAACTGATATGGCATTTGCCTCTTAATGTTAAATCGTCCATGGCTGAGGACACAGAGCTTTGGATCATCTGCATGCTGATGGGCTCAAAATCCACATTATCTCGCTGTCTTCCTCAGCAACTTTGCATACAAAATGAGCCATTGATCTTGCAAGGCCTCATACTGAGCTTTGCAAGAAGCACAAGTCTGTTGCATTCCAGCATACGTGTGAGTGGAAACCAGAATTCTGCAAGAAACATTCATTCATCCAGATACTGAATGTACGTTCTGTTTAGGATTGGGTCTTCAGGATTGTACTCCTTTCTTAGTGCAGTTTATCATCATCAACAGCAACATGAAACACTTCTGCATACAGAAAATAATGCATATGTGTGGAAATATTTGATTTAAAGTAATAAAGCACACGCACTAATTGAATGTGAATGTTGAAAAGCTGTCTAGTGCCAGAGAAGTGATACTGTGTTTTAGCCCTGCCTCGAGCAACTATAATCAGAACAGAAAGGAAATCATCTGTGGGAATTTCTCAGGCAAGCAAATGGTTTCCCCCATCAAAAGATTCATATTTTATTCTTTGACGCCTTATCAAAAAGCTTTAAAAAGTTAAATTGCTCAGACTATGCTGACTGATCCATCAGTCCTATGAAATTTGAAATAGAATGCTAAAAAAACCCCCCATGTTTTTCATCCTCTCTTTGCTTTTGCTTCTCTTCCCTTCACTGCCCTGGAAGGATCTCGCGGTGGTGCTGAGTATGAGCTATAAACGTGTAAATGATCGTCTGTCCTTAGTCCAAAAGCCCAGCCCAGGAGTCTCAGTTGTGAGAGCCCGAGCAGATGATGACAGGGCAAAAAAGGCTATTCACTTATGTGAGGCTGAATAGTTGGGTTTCTTACTCATTTGGTGGCCAGGTACCGAGCAATTCCCTTGAAGTGATGAGTACCCCCCTTGACTTCAACAGGAGCTGAGGGGCCTAAGCATCTGTCGGGAAGCACCAGGACCTTGCAAGATCAGGCTCCTGATGCATAGACCTGAGCGTTTTGTTCCTTAGCCACTGCCATATCCTCAGCTGGCGTAAACTGGCATCACTCCATTGCCTCCATTGGCAGGAGTCCAATTTATGCCAGGGGATGATCTGGTCCACCATAAATTAGAAGTAAAAGGAGAAAGGTAAAAATATCTGCTGGATGCCATATTCACCACCATATTTAAGATTCCAAGGGAGCCAAATCCTCATCTGATGTAAACTGGGGGTCGCTTTTTTGACTTTCATAGAGCGACACCAATTTACACTACGTGGGGATCTGGCCCCTTCTTTTAAGACTACCCTTAAAGGACAAATGTGCGGCCAAATCCTGAAGTCTTTACTCAGATAAACTCCCCACTGAAGCAAATTTATTCCACCTTACATGAATATTATCAATGCTCTCCTATATACAACATGATTATATTAAAACCTGCTAGTTCCTGAGGAAAAGGCTCTAAACCGGTGCATTAGTTTATTTATAGACTCCCCCCCTCCCATCCCCCAAGGTCTTGCATTAGCTAGCCTGTCCAATTCACTGCTATATCTCTCTATAATATAATCACATCCTTCCCTCTGTCAGATCCCAGCATGGGTTTTCTTAAAAGATTCTCAAGTTTTTTCATTATAATGATACATATTTGCTGGAATATTTTTATGGCAGCATTCAGAAGGTTGTATAATCTATATCCTGATGTTTGTTTCTTTCAAACAAGAAAGTTGCAAAAAAATCAGTCATGTCTTTCTATGATCTCTCTCCTCTTAACACTGGTTTTCCCAATAATGCACAATCAAGATTAAAAATAATGTATTTTCTTTTCTACTCTGTGTAAGTGGCAGCATTTCCCAGCATGACCTACAGTCCGCCTCTGCAAAGAGTGAGGCACTGTGGTTGTCTTTGGTCAAAAGTAACGATACTTGTGTGTCAAACTCTAAGACAAGAAGTTTTCCATATTTAGAAACAGCAGTCTTCATCTCAGAAATCCTAAACCAGATATTGACATAAGGTGGAAAGGAATTAGTTTCTTAAAAAAGGAAAATATTTTAAAGATTGTTTTTGCTGGCTCATTCTAACCTCCAGATCAGCTTCATAAAAATGTAGCATCTGTTTTGTCTACAAACACTTTATTATGGATCTGAAGTGAATGTTACCAGAACAGTGATTTTTGAAAATGAAAAAAACTATCTTTCTGTAAAGTGATTTCATAAAGACTTGTGTGAAAGTGTGTGTGTGCGTGTGCGTGCATCTCTTTTTGTCATAACTTTCTGATTTTTTATAAGGTAATCAACATATACTATGATAATGACTGTACTGTATACAACTTTACATTGCCTGAATTTAAGTATTCCATAAATAAGTCAAACTGGATTAGCACTTGATTACACAGTAGCAATGTGTTTTGCATACTAACCAATTGGATTTTGAATAAGCTGTGCATAAACATATTTAATGCAAATGGATTTTATTGCAAGAGTAAATATGGTTCTTCTTTTAATTGTCTTTCAGCACAATTGTCTTGTTTTCAGAGCATTAAAAGAATAATAAAAGTCCCAGGCACCAGTGTTAACCTTATGTTTTCTCTTACAGTAAGTTCTCCCTATGAGTAATTCAACATGAACATATTCTGTTTTTTTTCTACAGTTCTTTAATCAAAGGGAAAAATAACAATATACCAGATCATAACACATCTTTTATCCTGAAAATTAAGAAAACGCAATATCATTATTAATAGCATTTTTGTCTTGACTTCCTGCTGAGTCTAGAGAGTTCTTCCCTGCACCCCCCACCCTGGAAAAACTATTAGCAAAATTAATAGAATGCATTTAGAATCCGTGATTGCTTCAATTACCCTAAAACCTTCTCCATATACCAGTCTTATACAACTCCGAATAGGTTAAACTGGGGGTCTGATAGGTTCTGTTTGCAAATGCAATTCAGCAGATACCTTGGATAATTCTGACTTCCTTTCTCCACTGACTGCAGTGCTGCAGTCCTATGACAACATCATATTAGTGAGCGAACTGTGGTACAGTGTTCCATGTGGCCTGAAAGTTTAACCCTGTCCCTCAGACTGTCCTAGCTGTATAGTGAAGAAATGCTGCAGCATTTTAAACATAATTTCAAACACAGGGCTAAAAATGAGAAGGTAATTAGTGAACAGAGTTTTGTTTTTCGAATTTTACCGATTTCTGAGTCGAAAGAGGCATACATTTTCAGTGCCTACAATAAGGAAGGAATTCAGGAACCATAGATCATTTTTATTCCAGGATCAGCAATGATTTATCCCTGTAATTAACTAGTTAATTGACTGTGTACATCCAAGAATGCAAAGTCCACAGGATGCTAGCTAGTCACCACCCACGTACTCATCAAAAATTACACTGTGCCCCCAAAACATAAGTATTAACAAGTCTTCAAAGAGAAAATGCACCAGGCATTATTTTGATAGATAGATAGATAGATAGATAGATAGATAGATAGATAGATAGATAGATAGATAGATAGATAGATCTTTGGAAAAAACAAAGCCAAGAGCCAGAAAATGAGTAACAAAAGACTTTCGATCCAAGGGGATTTTGAAAAACTCTTGTTTCCCTGTACCAATTACAGGTGAGTGCTCTATCCCTGCAGTGGGTGCTCTATCCCTGCAGTGGTTACATGCTAGAATGCAATCAACTTCCTTCTGCAGAATTTCACGGTTCTGCTTTTATTATTTACCCCGAAAACTCGAAAGTCACTTCTGGTGCTTTCCATGATCACAAAGCAGCAATCCCACTTTCCTGTTAATCCACCCAAACCTCTGTTCTCTTTTCCAAAGCATTGTTGACCTTCAAATGTCAGACCTTTGTTGGGGGGGGGGTTCTTTCTTTTATCCCATCTTCTCCCTGCCTTCCTGCTTCCCGGGAGTCATCTTAATAGGAATGTCTCGGGCTAAGAATTTTACAGCTGTATGTGAAAGGAAATAACTTCAGGAGGGAACATCTAGTCACTCTCTGATCCTTTCTCCTACTCTGCATTGCAGATGGAGCCCCGGCTTGACACTCGCACGCTGCTCATTTAAAACAAACAGCACACTAGCTAGGCTTTATTATAGTTGCCCGGGGAGGGGCAATCACAGCACCAGACAAACCATCCGGAGACGTGTTTTTATTCTGCATGGATTTCCCCTTCCATCCCTTCTCCAGCTGCCCGCGCCGCTGGCCGTGGTGCTGAAACCGCCATGGCTATCTCTCCTATAGACACACACACACACACACACACACAGACCTTACCTGACTCCCCAATGCATTCAGTGGGCTCTCCCTCAACTCTAACGCAGAATGCCTGCCCGGGCCCCCCTTGGAGAAACTCCGCACCCCCCACCCACCTCCCTGTCTAGCGTAACCTTCGACTTGTCGCTGTTCTTTCGCAGGGAGCGAATTGACTCTGCTCCATTGTGCTTTGCTCCGTGCAGTCGGTGGAAGCGAGCGGGGAGGGGAAGGAAGGAGAGGGGAAGGATGGGAGGGGGAGGATGGGAAAGAGAAAAGGGAAGGGGGTAGGGATGGAGGAGATGAGGAAGGCGAGAAGAAGGGGGGAGCTAAGGGAGAGGAGGAATAGAGAAGGGGAAGTGATGAAAGAAAGAAAGAAAGAAAGAAAGAAAGAAAGAAAGAAAGAAAGAAAGAAAGAAAGAAAGAAAGAAAGAAAGAAAGAAAGAAAGAAAGAAAGAAAGAAAGAAGAGGGGAGGAATAGGCGAGGAGAGAAGGGGAGGGGAAAGAGGGGAGAGAAAAGGAGGGCGAGGAGGGGGGAAGAAAAGGGGGGAGAACTGGCGGGGAAGGTGGGAGGGGCCAGCTGCCGGGGGGAGGACCCCGGGGGCGGCTGCTGTGCCTTTAGCTGCCACGTGTCGCCTCCCTGGCCCGCCCCCTCGGAGCATGTGTCTGGAGCGGCGCTGCCGGCCCGGCTCCGGTATATAAGGTGCGGGCACGGGCAGGAGCCGCGCTGTGAAAGCCGCCCACATCCCAAAGTCTTCCAAGATGAGCTACACCCTGGACACGCTCGGCAACCCCTCCTACCGGAGGATGACCGAGAGCCGGGCCATCTACAGCCGGGCCAGCGCCTCCCCGTCCAGCGGCTTCAGGTCGCAGTCCTGGTCCCGGGGCTCCCCGAGCACCGCCTCCTCCCCGTACAAGCGCAGCGCCCTGGGCGCGCCGCGGGTGTCCTACAGCTCCGCCGTGCTGAGCTCCTCCGAGAGCCTGGACCTCAGCCAGTCCTCCCTGCTCAACGGGGCCGGGGACTTCAAGCTGAGCCGCTCCAGCGAGAAGGAGCAGCTGCAGGGGCTGAACGACCGCTTCGCCGGCTACATCGAGAAGGTGCACGGCCTGGAGCAGCAGAACCGGGCGGTCGAGGCGGAGATCGCCGCCCTGCGCCAGAAGCAAGCCGGGCGCTCGCAGCTGGGCGACGCCTACGAGCAGGAGCTGCGGG
The DNA here is from genome assembly GCF_965140295.1 of Lepidochelys olivacea. Classification (NCBI taxonomy): domain Eukaryota; kingdom Metazoa; phylum Chordata; order Testudines; family Cheloniidae; genus Lepidochelys; species Lepidochelys olivacea. Next base: position 7,238,186 of record NC_140436.1, read on the forward strand.
AGCTGCGCCGCGCCCTGGAACAGGTGAGCCACGAGAAGGCGCAGCTCCAGCTGGACTCGGAGCACGTGGAGGAGGACATCCAGCGCTTCAAGGAGCGCTTCGAGGAGGAGGCCCGGCTGCGCGACGAGACCGAAGCCACCATCCGCGCCCTGCGCAAGGACATGGAGGAGGCCTCCCTGGTCAAGGCGGAGCTGGACAAGAAGGTGCAGTCGCTGCAGGACGAGGTGGCCTTCCTGCGGGGCAACCACGAGGAGGAGGTGGCCGAGCTCCTCGCCCAGATCCAGGCGTCCCACATCACGGTGGAGAGGAAGGACTACATGAAGACCGACATCACCGCCGCCCTCAAGGAGATCCGCAGCCAGCTGGAGTGCCACTCCGACCAGAACATGCACCAAGCCGAGGAGTGGTTCAAGTGTCGCTACGCCAAGCTCACCGAGGCGGCGGAGCACAACAAAGAGGCCATCCGCACGGCCAAGGAGGAGATCGCCGAGTACAGGAGGCAGCTGCAGTCCAAGAGCGTGGAGCTGGAGTCGGTGCGGGGCACCAAGGAGTCCTTGGAGAGGCAGCTGAACGACATCGAGGAGCGCCACAGCAACGATCTCTCGACCTACCAGGTAAGGGCCCCACCCCGGGCAGGTGTAAAGCAATGCAAAATGCAGCCCAGCAAGGGAAAAAAGGGGTACCTCGACCACTGCAAAATGAAACTCGTGCGCTGCCGAGCGACCGTGGGCAGGGCAGGGGCGCAGACGGACTGAGTTACCGCTGAGATGCAAACGTGGCTTGTGCGAAACAAATCAAAAGTTCCGGCAAAGGTGCCAAAAATAAAGAAAAAAACCCCATGCTAGGCAAAATTGGCTTGCGTCGTGCAAAAAGATCAGCTGTGCAATGCGATCCAGAGGTCTAATAAGCAGTGTTCAGTGCTTGTCCCCGGACTTTCACCCCCTTAGCTGTCTGCTCTTCCCTCTGATAGTAAATATTTAGTCCACGGTACCTCTTTACAAAGAGTATGTTTAATATTCCTGCTTAGATTGTTAACTGTTCTTTTAGAATCTCACATCGATTTACTATGCAAACTTTTAACCCTAAGGATAGAGTAAATGACCTTTATCAGAGAAGTTTAACAATTTGCAAATATACGGTCTACATTTTGCTGTTGCTTAGTCATAAAATAATCTGACCCAAGATTTTAAAAAGATGTTTTAACACAGCTTTTAACTCTTTACAGTAGTTTACTGATAGCTAATAAATATCTTAAAATACATGGGGAAAGTTAAAAGGTCAAACTTACAGTCCTCGCTGAGGTAATGCTCCCTCAGAAGGAGTTTTGCCTGAGTAACGACAGCAGAATCAGGCCCCAAAAGCTTTATTGTAATGCACAATTATTTGCAAAACGATGGGCCTGATTCACACGCCCAATGCAGTGAGACCAGGATCAGATTCCTTTTGTGCGCTTATCCCTTTCTTATATTAGCCCTGGATTTTAAGAGTGGGCTTTTAAAGGGCTTCCTTACAGAACTTTTTTCAGTGCTGCTATTAAGTTACAGTATAGGAGTTAATAGTATTATCTGAGCAGGGATGCTTTTTGGATACAAGTGTAATTATGTTATGGGGATTTTATGTATTTGTTGCAGGACACAATTCAGCAGTTGGAAAACGAGCTGAGGGGTACAAAATGGGAAATGGCACGTCATTTGAGGGAATACCAGGATCTCCTCAATGTCAAGATGGCGCTGGATATTGAAATTGCTGCATACAGGTACCATAGGAATGCTGTGGATGTGTCTGGAATACTAATTGCACTGCAGATGCTGCTGGTTCCAACCAACCTCTGCCCAAACAGCTTTTATCATTGGCAAGGATTTTTCCCCTATAAGCATCAAACAAATGCAAGAATAGCCACTCAGCCAAATTATTAGCACTCTTTCAAATCTGTGCAAATGCAAGACCTCTTCACATTAAGAAATCTTCTTGAGTTAATAAGTGATCCGGCTCTGTGAAAGTCAATGGCAAAACTCCCATAGACTTCACCGGGAATGGGATAGGACCATTACACTGCAGTACAATGGTTCCATAATGCAGCATTCTGTTCTTGTTTGGTTCACAAAAGTAGGAAGCAGACGACTGTTTTTAATCTGTAATTATTTTCTTTCACTTCACTTTGAGCATGTCGAGCAAGCAGCATGGGTAGTTTTAATGCGCTCTTGTTATTTTAGAACACGGATGTACTTGGGTATCAGATGAGCACCGTTAATCTGCACATTGCAAAACACTTTCACATTTCTTTCTTAACTTTCCTTCAGAATCCTCTGTGAAGTAATCCTGGAGCAGGGACGTAGCTGCTATTGCCATCATCCGGCAGGATGGGTTTTTTTTAGCTTCTTTTGCATGGCTTTTGTAACTGTTTATTTGCCACGTTTATTTTTGAAACTGGGTTGCTTAATAAATAAATAAATAGACTGCAACAATGGCTTTAAAATAAAACATGAAAGCGCTGATTTTCTGGGTCAGAGGATTAGATGGGGAAAATGCATTTCTGAATATAAATAACATCAAAACAGACTACTGGAAAGTAAACATCTTTAGAGCCCTGCAGTGTGCTGGGCTTACCAAATATACAGAGAATGGATGTCTTTTATTTTATTACCAAGGTTAACGTGGTTTATTCTGGTGAACATATTATGGCTGAGAGTTTCAAATCATAGAAGGGATTTTCTCATTAATTCGATGAAATTAATGAGAAATAGGGATTCAAATGCCCTAATTGGCTTTAACAATCTAAGCTAGAATATTTATATTTTAAACATATAGGGCTTAGTCCTCAGAAGGTCTAGATCAGCATGGCTGTATTGAAGTGAATGACTATGCTCAGAACTGTGCTGATTTACACCAGACTGAGAATGTGGCCGACGCATTTTTGTTATAGTTTTACAAGACCCAAAACGTTGTGATCAAGCCTGACAACCACGAGATTTAAACCAAGCTAAGGAGAAATGTGTGTTGTGGGCAGCACTCAGATATTACTGTGTTGGGCGTAAGGTGCCTGATCCCAGCCTACTGAAGTCCCACTGAACATGACCAACAGATATTGTCATCGTCCTTAGCATATCCCACATACTTGAAACACCTTTCCAATTCTCTGAGACACTGCAGACACAAGACAGACATTTTACATGCTAACTTCCCCTCCTCCTCTTTATTTCCCTAGGAAACTACTGGAGGGTGAAGAGACAAGATTCAGTGCCTTCTCGGGAAGCATTACTGGTCCCACATTTACACACAGGCAACCCACGGTCACAATATCATCTAGTAAAATACAGAAATCAAAAGCTGAGCCGCCAAAGCTAAAGGTCCAGCACAAATTTGTAGAAGAAATCATTGAAGAGACAAAGGTGGAGGATGAAAAGTCTGAAATGGATGATGCCCTGGTAGCCATTGCAGAGGAACTGGCAACCGGAGCCAGGCAGGAAGAACAGAAGAAGGAAGAAGAAGCAGTGGAAGAGGAAATTGTAGCTGAGAAGAAAGCTCCAGTGAAAGCAGCTGCACCCAAAGCTGAAGAAGAAGAAGAAGAAGAGGAGAAGGGAGAAGAAGAGGAGGAGGAGGAGGAGGAGGAGGCTGCAAAATCTGATGAAGCAGAAGAAGGAGGTTCTGAAAAAGAAGAAGCAGAGGAAAAGAGTGAAAAGGAAGAGGGTGAGGAGGCTGAGCAGGAAGAAGAAGAAGAAGAAGGCGAGGCCGAAGCCGAGGGAAAAGAAGCTGAGGTGGAGATTAAGAAAGAAAAGGAACCTGAAGGGAAGAGCAAGGAAGAGGCTGAAAAGGCTGTAGTAGAAGAGAAGGTGGAAAAAGTGAAAGCGTCTTTAGCAAAATCTCCACCTAAATCTCCTGCAGCAGAAGAGGCTGCGGAAGAACAGAAGGCATCAAGAGAAGAAGCTGAAGAAGGAGAAAGTGAAGAACAGAAAGTGGTGAAGGAAGGTAAAGAGAAGGAAACAAAGGAGGAGAAGCCGGGATCCCCAGAGAAGCCGGGATCCCCAGAGAAGCCGGGATCCCCAGAGAAGCCGGGAACCCCAGTGAAAGAAGAAAAGGCTGTGGTGGAAGAGACCATCTCGGTCACAAAGGTAACAAAAGTCAGTGTAGAGAAAGAGTCCAAAATGAAGGAAGGGGGCAGTGAAGGAGAGGAAAGTGACCAGGCCTCCAAGGGGTCCATGAAAGAAGACATTGCAGTGAATGGGGAGGTGGATGAGAAGGAGGAGGAGAAATCCAAAGAAAAAGAAGTGGAGGAGGAAGACAAGGGTGTGGTCACCAATGGCCTGGATGTGAGTCCATCTGAAGAGAAGAAAGGGAAGAGCGAAGAGAAAGTTGTGGTCACCAAAAAGGTGGAGAAAATCACGAGCGACGGTGCGGACAGTACAACCAAATACATCACCAAGTCTGTGACAGTCACCCAAAAGGTAGAGGAGCATGAGGAAACTTTTGAAGAGAAAATGGTTTCCACCAAGAAGGTTGAGAAAGTCACTTCTCATGCTGTAATAAAGCAAGTACAAGACAGCGACTAATAAATAGAAATTTAAAAAATTGAAAAGAGCTTGGGTTGTTGAAAAAGGTTAAGCCATATGACAGCTGCAAAATGCATGTGAGTGACAGCTTTAAAGCAAAACAGGTTCTCTCATGGAGGCTCCAGACACACTGTCTTTTACTTTTTTTTGTGTGTGTGTGTGCAATACTGGGGGGAAATGCATGCAAGCTCAAGATGTTCTCCCTCCACAGAATTTGGGGAATTAAATAAATAAACAAACAAATGCATGAGGAAAGGAAGCTTTTGAATTCCCTAAACTGTCGGAGGAACACATCTGAGGAACGTCTTAAGGGGTATTATGCAAAGAACCAACTGAGCCAAGAACCAACAGAAAACAAAACAAAACAATCATGAAAAAAACCCAGAATTCTCCTCGCCTTAAAAAGAGCTACTTATGAATAATTATGTTTACCTCACTGGTGCAATTAAGATGGACTTTTGTTCATGGGAGAACCTAGTTGACATTCACAGTACGCAACCTTTTGTTGTTCGATGTAGAACCGTCGCAGCAGTACTTGCTCAATAAAGGTCATATTGGAAACATGCCTTGCTCTGTGGTGTTTCTCTGATGAGTAGAATTTCTCCCCAGACTTTTTTAAATATAAATGATTCAGCATTAATAGTAAATTAGCTTCAGTTTACAAAGTGCTTGGGCTTTTTGCAAGTGTCTTTGCATTTCCAACCACTGGGAGCGTCTTTAAACAAACATTTAACAATCTGGGGCAAAAACTGGGGATTGGTCCTGCTTTGAGCAGGGGGTTGGACTAGATGACCTCCTGAGGTCTCTTCCAACCCTGATATTCTATGATCCGATGTCCATTGGAGCCAATGGGAATATTACCATCAAATTCAATGGGTGTTGGATTGGAACTCACAAGCTTGTAAAAAAGGTCCAGACTCACAGCCCTACAAAGTGAATGAGCCAGTTTGGGTCACATCATGCAAGCCTTACTTGCATGAGTCACTCTCACAGAACTACTTGGGTGAGTAGGGTGGACAGTATTTGCTGTTTTAAAGCATGGATAGGAGTAGTTTAAGCTTCCTCTGTTCACACGGTACCCCGATCTGTAGGGACCACCTTAGGGGTGGAAGAGAGTCTCTAGAGCCCATACAGTCCTTGGCCCCTTTGTTGAGACTGCCACCAAGTGAGCCAGTAGGGATTGTGATGCGTTTTGGATACAGGTGTTTGTCCATTTGTAAGTTGGCTGAGAACCATCAATACATTTCACAAAGGTCTCCAAATACCCATCAAAAGGCAGTGACTGCTGATGGCTCTGGCTCTAGCTATGATTCAGCCCAGCAATTTAGAGGTGGATGCCTCCTTGACCAAATCCCTAAAATGCTCTGCTCCCCAACTCATATCTGAGACTCTTCCTTGTCAATGCGAAACACCATTACACAGTTCAAAAGTTAAGAGTAATTATACTCTTTTGGGAACAGAAAACTGCCCTAAAGGCAACGTTGACATTAAATATAATTGATTACTTTTTAAATAGCTGTTCATTAAAAAAAATATTAATGAGATTATTTCAGACACACAACTCCAGTTAGCGATTGTTCAGATTACAGCATCTATGAGTCATACAGAAAACAGAAATGAAGACCTCAATTTCATCCCACTGAAATGAGAACAAAGGATGGGATTTTCAAAAGAGCTCAGCAATGGCCTCATTCTGCTTCCATTAAAGTCAACCACTTGCCTCTACAGGAGCAATGGCCCTCTGAATTCCAACCTATACAGAAAAAAAAAAGTTTTAATACACAATAAAACAAGCGTTAAGAGCAAAAGAACAATGTAAATGGGGCCTGATTCTCTTTTGCCTTCCATCTTGTGTGACCAATGAGACTTGTGTAAAATGAATGGAAAACACATCCACTCTGATTTTACACCTATTTTTCACACATGTAAATTGCTATTTGTATTACTGTAATACCTAAATGACTGCACAAGGCACAAGACAGTGGAGAATAGGGTCCATGATTTATTAAAAACTTAATAAAAAGAGATCTAAAAAAATCACAAATACAAAAAATGGTCTGCTGCTGTAAATCATCATAGTTCAATTGAAGTCAGTGGAGCACCTCGAATTTACTTCAGCTGAGGAGCTGACCAAATATGCCCTATTACAAGATAAATCATATATTCAGTATAATTAATGTTTTTATGGGAATTCAGATAAGGAATACTACTTGCTTCCTATTACCTTAGTATATCAGTTAAACAGAAGACTTACAATACTACCAGCGAAAAGAGTTGCCAATCATTTTTATCTGTCTGTATTCAGAATGAGACGCATCCTGAATTTCATGGGCTAAATGTAGCACTGATAAAAAAACCAATGATTTACATATGTCTTCTGCGGGGGGGTGGGGGGAGATTGGTGAGGCGGGTGGTGGTGTTAATTCTTTACTCTATCAATAATTGAAATTCAGATAGTTTTTTAATGGAAGGAGATGTGTGTGTTCGTAGCTGAAGGAAATGTAAAACGTCCACAGTGGAGAAATCCTATCTAAACCCCTTTGTGTAGCAAAATAATGAAGGTTTCTCCTGCTGTTATCATTAATGAAATCTCTTCTCAACAGATTGCTGGATGACTGATGTTTAATTAAAGCAAAAAATTAGCAGATTAAATGGCAGCATCTCCATAGACAGTTTATTCATAAAAGATGCATCTCTCTCTCTCTCTGTATATATATATATATATATGTTAGTGGCATGAAGAACAGACTTGTGCAGTTCATATATATAAAACTGCACTTTTATGCGTAAGATACCAACTAGCAGAACCACACAGAACTGTTCGTTAAGTCAATCAGAATTAATGAAGAGCGGTATGCAGCCATATTTAACTCCCCAGGGTGATCCAGTGGATATAGTGTACTTAGACTTTCAGAAAGCCTTTGACAAGGTCCCTCACCAAAGGCTCTTAAAGAAAGTGAGCCGTTATGGGATAAGAGGGAAGGTCCTGTCATGGATCAGGAGTTGGTTAAAAGAGAGGAAACAAAGGAAAGGAATAAATGATCAGTTTTCAGAATGGAAAGAGGTAAATAGTGGTGTCCCCCAAAGGTCTGTACTGGAACCAGTGCTGTTCAACATACTCATAGCCCAGACATAGATGAGAGGTTTATCGCAGGAGTGGGTGGGTGAGATTCTGGGGCCTGCGTTGAGCAGGAGGTCGGACTAGACGATCATAATGGTCCCTTCTGACCTTAGCATCTATAAAGAAAAAAAAAGACTGGGACTTTTCAGCTTGGAAAAGAGACAGCTAAGGGGGGAATATGCTCGTGGTCTATAAAATTGACAGGTGTGGAAAAAGTGAACAAGGAAATGTTATTTATTCCTCATAACACAAGAACTAGGGGTCACCCGATGAAATTAATAGGGAGCAAGTTTAAAACAAACAAAAGGAAGTATTTCTTCACACAATACACTGTCAACCTGTGGAACTCTTTGCAGGTGGATGTTGCGAAGGCCAAAACTATAACAGAGTTCAGAAAAGAACTACATAAGCTCATGGAGGCTCTTAGCTAGGATGGACAATGATGCAACACAATTCTCTGAGTATCCCTATCCTCTCTTTGCCAGAAACTGGGAGTGGATACAAAGGATGGCTCACTAAGTGATTGCCCATTCTGTTCATTCCCTCTGGAAAACCTGGCATTGGCTGCTCTCGGAAGACGGGATGCTGAGCTGCATGGACACAGTATGGCCGTTCTTACATTTGTATGTTCCCCTTAAAGTTAATGGAAAAACTCTCTCAGATTTTAATGGGAGTTAAACTGGACTCCTAGAGGGCAAACATCAGTCTACTGCAGCACTATCCTCTAGCTACAATGGATCAATGCTGTCAGTTACACCAGGGTAAATCTGAAGGAATTCTTTCAACTTCGGTAGATGCATGTGGATTTTGGCCAACAATTAAATTTACATTATGAGCCAGATTTTCAGCTGGTGTAAATCAGCATGGCTCCCTTGAAGTCAGTGGCGTTGCATCAGTTTACACCTTCTCTGAATCTGGCCCCATATGTCTAACATACACTTCAAAGGTCCAGAGTCTTCCACTGTGAAAATACAGTTGGCTTTCCCTGCACATTTATTCTTGTTTTATTTTAACCCCTAATTCTCTTTAACATTTGTCTGGCAGCCAGAGACCATTTTCCTGCAAAGAAACCCAGCCCAGAGACATTATGCCAATGTGTCACTGAAATCAGGATCTAAGTGGCTATCAGGTTTTGGTAGCAGGATCTGCAATGGGCTAAACTCTCTGCAGTATCAAGAACTGTGAATTAACCTCAATGCTCATTGAGATGGGTGGGATTTGAGGGCTCTGAACTGCTACCTCAATCGACCCTGCTCATTGAGAAGAAACAGATAGAAGCCAGGAATAACAGCTCTAGTGTAAAAAAATGAAACATTTCATTTGTGTCTATCACCAGCTGAGATTATGTTACATCTGTGCTACTTCATTATAGCACCCATTAACTCTTATGTAGGTTCCAAAGCATGAAGGAATGTTCAGCTCGATGGACCACTACCTGGGTCAAAATATTGGGCATTATCATTTGAATCATAGAATGTTAGGTTGGAAGAGACCTCAGAAGGTCATCTAGTCCAATCCCCTGCTCAAAGCAGGGCCAACTATCCCAGCCAGGGCTTTGACAAGCCGGGCCTTAAAAACCTCTAAGGATGGAGGTTCCACCACCTCCCTAGGTAACCCATTCCCGTGCTTCACCACCCTCCTAGTGAAATTAGGTTAGTTACAAGAGATGAATTTTTGGGTAAGATTTGCACCACTCGGTGGGCATTATGCATTTTAGATTTTTCCCCATTTATTCTTTGGCTTCGAAAAGAACATTTAGCTTCCCTCTGTGGTCCTTTGGTCTTATGCCAAGCTAAAAAGGAAGAAAGAAAACAATGATCCATAGTTCAAACAGAATTATCTGTAGGTGCTATATATATGTAAAATAGACAAGTATTTCCATTGCAGTCAATGAGTCCATTCACAGTGCATCAAGTTAAGGATCTGCATAAGACTCTGCAGGATCAAAGCCTAATGATGCTCACTACGTGAAGTGAGTTAGATTTTGACCTCAGTCCTAGTGGACTTGCACACGTATATCTGGAGTCACAAACTAGCCTGATATTTTTTGTGTCATGCCCTCTTCCACAGTTATATCATACCATACGTATATGGACAAATTTTGATTACTAGTATGGTAGTTGTTTATATTAGGATAGCACCCTAGAGGCTCCAATTGAGATTAGGGCATCATTGTGCTAGGGGCCCTATATAGGCAAAGTGAGAGAGAGTCCCTGCCCCACAGGGTTTACAACCTAAATAGATAAGACAGACAAAGGAAGCATTATTAACCTCATTTTGTAGATGGAGAAATGAGACATTAGATGACTTGCCCAAGGGACCAAAGAAAGTCTGCAGCCAAGAGGCCACTGGAAACCAGGTCTAATGAGTCCTTTGTCTTGTGCCTTACCCTCAACACCATCCTTATAAAGGTCTCTGAGAAACCACAGACTCTGTGAAATCAGCAAGGCACAACAGTCCACTCTCAGCCTAGGGGACAGAGAGGCACATAGGATTAAACAGAGTTTTTACACAAAAGTGACTTACACCAGCATTTCCTCATGTTAATTTGTATTGTGATAGCACTGTTGTGGTCAGCATTGTACACACATGCAACAGTCAGTCCCTGCCCCAAAGAACTTATAATCAAAGCAGGCAGTCTTTCCTACCCACAATCTTTGCCCCCCTAGTGCCAGCGTCCACTGCTCTAGAGAAGCCCCAGCTGTCTCCTAACTGATCTCTCTCTGGTCATCTCCAATTACTCAGTCCATCAATTTACCCTAAACTGAGTCAATCATTAAACTTCAGGACTTGCAGTCTTCCTTCATCTTCATATCAGTATCTCAAAGACAGGCTAGCTTGGGGCAGTGGCTGCTACCTCTTTACTATCCCAAGCCTTTCTACCGCCACATCTCATGCTGTCTCCTTGCTTTATAGCTGGGCTCATCTTCCTTATTGGTCCCATCTGTGGGTGCATGCCTCCATGACTGGCAGTTCTGGCAGCTGTGCTGTGGGGTGGCCAGCCTGGTTACCTGTAAGAAGGGAAGGCTCTCCTCTCTCTTCTGTTTGTAAATCCCATTACAATCAGGCGAACAATAATATATACGAACAAAAACACTTTTATAGCCATATAACGGCATCCACACTAGCGGGTTACACCAAGTTAACTATATTGGTTTCTAAAATATTGTAGTTAGATTGGTACAAAACCAGCTTGTAGACTATAGGCAATAAGTAGATACAAAAAAACCAATGAGGGAAGCACAAAGAAACAACAATATACTAGTGAGCATGAAAAGCAAAGGTCACAACTACCTGCTGCCTATCCATTGTTGAAGTTTGTTTTGTATTATCACTCTTTTGAGCAAAAGGCAAAAAGTAATATTTCAGACTTTAATTATTTTCGAGCTGTAGATTTTTTATCTGTAAACTCTGATGTATAAAACATGTTAGTGAATTCAGGATATTTCCCAAAGTAAATGTTTCCATCTGATCTGTTTGAATAACCCACAGGAAACACAGCGCAAGGCGGAATAAGTAACAGAATAACATATATTTCTAAATATTTATAATACTGCATGTTTTAGATTAAATTAATATTTAATTTTGCTAGGGGGTTTTGTCTGCTGACATCTCATATCCAACACAGTTTGAAGAGAGAGAGTAAATTCAGCTCAGGCAAAACGGTTATTTCGTTTGCCTTATTTGTGCCAGTTACTTCTTAAAATCAGCATAATCACTGGAGGGATTAATTAATCTGGAACCCCAGAGAAGTTCATTAATTGATCCAAAAGCCCCCGTGAAAGGAATTTTAAAAATCTGAAGTTATGTGTGGCAGATACGTGTGTGTAAATTTAAGGACACACAAATAAAGACTACCACTAGACTACCAATGATCTCAGTGGTCTTAGGCTCAGGCAATACATTACTAATGGATGATTAATGAGAGTCATAAAAGCACCACACTGCTCAAATAAAGGACAAGAAAAGGTGAGCAAAACAAATATAGGTCAGGACTGAGATTCATGGGGAGGGCTCTTTGGAAGGAACCTTATGCCTAACAACACCTGCTTGCAAAATGACTTGTTTTGGCCATTGCCATTAGGTCCTAAATTTTCCAGAACTAAAACCCAATTTAGAAGAAGAAAAATATGCTTCTTTTCTGGGAAGCTAGTAGCTGTATTTCACAGGATATACAAATGAGTCCCCATTCCCAGTGTATGTCACACATTACACTCAACACCTGGGTTTAGCTTGTTTTTCATTTGTTTGTGGCTCCCCCCCCCCAACAATGCTAAAAATAATATTAAATAATAAATGAAAGCAGCAAATAATTAATGGTGAAATATTTAGCTAATGCAACATCCTGAAGCTTTTGAGCATTTTGTTCTACCTAATAGGAAAACAAAACCAAACCAACTTGATTAATAAGAAAAATCATTGGTTTGAATCCATTTCTGATCAGCTGTGACCTATAGATGTTTTGCTCACCTGAGATTCAGGCCCAGCCTTGGGGGGAGGGGCACAATAGATCTTGTAATGAAGACAGAGCCTTGGGATGGCAACTTCACTGACTACCCTAAAATGCTGCCCAGATTAAAGTGAGAGGAGGAAAAGTTTCCTTACGTTTCCCCCTCTGCTGGTCTGGTTTACTGCATTGCGTCAAAAAGAGCTCCCAGGTTTATAAACATGAAACAAGTGTTTCTAGCAGAATAACTAGGCGCCCTGGGATCTGTTCGAGCTCCCACACACAGCAAATACAGATTGTCCTGTTCCCTTTTACCAGCAGAGCAGAACTCCAGGAACCAAACAAGGCTGAGCAGTCCCTGAAACCAGTAAATATCTGCAGTACATTTCCCTGTCTGTGTCTTGCACGTTTCCTAAAGAGCTGGCTTAAAACCTTTCGACCTTTCTTCCAACTAGCTTGTAGCACGTTCAAAAGGGAGGGCTTGGGGATGAAGATAAATGGGATCTTCTACAAGAAAAGTTCAGTCAGAGGAAATCTTTGATGACAGGACTCTCGCCAGGCTTCTTTGATCTTGGTTTATTTGCAAATTCCAGGTAGAGTTGAAGTGGCAGAATAACTGCTTTAAACAAAGCAACTCCTGGAGGCAAAAGAAATGCACAGGCCTGAACAGGACAGGGTGCTGATCCCAGAAAAAAAACATGAATAGAGGGACAAGGCAGGTGAGGGAACATCTTTTATTGGACCAACTGCTGTTGGTGAGCAAAGCAAGCACAGAACGATAGAGAGGTCACTTCAGATGATAGGCGAGACCTGGATCAACAGCTGATGCTCCTAGAGGATTTGACCTTGTGAGGAGCTAAGGAGCTAAAGTTCCCCCTGAAGTCGGTGAAAATTGTAGGTACTCAGCATTCTGCTGGATCAAGCCCCCAGGTGGGAGGCAAGTTCATTAATTTTGTAGTTTTGTTTTAATGTCCTGGGGCCTGATCCTGAGGTGGGCAGGAGTTCTGCCTGTAGGATTAGGGTGACCAAATGTCTCAATTTTATAGGGACAGTCCTGATATTTGGGGCTTTTTCTTATATAGGCTTCTATTTCACACACCCCCCCCGCCCTCTGTCCCGATTTTTCACACTTGCTGTCTGTTCACCCTATGTAGGATCAGATTGTGGTGCCCTACGAATGCGGTAATTATAGACTTGTCTAAGAAAGGCACATAAATGAAATTTTCAAATATTCTATTTCACACTGATAACACACTGCTGTACTTAAATTCTGTGTTGGTGGCCAGGGAAACCACTTAGCAAAAGGCACGGGAAGTATCAGGTAGTCTGAATTTCTCCTGCCTTCTGATCAAATGGCAAATAGCAATGCTTGTGATTTCCTCATCCTTTTTTACCATAATTGCCATGCGTGGTTGGTTTTGCTTCACTGGAAATGGAGAGAAAATGTGTTTAAAACAGCAAGAATTTAACAGTGTAAATTTTTGATCGTGGTTAGCAGAATTGGCCAAGTTTGGAAAGAAACTCTCCCATCAAGAAAGATGTTGAAAAAGAAAAGCATTCCGAGTTGTCTAGCTTTACAAGCATTACCAAATGTAAGTAGAATTAGAAAAAACGAGCTTTGACAGTGCCGTTAGGATTCCTTGCCCAGAACCAGCAGTCACTCCAGTTATCATAGATTCCAAAGCCAGAAGGGATCATTGTGATCATTTAGTCTGACCTCCTGTACAGCACAGGCCATAGAGCTTGCCCAGAATAATTCCTACAGCAGATCTTGAAGAAAAACATCCAATCTTGATTTAAAAATGGTCCGTGATAGAGAATCCCCCAGGACTCTTGATAAATTGTTCCACTGTTTAATTGCTCTCACCCTTAAAAAATTACACCTTACTTTTGTTATCTCTATGCGAGGACAAGGTTGCGTTTCCTGAATACCTTCTTGCTAAACTCCCTTGTGGCTTGTCTACACATAAACCACTACAGAGGCACAGCGGCATGGCTGCAGCACTTCTGTGAAGACACTATCTACACCAACAGGAGAGGTTCTCCCATCTCCATAGGGAATCCACCTCCACAAGAGGCAGTAGCTAGGCTGACAGGAGAATTCTCCCATTGACCTAGGGCTGTCTACACTGGGTTGATTAAATTGTCGCTCAGGGATGTGGATTTTCACACCCCTGAGCGACACAGTTATATCACCTTAATTTCCTACTGTAGACCTGGCTTTAGTCTCTTTTCCACTGTTTCCTGGGAGTTTGGGGAGAGAGAAATCTTTTTAAAGGCTGGCACCACACAATCGCCTCTTCAGAGCTCTTTTCTCATCAACACATAGAGAGACGCCTTGGGAAAAAACACTTGAAAACTCTTTGAAGAATGAAATACACCCTCTATCTCTTGAATGGTTTAGTAGGCAGAGTGGGGGGAAATATTAACCAACTACTTAAAAGGTGTTATCTATGGCTCATTTCATCCCGTCTCTTAGGAGGGCTGTACATTAGAAAACTTGCTTTGGTTTAACTCTTAGATCAGTTTTAAATGGATTGAGCTAAACCTGTGCAAACCCTTGATGTAGACACATTTAAACTGGTGTAGAATCATAGAATATCAGGGTTGGAAGGGACCTCCGGAGGTCATCTAGTCCAACCCCCTGCTCAAAGCAGGACCAATCCCCAATGAAATCATCCCAGCCAGGGCTTTGCCAAGCTGGGTTGTAAAAACCTCTAAGGAAGGTGATTCCACCACCTCCCGAGGCAACCCATTCCAGTGCTTCACCACCCTCCTAGTGAAATAGTTTTTCCTAATATCCAACCTAAACCTCCCGCACTGCAACTTGAAACCATTGCTCCTCGTTCTGTCATCTGGTACCACAGAGAACAGTCTAGATCCATCCTCTTTAGAACCCCCTGAAAGCAGCTATCAAATCCCCCCTCATCCTTTTCTTCTGCAGACTAAATAATCCCAGTTCCCTCAGCCTCTCCTCGTAAATCATGTGCTCCAGTCCCAGTGTAATCTTTGCTTAAATTGGTTTAGCTTCACTTGGTAATTTACCTAAATGGGACTTAAGTGTTGCATAAGTCCTGTGCTGGTCCTCTGCATAGGGGCAGAATTTCATCCTGTGTCCCTATACACTAGCTCCCATGCTGCCTCATTTATAGTCACTGAAAATAAATATGCTCAGAACAAGATATGAGATACTTATCTTCTTTTGAGAGTTGCTGTCATGGTTTGCCTCGCTCTTCCCTTTCTAGTTGCTCTCATTTTTTGTCTACTCTGTGATCCTATTTCGTGCAACTTTAGGCTGATCTTTGGAAGCTGAAAGTCATTGGCTGATTTGCAGTAGAAAGGAAGACTCCTGGGGGGAAGGTACGAAGATAACTTAGTGAAAGCTCTATGGGAAAGCAGGTCACATTCAAGTAGAAAGATATAAATGTTTGATGTCATTCCCCTTGAATGCAACACAGTTTTGATAATTTTTATTAAGGACCTGATCCAAAGTCCCCTGAAGTGAATTTCCATTGACTTCAGTGGGCTTTGGATCAGGTTGTAAAGCATAAAGGACCTGAGTGAATTCCAAATGACGCCCTCTGAGAACTGTGTTTGTGTTAGAATATGCTAAAATATATATTTTCCCCTTTCTGCCCACACTGGATTCTCTCACACTGGAGTTGAACTAAATCTGTCCCTTATGCCAGTATGTGTGCAATGCAACTCCCAAGCTGCAATGTAAAACCTTTCCAGAAGTGTAGTGACTATGGCTTTAAATCATGCAACTGAGAGCATATACTCAGACTGCTGTGGCTGTATGGAATCACTATTTCTTCAGTGGGGCTCTGCATAGACCTGGCAGTCTGTCCATGTGCTACACTTTGCAGCTTGGAGGGGGCTTATAAATCGCTCCCCCTCCCCATTATTTCCTTCGCTACTTAGACTGTTCAATACAGATTATGTTCCAGACACGTGAAGAATTTGTGAACGATAACTCCGTGTTTACGTCCTCAAAAGCACCAGCTGAAAAGGAATATTTACCAGTATTACCTATAGAGGACTGGAACATTGGTACTTCGTTCTAATGTGTATAATTTTATCAGTCATTTCCAGATGTATTTGGTAACATATGACACACACACTGTGAGAAAACTGTGTATGCAGTTCTTTAACTTTATTGTCTAGCTTTATTGCACATACTTTATTGAAGCCTTCGTTACTTTACCACTCAAGGTTCCATAGCTATTTTGAATTTAGTTTAAACATATTTTGTCTCCCAAGGGACTTAATTTTATTTTAATTTTAAGGTTTTGAATCATCCAAATTGAACGTAGCTCCTGAACTGTAAAGTAAGTAAACACCATGCATATTCTGGAAGCAAGCCAATGGGTACTCTGCAAGCATACTTACACTGTGCATAGAGAAAAAACACCATAGAACTTTAACTTTAAACCTAAATGGTCTCTGAATTAAATACATGGTGTGACATTTTTAGCTCAGTAAATTTATGGATTGTTTTGTGACCTGATTGGGAAACTGACACACAGTCTAAATCAATCCTTCTTTGTCTCTTTTTTCTCTTCCTTTCCTGCTGCCTCTTCCTTCTTCTCCCCATCTTCAGCTTCCTCAGCAGCCTCTTGGGATTCCTCTCCTTCTTCTGCTTCTTCCTCTTCTCCTCCTTCCTCCTCCTCACCCTCTTTGGCTTCCTCAGATTCCTCCTTGGCACCTTTAAAAATTGAGCAGCAATAAAGAATTCCACATCTTGCATGTAGTGGCTGCTGAGCCAGGGTCTTGATTCTGCTTTAATTGAAGTCAGTGATAAAACCTCTGCTGACCTCAATGGGAGCATAAATGAACTTAGTTTGGGGACATCAAAAAACCGTACATTAACTTTAGGGTGTGTTTATTTAAGCTAGGGCTTTCAAGAGAAAAAGAGAGTTAGGCACTAAATCATATTGAATTTCAAAGGGATTTGGGTGTTTAACTTCTCTAGGCTCCTTTGAAAATCCTGGCCTTAAAAAAACCATAACTGATTGCCAACTCATTTTAAGCCCTGATCCAAAACCCACTGAAGTCAAAAGGAGTCTTTCCACTGACTTCAGTGAACTTTGGATGAGCACATTGGTGATCTACTAGACAATGCACTATCTAGTTACAGATGAGCTTTCATACTAAGTGGATCTTAGGTAACTGTTTAAATAAAACCAAATTTGCTTTCAGATGTATGTAGTTGAAATCCTCCCTCAAGGATTAATCATCACAGATCATTAATAGCTGCCTGTTTAATTTTTTTCCCCACATTTAAGATTTTACCACCCATTGTTTATGCTGCCCCGAGAACGATTATAGCATCAAAAAGAGAATGAAGGTTCTCAGTGGAGCTCTAGTTCAAAGACACAGAATAACTAAACAAATTGCAACAGGAACTGGGAAAGAATGCTCCGGAGAATAATTATTTTTAAATGTTTCTTTAAAAACTTCCGAGTTTAGTAAAGAATGTAATGGGAAAAAAGTACTTTGGTGGAAGGAGGACAGTGAAAGAACTGGCAAGATCCCCAGCTGATGTAAATCAGCACAGCTTCACTGAACTCAATCGCATTCATTTATGCCAGCCAAGGATCTGGTTCAAGATCTTCTCTGGGAATTAATATTTAGTTCAAGATGTTCCTGTTCTTTCCAGGAATGTCTGCAAATGGTAAGTTAAGTATTGTTTATTGGCTTGAGAATTTGCCAATAGCACTTTCTATTAACATAGCCCAATGCTCTTCCTTTGAAAGTCAATTGCAAAGCTCCCATTGACTGCCAGGAGAGCAGGATCAGCCCCATAATGTATTGAACATTCAATATTTGTCTGATTTCATCCTTCATATTGTACTTAGGTTTTCCCACACAGGCATCATGGGGTCAATCCAACAATTCCTTACTTATGTGAATAGCCCCATTTAAGCCAATGGGTCTATTCACTTGAGTTAGGAGTGTTTATATTAACAAAGGTTTGCAGATTGAGGCCTCATATATGAGCATAGGTGAATTCAGGAATAGCATGCTTTGAAAGGAACCAAATGTACCTTCTTCCTCTTCTTCAGCTTCTTCTCCTCCCTCCTCTTCCTCAGCCTCCTCCTTCTCCTCCTCCTCCTCACCTTCTCCTTCTGAAGGGGGTGCTGCTTTGGCCACTTCCATTTTTGCTGCCTCAATAGTCTCCTCTACTTCTATCTGTTCTTCCTGAACGTGACTGGAGTAGTAAGCAGGGAAGGAACGGGCTGACATCAGATAGGAGCTGCTCTGTAAACCGCTGTAGGCAGACCTGCCAAAGACTGGGGCACTCTGAGTGTAGCCACTGGTTATGCTTCCAACACCAGTGAAACTAAGCCGTGTCTCCTCACCTTCCAACAGTTTTCTAGAGGAGGAAAAAGAAACAATTATGTATTGTTTGTCCTGCAGTCGTGCCTAGAAGCCCCATTCATGGGCCAGGGCCACATTGTGCTGGAGGCTGTACAAACACAGAACAAAAAGATGGTCCCCGCCCCCAAAAAGATTATCGTCTTACACACTTTTAGTAACAAATACCATTATTCTACAATAACCAACTGTCTGGCAATTATACATTGATCCAAAAAGATAGGATGGCACTTTATCAAAAGGAGTTACCCAAGGTAGAAATTAGACATCAATGTGCATCGCTGGATGTAAAGATCCCTTTGAAAGGGAACTAATGAAAAACAGCACGAAAATAACATCACTACGACAACAGTGGAAGATAGTTGTATTCTCTTACACTGTAGGACTGCAGAGTAGGGACACCCAACCATTTGACCTCCTCCTTTGTTCCAGGGAGTCCCAGTTTAATAAATATACCAAGCAGTTTTATACTGAAAAAATAGTCCCCTGCCTCTACACTCAGATGCAGGCAGGCAACATAATTTTAACTTGAGGTTTGCAGTTTCCATTAATGCCTTGGGTCAAGCATAGAACAGTGATGTAGCAGTAAGTTTGCTCCCAAACATTAGCTGAGATTTTAAAAGCACCTAAGTAACTTTTCGTGGGAGTTGTGCTCCGAACTCACTTAGGCACTGTTGATAACCCCAACCTTTGTATTTATTATTTTAATTAGGCTTTGCTGGTTCTAATAAACTTTTTTGTATTCAACAAATCTAAGCATGGAAGGTTTATTATATAGTGAAGATTTTGTCCTGAAGCAAACACTTCACCTTCAAATCATCTTTGGTTGGCTTTTTCTGTGAGTGGCTTAAGGGGCTAGTTAATAAAAACACTGAAGAATAAAATAGAATTCTATAGGAAACGTGCAGCAATGTTTTCTATAGTGACAAGAGAGTGCAGAAAATGACCTAACAGTTCCTATCTATTTCAGATACCTATTAGTCTATGAAAGGCTAACGTAGTCAGCAGCTATAATTCTTGCCAAATATTAGAGCTGATTATATAAAGGGCTTGAAGCTAGCGAGAGGCATGAAAAATAAAATGGAATTTCTCCAGCTGCAAGAGAAAATTTCTGATTCACTTAACTCTTTCTCCATCATACCTGTATGCTGCAATTTCAATATCCAGAGCCATTTTCACATTGAGAAGATCTTGATATTCTTTCAAATAACGGGCCATCTCACTCTTTGTGGTTCTCAGTTCATTTTCTAATTTATTAATGGTGTCCTGTTGGGAATAAGAATATTCAGAAACATAAAATCTTTCGTTCCTCTTATGTACTGCAGTGACGGCTTGGAAAATAATGCTACAATCCAATTAAATGCAATCCTGTTGCAGCAAGGGAATGTATTTCATGGACCCAAGTCTGGCTTCAAATAGAAGGTTGAAACTCACATTAAGTGCCGCATCATCTGATAGGGTTTTTCCATGTCTAGCATATATGATTCCATTTCATTTAATATTTTTAAGATCCAAAGTGGTTTTGATTTTCCCTGTTTCTCACAAACAGTTGCCAAAATGTATTTTAGTCCCCACTCTTTTTTAAAGAAGCGGTGCTCATTTGAGGACAGAAAGCAAGTTATGTTGTAAAGCTACACCAGTTCAACAAATACTATTTTACGTGTTAGCCTAATGTCGTTTTTCTTTAATTCATGGAACTTCCTGCCAATAAACACAATGGACCAGATCCTTAGATGGTATCTACTGGCATAGTTCCTCAGTGGAGCTACATCGATTTGCACCAGCTAAAGATCTGGCCCATTACATTTTGTGCTCACTACCTGCATTTGAAGATATGTTTATCTACTCCATTTCCATCAAAGAAGTGAGGGATTCTTTGCTACTTCAAACTAGTTAGTTCCTAATATGGTGGTTACTAAAGGAGAGAATGACCCTCTTGAATCACATTTTGTTTTAATGATATAATCCTGTACTTCTTACTATGGCAAAACTTCCAAATGCCTTTAATCACAGAATCACAGAAGTGTAGGATTGGAAGGGACCGCAATAGGTCATCTAATCCAGTCCCCTGCACTCAGGACAGAACTATGTAATAACTAGACTATTCCTGACAGGTGCTGATGAAGAGTTTTGCCTGAGTAAGGGCCACAAGATTTTACATACAGTAATAAGTGATTCAAGGACTGAATTATTCCTGAAATTTTTGTATTTTTTAAATACATACTCCCTTCATTTTTTCTTAATCTTTTATTCTTTACTCCTTTTGCATTTTCTAGCATGATCTTCTTAATTAATTACATTATTTTTTCATTAAAGGATCAATTAAATCCTTTAAAAATGTATCCATGTAATTAATATCATCGAGCATGCATTAGAACTAATGCCACCCATTCCGATTTTATTAATTAACGACAATATATAATTCATAAATATCTCAACCCAATGAATTTTAATCCTGCTAATAGAACTGTACGCCAACATTTACCAAAGTGATCATAACTATGAGTGTTTTTAATTGTAGTCATGTAATTAGCACTGTGTTAAACACCTTTGTAAGTAATGCAGCTCATTTAACTGCACTCTGTTATAAGCATTGCAAAACATTCATCATAACTAATGACACCTTTTTAGATGCGACTCTTATTGCTGAGTTCTGCTTATTTAACCGGAATTGGCTTTTAACTTAACTCTTTAAAAACTATTCCTGTAATTAATATACATCCTGCTTAATGCAAACCTTTTTTGTTACTTTCTCCTATAGCGGAGGATACAAGCACCACGGACATTTTGCTTTTAATTGCAAGGAAGCACAGTCTATGTTCCGGGGGTCCCTGCAGGGGGGAGAGCTCTGAGTTGCCCAGAACACTGCAGGGTTCAATTCCCTGAGTAGGGCCCGATCCAAAGCTTGCAGAAGACAATTAGTGTATTCCCACTGACTTCAATGGGCTTTGGAGCCGGGTGCAGATGATGGGGATTTCTGCACCGTGCCTGGACAGATGCTGGGGTTACTGCCTTCATTACTTACCTAGGTGCTGGACAGCTCCCTGGGCGGGCGCGAGGGACACCCCACGGCGCCGGGCAGCTCCCTGGGCGGGCGCGAGGGACACCCCACGGCGCCGGGCAGCTCCCTGGGCGGGCGCGAGGGACACCCCACGGCGCCGGGCAGCTCCCTGGGCGGGCGCGAGGGACACCCCACGGCGCCGGGCAGCTCCCTGGGCGGGCGCGAGGGACACCCCACGGCGCCGGGCAGCTCCCTGGGCGGGCGCGAGGGACACCCCACGGCGCCGGGCAGCTCCCTGGGCGGGCGCGAGGGACACCCCACGGCGCCGGGCAGCTCCCTGGGCGGGCGCTGGGGGTGGTGCCTGAAGTTACCCGTCTGGGCGCTGCGGGTGCTGGACAGCTCCTGCTGGGGATGCTGCCCGGTGCGCTCCCCCGCTGCCCGCCCGGGCGCTCCAGGGGCCCCGGATCCCCGCCCGCCGGGCGGGCGGCGGCTGGCTCACCTGCATGGCGGAGATGTCGTCGTTCTGCTTCTCCTCCAGCTCCTGCAGCTGCCGCTCCATCGCCTCGTTCATGCCGCGGGTGGCCTCGATCTCCAGCGTCTTGGCCTTGAGCAGGCGGCGGCTCTCGGAGATCTCGTCCTTGGCGGCCCGCACGGCGTCCGTGTTCTTGGCGGCGCTCTCGGTGAGCACGGTGAAGCGGCTGCGGAACCACTCCTCGGCGTTCTGCATGTTGCGGGCCGCCAGCTTCTCGTACTGCGCCCGGATGTCGCGCAGCGCGGCCGAGAGGTCCGGCTTGGCCGCCACGTCCATCTCCACCGAGAGGTGCGCGTACTGGATCTGCGCCTGCAGCTCGGCCAGCTCCTCCTCGTGCACCTTCTTGAGGAAGGCCAGCTCGTCCAGCAGGCTGTCGACGCGCTTCTCCAGCTCGGCCCGGGCCAGCGCCGCCTCGTCCGCCCCTTTGCGCGCCTCCAGCAGCCGGCCCTCGGCCTCCTCCCGGCCCAGGGTCTCCTCCTCGTAGCGCGCCTGCAGCCCGCGCAGCGTCTCCTCCAGGCTCTCCCGCTCGCCCTGCAGCGCCTGCTTCTCGCCGCCGGCCTCCTCGGCCGCCAGGCGCAGCTCGCGGATCTCCTGCTCGTAGAGGGCGCGGAAGCGGGAGGGCTCGGCGTGCTTCTGCCGCAGCACCAGCAGCTCGGCCTCCAGCACCTTGTTCTGCTGCTCCAGCTCGTGCACCCGCTCGATGAAGCTGGCGAAGCGGTCGTTGAGGTCCTGCAGCTGCGCCTTCTCCTGGCTGCGGAGCGACTTGAGGTCGCTGCTCATGGCCGCCACCTGGCCCAGGTCGAAGCTCTCCCCCGCGGGCAGCAGGCAGGCCGAGGCCGAGGCCGAGGAGGCGGCGTAGCTGCGGCGCGCCGACACGGAGGAGGCCGGCGCCGAGAGGCTGGAGTAGGGGGAGCGGGACAAGCCATAGCCGCCGCCGCCGCCGCTGCTGCGCACCGCGGCCATGTGCAGCCGGGGGCTCTCGGCGTAGCGCCGCTTGTAGGCGGGGAAGAAGGGGTCGTAGCCGAAGGAGCTCATGGCGCCGGCCGCCGCAGGAGCAGGAGGAGACGGGGCTGGCTGCTCTGCGCCCGGCCGCCCGCCCCTATTTATACCCGCGCAAGGGGGCGCTGAGGCGGCCGCCCCGGCGCCGCTGCCAGGAGCGGGGGGCGCGCTGCGCCACGGGGAGGGGCCGGGCTCCGCCTCGGGTCGCCTCCCGCCCTCGGAGTGACTCTCAGCCCGCTGCAGCCCGGCCCCCCGCGGCATCGTCCCTCGTCCCCCCACGGCATCTTCCCTCGCCCCCCTCGTCCCCGGCCCCCCGCGGCATCGTCCCTCGCCCCCCTCGTCCCCGGCCCCCCGCGGCATCGTCCCTCGTCCCCCCACGGCATCTTCCCTCGTCCCCCTCGTCCCCGGCCCCCCGCGGCATCGTCCCTCGTCCCCCTCGTCCCCGGCCCCCCGCGGCATCGTCCCTCGCCCCCCTCGTCCCCCCACAGCATCTTCTATTGTCTCCCTTGTCCCTGTCCCCCCACAGCATCGTCCCTTGCCCCCCTCGTCCCCCCACAGCATCTTCTATTGTCTCCCTCCTCCCCGGCCCCCCGCAGCATCTTCTATTGTCCCCCTCGTCCCCGTCCCCCACGGCATCGTCCCTCGCCCCCCTCGTCCCCGTCCCCCCATGGCATCGTCCCTCGCCCCCCTCGTCCCCCCACAGCATCTTCTATTGTCTCCCTCCTCCCCGGCCCCCCGCAGCATCTTCTATTGTCCCCCTCGTCCCCGTCCCCCCACGGCATCGTCCCTCGCCCCCCTCGTCCCCGTCCCCCCATGGCATCGTCCCTCGCCCCCCTCGTCCCCCCACAGCATCTTCTATTGTCTCCCTCCTCCCCGGCCCCCCGCAGCATCTTCTATTGTCCCCCTCGTCCCCGTCCCCCCACGGCATCGTCCCTCGCCCCCCTCGTCCCCGTCCCCCCATGGCATCGTCCCTCGCCCCCCTCGTCCCCCCACAGCATCTTCTATTGTCTCCCTTGTCCCCGTCCCCCCGCGGCATCGTCCCTCGTCCCCCTCCTCCCCAGCCCCCCGCGGCATCTTCTATTGTCCCCCTCGTCCCCGTCCCCCCACGGCATCGTCCCTCGCCCCCCTCGTCCCCCCACAGCATCTTCTATTGTCTCCCTCCTCCCCGGCCCCCCGCGGCATCGTCCCTCGCCCCCCTCCTCCCCGGCCCCCCGCAGCATCTTCTATTGCCCCCCTCGTCCCCGTCCCCCCACGGCATCGTCCCTCGCCCCCCTCGTCCCCGTCCCCCCATGGCATCGTCCCTCGCCCCCCTCGTCCCCTCACAGCATCTTCTATTGTCTCCCTTGTCCCCGTCCCCCCGCGGCATCGTCCCTCGTCCCCCTCGTCCCCCCACGGCATCGTCCCTCGCCCCCCTCCTCCCCAGCCCCCCGCGGCATCTTCTATTGTCCCCCTCGTCCCTGTCCCCCCACGGCATCGTCCCTCGCCCCCCTCGTCCCCCCACAGCATCTTCTATTGTCTCCCTCCTCCCCGGCCCCCCGCGGCATCGTCCCTCGCCCCCCTCCTCCCCGGCCCCCCGCAGCATCTTCTATTGTCCCCCTCGTCCCCGTCCCCCCACGGCATCGTCCCTCGCCCCCCTCGTCCCCGTCCCCCCATGGCATCGTCCCTCGCCCCCCTCGTCCCCGTCCCCGCACGGCATCTTCCCTCGCCCCCCTCGTCCCCGTCCCCCTACAGCATCTTCCCTCGCCCCCCTCGTCCCTGTCCCCCTACAGCATCTTCCCTCACCCCCCTCGTCCCCGTCCCCCCACGGCATCGTCCATCGGCCCCCCTCGTCCCCCCACGGCATCGTCCATCGTCCCCCTCGTCCCCGTCCCCCCGCGGCATCGTCCCTCGCCCCCCTCGTCCCCGTCCCCCCATGGCATCGTCCCTCACCCCCCTCGTCCCCGTCCCCTCACGGCATCTTCCCTCGCCCCCCTTGTCCCCATCCCCCTACAGCATCTTCCGTCGCCCCCCTCGTCCCCGTCCCCCTACAGCATCTTCCCTCACCCCCCTCGTCCCCGACCCCCCACGGCATCGTCCATCGTCCCCCCTCGTCCCCCCACAGCATCGTCCCTCGCCCCCCTCCTCCCCGTCCCCCCGCGGCATCGTCCCTCGCCCCCCTCGTCCCCGTCCCCGCACGGCATCTTCCCTCGCCCCCCTCCTCCCCGTCCCCCCGCGGCATCGTCCCTCGCCCCCCTCGTCCCCGTCCCCGCACGGCATCTTCCCTCGCCCCCCTTGTCCCCATCCCCCTACAGCATCTTCCCTCGCCCCCCTCGTCCCCGTTCCCCTACAGCATCTTCCCTCACCCCCCTCGTCCCCGTCCCCCCACGGCATCATCCATCGGCCGCCCTCGTCCCCTTCCCCCCACAGCATCTTCTATTGTCCCCCTTTTCCCCATCCTCCCACAGCATCTTCCCTCGCCCCCCTCGTCCCCGTCCCCCCACAGCATCGTCCATCGCCCTCCTCATCCCCATCCCCCCACGGCATCTTCCATCGCCCTCCTCCTCCCTGTCCCCCCATGGCATCTTCCCTCGTCCCCCTCGTCCCCGTCCCCGCACAGCATCTTCCCTCGCCCCCCTCGTCCCCGTCCCCGCACGGCTTCTTCCTTCGCCCCCCTTGTCCCCGTCCCCCCACGGCATCTTCCCTCGCCCCCCTCGTCCCCGTCCCCCCACGGCATCTTCCCTCGCCCCCCTCGTCCCCGTCCCCCATGGCATCTTCCCTCGCCCCCCCTCGTCCCCGTCCCCCAATGGCATCTTCCCTTGCCCCCCTCGTCCCCATCCGCCCATGGCATCTTCCATCGCCCCCCTCCTCCCTGTCCCCCCACGGCATCTTCCCTCGCCCCCCCTTGTCCCCATCCCCGCACAGCATCTTCCCTCGCCCCCCCTCGTCCCCGTCCCCCCATGGCATCTTCCCTTGCCCCCCTCGTCTCCGTCCCCCCACGGCATCTTCCATTGCCCCCTTCGTCCCTGACCCCCACGGCATCTTCCATCGCCCTCCTCCTCCCTGTCCCCCCATGGCATCTTCCCTCGCCCCCCTCGTCCCCGTCCCCGCACGGCATTTTCCCTCGCCCCCCCTTGTCCCCATTCCCCCACGGCATCTTCCCTCGCCCCCCTCATCCCCGTCCCCACACGGCATCTTCCCTCGCCCCCCTCCTCCCTGTCCCCCCACGGCATCTTCCCTCACCCCCCTTGTCCCCGTCCCCCCACGGCATCTTCCCTTGCCCCCCTCGTCCCCGTCCCCGCACGGCATCTTCCATTGCCCCCCTCGTCTCCGTCCCCCCACAGCATCTTTCCTTGCCCCCCTCGTCCCTGTCCCCCCACAGCATCTTCCATCACCCCCCTTGTCCCCGTCCTCCCACAGCATCTTCCATCGCCCCCCTCGTCCCCGTCCTCCCACAGCATCTTCCATCGCCCCCCTTGTCCCCGTCCTCCCACAGCATCTTCCATCGCCCCCCTTGTCCCTGTCCTCCCACAGCATCTTCCATCGCCCCCCTTGTCCCCATCCCCCCCCCAGCACCTTCCTTGTCCCCACCGTCTTCTACTCTCATCCCATCAATTCTTTCCCCCAATCTCATTCCATTCCAACCCGTTCCCCCAATTAAATTTTCTCCTCCATCAGTGGCTGGTTTTTTAATTAAGTCCTTTCACCCAAATCCACCCCATCAGCTCCTGGAATCTCCCCATTACCTACTTTCACCTCACCCTATCATTTTCTTCTTACCACTCATCAGTACCTGTGAGCCCACCCCACTGGCTCTTGGGTTCCCTCCCAACCCACCAGCTCACTTTGCATATTCCCCCCTCCCACATAGGTCAACCTCCTATGACACTGCAAAAAGAAAAGGAGTACTTGTGGCACCTTAGAGACTAACCAATTTATTTGAGCATGAGCTTTCGTGAGCTACAGCTCACTTCATCTGAGTGCATCTAAGGTGCCACAAGTACTCCTTTTCTTTTTGCGAATACAGACTAACACGGCTGTTACTCTGAAATATGACACTGCAGTAATACAAGGGGATTTTAGTCATATAATGAGAATATACCTAATTCAAAGTGTATATATATCTATATATTATATATACACACATATTATGGAAAGGGTCTGAGCCTAATGGAGTTAGGTGCCCAATCCCATTTGGATTTCAATGAGAATTAGGTATCTAACTCTTCTATTAGCTGTTGAAAATCTTAGCATACAGGTGCATGTAAATCTGATTAAGCTATTCTGCAGCTTAATTTGCCTTTATCATAATTCATCTAACACGCTTGCAGTTTAACTCTATCTTTAACTGCCTTTCCACCATTTCTCTTCTGTAATATTTGTGTTTTCCTTTTCTAAACCAGCCAGTTATGTGGGTTAGGATTGCTTGTTGCCTGTTGCAATGAAATACACCAACACACATGCATCGGTATCTATCTGAACATCTCTGTTTTTGCGCCCCATGAAATTTGCTTGGTCAGCCTGTTTGAGTCAAGGGTAAATGAATATAGCTAGTCAGACAGACTTGTAGCACCAGGCTGAGAAGAACTCCACAGGTATATTAAAGCAACTGGACAACTGATTTGCATTAAATACTTTCCCCTAATCTGTTCTGAAGGATTTGCTGTTGGTTAGTTAAAACAAAATAACCTTTATGCTGTGACTGCTGAGCACTAAGTATAAGAGATGAAGATATTGAAAGAATAAAAGCAGACATAGGTTTTCATAGGTTGCTTGAATACAATCATATGACGTTTCTCTGGATCAGAAGAGGTTATTTTAATGGCAAAAATAGCTGTTCAATGAAAGCTTTGTCTGAGTAAAGGCTAAATAAAATGGCAGGATTTGATTCATGTTTATTAGCAGCAGACACTGAACATGCTTAATTGCTTCACAAAGGAAGAGAAATGATCGCTCTCTATTGGTATAACACCTGTGAAATAGATATATCTAATATATTTAGAGAGCACCCACCACAGTAGCCTCTAGGCACTGACCCCACGAAGGACTGGCCAAAATGATTTGCTTTGTGCCGTTATCTTCTAATAAAGATGGATCAGGATTGTTTTCCCATTACTTTGGGGTGGTCTCAGAGGCTGTGTTTACATTTAAAATGCTACAAAGTCAACACAGCAATTATACAGCCCAAGTCAGCTGAGCCGAGCCAGCTACGGGAGTCTAATTGCAGTGCAGCCCTACCCTGATACTGCAGTTCCTTTGTGTACAATATGTTGCCAATTGAACCATTACGACTATTGAAATATGTTAGTGATACAGTAAATACAGCCTGAAAACTAGGTCCTGCGAAGTAAATGAAGGGCCTGTTGCTCAACTGGAGTAAATCAGCATAGCCCCTTTGATGTCACTGGAATTATGCCAGTTTACTCTCGCTAGGAATGTTTTACGTATGGCCCTATGTTACTGCAAAGTTTTACTTTGAACGAAGAAAATTATTTTGTCCATTAGATTAGGAAAAGGACCATGAACGCTAGAACTAACCTATGCAGTGGGCAGCCAAAGTAAATAAAAATAATTCAGGATTTTTGCTAAGTCTCAATTATGCAGTGGAGATGGCTGCACATCACTGAATAGGGATGTGCTTCCTGCCTGTGTGGCTTGTGTAGTTTGCAAAGACCTTGGGGGGTGGGGTGGGGGGATGCAGATGGGACAATTGCTAAACCGCTGGCTGACTCAGCACATCACTATTGACCACATTCATGTTTCTTTCAAGTGAGTACTTTGTTTACCACCTGCTTTGGGTGTCCCTAGGCTTCTGGTTGACAGAAGCTAGGACTGGATGACAGTGGTTGGATCACTCAATAAGTGTTCTGTTCCTTTCCTCTGAAGCAAATGACACAGGCCCCTGTTGGAAGACAGGATACTGGCCTACATAGACAATTGGTGTGACCCAGTAGGGCCATTCTTACATTCTAGTGTGCTGCATGGACCTGATCTAAATCCCAGCCAATGGAAAGACTCTCACGGACTTCAATGGGCTTTGGATCAAGTTATTATGGGCCAGATCCTCAGCTGGTGTAGATTGGCATAACTCCAGTGATTTCAACGGTTCTACACTGATTTACACTCACTGGAGAGCTGACCCTCAAGTTTTGTAGTATTGTTTTATTATTTTAATAATATCTGAGTTTCAAACCTGAGGAAAACAGGATTCGTAATAGTAATAACTGGTCCTTATATAGTATTAAAAAACTGGAGCTCTAACACTTTCATCCCAGGGTGGGGATGAAAAGCGTGCAAACCCCATTCTTTTGGGTCAACAACTGGTGGCAAGAAGAAAGAGCTGTAGCTCCCAAGACCCTATCATGGCCAGCCGTAGGGAAAATGACACCCTGGGCGAACTTGTATTTTGGCCCCCGCTGCCTCCCCAGGATCCACACCCATTTCCCCCATCGCCCTGGCCCCCGCTGCTTCTTCCCTCCCCTACCCCATTGCCCGAGATCCCTTCTGCGGCCTTGCACCCCAGGCCCACCCCACTCCTAGCCTCTTGATCACAGTCCCCTGGGAGGTCGCCTACATCACCCGTCCGTAAGGCCAGCCCTGGACCCTATAGAAACCTCTGCATACCAGCTGCAGTGTTGGGCTTCTGTGTGGCTCAGTGGGGACATTGTGAGCTAGGAAGAGAACAGAGCAAATAAAAGTCACCATTTAAGCCATCATCCCTTGGAAGCTCATAAGTATTTAGGGTAACGCTGGCTCAGATTTTTCTACCTACCTGTGTCCTACTGCTATTTTGTTTCCAGTGTGAGGAGCATAGTCTAGGCCCTGCTGTTTTACTATAAATAAAAAACAACCTAAATGTGGTAGTGAACAGAGGATTGTCTATCAATTAGCATGTAAGTGCTCCTGTTGCCTCTCCTGAAAAGCTGTCTGCATTTTTAGTACTTGCATGAAAAAAACATGAATGTGGTCAAAAGAGATTTGCTGAGTCAGACAGGAGTTTAGCAATTGTTTCATTTACATATGCTGAAGCAAAAACTTGAGGCTGCACCCTTGCTGTATTAATTAACTATAAGTCTCCCAGTTCCATCCAAATTAAACTTCCAGGGAAAGAATCCAAAGTCCGGGCTCGTTCTGAATTCTATGGAAGTAACTCCAATTCCATATTCAACACAATAACATTAATTTCTCCATTCTGAGTTTGTTCTGCCACGTGATTACAAGAGCAAGTGGAAGCATCCAGCAGCTTCTTTCATCTAAACTCCACCATTGAGTGCTTAATTAGATGTCATTAGTTCTGTTTACTTTTTGGATCAGGATGCAAAACCAGGCCACACAATCAGATGGCAAATCCCTCCTTGCAGCTTCAAGGGGTTAGGTTTTAGCCCCAGAAATCAATTAAATGGATGTTCTGGTTTTGTCTGCTTCAAGCAATTAAACCTAAACACAAAGAACAACCGATTCTAGATGAGCTCAAACTACCCTGGCTTGCCAGGAGTGAGGCACTCTAGATGAGAGTACCACAAAACAAGCCTATCCTGAGACCACTTTTGAAGAGCTCACTCATTCCTTATTCAGGCAGTCAATGGATCTTTTGTCTAAGTTAGAAATACAGGTGCAAGTTTCAGATTCTGAAGGCCAGATCCTCGGCTGCTATGAATTGGCACTGTGCTATAGACGAGCTATGCTAGTTTACACCAGCTAAGGATCTGGCTTTTGGTTATGAAGCATCTCATTTCCCTGTGGATGATCTTCCCCATCTCAAGGTTTTGTCTTATATTGAAGAACAATATATTATGCTGCCATAAAAGAAGTAAGAATAACTGTGGCTTTGGATGATCATGAGTTCCTCCCTTCCTTTTTCCTCTCACTGGTTGGTGAATTATGGGACAGGTTCTGATCAGTTGTATCCCAGTAGAACTCCATTGCTTTCAGGGGAGTTACTCCAGTATAAGTCAGGAGTAAGTGAGGTCAGAATCAAGCCCGTTATGTCTTGTGATATATCACCCAGCTAATCCATGCCACATAACATCCAGGTAATCCATAGCAGGAACACATCAGGATTGGAAGGAGACGACAAAGCCCGCTTTAGAGGCATCTGTGTATCATACCTATCTTACTAGCATTTGTAACCATATTGACATTTCCCCCCCTTTAACTGCTTCTCTAAGTCATTGTTTGAACTTGTTCATGTAACTTCCATCATTATCTCTGGAAACCTTTCTCTTCACAAAGAAGCTTCCTCTGAACTCTTCAAATATGTGGTGCTTTCTTATTTTCAAACTTCTTGCACCGTTGTGTTGACCTGATGCCTTCTCACTCTCAAAAGATATTAAAACCTCTGCAGCTGTTGTATCCAACCTGTTTACAGGAGGTGGTAGTGTTCTGCCCACACAGTAACCTGTTTAACAGGGATTAAGGCTGAGATTTTCAAAAGAGCTTAAACTCTCAATTCCCATTGGAATTCTATAACATTTGGACACCAAATTCCTTGAAACTCCTTTTGAAAATCTCAGCCTAATAGTATGCTTGCACATCTGTGCTTGCAAAAGTGGATGAGCAGTGATCATGTTTGTGCACACAAATCCTTGATTAGCTGTGCAAGCGAATGGACACACATGAATAGAAATGGCCATTTTTCTGAGCAATTGCCTGATTTCTGCTTGCAGTCACAGCCAATGTACATGCAAGCTAGGCACACAGTTTTACATGCATTTTTGCATATGCTATGGTGTGCAACATTTTAAAAGCTAGACCCAAAATATAAATTTTGTAAAAATAACCTAATGCCTAAACAGTTGTGTATTAGAGATATATGCTGTAAAACCACATACTTGAGCAGATAGGAACAGTAACAGCAAAAAAGACAGTACTTTGGCTGAAATACACATTTTACTGCAATCTCAGAATGGGTTGCAAATATTATTTAAGCCTGACAACATCTCTAAGTATTATACCTACTTTACAGAAGGGTCACAGAATGGTTAAGTGAGTTGGTTTAAGGTTAGACAGGAAATCAGTGGCAGAGCCCTGCGTTGAACCCCAGAATCCTAACTCCCCTTCTAGAGCCATTCCATGCTCTGATGTGGAAGTAGTGGAGAGCTTATAATCACCGGTTGCAATTTACACAAGTGAATGTTGTCTGCCTCTCTGTTGCTTAGCCCGATTGAATATTGCTGGGTATAGCTTGGTTCAGAGACCTTGGCAGTGAATATATAACTGCATCATTAGCCTGCAGGATAAGAACTACAGTGACCTGCAATGAGGATGCATATCAATCTTTTATTAAGCATTGATACTCCTACGAATAAATTCATTGAGCTTTCATAATGAATCAGCAAACATTTTAGAAAATTAAACTTCAGATATTGTCTTAAGACCAGGTGACCGTACCAGACACAAATCCACAGGCTGACAGTGGGCATGTTTCCCTGTCCAGTTCTATTAATGCATCCCCATCCTAGCTGGCCACACAAATAGCTATGCTACCTTTAGGCCTTCCTTGAGCGGGAACTGCTGGTGGTGCAGAGTGTAAAGGTCTGTGAAGGATAAAGCTGAGTTCACCACACAATTCAGAGAGTATAAGGTTTCTGGATTTCAGGCACAGATGAATCATCACAAGTATTTTTTATTTATCTGTATTACAGTCGGACTTGGAGGCCCCAAGAGAGATTGAGGCCTCATTGTACTAGTTGCTGTACCATCAAAAAGTGAAAGATAGTCACTGCCCCAAGGAACTTGCAATCTAAATAGACAAGACAGGCAAAGGGATGTATGACAGGCAAAGGAAGTATAGGTATCTTTGTTATTGATGGGGAACCGAGGCACAAAAAGGTTATGTGACTTGCCCAAGATCACATAAGACATTTGTGGCAGAGCCAGGAACTGAACCCAGATCCCTCCTCCAGAGGCTTCATAAGACCATCATTCCCTGGAGTGGGGAGTCTAACTAAACCATTGGGGAGTTCATCCCTTTTTACTGAAATTACTAGTTCTTCTGTAGAGTTTTGAGAGTCTCCTCACCTCATTGTATAGGCAGAAGTCCAATACAACTAATGTGAGTTACACACCGACCCCTCCGTGCCCGCTAATATATGTATAAAATATTGCTTAGCAAGACACAAGTATCCAGACATGGAGCAGTCTGGCATGTGCTGCTGGCAGTGGGAAGTGGAGGAAAGGATGCCGGTAAAATGCTCTGAATGTTGTGCTGGAGTTTGCTGGCAGAGTACGGTAGCAGAGAACAGCTGTGGCTGTTCAGCTCTGCAGTCTCTATGCAAAGCCTTTAGGCAGGCAATGCACCGAATTTCCCACACCAGATCTTTTTGTGCAAATCAGGCTGCAGACATCGCACTTGGGTCAAAGAGACGATTGAGAAGGACTTGTGCATACAGGAGGGAATGAGAAATTCATGCCACTCCTCCAATATTACAACAGTATAACTCTATTGAAACCAATGTGTCTGCTAAGGAATAATCCCCCCCACTGCTTCTCCCTGAGCGAAATCGCTTTGCACCACCTCAGTGTGGGGCTATAGTAATTTACACAGTTTGGATGAGAGTACCCACCAGGCTCTCGCATCATGCATTAAATGGAAGAATGAATGTGTTTTATCATTGCTCATAACTAGAGCTGGTCAGGAAAAGATTTTGTTTCTTTAAAAAAAATTGATTAACATGAAAAAAAATCATTTTTGTCCACATTTAATTTTTTTTGGAGTGAGGGGTATTGAAAACCCAAAATATGATTTTTTTTATTTGAAAACCATTGCTGAACTCTGAAAAGGTTTCATTTCTCAGGATTTGGGGTCTTTGACACACACACACAACCCTCTACATTTTAACCAAAAAGGGATATATTTTCATGCAAATTTCCATGTCATCCAAAAGCTGTTTTCCAACAAAAAAATGTCAAAAGAAAATGTTTGACCCATTGTACTCATATACTCACACCACCAGTGGGGGGCAACCTTTAGGTGTGTGTATGGCACCATATCACAGCGCCACTCACTCAAATGTTGCCTGGCCACTCCTCCGGAATGGCCGGCCCAAACCTGAATGGCACTGCAGCCCCATGCGCCAGGTCAGAATACCCGGAGTGGGGAGCTGGCCCAGCCCCAAGGGCCAGGAGCCACCCCTACCAGGTGAGTGCAGGGCAGCACCCACCTCAGGGCCCCCCCTCTGCTCCGGGCCAGGATTAGGGTTGCAGCGCAGAGGCAGCAGGTGCTGCTGTGGGTGGTCGGTGTCCTCTTCGGGGGGGGGGGGGTGAGAAGGAAGCAGCGGTGGAGGAGGAGTGCACCCATTGGAGAGGGGGGCACCACCAATGACCTGTCACCCGACTGGTTGCAAAACCTGGCTCCACCACTGACTGCTGCTTATCTCAATCGTTTTTATGGTAAGCACCGAGACTGTGTTGTCAGTGCCGTGCAAGCTACAAAATAAAGCTGGCCCTTCCCCCCGGAGCTCCTTGTCAGAGTCTGAAAAGGCAAGACAAACTCATGCAGCGTAACACAAATGAAGCTAAGCCTATGTGTATTCTATTGCTTACGTTGCATATTGTAATGATAGCCTGTATGACGCTGATTGCTGTTAGTATCCTCTGAGTTGAGTGACATAGTGACATAACTTGTGATGGGATATCCCATCACTTTGTTACTGGTCTAGTAGAGATCTCTTTTCAACGTTCTCACCTTGAATGAGAAGAGCTTAGGGTGACAGCAAAGAATATACTTTGTTCTGTTGCCAGAGGGGGAACCCAAGAACACAACACACTTATTTGAATGAGACCCACAAGAGGAATAAATAATATTAACTGCCTTTGGAGGTCCAGTGCCTCTCATGACAGGAAGTCAGGCTGGATTAAAGGAGGTTCTCCCATCCTAATTCTATCAGCTGAATTACAACACTGACCAAGATCTGGCAGCATCGGGGGGCAAGGATTCCTTCCTTTGCTGCTGCAGACTTTGCCATCACCCAGTTGAGCTACTGAGGTTGAGTTATTGGCGGAGGATTTGGGTCTTATGAGCAGTGGGTTAGTGAACTACAATTTAAAGATGGGTTGGCCAAATACACAGTCACAGCGCAAGATGAAAACTTTGTCAGTGTAACTTTACAGAGGAATAGGAGTGCATCAAAGCTCTTCCCAGCTATGCACCCAGAAACAGATATAGCCATTTGGAGCTTCAAGGCACTCAGAAGCTAAGGACTGTGCTAACCGAGGTGTGCCGTACCATAAAACACACTAGCATGGCTCGCCGAAGGCCTGAGTAGCCAGTGTTTTTTTTCAAGCTGCAGCATGCTCTGCAAATATCAGACAGTGAGCTCGTCAGTGAAGGGACAGTCTTTTACTGCGGTTATGTGCAGTGCCTACTCAGACGGGAGCCTGATCTCCGGCGAGGCCACTGTGCACCATTGCAATGCAAATAATAACAATGAGAGTGCTCATTACTTGACTGAAAGAAAGCAGATCAACACAATTATCAAAAATGTGCGTGGGCCATTCCGAGCGGGAAGCTGTTGCTAATTAGCTGTTGAGATGGCGTGTGGGTGGGTATCCGTACATTATCTTTTGTGTACGTTACCACTGATATGTCTCTTGACCTTCCCCTGAAGTCAAAGGCAAAAATGTAGACTTTCCTGTGAGCAAGATTTGGCCATTCATTGATCTGGATATTTTGCTTGTA
Source organism: Lepidochelys olivacea (assembly GCF_965140295.1). Taxonomy (NCBI): domain Eukaryota; kingdom Metazoa; phylum Chordata; order Testudines; family Cheloniidae; genus Lepidochelys; species Lepidochelys olivacea. Next base: position 7,273,869 of record NC_140436.1, read on the forward strand.
TCCTCTAAATATTTCCAAAATACTTATATGAATGAATTCCTCCTGATTTTTGTTCGATCTTTGGCTTAATCATTTTAGTCATATTTTGTTTCCGTTTGTAAAATAGGCATTCATAAAACCCTTCAGTATTTCTGCTGTCTGTCTATCTCTCGCCATACATGCCCTTCTATCTAGCAAGGGGATTTCGAGGGCCTCTGGACACAGTGGTCCAGATTCTCACAGGCATTTAGGTGCCCAACACCCATCGATTTAAATGGGCGTTAGGTGCTTAACTACCTTTGTGGATCTGGGCCTATGCACCTTCCACACTCCCATACTGTCATGACCTCAGTAACAACGAATGGCAACAAGTGAGCTTTCGTATTAAATAAATAAATATATTCTCATTGTAACTTCAACTTCAGGCGTATTTTACCTAGGTAGCTAACCAGACCCAGTCTGTGTATATGTGGTATTGCCAAAAGGCATTCACTCATTTGTTTTAATTACTCCAAAATCTCAGTGGGATGTTGTGGCAGTTGAGCAGATGGTAATAAGCATTCTCTTCTAAGTGAGAGTCCGCTTCCTGTCTAATCGCCGAAATTGTGAAACACAGACTCTCTGTGGGACCAATAATTAATCCACGTGAGTTGCTGGGATTGTTTGTCTCATCTAGATTGCTTTGCCCCAGCTGGGGTGGAACTACATTAGCAAGATACAGCAATGCAATTATTGGGTTAAAGAACGGAGATAAATCTTCTTCAAAGAGGCCCGATGATTCACAAATACAGCCATCAAAGTTCACCAGAAATAGCACTAACTTTGCTTTCCAGGAGAACTACTTGTCTATTTATTCTGAGACTGGATATAGCCCCTGAGGCTACAATGTAGGGAATAACTCTGTACTGGCAGGTGGGATGGGCAAGATAATAACCCCTTTTCGTTCTCATTTCCATGCATCTGTTGCTTGAATTCATGGGTGGATTTTGTTGATAAGGTGCACGTCAAACACCTAAATAAGCCAAACATGAGCTTCACCTTTCAACAACAGCTGCATTTTGCACTGAAGAATGACAGCATCAAGCAGTGATATAAAAGGTATTTGTTTTTTTGCTATCACCGGAAAGAATGAAATGGACTTTGCAATACAGTAGGGCTGGATTCTTACCCCCATCTGAGGGTTTCACAGGATTCCACAGTCTTTGATGCAGCATAATTATATTCCTGACACCTCTCAATGGATTTCTCCAGCCAGAGATGACTGGGGTGTAGAATAGCGATTGGTGTTGGGTGAGCTACAAGGCTATGGCAGATTTGGGCCGATTTGTTTCTCACTTGTTACAAAGCAATTTAAACCCTGTCACAGCTGCTTGGAATGGCAGCCATACTCAGGTGTCCAGATATACACATGGGTGATCGCTGGTGTATTTTATTTCAAGTCAATATTGTTGCTAAACATACGTGTTGGCATAGAAGCAAATGATATGTGAATGCAGATATAGAGATATAGAGAAAGAGATATAGAGAGGTAGAAATATATAGATATTAGCCATTTTAACATCCTAGGAAATGTGCATGCAACAGGCATGTAAACCGGAGACAAAAATGCAAGCAGAACGATCAATATTAACAGTTAGGTCTAGCTCCTCAGCTGGTGTAAAATGACAGCTCGAATGACATATCTTTCCTTGTTACTTGCACAACCTCTATACTACAGTGACAGCTCCACTAGCGAAAATCAGCCCAGACTGTTGCATTTAATCAGCTGGCTGCCATCAGACATCTCCCCATCTAGCACTCATGCTGAGACAGTTAATTTACAGATAAAGCCATGGTGGGATTATAATTCCAAAGTGAGAACTGTGCTGTTGATTTAAAACACCAACAAGGTTTTACAGCACACCGAGAGAGAGTTTGTCTTAATCCACAGGTCTTGTCAACATACCGGGTCCATGCACCTAATGCCACCAAAGTGAGAGAGTAGATGTGAAGAGTAAATGTGCATAGGGTGGCCGATTGCTGCAGAGTGAGTTTAAGTATGCATTTCACTTCACTGTCAAGGTAAGAGGCCACTGCTCCATCACTTTATGAATTGTAAATCCAGTCATGACCTACCGTTCAGCTGTGTACTTTGACTTTGGGTGCTTTAAAGTTTGGACTGGAGTAGGCCGTTCCACCTTTGGGAAAACTGGGATACAAGGTATTTTCAAATCCTAGGATTGCAGCATTCAGTCCACAGGTTTCAATTTCAATGTGAGTTGTGTGTGTTTAGGATCAAGCTCCACAGCCCAGATCTTTAACGATGATGATGGGCGATCACTCGTTACTGAGTATGATCATCTTCCAAGGGAGTTATGGGTCCTCAGGTGGCTAATAAGGCCAGTCCTTGAACCACAAGTTCTATTACAATGAGAACAGATGTTTTTGGGCTCAGCAGGAGGCTGTTGACCATGACTCATTGAAATTAATGGGAGCTAGGCACCTAAATACCTTTGAGGCTCTGAGCCTTCATGCCTTGAAACAAGAAGGGGTGCCAAGAGGAGATTTATTTAGCATCTTATTATAAATGAATGTCATCGGCATTAAAAGCGATCCCAGGATCAGAGTAAAATTGATTCTCACATCTCAGGGATCTACAAGGCTGTATACCCTGGGATATACTCGTCCTCAAGTTCTCTGATTTCCACTAGCAGAAACCCCAGAACAGAGCTCCCAAAAGAAAGTGCAGAGTTCCTAACCCTATTCCACTAGGGAGCCTAGAGCCAGCTGGCACGGTTCACAGAGTGGCTAGCTGAGAAACAAGCATGGCCGAGGAATCTGGAGCACGGGCTTATTTAGCACATTCTCCAGACAACCTCCAGCAACTGAGCTGCTGTGGCTCTAGGCACCTAGGTTAAATCTACCCTCCCTCAGTGGCATCACTCCAAGCAGGGAGGAGGTGGAAACACCGTATCTCCTCCCCCAGGGGTGTAATTGACCCTATTTTGTATCAGCAGGCGTAAACTACGTCTCCTATGTTTAACATTTTATAGGATAAAATGTTACCACTGTTAACCACGTGCTATTCCCAGTAAGCATTACCGTCCCACATAATGACATTAATGACAGGGTATTATACTCGCTATGGTACCCATGAAATGGCATTAGTGGCTTATTGCCTGTCATAGTGTGCAGAAGAATAATCCAGCACACTTACATTATCTGTGTACTGTATTACAGGAAAATATTGCATTTGGTTTCTTGGCCAACCCCACCGCAAACACCTGGAATTTAAACACAGTCTTCAGAAATAGGATCAAAACTTGTTGCCACTGGATCTAATCAAGCCTCTGCTTTCCAGAATGTGAATTATATTTATTATTATTTTATATACTCTTCTTTCTTGCCACTTCCCTATATCATAGAATCATAGAAGATTAGGGTTGGAAGAGACTTCAGGAGGTCATCTAGTCCAACCCCCTGCTCAAAGCAGGACCAATCCCCAACTAAATCATCCCAGCCAGGGCTTTGTCAAGCCTGACTTTAAAAACCTCAAAGGAAGGAGATTCCACCACCTCCCTAGGTAACGCATTCCAGTGCTTCACCACCCTCCCAGTGAAAAAGTTTTTCCTAATATCCAACCTGAACCTTCCCCACTGCAACTTGAGACCATTACTCCTCGTTCTGTCATCTGGTACCACTGAGAACAGTCTAGATCCATCCTCTTTGGAACCCCCTTTCCGGTAGTTGAAAGCAGCTATCAAATCCCCCCTCACTCTTCTCTTCTGCAGAAGAAGAATACGTGGGGTCTGTGACTTTTACTATTTTTACATATTGATTATTCTATTATATCTACTATTTACTAAAGCTGTTCAGAATTGCATAAACCCTGGCTGGTTCTTTAAAGTGTTGTTTAGAGCCTTCCATAATTGCACATCTAGAAAGAATTTAAAAGTGACACTCTGATTGGTACTAGACAGCCTTTCACTCCTAGGGGACTGGCTCAAACCTAGTACCAGCCAGTAATGACAGGAATTCATTTCCATCTCATGACTCTTTGGTAGCATTCATGAAATATTCCTGCTGTCTGCCCACGGCACACAATAGCTTAGTCTCCAGAGGGCTGTGTTATTTTAGTCTAATCCAGGTTATTGGGCTTAATTCAGAAATAACTGGGTGAAATGTAATGACCTGTGTTATACAGGAGGTCAGACTAGACAATCCCTTCTGGCTTTGAACTCTATGACTCCATGAAAAACTTCTTGTGGATCCCTGTCTGGTTCCAGGTGGACAACTGTCCGTATCACAAAAGCTATCACTACAGTTTGACTGGCTTGTCTGAAGTATCAGCAGAGAGAATTAGGACTAACTGGGCCACAGAGACAAGCCCCTTTCTCACTAAAGAAGGGATGGTCTTGTGGGTAATGCAGGAGAAAAGGCTTTGTTCCTGCCTCTTCCACAGACTTCTTGTATGATGTTGGACAAGTCACTTCCCCTGTAGGGCAGAGCCTCAGCTGATGTAAATTGTCTATCTCCATGAAAGTCACCATCAATTAGGGTCAGCCCTTCCCTGCCTCAGTTCCTTATCTGCAAGATACTAACAATAACGCATCTTTTCCTCCATTCTATATCTGGTCTATGTAAATTGTAGGCTCTTAAAAACAGGTGCTGTCTCTTATTCTGTGTGTATATTGCATCTAGCACAATGAACCCCTGATGGCAGTTAGGGCCTCTCTGTATTAATGCAGTATAAACAATAATAAACTTATAGAGGTGGCCCTTCCAGATCAGTTTAGGCACAGTGACAGCATAAGGAAAATCACACTGCTGGATCTTGTGTTATTCCTATAAAGGAATATTTCATTTTCCAAGGCTGTCAGGAAAGCACATTTTGTGAGTAGTAAAATTCACTTTTCTTTCTTTCTTTCTTTCTTTCTTTCTTTCTTTCTTTCTTTCTTTCTTTCTTTCTTTCTTTCTTTTCTTTTTTGGAGGGGGAAGGAATTTATCAAACTACTTTTCACTATTTAAAAAAAAGTAAAGATTCTCTGTTATTTATAGCACCTATTGGAAGCTTAAAAGGGAACTCAGCTACTTCAATTCAATTGTTTATTCAGTGCACTTAGTGGCTGTCTGTGATTTTGTTTGTTTGTGTGTGTGTTCTGTTTTCCCTACATTTCGTAAAAATCATGGACATATTTCTATTCATATTTGGTTAGTATCAAAATTAACACTATCGCATCACTTATTAATGTAAGGAAAGAAGGTGAAATCGCTAATTGTTTTCTCTCGTCACATTATGAGTGTAACTGAAGTATAAGATCAGATAATATATGCTTCATTCTATTGTTGTTGTTATTAATGTCATCAAATATTGTCATGGGAAATTTTGATGTATTTTCTTCCTTTCCCCCCAGAATTTCTCAGGACACTTTATTGTTTTTGGTTTTCCAGGATTTTTTCCCTTCCGAATCCTCTTTTTTCCCCCCACTCCTTTCCCCAGCCAATTTGCAACCAGCTGTAATAATAATAATAATAATGTCATTCTTGTTGTTCTTTGTTATTTATTTGTTTATAGCAATGGAGGAAGGGGCTAAACGGACTGTTCCCTGTAGCCAACGTGGCCTTTAGTTCTGATTAACGTCCAAGGGCCCAGGGACAAACAGCAATAAGCCTTTCAGCAGAGGCGATGCTTGCAATGCAGATAAGAAGCAATGAGTGTGCAAAAGTGAAGCTGGCTGGCCACTTTGCAGCCCTGGCGCAGAGCTGCAGCCGCAGCATTGCACCGTCTGTAGCAAGGAGATGCCACGTGCGGCCCCGTCTAACCGGCTGCAGTCGAGAAGTTGGGGTCTGTTCTCAAAGTGAGGGTGAGAGGAGGGGAGAACGAGTTGTTCCTCTCAGTGACACGATGAGTGGAGTGCCCTGTTCTCCTCCTCAGCCCTGCGCCCAGCCATCAGCCGCTGTGCACCGAGAAAAGAGCATTGCAGATGCCCCTGCACCTGGCTGAGCTGCTTCTGGGCAGGAACATAGATTTCCTGGCCGCCTGGCTATTCACGCCTCGTAGCAGCCTGCACTGAATGCCCTGGCACAGGGGGAGAGGGAAAGGCTGCGTGCCCAGGAGCTCATCCTGAGTCACAGCTGCCTGGAAGGCTGCAGTCATGGCCCAGGCTTCCCTCCTCTCCCTGAGCCTGCAGCCCTTCCTGCCTGTGAGTCACCATAATGGAGCTGCAGCCTGGGGGTCGGGAGGGGTGGCTGGGTGGGTTTGGGAGAGCTGAAGCCCCAGTGCACCTGTCCCCCCTTATGCAAGGGAGGGGGGAGAGCTGCAGTTCCCGGGCTTGGGGTGAGGCAGGGGGCCTGGGACAGGCAGGGCAACCCCCCTGTGCGTGGAGATGGCTGCATGTGGAATAGAAGGAGAAGGTGAAAGCTGCAGCCCTGGGCAGTGCCGCTTGTCTGTGCATACTAGGGGAGGAAGGTGTTGATGAAGAGAGACAACCCCTGTGATTGGGGGTGGGGTGAAGTGGGCTACAGCCCCCCCCCCCACCACCACCACCACACACACACATACCTGTGCATAATGCAGGGGCAATCCCTGTGCATTAAGGGGTGGACCTGGAGGGAGCTATACCCACCGCCCTTGCATCACAGGAAGTGTAAGGGGATGCAGAGAGCTCTAGCCCCTGGGCATGGATGGGGAGGGCAGTTAGAGTGGGCTACAGCCCAATGAGAAGCATCCTCTGCGTGGGACCCGGGGGGGGGGTGTAGATGCAGAGAGAGCTGCGGGTGCCATCCTGAGCGGTACCTCCTGCCCAATCATCATGGGTTATGTGACTGGGGGCAAGGGGGGGGTCAGGAGGTGAGGATTGAGCGGCTGCCCCTGGGACAGGGTTTAGGGAGGAGTGGGGGAAGCATCACTCAGCCCTCCTGTGCCCTCCTCCCCGTCTGAAGCTGCTGCTTCTTGCTATTGCAACGAGACCAGTTGCTGGCAAAAGAGCAACACTGCACCAACTTGCAAAGGAAAAGTGGGGGGGAGGGCGACAGGGAGGAGGAGAGGTCCGCATAGAGGAGGAGCGACTGTGTTCCAGGCTGCTCCTGGCCAGGAGCCCAGCTGCTGCAAGGGAGAAGGGAGTGGGAGGCAGCAAGCCTGCCCTGTTACCATTCAATGCCAACCCTGTCCCTTTGCACGGGGCTTGTGAACTCGGGGTCTCCGTGCCTTTCTCACCTGCCCCAAGAAGCAAAATTTCCCTCATGGTACCAACACTCCTCCAGAGACGTTTTCCCCCTTAGAACGGGTTTTGTCCAAGAAATGAGGGATTTGGCTTCCGCTTTAAGGGCTTTTGACCCAAACGGTTCGTCTGCCCCAGGACTGCCAGCCTCCCCATCTCCTGTACACAGTGACACTGGGTCATCTGATTCCTTGAGATACCCTGAGGATGGGGAGGGGAGTGGGGGCCGTGCAAATAAAGTCATTTAAGAAAGAGAGGAGAGGCAAGGGTTAAAAACCACAAAACCAGCAAGAGAAATAGAGGATGGAAAAACGTAACAGGCAGGGAATCAGACCAGACATCACAGGAAATAGGTGAAGGGGTAAGGAACAAACAGGGGGACTTTATACAAATCTCGTACCCCTTCTTAGCTTCCTTTTGGCCTAGTTCTGCAACTCTTATGCTGAACAGTGCTCGCTGGTATGAGCAGCCCTGTTGAAATCAAGTAAGTGTTAGTCCCATGAATAAGGGTTGCAGCAACTGGGTCCGCTCCTGCAATGGGAGTGGAGGGCCCTCAGCACCATGCAGGATCAAGCACGCCGCCTATAACTGGCCTAGTCACATTGTAAAGCGTTTTGGGGCATGCAGTTGGCTGCAAAGTTCCTCCTGGCCCACACTGGGCTTCACTCTACCTAGGTGATGATTCCTTTCCCCACGCAAGCCCCCTTCAGTGCACCTTACTTCTGGAGGGACTGGTTTGAATGTATCCATTGATGGGGCCCACACTGGGCATCCCTTAATCACGGTGGTGAGCACTTCCATTCCAGTCTAGAAATGTTCTTGTACCACGCTTTGTGTACGAGCAGTCCCGCCGGTGTCGCACCCGTGTGTGTCAGGGGTGCCGGGTGCCGCCCTGGCTTTCCCACCGTGGTCCTCACTTGGGCATGAGAGGCCTGGAGTCTTCTCTGCCACTCTGAGTGAGTAGGAGCTGGGTATGCGAGGGGAGTACAGGCTAGCTCTTCTGCAGTGCTCAGCTGTTAGTAGCTGGGGGAGCAGAGTGGTATCCCCGGGTATGGGGCAGCATGGCAGCTTTGCTACTGCTCTCAGGGGGCCAGGCCTGGATTAAGTTTGATGGGGGTCTGCAGCTGTTACAGTTTTGGAGGCCCCTCTGTGCATATTCAATTCCTTCCCCTTGCTCTTCTACCTCCACCCATGGCCGAGGCCATAAATTACCTTAGTTATATCCGTTCCCGGTTTTAAATGTGAGAGACCCATCGTAACGCTGGGTGGCAGCTAACACAAACAAAAGCACTTTAATTCCAGCACATGACTGGAAGTCATGCACATAGTGATGCTAATTACCTAAGTGCCTGAGGATGGGGTATATGTTTGGGGGGGCTCAAAATATGAGGGCCCAGGCTACAGCCCCTGCGTTAATCTGGCCTTGGTGGGATGCGGTAGCTCCTTTGGGGGTCTCAGGGAGTAGTGGCTGGGGAAGGGGCACGTGGCAGCCTCCCTCATGCTCATGCTGTGGCTGGGGCAGAGCGCACCCAGTCCTCTGGGGCTCCCAATGAGCAGTGGGGCAGGGCAGGCAGAGGCAGGCGTCAGTGTCTCTCCTTCAGCTCGCAGCGGGTGGAGAAGGGGCAGTGGCTCGTGCAGACTCGGTCAGGGAAAGTCGGTGGCGTCCTAGGAGGATGCTCCCTCTTTGCCGCAGAATGATGCTGAGTCACTTCTGCAGCATCAGCTCCTCCCTCTGAGCTCCCCAGCCCTTCCTCCCCTCCAACACTGAGGCTGATGGAAACAGCTCAGCTCCCTCTCTTCCCGCCCCCTCCCCCGCCCCGAGCTTTCTCGCTCTCCTCTGCTGGGCGCCAGCCGAAGCAGCCTTGGCCTGAAAGGAAATTATTGCAGTAGCCACCATGAGGAGATGCTGAACCTGTTCCCCCTTCAGTAACAGATCTTCCCATTCCTCTAGGGAGCAGCAGTAATGAATCCAGTATGTGCTGCAGGAATTTTCTCCTTTACAGACGACCTCCTGGGCCGTGATCATGCAGCTTCAGGCAGGCAGTTCCTGGAAGACAGGTTGGGAGGGGGAGAAACCTGTTTTCTGGTTGTGCTGGAAGAGGCAGCATTCAAACCCTCTGCTCTGCAGTGTTGTACTAATATTGCCACAAAAGCTTATTTCTTTCACCTCTCCCTCCTGAGGGATTTCCGTAGAGACATCTAGGCTGACCAGACAGCAAATGGGAAAAATCAGGACGGGGGTAGGGGGTAACAGGCGCCTACATAAGCCAAAGCCCCAGATCTTGGGACTGTCCCTCTAAAATCAGGACATCTGATGATGTCATGATGACATCCCCGGGGCGGGGGGGAGTTCCAGCAGGGGGGAAAAGTTCCACCAGCTTTTTATTCTTGTTTGTCCTTTCCGAATGTTAACGGCATGTTTATGTCTGTGATAACAGATCTGAATGGCAGAAAGTTATTTATATGACACACGAGTCCCTGTTCTCCCCCAAATCCAAGCACGACTGGAGCATTTTTTCCTGTGAGTGGATCATTCATTGCCTTATATATCTTACATCTTCATTATTTACGATCTTATAGCTGAACCTTCCATAGTTTATTACAGACAGGGCTGGTAGCATCCCCTATTTTAAGGTCATTTGACCCGTCCCATTATGAAACCTTGTTTTCAATTGTTTTATAACTTTGCCAGATTTTTAACCACTCAGGCTGAAATTGTACATGCCAGTTGTTTGGTTCAGGTTTGGATTTATTTATATGTGTATTTATTTTGGAAAATGTCAGCCACAATAGTTCTTGCATTTCTGAGAATGATGCTGGGGGGAAACACATTGTTTTGCTCATCTTTTTTTTAAAAAAAAAAATCTGGCCACCTTTTCTTTGAAAATCTCTAGCACCCCCATGCTTTGGAACTGCGGATTGAAATGCAGCAGGGTGATCGCATTTGTGTCAGGGAGGTGCCTTTTGCCATCACCATAACTAGGAAAATAATTAAATGCTTTGAGTGTTTTTTTTAATTGTACAGTGAACTGTCCAAATCCAATCTCACAATCTCCTTATTTCAGAGATTTTCCACAACTCAAAGGACCAAAATTGGTTAGACAAGTGATAATCTTGTTTCACTAAAGTAAAATATTCAGCTGCATCAAGAAAATACTATGCTAGTTTTGGGAGCTTCTTGGGGCAGGGACTTGTAGTCCAATGGTGCCCTGATTTCTGATTGTGACCTCTGGGCATCATTACTATAACCTACTGTTGTTACTATGAATAATGACAGTGTCACCCTTGGAGACAGGTTACCAGACTGTGAGCCAGGATTTTCAAAACTGCTCAGCCCCTATAATCAGGACCAGCTTTTCAGCAGAGTTCAGCTCTCCTTTAGCCATCTAATTAATTGGCCAGATTTTTGAAAGTACTCAGCACATTGGCTGCTGGGAGTTTTTGAGAATCTGGCCATAAGTGTCACAAAGAGAGTTTTCTGAGCTCTTTTGAAAATTGGTTCTGGGTGCTTGAAAATTTGGCTCTGCGCCCTTTTGAAAATCTGGCCTCAGATGAAACATTGGTCTGAAACAATAAGACATGTCCCGGTGGGTAAAAACTCCCATTTCCTCAGCTTATTTTAAAGAAACTCCCTGCCTATACACTGGGCCTTTCATGCCTCCATTTGTAGATTTCTTTTTAGCTCAAACCATGTTTAGTTTGATTCCTTTATGACTATGCAGGTGTTAAATAATGAATGTATCATTTTCCTTATGGGAAGACAGTTTTTATCAGTACCCAGAATGGGCGATTCATTCTGGCCACTTTCTGCAGTGTGTAGAAGTGTCGATCAGTCTTCCTGAGTATAGCAGCTATCGATCATGTCTTTGTGGGAATAGTCCTTACAGGGATTACTCAAGGAATAGTCCTTACAGGGATGAGCAAGCCTTTGCAGGATTTCACCCTATCGGTTTATCTATTTGTCCCTCCCCCTCCATCATTAAGCTATCTGAGCACAATAAACTGCATTAGAATATTTGAAGCGAATGTCTATGAATCTTTTCTATTAGCTAATGGGCAGATCATTTCCAATGCACTTTGTCTTGCTGCAAAGGGAGCATTAAGGCCCTGGCTCTTTTTAAGCATAATAATTTATCAAAGAAATAAAATCGAAACTGAAAGAAAAGACCGCAAGGACTCTGTCCTGGTATTTCATTTTAGCATGTGGCTCCTTCGCTTGAATAAAACAGTAATAAAACATTGTCCTTGTCTGGAACCTTTCATCAGAAGATCTCAGAGCACATAAACATTACTGTTACCGTTATATTCCTCTCGTATTGTCCTACCTAAACTGCAGTTAGGTAACTTTGAACCTGCACAACCAATGTTTTCTAAAAGATGTTCTATCTGTCTATATCACCCTCATCATCACAGTATCTGGCCATCTGACAAGTATCAATGAAGTTATCCTCTCAACACCCCTGTACTGTGGAGAAGCATTGGTCCCGTTTCACAGACGGGGAACTGAGGCACAGAGAGATTATGGGCCAGATGCCCAAGTGCTCAGCTTCCACAATCAGGGCCAGATTTTCAAGAGCTCAATTCTCATTTAAGCTCCTAAGTAAGGGCAGAATGTCAAAAGAGCCCAGTGCCTCCCAGCAAGCCCCAACTGGGACACTTGTGGACAGATTTTCAAAAGAGTCAGCATCCAATGTTCACCCAAAATGCTGGGCTCTGTTTCAAAATTTGGCTCTTATTTAGGTGCCTAAATGGGAGCTGAGCTCTTTGGAAAATCAAGCCCCAATTGTGGGTGCTGAGCAGTTAGAAAAACCTGGCCCTGAATGTGCAAGGTGACACAGAAAGTCTATGGGGGAACCAAGAACTGAAACTGGGTCTTGTGAGTTCTCTACCCCATGCTTTAGAGTGAAATCCATCATTTTTCAGGCCTTCTGAAAATAGGTGCATAGTATTGCTCCCATGGAAGTCAATGGGGGTGTGACGGGGCGAAGCGGCCCCGCACTGGTACCACAGGGGTTAACCCTTCCTTCCTAGCAGAGGAAGCCATGCCCCTGAGGCTCTGCTGGGCATGCTCCAACTGGAGAACAGGTATAAAAGCCTGCAGAGCTGCTCAGTCTGGATGGACAGCTGGAGGGGAAGGAGGCTTCTGAGGACGAATGGCCTGTGTTCCAGGATCTGGAAGCCAGCCAAGTTGGGACATGCCCCCCAACGGAGCACATCACAGCAGGGGAACAGAGCGGAAGACCCCTTGACACAGAGGACCCAGAAGTTATGGTAGGAAGTGACCCAGGGGAGCTCTAGAGGAAAATGGCATTAGAGCTGCACAGAGGCACGATGTGTTTTGAGCGGATCCCCACCAAGGCGGTGGTAAGGGGAATTTGCCACTACCAGGGCCCTGGGTCAGGACCCAGTGGAGAGGGTGGGTCTGGGTCCCCTGCCCCCCCCCCCCCAGCCAACTCCCTCCATCCAGGCTGGGGGGAGTGGCCCAGCATGGGAATCATACGGACTATGATTGCTAGGCTGTGTTACCCTGCCAGTGAGGGGTGATTATATGGATTCTGGCCATTGGGCTGCACTACTCCAATGCTGAGAGCAATTTATATGGACCCTGGCCAGTGGGCCACCCTGCCCTGACATTTAGGGTGAGTTACATGGACTCTGGCCCACTAGGCTTCACTACCCTGCCTGCGAGTGGGGGTCATCATATGGACTGTGGCCACTGGGCTGTACCGCTCTGACACTGGGAGTGATTTATATGAACCCTGGCCATTAGGACACACTACCCTGCTTAAGGGGTGATTGTGTGGAGGGAGTCCATCAGGCCACCCACAGAGAGGCGAGCACGTGAACTGGGGAGTGGTGAGGTTCTGACACCCCATCCCCCTGCCCCAAAGGGGCAGTAAGGTGCCAAGCCCCCCACAGGGGGTTTTGCTATCAATTTCAATGGGAGGAATGAGACTGGGATGAGGACTTCCTTGTGTAGTATTTCATGCAAATAAATTTGATTAACTAACCTTGTCCCTAGGAATTGGGTGGTTGCTCAGCTTTTTTAACAAGCGGCATCTTGATTGCAAGGGTCAATCAACAATACACTATTGACCAAAAGCAGCCATAGCAGTAACTTGCTGCTTGTCCTCTGCAAAGATTGAGCAAAACATAATGTTTATCTCAGCCAGCCACTCCACTGGGTACATAAACCATTCCCACCAAAGGAACAATTTTCCCAACAAGGGACAGAATTAGATTTGCTGTCCCACGCATAATAGGAATGAGCACATACCATCTGAGCCCTGTAATGACTAGTACCCTGTTGTGGTCTGATTTCTTCTCCCTCTGGGTATCCCATCCTCTCTAGTGAGTAGGGGGATTTGCATCATGTGTATAACATGATCAGTATGAGTCAAGGTATGTTCTTGTCAGTGCAGTGCATGTTGCATGAATAGGTTAGGCACAAATAATGTGCTCTTCACTGGGAAGAAATAGATCAATTCATACAGATCCTGAGCCAGATTCTCCATGACTGCTGTACAGCACTGGAATATTCTTCCTCTAAATGAAGTTCAACCAGCTGTGGGAGGATTAGCTCAGTATAAGGGGAAATCTCCACTGATGTAAAGCCCATGTAGGCCTGGTGGAGGAAAAGAAGCATGGCTGGAAAGAAGAGGGTATGGCCAGAATGTCCACGAGCTATGCTGGTCCATTTTTGGCCACACCATCTCAGCATAAGTTAAAACCGGCTTTAGGCTGTGCCTACGGGATAGAGGAAGTGACTGGAAGACAGGACTCCTGGGTTGAACTTCCAAATCTGGGAGGGAGTCTGATGTGAGATCCACTAAAGAGCAGGAGACTAGAAGATAGGATGAGAAAATACTGCGAGAGTCTCTAGCTTTTCTTCTGCATTGCTCATGCAGTTGGCTCTTCTCTCCCCCACAGAGCCAATACACAGCGAAACCAGAGCTGGCATAGCTCAAGTGTTTATGTGCTTAATGAATGAAAGGAGCCTTCAGAGGATCTGCATGTTACAGTGATTGCTTGCCTTAATTTTCACTGAACAGCTCTCCCTTCCTCGAGCAGTTTCATTTATTTGTTTTCCCGTTCTATGCATTCATTTAGCAAAGCACTTGAGATGTCAGAATTTATTACTCAACCAACTACTGTGGGTGAGAGACAAGCTTTTGAAACATGTGTCTCTCAAAAGAAGTTGGTCCAATAAAAGGTAGTACCTTGTCTCTCTAATGTCCTGGGACCAACATGGCTACAATGACACTGCGTAAAACGTATAGTTTTTAGGCTATGAGTTGAGGAATCTGTGTTTGATGTTCTGCCATCCATCAAATGCTCTGAAATGCCAAGGCTGCTGAGCCCGAGACTTATCCTTAAGGAACATTTGTATTTCCGAGTGGCAGGTGCACATGCAGAACAGACTGTTGTAAGACTTGGCACGGTGAGTTTTTCTGTTCCTAAATGCTGGATCAAAGGCATGTTGAAATGAAAAATTGCTTAACCCAGGCCGTGATCCTGTTTTCCTCACACACCCAACAGTAATGGGATGGGAAAGTTCCACTGGAAGAAATGTAAGATAAAGGAAAATTAAATGACTGTAGCTTGTATAATCAGCTGCAGCCCCTTGGGGTCTAAATGCAGCAGCAGCTTTTGCAAGGTTTGCAGAATGTCCCAGATAGGGGAGGGCAGGGTCCAGTTCTTAATGCTGTGGTTCTTTGCAGGTTTGGTGGTGTATATGCGCCAGATCCTCAGATGGTGTAAATGACTTCGGGGGAGCTGCATGGATTTGGAGATCTGGCCTTATGTCCCCATTTGGTGAGAAATGCAAGCATCTCACATGAAGGATAAGGATCTTGCATGTAAGCTGTAGGACTGTCCATAATGAGGCATGATGCTTTCATGAAATCTTGAGCAACTGATTCTTGTAACTCCCGTGTGTGCTCCTTGGCGGAGGTGGGTCATAGGGATTTCATACGATGGAACCTCACATGATTACATTTAATGGATTGAAATCTCACTTCCTTTGGATTCTGCTGCCTCGGTATTATTATGCTAGACCCCTTCATTCAGGAGCCCAGAAGCAATCTGCTACAGCCAGGAAAGCCCCTCAAAGTCATGTCCTTTAAAGATCTTGGGACAGATCCTCATCTGGCATAGGTGGACACAGCGGCAATGACCTAAACAGCACTACTTCCATTTACTTCAGCTGAGGATCTGGCCCATAATATGTCAATACAAGATAAATTAAGATAAATCACATGACTTTGTAGCCCAAGCGCGTAGCTGCTTTCTGACAACATGGACTAAGGTCCTTATGACTCATGCTGGTTGAAACTTTTCAAAGCTTAATGACATTTTTGGGAGGGAAAGGAGAAAACATTAAATTGTCATGAAGTCCCTCTGATATTTTTGACCAGCTCAAATCATGTTACAGAGATGACACAGATATATCAAATTCCTTCTCCTGTCTGTCGCTTTCACTTATGTGTATAGATATGAAAGCTGTATATTTCTGTGTTTCTACCCCCCTGAGATTTTTAGTGACTCTTACCTTCCCTGGTAACTTCCCACTCCTTAAAGAGAATAAAACTCATTAGATCAATCTAGAAAAGATGAAGGTCTGAAATAAGTCCTGTTGCAATAGGGGCTTGTCTAAACAAGGAAGTTAGTGCTTAGTAAGCTAGGATGTGAATTGAAAGTGTACTAGCTACTCTGCATTAACTCACCATGTGGACACTCTTTCAGCACCCTCAGGCGGTTTAGCTTAATGCACTTCCAAAATGTATTCAGTTAATGCACACAGACTAGTGTGCACCAGCTATTGCGAGCCTTTTCCCCATCCAGGCTAGCCCTTCGCCTCTACACTGCAATTAATAACCCACGGCTGGCCCATGCCAGCTGTCTTGGGCTCTCGGGGCTGTTTAATTGCAGTGTAGATGTTTGGCCCAGGCTGTGTGACCCTGCAAGGTCGGGGAGTTCCAGAGCTTGGGCTGCAGCCCAACCCTGAATGTCTACACAGCACTTAAACAGCCTGAGCCCCAGGAACCCAAGTCAGCTGGCACCGACCAGCCATGGGTGTCTAATGACCATGTAGACATAACCTCTGTGCCTTGCCATTAGTAAAATGGGATAATGGCACCCGGACGGGGTGGAGAGTGATGAAATGAAGGCCAGATAACCACCTAAGAAAGACAGGCATCAATGGAAAGGACTCCACTGACTACTTTGGCTTTGGATCAGGTCTCTTCCACAGCTGTGGGAGGAGAGTCAGACCAGTAACTGACGACTTTTTCCAAAATCCAGGGTTATTTCCAGAGTTCTGTTTATTTCCTTTCAAAAATAAAAAAGGAGCTTTATTTACATTCCCAGTCCGCCAGACATCCATTTTCATACTCAGACAGGAAAGAGGAGATAAAACCCCCCTGAAGTGCAATTCACCCTGCTTCCTGCTCTCAGTCAGACTCATAAAATAATCTGCTGTCTGGCTTGCCATAATAAGACGTTCAGCAGAGCAAGAACCAGAGTTGAATGGAATGAAATGCCGGGTTCCTTGAGTTTGCAAAACGCTCGCCTCGGCCATTGCAAGCCATACACCGGAGGCCCGCGCTCAACCGTGATTGTTTGAAAATGATTCATTCTGGGTGTTTGGGTCTGACAGGTTTAATTACAATGCTCCTTTTGTATGAGTTAACTCCAGGGAGTCAGTGGGGTTTTTTTGGATTGAGAATGGATCCCAGGTGTTACGTGTGCTAAAGCATTTTGCCGGTTGCAAATGGAGAAGCTTGTGTGGTGAATGTCAGTGGATCCTCGGGACAATGCAGCTGCCTTATAGAAAAGGAAGTTGTGCAGCCAAACCTTGGCACAGTGCACATGCTGCAGTAGAAGAGGTTGGTGCCTTGTTCTGTAGGATGCTAAACACCACTGTCTCCTTAGCGACGTCCACAGCCAGATCTTGAATGGGTTTTCAACGTGCCCTGTTTCTTAGGGGAAGTATAATGCCCACCATTTAGGGCTGAAGCCATGGAGCTAAGAGCACACAGCTTGAGCTAACAGTCTTAATCCCTGCTTGGGCGTAATAGCAGACTCATGGCCTCTGTAGATCAGGCAGCCCTGAACAGGGGTTACACAGGTGTCCTCCTTGGGGCCAACTCTTCTCCAGCACCTCTCCTTAAAGCCAGCTCATCCAGCTCCCTTAGGATTCCTGGGGTGGGATAGAGGTGATGCAGCAGCTCTTATCCCTCCTCTCCTCGAGTGCTAGCAGAGGAGTGATGTCTGGCAGAAGGGTGGCATGACCAGGGTGTTTCTATGCTCCAGTGCATCCCAGTTGCTGACTGGCTCCTTGGTGAGATGAGAGAGGTGGCTTAATGCCACGTTGTTCTCTCCCCTCCCCCCCCCCACCCCCTCATCCTCTGGTGCTCTGGCACAGCTAATGGTGTGACCCACAAAGATTGCCTCAAAGCTCAGGGGATGCTTGGATCAGGGGTTCCAGTTTGGCCCATTCCAGAGAAACAAGGTTTGGTCCTCGAGCTGGGATCTGGAGCCGGATCCTGCTGTTCAGATGCAGATTTAGGTTCAAGCCCACCTGCAACGCTTCCCTAAGCACAATCACAGCTGGCTGGTATGAGCCATGGAGTCAGCTGTTCCATCTGGGTGTGAGGCTGCCTCTGTGTGCTGATGGAGAGAGATCACTCAGCCGAGACACAGCGGAACCGAACTGGTGGGCACAATTTTACGTTAGGCCCCCCACAGGCTGGGCATGTGACTTGCCCACAGAGAAGGTCCCATGGGAAATGCCCTGTCTATAGCTGCTTCAGAGCTCTAGCTGCAGCTTCACATGCTGTGGTGGGATGTCAGAACCCCACACAGGTTAACAAAGGATTAACAGGAGCCTCTGTGCTCACAGCATGCGCTCACTTGGAGGATGTGTTGGGTACAATTCCTTATCGGACACAGCTGGGGAGGAACCCAGGGCAGAAAGGGGAGACCAGAAGGGAAGGGATCTAGGGCGCTCTCTCTAAGAAGAAACGACAGGATTGGAGCTAGCCTTCTGGTGGGTCTTGAAGTTGGGGTGAGGCTTCAGAGAGGTAGCTCTATGCATTGGTATTAAGGAAGAAGAACAGAGAGATGAGGAGAGCCCAGAGGGACTAAAAGCCTTCCCTTGGGGGGAGTTTTGAGTTCTGCAGGGGAGAAGCCAGGAAACTCCCTCCTCTGACAGAAGAGAGGGATTGAAGAGGAGCCCAAGAGAGGTGGAAGATATCCTATTGATGTCCAGAATGGTGCTGAATGCCCTTTATTTAGGACTTTGCTACCATGGAATGGGTGAGATGGTATGTGACCTGGCTGGAGGGCTGAGTCCCCACAAGAAGCAGACCACCACAGGGGCTGACTGGCTGTCCGAAGGGAGGCAGCTGAGGGGAAGGTCCTTCAGTGCTGTGCCCAGCCAGGAGAGGGTACTCTGGTTTGTGAATCGCTCTCCTCCTGGGGGTGTGGATGAAAGAAGGTCGAGTGGTACCAACACTGGCCATGTTGGACTAGCTGCTTTCACATCTCTGCTCGATCAGAGGAAGTAAGGCAGGGGAGAATGAGAAGGAGCAGATGGCTGGTGGAGAGGGGTCTCTGGAGCAGTATCACTTGGGAGGGAAGGAGGCGTTCCCAGGTGAGCCTATGGAACTGGGTGGGGTAAGAGCTGTGAGGTGATTTGTTAGGGTGGGTACTAGTCACCTTTGGTTTAAACAGCTAAAAATGGTACCTTATGCTACAACTCATAACACAGCTAGAAAATGTGCCTGTCAGATCAACCTGTTAACACACAGAGAGAGAGAAGCTGATGTTTTGTGGGGTTATTTCACCCAATTCACCCTCTGTTGCTCTGCTTTGAACACTCCAAGCAGCAGGAGCTGAAGTGGCTTTGAGAAATGTTCCCCCCTCAATTTTTCACAGTCAGACTCTTCCAGCAATTAGCTCATCTTCTCCAGGATCCGATGCATGGAAGCTGCTGCGTTGTTGGTTGGTGGGGTTTTATTTATTTACTTATTTGTTTGCTAACTCTACATCGAAGCAAACTACAGAGAAAAGCAAACTGTGTTGCAGATTGGCTGCTTTTCCTGGTAACATGCTGTGAATTATTCATGCCGTCTCTTTGTCGTCCTGAAGGCTTTCATTAAGGGGAAAGGCATGAGTCTGCAGTTTCACTTATAGGCCTTGGTAGCATGGAGTGTGAAATAGATGCATCAGCAGGGAGCGGAGTTAGTTACCACAGACATTACGAGGATAGGCTACCCACCTCAGGAGTTACCTTGTATATTAAAATTCAGTCCAGATTGTAGTGAGAGGAAAATGGCTGTAGTAGATCAGAGCGATTAGTTATTGGCTGAAAAGCACCTTATTCTCCTGTTATACTTGTGTAAACTTGGTGTAACTGACTGAATAGCTGGGCAACACATTGATTCAGGCCCTGATTCATTAAGGTACTTAGGCAAGTGCCTAACTAAACAATAATACTTAGCACATGATGAAGGAGGTCAGTATCATTCCCCGCATTTTTTCAAATGAGGCAACTGAGCCACAGAGGTCAAGTGACCTTTTGGAAAGTTAGCCAGTAGCCCAGGAATAGAACTCTGCTCCCCTGGTCCAGTGCTTGATCCAGTAGGCCACACTGCAATTCTGTTTTCAATGGCACTGCTCACAGATTTGCAGTTAGGTGTATATTTAAGTATCTTGCTGAAATAGCTTCCAAACACCCCTGCTGCATCTTCCACTAGCCAGGTCCCTATGGGGCCTATTATGCCACTTTGAGCTGCCCCCAAAGCAGGACAGCAATGGAAGTCCCCCACAGGAATGTCTACCCATATATTTAGAATAACGCCTCTTATCTGTCTGCTGTACGATGTATCTTGCTAGCTACCTTTTCTGCCTTTTCCTGTGTACTTTGGTGTGTGCAGAGACGGGGGCCATTTTGTGTCCAGGTCATTCAAGGCTATCACAGGCGTTCCGTGCTTGCATAACACCGACCGATCCCGGTCATCGGTGGGCGGGATAGAACCTGAGACCTCTAGAGCTAAATGCCGTATGGCTGTTAACGAAGGCTGTAGAGCAGACTCCTTAATCTCTCTCTAAGTGGTCTCAGGGCCACTAGATAGGCCTGAGCACCACACTCAGGAGGAGTGTGGGTTACATACTTCCCCTACCTGAGGAAGTGCATGCTGAGCTTCAGAGATTTCCCAGTGGAAATCCCGGACGAGCCCCCACTTGTAACACCGACAGACTCTGGTTGTTGGCGGGCAGGATCAGACCTGGGACTGCTGAAGCTTAGTGCATGAGCCTTTACTGCATGGGCTGAAAGATGCATGGCCTTTAGTTAAGGCTGTAGAGCAGACTCATTAATCTCTGTGGTCTCGGTGGTACTAGATGGGACAAAACACCACACCGAGAAGGGTTGCTCATGGCAACTTTCCTTTTGTTTGCTCTTGTCTTTGTTCTCTAACTCTAAGATGAAGACTGTTCTGACCCCAAGTATCCATTTGTGTCTGAGGAAGCATAACAAGTGTTCTGGCGACAATGATGGGACTGTACATTAACAAGAACTTGCCTCCGCTTCTCATACCACCACCACTGCTGTAGTATCTGAGCACTGCACAAACAGTCATGTATTTATCCACGCAACAGCCCTGTAAGGTGGGGAACCTGGGCACAGAGAGGCTTAGGTGAGATTTACCAAGGTGCTGAGGTACCTATCGGTGCCAGGTGAGTTTAGTGAGTGAAGCCCCTCCCTCCCTTTCTCTTTCTTAGAGAGCTAGGCACATAACCTACTTAAGTGCTTTTATAAATCTCTCCGGGTATCTGCTTCTCTAGGCACCTAAATACCTTTGTGGATCTGGCCCTAAGTAACTACCTCCAGGTGTCTGTGAGAGTGGTCAGTTCCCTGCTGTCTCCCCAATCTTAGCCTCACAGCTTAACTGCTAGACTATCCTACCTTCTGAGGTGGAGGCATCCTAGTCACACAAGCAACCAGACTAGCACTGGCCTAATAGTTACACTGCCTGTATGACACTTTGTGTTTTCTGAATTTTAATGCCTGGATAAATGGTGCTCATTGTGCACACTGCTGTGACTCTTAACAACTGACGCCAACATCTGGCGCTCTCTAAGCTGGCCTATTGCTATGTCAGTGTCCAGTTTAATGTCATAAAAGGAAATCTTGTAGCTTCTCTTATATGCACAGCTGTGGTAACATTTCTTCAATTCAATCGAGGCCAGGGTATACACACCATTTCTATTAAACACTCTCCTTATCAGGAGGTGATGGATGTCTGTGGCCGTTAACTAATGCCATATGCTACCCTCAGTCAGGTCCTCGGTACAATGTAAATTGCAAACAAAGGAGGAGTCGGGCACAGTTATCCTTGGTTCACACAGACCAGCAGACTAGCATTGGGGAGGGGTGGGAGAGAGAGATGATGCAGGGCTACGTGACATAGATGTCTGCCTGCATGATTCTTTCTCTTTAGCTGTTTGTGCTGCAAAGTATCTTGCTATGAAGTTAGACCACATGTGGTGAGCTTAATCCTGCTCCCACTGAAGCCAGTGCTAACTTTGCTATTCATTTCAGTAAAAGCAGCATCAGGCCCAATAACGCCCTATCTGTGTTATTTTGAAAGCAGCCACTGCTGTAGTATCTAGCTACCTCTGCTGCTGTTCCTTCAAGATGTGCAAAGCCAGCAATAACAACAGAAGTTCACACTAAACTTTGGATCTGTACATACTACTATCCCTATTTTAGATAGGTAAGCTGAGGCACATCACAATGATACCAAGGAATAGAACCCAGACATGCTGACTTTCAGTTCCCTGCTCCAACTACTAGCCCCTATTCCCTCCCAGAGGAAGTGATAGAACTTGGGGGCCGTGATTCCCTGCCCTACCTGCTCTAAGTACTGGACACCACTGTCCCCCCTCATCCCCTCCGCCTCAGGAAGAGAACGCAGGGGTCCTGATTTCTCAGCCCCTGCTGTAATTAGTAGCCTGTTTCTCTGAAGAAAAAGGAAGCTTTGTTTACTGTGGGATTCTAGGTGGACTCCTCCTGAAGGTCGAAACAGCAGACTGGACTTCTACATAGAGTGCTTCCGCCGACGTGCACGGGCTGAAATTGTGGAAAAGCAGCATCACTTGCCCCATAACCTCAGCCGTGCAGAACACAATGCCATCCACAGCCTCAGAAACAACTCTGACATCATAATCAAAAAGGCTGACAAAGGAGGTGCTGTTATCATGAATAGGTCGGAATATGAACAAGAGGCTGCTCGGCAGCTCTCCAACACGAGTTTCTACAAGCCATTACCCTATGATCCCACTGAGAGTTACCAAAAGCAACTACAGCATTTGCTCAAGAAACTTCCTGAAAAAGCACAAGATCAAATCCGCACAGACACACCCCTGGAACACTGACCTGGGATATTCTATCTACTACCCAAGATCCATAAACCTGGAAATCCTGGGCACCCCATCATCTCAGGCATTGGCACCCTGACAGCAGGATTGTCTGGCTATGTAGACTCCCTCCTCAGGCCCTACGCTACCAGCGCTACCAGCACTCCCAGCTACCTTCGAGACACCACTGACTTCCTGAGGAAACTTCAATCCATCGGTGATCTTCCTGATAACACCATCCTGGCCACTATGGATGTAGAAGCCCTCTACACCAACATTCCACACAAAGATGGACTACAAGCCGTCAAGAACACTATCCCTGATAATGTCACGGCTAACCTGGTAGCTGAACTTTGTGACTTTGTCCTTACCCATAACTACTTCACATTTGGGGACAATGTATACCTTCAGATCAGCGGCCCTGCTATGGGTACCCGCATGGCCCCACAGTATGCCAACATTTTTATGGCTGATTTAGAACAACGCTTCCTCAGCTCTCGTCCCCTAAAGCCCCTACTCTACTTGCGCTATATTGATGACATCTTCATCATCTGGACCCATGGAAAAGAAGCCCTTGAGGAATTCCACCATGATTTCAACAATTTCCATCCCACCACCAACCTCAGCCTGGTCCAGTCCACACAAGAGATCCACTTCCTGGACACTACAGTGCTAATAAACAATGGTCACATAAACACCACCCTATACCGGAAACCTACTGACCGCTATTCCTACCTGCATGCCTCCAGCTTTCACCCTGACCACACCACACGATCCATCGTCTACAGCCAAGCTCTGCGATACAACCGCATTTGCTCCAACCCCTCAGACAGAGACAAACACCTACAAGATCTCTGTCAAGCTTTCTTACAACTACAATACCCACCTGCAGAAGTAAAGAAACAGATTGATAGAGCCAGAAGACTTCCCAGAAGTTACCTACTACAGGACAGGCCTAACAAAGAAAATAACAGAACGCCACTAGCCGTCACCTTCAGCCCCCAACTAAAACCCCTCCAACGCATTATTAAGGATCTACAACCTATCCTAAAGGATGACCCAACACTCTCTCAAATCTTGGGAGACAGGCCAGTCCTTGCCTACAGACAGCCCCGCAACCTGAAGCAAATACTCACCAACAACCACATACCACACAACAGAACCACTAACCCAGGAACTTATCCTTGCAACAAAGCCCGTTGCCAATTGTGCCCACATATCGAGACTTGGAGTGGCTAAGTCATTATGCAAGGTAGCCTGTTTCCTCTTCCTACCCCCCCCCCCCCAGATGTTCTGGTTTAACTTGGATTTAAACTTGAAAAGTGGTCAGTTTGGATGAGCTATTACCAGCAGGAGAGTGAGTTTGTGTGTGTGTATGGGGGTGGGGGGGATGTGAGAACCTGGATTTGTGCAGGAAATAGCCCAACTTGATTGTCATGCACATTGTGTAAAGAGTTGTCACTTTGGATGGGCTATCTCCAGCAGGAGAGTGAATTTGTGGGGGGGTGGTGGAGGGTGAGAACCTGGATTTGTGCTGGAAATGGCCCACCTGATGATCACTTTAGATAAGCTATTACCAGCAGGACAGTGGGGAGGGAGGAGGTATTAGTTCATATTCTCTGTGTACATATAAAGTCTGCTGCAGTTTCCACGATATGCATCTGATGAAGTGAGCTGTAGCTCACGAAAGCTTATGCTCTAATAAATTGGTTAGTCTCTAAGGTGCCACAAGTCCTCCTTTTCTTTTTGTGAATACAGACTAACACGGCTGTTACTCTGAAACCTTTGTTTACTGTGACACAGATGTACACCCCCATCCCAATATAGAATTTTATTTGGACAACCCTGCTCTGCATATTTATTTGAAAGAAACATTCAGTGCCCAGCACAACATTGGTCCATGATTGGAACTCCTGGGAGCTATCCTACAATAAATAAACAATAGCAGTAAAGAGGAAGGCTCTCTAATAATTCATGATCTACAATCTTTCTAAACTTGCAATTGCAGTTAATACGGAAATCCATGCTGATTAGTCACTGAGCCCAATTTGATTAGCAGTGCTTTGGCCCAGAAAGCTTTTTTTCTTCTATTAAATTATTTCTGCCTGCCTCAGCTTGTGCTCATGGATTAGCAGTCCTGCTCAGAGCAAACAAATAAATGAATTACAACAGAAAATTTGGATGTCTTGCAACTAATCAATGGACTGGCTTCCAAATGTCTGAAGGTCATATTATAAGGGCAGCTGCTGCTTTGGGTTCAGCAGACATAGCTGCCAACTGTACTCTTGAGCCCAAACGTGATTTTAAGAATAAAACACTAGCCCTCCGGCACTCCTGTGTCCTGTATTAAACCAATCTGCCCATTCAGTCTCTCAGTAGGATGCAGCTGTTTAACTGCTCATTTCTAGAGGGGGAGGCTGGGCCACGTCTACACTAGTACTTACATTGGCAAAACTTTTGTCACTCGGTGTGGGAAAAAACCCTCAGAGCGACATAAGTTTTGCCGGCATAAGTGTTTGTGTGCACAGGGTGACGTCGGCAGGAGAGCATCATTGAGCTGGTTTTCTGATGTCGATGGGAGACGGCGTAACATGGCTAACGAGCGCTCTGACCGTGGCACAGCTGTATCTGTGCCACTGTAAGCTTGTGAGTGTAAACAGGGCCTAAGATATCTCCTCCCTATGCCATTCCTCTGTGTAAGTGGAAGGAGCTAGGCATCTGAAGCCTCTGCTGTCCATGCTTGATGGATTTCACTGGGCCAATGACTCTAGCACAGCAATTAACTCTCATGCTTTCGCAGAGTTCCCCTCCTGAAGAAGCTAGCTGCAGGTGATGGTAATTCAATATAATCTTCATGGAAACGGGCAATTTAGTGAATAGTGGCTCTCTAGACATGTCCTAAATGAGCTATTTCCACTTGCTGCATTTACACAGGGGTACTTGTTACTCTAGTTGGAATATCTTTATAATGTGGGCATTATTATAATACTGCCTAGAAGTCCCAACTGATATTAGGGCCCTACTGTGGTAGGTGCTGTATAGACACAAAATCAATCCATGCCCCTGTGGTGGGGAGGAGCCCCACCCCCTGAGAAAAGGGCTGAACCAGGCCAGAGAGGCTGTGAACCAGCAGCCAATCAGGACCCGGAAAGGTCCTATATAAAGGCTGCCCAGGAAGGGAGTAGAGCAGTCTGTCCTTGACTGGCAAGGGTGGAGGACTGGCTCCTGAGTGGAAAGGTAGCACCTTGGACAGAGCAGTGGTGGGGAAGGGTAAAAGGAGCTGGGGAGCCCTGGCCCAGGAAAACCCCAGGCTGCAGGCCTTGCTACAAAGGGCTGAGCAGGTGCACAGGGCTGAAGGGGAAGCAGCCCAGGGACAATAGTTTGACAAGGGGAGAGAAGGAGGGCAGAGAAGCTGCTGCTAGAGGGTCCCTGGGTTGGGATCCCTCCCTTCCCCCTTCTACTACATCTGGCTGACGAGCAGCATGGCCTGATACAGGCTGTGGCTGGCCCCTGCGACAAAGGGGCTAGACCTTGAGGCTGCAGTTGGCCAGTAGAGCTGGTGTAGATTCAAGACTTCTGATTACCCTAAAGCCCCAGGAGGGGGTGAGACTGGAGCAGTGGGCACTGCCGGAGGGCAATGTCCTGAAGAGGATGCTGCTGAGCGGGGAGCAACGTGGGTCCCCAAAGCAGCAGAGCAGACAAAGGGCAAGGCACCACACGCAAAAGATGCTCCATGACTGGACAGAGCTAATTCCTGGAGGTGCTAGCGGCGGTGAGTCTTGACCCCATCACAGCCCCAAAGAGCTTACCATCTAAAGTGACAAGATACACAAAGCAGGGAAGTAGATTTTCCCAAGATCACACACAGCAATTTGGTGGTAGAATCAGAATAAGCCAGGTATCTTGTGGCCCATTTGTGTACTATCCACTAGACCGCACTGCCTACCTTATTGCAATTCACCCAAACCAAAAAGGAATGTATCCAAATCAAAAACAGATTCAGTGTCTGATTCTGGTCTCAGTCACATTGGTTTAACTCCATGGACTTTGGTGGAGATTCCTTTGGTACAAGGCCTCATCTGAAGAAACTGGGAGTCTTTTCATTGACTTCAGTGGGCTTTGAACCAGGTCATCACAATAACCTGCTCCACTAAAGTCAATGGGAGCTTTGCCATTGATTCCAGCAGCACAAGATCTGGCCCTGAGTGACTGGAAAAATCAGGTCCATGGTGTGAAGGCTTATAAATCAAAATATGTTGTTAGTCGTGGGTAGCCCCATGAATATTTAAATAACTGGTAATTCTGTTTGAAATGTTTTCTATTCAGTGTATTGTTCCAGTATTTGACGTTCTTCATGGATCTGTGCATGTTGTGGGGTGGGGAGTGGAAGGGGGTCACATGTACTTCTCCACAGCTAATACTTAAAATACTTGTTAAGCTTTTTTTTTATACCTCTGATGAAATGTCAAATGGCAGCAGGAATGAGGCTAGGAAACTTTACTTGAATCCTATGATTCTTCAAAATTTGATTCTAGAGAAGGATCTGTTACTATGATCAAATCTTACCTGCTTACTTATTGCTTGGTGAGTCAATAGATGTGTTGTATGGATAGAGGCTAACAAGATTTACCCATGTATCTTTCCCAAGATCATCTTATCTAACCTGCTTTTGAATATCGGTAGCAGAACAGTCAGTGTCTGTGAGGCTTACAGCAATGAACCATGACAGGAAAAACATGACACACTTGTGCAGGGGTAGATAACAGCAAGTTGATGGTCCTTAAGTATAAAAGAGAAATCAGTAAGCCCCCAAAAAACCTTTAATCTCTTGAAAATAACTGCTTCTTTCCAGCTTACAGTGTCAATGGCTAAGTCAATTGGGGTGCTGCTCATGTACTAGGTTGGAGTGATTGCAGGGTTCTGAGTGAGTGGACAATTAGCAACCACGTACTCCTGAGTTCCATGCTAAGCTCTGACAGACTTCCTCTGTAGCCTTGGGCAAGTCACTTAGCCCCACGGTTTGTCAGTTTTCCCCGTCTGTACCAAATAACTTGACTTGGGCTCTTCATGAGAGAAGAACCCTCTCTCCTAGGAAGCATACCCTCCTCCAGCCTAATGGCACTTCTAAGGACATGGCTACATTGCAAGGGGAAGATGTGATCCTAGCATAGGTAGGCTTTCATCTAGGTAGCACAGGTGGGCTGTGGTAGCAGGGGCTAGTGTCCAGAGTATGTACCAGGGTCCCCAATGGACTTGTACAAGCTCACATTGCCCTATCTTTGCTCTATAGTTACCCAGACTAGCTAGATTAAAGATGGCATGGGTAAGTATACCTGTGCTACATTTGTACCTTCGCTTTGCAGTGAAAACATACAGAAGCCACTTGAGGGAGGGAAAGACAGGAAGATCCATGGGGCAGGGAACGCTCCTGCTTCTACACCTCCCCCATGGAGCTGGGCTCTGTACCGTGTGTGCTTACCCCTTGCATGGCCACCATAAATCCCACTCCTCCCCTTGCATGGCAGAACCTCAATAGCTCCCTGCCATAGGATCCTCTCCACTCAAAAAAGGGGGCAGTGTTTTGCCCCCTACTTCAGACTATCCCCTTTTGTTACCAGTCCTCCAATGTATTTCTGAGATTTGGTGCACTACAGACCAGTCTCCTCTCTTTATCATTAGTTAATCTATTCCTGAACTTTCAGTCCAGTAATGTAATGCCATGCAATTTGTCTGATTTTTTTTTTTGATGACTAATGGAGAAAATGCCCCTAGCCTATCAGAAGCTGGGGGCCAGTGTACAGAACCTATAACAAATTACCAGCATAAGTTATGGCAGACAAATTTGTCTGTGACCAAGTACTGAAGATAGCTGGAACCTTTCCATAATGACACTGTCTTTGCGGTTTCTTGTTAGCCTGATTTAAAACACTTTAAATGAACTATACCTCAGATTCACTGGTCTTGGTCAGAACATCTGTGTCTCCTCAGTCTTTGACATGGCACCTAATCACATACAGGGGGATTAACAGGCTTTTCAGCTGATGTGCCACCACAAAGCACGCCACCTGAACTCTAGTTAAGGATTGTAGATCTAAGTAAGAGCTCCTGTGAAACAAGCTTGGAAAGCCAATCGCATTTTGCAGCTTGAAAAGAAGCTTGCACAGTACATTCTAGATTTGCGGATAAAGACTTGGAAACTGCTAAAGGTCCAAATTTCCAACAGTAGACTGATCTTGATTGTCCAACTTGCCCCTTCTGTAACCACTAACTTCCATTTCCAGAGCCAAGAATGGAACTTAGGAGTTCAGACTCGCAGGTCCCTTGCTCTGACCACTAGATGTGATTTTTTTTTTTTTTAGGAGGGGCTACATCCTGTTCTACTCAACTAGTGCTGAGTGATTGGTGCTTCTAAAGATCAGGCTCAGGGTGTCTCAACCTGGCTTCCTAGGAATGGAATCACCCCAAATTAGAAGCCACCTTTGAAACGAGTGTCCTCATCAGCTTCTAGGATTTATGCCAGACCCCAAATTAAGGGGTTTCAGACTGAGCACCTATAGCTAGCATAGGTTGGGGGTATTGTGGAAAGAGTCTTCTCTGGTCTAGGCTTGTCCAACCCTCTTCATCAGAGGGAAAGCCCATGTGATAAGCCTTTGAGAAAGGGATAAAGGAAGATGGAAAAATCAGGGATCTTGGAGGAATCGCTTGCTTCCCCCTCTAAATCAAAACTGGGGCCTGAGGTATTGAAAATCAAAGTTCCATCAAAATCCAATTTATACCAGCTAAGGATCTGGCTCTAAACATCCATTCTGATCCCTAAGTCCACAGTGAGCTGGAACAAAAACCATCATGCAAACATCCTGAGTGTGTGTGGTGTTTTTTTGGGGGGGGAGCTTATCTAGATGTGGATTTTGCTGCTTGGCCTCCATCTCTGCCTCTTAAAATAAGAGTCTATGTCTGCAAAGTGCTCAACTCCTTGTTTATGCTCTGCTTAATGTCTACTGTGTCAGATGTACTTCCTTTTCGGTCTTCCTTCCCCAATCATAAAACCCTGAAGCCTAATCCCAGTTCCCTGCTCAGACTGCAGGCAAATCCTTGTCTACTGATGAGATCCTTGAGTCATCTGGCAAAGGTACAGATGGAGAAACTGAATAGAGGGCCTGCATTCATCTTTTCCTTACCCACTGGTTCAGATTCCAATGTGAATACAAAATAATGCCTACTCCCCATTATGTTCCTGTGTCCTGCTTATGCCCAAAGGGTCCCCTTTGCTTGTGTTTGCAACCCTATTTTGACCTCTTTAATATATATATATTAAAAAAAATTTTTTTTTAATTGCTTCAAGCAGTATTTTGATGATGATGGGGAGTTCCTGCAATCAGGCAGTATCAATTCTGTCTGCATGGTAAAGCTACCCATTCAGCAGCTAATAAACTCCATAAGCCTCTCCGAGAAAAATGCACCTAGGTGAAGGCTGAATGCCAGCTTCTGTGCTGCGCCTCTCAGGAAGTGTGAGGACAAAGGTGGCTTAGTTTCTCCTAAATTCTGGACTGGCTCCTGGGGCTGCTCTAATTTACACTGCCTGCAACAGCTCCCTGTGGAGCCACCAGACAGCCAAGAGTAGCTGAGCTGCCAGTCATTGTCCATGCTCCCTCATCTCCTTGCTCTGGGGCTGTGAGTGGAGGGAGGTGTAGGGCCAGTTAATGCTCAGCAGTCAGTGAGAGAGAATTCTGGCAATGAGAAATCCCGAGCGGGGCCCCATTGTGCTGGAAAGGTACACATGTATAGTAATGAAGACAGCCTGTGCCCCAAAAAGCTTACAATCTAGACACTGATGGGTTGGGTGAAGCTTGCACTGTCATGTCTGCATTGTACCAGCTCTTTGGATCCAGAGGATCCAGGAGTCTAGACTGCCATGCTGGCAATTTGACACACTTCTCTCTGCAGCAAGCACTTCCTAGCTGAGAAGCTGCCGGCTGAAATATCTGCTGGCCTTATCTATGGAAACTGTTTTGCTTTGAAACATAAAAGCATCCTGCATCAACCCAGCCCCCACATGTCCCAGTGGTTTCAGCTTAGAGGTTGCGTCCGATGTCTGTTTTCTTTTCCAATGCAGTATTGAAGTTTGTGCCGAAGGGTTAAGCTTGCTGTTTGTTTGACAGCATTGCAGCAAAGGGGATGAGGTATGTCTGAAGGGCAGAAATGATGTACTGCATCTTTAACAGGTCATGTCCAACCCATTTGCTGCAGTCTCTACTGCAGTGAGGTTTTACGTAGGACTTGCACAGTGCAGTAGCTATAGCTGCTCTCTTAAGTTTCCCCATATACAGATTGCTGGAGAGAACTTTACCCAGAAATTCATACTCCCCATCCTGTGACATGCTGGAATGGTCTTTGAAACTGTTAGCCTAATCAACTAAGGGATACTCTTTATAGGGCATCTC
The DNA here is from genome assembly GCF_965140295.1 of Lepidochelys olivacea. Taxonomy (NCBI): domain Eukaryota; kingdom Metazoa; phylum Chordata; order Testudines; family Cheloniidae; genus Lepidochelys; species Lepidochelys olivacea. Next base: position 7,304,914 of record NC_140436.1, read on the forward strand.
ATGAAGTGGGCTGTAGCCCATGAAAGCTTGTGCCCAAATAAATTAGTCTCTAGGGTGCCACAAGGACTCTTCATTATTGTTTTTTTTTCTTGATAGGGTGTATCACCAATCCAGCTGATGAACCCTCAGTTTAGTTATTGCTCCACTTAGTCAAACTTTTTCAGGGGTACTGATGCTGTAAGTGTCACTGAGCAAAAAGGATCCCTTGCTCAGCTGTATACAATGAGGGTTAGCCAGAGTTGTCAGTACTATATAGAACAACTATGGTTTTTAGTCATTTTGTATAGTCAGACATTGTGCTATGGCACTGCTGAATCCATTTAGCAAAAATACCATTGAGCTAGTGTGAGCTGTTTGAAGTTCCTTGCAATGGTTAATCATCTCGCTAACCCGCTGGGCAGGGAAGGTAGCAGCTTTTCCCATTTCGTGCTGGAGTGTTAAACCAGAAAGAGCGTCTGGATGTCTTCTCGGCTAACCCAGCAGAACTACAGTGCTAATGTTGCTTTACTAGGCAGGTGGTGGTTCAATACCAGATGCCTCCCTATGGGTTTCTTGTTGGTGTGGTTATGCAAGGTCTTCACTGGTTCCAGGAGTGGGGTGTGACTTTAAAAATGTACAGACGTATATCTGGAACTACAACCCTAGTTATAAATCTTGTAAAACTGCATGTTCACTCTGCACTCCAGAGCTATCCCAAAAATCACACAGCTCTGTTTGTTTTAAGCAGCAAGAACCTGAAGCATTCTCAAAGCAGCTTGTAGCTTATTACTTCACTAAGATGTTGCATTCTTAAAAGAAATGCTCGAATGTACCAAAATGCATGTAACCTCTCTTGGTGGTATTTTTTTAACTGTAGTTTTGTTCATAATATACAACCAAGGGCTTGGGTTTGTGCCCACAGAACTGAAGCTGATGGCAAATCTCAAATTAACCTCGCTGGTTGTAGGACTGGGCCTAGATTGTAGATTTAGTAGCACCATTTACATGATTATGGCCCTGACTCTGCCCAATATGTGGCATCCCACTGAAATCAATAGGTCTCCATGATGGCATGAGGGTCCACCTCTTCAGGGCTGTTTGCGAGATTGGATCTATGATCATATCAGGGCAGAGGCCATCTGCCCACTATACTTTTGGCACTATATATAAATAAAGCAGCAAGAACTAGTGAGCTGTAGCTCACGAAAGCTTATGGTCAAATAAATTGGTTAGTCTCTAAGGTGCCACAAGTACTCCTTTTCTTTTAGCAAGAACTCTGTCCTTCTGTCACTAGAATTCCAAGCCCCAGTTAGATTTCAAATAAAATGTTAACTTGTAAGGGAAAGCAAAAGAACTGTAAACATATTATTTCATACAGGATTTTACAACCTATATGTTCAGAGCCAGGCTTCAAAACTTATTGAGTGATGTTAACTCCATATAAAGCAAACAGACCTAGGTGACAGTTTGTCATCTTGAGTGACTGGTCCTGCTGGTGCTGATTGATCTGTTACATCTGTAATCACCTGCATGAGTTCTTCTACCATCAAGTATCAGTCCATAGCAAGAGTGCAATTCCTGGCAGTGTCCACAAACAGATTACTGGCTTACTGATACCTTGGATTAGTTTAACTGACACCCTTGTTTCCAGGGCAGCAGCAGCATTGGGGACCTCCAAAAGCAAAACTGATTTAATCTACCCTGGAACATGAAAATCAGAAGCCTTGTAGTCGGGATTTTCAACATAGATTCCGGAGGAACCTTAAACCTCTCCCTAACTGGGTAGTTAAGAAATGCATCTGACTACACGCTGATCTGTGAGTCAGCACAGCTCTATTGACTGCTGTGGCTAAAATAATTCACTAACATTAAACTTTGTAGCTCCACTGATTTACACCAGATGAGGATCTGGCTCTGAATCCTGAGCACCTTCTTGGTCACATGACCACAAGATTCAGTACTAGATTCTTCAGCAGACTTCTGAGATGTGACCTAAAAGCAAATACCAGATTTAAAAAACAAAACAAAACAAACACTACCGCTACAAACACCTCATGCTTCTTCAAAAGAGAAATCCTGGACCCTGCGCTTAAAAAAAATAAAATAAAATAAATCCAGGAACAAAAGCATCACTCCTTCCCCACCACTCCCTAAAAGTCTAACTGCTTCTGGGCCAAATTTCCATCAGCTGAGGATCTAGTCTAGAGACTTTTGACTTAGTTTAGAACTCATTCTTGTGGTCCCTGAAATGCCGGTTCTGCAGGTCAGGGATGAAGGAAAGTAAAGGACAGAGGATGCTCTTGTGGGATGGAACTGTGGCTGCTTGAAGGCTATGGTGACTGAGACAATGCACTTTTCATCTCAGAAGCGATCTTGCCAAAGCAGCAGTAATTAGAGCGGAAGCAGACTCTGAAATGGACCCTGTCTGCCGGGTCTCCTGCATTTCCTTATTTGGTTGGCTTTTTGTCTCTCCTTACAGGGAGAGGAGGATCAGAGAATTATAGCAATTGAAGGCTCCTACTCATTACTCGGTGATGGGAGAAAGGACTGTAATATGGGCAATGCGGCTCAGAGCCTCAAATGGTGCAAATCAGCATGGCTCCAGTGACTTCAAGAGTTTGCACCAGCTGAGGATCTGGTCCTACATCAAGTGCCCGACCTTCTAATGTGCTGAGCATCCAAATCCTTTTTGCAGTTGATTCTCCTTTCGCTTACATTAGCAACTGCGTATTCTCCAGGATGCTCTTCCTTATAACATGAGAATGAGTGGGGCGGATCAAATGTGTTGATTGCAATGGGTGTACTGTCGTGGCAAGAACTGCTCAGCCCCTCTCAGGCATGGGTGCCTCACCCAATGCAGAATTATTCCTTACAGCACATAATCTAGCCACGGTGTTGGTTGCCCCAAATGATAGGGCTTCCATCACTTCCCATTGCCTCATAGAATTCCATGGATTATGTCCCTATCTACTGCCTGATCGTAACTCGTCAGTGTTTCCTTGAGCGTAGACCTGATTCACTGCTGCTTTACCCCAATGGGGGGCACACTGGCAAAAAAACTGGAACAACTGAGTGGTGAATCGGGTCCTGCTAATTTTCCCTCCTTCTCCCTTAAAAGAAAGAGCTAAAAGCTCCTCCAGCCCAGAAGGCTGATTGTGCGCCTTCCCTGCAAGGCTGAAATATTGTATGAGCATGGTATTGGGAGACAGCTTCATCCAGCCACGAGTAAAGGGAAATGGAGAACCACCTGCTTTACCCTGCAGCACTCTGCCGAGCTGGTGGATTTGATCCAGGGGCCCCATTCTGCTCTCGTTGAATTCAGCCGTCTGACTAAACCATAATCAGGCCATTAATTGGTGTGTCTAGATTTAAATGTGCTACCCTGAAAAATTCAAAGACAGGAGTGTTAGTCCAGTGCTAGGCTGATTTACATCAACTGAGGATCGGAAGTCCATGGAGCTCTGTTGCTTGCCATCTGAGGATCTGGCCTACTATTTCGTGACCCTCTCTATTATAAGTTCATCCACATGTGAAATTACACCGATTGTTTTCACACCGCTTGAGAAGTAAAAGCCTGCAGAAGATGACACAGCATGTTGCATTACAGTATGTCCTACCGCTATTCCTGTCTGAGGAAGCAGTTAAATGTGTATAACGAAGACCAAATAACTTCATTAAAGGCTAGTGAAATGTCTTTGTTCATCTTTGCTGCAGAAGGTTTAGAGGAAGCCCTGGCCCTCCCTGAAGCATCTTTGTGGCAACTTGCTATTCTGTGGGCCAGATCCTCAGCTAGTGCAACTTGGCACTGCACCCTTTTTTTTTCTTTTAAATGGAGCTCTGTAGATTTACACCAGCTGAGGATCTGACCTTTTGGTTTTAAGGACCATCGGCGGCACAGTGCCTCTGCCATAAAATGGTCCAGGGAGGAGTTTGCTCCCTGCAGTGAAGAGGATTTTGGCTCTCCTAAGATGAGGATGTTCTCAGTGAGCAGGGAATGAGTTTTGTTTTCCTTGTTGATCTTAGAGTGACACCTAGGGTGTACAACATGCAATAGCTAGCTCTGCTAAACTTCAGCTGCTCAAACAGCCTTGTGGAAGTGCTTTGAAGAAAGCATATTTAAGTCACTGGGACCAACCAATCCACAGGCTCTTACCTAAGCAGAATTCCCATTCCTGGATGAGGATGGCAGGCTTGGTCTGTCTAACTTTAAAATCAAATTCACACCCAATACCCTCTCTGGACTCCTTCTGTGTTTTAGCAAGTCTCCTCTTTTGATGTATTAGTCATTACTTCCCTTGAATCAAATATTATCTCCAATACAAACCTCCATTTTGTGTTTTGTTTTTACACAATAGGATTTCCCCCCTCAATACAGCTCGACAAGCTCAATTTCTCTGAAGGGATGAAAAAGCTATGGGGGGGGGGCGAAGGAGGCAGTACAAAGAGCCTTTAAAGGGGACAAATGCCCCTTCTTCAGGGGGCCTACATAATCGGTGTTGAACTGGTGTAAGGTTTCTCCACCAGCCCTTCACCCAGCCCCTGGTATAGGCGCCAAGTGGAAGGTGGGGAGAGGGTGGGGCTAGGGTGCCACATGAGGGGCCTTGGGAAGAAGAGCATAAGTTAGAGCAGCTTCTAGGTTGCTGTAACTTACCAAGGGGAAACAAGGTAGGTCCAGACAAGGTGGATCACCAAGGTGTCGTAGTCACCTTTGCCCTTCATCTTCAGTCCTTCCCCAAGGGCAGAAATGGAGGAACGGAGAACCATGCTCACTAGTTAGTTTTTTTTTTTTTCCCCTCTGTGAAGGTTACCAAAGTACTCACTCCTAGAATGCATGTTACATCATGTGACTGCCAGGCAGGCTAGAATCAGCACTGCTTCCTGCTGGGTGGGTGGGTGGATCTCTAAACTCTTATTTCCAGGATTACTGTGGTGGGGGGGGGGGAGGGTAGAGCCCATGGAGAAGATGCGCTCCCCCTTGAGAAATTTTCTTTAAAAGTGAAAGCCGCCTCCATATCTGAGCGATTTCACGTACACAACACACTGAAAGCTGAAACCTGGCTTTTATCTGCTTCACTGGTTGCTTCGAATGGCATCCTAGAAAAAGTGATTACTGTATCGTCAGACCTTCTGATTTGCAGTTCTCCTCTACATAGGATGAAAAAATACCAAATAAGTCTTTCTCCCCACCCTGCTTTCTTGTCCTTGTAGAAAGAAAGGCAAATAAGTAAAATGGGGCAGGGGGTGGGAGAATGTGCTCACTTGTTCCTGTGCAAATAAAGACTGATTCATAAAAAGCCCACAGCCCTGCTTTTATAAACTACATGAGCACCACCGCATAAATCTTTGTCCTTTCATCTGAAGATTTCAAAGGACTTCGCATCTGTGAATTAACCCGCACATACAACCCGAAAAGTAGAAAGAACGAGGAGGACTTGTGGCACCTTAGAGTAACAAGTTTATTTGGGCATAAGCTTTCGTGGGCTAAAACGCACTTCATCACGTGCATGCAGTGGGAAATACAGTAGGAAGATGTATACACAGAGAACATGAGAAAATGAGTGTTGCCATACCAACTATAACGAGACTCCTCATTTAAGGTGAGCTATTATCAGCAGGAGAAGAAAAACGTTTGTAGTGATAATCAGGATGGCCCCTTTCCAACACTTGACAAGAAGGTGCGAGTAACAGTAGGGGAAAAATTAGCATGGGGAAATAGTTTTTACTTGGTGTAATGACCCATCCACTCCCAATCTTTATTCAAGCCTAATTTAATGGTGTCCAGTCTGCCAATTAATTCCAATTCTGCAGTTTCCCATTGGGGTCTGATTTTGAAGGTTTTTTGTTGGAGTATTGCAACTTCTAGGTCTGTAATTGAGCGACCAGAGATTGAAGTGTTCTCCGACTAGTTTTTTTGAATGTTATAATTCTTGACGTCTGATTTGTGTCCATGTATTCTTTTGCGTAGACTGTCTGGTCTGGCCAATGTACATGGCAGATGGGCATTGCTGGCATATATCCCATTGATAGATGTGCAGGTGAATGAGCCTCTGATGGTGTGGCTGATGTGATTAGGTCCTATTATGGTGTCCCTTGAATAGATATGTGGACTATTACTGTATTAGTCCTCCTCTGTAAATGAGGAAACTGAGGCACAGAAGAGCTCTGTAGCACGTTTTCAGAAGCAGCCACTGATTCTGGGTGCACCACCACCAGTTGCCTGACTTGAGACAACTTGGGCTTGATTGTCAGAGGACCTGGGCGTCTGCAGAACCCATTGACCTTCAGCCAGAGATGGAGTGTTCAGCGTTGTCTGGAATGTTAGGCCCCTGAAGGTGTCTCAAGGTAGGTGTGACAAAGTGGGACTGTTAATGTTTTCTCTGAATATTGTGGGGGTGCCTCAGTTTCCCCTATGCAGTTTTAAGTATCTAGGTGGGGAGATAAGGGTGTATGATTATTGCAGAGCCCTAGAGGGCAGGTATGTGCAGGGGTCTGGACCCAAAGAATGGCCAACACCCTGTTTCCTGGCACCTGATGGCCTGGCCCTTCCCCCTGAAAGGTGAGAACGAAAGGGTTGGAGAGCAAAGGAATCGGGTGATCTCCGGGCCCGGGAAAGGGACAAAGCCCAGAGGAGGAGGGGCTAGAGGGAGTTTCAGTTCGGGCTGGGTAGTCGAATGCAGGAAACCCGAAGGCTGCGGTCTAAGCTCCCTGCCCCCCCAGATGGACTTACTGAGGGGTCCTGGTTGTATCCATAAGCTTTGTTCTAGACAGTGATGCTATTGTCCAATAAACCTTCCATTTTACTGGCTGGCTGAGAGTCATGGTGAATCCCAGGAAGAGGGGTGCAGGGCGCAGGCTTCATGACAGTGGGCACCCAAAAGCATTGGCCAGTTTTGAAAGTGTTGGACACTGTGTCCCATGGAGAGGTGAGTGACAGAACCAAACACAGAACTCAGGGCTCATGAATCCAGTCTAGCATGCTAATCTTGAGGTACAGAGTGAAATTTATCCTTGGTTAACTCCCATAATTATAATGGAGTTACACCAGGGTGACTTTGGTCCACTACCTCTGTATGATAGTGCTCAGTGCTGCAGCCGTGGGAGTTTAGCCGTTTGCTTCAATTGAAGTTGGAGTCAACGCCACACCTCGGGTGGAAAATTTAAAAACTCCAAGGGAATGCAGCTCAGCAGTCCTGCTTCTAACATACTCAATTCTGCTGGATGTGTGATGGCCAGCTGACTGACATGGAGAATCAGTAGCTTAAAGGAACTCCAGCAAGATGCACTATACAGAAACAAGATTCATCGATATTTAGGTGAGAAGGGAACATTATGATCATCTAGTATGATCTCCTGCACAACGCAGGCCAGAGTTTCACCCAGCACTCCTACACAAAAAGCCTCACACCTATATCTGTGCTATTGAAGTCCTCAAATCATAGTTTAAAGACTTCAAGGAGCAGAGAATCCTCCAGCAAGTGACCTGTGCCCTATACTACAGAGGAAGGCAAAAAACCTCCAGGGTCTCTGGAGCACACTCATCTAGAATAAAAAACAAAGGTGGTAAACGAGCAGCAGAGGCTGAGTGAATAAATAATATTTCCAGGACGCTAATTAGAGAGCCTCCAAAAAAAAATCACATTTGTTTCTGCATTTGTAAAACAAAGATAATTTTGATCCTTACAGCCCTCGGGTGCACAGTGAGAAAAGACAAATGTGAGGGCTTTGACTAGAATTGCTGAAGAACATAAGCACTGCCTTACTGGGTCAGACCAATGGTCCATTTAGTCCAGGATCCTGTCTTCTGGCAGTGGTCAATGCCAGGTGCTTCAGAGGGAATGAACAGAATGAGGCAATTTTGAGTGAACTAGTTTCCGCTTCTGCAGTTGGAGGTTTAGGGACACCAAGAACATGGTGTTGCATCCCTGGCAATATTAGCTGATAGACACTATCCTCTATGAACTCATCTAAATTCTTTCTTTGAAGCCAATTATACTTTTGGCCTTCAACATCCCATGGTCCTTCCTCACCACAAAAACTTCCTCCAGACTTTTGCCACAAATTAAAAGTCCTTTTATGAAGAGAGACTTCAGCTATTGTCCTTAGTTACAAGATACAAATGAGCTTCAGATAGAGCTGTTTTTTTCCCACACAACAGACCACATCTACTTAACACAGTGGTCCCCAAATTTTTCAATGGGGTGGACTCTTTACCCTGGTCCACAGCTCCCTTACCCCCAAACTGGGGCCAGGAGCAGGGCCGCAGCTCTAGGGCAAGGGAGGAGACACCGACAGAGCTAAGGGGGCCAAGGTTTGGGGCAGGGCTGGGGCTAGGAAGAGAGCTGTGGCCAGGGGCTGAGGCTGGGGGCAGGAGCAGAGCTGCAGCCAGGCCATGGTGGGGACTGGCAGCCAGGTGCAGAGCCAGGAGCTGGGGATGGGCTGGAGCAGAGCTGGGGATGGGACAGAATTGGGTGGTGCTTCCTCCCTACCCCCATGGGGGCTGGCCTGGGCCTGCTCCTTCCTCCACCCCCCCCATGTTTCTCTCTGCCCCCTCTACAGGGGTGTGTCCCACAGTTTGGCAACCTTTCACTTAACAGGTGTATATTCTGCTCTCAAATGTCCTGACTGCCAGGACCAGATATTTGAAAATGGAAATCTGTAATGGAGACTTCCCAGGGGAAGGGAGAGAAAATATTATTGATTTAAATCCACTCAGTGCAACTGTGACATTTTATAAATGGTTGCTAAGAATGAGGTGGAGGCCCATTTCCAGCCTTAGAAATATGGATTAACTCTGACCACATTACTCCCCCGGTGAGGACGCTTTCGGGAACAGGCTCTTCTAGCATTCAACATGTGAAAGGTACATTAAATATAAAAGTCAATATTCCAGATTCAGCTTTGATGGACGGGCACCACAGGCATTGCAAGAGGGGGGTCCCACTGATATGCACTCTGCTGATATCCAGTGATTCTTAATGAAGACATACGACATTGCTTCCTCACTTTAATTCTTTTGGGTGATGTAATGAGAGCCGAGAAAGCTGGTATCGTTTGAACAGAAAGTGTGGCACTGGATCCTACAAGCTGCCTGTTTTTTATTACAGTAGTACTGGAGTCTCATTGTGTTAGGTGCTGTACAATATATAGTAAAGGACAGTCCATAACTCAAAAAGCTACAGTCTTACAAGTCAAGATGAACAAAGGATGGAAGGGAAACTGAGGCATAATGCGACGTGGACAAGTCACCTTGCAGGTCAGTGTCAGGAACAGAACCCAGCTCTCCTGAGTCTCAGTCCACGCTACCAGGTGGTGGTGGTACAATCCCAAAACAGGACAGTTTGGGTTTAGAAGTAATTTGGGGGTTTATATCTGGGTGGACTAAATGGCTTTTCCAAGGTGAGCTCTCTTATAGGCTGGCAGCATTTGCCTAAAACACATGGTGCTGTTAACAGTGTTTATCCTGCCAGAGAAGGCTCAATGAGTTTTTCTGTCTCTGGGAGGCAGGTGTCTCCTTAATCAGCCAGATATAAAGGAGCTGGGAATGGATCTCTCATAAGAGAGAGGATCTAGAATGTGGGCTGAAGAACTCAGAGAGTGAGGAGCAGCTAACCCTGGTCTGATCTGATTATTGTATTTTTGTTAAAGACAGGAAGGGGTGAATTTTTAACCCTACACAGTTGATGGACTCTGGTTTAGAGCAGGTTGGAAACAGCACTGGTTGACATGCCCATTCAGCCCCATTCTTCAGTAAAGAAACTGTCATGCACATTGTGTAAAGAGTTGTCACTTTGGATGGGCTATCACCAGCAGGAGAGTGAATTTGTGTGGGGGGCTGGAGGGTGAGAAAACCTGGATTTGTGCTGGAAATGGCCCACCTGATGATCACTTTAGATAAGCTATTACCAGCAGGACAGTGGGGTGGGAGGAGGTATTGGTTCATATTCTCTGTGTATATATAAAGTCTGCTGCAGTTTCCATGATCTGCATCTGATGAAGTGAGCTGTAGCTCACGAAAGCTTATGCTCTAATAAATTGGTTAGTCTCTAAGGTGCCACAAGTCCTCCTTTTCTTTTTGCGAATACAGACTAACACGGCTGTTACTCTGAAACCTGATCCTAAGTAAACTCTGTTGAACAGTGACTTCTGTCCAGCCAACTAGGGATAAATTCTGCTCTGTTACCTGGGTGTGAATCTGGAATAACTCCATTGAGTAGAGTGACTATGCATCCGTACTAAGGTAAAGGAGTAGATTGTGGGTCTAAGCTGCCAAATGATAGCTTTGGAGCCAAATTTATCGCGAGTGGAATGCCAGTGAAATGGAATCAGTCACAGAATCCTAGAAATGTTGGGCTGGAAGGAAGCTTGAGAAGTCACCAAGTCCAGTCCCCTGTGCTGAGACAGGACTAAGTTAACCTCGGGTCACCCCAAAGATGAATTGGGGCCTTAGAATGCAGCAGGCCTAAGGAGAAACTCTGTCCCTATAAAGTCAATGGCAAAACTCCTGTTAACTTCAATAGGGGCAGGATTTCTTCCATATTCTTTTCTGGGGTGCTTGCAGAATAATTTTCTCCTGCATTTATCTGTATGTATTAAAGCTAACTTCCATCACTGTCCTCTCTGCTATTTCACTTGTTGTGTATACAGAATGTTTACGTAATTAATAGTCTTTATCCTTTCAATTCCTTTGCAATCAAATGTCTCTAGAGCTGGGTGAAGTATGACACAACAGCCGCATAACTGTCCTGATGGAAGAATAAACCTTATCAACCAAGCTCTATTGTACCTCACTCATTCTAAAACCAGTTCAATTTCCCATAGTGAATGGACTAAAGGAGGATGATCTAAAATAATAAATCCCCTAGTCAGTTGCTACTCCGATATCTTATCCATGATAAATTGCGACCAGACATTTATCTGCACTCTCTCATTATTCAGGAAGATTGGACCGGGGTTCCCAAGCATTTTCACAGTGTAAACTGCATTTTAACGTAGACCCTGTCTTTTAGACAACACCTCTCCCATTCAGAATCATGCAGCACACCCATCCTTCCATTTACAATTGTAAGACATCCCTCAGGCTGCTTACAATTGCTTACATGGAAAAGTAATATTAGAAAACGAGTGAGTGTGGTTTTGATACACCTTAGCTGTTGGAAATTAGGAGAAAACAGAGCCATGTGACCAGCCAGCTCTCCATAGACTAATAATCAGGTGAAAAGACCCTATCCCGTGTGTGTGTGTGTGTGTGTATATATAGATAATATCTCCACTGTACACATCCAATGAAGCGAGCTGTAGTACACGAAAGCTTATGCTCAAATAAATTTGTTAATCTCGAAGGTGCCACAAGTACTCCTTTTTCTTATCCCAACTAGTGATAGCTTTGGCCGCTCTACCATAGACTAATAGTAATTGGAAACAGAAGGTTTTCTAGCCTAAATAAACCCAGCAACCATTAGAATTTTCTTTCCCTAGACTATATATGTGATATTTCTTAAGATTGCACCAAGTTTCAATCAAAGCAGACTTTTACCTTTTACAAATATAGCCGGGAAATGAAATCTAGTTTTTTAGAGTATGGAATGGGATATCACAATTGTTGAGTTCTGTTCTAGGCCCTATAACATCCTTTACCCTGATTATTTATGATAAATTTACTAGATTTTAATCCCCAGCTCAAAGAAATTGCTCATAAAATAAAATTTTGCAAGGCCATGCTAACCCTAGAATCATTCTTCTTCTCCAAATACGGGTTCACCTTTAAGAATCAGAGGATGGTAAGACCAAGATTTGATCCGTTACATTTAAATAGGAAAGAAGGAGATTTGGTGGAGTTATGCCAACTTATACCAGTGGAGGACCTGGCCTCTTCAGTAGGTTACTAATATTAATAACAGTAAGTCGGGCTTTCAGCAGTACCCATTTCATAAGATGAAATGCTAGATTTGCTGTTGGCCCAGGGGAACCTTTGTCATTGTATGTGGTAGCAGTAAATAGACTTCAGTGAATTTTAAAAGGAAATTTACAAGTGAGCTCTTTGAGCTGTCTAGCACTGGGGGGGTTGATTTCTCATTTCAGCAATATGGGGTTTTTGGGCTTATGGGAGTGAGAGGTCATCCTTGATGAGGCCGAATTAGTGCAAATACACCCCATTGGTGTAATGGGATGTATTGTGCTGGGATTTGCAGCAGAAAAGAGAGGGAAGTCTATTGTAAGAGTTAACAATACTGGGTTGCATCCTGCATTCCTTCCTGAGGAAAAGCTAGCTCCGATGCTTGTGCCCTGCACGCAGATCTCATCGCAGGACTGAAGCGTTAGTTTGCACTGATGGAAGTTGTGCCTGAATAAGGACAGAGCTTGTCATCTGGATACAGCACAGGTCGGAGAGGAAGTTTCTGAGCTCTTTCCCTGATGTGGAAAGGGAAAAAAACGTGAAGCTTTAAAATTTTAAGGAACCCTTCCCCCCCCTCCAAAGGAAATACAAAACCATTCAAAATGCTAGTGCCAATCAGACATTCGGAACCCGTTCATCTGAGTTAAAATACCTCAAAGCTGAGATGTTCAAAGTTGCCTTAATGATCTGGGCTCCCAATTCTCGTTAAATAAAAGGGAATTGGATTCCAACTCCCCTAGTCAGATCTGGAAACCCCTACCTACCCCCTAAAGTAAATCATGACGACCATTCATTTCTAGGATGTCTGAGGAAGAGGGACAAAACTTGACCAAAAATAATGTGTCCTATTCACCACTATGTTACATCTATATCTTCATTGAAGATGACCGTTACACACACACACACACACAAAATAGATTAACACAATGGTGAATCAGCCTTGTTGTTCTTTAGAAACCTTGAAAGCTCTTTTTGAAACACATTGGGTAGATTTTTTGCCATCTGATCTTTGAAACTCTTACTTGTGTGAGTTATCCCTTTAAACTTGATGTGACTACCCAGTTGAATAAAGACTAAGGCCCCGTCCTTCCATTGAACTCATTGGAAGTGTGGAGCCTAAATACCTTTGAGGATCTGAGCCTAGGTTCCTGAGCAAAAGCTACAGGATCAGGCAGTTATTTCTGATCTACTTCAAGCCTGAGACTTTTCAAAGCCACTTGGGGATGTGGAAGCCCAATAGCCATTCATTTGGGGAACTGATCCAAATCCCTTTGAAATTTGTATTTCTTTATTTTGCCGCTTCAGTCAAGATGGCAACAGCCCAGGGGACGAATGGGTCTATTGCATGGTACGTAGCCTTGCGTGTTGGTTGTGTAAACGTACAGTAGTATGTGAAAATAAAACCATACTGTGCCGTTGTTCTTCAATGTCATTGATTTAGTTAGACAAAGGGTAACATTTTCAAAAGTATCTAAGTGGCTTAAGCATTTAAGTCCCATTGACTGGCAGTGAGACTTAGGCTCATAAGGAACAGATTATTTTTAAGTATTTAGATGCCTACAGACCCATGATTTCAATGGGGGTTAGGTGCCTTGGCATTTTAAAAAATCGCATGGTGCCTATCTGCATCTTTAGGTACCTAAATACCTTTTTTAAAACCTTGCCCTAGGTGCCGAAGTCACTTTTGAAAATATGATTTGGCTCTTCAGTCATTGGACGCTTTTGAAAATTTGCTCCAAAGTAACACAATCTCAAACTTTTTTAAAAAAAAGCACCTTCCCCACTGCTCACCTTGTTTTTATTTGCTCACAGTTCCACCTTCAGAATGATTTCTTCAGTCCCCACCCCACCCCCATGCAGTGAGAGCTTTTTCTCCAATCCTGTTCCAAGAGGTATTTCGTGTCCTTAAGAAGCAATCTCTCCCATATATAAAAAACAAAACCAGTGAACATCCATTCGTCTTAATCCTTGTGGCAGGGAGCTGTGCAATAGGGCTGCAGGTTTGCACAAAAGGTAGTGCTGGTTTCTTCCACTGCATTGTTTCTATCTCTCAAAGCAGGCATACACACAAACTCTGGAATATAATCCCAAGAGACTGGCACCTTTACAAGGCATAATGTGATGCATTGTAGGTTACACGGTCGATTAGTTATACTTCAGCTACTAAACTATTGCTCTGTGAGCTTGCCGCATCTACACTTGCTGTTTTGTGTAAATCAAAAGAATGGATTGCAGTACATTTTGCATTTGGTGGTGTAGGTCCTGGCTTTAGCTAAAACAGATGTCTGTCCTTTCCCAGAGCGGGGCAGATGCTGAATTTGCTATGAGCAAGGGCTCCAATTGTTTGTGATACTGTGCAATGCTGCGAGACTAACACACCATAGCTTATAGAGTTGAAATCCTTAGCAAAATTGTATACCTCTGCTCATATTTCCTTCTTTATTCTAGATACTTCACTGCCTCAAGAGTTATGTTTCAAGTTTACTGTAGTGAAATAAAGCTATATTTTATGGTGAAAGGATTAGCACCAGCCGCAGAATAAATCTGGGTTTAAATTACCAACCCCTATTAAATGATACCATCAAAGAAAACGACTCAAAATACCACCAGGAGGGAGAGGGGAAGAAAAGAAAGAACAGGGCCTTTATGGTATGAAGAATGCCTGGGAATCAAGCCATTAATGGGCTAGAAATTGCAAACCAGATGCCTCTTTTAGACTTCTTCCTTTGTGTCTTGTGACCACTATTTGTCAGCCAACTGCAGCGCTGCAGTGAACTGCCACCTAGCTATTATAGTTTCCCTTCACTGTATCTGCTCTTTGGGGGGTAGGCCTGCTTCGGACACCAACACTTAAGCACGTTCTCTGCCATCGATGGACTTAGAGGAAGGACACTTCCTTCTTGTGATCCACAATAGACAATCTTGGGGACTTAAGAATCGGACACTGGCGGCTTCTTTTATCACGTAAAGAGAAACTCTTCACATAATAGGGTGCACAAACGTTCAGCCATTGTCTTGCTATTCTTTTATTGGAAGAAGGCTGTTTTATGGCAGGTTTGGATGATAGAACCTGCCTTTGGCATCAACAAACTTCTAAAAATAGATTCCCTTGAAAAAAAACCCGCCTATCCAGAAAGCAACTGTGTCCAAATGGTCAGTGGGGTGGTGATCTAGTGTAATTGGTGGGAAGACATCTCTGATTTTCTTGGGATTGCTGTTTACATGAAATGATATGACCTAGGGGGAAATGAGTGTTGTCATTAAATGCCTGTTTTCTCTTCCTGCTATAAAATCCCATCTTGGCACTATACAAATACTGTAAGATTTATATAGATCCCTCGATCTATATATGCAGGTGAGATCTTAATTGTAGCAAGGGTGGTTTAGGTTGGACATTAGGAAAATCTTCCAACTGTTAGCGTGGTTAAGCACTGGAATAAATTGCCTGGGGAGGTTGTGGAATGTCCATCATTGGGGATTTTTAAGAGCACGTTGGACAAACACCTGCCAGGGATGGTCTAGATAATACTTAGTCCTGCCTTGAGTGCAGGGGACTGGACTAGAGGACCTCTTGAGGTCCCTTCCAGTTCTATGATGCTATGGATAGCTAGCTAGATCTATAGGCACAGATTAGAGCTGGGCAGAGAGGTAAGAGCTAGCTAGAGCTATATATTCAGGTGAGATCTACATAGGTCCATATACTCTGGATAGGTCTATATACACAGATGAGAGCTAGATACATGGGTAGATAGATAAGCATAGATTCGCTCCCCACAGGCAATAATGAGAGCAACTAGGCAAAATGTTGTAGTTTTAGAAAATGGGATCAGATAACCATTTGGAGAGTAAATGATTGAGAGCTTTATGAGCTTTCTGATTTTTTCTATCCCAACCTGTCAAATATTTCTATGAACAAGAATCATTTTCTCATATTAAAAAAAAAAAAGAGACCATGGCCTTTTTGTGATCAAAGAAAGCATAGGTCTGATATTAGAAGGCCGCAAACCCACTAAATTATTACTGAGGAAATAGACATGTTGGTCTCCTCTGTCCAAGAAAACAGCATCTATGGGAGCAGATATGCCAGGAAAAAAACTGCAAAATGTGCTTTGGATGCTGGCATCCTTTTAATCTTCTGTGAACACACAGTCTTCAGTACCGAGTTACTAAAGGGAGTGATGGGAAATCCATTTCTGTGAGAACCTAGCCATCCCAATTCAATGAGATTTTCATACTATGGCAACTAAGAAAAGCAAGAAGGGATTCAGACTTGGTCAAACCCTGGAAATCCCTATATACAAAGGCGCTTTAACCTATAGGACGCTATACCACTGTATGCCTGGGAAAAGATCCCAGAAATCTATTCCCCTACCTCCATGCATAAGGGAGCATTGAGGGTCTGATTCAAAGCCTGTTGAAGTCAATGGGATTCTTCCCATAGACTTCAGTGGGCTTTAGATCAGGCCCTGCGTGCAGACCTGGGATGCAATCAATGGGTCTTTTCATTCCCTGGATCCATTGGGCCAAAATCCAGTGAGATGATAGGGGCTGTGGGCTTGTCTTCAGCGAAGTTTTAGCTCGAGATATAACTCAAGTGTTGCCCCTAACCCAGCCCCTGTCCACATAGGCAAATCTCTAGGTTTGCCTTAAGTGTTGCTTTAAACTGGAGCTAGCTGACCCATGTGGGAGTGTGGGGTGAACAAGCTAGTAATCCAGTGGGGTTGCAGCTACTCTGTGCTGCTAATACAATGCCTCTGTGGTGCTTCAGTATTGTTTGGGTGGTAACTCTAGCTAACACTGAGATAAAGACAAGCCTTGTATCTGCCGCTTCAGAACCTTGTATGTTTCGAGTTCAACCTAATCTCTCGGTGCTCAGGATGATTATTTAGTATTATATTATGGTAGCACTATGCTGAGCACTAAGGAAACGCAGAGAAATCCCTGCTTCAGATAACTTGTGGTCCAAAAGACTGAGATCAGAAAGGGGGAGAAGCTGGGCTTTGAAGGGTCAGGCCCTGGTAGAATGAAAGATTAATAGCTGTGGAAATTAATACACTTCATAAAACTCAGTTGTGGAAAAGACCGAATGAAGGGTAAATACATCCTCAGCTGGTCTAAAACAGGGGAGCCCCATTGCTTCCAATGGAGCGACGCTGATTTACACCAGCTCAGGATCTGGCCCACTAGGTTTCCATAGGATGTGTTTGACCATAATCTTTAGTGCTAATTTAACATTTCAGTAGAGGCAGCCGGCCACTAAATGATTTAATGGCATCTGGGATAGTTCTAAATTAACTGTGAAATCATGTGTTTCTTTAAATGGATGATACCAAAAGACAATATTGCCTGAAGCATAATGCAAGTGGGAGCTATATCGCACTAGTGAATCATCTCTATAGCACGTGGATAATGCATGGTGCATCTGTTTTAGCAGCTTACTGGCGAGAGAAATTAGCACTTGTGTTTCCAATGAGGTTCAGTATAAAGTAGCATTATTATAGAATTGTAGATTTCTCTCATGGGGTAGTAAAACGACCCATAAAATGGATGTAACAATATCTACTCCTCCTTTGTAAAGGGCTTGGAGATCCACACATAAGTGCTAAGTATTATTATACAAAGCAAATATGTACTGGTAGAACATGTTGAAACATTGGTTTCTAATGTTCATTTTGCACAGGAGTGTTTGTATATTGCATTGTGTTGCTTTTTTATAGTTATCTCTATTGCCACATTGTCAGACCTAAGTCAGCTCCTGGCCTTCCCCATTGAAGACCTGTGAACATCCAAAATGGCAGCCCGTGTATTAAAATTAAGGCAGGTTCAGCTGGTAGCTTTAATGAGTGGATTCCATATGCTAGAATCAAAGCAACCAGAGATTGAAAAGAGCCGTTAGATCATCTAGACCATTCCCTACCATGCCAGTGCAGTTTGTTCCCTGCGGTATGTTCCTTAGAGCTGTGCCAACGTTATATGACTCAAGCGTGAGAGCTTCATCGCTTTCCTGGTAAGATTCCTTTTCAGGCTTTAATTGTCTGGACGCTGAGACGTTAGCTTTCTAATTTAGCTGGTATCATATTAATTCCTAGCATCTGCTGACCACTTTGTTCTTTTCACCATTACCCCCTCCAATGAAAGGACAGCCAAGCTCTGCCACACAGAGTGCTCTTTATGCTCTGCGTTTACAGTGAGACATACAGTGCTCCCAACCTGTAAACTAGAGTTGGATCTGAGCCTTACTGTCCTAGGTGCTAGCACAGAACAAGAGACCACCCCTGACCCGAAGAGTTTACAACCTAAATCCACAAGGCAGACAAAGGAAGCATTTTTTATACCCATTTTAAGGATGAGGAACTGAGTGGCCAAGTGTCTCTCTCAAGGTCACACAAGAAGCTTGTGGCAGATTGAGGAACTAAACCCAGGTCTCTCGAGTCCCAGTCCCATGCGTTAGCCATAAAAACCATCCTTGTTCTCTCTTGTTTCTGATCCTTTACCATCATAGCGACTGGGTCTTGCACAATGATGTCAAACCTGTGGATATTGTTGGAGCTGCTGATAAGGCTTCCATAAACCTCTGGTCAAATCTCCAAAAACCAAGGAGGGCAGATGGAAAAGAGGAGAGACAGGAGAATCCATTTAGATTGACAATGTCCAGCTCTGTTCTGCTAGCCTCCTGATCACAGTTAACCTCTCTGTGGCCCAGTTTACCTGTCTGTATAATATGAACTCATCTTCAATGTTTGGGAAGAGCTTTGAAATCCTCAGAGGAAAGATCTTGTGGGCTAGATCCTGGCCGCTTTTCTGCCTGCTTTGTACCACTTTGCCAATAAAATTCAGGCTAAAAACCATCTTCACCAGCTGCCTGAGTATTTCCTTGGCACAGAGGAATCCCCAGGATGCTTAGGGCTAGCGTAGCAACTCCTCTAACACCCCTTGCCATAGCAAAGGTTATGAGGATACAGGGGCTATGGGGCCAGAGGGAACTACCAAGTACAAACCATCGTTACCTATCATGACAGCTTTTTGGGAGGAGAGCTGCTACCAGCCAGTGCTCCTTTAAAGAAGCCATGATACTGCCAATTGTGCACTTAAAGTACAGGCTGTAAGGGGCTTTTTGTTATATGGGCAACTATACTCCCTCTCCCCTCCCCCGAAAGTCCTGTTTCTTCACACGTGTTATCTGGTCACCCTAGGAGGAGGTAAATAGTGAAATATAAGGAATATTCTGTACAAAGTATTGGTATCTTGCTGTCAGGTTAGCATTGATCAATGGAAGACTGCAGTTGTGTTTATTCCTTAGCAAGACAAGCTAGGTGAGGTAATATCTTTTATTGGACCAACTTCTGTCCGTGAAAGAGGCAAGCTTTTGAGCTACACGGCACTCTCCTTCATGTCTCTAATACCCTGGGAGACCAACAGGGCTGCAACAACACTGCAAACAGCAAACGAAGATATTTATTCTTTAGCATTTGTAGTTCTTAATTCTAACAGAGTGGGGCACTAGAATCACACTCCTTCAGCCTTTTGGTTAAACTACAATCGTGGATTAGCTCAAGGGAGATAGTGCTATAGAGGCCTTCCAAGGTATTGTACAGAGAGTTCTTTCCAGGGACTGGCATATTGTAAAATTATAGGTTCAGAGCGGTTGGCTTTAACGGTTCAAAATGCTTAGAAATGTGCTGCTCTTTCAAATAGAAATTAAAAGATGATAAAGCACGTACATTTCCAGCGTGTGTGAAAAAGGCAACAGAAATAGTTGGCCACCTTCTTCACCAACTTGGATTTGCACACTGACTACAGTGTAATTGCCCGGGAAGTAAATCCGCACCAAATTCAACGTTGACTTTTTATTACTTATATTTAAAAAAATCAGACCATAATAACAGTTGTTAGGTCTCAACACACTCTATACAAGTAGGTATCGTCCCCAGGCCCATGAGGGGACGTGAGTTGTCCATAGTCACAAAGCAAGTCAATGACTGAGCTGGGAGAAGAACCCCTGTCTCCTTCGCAGCTGGGTTATCTTGCAGGCAATGAGTTCCAGCCCTGCAATCAAACTTCCAGGTAATGGAGATCTGACCTACTGCCCACATTTACTATCTGCCTTTTAGCTCAGTAATCCACAGGAAGAGAACAGTTTTGCTCCTGCAGAGAGAATCTTCTTGTTCCTGGAAGACAAAGATTATAAAATTCCCCATCAGCCAAAAAAAACAAAAAAACAAGAAGAATTCAAGTTGCACGGAAACTTTGAAAATCTGTCCGGAAAGGGTGCTTCGTATTAAACTAGGTACGTGTCTTTCTTGGGGACCATTGGGCCATATTCAGAGGTGATGTAAATTCTATTGTCATTCTAGATACGTATGTGGCCCCATCACAGTAGTAACTGAGGAGCTTCAATATCTTTGAGGCTCTGGGCTTACCTTGGATTGAAATCAAATGTGTTGCTCTTTCCAATAGAAATTAAAAGATTATAAAGCACGTAATCAAAGGAAGTTAGGAACCTAAATTCCTTTGAGGATCTGGGCCTGAGTAGCTCAGAACCATTAATGAATATATGTTCACAATACCCCTGTGAGACAGAGAGAGACTATTAATCCCCAGTTTTACAGGTGGGGAACTGAGACCCAGAGAGATTAGGGGCTAGCTGAGGTTAAGGGGAGTGAGTTGCAAAGGATCAACACCTCCTTAAAATCAAACTCTAAAGTGCTTTGGGCCAAGGTCACACTGGGAGCCAGGAGCTAAATCTAAATCTCCTTAGTCCCAATCCAGTGTCTGTCACCAGACCATCCTTCTACATTGCTAAATTAGTGTAGGTGGGCCAAATTCATCTCTGGTGTGACTTCAATCAGAATTTAACCTACAGTTCTGGTGAGAGAATAGACTCCAGATCTCTCTTCCATAGCTATCTTGGTTAAGCAGTGACAAAACTTTAGTCATATCTGCTCAATTTTTTTTAGAGACCCACAGGGAGCAAATGCGCAAAGGAGGTGTTACTTGAACAAAGTCACTTTTCTAAGCAAAAAAACCCCACACTGAAAGGAAGGAGATACATCTGAGACTGTTCACTGTGTACAGCAGTGAGGCTGATGAATCCTTACATTTAATGAAAAATTCACCAATGTTTCCTATTTCAGTAATAAAAACATCAACACTAGTTACTGTTTGTTCATCGGTTATGTTTTGCTTTTCATAGAATCATAGAATATCAGGGTTGGAAGGGACCCCAGAAGGTCATCTAGTCCAACCCCCTGCTCAAAGCAGGACCAATTCCCAGTTAAATCATCCCAGCCAGGGCTTTGTCAAGCCTGACCTTAAAAACCTCTAAGGAAGGAGATTCTACCACCTCCCTAGGTAACGCATTCCAGTGTTTCACCACCCTCTTAGTGAAAGTTTTTCCTAATATCCAATCTAAACCTCCCCCACTGCAACTTGAGACCATTACTCCTTGTCCTGTCATCTGCTACCATTGAGAACAGTCTAGAGCCATCCTCTTTGGAACCCCCTTTCAGGTAGTTGAAAGCAGCTATCAAATCCCCCCTCATTCTTCTCTTCTGCAGGCTAAACAATCCCAGCTCCCTCAGCCTCTCCTCATAACTCATGTGTTCCAGTCCCCTAATCATTTTTGTTGCCCTTCGCTGGACTCTCTCCAATTTATCCACATCCTTCTTGAAGTGTGGGGCCCAAAACTGGACACAGTACTCCAGATGAGGCCTCACCAATGTCGAATAGAGGGGAACGATCACGTCCCTCGATCTGCTCGCTATGCCCCTACTTATACATCCCAAAATGCCATTGGCCTTCTTGGCAACAAGGGCACACTGCTGACTCATATCCAGCTTCTCGTCCACTGTCACCCCTAGGTCCTTTTCCGCAGAACTGCTGCCTAGCCATTCGGTCCCTAGTCTGTAGCTGTGCATTGGGTTCTTCCGTCCTAAGTGCAGGACCCTGCACTTATCCTTATTGAACCTCATCAGATTCCTTTTGGCCCAATCTTCCAATTGGTCTAGGTCCTTCTGTATCCTATCCCTCCCCTCCAGCGTATCTACCACTCCTCCCAGTTTAGTATCATCCGCAAATTTGCTGAGAGTGTAATCCACACCATCCTCCAGATCATTTATGAAGCTATTGAATAAAACCGGCCCCAGGACCGACCCTTGGGGCACTCCACTTGATACCGGCTGCCAACTAGACATGGAGCCATTGATCACTACCCGTTGAGCCCGACAATCTAGCCAGCTTTCTACCCACCTTATAGTGCATTCATCCAGCCCATACTTCCTTAACTTGCTGACAAGAATACTATGGGAGACCGTGTCAAAAGCTTTGCTAAAGTCAAGAAACAATACATCCACTGCTTTCCCTTCATCCACAGAACCAGTAATCTCATCGTAAAAGGCGATTAGATTAGTCAGGCATGACCTTCCCTTGGTGAATCCATGCTGGCTGTTCCTGATCACTTTCCTCTCATGCAGGTGCTTCAGGATTGATTCTTTGAGGACCTTTTGGTTTCCACTTGCTGACAAAAATTTTCCTTGCCCCCCTTGGAACACAGGGGCAGAATCTTAAACACCTTGAAAAAAGTTGTCACCATTCTAATGTTCATGACACCAGCACACAGCCAAGTTACCCGACACCTGTGACCCTACGTAGCAGTAGAGGGTTGAACAAACTACACTTTGAGGGTCATTTTTAAAAAAAAAAGATCAGCTCCAACTTAGGCACCTAAGTAAGGGGCCAGACTTTCAAAAGAGCTCCGCAGCACCCAGGCAGATAGCCAGCATGCTGAGCTATATTGAAAAACTGGACACTTGATTTGGTGCCTTTTTTGATAAGCTGAGCCTCACTGTGGGAACTGAGCGCTTTTCAAAATGGAGCCCTTGTTGTCTCCAAGATATTTCTCTTTCCCTCTTCTGTTCTCTGACAGTACAGAAAGTCACTTCAAAGATAAAAGTGCAGTCCATGTGATAAGAAACAGGGCTGCCTTACTCACAAAGAAACAGACATTATCCACTATCTAAGGATATCCTAGGGAGAGGCATTGAAACTGAGCTGAATATTTGCTCAAATGTAACACACTGCATCAGCGAGAAGAATGGCTAGCCTGAAGCACTGATCAAGGTTGTCTGCTACTGCAAGCATTTTTGGCCAGATTCTTGGTCCGGCACAGGAAAGCAAGAGTAAGGCTGGCCTCCAGGAGCAATGTACAATTGCTCTTTCTCCGAAGGGGGGATGTCAGGGGCTGGGGAAGGCTGCTCTAAATTACACCAGGGGACATTTTGGATACCAGACAGTCCGAGAGCAGAGCAGAAAGATCGGGAGTTACCATTATTATTATCATCCCTTATCCCACTCTTATCAGCTGCTCCAAGTCCAAACCTAGCACGGCTGAGCATCTGACCGCATGCATGGGCAAAGGATCTCAAAGCATTTTACAAAATGAAGCTTCTTAAGGTGGGATGGGTGAATCTTATGGAGTTCAAGGATTTGCAAAATCCTTCTACCTGCTCAGATGAGTTATGTACAGTAGGAGAAGGAAAGGTGATCTACACACTTGAGATCTTTTCTTCACCTATTCTCATAATTTCGTAGGATGCTCACATCCTATGGTAATGGACATGATCTTGCAAGGTGCTGTGCATTTCCTGTCCGGTGTTGGGAGGCCTCAGAAGGCTAAATAGCTGTGAGGATCTGGTCCTGTGAACCATTTAGGGCCAGGAACTATATGCTTTTAGGGTCTTCTTACATATGCCACATATCAAGCACAAAGCTGAGTTGGTGTTTATATAAAGAATAAATTATTTAACTAGTTCTGACTTGCATCTCTTTTTTTCCTGTAATGTAAACCCTTGGTAAATCTCTTGTGCCAGCCATTAAACACGCTCCATCTCCGAGCCACGGGTAGGAGTTCCCACAACCAGTTGCCACTTTAAGTGTCAAACTATGCTGCCCCTGGTGCTCGTTGCTTTAGATGTGTTTGTCAGAATAAAGGTATAGCCATCACAAAAATATCATGAGCACCTTTTGGAAACAAATGTAAGACATCTTTTTTTAGTGAAGGGCTTGGGTTTTCTAAAAGAAACTGGGTGTAACCTTGCAACACATCTCCACCACAGGATGACTAACTTACTGTGCATGTAAGAAACCCTTGAGCTACATATTTTTGACACAGTGGACCAGGTTTATTTAAAGATACAGTGCAGCATACACTGTTAGCAAGGACTGTAATCGTAAAAATGGTTCTTTATCCCTGAAACTGAGCTTCTGTCAAGCAGTGAATAAACCATGTCTTGGGAGAAGCAAGATATTATTTATTACAGTAGGACCTACAGGTCCCATTTGAGGTCAGGACCCCACTGGGCAAGGCATAGCCTGAGGAGCAGTGGGAGTGGCTAGCTATGGGCCTACATACCCATGCAAGACCAAAGGCACATATTCAGAGCAGTGGTTCTCAAACTCTTTTTTTACTGGTGACCCCTTTCACCTAGCAAGCCTCTGAGTGCGACCCCCCCCTTATAAATTAAAAACATGTTTTAATATATTTAACACCATTATAAACACTGGAGGCAAAACGGGGTTTGGGGTGGAGGCTGACCGCTCACGACCCCCCGCGTAATAACCTCACAGCCGCCTGAGGGGTCCCAACCCCCAGTTTGAGAACCCCTGAGCTAGCCTATCCTGCTGCTCAGCGCTAGTGGGATGGGAATTAGTGCCAGCATATCGCCTTGAGCTGGGAATCATACCCCCAGCTCCAAGTGTAAATGCACCATAAAGGTACGTCTGCACTAGCCACTGTCCATGTGTGTGGTTGCGCCATCGCCCCCCATTATCCACATGTATGTTATTTAAGAGAATTCTTGGGTCCCTCTGAAACCCTCCACCTTCCTCCCCTACGATTTTCCACACGACAAATAAATGGGGTACCTTTTTCATCAGAAGCAGATAACCAGGTTTGGGGCGTAAGCTTCAAACCAGCACAGATCTGTTTGCAGGAGTAGGGCCTACTGGTAATGTAAAAATAAATTATGTGTTGAGCATTTTAAAATGGTTCACGGAAGGTCCCAAGCCTGTCCTGGCTGAAGTCAACAGGAGTTTTGCCATGCACTTCGATGGGAGCCTATAATTCTAGTTGTGTTGTATTCCTGAAAAAACGTGCTCTTGCAATTGTTTTCCCACTGCTGGTAGTCGTTTTATTGCAATGCTTTATGTATATCTGTTACACTGAAGGGACTTTTAATTTAATTTAAACAAAATACAAACTAAATAACGCTGCTAAATCTTGGAAACGTCCCCCCTCCACCCCCCCCCCCCATGGACTTTTGTTTCTCGGAGTGGGGTAAAAGGAGGGAGCGGTGAGGGGATCTTTCCCCACTGGCCTCTGCTTTTTTTCAAAATCCTCTTCTCCGGTCTGTGGCTTGGCTCGCGTTTTCCAACTGCAGATCAGCATCGTGCAAACGGCTAAGGAGGGGGAAACGCTTCAGAAGCAGCAGCAGCATCTGGAATAGATCCAGGCTGCGGTCAGCACAGGGTTAACAGAGCTTGTCAGAAACAAATCTGCGCCTTGCCGGAAAGTTGCCCAAGTCGGGGCGGGGGCCGTAGATCTGAGTGGGAGAGAGGTGGAGGTCCGAGCCCGGGGTCAGAGGGTGCTAGATTCGAGCTTGGGCTGGCTGGCTGGGTAGTGCTCAGAGAAAGGGGAGCCAAAGCTAGGTAGGGGTCGGGGTGCAAGCTCCGAGCTCGGGGGAAGCGGGGGGCTAGATCCGAGCCCAGGCTGGGGCGGGGGCTAGATCCGAGCCCGGGGCGGCCCCGGGGCGACCCGAGTCCCGGCGGAGGGAGGGCGCGGAGCAGGTGATCGCTCCCGGGGCGGGGAGAGGGGCCGGGGCCGGGGCCGGGGCCGGGGGAGGCGCCCGGCTGCCGGGAAGGGAAGTTCGCTGCCGAGCGGCGGGAGCGGAGCGGGGCCCCTAACATGGCGGAGCAGCCCGGGGCGCCCAGCCCGAGACAGCAGCGCCGGGGGCCGGGGGCCGAGGAGCGGCCGCTGCCGCGCTGAGCCGAGAGCCGCCGCCCGGGGAGCGCCCGCCCGCCAGCATGGCCCGCTGGGTCCCCACCAAGCGGGAGAAGTACGGGGCCGGTGAGTGCGCGCCGGGGCGGGGGCGTCCTCCTGTGCCCCCCTCCGCCCCTCTGAACCCCCCTGCCCCCCTCTCCCAAACACTCCCCCCGCCCCACTGCCCCCCAAACCCCCCACCCAAACACTCCCCCCGCCCCCTGAACCTCCCAAACACTCCCCCCGCCCCACTGCCCCCCAAACCCCCTCTCCCAAACACTCCCCCGCCCCCTGAACCTCCCAAACACCCCCCTCCGCCCGACTGCCCCCAAACCCCCCCACCCAAACACTCCCCCCGCCCCACTGCCCCCCCAAACCCCCCCACCCAAACACTCCCCCCGCCCCCTGAACCTCCCAAACACCCCCCTCCGCCCCACTGCCCCCCCAAACCCCCTCTCCCAAACACTCCCCTCGCCCCACCACCCCCTGAACCTCCCAAACACTACCCCACTGCCCCCCAAAACCCCCCACCCAAACACTCCCCCCGCCCCCTGAACCTCCCAAACACCCCCCTCCGCCCCACTGCCCCCCCAAACCCCCCACCCAAACACTCCCCTTGCCCCACCACCCCCTGAACCTCCCAAACACTACCCCACTGCCTCCCAAAGCCCCCCACCCAAACACTCCCCCCGCCCCACTGCACCCCCAAACACTCCCCCCGCTCCCTGAACCTTCCTCCCAAACACTGCCCCCTCTGCCCCACCGCACCCCCTACACCCCCACCCAAACACTGCCCCCACCGCCCCACTGCACCCCCTGCACCCCACAAACACTCCCGCTGCCCCTGAACCTCCCAAACAGTTCTACTGCCCCCCAAACCCCCCCACCCAAACACTGCCCCCGCCCCACCGCCCCCCAAACCCTCCCTCCCAAACAATCCCCCTCTGCCCCACCGCACCCCCTGCACCCCCTGCCCAAACTCTACCCACTGCCCCTGAACTTCCCAAACATTCCCTCCCATCCAAACACTGCTCCCACCACACCCCCTGCACCCCCAAACACTCCCCCTCTGCCCCACTGCACCCCCAAACACTCCCCCTGCCCCACTGCCCCCCTAGAACTCCCCACCCAAACACTCCCCCCGCCCCACCGTGCCCCACAGCACCCCCCAAACACTCCCCCCGCCCCACTGCCCCCCTAGAACTCCCCACCCAAACACTCCCCCCGCCCCACCGTGCCCCACAGCACCCCCCAAACACTCCCCCCGCCCCACCGTGCCCCACAGCACCCCCCAAACACTCCCCCCGCCCCACTGCCCCCCTGAACCCCCCACCCAAACACTCCCCCACCGCAACCCCTGCCCCACTGCACCCTCCACCCAAACAGTTCCCCTCTGCCCCACTGCACCCCCTGCACCCCCAAACACTCCTCCGTCCCACTGCCCCCCAGAATCCACCACCCAAGCACTCCCCCGCCCCACTGCCCCCCAGAACCCACCACCCAAACAGTTCCCCTCTGCCCCACTGCACCCCCTGCACCCCCCAAACACTCTCCCGCCCCACTGCCCCCCGAACCTTCCCAAACATTCCCCCTCTGCCCCACTGCACCCCCCAGCCAAACACTCCCCCCTGCACCCCAAACACTCCCCTCCGCCCCACTACACCCCCCACCCAAACACTCCTCCTCTCTCCACTGCCCCCCTGAGCCCCCCACCTAAACACTTCCCCCTGTCCCACTGCATCCCCACCCAAATACTCCCCCTCCGCCCCACTGACCCCCTGAATCCCCCACCCAAACACTCCTCCTCTGTCCCTCCATGCCACCGCCCCCATGAACCCCCCAAACGCTCCTCCTCTGCCCCACTGCACCCCCAAACACTCCCACAGGCCCCACCGCACCCCCTGCCCCACTGAACTCCCCACCCAAACATCCGCCTCCGCCCCACTGTCCCCCTGAACTCCCCCCCGAAACACTCCCCCTCTGCCCCCGCCCCACTGCACCCCCCACTCAAACACTCCCGCTCCGCCTCACCGCACCCCCTGCTCCACCGCACCCCTCCTGCACTGCCCCCTGGGGCTCCCCCACTTCCCAGTGCTCTGTCCTCACTGTATTGCCCCTGCCCTACTGTACCCCGCCCCACCCAAACATTCCTTCTCTGCACCACTGCACCCCCCCCACCCAAACACTCCCCCTCTGCGCCATTGCAGTCCCCTTCCAACCCTAACACTCCCTGACCCCCCACTGCAACCCCCAGCCCAAATTCCTTCTCTCACCCCCTTCAGGGCCTTTTGATTTCATCCCATCCACCCCCTATAAATTCCCCCTTTGAATTCTTTTGACTGCATTTGGATTACCTTCTCAGTCCTCTTTAATTCCTACCCCACTTTGTCTTTGCCTGGAGGTTTCAGTTGCTGATATTCCCTGGGACTTTATTTCACTTCAAGCGTGATCCGGGTCCAGTTCCGTTCTGTACTGCTCTGGTTTTTGCAATAATGCAAGTGTGTCTGCTGCCTTCGGACTGACCCTGTTTTGGGGGTAATTGTTGACTTGAGTCTGCCTCTAGGGCTGTCTCCAAAGGCTATCTCAGGATGGGGAAGGGGGAGAGACTGCTGCGGTGTCCAGCTTCCGTGCCCCCATGGGATATAGGGAAGGGAATGGGGTACCGAGGACAGAGTATGGCTGTGCAATGTTCTGGGGAGAGGAAGCTTTGGAGAGTGGTATAGGGAAGTGGGAGTGAAGAGATGAGCTGCAAAAGCAGAGGTGGTGTCTGTTACCATCTGCCCTGCCTGTTTGCTGGCATTTAAAAATAATCGTGCAATGCTGGTTTCAGAGTAGCAGCCCTGTTAGTCTGTATTCGCAAAAAGAACAGGAGGACTTGTGGCACCTTAGAGACGAACCAATTTATTTGAGCATAAGCTTTCGTGAGCTACAGCTCACTGGTTTTCTACCTCTTAGGACAAGCTTAGCACCTGCTGCAATGGTTTGTGAGGTTCTCTTCCCCCCCCCCCCCTTTTTTTTTTTTTTGGAGAACGTGATCAATTGAAAGCCACAACTTTTGAGCCGGTAAAGCAAATACCCTTGAGAAAACAAAAGAGCGGCCAGCAGGAAACCATGAATGACACAAACCACCCTGCAGCCTTTGTTTGAGCAAGATCTTCTTTCCCCCCTGGGAAACTTGTTGCTGTGGGGGAAGGTTTTAAATTGGATGGTTGAAAAGTGCAAAGCATGGCTGCTGTTGTGATGCTGTTTGGCATAGTTCTGCCCGCTTGTTAAAAGGGATCAAGGCCCCGATCCTGCACTGATTTGCACAGGATAGGGCATGTGCACTTGCGAAAAGTCCCCACTGACTTCGAAAGGGCTCCACGTGAGTGCTGGGGCTGGCCCACTGCACGATCAGGGCCGCGGCATGGTTTTATGGCTTAACAAAGTTACTAAACGCAGCACCGTCTTATCTAGCTTCTCCCGTGGTAACTTTTAGGGCGTGTAACATTTGCGCACCCTGAACTTTGTTTCTTTCTGTGCTGGCGATGACTCGGGCTCTCTCGTACGTCCGTATATTTCCTGGGTGGTGCGGGAGATTGTGTCTGGGGATTACCAGGGTCGCTTGAGTGCTGCCATCCTGCAGAATGTACGATAACTGGTATAATGATGCCAGGTTAACAAAATAATCCTCACCCAAACAGCTGGGACTAGATTGTGAGTTTAGGCACACTCCTGCACAAGGCGTAGTACGAGAGCTCCTCTTCAGAAACAGCCTTGGAAGGTAGCGTGACACAGACACAATTCTTTCATGTTTCAGGGGTTACTAATTTGCTGCTGGTCTATATTTTCCCAGAGGGCTGAGCTGCACTGGCCTGTGTGTAGGTGGAGGGGAGCCTGGGTTTTGCCCATTTCCCTCATCTCCTGACACAGGAGGAGAAAGCAGGTGTGCAGTGTGCTTATTTCTGTTCCCAGACAGGTATATAAAGGGGGAGATTCTTATTTTCCCCCTTACTTGGGCATGGAGTCCATAGCGTTCTGGCTTTTTCGTCTATTTCACTAGCACATTTGACAGGGTTAATTCATGCTTTCTTTAAGGAGCCGATGTTTGATGCTTATACTTGGCATGGAGTAGTTCTAGTTCTCACTTTCATATCTGGCTGGCTAATGGATTACAGAGGTGCATGTCAAGTGCTTTCCACCTAGGCCCCGATCCTGCACTTACAGAACATGTTTAATTTTACTAATGCGATGTGTCGTCATAGACGCCGACTTCGTGGGTGCTCCAGGGCTGGAAAAAATTAGTGGGTGCTTAGCACCCACTGGCAGCCAGCTCCCCCCTTCTCCCCCAGTGTCTCCCACTGACCGGTGGCTCTGCTGATCAACTCCTCCCCCTCCCTGTCAGCACCTCCCGCCCGCCGTGATCAGCTGTTCTGCGGCGTGCAGGAGGATCCTGGGGGGACGGGGAGGAGTGGGGATTGGGCATGCTTGGGGGAGGGGGTGGAATTGGGCAGGAAGAGGCGGGGCAGGGGTGGGGCCTTGGGGGAAGGGGTGGAGTGTGGTGGGGCCTGGGGCTGAGTGGGGGTTGAGCACCCCCCAGGGAAAGGAAGAAGCGGGCGCCCTGTGTGTGTTGTACTAGTAAAGATAAGTACGTGCCCAAGTGTTTGCAAAAGCTGGGCCTTTCATAATAAAAGCTTTAAGAGATTTTCTTTAGTGCTTGTGGCTGGCACAAGAGGGAAGAGGTGGCAGAAGGGGCATTTAACTTTTTCTCCCACCAATATGCTCTCCCTGAGGATCCCAGTCTTAAGGCGTCCCCTCTTATTGAGAGGATACTTTAATACCCTTGGTAAGACTTCCAACAAGGGTGCCTATTAGTGCTAATTACTGGTGTTTGTGATGAGGAACTGAGCTGAGACCACCAGTTCATATCATTTAGGCTATTAGACAGTAACAATTTTCATTCACTACTTGCCTGGGCCATGTTCCAGCTGGTGGCTAAGCGAAAGGATCAAAGTTGTGTGTGGTTGGGTTTTTTTTTTTTTTTTCTGGAGGATAGAATAGAAACATTATGGCTGGTAGAGAATAATCTGTGTTTTTGAAATTACACTAATGACGTGTGTGTGTATGTCAAATGGGGCTCTGCAAATTTCAACAGCATTGTGAAGAGTTCCCCAAAAAGTAACTGTTGTGATCCAGTGCCATCCTTTGATTTGTGCAAATTTCAGTACACAAAGATTTGTTTCCTGGACTCTTGTGACCAGTCTCCTCCAGTGGTTTGGCAGAATAACCTCTTCGGTTTGGACTCGGGCTCTCCTCAGAAGAGTGTGTCATTTGCAAAGTGTGTTTTAATGAGTGTATCTGTATTATGCAAATATGCAATTAGATTAGTTGGTTTGAAGTTGTATGGAAAGGAGTTGCAATTGACTGCCTGGAGTTCTTAATGTAATGCGTTCATCATCTGATTGATTTTAAAATGATAAATTTGTGACAAAGGAAGTCCATAGCATTATTCCTTTCTCTGCTGGAGAGAGAAATATCATGGAGCCAACAAGGGCTCCATTCTGTTTAACAGTGTGATTAAAACTGCGATTAATTTTTTAATCCCAATTAATTTTTTTGAGTTAATCGCGTGAGATAACTGCCCTTCTTTTAATGTCCTCAGTGCTGTCTCAGGAATCTAATTAAAGGGATGCTTGAGTTGCACGCGTCCTTCCCATATTGCAATAGGTAAGTCAATAGTACTGTTGTTACGGGCTCTCATTATCTGCTTCGAAACGAACTGTTCCTTGTAGTGACTGAACTATGCTGACTGCTTCAAGAGTTTAAAGCAGGGCTTCGGAGTGCAGCCCGTGGAGCAGCTCCGGAGCAGTGGAGCTGTAGGTTTTTGCCTGGAGCTGGAGTGGAGCCGAAGCACAGCTCCAAAGCTCTGGTTTAAAGAGACAGTACACATAGGTCTGCATTTAGCCTTCAATGTCAGTATTTCATTTGGGTTGCAAAAAGGTTTTCCTTTAAATCATCACACTATATTTTCTTTCATTAATCCTCTTTTACTTCTTGCAGTGACCCCGAGGTGATCGCTTAGCGATTTCGGCACCAGGTCTGAAGTACATTACCTAGACTCCCTGGTCCAAAGTATGTTCAGATCTTACCAGGGTCATATTTAGAGGGATGAAGGGCTGAAATCTGTAAATTTAGAATTATGCAGTTTACTGTGAGTGTGTGTTAAACCCATTTACAGTTAATGTCTTGCAGGTGAGAGTGCTCTAACGTGTGTGTGTGTGTGTGTGTGTGTGGTGGGGGGGAGCGGAGCGGCTCTGTTCTGCAGAGACTACTTTGTCACTAAAGATTGTGAGTGTAAAAATTGGCATTTGTGCTAGTACCCCTGGCCAAAGCTTCCCCTCTCCCATTCCCCACAGCTATTTGATTATTTCAGTGAATGAGCTGGTGTCCTCAGGTGAGATTTGTGTGGACGGGTCTCCATATCACACAATCACCATCACATTAGGCACTAATAACCCCCTTCCTGGCACTCTTCTCTTGGGACCAAGTTGCAGTAAGGATGCATTACTGTAATTGTTTAACTTTAACACCCCCCCTCTCGTCCCCCCATCCTCCCAAATCTGGAGTATCAGAAAAAATTGATTATCAAGTGAACTCTAGTGAGATTGTAAATGAGTTTGCTCTTATCTGCAGTAAAACGGGTTGTTTTTGTCATATGCCAAAAAGCGTGACATATTTGTTGCCTTTGCTGTTATTTTTGCAGCAGTCATGCCTGAATAACTTCACCAGTGAGAACAATGTCCCACATAAATGTCATGTTTTATCATTTCTTCTTACCTGACGGCTCGAAAGGTATAGGGCTGTTATGCATATGGCTCATCATAACGGATAGGTAGCTTTTCACTTCAAGGTCACCAGTGTGAATCCAGCTAATACTAGTAACTGTATTTATCTGATGGTAAGGCCCCAGTCATGCACAGATTTCTGCATGTGCTTAACTTTACACATGTGAGTAGTTCTATTGAAAGTACTCGCATGCTTAAAGTTAAGCATATGCAGGATCGGGGCTTTTGTGGTCTGTGTGAAATGAGTTGGTGGGTCTCAGAAGAGACAACCTGCATTAAGGCTTCTTTACCATGTTATCACAACAGAAGGGCCATGGAACTTGAATTTTAATTTTTTATAAATTTGACACAAAATATCCGTGTTAGTTTTTAAGCATTTTTAAAGATTTTTATCGATTTAAATTTTCCACAGTTGCACGGAATTGTGGGTTTGAAGCATTTACAAAAATGTATTTTAATCTTTTTCGATCATGGGAAATTATGGGGAAGTCAGACCATCATGCTTTAGTGACAGTAGACATTGACAGGTTTCAGAGTAACAGCCGTGTTAGTCTGTATTCGCAAAAAGAAAAGGAGTACTTGTGGCACCTTAGAGACTAACCAATTTATTAGAGCATAAGCTTTCGTGAGCTACAGCTCACTTCATCAGATGCATATCGTGGAAACTGCAGCAGACTTTATATATACAGAGAGAATATGAACCAATACCTCCTCCCACCCCACTGTCCTGCTGGTAATAGCTTATCTAAAGTGATCATCAGGTGGGCCATTTCCAGCACAAATCCAGGTTTTCTCACCCTCAACCCCCCCCACACAAATTCACTCTCCTGCTGGTGATAGCCCATCCAAAGTGACAACTCTTTACACAATGTGCATGACAATCAAGTTGGGCTATTTCCTGCACAAATCCAGGTTTTCTCACATCCCCCCCCACCCCCATACACACACAAACTCACTCTCCTGCTGGTAATAGCTCATCCAAACTGACCACTCTTCAAGTTTAAATCCAAGTTAAACCAGAACATCGGGGTGGGGGGAGGGGGTAGGAAAAAACAAGAGGAAACAGGCTACCCTGCATAATGACTTAGCCACTCCAAGTCTCTATTTAAGCCTAAATTAATAGTATCCAATTTGCAAATGAATTCCAATTCAGCAGTTTCTCGCTGGAGTCTGGATTTGAAGTTTTTTTGTTTTAAGATAGCGACCTTCATGTCTGTGATTGCGTGACCAGAGAGATTGAAGTGTTCTCCGACTGGTTTATGAATGTTATAATTCTTGACATCTGATTTGTGTCCATTTATTCTTTTACGTAGAGACTGTCCAGTTTGACCAATGTACATGGCAGAGGGGCATTGCTGGCACATGATGGCATATATCACATTGGTGGATGTGCAGGTGAACGAGCCTCTGATAGTGTGGCTGATGTTGTTAGGCCCTGTGATGGTGTCCCCTGAATAGATATGTGGGCACAATTGGCAACGGGCTTTGTTGCAAGGATAAGTTCCTGGGTTAGTGGTTCTGTTGTGTGGTATGTGGTTGTTGGTAAGTATTTGCTTCAGGTTGCGGGGCTGTCTGTAGGCAAGGACTGGCCTGTCTCCCAAGATTTGTGAGAGTGTTGGGTCATCCTTTAGGATAGGTTGTAGATCCTTAATAATGCGTTGGAGGGGTTTTAGTTGGGGGCTGAAGGTGACGGCTAGTGGCGTTCTGTTATTTTCTTTGTTAGGCCTGTCCTGTAGTAGGTAACTTCTGGGAAGTCTTCTGGCTCTATCAATCTGTTTCTTTACTTCTGCAGGTGGGTATTGTAGTTGTAAGAAAGCTTGACAGAGATCTTGTAGGTGTTTGTCTCTGTCTGAGGGGTTGGAGCAAATGCGGTTGTATTGCAGAGCTTGGCTGTAGACGATGGATCGTGTGGTGTGGTCAGGGTGAAAGCTGGAGGCATGCAGGTAGGAATAGCGGTCAGTAGGTTTCCGGTATAGGGTGGTGTTTATGTGACCATTGTTTATTAGCACTGTAGTGTCCAGGAAGTGGATCTCTTGTGTGGACTGGACCAGGCTGAGGTTGGTGGTGGGATGGAAATTGTTGAAATCATGGTGGAATTCCTCAAGGGCTTCTTTTCCATGGGTCCAGATGATGAAGATGTCATCAATATAGCGCAAGTAGAGTAGGGGCTTTAGGGGACGAGAGCTGAGGAAGCGTTGTTCTAAATCAGCCATAAAAATGTTGGCATACTGTGGGGCCATGCGGGTACCCATAGCAGTGCCGCTGATCTGAAGGTATACATTGTCCCCAAATGTGAAGTAGTTATGGGTAAGGACAAAGTCACAAAGTTCAGCCACCAGGTTAACCGTGACATTATCGAGGATAGTGTTCTTGACGGCTTGTAGTCCATCTTTGTGTGGAATGTTATTAGAACACACGTCAGTATCGTGTCAAAATATACCAAGTAAATATCCCTGAATCAAACTCGAATAAGTTCGCAAGCAGCATTTTTCTTTCTTTGCCTGTCTGTAAATTTCAGTTATTGATGGAAATATTTTTTCATCGGTTTGTGTGTTCAGTGAAATCAACATTTATTGATGAAAATCGAATCCTTCAGAGCCTAATAATACCTCTGGGTAGGTAGCAGTCTTCAGTCTCCAGGGCTGTCAATCCAGCATCTTTAATTTTGATGTCTTCTTTTTAAATAGATACACCTTTGTAAAATGACAAATAATTACTTTTAGTTGTTATCGTGACCTATTAGACGTGCAATATTCTTACCTCCTAGAAGAGTCAGGCTTGGAACTATTCTCCTTATAGAAGAGCAGTATTCATGCTGTGGAATGACCATGTACGCATTTGAGTTACGATCTGCTGCATCATGTTTTAGGAATGGCAGTAATTTTTCAAATGTAAACCTGTGCCTGCCAACTACATTCATGATTTATGGGACCAGAAATGCACAGGGACAGAGGGTAAGAGAGCACAGCAGAATGAGATTTCATTAATTTTTATTTTGGGCAACATTTTGAGTTGTGATCACTTCTGATATGGACGGTCATCATGATTGGGCGATTGCTCAAACTGCATCTGGTTTCTGCAGAGTGGTCTGAGAGTGTGTTTTGTGCTTTGCATGACCCTGCAGTATCACAGCATGTCCCGCTTTATTGTTAAAACTGTTTCATGTTACTAATAGTATCCCATTACTGAGGCTTTGTTGATATACAATAAAGTTCACTTTCGTTTTCAAGATCTGTTTAAACTTGTTGCATGCTTACAATAGATACTGGAACGTGTTAAGTGAAGGCCCCAATTCTGCAACCAGATCCTTGGCTGGGGCTTTAAATGGATATAAGGATCAGGCCACATGGATCCAACTGCAGGAGTGCATTCTAAGGGCTGATCGTGCAACTCTGACCTGGATAAAACTTCCCCTAACTCCAGTTTGAGTAAGCATATCAAATTCTGCGGGCTTATCTGTACACAGAGTTGCACTGGTTGAACTTGCAGTGTGATTTTTAAATCAGCTTAGTTAAATTGGTGGAAAATACTGCATGGAAATTATTATTATTATTATTATTTCAGTTTAAACCAAACTTGTTTCGGTTTAGCCAGGGGTGAAAGTAAGTCGTGTGACTTACCGGTACTCTGGGGCCAGCTCTGGCCCCCGGAAGGGGTGGGGTTGAGGGGGTCAGAGCCAGCCCACCCTGTAAGGTAAGTGCCCCCCGCCACCGGGGTAGCAGCAGCAGCCTAGGGTTCTGGGGGCTATTTCAAGGGCCCGCGGCTCCCCTCTTCTAACACCCTGGCCTTTTAAATAGCCCCCGGAGCCCTGGAGTAGCAGCGGCAGGCTTACCACATTCTTGCCCTGTATTGTGGCAGTGAAGGGAAAGAAAAAACCTGTACAGTCATCCCTTTTAATTGATTGTTTTGGTTTGAGACAGACTTTCATTGTGTATAAGAGTATTAAGCAGTTTAGACTTCAGCACTGTAAGAGAGCCAGAGTTAGGTTACAATTAAAAATGTTTAAATTCCTTCCGTGTTATTAATAACTGATATTATAGCTGCTAGAATTGTAATACTTAGGTCCTGATTTTCAGAGAGGCTGGACGCCTCTCTTTGACTTTAATTGGAGTGTTAAGTGTTCAACAATTTTGGAAAATTAGGTCCTTAGTTTTTCAGGATGGCTGCGTACCCTGTGTGCTGCTTATTGACTTCGCTTCACTTTGAAAATAGAAATACAGTCAGGTTCACTTCCTGGTTCTCTCCTGCCAGCCTGCTGTTGCAGTGTTTGGGCTGGAATCGATGCCCAGGGAAATATTTTAACTCCAGATCAGGACTGTTTTCATTTAAATTAAAAAAAAAAAAGTTTTCTGTTTGGTAAAACTTCTTAAAAACAAACGCCACTGACGACGTGACCATCTTTGCACATATCAGTGCAACAATACAACCGCATATGCTCTCTCCTCCAACTGCATTATGAGTCACGCTGATTGGCTGCCACACTGAGAGCAATAAAAACACAACTTTTAAACAGGGAAAGCTACGAAGGGTCTGATTCTTCACTGCTGGACACAGAGCATTTTATCTCGGAAGTCCTATTGTTCTTTAATTTGGTTTTCTACAGTAACTATTGTGTTAAAGTTCACTTGGTGAAGTTCACTGTGCTTGGCTGGATGGCTGGGCCAAATCTGCGTGTGTGGCCACGTCTACACTACCCGCCGGATCAGCGGGTAGTAATCGATCTATTGGGGATCGATTTATCTCGTCGAGTGTAGACGTGATAAATCAATCCCAGATCGCTCTGCCGTCGACTCCGGAACTCCACCACTGCGAGAGGCGGAAGCGGAGTCGACAGGGGAGCAGTGGCCGTCGATCCTGCGCCGCGAGGACGTGAAGTAAGTGATTCTAAGTCGATCTAAGATACGTCGACTTCAGCTGCGCTATTCTCGTAGCTGAAGTTGCATATCTTAGATCAATCCCCACCCCGGTGTAGACCAGGCCTGTGTGTGTGTGTGGGGAGACTCCAAGAATAAAATGCTAAGATGGCGTGTGATCAGAAGAAGGTTGAGAACCCTCTACCGAGGCATTTGTGTACAGGAGGAAAGCGGTTGAACTGTTCAACCAGTCGGAGGTGCCACAAAGTAACTGCATCCATGACCTCCGTCTGGTTCCAGTTTCTCAAATACAGTAGAACCTCAGAGTTATGAATGCCTCAAGATTGGAGGTTGTTTATAACTCTTAAGTGCTCATAACTTTGAACAAAACGTTCTGGTGGTTCTTTCAAAAGTTTACAACTGAACATTGGCTTAATACCTTTACTATGCAGAAGAAAAATGCTGCTTTTAATTATCTTAATTTAAATGAAACCAGCAGAGAAACAGTTTTCTTACTTTGTCAAATCTTTTTTTAAAATTTTCCCTTTTTTTTAAATAGTTCATGTTTAGCACAGTACTGCACCGTGTTTGCTTTGCTTTGTCTGTGTGTGTGTGTGTCTCTCCTGCTGCCTCATGGCATACTTCGATTCCAAATGAGGTGCGTCATTGATGGGTCAGTTCGTAACTCTGAGATTCTACTGTATTATGTTTCTCAAGTAACAAAACAGTAGTCAGGTCTCCCAAATGTAAACCTTTTAAGGGGAGATATATGGGCAAATCCTCCCTCTCGCCTTTATGATTTATTCTTTTTATTATAATGTGTTTTTGAAGTATATATTAAGGACATGGGCAGGGTCAATCTCTTAATTTATC
This sequence comes from Lepidochelys olivacea, assembly GCF_965140295.1. NCBI lineage: Eukaryota > Metazoa > Chordata > Testudines > Cheloniidae > Lepidochelys > Lepidochelys olivacea. The sequence continues at coordinate 7,343,371 of NC_140436.1, forward strand.
TTCCTGTTTAGTTCATTTCTACCTGGTAATCAGCAAAAGCAGAATTTTTACTGTACTGAGTAAGATGTAGGTAGTTCTGCATTTGCTGAGATTTGTTGGGATAGTCAGCAAACCACTGACTGCGTATAACAGGAAGCAGGATGTCTGTGTGCGTCACTGTCTCAGTCTAATAGTGTCCTTATTATCATAAGTGCCTCACAATCTTTAATATACACATATAAAGTTTGTGGATGATACCAAGCCGGGAGGGGTTACAAGTGCTTTGGAGGATAGGATTAAAATTCAAAATGATGTGGACAAACTGGAAAATGGTCTAAACTAAATGGGATGAAATTCAATTCCACTTAGGAAGGAACAATCAATTGCACATGTACAAAATGGGAAATGACTGCCTGGGAAGGAGCACTGCGGAAAGGGATCTGGGGGTCATAGTGGATCACAAGCTATATATGAGTCAACAGCGTAATGCTGTTGCAAAAAAAGTAGACATCATTCTGGGACGTATTGGCAGGAGTGTTGTAAGCAAGACGCAAGAAATAATTCTTCGGCTCTACTCCGCACTGATTAGGTCTCAACTGGAGTATTGTGTCCAGTTCTGGGTGCCAAATTTCAGGAAAGATGTGAACAGATTGGAGAAAGTTCAAAGAAGAGCAACAACCACAATTAAAGGTCTAGAAAACATGACCTGTGCGGAAGATTGAAAAAAATTGGGTTTATTTAGTCTGGAGAAGAGAAGACTGAGAGGGGATATGAAAATAGTTTTCAAGTACATAAAAAGTTGTCGCAAGGAGGAGGGAGAAAAAATTGTTCTCCTTCTGAGGACAGGACAAGAAGCAATGGGCTTAAATTGCCGCAACGGCGGTTTAGGTTGGACATTAGGAAAAACTTTCTAACTATCAGGGTGGTTAAGCACTGGACTAAATTGCCAAGGGAGGTTGTGGAATCTCTGTCATTGGAGATTTTTAAGAGCAGGTTAGACTAACGCCTGTCAGGGATGGTCTAGATAACACTTAGTCCTGCCTTGAGTGCAGGGGACTGGACTAGTTGACCTTTCGCTGTCCCTTCCAGTCCTATGATTCTATGATATTTATTTTCACAGCACTCCTGTCAGGTACAGAAGTTTTCTGTCGCCATTTTATAGATGAGAGACAGAGGCAAAGAAACTCAGGCCTAGTCTACGATAGAAAAAGTTTGCCCAGTATCCTATTGTAGATGCAGTTTATACTGGAGCGGGGGGGAGGGGTGTTTTTACAGGCATAGCATATACCAGTTCACTGAGCAAAATAATCTAAATGGGCAAAAGCACTCTTTTTTTTGTTGGTATAACTGTTTTGCCTGCACAAAAATGTCACAGAAACATCACCGCTTAAGTGATGATATACCAGCAAAAATATCTAGTATAGACTTGGCTTAAGAGACTTGCTTCCACGGAAAGTCTGCAGTGGAGCAGGGAATTGAACCCGTCTCTCCTGAGTCCCAGACCAGTGCTTTTGGATAGGGATGGATTTCGCAGGACAATCTAAATGCTACAGGGACAGCTGGGTCATGGGGCCCAAATAGAACAGGATCTGAAGATAGGTCCTTAACTCCTGTTCCTGAAGCGTGCTAGGGCTTTGGACGTACTGTTGCAGGGCAAGTCTTGGCTGTATTTTTAAACATGTGTTGTAGCTGTGACGGTCCCAGAATATTAGAGAGACAAGGTGGGGGAGGTAATGTCATTTATCTGTTGGTGAGGGAGACAAGCTTTTGACCTTATGTAGAGCTCTTCTGTAGGTCAGGGAAACTTACTCAGGGTGTCACAGCTAAATACAAGAGGGAACAGGTTGTTTAGCATAAGTAGTTAACACACACTCACCTTGAACGGTCCTGTGAAATAGGTGTTTGACTTTTTACCTATGTGATAAGATTCCAGGACTGTCACTGTGCGTGTCACCCTGAACCTAGACTGTTAGTTTAGTCAATGTGAAGTGATGGGAACAGCTAGATGCACAGCGGAGGTCTCTTTTCGTTTAGAATATCACCAGATTCAACCATCATTGGGATTGATCGTCAGTTACCATCCAGTTTTTAAGATCTCAGCTATTTTAGGCCCTTTTTTTTTTAAACACTTTATGAATTATGCCTGTAGGACAGCACAGGCCTTCATCTAGCTTTTTGTTTTTAAATTCTAACCATTCAATAACTAAAAATCACCGCACTGCTGATTCAGAAAAGGGGGCAAAAGTGACAGGGCTGGGAATGAATCTAGTGTATGTTAATTTCTTACGCTGGGATCTTCAGGAAACACGCCAATGGTGCTGGCTGGAAAAAAAGAACCATGCATTTATTATAAAAACAAACAAAAATGTCCCTTTTTTAAATTAAAATTTCAGGTGGTTCCACAATGGGTCAAAAATGGGAGAAGGGGGAGGTTGGGAAAATTTAACCTTTTTTTTTTTTTCTAATTTCAAAATTTAAAATTTGATCTCATTTTCAAAATTTGAAAAGTTTAATGAACCAGTTCTACACGTGAGCTATGTAGCCCATAGTCCGAGCAAAGAATTAGTTATTTGAGAATCGTCCCCTTATTGCCCAAGTGTTTAATTTGACATTTCTTTTAGTTAAAATTCCCTAGGAAAATATCCTTTTTAAGCAAACACATTAAGCTAAATTTATAACTGACTTAGTCCAAAACCATAAACACATTTATTCTTTTGCTGACAGAACAAAGACTGCATTTTTAGGCCCACTGCTTTTAATTTATGGCTGAAATGCCTAAAATATTTTAATGGTATCTGTGCCTTTGCCAGGAAACCTGCGTTAATAGAACTGAAAAATAAAAATGAACTGCTAGATGACTTTCTAGGTGGCCAGTTCTTGGTCAGCTCCAAAGATTGATAATGTTCAAATCCAGAGCTTTGGTTTGGGTACATCCCAAATACAATATGCACTTCCAGTTTAAATGATAAAAGTATCTTTCTGGTATGATGCATACGGTATTAAGCAAGCTGATTTGCACATATTTAAGATTAAGTGCTTTAAAAAAATGTAATTTACTTTAGTAATCTGTTAAAGGTTTCAGATAGGTGTCCAAGAACTCACGCAAAACTTTCCTAAGATGTAATAATTCTTCTGCATGGGACATTATTCTTTATTTATGTCCTTTTCCACTTTGTGATCGTAGGAAGCATTGTTGCAAAGAAAACTGATCCCAATCTGGAAGGGAAAGTGCTAACTTGGTGCAAAAAGGTGGAACAAATGGTTCAGATAAACCCGAGATAAAAGTTTCCTGTTCGTGGCAACCTTAGAGCTTTAATCTTTCTGTAACGATAATATATTGGTATTTTTAAATTCAGTGCTTGGTGCCTGTCTTGTATAGCTCCAATACTTCTGCCACACAGTAAATATAAAAAAGAAAAGGAGTGCTTGTGGCACCTTAGAGACTAATAAATTTATTTGAGTATAAGCTTTCGTGAGCTTTTCTTTTTTCAGAGTAACAGCCGTGTTAGTCTGTATTCGCAAAATTCCTTTTGTGTTGTATAATTGTATTCCTTTTCTTTTTGCGAATACAGACTAACACGGCTGCTACTCTGAAACCTGGCAGTAAATATAGATACAGATATCAACTATCTTGTTCTGAAAGAGGCTTTATCTGCTGTTGGGATGGCTTAAATATATGGGACCTAATTCTTATTTACACTAAACCTGATTTACACCACTCGGGCAACATAAAGTGGTCTCAAAGTGAGTGTAAATGTAATTTACCAGAGTTGCATAAAGTGGCCTCAGTGTAAATGAGAATCAGGTCCTAGGTTTGTAGTACCGAAACCTTTGTTCTTCATTGCCTTATTACACCTTGTGCAGACATGTGCATTGTGGGTATGAAATCTGTCATTCTGATTCCATAGTGGCATGCTTCCACTTTGCACAGGTGTAAAAAGCTGACGGATGTGCAAAGCAGTGAAGCATTAATGCCAATCAACTCATAAGAATCTCAGGATACCTCCCTCCATGATTCTGACAAAACAAGTCCATGTGGGGTTCTTTCAGGTAACTTTAAAAGCTGGTGTTCTGGGTGGGCATTGACCTTCTCTTTGGCACTGTCCCTAAGAGACTGGACAATAGCAAGCTAGGTAGAGAAATTGACCAGAAGCCAGAGTCTGATTCCATTAAAGACACTGGCAAAACTCCTGCTGATTTCCATGATCATGTGGCGGTGGAAGAAAGATCATATTGTGGATTAGAATGACGGAGCTAAAGTAAATCACTAGGATTTAACATATTTTTGAGAGATTAATACCTTTCAAGTTGGGTGTTTCACCTCTTTGAAATCTGAGCAGCAACTAGCCCTGCAGGGCATGGGGGGAAAAGCACCTTGCAAACACAATAGCACACTTCTACCGAATCAGTTCTATAAACCACCTGTTGCTCTGGGATCTAGGTCCCATGCCTAGACTGTAGATAGGAGTGAGAGCTGTCCAGAGGGAACAGTCAGGTCTCGTGTCCTGTTTGCAGGGAAGTTCACTATATCAGGGATGAGAGAGGAATCAGATGCCTCTGGTGATAAATGAATAAAGAATGCACATGGCATGTAGATTCCTTTTGCGAATTTGGAGCTAATAAAAGACGCCAGCTTGGTAGTCGTCGGGTCTGAAGTCCTTTGTTTATCCTCAGAACAGGCATGCTGTGGGCAGTGACAGGGCATGCTGCCAGCGTGTCTCAATCCTGCCCTGACATGACCACCTCTAGGAGTGAAAAGGAGACTTCGGTCTCGTAGAGCCGTTCTCCCCTTCTGCTTTCTGCTGAGACTGCCAAAGGGGCATCTGTTGTGATGCAGATGCCAGCATCCATTAACAACTGGGCTGAGATCGCCAACTCATAGGCATTGAATGGTTATCAGGTGGTGGTAATAATTTATTGGCGTTGACCCGAACTGAAATGGTCAATGGCCTTAGAAACTGTTTGTCACTGAGGCTGATATTCCAGGATCCTATCTTCCCTTTTTATTTGTTTGAACTCTGTTCAAAACACAGGCCCAATTCTCGTTGAATGCAGGGCATATGTTGAGGACTGGTAATGTATGAAGAGCAAAAGTTGAGGGAGCACAGTGCCTCTTTGCTGCTGTCTGACTGAGCTTGTAGACAGTGTTAGGCATCAGGGTCTTGTATTAGCTTAGAAATGAGATGAATAAGAGGGGACATAAGAATGGCCATACTGGGTCAGACCAAAGGTCCATCTAGCCCAGTATCCTGTCTTCCAACAGCGGCCAGTGCCAGGTGCCCTAGAGGGAATGAACAGAACAGGTCATCATCAAGTGATCCATCCCCTGTCGCTCGTTCCCAGCTTCTGGCAAACAGAGGCTAGGGACACCATCCCTGCCCATCCTGGCTAATAGTCATTGATGGACCTATCCTTCATGAACTTATCTAGTTCTTTTTTGAACCCTGTTATAGTCTTGGCCTTCACAACATCCTCTGGCAAAGAGTTCCACAGGTTGGCTTTGCGTTGTGTGAAGAAATACTTCCTTTTGACATAAGAACATATAAATGAATGCTCAGAGTAGATCACGATCTTCTGCTCCCCCTATCTCATAGCAGAAGCACAGGGGGACATTCAATGAAATTAAAAGGACTTGAAGATGTTATCATATTTACAAATGAATTAAATTAAAAAGTGAGAATTTCCAAACAAGTGAAAGGAAATGCTCCTTCACCCAGTGTGTGATTAAACCATGGAACTCGTTGCGGCCAAGAACTTATCTGATCCCTTTTGGAATCTTGCTACTTAAGGGGGTATCGAGAATATTTAGAGTAGTTACAATTTGATCTGGATTTGGAATTTGAACACCCTCAAATTTCAGAGATGCAATTTATGGTTTTGTTCCAGCGTTGACTCTCTGAAGCCCTCCAGACCAGCCATCCTTAAAAATAAATAGAAATGTTGTCAGTTGATTTAGTCCCCTTGGAAACTGGCAAGTTTATGCTGTTTTGGTCTGTGGGTTCTATTCCCAGTTCTGCCACTAACTTGCTGTGTACCTTTGGCCAAGTCACTTCCTTTCTCAATGTCTCCATTTCCCATCTGTTGAATGGCTCTGGTGATAGTTGCTGTCCTTTCAAAATAAATTTGAGATGCTTAGCTAGGTAGGGGGAGCTTTTCAAAGGCTCAAATGGGAGTTAGGCAGCCAATTCTTGTTAATATTCAATGGGAGTTGGGTACCCAACAGCCCGTTAGTATCTTTGAAAATCTATCCCATAAGTGTGAAGAATAATTTATTAGTAGCACTGGCTTGATCCCAGGAACCAGTCGACTAGAGTCGATCTGAGCATCCCTGACTCTATGCGCTTAGCGTTATTGAGTTGAGAGTCACTGCTGTGAGACCACGCTGGTGCACAATATTCAGCTTCAGAATATACCGAGCCAGTTGTTGCGGTTTGCAGGGTCTGTGGGCTGGAGCACCGTGATGGGCCTATCACACATCCAGCCTCCACAGATTAGAAGAGCTGCTCAGACCTCTCGCTTTCTTGACCATGTCAATGCAGACGTGAGGATCCTGCTGCATGATGACCTGCAGAACCTGCCGAAGACAAGATTAAAATCCCGCAACCCTCTATGGAACTGCATCAAGACCCTTACCTTCAACTTCGACACTGAGGCTCAATGGAGAGTCACATGGAGCGTTTCAACCGCTCAAAGCAAACCGTTTGTTGTTGACCCTGCCACTCACCCACCGGGTTTTGAGTCATGTCAGTAAGACTGGTGCAGATTGAGTTGCTTCAGGGCATCTCATGGGAGATGTGGACAAATCCGAGTGTCCCCTTCGTTTGGGCTTGAAGGACATTCACCAACTCACTGCTGCGGCAACGTACTGGCTGTCAAACCTTGATATAAATGTGTCGTCGTTGCTACCTACCCAAGCCATATGAAAGAAAAAGCAGAAGCTTGAGCCCGGCACAGAGTACGTGGGAAGTGTGCAGGCTTCCACGCATGCCTATCCCAAGCCTTTTCTACATTAGAAAGGAGTTGACAGTCTAGCAATACCGGCAAACCCTGCTAGTGGAGACAAACCTTATACTAGCAAAATAATTCTTTTGCCCAAACAAAATAACCTACACCCATCAAAAGCCCTTATCTGGTGGAATAATTACTTTTGCACTGGGTCTTTCGCCAGCATAGCTGTGTTGGTTAGGGGTGTAATTTTTTTCATACTCCTGGCCAGCAAAGCTATGGTAGCAAAACTTTTAAGTGTGGATCAGGCCCCAGTGTATTTCCCTTTTGCCCTGGCACATGCCCTGTTGCTCCAGGCATGAGCTGAGAGTGCTAATGTGGAGAAATTATTTTGACTAAGTTTAAAATCTCTATTGGATTTTTAGAGTGCAAATAACAAAAGGAAATGGAGAACCTGGTAAAGAAGTACATAAAGGTATAATTATTTTTTCATATTACAAAAATGTAAAATAAAACACACAAATAAAATGCACACTGGCAGCTAGGTAATATGACTCTCTTTTGCATCATTATGATACACATAAGTTAGAATGCAAGAAAATAATATAAGAAATTACTGTGCACATGGTACCAACAAAACTTTAAACCCCACAGCCAGCTCTGTTGGTGGGGGGCAGTTGGAATTACTGGGTGAAACTCTCTGGCTTGTGTTATGCAGGAGATCAGACTAGATGATCATAAACCTCCCGATCTGTGAAATTATTCAACTCTGTAGTTAGTGGGTGAAATTCTGGCTCCATTGAAGTCAATGGAATTTCAGTGGGGCCAGGATTTCAGCCAGTGTAAGTGCAGTTACAGTAATTACTGTCTGTCTATACTTCTGGTTTTGTTTTTTTGGCCGTTTCCCTACAATGGATTCTCTTGGCGCTCTGTTCTCGTGGCATAGTTGTGTGGGGGAGGGAAAGGGGCTGTGACTGTAAAGTTCTTTTGTCTGGACAGGCCCTCGAGCTGCTCAAAACATGCATTTAGTGGCAGAATAGGAGGGATTTAAAGAATTCTCTCTGATTTGATCACAGTGCTAACTGTACACATGGTAACTGTATTCGTAAATGTCACAGAAACTGGTGAAAGCCACATAAGCTTTGGAGTGTCCAGCATTACACCTCATGGCCCAGACTCTGCTCCCATTGACACCAAAGTGAATATCTAGACTCCAGCAAAGTCAGTGGCGTTACTCCAGATTACTATCACTGTAAGTGAGATCAAAATCTGACCCATTGTTTTCAGTATAAGCAACCATAGCATTAACAGGGACTGTCTTTTTGTTCTGTGTTTGTACAGTGCCTGGCACAGTTGGGTCCTGGTCCATGACTAGGGCTCCTTGGCGCTATGGTAATGCAAATAAACACTTGGCAATAAATAATTGAGGAGGAAAGATGATGAGCGTGAATATTTTAGACGTGGAAAGATGGACATTATATTACTTTTTCCTGCATAATCAGTTTGAGTCAACTGAGCTGCCCACCTCAGAGGGCCTGATTGTAGTTCATTGAAATCAATGGAAATGCTCCCATCAACATTAGTGGGCTCCGGATCAGGTCCTGAGTTCTTCTTGGTTTCTGAACAGACGCTGTTATGTGAGGCCAGGTGTGCTCCCTGATTCCACAGGTGTAGAATTTGCCACAGAATCACCCCTTTCTTCAAAGTCTGGAATCTGTTGTTGTTGTTTTGGTCCTTAAAATTGTGAAGAAAACCTTCCAAATGTGATGCAAGTGTAACACATGCACTGTTTTTCTGAGTCTAAAGCCAACTTGAAACAATAGGTCCGAGACTGGTGTAAACGGTTTCCTTTTAGCTCGGCACTTTAACTCTGAAACTTCACGGTGGCAGTTGAGCGATGTGTTTAAGCGTATGAGTAGTCCAAGTCAAGGGAACTACTTGTTCAAAGTTAAGCAAATGCTGAGCTGCTTTGCTGAATTGGGGCCTTGAACATCAGTATTGTTAACTATTTCATGGCTGATCATTTTAGGATAAAAGCCCAGCTGACGTGTTTATTCTGTGATCCCAAACCACAATTTTTTAAAAAATCTGACACACAACTCTTCTCTTTATCAATTTTTTTTCCCCCGGCCATAAATGTCTGGGCAATTTCAAAAGATTTTCCTCCAAACATCAAAAAGGCTTTGTCCCTATTAAGAATGGGCTCCTTGGCCAGTTCGTTATTTTTTTTAAATGAAGCCACTGTTTGTGGGCTCTATCTTGGCAACAGACAGCATACCAAGCGCTCTCCAAACGGGTCTCCCCAGTGCAAATGCCAACTCTAGCTGCATGGTCACTGTAGTTCTCTTTCCAGATGATAGTTCCAGCACATAGTTCTCTTTCCAGACAATAGTTCGTGACTCTTCGGTTGACAGATGTAATGAGGCTTAGGGCTGCTCAGTGCAAAGGCACTGAATGTGATTCTTTGTTCAGAGAAAGCAAGGCGCTGCCTTCTCCTGTGAGATAGTGGTTAGGGCAGAAACGCCTTCTGAGAAGCGGGGTGTATTGTTTGGAAGCTGTTATCATGTTCCCTTGAAGGGGGCGGGAGGGAAGGGCTGGATATTTTGACCTAAATGAGAGATAATGGATCCTGCAGTGGTTGCATTTTGCAGCCAAGTAATCTACAGTTTAAACATGCTTAATCAAATTATTGGGTAACGAGGCTGTTTTGTTCTGTTTTGGATTATACACAGAAAGATACGTGAAAGTTTGTGCCTCCATAAATCTTATTTCCAGATGCTTTGGCTAAATTTAGTTGCTCTAAGAACATTTTATCCACTGTGGGTGAGAGGCATTGTTGTTGGTTTAGTGATTAAAACAGGACCATGAGTTAGGAATCCTGGTTTTCTTCTGCAGCTCTGCTACAGATCAACTGCCCTGCCTCAATCTCTCCATCTGTAGAAGAGAGAATGACATCCACCTTTGTAAACTGTGTTGAGATTCTCATGTGGAAGGCATTACATAAATACGACGTATTTACTTGTCTAGGCACATACCACTCATTGGTGCAAAGCTGGTTAATGTGTGGCATTGCAGTTGACCGGATTGTCTCCTTTTCGGTAAACGATTGTTGTTGATATGGCATATATAGACCTGACACAATGATCCTGATCCTGCTTTTGTTGAAAGCAAAGACAAAGTTCCAGTTGATTTTAGTGGAAGCAAGGTCAGGCCCAGTGATTTGCAAACGGTTGTGGTGTTAGTCCGGCAAGTTAAGTCTTCTCCAGATCTCTTGGACGCAGTCTGGTATGAAGTGAGGCCTTGTGAGTTTGCGGTTCGTGTGTGTGTGTGTGTGTGTGTGGTGGTCTTTGAGTTTTCTGCCACACGTGTGGTGCTGGTGATACCTGGTCCCACTGATTCAAGTCCCACTGACTGGTGCTTCGGAAATCAGGAATGTACTATGTTTCATCTTGTGGCCCACGCACACAATGAAGCATATGAGTAAAACCAGACCTTCTCCTCACCTCAGACATACCATCCCTGCCCAATTGTAGCACCACCATGTACCAGCCCTTGCCAAGCTTTGTCTGCACTCTTGGTAGACTACACTGACTTCCAGCTCATTTGTGGCTACAATTCAGGGCCTGGCTACCTTGGAGAGCCCTGGATAAATACTGGCCATCTCCTTTGACTGCAAACTCCTTTGGATAACTCCTGTATCTTGTCTCCAGGGATGATCAGTGTATGATGCTTCAGAAGAAAGCAACCCCTAATCTCCGCGCACACAGCATCTAGCCAGTTGTGCAATGCTGTGTGTGTGGGAAATGGAATTCCTTCCTGATGCCTGCAAGGAATCAGCTTTTTGCCTGAAGCATGAGATTCATCTCCTTTTGTCTTAGTCTTTATAACTACAGTTGCTGCTGTTTGGTCATAAAATTATTCATTGTCCTCTTAAATCCAGATGCAGCGTTTGCCCCGTTGACCTTCCCTGTTAATGAATTCCACAGGCTTGCTACACATTGCTGAAAAGTCTTGTCTTAAATTTACCTGTTGTTAATCCAATCTAGTGACCTCCTTATTCTCATGTAAATGAAACAAAGTGATGCATTGCTAAGAATTATACTCAAAGAATGTGATTGTTAGAACAAGCCCAATTTCTCTCTCTCTCTAATGGCCAATACTTTCCTTCTGTGTCTTTCAGCTCAGATTAAATTTTCTAGACTTCAAGGTTAGTTTTGCACAACCATTTTCATTAAAGAAAACAAAGGAAAAGAACAGCTCTTCTAAGCTTCCAAGTTCCATAGAGGAGAGAACACAACTGAGGCTTACTCAGAAGAAAGGCAAATTTAACTTCAAATATTACTGCAGTTTTGAGGGCAAATGTTAATGCACTTTTAAGTTGTACACGAAGGATTTTTATGTCTTCACGCCAGGAACATGTTTATTTGGTGGGTGCAGATAACTTTTTCTTGTAAGCCCCCAAAAGGTCAGTTTAAACACACACAATAAAAAGTCCAAACAGCTTAAATAGCTGTAGATGGCCTATCTTGGATGCGGCTGGCTCCAAGGAATAAGACGCACCAGTTGCAAACAGTAGAGCTCCCAGGGGAAATATGCCAGCAATTTGTCTTTCGTAACTTTGCACATAAGAGTTGGGGAGTCACTTACATACAGTGACTCTGTGTTCTTGTTTAATTCGATCGAGCAAAACAAGATACTGTATATCTTGCCTATCTGTGATGAATAGTGGCAGAAGTATGTTTCTTCTGCTCAAGGCCATTACCTGTGGGGGGTCTAAAACGTTCAGCCTGTATGGAAGGCGTCTTGCTGTCCCCTCCACACCACACCCCCCGGTATGCTCTTTAATGCTGAAATTTAATTCCAACCAAACCTTAAAAAGAAGGATTGTGTTCTGTTACACGCTAAACATCTCCGACTGTTTTGGTGGAAGCTAAAGCAGTTTCTTATGGAGAAATAGTGACTTGCATTTATATTGTGCTTTTTAGTTCCACAGAAGCCTAAAGTACTTAAAAGCTATATGTAGCAATCACTTCACCCCCTTCACTGAAAAGCAGCCATCTTTGAGGTAGAACATTGCACAACATTAAACAGTGTTCTAAGACGGAGAGTGAAGTAGCATCCAGTTAAACCACAAGAGGAATTTCAGTCGGTAGAATATAATCAGACAAGTTAGAGTTTGGCCAGGATGCCCGGGGTTTAATCTTCTAATTTTGCGAAAGAGCTATGGGATTGTTAATGAGCACAGACTGTTTGATGCTTGGTTTTACATCACATCTGAAGAATGGCACCTCCAGTAGCCCTGTGCCCCCTAGCACTGCCTACTGGGACGTCTGTTCAGAAGTGACTCATGGGCAAGAATTCTGTTCACCTGAGTCATCTGCACCACTTCCTGCTGCACCTTGGGGTGCTTTCGAGGTGTCCCATCCAAGTAATGGCCTGGCCTAATCCTTCCTAGCTTTAATAATCTGGCAGATTTCCTGCAATGGACAGCAGGCAGTTCCTTTAGTCAGGGTCATACGCGGCACTTTTATGAAAACTTTCAGAAGTACTTGGTCTATCAGCCTGGTCCCCCCTCCCGCACCCCAAACCCCTCATTTCTGGCCCTGTGCCCGTGTCTGCACCCCCATTCAGAGCCCTAACCCCCTCCTGCACCCCAACACCCTGCCCCAGCCCAGTGAAAGTGAGTGAGGGTTGGGGAGAGCGAGCCATTGATGGAGGGGGAATGTAGGGAACGGGGCCTTAGGGCAGGGATGGGGCAGTGGGCGGGGCTTCAGGGAAGGGGCAGGGCTAGGATGTTTGGTTTCGTGCCATTAGAAAGTTGGCAACCCTATGCAGGAGGTCAGACTGGGATGATCCCTTTGTATCAATGATACTTTGCGGGGGGAACCTTAGTCAGTCATCTCCCCCAGTAACGCATTCATTGGAGTTACACCCAGTGGGAGTTTGGCCCAGTATCGATCAACACTCACAGATCAGCCTAAGAAAATAAATGTTTATGAACAAATGCCTATTTTAGGCGCTGCAGGAAATTCACATAACCTGCCCACTCATTGCTGCGTTATTTGTAGCTCTGCAGGATTTTAAAGTAAGTTAGTGCGTGATATAATTTCCGGTGTGGTAAGCCACAGTCATTTGTTTGTATTGGCTTCAAGCCAGGAAGTAATATACTTCGCCCTGACGGAAATGACAGGCATTTGATGTTGTGAATTTCCTGATGCAGCAATTGAAGAGAGATAATTTTTTTTAATTACATTCAAAGGGCGCCCTTCACATACAAACCCTCTGAAGTAGGAGCCCCTTTGCTAGAGTCAGCTGGTAACATTTACCAGGTTAATGTCCCTCCTTGAAAATGCAGCGTACTTCCCTCCCACTGCTTCTGTACTTCACCTCTGCAGCTCCTTAGGGAGCAGCTCGCCAAGAGACAATTGAAATCTAAATATGCCTTGGCTGCTCTGAGTGTAAAGTCTCAGACAAATGAGAAAGCTGCACTGGTATAACTTAAGGTGTGAATTTAAACCAGTGTCGTTTAAAATGATGTAAAAGGCTGTTTGCGCTTATTTTGGTCAGTTAAAAGCCAATTCAAGTTACAATAGTGCAGCTTTCTAGTCGAACCAAGGCCCATCATGACGGCTTTTCCCAAGTACTGTGCTAACTCTAGAAGGCTGCTGAGCAAGACTAGTGTAGCGACTGCCAGCTTGGGGTCTGATCCTGTTCCCATTGAAACTCGGTGACAGCATTTGCATTGGCATTGCTTTAGTTCAAGGTGTAGCTCATGGTGAGTCACAAGCTTGCTTGTTTACATGTTCCCTACTCAAGACACCAGCAGCGCTCAGTCATGCCAAAGATGTGCCGGATCACTTGGTAGCAGCCATGCTCTGCGGCAGCAGGCCCAGACAACTAATATGAAGCATTAGAATGGCCCCTGAAATGGAAAATCTTTGTCTTGCGTGTGCTTGACAAAGTTGCTCTCCCACCAGCTTTCTGAAGGGTTAGTAAAGAACGGCTTTTGTCTTATAATTGGTCCAGGACCAATGCTTGTGTAACGACTTCCCTTCCCCTGCCTGGATCATTAGCAGGGTTTGAACGCAGGACCTTTAGCATCACAGCACGGAGCTCTTCCACTCCAGGTAGCTGCTAACAAGTTAGTATGTTCTTCTGCTTGAGCAGACGTGCTGCAGGAGGGAGATGGGACACACATGTTCCCAGTCTGTTATGCTCAGAGCAGCTACTAGTCAGTAAAATCATTTGCAGTGCTCTTCCAAAGGGTTTGGCCGGTTGCAAGACATCAGATTGCAACATCTGATTATCTTCATGCTCTCTTGCTCCGCTTCACTTCCCACATGATTATATTTTTTCATCTGTCTCCCCCACTTCTAGCAATCTACAATTATGAGGCTGTCCAAGATGTGGAGCTCTCCTTGCAGGTTGGTGATACGGTTCACATTTTGGAGATGTATGAAGGTAAGTCCCAGACCACCGCCTCTCTACTTGGTAAAAGTTTAAATATCTGAAACAAGTTTTTTAAAACGATATTCACCCCAAACTAGAAAATTCCAATGAAAACTTTAGGGAAAATGATTTTTGTTTTGTTGCTTCTGAAATTGTTTGTGGAAAGTATTTACCACTTTCTGACCAGCTCTAGTAGGATACAAAGCTTGGATCCAGATCCAAACTTCCAGTTAAAGTCTGGTGGTGTTGGCCCATTAAAAAGATGGGACAGTTTTGAAGTTTGCATCCAGACTTTCCCAATTTGAAGAAGCATGTCGCAGGCTTGTCTCTAGTTTTGAAGGTGTATAAGTTATTCTCAACTCATGAAATACAAGGCATATTACTTGTTTTGGCATGCGAGCATTCTTCATGTGCTACATATTTCTCTAAATTAAATGTCTTCGTGTGTAATGTGTGGTGATGTTTGGGAAAGTTCCTGTGTAATAATGGCTCTTTCTTACTCCAAATCTCGTTTCCCTGTCTCTCTCTGCGTTACATCTGCCTGCCATATTGACACATGCAAAGAATTTTACACATTCGGATCCCGGAGAGCTAGCGAATATGAATGCAAGCTAGATTCTGTTCTGCCTCAGACATCAACAAACTAAGGCCATATCTACATGGGACATTACTGAACGGCACCCAAGTGTGCTGTAAATTCACACCCTGGCTTGCCACTTAGTAACATCCAATGTAGACAAGCTCTTAGTTCCAGTCACAAGATCTTCCTTATCAGTGGGATGATGTCATGGATTTTCAGACCCAAGGTGCTCTTTTCAGATCTGTCAGTTTAGAAAAATCACCATTTTTTGATTTGTAAACTGAACTGTGACACCTTGAGGGAGAAGAGTTCCAGAACCCCAGAATATATTTGTCACTTTGTGGAGCATAACTGCCTTGTTAGCTATACTGCTGAATTGATTATCTAGGCTAGTGGTTCTCAACCCATGGCCACTTGCGGACCTATCAGCACACAGCTGTGGCCCATGTGACATCCTCAGGGCCATACAGGCAGTATATATATTACGTGGGCTGTATCCACACTGCACACACAGAGTTGCATATGCAGCCCACAATGGTAAATCGGTTGAGAACCACTCATATAGGTTATTTTATTACTCCTGTCACCATAGCAGCTGAGCTCCTTGTGTTGTTATGCAATATTGCTGGATATTTGTCCCTTTTAAATACAAGGACGTTCTATACAGCACATCACTAGCTATTAAAAACTGCTTTAAAAACAGGTGCAAATGAAAATTAATACTTAGATCTTGTGGATTTAGCTGTTAAACTGGGCTGTCTAATACTCTTCTGCTGGGAACAGAATACAGTCAGCTATATCCTGTGAAGAGTACAGTGCCCATATCTCAATTGTATGATATCCCTGTTCTCTCCAAAAGGCCTTTCGTGAATATAAATTGTCATCAAACTTCCACAAACAGCATCTATTAGAGGGGTGGGGGGGGGACACATGTACAACTTCCCTGCTTTGGTATCTCCATTGAGCAGGGCAAGTTGCTTGCTCAGCAATTTGCTGTTAGTGAGTTGGTCTCTTTCCACTTCTTTGACCTTGACACTGGAGACAGCCAGCCAGCCAGATCTTACATGTCAAAGCAGATTATACTGCTGATGTGTATGTTTACAGTGATGTGTGTGGTAGTGGAGGATTGTGTTTGTAAGAGAGAGTTTAATCAGCAATAGAGGCAACATATGAGCTGATTTTGCAAAGAGGAGAGAGAGAGGCTCAAAGCTAAAAACAGCCTTTTTCTGTGAAGCTGGACGTATCCTGAATTTACCAGAAAATAGCATTTTTACATGGTGGTTCAGTTTCCTCCTTAGCCAGCCGTTAGCAGAGACATTGTCAAGTAGAGTAAATTCGTCCTCATGTTGTCTGCCATCTGCCTGAAACTCCACCATCAGGAATTTAAACTGAGAGTGTATTGCAAGTTCTTTGCGACAGGGCTTCTTGTTCTGTGTTTGTACAGTGCCTAGCACAGTGGGATCCTGATCCATGACTGGTGCTGCTAGGTGCTACAGGAACACAAATAATACTTTTATTGGAAAGACGGAGGGAAATCAGGCAAGGCATTTGTGAATTATAAAGGTTCCAAAAAGGGGGGGGGGGTTTGCAGGTGTCTCCTTGGGGAATTCTCTTATACATGTGTGTACCTCCTCCTGCCTTCAGCTTCCCCTCTGCCCCCCAAAAAGAGGTTTCAACATAGAAACTCCAAATTTTCTTTTTGTCTTTTGCTGTGGACACTCTTGCATGTCTGTGTTTCCTTTCTCTCGTGACCTCAGCTTTGGGTGTCCTGGTTTCCAGATGTGGGTGGGTTGTTCTTTTGAGAACAACAGTGTTCCCGCAAGAAATGTCTTTATTCCTCCTATGTTAATGCAGTGTCTGTACAAGCTGAACTCCAGCTTAACAAAGGCTTTTTTTGGGTCTGAAAATCACTAGGTTTATATAGGTGCGCAAGTCTCAAGTTCTATTTTACCAGGATGATGGCTTCCCCAGAAAGGAAGCTCTGCCCTATGAAGTTTTTTCTCTGGGACATATTAGTTACACCTCCAGTTTCCATCTGAAGGGTTGCTCTGAATCATGCAGAGGAGTGACTTGAACCTGGCTTTCCCACATCCCAGTTGAGTGCCCTACCATTAGACTACAGAGTCAGTTTCTTTTTCTGGCCCAATGAATATTCAATTATTTATACAAATTGGAACAGCTCCAACACAAGAGATTGAGAGAGAGTCAGAGAAAATCTCTGCAGGCTGCTGGTTATGGCATTCACTGGAGATTTGGGAGACTCACGTTCAAGTCCCTCGATCCTGTGTTTTTTGCGCACACACAAATTTTTTTTGAAAAAATCTTCGTTTTGCTCTGCTTTGGAATGGAAACAAATGTTGAAACCCTGGCATTTTTCATGAAATGGAATTCTTGTTTTCCGGCCAGCCCTGGTGAGGACTTATGCTGAGTTACCAAGATGTACACGGGGCAGTTTTACCTGCAGATGTCTTTCTCCTCCTCTTCCTCACATCTAGAAAGATGCCTCGTATTTACTCCTAATGTTGGTTCCCCCACTCTTAGTTTAAGGGATTGGAGCAGGGCTGTATTCTCTCCTCGTCTGTGTGCAGTGAAGGAGTCTTGGTGTATTGGGCAACCGTAGCTTGAGAGCTCTTTGTATTCTCCGTGTGCCTGGCTCCGCTCCGTTGGAAAGAGCTGAAATGCACAGTTTGTTCCCCAGCTGCGAGACAGAAAGGTTGAAGCTCTCACTTGGCTTCTTTGTATACCAATAAATGTTACCTTAATCTCAGCTGGCAGGAGAGCTCCGAAGTCATAACACTGACAGAGCTAAACAAGTCCAGATTGGAGGAGGCCCATGAAAAGACAGGGAGCTATGAAATGAACTGGAGGGCAGTTATCTCAGACCAGAGGGCCTAGGTGCTATTCCCCCTGTGCAGAAGGCCGATACAATAAGGCCCTATTTATTAAGATCTGCTTGAGAAGGCCAAATGGTGTATAAGACCTTGTGAGGGATGTCTGCCCTGGGTTGAATTTCACCCACAAGACACAAGTCATTGCCTGTAATTTAAAAAAAGGGATGGAAACTCATAAATGAGCCAGAATCTCTAGCTGGGAGTTATCAGTTCCCTGTAAAATTCCCTGCACTGGGAATTGCCTCAAGGGGCAATTGATCCTAAAGAAAGGTCAAGGTACCAGAGTGATAGGTAAAATCTAAGGTCAGGCCTGCCGCTCGAGGGGGGCAAAGGAGCAGTTGCCAAAGGGCCTGGGGGCCCCTGGCCGCCCCCGCTGCTGCAGTAGTGGCAGGCAGCTGGGAGCCCGGGCCCTTTTAAATCGTCCCGGTGGGCCGCAGAGCACATAGGAGATTGAGACTGCCCTGGGCCCTGCGCTGTGGGGGGTCCCTGAAGTGACGGATTTGTCACTTCTGCGCTGGGCTCTGCCCACCCCCCCAACCCCCCTCGGGACAGTCCTGGCCCTGGGGCCTGGAATTTCTGTCGGCGGGCCTGGCTAAGGTAGAGTAGTTATAGTGTCATTTCCCTCCCTTGGAGTTTTCCTGTGGGAGAGGGCAGTGTTAAATTATAGGTAGGACTCCGCTGGAAGTTGGCATAAACCCAAGCTAATCCCAGCCCCCTGTCTGGATGGTAAAGCAAAATCTCTGGCCTACCTCCACTTGTTTAGTGCCATTCATGCCTTTAGGATCTGTGTGTAGGACCCCAGAATAGTCCGGTGGCTTGGGCACTTACCTGGGTTGCAGGAAAACCCGGTTTAACTTCCTCCTCTGAATTAGGCAGAGTCCTATGTGGTTTCCCCAGTCACCAGGCTATCAGCTATTCTGGATGGGTGTCTTTCTTTGGAACAATGTAAAGGTCATGGTGGATTCTGCATTATTTTTTAAATCCAGATTGGATGCTTTTCTGTATACGTGGTCTAGGAGTTATTGTGAGGAAGTTCTGTGGCCTGTCCTACACAGGAGCTCGCAGCAGTCCCTTCTGGATGATCACAGCAGTCCCTTCTGGCTTTGAAAACTCTGAATCCTGGAGCCAAAGTCCATTGGAGTTGATGGAAAGTCCCCTGTTGACTTCATTGACCTTTGGATGAGGGCCTTATAGTCCAGCTTTGTGGCTTGTGTTCTTTCCCCCTTTACTAAATGGGTGTAGGAAATAACAATTTAGAAGTCCCAAGTATGGCCAGAGTGGGTGGGCCTGGGTTATTGTGAAGGGTTCCCATTTCCTACAGTGGTAGACAATCCAGCTGGAAGGTCAGAGTAATACCATCTCAGATTGCTGGGCTAGGTTGTGGCCTTGCCCACAGTGGGGGTTTTGTCCAGTCACAGGCACCAGGGTAGCACACCAGTACAAAAGTGATGGTCATTATCTTGGCTGATATACCGGGGTTTGAACCCGGGAGCTCGAGAGCTGATACAGCTTGAGCTAAGGGGCCCAGACTGTCTTAGCAAGAGCTGAAACAGACTGGACCAGCAAAGAGGGGGGCCTGCGATGCACCCTTACCAGCGGGTTACACAATCCCAGGATGCTATTGACTGAAACTGGAATAATGCAAAGTGTGGCTTATAGCAGCTTGGGCCATCTACACGAGAGGTTTGCCCTGGTGAAGCTACACAATTGGCTGCAGTCAGGGCAGATCCTCTGCATAGATAAGGTCTAAATCGTTGCCCGCGGTTGCCTATGCTGAGATGAATCTTAAAGGCTTTCTGTTGTGCCTTGCTCTGCCTGTAAGCAGGACTTAGCGCCGGATGGTTTATTCATTAAACATGAAACATCTGGTCAGAGCCAGTCTCCTTAGAATTTCCTCCCTTTTAAAGGAAACCCACATGCTGCCATCTTTGAAATGTGCAGGTTAGACAGTCTGGGGTCTGGGATTTAGCACTTCCTTGTAAATCGTGAAAACGATTTTTCTTCATTGTTCCGTCTGGGTGATCTGGCCGCAGAAGGGTGCGTGCTCTTTTTGTTGAACAACCTGCTCCCCCGATGACAAGACCAGGCAAAACCCAGCCTGTTGGCTGGTAGATGTTTGTAATTGGGGGAATGTGCTTTACACTGCGTAATCCACCGAATGGCAGTAAAAAGACACTGCTTTCCGTGTGCCTCCCAACGCTGCCCCCTGGGTGAGGTGTGCATGTCGAACTTTTGCAGACTTCCTCAGAGTGAGATTTCACTTGAGCTCTGGGAATCTGTCCTAAGGGGGGCGCCGATTCCAGTCCTGTTTGGAATCTCTTTTCGTGCCTGTGGAAAATGGCAAAAACAGGGACGGAAGGGGAAAGAGCGCTCCGTTTTGGAGAGCTGGCCAAGGAAGCCTCGTACAGGTGCAAATTATGTTGCACTGTCTGCTTCTGTCTCAGACATTGCTTTGATTGCCACAGGTGACTGAAGGAATCCCCTTCTCACTGCAGTGCAGTGGCTCGCAGTGTGGTGTACTGCAGTGAAAAGGAAGGACGGTCTTGTGGATAAGGAAGTGATCAGGGACTGAGGAGTTCTGGGTTCTATTCCCAACTGTGCCCCAGTGTCTCTGTGTAACCTTGGATGAGGTTCTGTGGGCTTCAGTTCCCCATCTGGAAAATGGGCGTAGTAATACATTTCTGCCCTCGCCCCCCACTTTGTCTGCTTTGCTCGTGTAGTTTGTAAGCTCTTTGGGGCAATGGCTGTGTCTGTATATGTATAGCAAAACTGAGTTCCCGTTCTGTTTTCAATCTCTTAAGTGCTACTGTTACACAAATAAACCTAAAATTACAAAAATAAACTTTTAGATGAGGTAAAAAAAAAAAATCTCATGGCACTTTTTGTAAGAGTCAGGCTGTTAACCCCTGTACCCTGAAAATTTCAACATTCTACCTCCTTAATTTTCCCATTGGTATTTTCAACAGGGATGCCCTTATCTTTTTCAGCTTCTGTCATAAACTCCTAAATAGCCCACAGCAATACCATGTAACAGCTGCCCGATCGCACCCCAGGGGTGGCTGCATTTCAGTGGTGGGTGACATGAGTCCAATATATCTCATTTTATTGTAGGGTCCATAATCGGGTTTTGGGAGAAAAGACATTCTCTCTTTATAGAAAGTATTTTTATCTTAGTCAAATACAACTATTCAAATGAATAACACATGTCTGGGCAGAGAAAGTGTGTGTGTGTGTGTGAGAGAGAGAGACTGATGTTCTCTCCTTGCCCTTTAGTTCTGGCATGAAAATCCTCCCCTTCATCCTAAAATTTATCCGCTGTCATCCTTGCAAGGGAATAAATTTGAGGGAAACTCTTAACTCGTCTACTGTTTGTCTGAAACTTCTAGACTTGTATTTGGGGGGAAAAAAAAAAGAAACAAACCGCTAAAATGACCATTGCCACGAGCACTTGTTCACTGCAAATGATGAATAAAGTTATTTTATGCAGTGTCATTGTAGCTGTGTTGATCCCAGGATATTAGAGAGACCTGGCATTTTGCTACGATGCTGCGAGTTCCTTTCCCAGGCCTGAAGAAGAGCTCTGTGTGGCTCCAAAACTTGGCACTCTCAACAACAGAAGTTGGTCCAGAAAGATATTACCTCACCCACCTTGTCTCTTGAGTAATGTTATTGAAAGTTAGAACAGAATTCTGAGAAGATCAGAGGATTCATTGGTTCCAAGGATGAGTGGAGAGCATGAAGTCGTGCTGGAATATAGCTTTATATAATAATTATATGTAACACAGCCCTTTCATTCTGTGGTTTCAAAGTGCTTTAGAAAGGTGGCTTTATATCACTGTGATGTTCGTTGTACAGATGGAGAAACTGAGACATGGAGAGGTTAAGGACTTGAGCCAGAGCAAACTGGAGTTGCTGGAAAGATTCTCATTGACTTCACTGGGCTTTGGCTCAGGCCATAAATAGCTTGCACTAGGCCATTCGGTTAATTATTGACAAAGCTAAGAACAGAACCTAAATCTCCTCATTCCCAATCCAGTACTTTATCCATTGGACCATGCTTAATCTATAATCCTGTTTTTATCCAGTGGAAGGAGTGGTATCTTGCCCCACACCCCCCAGAGCTTCTGGAATACAGAGGATTTTGTAACCAAACTTGACTGATCTTATATTTACTAGAGAAATGGGCCAGACTTGCAAAATCTGGACTTCTCTAAAGTTTGGGGGTGGGGCAGGGTGAGCACATGCAGGATTTTGGCTGAGACTTATCTCTGCCAAGTATAAAAATGCTTCCACAAAAGCTTTTCACCCCTCTTCCCTTTGTTTTGTCACCTACTAATCCCCCACCCTCGTGTTGATCTCTTTGCTAGCTTTGTTATCTGTATGTATGGAGTGTAAGCTCCATGGGGCAATGACTTTGTCTGCACTGGTGCTTCTGAGCACCACTTATGCCCTGTAGATAACAAATACCACTCCAGCTCCCCTAAGAAACAATAGCAACATTTGTGTGTAACTTTTAAATGTCAGTGCAAGCAACAAGCAAACCAAACCAAACAAACAAAATGCCGAAGAGCTGTGTGTCACGAAAGTTAGTTAAGACGAGAGCTGAGGAAGCAGAATCTCTTGACCTTTGGAATAGTTATTTTAGGGGCAAAGTAGCATTAAGAAAAATGCAAATTTGCCCATCATATTTCAGAAATGTGAAGCTGGAGACCATGTTTGCAGGTCAGTGTTTTAAAATAAACCCGGTTCGGTAATTGAAAAGACACTGTTGCTGTTGGTATTACATTAGCTCCTGGCAATCGCCACAAATGGACGGGACAAAGAGTGGGAGACGGAAAGTACGAGTATTTCCAGTTGGGGAACCGGCACACAGTGTGAAATGATTTGCCCAAGACATCTGTGTTAGAGCTCAGCATAGAACCCAGATCTCCTGAGTCTCAGGCCAGTGTCTTAACCACAAGACCGTCCTTCCTCTGCCGTGATTTAAATTTCACGCTTGCAAAGTAAGGCTCACTTGAGAGCAGCAAATACAAAAAATACACTTATTCATTCATACCCTTGCCTTTGCGTCACCTTGAAATTTAAAATGTTGGCTGAACCCCAAGCTCCAAAGAGGGAAGAAATGTTCTTCTAAAAGCGATATACTTCTGGTCTGCAAAAACCACAGCTATTACTCTGTAACTGATACTTCCCTGGAGCTTGTCACAAAGGGAGTAAATAGGAATAATATCTCTATCTAGGGCAAATAATTTGCTGATGGTTTTTTTCCTTCCTCTCATAAAAGTGAAGACCCTTTACTAATTTCTCTTTCAGCCTTCCTTCACAGAAGGATTTCACATTGGTTCATGGGCAGCAAGGAAAGGAATGTGTAAACACAAGACTCAAGCATCATCTAGATAGAGAATTGGGTTAACACCCATGTGAGAAGAAGGATGGTGTTAGGGTTAAGGCCGTGGAGTTGGCGTTAAAAGATTCGATTCCCAGCTCTGCCACAGACTTCGTATGTGACCTTGGGGATGTCATTAATCTCTCTCTGCCAGTTCCCCATCTCTAAAATGGGCATAATAATACTTGTGTTTTCTATCCCTTTATCTGTCTAGTCTCTTTAGACTATCAGGTCTGCGGGGCAAGGAATCTTTTTTGCTACATTTATGTACAGCCCCTAGCACAAAGGGGCCCCAATCTCAGTTGGGGATCTAGGTGCTACCATAATAGAAATAATAAGTACTGCCACTGCACAGTTCCAGCTAAAGGAGCAGGCCCACTGTGTCATTTCATAGTAGGAAAAGCCACTCTTTCAAGCTCTGCCTTATTTTAGGGCTCATTCCCACTGGTCTTGTTCTCACTGCTGGTACCGTTGGCCTCAATGGGACCTCTGAAGTGAGCAAAGCCAGCAGGATGATATGTGGTAAGAAGAACGTGTGTTGCTAATAGCTTTGCATGTTGAATTCCTGTATGTGAAGAGTCATGGTATTTCTGTTGTTCCTTGGCAGGTTGGTACAGAGGATACACCCTCAGGAATAAATCGAAAAAGGTACAACATGATATTTTTCAATAATAGTTATTTTTATATGTTAAATTTTGCCAGGCCCTATCCAGCGCTGTAATGCCCTGTATTCCTGTGGTCATTTCTACCTTAGTACACTGAATACTTCCTGACTGGGATATTCTTTTCTCTAACAACAAAAGTGAATAGCCAGGAGCCAAATGTTTGAGAATCATTAACTTGGCAGACTATACGGTGGATGCATTTGAAAAGTTCATTGCAGCTCTTATAGGTATCACTGGTCCTACCGGTACTGCCCATTTTAAGCATAGGGAATACTGCTTGAACTGGGAGAATCAAACCTTTAAGTATGCCCGCTATATAACAAGCCCACTGTTTAGTTATTGAGTCCTGTACCTGTCTTCTAACATTGGCTGCCTATGAGAATGGGTGACCCTCTAAAGGTTCAGGGTTCAGAGGTCAAATAAGCACCCATGTATCTCTAGACCTTATCCAAACTCCTTGACTTTGCAAAACTAGTGTTGGAAATCTCACTAGAACATGGTTTCCCATGAGAATCCCAGCACCATTGCTCCTGGTCCCATTTGGAATTACTGTAAGAGTGGCCTCTTTCATGGTATTTCTGCATTTCTAGTCCCAAGCGGAAATGAAAGTAAAGTAAGATTTAATCACATCCCAAGGAGCAGTTTTCTATGAAAGGATGGAAATTTTAGGTGAGTGAGTTCTTGTTTTCTTCCCAATGAATTCTTCCGTCCATAATTGTAAGCGTCAGTTGCAGTCCTGCAGTTCTTTCTACCTGACAAATTCCATGACTCAATGGGAAATTTTAATTATTCTTGCAGTTAGGACAAATTAACATGGCTGTTTCGAATCTGTAACATCTCAAAGCATATCACAAACACAGGAAGTATCGTTTTAGCGGCACTTACTGGGTGTGACTTTTCAAAGATGTCACAGCAAATTGGGGGCAGAGCTGAGATTAGAACCCCAGGAGTCTTGACTCACTTTCCACTGTCCTATCCAGTGGACAATGCTGCACTTAAATTCTGAGGCCCATGTATGTTTATGCTGCTAGTAACCAGTAAGCATCAGTCACACTGTAGAACCTCAGAGTTACGAACACCTTGGGAATGGAGGTTGTTCGTAACTCGGGACAAAACCTTATGGGTATTCTTTCAAAAGTTTTTACAACTGAACATTGACTCAATACAGCTTTGAAACTTTACGATGCAGAAGAAAAATGCTGCTTTTAACGAAACAAGTACAGAAACAGTTTCCTTACCTTGTAAAACCTTTTTTATAAAAATGTTCACGTTATTTTTTAGTAGTTTACATTTAACACTGTACTGTACTGTATTTGCTTCTTTGTGTGTGTGTGGGCAGAGGGGTCGTCTCTGCTGCTGCCTGATTGGGTACTTCCAGTTCCAAACAGGTGTGTGGTTGACCGGCCGGTTGGGTTGGTGTTCGTAAGTCTGAGGTTCTCCTGTAGGTGGTGTTGCAGGGATTAGATTTGTTTGCTTTATTTAAAACTTTAAATTAACCATGAGCATTTTCATGTGACTGCTGTAGAGAGAAATGAAACTTGGATGCTGAAAGCCCATCCTGGGCTTCATTCTGCAAAGTGGTGAGCAGCCCACCACTCCACTCTCACTGACTTTAGCCAGTGTTGCAAATCCTCACACCTTTCAGGAACAAACTCCCCTGCAGTCAGAATGGGGAGCAGGAAAAAGACCAGGAGCCAAAGCAAATTGCTCTGGATTCTATTTATCTTTGGACAGCCATTCATCGGCATATCTGAAACCCTTTTAAACTGCTCTGCTTTTCCTTTTGAATCCAGCTTTCTGGGGAAGACCATGTGAAAGCACTATTTTAATGGCAATTTAGATGTCATTTATTATTGGGCCTTATTGTTAGGCATGAGGATAAAATTTGGTGGGGCTGCAAATTGAAGAAGCAAAGAGCAGCTCTGCGGCCAATTATTGATCTGAGAGGGAGAGACGGGGCGGGAGAATCCTGACATGTTTATGAAACCAGCCGGGTCGCTGTTGAGAAAGCGGAAGCTGAGTTAAGTGGAAATGGGAGGTAAATCAAAAATTCAGCTGCAGTTTTCATTTTATGTGCTTCGTGGAAAGCTTGCTTTAAAAAAAATGCAATTCCTGTGGAACCTTTGGTAGTTATTGTCCAGAGAGAGGGGCCCAGTGGAGGTGGGAATGGTCAGCAGCTAGCAAGATCAAGCCTATGCCGAATATTTGTTATGTAGCATCACAGAGTTTAAGGCTAGAAGGGACCACCAGGTCTATCAGAGGTCAGCCACACCACCTGGCACCTGCACATGAACCCCAGCAAAACTGAAATGAGACCAAAGTATGACAATCCACAGGAGACTAGGCTGTTATGTGCCACAAGCAGAGAATAGGAGGACCGAGGTGTATCAGTGCTGGAGGCCCATGCAATGGCAGGGGAATGATTAAGTAAGGTAGACCCAGATATCCTGGCAAGTGACCTGCATCCACACGCTGCAGAAGAATGTTAACTCCGCCCCGGCTCCTCCCCCCCCCCACCGCCAATCTGGGGGGAAATTCCTTCTGGACCCCACATCTGGTGATCAGTTAGACTGAGTATGGGAGCAAAAGGCAGGCAGCTAAGTATCGCAGAGAGAAAAAGCTCAGTGCCACCTCAGAGCTCTGGCCCAGTTGCATTATGATGAAATTAGCAGTATTGCCAGCATCAAGCATACAAAAAACATGGGATCGGCTTAAAAATCGTGAATTAAAAAAAAAAAAAAGGTTTGGTTCTTTTTCTTTGTCTTCTGGTTTGTGAGTCTTTAGAGTGCACTTGCTTCACATTTTCACGCTTTTCTTCACAACCTCAAGGCCTAGAAACTTTTTTTTTAAACGAAAGTTAGGATTCTCATGCAGTCTTTCCCTGCAGCTGGGGCTGTAAGGAAATCATCAAATGTCCTGAGACTCATGATAAAAACCCAGGGCTCTGCATGGAGTTAACTTTCTCTCACTGAAACATCCGCGTGTAAGAAAAGGCGTGTGTAATTGACTCTTACAGTTGGCTTTATTGTCTTTAAATGGGCTTTGTTAGCAAACTCCCACCAGGTCAACAGTTTTATATGTTGATTCTGGAACCAGATGACACATTAGGGTGGCGTTTAGCTGGACTCTCATTTCCTTGGTGTTGAATTAGGGCTCGTCGACGCTGGCAACATTGAAGCGTTGCCTTACCAGCGCTTTAACATGGCTTGCTGGGAGAGAGTGCTCTAAAAAAAAAATCACCTCCACGAGGGGCGTAGCTATCAGCGCTGGTTTACTGTCTACACGGGCGCTTTACAGTGCTGAACCTTGCAGCACTTGGGGGGGGGGGGGGAGGAAGGGGTGTTTTTATCACACCCTGAGCGAGAAAGCTGCAGCGCTGTAAAGTGCCAGTGTAGACAAGCCCTTAATCACACAGTGAAACGTCACTGGAATGAAGATTCATTTATTACGGTTTTTAGTGGAATTTAGTGGAGCCTCTGGCTGCGGAATCCTGTTCTTTTCCAAATGATCCTCTTCTGGTTTCTCTTGGCTTGTGACAACAGTGGTAACTTTAGCCGCTGTTTATAATCGCCTCCAGATCTACCCAACTACTGTAACCCATGCTATCTAGATTAAAGCTAACGCAGATATGCCTACTCAGGCTACAATCACGCATTTGCTTGTAGTTTAGACGTACGCAATTGAGCTTAGCATACAATTAGTATTTCATAAATGGGAAATGCCTTTCAGTCATCGTTTAGCTCTATAAGGTCTATATTTTCTTTGTTTAGGGCCTGTGAAGGCAGGGTTAGAGCACAGAAAAGGAAGGCAGGTTTCCTAGGTTCTGTTCACTGCATGACCATGAGCAGCCCACCGAGGCAGAGTTTTTAAAAGTGTCTCCTAATTTTGGGAGCTTCTGCTTTCGGGTGCCCAGTTTGAGACTTCCGAGGGGCTTTTCCACAGAAGTACTGAGCACCCTCAGATCTCCTGGAAGTTAGCAGGAGCTGGTGGGCTTTTGAGTTTGGGCAGCTGAAAACTGAGGGTCGTAAAAATTAGTGGATACTCTTGAACTTTTTGGCCTTAGCCTCTTGGTGTATCAGTTTTTCCAATCTGTAAGATGAGGATAATTCCTACCTGGCCAGAGTGTCCTGAGGCTTAATTAATGCTTGTAAAGCGCTTTGAGATCCTTGAATGAAAGGTGCTATAGAAGTGCAAAGTGTATATTATTATTAATTTGTTTTACTACACCAGGGAAAACTCTCCATTATTATTATTCTATATATAAAACAGTCACTGGAGCTGATTCTAAGGGGTTCTTCTATTTCTTCCTTCTATATCTAGCACCAAAGAGGATTTACCTTGAGGGGCACCAGATTGAGAATCGGGAATTCTGTTGCAGCCTCTGCCACTGAGTTGCTATATGACCTTAAGCGAGTGACTTAACCCCTCCCTCCACTTTATCCATCTTTGTAAAACTGTTTGAAAGCAACAGATCAAACTGTCTATAAGTACACAGTACTGTATTATTATTATTATTATTTATTATTATTGCCAGTTTGCTTTTCCTGGGGTTTATTAAATTGCTATTAGAGTTGACCTAATACCAACATAAAAGAAGACACACCGATCTCCGCATATATCGTACTAGAATTGTTTTTTTATTTATTGAATTTTGGAAAAGTTTATTTGACTTGTGCCTGGAGCTCAGCTGATCACATTCTTCTGTTTTTTCCCCTCCTTGTTGCTGAATGATGTATCGCATATTACAACATGATTTCCCTTTCTCTCTCTTTTAGGGCATCTTCCCCAAAACTTACATTCATTTAAAAGAAGCAACTGTGGAAGACCGAGGGTAGGTTGGAGACAATCTTGAGATGTCCTGTGGTTGGCAGAAGTGATTGGATGCCGTTTGATAAAAGAGCTTACGTAATGGAGGGGCAGCTTGTCATACGGCCAGTCTGTGTTTTTGCATAGCAAGTGCTGTGAACCTCATGTAGACTCTAGGATCAGAATAATTTCTGTTTTTGCCAAAATGTTGTACATCAAAAATTGGACACATGGACAGAGGCAAAATATCCCACTTGCAAAGATAAGCGTGAAATCTGCTAGACATGTATATGGCAAAGTAGGTCACTCAACTTACATTTGGTTCTTCTGGGGACTCTTGTATTCATCACTCACTCACACTCACACTCACACACACACTCACACACACACACCTCGCAGCCAAGTGGCCATCAGAAGAGTGTGAATTCTTTCCTGTCCTGGAAAACCTCTTAGAAAATCATTCCCAGTCTAATTCTTACACTGGATTCTCTGATCAGTATGAATGGGGGCAACCAGCAGCCGCAGTGATAGGAAGTGACTTGAGAAGGCATTTTTTAATCCATATGGTCCAAGTTATCACTGCAAGCGGTGATCCCTCCAACTGGGAAACTGACTAGAGCAGACATGTCCGTTCAGCATTACATTTCTGAATCTGCCACCTTTTAATTTCATTACATGCCCCCTGGTGTTTTTTCCTCTCTCCAGACAACATGAAACAGTGATTCCAAGTGAACTGCCCCTTGTTCAAGAACTCACTTCCACGCTGAGGGAGTGGGCAGTTATCTGGCACAAGCTGTATGTGGTGAGTATTTGCTTTCTTCCTTTGTTGGTGTTTGGTCCAGTGAGAGGGGAGAAAAGGGCAGGATCTCTACTCCATCCAGGACAGAGTGTTTAAACAGAAGTACGCAGAAGATTTTGAAAGGACCTCGCATATCCCCATCTTGTGCCCGTGCATCCAGCAGCTGATGTTCATTTTGAGCACATATGTTTTTTACGAACAGGGCCCCAGAGCTCAGTTCTGCCTGTAGGGTGGTTTGCTCTGGGAATCAGCCCCATGTTATTCTAACATGTATTTTCCACTGACTGGTAGATCTTCCCATCTGACGTTTGCTAGTGTGATTTCCAGAGCTGCAAACAGTGATGTGATTAGAAGCAAAATGGTAAAAGTACTAAACCAGACGCAGGGGGCTGTGATTCAGGATTTCTGCGCTCTGTTGTCCTCCTAACTCATTGTGTGATCTTGAATGAGTCACTGATGCAGCAAAGCACGTCAGCATGTGCACAAGCCCCATTGACTTCAGTTAATGAGTGAGTTAAGCACCTGTCGAATCATGGCTGATAATTTCCCTATGCTTCCATTGCTCAATCGATAAAATGAGCATAGTATTGAACTAACTCAGGTATATTGAGACTTAGTATTTGCAAAGCATTTGGAACTTGTACATCGCCTTATACCTAAAAATTTCTCAGGATCATTGTTATAATAAGGAGCTGAAGGAGGAGTAGTGACTTATTGCTGTTTAAAAGGTGACTGAGCAAAGTTAGATCTTGTAAGACTAAGGTTCTATTTACTCTACAAAGCGGTATTGCTCTTGAATAATTGAATTAGAAGACATGACCCGCACCATGGTCGGAGTTGACCAGGACAAGCCATAATCAACGTCTTGTCAGCTGGTTGGGACTGCTTGTGTGAGTCCCTCTTCACCAACGTGAATAAGGGTTCCTGGGGTGCCTATGATGTCTGTCGGATTTAGTGACAAAGGACAGGCCGAGGAGTCAAGACTTGAAGCCTAGTACTGACTCTGCCACTGGCTTCCTAGGCATGTTTTGGAAAATTGCTTAATCTTGCTTGGCTCCAGAGATGGAGATAATATTTCTTAGCGACCTTTGCAGAATGCTTTGAGATCTCTGAAAATCCGGTGAAGTGTACGTGCATGAGGATAGGTGCTGGTGCTTGGGGTGCTGCAGCACCCCCTGGCTTGAAGTGGTTTCCATCATATGCAGGGTTTAGAGTTTGGTTCACTGGCTCTCAGCTATACTATACAAACTCCCCCACTATACAAATTGTTCCCTTGTGCATGAGAGGAGTGAGTGTGTGTGTGTGTGTGTATGTATATATGTATATGTATTTATATAAAGGCACAGAGTATATATACCTATAAAATATAAATACTTTTGGTGTTGCCTTTTCCAGAACAGGCACAATCTCTGATCTTATTTTTCTCTCCCTGGGGAAATATGCCATCGAGATTGTTGGTGAAATTAGACTCGGAAACTTCCAGGTGCAGTGGAAGGAAGAGCCATCTCATTAATAGTTTTCTATTTCTCAGACAGCTGTTTACTTTCCCTAGCCCCCTTGATCTTTCTGTCTTCTGTATCCTGAAGGCAAGATAATAAAATATTTTCACTGAGTCTCAATCTAGTGCTTACTGTGCTCTGCAAACAATCTTTCCAGGCAATGGCCAGTACATATTAATTTGTTCATCAGACTGACTTTTGTTGGTGATTTATTTTTGGTGGAAGGATTAGCTGCTTTAGAAGCCCTCTGTATCTTTGTTTCCTCCCTGACAGGGCCATGCTCAAGGCCAGCCTAAACGTCCCTGATTTTCATGTGAAGCAATGCACAGGCTTCTCCGCTAGCATGGGGTGTCATTTATTTTCTGCTTATGCTGGGCCAGCCACTCGAGTTAATCCCATCTCTGTTATCTTGTGCTGATGCATATTAGCTCTGTGTCTGCTGGGGAAGAAGATGAATAGGAGGTAATGAACCATATGGGCTCAGAGTTATCCCTGGGGGAATTCCACTGAAATCAATGGTGTTCCCCTAGGGATAAACTTGATCCATTATTTACAATCCTATCCTCTTTCGACTGTATCCTCTTCTCCGCAACATCTGAAGCCATTCAAGAAAGGGAATTTTCTCACTGTTGGGAAAAGAAACTGGAAGCATTGTGCCACGGCAATACTCAGATTGCTGCTTGGTCCTCCGTGCACACCTTACAAGGTGCAAATATGGATCTCAACGTGAGGCAGGTGCAAGCTGCTAAAGAGTCCTGAATAGTCTTTTTGCAAGAGAAATAACTTCTAAAATTCTCCCACAGCATGGTTTCTGGAATGCCGCGTGCCTCGGATTGCATGGGACCTTCCTGCATTCTCAGTTCAAATTGCCCCTCTTCCATGGATGCCATTTATTCCTTATTTTGATGGTCAGATTAAATAACCAGAGTTCCACGAGATTTGTTGAAGTCTAAGCACCATTGACTGGCACTTGCTCTGAGCCACAGTACGTTGCCCTAAGCCCGGACAGGACTGGCAGAGTGCACAGACCGTTCTGCAAAAAGATCCCAACTCCAGACTGTCTCCTTCCTCTTACTGTGGAGAAAATAAGGGAGCGGGAAAGGTCAGCCAAAGACAGAGCTCCCAAGCAATCCAGGGCGACAGCGACAGTGTTACAGTGGCTAAGACAAGAGGCTGGGGTCCAAAGACCTGCACTTCCTTCCTGGATCCACTGCTGACTCATTATGTGGATCACTTCCCCTCTTCCTGCCTCAGTTTCCGCACCGAAGAAAAGGGATGATGATGCTTGCCCCTCCTCCTTAAAGCACTTGGAGATCTCCAGATGAAAAATGTTCTATAAAGGCTACGTGTTAAGTATTTTTATAGATCCATTGGGTGCCGCATAATGACATCTCTAATTTTCACCATAGATAAATCCGGTTTGTCTTATAGTAGCACTTAGCAGATCCAGCTGAGATTGGGGCCCCTTTGAGTTATGAGCTGTACCCACAAAGAGTAAGAGGGAGCTCCTGCCCTAAAGAGCTTACAATCTGCCCAGACAAGTCAGACCAAGGGTGGGAGGGGAGCCAGAGGTCCCACAGTGGGGAGGTGACTTATCCAAGGTCATGCAGTAAATCGGTCATTGGCAGAACTGGGATTGGATTCTTTGTCTCCCAAGTCTCTGTCCAGTGCCCTAGCCTTTTCACAACGCTGCCTCTGAAAAGTTTGTAAACCTAGGCTGTTTGTGAAGTTGGTCGTTTTGCTGAGTTAGGCTGAAATGCTGACGCGAAGAAAAACAATTCAGAGTTCAGAATGAATTACCCTTTCTTCCAAAGTGGAGTCTTAAGGCAGATTATAAATTCTGGAGTTTAATTTTTCTTCAGGCAATGGTTACTTCAGGCTGCACAGTATGTGCTCTGAGACTGTAATTAAGATGAGAGAATAGTTTTAAATTAGCTCCAAACGTTTTTCTTAGCCAGAGTCAGTTGGTCCTACTGAAAAATTTCGCCCAGCCATAAGTGCATTTTGTTTGTGGTCCACAGAACCATAAGCATTTTTTCCACCCTCTTAGTTTCCTGAGCGGCGAGATGTGATGCAATTGCTGTGTAAAGCAAGCATTTTGTCCCTGGCTTGTTCCCTTAAAACCTTTCAAGTTCTAGCCTCAGAATCTGTTTTTCTTAAGAGCAGAAATACTTCCTCTTTTATGTGACTTTACTCTGTCAGCGTTGTCCTTAAAATAGACTGGGAAAACATCGTGGTTTGTAATGGATGCAAATTTATTCCCCCCCATGCCCCTCACGGTATAAAGAAACTCGAAGGGAGGAAGGAGGAAGATGGGGAGAGAAGGGAAATGGAGAAGAAAGAGGGTTTTTTTTCTCTTTGGCAGCATTTCATTTCACTGCTGTAATTTCTGTAAATTACAGCAAGAATTGCACCATAATCTTTACTGCAGAGCATCAGCTGAGCCCGAAAATGAATCCAGCCTCTGCGTGGCGCATGGGAATCTAGCAAGCATCAGTTGTCAGTGTTGCAAATCTAGTTTCTTTTAGGGTTGTGGAACAGAGTAACAGGGTGAGTCAAACATTGGGCAACGTTTAGCACAGCAAAGCTCTGCATGGTCATTTCGTTGTAGATCCCTGCCTCAGTCAAGGGCACGGTTTGTAAATGGCAAGTGTAATTCTGGGGCACGTACAGAACTAATAAATCTCCTGAAAAGTACAGAGCATCCTCACCTTCACTGGTAACTGAATTCTGTGGTAAGGGCAGGTCTACACAACAGCGGGGATCGACACTCTGAGATCGCTCCACCGGCGGTCAATTTAGTGGGCCTAGTAAAGACCCGCCAAATCGACTGCAGATTGCTCTCCAGTCGACCCTTGTACTCTATCCCCGCGGTAACTCGACCTAAGGTACGTCGACTCGAGCTACGTTAGTCACGTAGCTGGAGTTGCGTAGCGTAGGTCGACTTAACGCGTTAGTGTAGACATAGCCTGAGGGTGCACAGAACAGGGCAGATCTAGGCCTCTCTTGGAGCTAGCGGGGAATTTTTTTTTTTTCTGTGCAGAAATATTTTGACCAAAAAATGGGTTTCATAGAAAATATTTTTAAAAAAACATTTTGGGTAAAAACAAAGTTGTTTTCAGTTTCTGGTTGTCAGAAATCATCCGATTTTTTGCAGATAGGGGGTGGTTTTTTCTGTGAAAACCTGAAATATTGTCAAAACCAGACATTTCCAATGGACGTTTTTTCAACAACAACAAAAAACCCTTTTCCCTGTGGAAAAAGAAGTGTAACAGAAAATGTTTGACCGGCTCTAGCCCAGCTCGTAAGTAAAACAGAGGACCACAATCATTCCAGAAGCTGTGGAAAGGAGACACATGAAGAGAATTCAAGCTCTGGTTTAAAAATAGTTTGTACAGGTAGTCTTCGACTTTACGATGTTCGAGTTACAACGAACGGCACTTACAACGTTTATAAATTGTCGTCATGTTTCGACTTTACAACGCTGAATCCCACATTGTTCCTATAGGAAATTCGAGTTACGACGTTTTCGACGTAAGACGCGATTTTCAGGAACCAATTGTGTCGTAAGTCCGAGGACCGCCTGTATTGCATTTAGCGTGGGTAAGCCCCTGCATCCCAAGCTTTTAGCATTCTTTGACCATTAGTAGGTTTACATACATTGTATTGCTTCCTGTTTTCCACCATTGAAATCAAAACTTTTGCCATTGACTTAAATGGGAGCAAGATCAGCTTCTTCTTCTTCCTTTTGTGCGAGGCATACGTTTCCATTGCTTCTAGGTGGGTTAGGTTTTTTTAAACTGTTGCCTTTGTACATTATCTATTTCATGCCAACAGTCCACAGAGCGTCTCATCAATCACGTCAACTGGGCTAAGATCAGTGGTGAGGCCTCATCTGGAGTACTGTGTCCAGTTTTGGGCCCCACACTTCAAGAAGGATGTGGATAAATTGGAGAGAGTCCAGCGAAGGGCAACAAAAATGATTAGGGGACTGGAACACATGAGTTATGAGGAGAGGCTGAGGGAGCTGGGATTGTTTAGCCTGCAGAAGAGAAGAATGAGGGGGGATTTGATAGCTGCTTTCAATTACCTGAAAGGGGGTTCCAAAGAGGATGGCTCTAGACTGTTCTCAATGGTAGCAGATGACAGAACGAGGAGTAATGGTCTCAAGTTGCAGTGGGGGAGGTTTAGATTGGATATTAGGAAAAACTTTTTCACTAGGAGGGTGGTGAAACACTGGAATGCGTTACCTAGGAAGGTGGTAGAATCTCCTTCCTTAGAAGTTTTTAAGGTCAGGCTTGACAAAGCCCTGGCTGGGATGATTTAACTGGGAATTGGTCCTGCTTCAAGCAGGGGGTTGGACTAGATGACCTTCTGGGGTCCCTTCCAACCCTGATATTCTATGATTCTATGATTCAGTGCAAGATCTTGCTTTACTTCAACCTATTTACTCAAAGTACATCCAAGTATTGATATATTGGAGCACATATCAATATGGAAATGGCCCTTTTTGGCACTGGAGTGCGCGTAGACATACTCTCTGCATGTGCATTGGCAAATGGCACTCAGGATTTTATCGAGAAGTAGTGTTTTTATGTGTACCTCTTGAGTTCATCCAGATTAGCTTCCGGAGGGTCTTCCACGTAGAGAAATCCTATATTATCCACTCTGTTTTTGATATTTGTTGATAACACACATTGGAAAAATGCAAGGTAAATATAGCTGTCCAGATAAGGAACTGAAAAGGGTTCCATTTTTGGGTCTGATAGAGACTTCCTGTGAGACCTTGGGCAAATTGCTTAATCTCTCCTTGCCGCAGGCCCCAGTCTGTGTAATGGTATTCATAATGCTTCCTGACGTCATGGGGGTTTTGTGAACCCCTCCCCTTCACCGCCAGTAGCCCTGAACTGGATCATGTGCAGGTTTCTCTGAGGAGATGATTTATGTGCAGTGTGGTCAGTGCTAGGAGCTGTGAGAGTCTGACGCTTGGTCGACAGAGTCGTCAGAGATGTTTGTGAGACTCTGATCAGCTCCATAGTAAATCCTGTAAAGAAATAAAATGCAACATCCTTTATTCACCTTTGGTCTCCGATCACCACCACCAAGCTTTGTTTTGTAGTTGGGGTTTAATATTTGTGTGTAACAATGCTGCTGACTGGTGTAATACAGAAAACAGTTTTAGATAAAGCAAATACGGTAGTTTATATCCTTCCTCTTCTTTCAGAGAGGGACAGAATAGAGACATTTTTTTTTTTAAAGGGGGGTGGCTGTTCCTGCTGTGTAGGGACAGTTGTGCACAGCTAAGTACTAATGGTATTCATTACAAGAATGTGTGTGTCTGTCTTTGAAACTGACAGGTTTCAGAGTAACAGCCGTGTTAGTCTGTATTCGCAAAAAGAAAAGGAGGACTTGTGGCACCTTAGAGACTAACCGATTTATTTGAGCATAGGCTTTCGTGAGCTACAGCTCACTTCGTCTTAAGTGAGCTGTAGCTCACGAAAGCTTATGCTCAAATAAATCGGTTAGTCTCTAAGGTGTCACAAGTACTCCTTTTCTTTTTGTCTTTGAAACTGTTTTCATTTGGAGCTTTTTGCCCATAGTAAGGCCTGTTTTCAGACACTGATACCTAAATAGGATGCCCTCGTTATACATTCAGAATCAGGTTGGCAATCAGGGATATAGCTGCCCATTTTATGTCCCTGGTTGGTGATAGGGACACAATTTTAAACTGTCCATATTTAGAGATTGGTCCCACAGTACATTTCGGTAGAGGTGGACTTAAGCCACATGTTTTGGATCTAGTTAGCAAAGACGCCAAAGTTTGTAGTGTTTGGATCTGGAGTATTGGTTTAGCTCTTTATAAAAGTTAGGGCCATATGCAAAATTCCAGCCCAGGTCTAAATTTCAAACAACCTGAATTTCAGAAGTGTCGGGATCTAGGGCTTTGATTGTCAATTAACGAGTGGTTTGAGCTTGGCGGTGGCTCAGCAAAGAGGCATCAGACGAGAACTCTGTGCATGTTTTTGTGCGTATCCTGGGGGAGTCACTGACTGTGTTAGACTTGGGAGCAGTCCATCTAGAGTGATTTAAAGAATATAAAGTTGAAAATTATTCTCCAAAATCACATGGTGCAGTTGCTTCCCCTATCATGGGGGAGTTAACGTTTATATGAATTCATTGTGCAGGAGGTTAGAAATGACTGTCTGCCACCATAATGCTGGTTATCCAGAGCTCTGCAGTCTTGCTTCATGTGGCTATGCATGGAATAATTAAAAGTGCTAAGGTACGTTGTAACATAATTGAAACCAAAGAGTGTGTATTTAGAAAGTACTTGCTCATTTGATGGGTTGTAGGTCTTGTTTAGAGTTTATTAAACTCTGGCAACAGGTATTTTCAAGAAATCATTTGCGATTGAAGAAATCTAACAATGCAGACTTGGTGTAAGCAGTCTTTAGAGTAGCTGCTATTGACATCTGCTTTGAATTTGGCCTGCTACCTTCATGTTCAGTATTTAATATTAACCATTAAAGTTTGCGCTCCCGTACCCTTTTGTATGATACCAATCTTAAATCTAATGAGTACAGAGAACCTGGGAGCAGGTGCCTTTTCCAAGCTGCTCTAAAACAAAGTCCACACACTCCTTTCCAGGGGTTCATTAACAATAGCATAACAAAGTTCATCTCAAGCTTTTTCCCAGGCATGGCTGCACCTGGAGTTCCTCCCTCTGGACTGCTCAGCTCGCACTCTAGATCCCCTCTTTCTAGAGAGCCACTCCTCCCTCTCATATATCCATGTGTGTAATGAACCACCTGATTCAGTGAACCAGAAGAACCCACTTAACTCTTTCTCAGCAGGATCAGTCCCTGATAATAGGGTGGTGTGTAGCAGACTAACACTGTGATCCTGGTAAAGAGACATTTTTGATTTTGTTTTGATAAGTTAGATCTAGTGTCTGTAATTTCTGATATGCTGCCTCAGACAGCAGGCTGTGCCTGATGCTTCGTGTAAGTCAGGAACTTGCCATAATGCATCTGGCTGATTGTGTAATATTGGGGATGGGAGGGAGAATTCCTTCCTGAGCCCTGTGAGCGAACAGTTTGAGAAGCGTGAGACTTAATTAGTCATCCTACTCTGCACTGCTACAAATGTTGTAACTAGTCACAAAATTCTTCACCCCTTTTAAGTACATCTATACCTGTGGCTTTGGCACCCTTGTAAGAGCAACGTGCCTTGTATATTATGAGGCACAAGAGCCTGCCCAATTTAATCAGGTGGAACCAAGCAAGGGGCATGCGAAAGATTTTCATTAATTAATTTGGGGGGGGAGAGCATCACAGAGTGATTTTTTTAAACAACAGGCTGAGTCAGTATTTTAGAATTTTACATGCTGTTGTGTGTGAAAAATTAGAATGTATCTACTGCAGGAAACTGGAGAGAACAAATCGCCGCTTTTGGGAAGCTCGTGGGGAAAACGTGTATAGGTGGTAAGGTCTTTTTACTCTGTGTTTTGGAGAGTGCCTCGCATGATGTTTGTCCTGGTCCATGACCGGGACTCCTAGCTGCTCCCACAATACAAATAATAGAAAATAACCAAGTTTATTTGCACTGTGGGGGCACTGGAGGAATAGATGAAGTCAAAACCCCCCTGCGCTAGGCACTGTACAGACATACAGTAAATGACAATTGGCGTCCCAAAGTGCTTGCAGCCGTGGCCCCGATCTTCAGGTAGACTGCTGCACCCACACAGTGATACTTTCACTTCGGCAAGTCTCTCCAAGGGGCCCGAAGTCTCTCTGTGGGCTACCAAATCTAAGTCTCCGAATGCAACGCCATGAGTGCCGTGCTAACACAATGTCCCAGAATTTTTTTTTTTTTTGGGTGGGGAGGTTGTCGTTGCGTTTTGGATGGATTTTGAGAGTTGGCGTGGAGTGGGGTTGTGGACAGGACCAAAAGGGTAGACCACCCTGGAAATGAAGCGCAGCGACTCAATTCAGTTAGTGTTCTGCCTTTAAAATGTAGTCGCTGATGCTGTGTAAACAGAGACGGAGGCTGGAGTTCTAATTAGTCACATAGTGTTTCACTCAGGCAATGGGGTAAAAGGAACCTTTTTGTTTAAAATACCAACGAGGTGGAAGAGTTGTTGAGGCTGGTGCAAGGGGGTAGTAAGGAAGACTTAATATGATGAAATTTACAGCAAGACACATTCAGCCTAAATGTTATAATAGATGTTGTAATAGAATAATTCCAAACAGCACCAGAGCTGAGATTTTAGTAACATGTAGAGGCCCTGAACCAGGTCCAGTATGCTGAGTGCTGTACAAACACATAATGAGAAACGGTCCCCATCGCAAAGAGCTTGTCGTCTAAATAGACCAGACAGACAGAGTGGCAATGGAAAGAGATCGGGAAGTGGCTTACCCAGAGTCACACAGCAGGTCAGCAGCAAAGATAGATCCCAGGTCTTGTGAATCCTCATCCAGTGCTTTGTCCGCTAGACCATACTGCCAGTCTAATCTAATCAAATTCTGTCCATTCGGTCTTTAAAAAGCACCCATCACATAACAATTTGGGGGCTGGAATGCATTTCCTAAGGAAGTGGTGGAAGCCTCGTTGCTTGTAGCATTTAAATGTAGACAGGAGAAAAAAAACCTGGCGAGTAGAAGATGTAAGAAACAATCATGCGGTGACACTGGGGGGTATAAGAAGTATCCTACCAGGTGTTTTCTGTGGTTACATGTGGATTTGATGATGGTTTCTATTGAATCACCTTTTGGAAGACTTTTTGAGCTTGTGGTTTTCAGCACACAACCAGCCTGAAATTGTGATCCCTTTTCCCCCTTTAGGACAACAGGATGACACAATTTCGGCATTTACAGCAAATGACCTATTGCCTGATAGAATGGAGATCGCAGATACTCTCTGGGACCCTTCCCAAAGATGAGTTGGCAGAACTCAAGAAGAAGGTCACTGCGAAAATTGACTACGGCAACAGGTAAACCCCACTCAGCGTTCCACGTAGAGCCAAGCTCCCAGCCGATGGTCTGAGACTAGGATTCCTGGACTTGCGTAATCCGTATTAACCTGGTAGTAACGGCAGCTATCAATGGAGGCAGCATATCTAAAAATAAAGTCATGGTTTCTTACCTGAGATGATAATTGCATTGCAAAGACTTACTGGCACTTCATCAGCTCCTCATAGTTTCAGTCCAAGCATTAAAAGAAAATCCTCTTATCTGCTGAACTCAGCAGATAGCTCACAGATTTTGCACCCAACCCAGCAACTTTTATTTGTACAAGTTATTCTGTTAACCTCACTATTAATGACTCGTGTAAGTAAAGGCCAAAGGATTGGGCCCTTCAGTGGTTCTGTTACTTCAGTGCTGCCTGTATTTGGTTAGGAGAAGAGACGGTGGATAGGATCCTGGGAATTGGGAAGCCTGCATTCTATTCCTGGCTCTGCCACTGACCTCTTGTGTGTGACTTCGGAAAGTTTTGTTTCCCCTTTTATTTGTCATGTCTATTGAGCTTGCAAGCTTTTCCGGGAAAGGGCTGTCTCTTACTTTGTGTGTGTACAATGCCTAGCACAAAAAGATTGTGATCTTGGTTAGGGTCTGAAGGTACTACCATACCACAAACAATAACAATAAAATGGAGTATGGATCCTCTGTTTTGGGGTTAGTGAAGCCAAACCCTAACTGATGAGGGTTTGCAAATTCAGACTCAAACTCCTCCGCCCAGGTCCTCACT
Source organism: Lepidochelys olivacea (assembly GCF_965140295.1). Classification (NCBI taxonomy): domain Eukaryota; kingdom Metazoa; phylum Chordata; order Testudines; family Cheloniidae; genus Lepidochelys; species Lepidochelys olivacea. The sequence goes on from NC_140436.1 coordinate 7,384,117, forward strand.
CAGATCTCGGGTGATTTACCGTCTGTAGGAGACAGAGGCCCAAAACGAAACCCAGAGTCAGAAGAGCCCCACACAGTGGGCGAGTGCAGATCTGAATCAAAATGCCCCTAATCTCTGAGCTGAGCTTTGCAGGTCAGACCCACCTCTAGGGTCTTCTGATGTTGATATTGTCACCCCCCCCTGTCCCTATCTGCCTCACTATACTTAACTGTGCTGCAGCCCCAGAAGGGTACGATTGACAGGTAATTGGAGATTAAGGGCCTGCTTCTGTCACCTTGCGTCTTGCGCAGTCGGTTACACTGGTGCCAAATGGGCGTAGAATACGACCAGATTAGAATGGCAGTGTTTTACATTCACTTTGTGCTGGTGCGAATGACAGCCCAAGGCGGCCCAGAATCAGGCTTTAAATGATTTCTCCCTGGAAAGGGGACAATGGGGGTTTTCACGCCCATTCGAAATGCGACTAAGCTAGCGGGAGTGGATGCAACAGCTTGGAGTTCATATGCCGGTGCTTGGCAAGCAACCTCACCTGTCTAAATTCTGCCAAGAAGCTGGCATCTCCCATGAAGTGTGGTTTGTGCCAGGCTGCCCGGGGTCAGGATTGAGATGCAAAGCAGGAACTACACTGCTTTATCAGCACGTTAAGTGCCACAGCTCTGTAGACCGCCCAAGCAGCATTTCATGGGTTTGTACAGACCAGAGATTGTCTCCGTGGCTCATTAATCTATTTGAAGGCAGAGTTGAAAAATTAACCATTTAACCTTCTTGCAGAAAGCTAGTAGATTTAACACATGCACAGATATATCTCTTAAAAATACATGTAAATTCCCATTGAAGGGATCTCATCTTAGCTAAACTAATTCATTAACTCTGCGTCTTTTCTAGATATTTTCTGTACTGACCTTTTTTTAAGGTGGGGATGAAGGACGGTATTTCTGGGCCTGGTCAAGTCTGAAGTTTGATATCTGTAGTTGGCACAATTTTCTAAGTCTCTGGGGGGCCCTGTCTGGACTAGAGGTTCTGGTCAGGTTGATCTCTCTAGCATGACTGTAACACATGTGCAAATCCTGAATCAACTGTAGCTCATGCTGTGAAAGCCAGGGGAGCCCCCCTCCCCCAAGGCTTCCACACAACCAAGGCTCTATCATGTCAGTTCATTCCTGTTTCCACCAACATGGACGGGGTTGCAGTTCATGAGAGAGGGATGTGGGAGATCTAAGCACTTCCTCTGCTGACTTCCTCCTCTGACTGCCTCTGCAGATACAGAGAGAGAATATTTGAAAATGAGTTTGCATGGTAGTTCCATACTTGTGTACTGTACCTCTGATCACTGGTTTTGAGACCACTGGGAGAACTGAGGGCTAGTTTCCTAGTCCATGTTCTGTCCTGGAGCAATCCTCCAGGATTCAAAGGAGAGCAAAGATGTATTCAAGCCACTGTTCCCTCTCCCCTGTCTTGAGCTGACCCCAAAAGAGCTCTAGTCCAGCTGAGGATCTTATCTCGAGGCTGGAGTCCTATGAAGGGCCCGTGTCTTCACTGACCTTCAGTGGTAGCATGACAAAATATTGTGATGTTTTAGAGCTGTGATAGTTATAGAAGCAGGTTGCTGTAGTGACATTTGTCTGTTCATCTTCTCAGCTGTCACAGAGATGGACACTCCATTGGTTCTTTAAACAAATCCCTCCAGATTTTTTTAAAAAAGTTGCATGAACATTTTCTGTTCCATTTCCATGCCAACATTAAAAAGACTCTTGAAATCGCATTTGCTTCCAACTTATTGGCAATTATTCTCCCTTTCCACCTGTAACACGGATGCTGCCCAGGATTTTAGGGCTGGATCTAGTGGTGCGAGATGACAATGGAAACATCCTGGACCCGGATGAAACCAGCACGATCACTCTCTTTAAGTCCCATGAGATGGCATCCAAAAGGATCGATGAAAGGATCCAAGAGGAGAAGGTATGTCCCTGCTTGTTTGTGGCCTTACCCCCATGGAGTCACCTGTGCTCTCTGCCTTTGTGTATGTCAGCTGAATTTTTGGTTAAGGGATGTTATGCTGTCGTAGTGGTGTTCTATCTGGCATCAAAGCTAGACTGAATTCCACTGTGTTTCCATTAAAAACAAAGGGGGAAATCCATTTTAGCAATCCATTTAATGGGGACTGGGCATCCGGAGCTCCTTGGAAGCTTAGAAATTCTCAGATAAACGCAGCTTGCTCCTAGCTTGTCCTAGCCAAAGTGCCTTAGTCGCTTCAGAAAGTGGGACTTAGGCTCCTAAGTCACTTGAGCACTTTTGGATATTTAATTTAACCATAAGCATTCTTCTTTTTCCTCCTCTAGTTAAAGACATACAAGCTGTGATTTATTGGTTGTTCTTGTAAACGTATATGTATGTTACATGTATATGAACCACTCTGGGACACAGACGCTTCTGTGATGCAGCATGGGTTGCTCCATCAGTCCTCCTATCCCACTGAATGAATCAACCATCAGTCCTGTCTAGAGATTAGTTGAATCCTTAAGGAGACCCAGCACTCAGCTTTATCCTACCTGAAGCCTCTATCCTTTCTAAGGAGACACCTTCTTGTTCATTTTATCTTTCTCTGCAGTCTCTGCAACAGAACGTAGACCTCCGAGGGCAGCCAGTATTCAACTCAACACACACCTACGGCCTGTATGTGAACTTCAAGAACTTTGTCTGCAACATTGGAGAAGATGCAGAGTTGCTCATGAGCCTCTATGATCCCGACCAGTCGAAACTGATCAGGTAGGTTGCTGCCGAATGGGAAAGTTCCCTGTTGTTCTGTGGTGATTGTGGTGCCCCATCCGATGGCGCTGCAAAGAGGGCCATAAGGGAGGAGTTGGGTAGGGTTGTTTTCTTCTTTAGTCTCTTGTTCTTTCTTTTGGTTACTCCATCAACAGTGATTTGAGTAGGAATTATTTTACCTCAAATGAGACCTAAAACCAAGATCCTGAGCCCATGTGATCCTTAAAAATCCCACGACACTTGTTAAAGGGGTAAGCATATTCACCCCAATACATTAGTCAAATTCCAATTTGTCTCTTTACATTCTACTTAACCTTATATCCCCTTGCAGTGTTCCCTTTTCGACTGAATATGTTTTCTTCACTGTCGGCCTTAAACAGTGTATATAGGTTTGGTGTGTTCTGTTCAACAGCTGCCTCTCTCCACCCCAGAGGGGCTGCATTTCACCAATGGGTGAAGTGACTTCCATGTATCATATGTATATCACTTGGGGATTAAAGGCGTTGGTTAAAATGTTGTAAAGTGCCTAAGTGACTTAGATGTTTTTGAAAATTTTACCTAGTATACATGAATTGCAGAGGTTTATTTTATTTTATTTATAGTGAAAATTACCTGGTTCGTTGGGGCAGTAATGGGATGCCGAAGGAAATTGAGAAACTTAATAATCTCCAAGCGATCTTTACAGTAAGTCCTGTTGTGTTTGCAGCCTGGAAATTCTCCAATGCTTAGTCATCCACTGTAATATTTATTATTATTATTATTTACTGCTGCTCTTGGAGAAGCCCCTAGAGTCCCCAATCAAAACCAGTGCTGTATAAATACCAAACCTATTATCCTCCCTTTCCCTTTTTTAATGAGTCTTGTATAAACACAACAATTCTCTTGTATTCTGTGGGAGGAAGCTTTTGTATCTGGCAAATGCGGATTTACTTTGGCAAGATGACCTGGGTCAACCAGTATGTTACCAACCAAACAGGAAAGTTATGTACAGTGTAAGTGCCACAACAAAGACATGCCCTTGCTTTATATTCCTTACCACATCAACCTAGTTTGCCAGGATTTTCAAAGCGATTAGTAATGTTTAGGTGCCCAACTGAAACATCTTAATTAAAGGGGTCTGATTTTGAAAGAGTGCCGAATACAGTGCCCTTTGAAAATCAGGACCCTTTTAAAATGTCTTAAGTTGGGCATTGAAAATCATATGTCACTTAGACAGCTCTTTGCAGCTCATACAGACAAAGGCTTTTGTAATCCTTAGCAGAGTAGCGAAGTGGCGAGCTTGATCAGCAAAGAAGTACAGAAGAGACCGCATCTGATATGTTGCACCTCATTTTAAAACACAACGGTTTTAGTGGCACTGGAGTTAATTTTTAAAATGAGAAGTTGCACCTTCCAAAAATGCATGAATACCAATTATGTTCATTGGACCTTTGCTCATGGAAATCATGTATGCATGCAAACAATTGAGCTGCATCCACAATTCTTTTGCCAGCAGAAAGTTTTCCATGCTTTTTGCTTGGATAATTAAGGTTGCACAGACAAGCTGGGGTGTCCGCATTTGAAAATGTGCCCCATCATGATTTTTTAATATCTGTAAGGGTATATATTTTTTCCAAAGGCTGCATTTTAAAGGTATTTTGGTGCCTGAAGATGCAGATAGGCACTTTCGGAAATCCTATTGAATGTCTAGCTGCATTTTTAGGCACCAAAATAGATTTAGAAATTGGGTCCTAGGTGCCTTGTTGGTTGTTTTCAATTGAATTCTCCTATTTAGGAGGAGTTGAGCTTGAGTGCATTGTTGGTTCTGTTCTTTGGCAGGGTTTCTGTGTCAATATTTTGCTCTTAGTTCTGAGTTTGTACAGGCATTAGTGAGCTAGCTAGCTGGATTGTACAAAATCACTTGTAACCAGCTGTTCATGAAAGAATAACACTTCAGTGTAATCATATGTGGCATGTTCAGACTAGAAACAAGAGTGGCACAAGCTAACTGTCCTGTCATCAGTAGATAATGCTTTAATAATAAAATTATTTACCATCGTTTCCAGAACTGGTGCTGGGAAGTCTTATTGAAGGACAGCGTGTTGTTAAGAAGTTGCTATGTGTTAAAATTTGTCAGGCACATGCCATATATTTGCCTTAGCAGCCCTTTTATAAGTGAGATTGTGCTTGCTTTCTTTTCAGAAATTTATTTCCTAGCTTAAATGTTTTTGTCCTTGTCAGATGGCCGGGAAGTGATGAACATTGGCAAATGTCTTTTTGTTTTTTCTACGTTCACAAAGCAACTGGGTTTAATTTTCTCTATTTTAAATGGTCTCTGCTGTTTCTCCAGGACCTGAGCAGCTCTGACCTGATTCGGCCCAAAATCAGCTTGGTGTGTCAAATTGTGAGAGTGGGGCACATGGAGCTAAAAGATGGGAAGAAACACACTGGTGGGCTCCGGAGACCGTTTGGGGTGGCAGGTATGAGATGCCGAGCTGCAGAATGCATTAACTGAGAGAGACCATGGTCCAGTGGATCGGACACTGGCTTGGGAATCGGGAGATTTGGGGCTATGTCACTGAACTTGGGAAAGTCAATTAACTCTGCCTGTTTCCCCATTTGTAAAATGGGTAGAATAATACTGACCACTTGCTTTTGTAAAATCTTTTGAGATTTACAGAGGAAAAAGTTCTCTGTGATAGCTACATATTATTACTATTTGCTACTTATTATGCCCTCCATACTTAAACTTCTAGTCCCATGAAGCAGGGATGTCCCAATCAATTTTCAAATCCTTATCACGGTGTCATTTCAAGGCTTGGATTTTCAAAGGAGCCTTCATGAGCTAGGTGCCCAGTTCCCATTGAGTTAGGCACCTAATACCCTTGGCCTGCTTTGAAAATCTCAATCTGAAAACACACAGGAAAAATTAAAATTAAACTTTGAAATTAACAGAATGTGAAATCTAAAGGTAAATTCTTTGCTTTGATCAAATCTTTGTAAATCCCATCTGTTCTTATAGGGAAGAATATTCATGTTTTTATGCTATAGGCTGGATCGATGAAAAAAACTGCATGTGGAATTTGCTTTACCTGCTACGAGGATGAGAACACTGAAGGCTGGAATTATGTCAATCAATCAGATTAACAATGCACATAGGACAATTGACTGGCTGAAGAGAGAGTTGAGCAAACTATTATTCATCTTCTAGGAGGGGAATCAGTATTTTCTGCTTCCACTCAGTTTTTGGAAAGTAGATTGATTTCCTTGAAGGGATCAATAAACAATTTACAAAGCAAAATTCCACTTAGATCTTGTTTAGACTCAGCAAATTTTGTCAATTTTCCCATCATTGCAAATGATGATTCTGCTCCACCAGTCAGAACAACATTATGGAAAAACTAGTATGGATGGGTTGCTGCTTATGGTTCCAATGCTGTGTCAGCCAGACCTGCTTGGTGCTTAAAAAAACCAGTGGCCGTTTAGGTCTCCCAAATTTGTTACCACTAGTGTAGCTGAATCAGAATTAACATCTGTTGGGCAAGCCATTTTTTTTTTTAAAAGTCACTTAGTAAAGGTATAAAATGATTTTTGTTAAACTTGTCTCATTGCAGTAATGGACATTACTGATATCATACATGGGAAGGTGGATGATGAGGAAAAGCAACACTTTATTCCTTTTCAGCAGTAAGTATTGGACATCAGAGTGAGTCACGGAGCTGTATGAATCAGGACAGACAGTCTTTAGAGAATTGGGGTGTATCAGAAAGGCCTGTACAGACACACTGGTTAATTGTAGAGTCTGATCCTTTTGGAAGAAAAAAGTCTCCAGTCATGTAAAGCCCAAAGTTTGCAGCAAGGTGATTGACTCAAGCGTCATCAGTAAAAACCACCTCAGCTTGATTTATGCTCTGTGACAGGGAAAACACAGCCACTGGAAGGGAGATGGCTGACGGGGTGGTATCTTAGCACTAGATTTGAAGTAGACAGACTCCCTGGAATCAAACGTTCAAATCATAGAAGGATGAATTGAGGGCAGGTCTACACTACGGGCTTAAGTCAACCCATGTAGTTGGAGTTGATGTAGCTTAGGTTGACTTATTGCGGTTCTGTACCACACTGGGTTGATGGGAGAAACTCTCCTGTTGACTTAGCTTACGCTTCTCGTTCCGGTGGAGTACCGGAGTCAAGGGGAGAGTGATCTGCGGTTGATTTAGCGAGTTTTCACTAGACCTGCTAAATCGATCCCCAGTGGATCAATCACCGCAGCGTTGATCCCAGATGAGTGTAGACATACCCTCAGAGTCCAATGCACAGTAGAGGGTGGGTTCCTATAGACAAGACCTCGAAAATGGAAGCATCATCTACTGTGTATGGGTATTGGGGGTGGGATTTTCAAAAGCAACTAAATGGTAGGGAGTACAAATCCAACTGAATTTCCCTTGTCTTCACCACTGTGCATCATCTGTCTGAGGATGGAGTAGGAGGAATCGGATAAAGAGAATAGAAGTCAGGGGTGAAATGATTCCTGGCTGCATGGTTACAATTTCTGGTTTGGAGAGGAGATTCAAGCCCCAGACCTGTGCCTTTCTGCCTCTCTAGTTAGACTGGCTCTTTGATGGCGCTGTTAACTTGTTCAGCGTGTTACAGTATTGAAAATGAAGCTTGTTTGGGTAAGCTGAACTGTGTTATTACAATCCTAAATATAGCAGTTTGTTTGGTTCAGCCAGCATGTCATTACGAGGGACTCTCGGTGGTGAATTTTTTTATTCCTTTCATGGCCTGTTTATATGACTAGAAAAAGTGCCCCAAAGGGTGTTTTTCCTTTCCATAATAACGTGGATTTACAACTTTTTTTTGCCTGTCTTTGCTGCAGGGACATTGTAATTAGAGATTAGCTCATGATGCAGAGTCTGAATCCAAATCTAGGCTCTTCCAAAGTTTTGGGGGTTCATATTTGGATGGAGTGGGGAGGGAGGGCTGGCTTTGGCTTGTTAAAGACAATAGGGGCCAAATCCAAAGGTCAGAAATATTTGGATCCAGGACTTGCTTGGCCTTCAGTCTGCTTGCACCCCATCTTCTGTTGTTCCGCTTATCAGAATCGCCATGGAAACCTACATTAGGCAGCGACAGCTAATCATGTCCCCTCTAATGACTTCCCATGTGATCGGTGAGAATGAGCCTCTCACTTCGGTCTTCAACAAAGTCATCGCTGCAAAGGAAGTGAATCATAAAGGGCAAGGTACGCACATTTGGACAAGGAGCCAGCTTCACAAACTGGGGCACGGGAAAGGCTCCCTCTCTTACAAAGGAATTGAATTATTTGCGAAGGTTCAGAAATCAAGGCCACTAGAGTCTGTTGCTTCCACTGGGCCAGACTGTGAAATGATGCTATCTCATCACCAAAGCTAAAAGCATGAGCTGCGGAAGCTCCCTAGCTGGGTTATAACAGACTCATATCCTCTGTGGATTGGGCAAGGAGGGAGACTGTAACAGACTCACCAGTGGCTTATACTTAATAAGTATTTATTCCATCCTTACTCAAAACAGAAGACTTGTCCATTTCCCCCACTAAACTTGTTTGCCGCCAGTGTTGTAGTTACCTTGGTAAACTACACTCCACAGCTTACATCTCCTTTTATCCCATCACACCCAACCCCTCTGTTTCTCCTCAATGATTTGGATGTGTCTGAAACCTTATGGTTTGGATTCTGCCGCCCTTGCTCAAATTAAATAGTACCTTACTCCAGTGAAAGTTCCACTGTAATTCTGGGTCTACTTGCAGAATTAGGTAATAGTCAGCCATGAGTAAGTGTTGGAGAATCAGGCCCAGTGGAAACTTGGGGTTGCGTATTTTAGCTGTGTGTTTGGGATACGACATTATATATATCAAACAAGAAAATAGTCATTAGTTTTCTCTCCTTAAGCCCAGGGTTCATGGTCATACTGTAAGGAGAGTGATCACTTAAGATGAGCTATTATCAGCAGGAGAGCGGGGGGAGAGAAAACCTTTAGTAGTGATAATCAAGGTGGGCCATTTCCAGCAGTTAACAGGAACGTCTGATGAAGTGAGCTGTGTAGCTCACGAAAGCTCATGCTCAAATAAATTGGTTAGTCTCTAAGGTGCCACAAGTACTCCTTTTCTTTTTGGTCATACTATAGATATTGCACTTGTACCAGTAAACATTTATTAAGTACCATATTTTTTTCTTAGGCCTCTGGGTCTCCCTGAAGCTGTTACCTGGAGACTTAGCCCAGGTTCAGAAGGATTTTTCTCATCTTGTCGACAGATCGACTGCAGTGGCTCGCAAAATGGGATTCCCTGAGATTATTCTGCCTGGTAGGTATCTTATCTTCATGAGCACAAACTCTGACTTGCTACCGTGCTTGTGAAGGACGTAGGAAGACACAGAAATCCTGAACTTACCTGTTGTGCAGAGCTTTGTTCCATAGTTGGTTGAAAAGTGTGTGTTGTTTTCCACTAAAATTTTCAAAGAAGATTAACATTTTCCTATTTTGTCAAAAACTTTCGATTTCGGAATTTCATCCAAGAAGTGAAAACTTTGAAAATTTTCAGTTTTGTTTCTGTTATATTTTATTTAAGGAAACCTGAAAAATGTCAATGAATGGAATTTTTTGTAAGAACGTTGCCATTTAATCAAAAAGCCATCTTTCATCGTGACATTTTCCCCTCCCCTCCCCCGTTCTATTGAATTCACATAGGGAGGAATTCACCCTGGCAGATAGGAAAGAGAAATACAAAAGGTACAAACTTGGTCATGGCATAATGGAATATGAAGCTTCCTTGCCTTTTATTCATGAGTCCATTTGTGGTCATAAAGAGAGGGGTTGTGTGGAAGTCATGCACGTAAGAATTATTAGCAAGAAGATTGGCACATGGTAGAGTCTGACCCCAAAACTGAGGTGAAGATGAGACCAGTGGTTCAATCTAGAGCTTCCTTGTTGTCATTCAAGGATGTGAAATAACATGGTCAAAGTCCCATGCGGGGTTGTGAAATGTTAACCCCGTAACTTTCCCCAGCTGGCTGTCTGTGGAAAGCGGCTCACCGGGAGTCTCTTAACATTTCAGGTGATGTTCGAAACGACATCTACATCACTCTGAAAGAAGGGGAGTTTGACAAAGGGAAGAAGAAGACTCCCAAGAATGTAGAGGTCACCATGTCTGTGCATGATGAAGATGGCAACCTCTTGGAGGTAGGGTGGACCTGCTTGGGTGGTGGGTGACAAAGATGTTGCTTTATGCACGTAGTGGGCTGCTGCAGGATCTCCAGCTGAGATGGCCCTTAATGGACATCCTTTGTGCAAGGACTGTGTGACTGTTCAGTTAAGGTAATTCTAGGGGACCTCTGTGATTACATTGCTGGGAAAAGCAATAGAAAATGTAATGGACACGCCTGCATTGGTTGAAGGATGGATTAGATGACATAGTGGGTCTTTTCCACTTCAAACATCAATAGGAGGCATAGGATATAGGTACGGTGAGTGCAGTGGCTAGAGCATGGTTCTGGGAATCAGGACTCGTGGGTTCTGTTCTTACCTCTGCTACTTTTATTTTTCTTCCCCCAAACTTGAGCGTTAAGGTTCAGTTAGTCACGTAGGCAACTCAACTGCTGGCGCACAGCTGAAGGTTGCATCCCTTGGCAGCTGGTGACTAGATTGTAGTCTTGGCAGTAATTTACCAAAATAAACAGGGGTCTCACAGAGGCCTCTGGATGCTGAGCTTTAAGTCTCTGTATAACCCTAGATTATTCCAATCTTTTATACAATGAATTTTAGGACTCTGTCCTACTGAATTTACACATTAATATTGATGTAAGGAAATCTTTGAAGGTTAGAAGTAAAATGTACAAAAAGTACCAAAATGACTTAAACGGCTAAGTCCCATTTTCAAAAGTGATTTAGGCTCCTAAGTGCCTAAGTCACTTGAAATGGGACTTCAGCTCCTAAGTCACTTAGAGGCTTTTGAAAATTTTACCCTCGGTATTTTTTCCTGACTTTATTTGATCTTCACCTTCTGCTTGTCTTTTTCCCCAAAGAAAGCTATCCATCCAGGTGCTGGTTATGAAGGGATCTCTGAATACAAGTCTGTTGTTTATTATCAAGTCAAGCAGCCTTGCTGGTATGAAACTGTAAAGGTGAGTGTGTGTATTTTACAGTCCTGCTCCCTTCACATGGAGCCTAAAGAATAAGACAAATCAACAAACCTTGAATCAGCAGAGGACATGTAGACTAGCATGTTGTCCTACGTGGTCTAGAGAGACAGTATTGTCTGTTTTTTCAGCAAACAGGACTCTGGTCCACTTTCAGCTGCAGAAAAGGAATCATCACTGGATCTGTGGTGTGCTTTGAAAAACCATCCGCACCCTTGCTGTAGACAGAGCAGAGTATCTTTGAGATAACTAAAGGGTTTAACTGCTAATCTGAATTGGACAGGGTTGGGGGCGTGTCTCTGAAATGGAAAGAACAGACCTGCTTTTCTGCACTTGGAATCCTGGTAAAATAAAACCTCAAAAGGCCCTTCCATTACTTCCTAAACGTTTTTCGTGATGGAAGAGAGAGAGCGTCCTGGATTCCAGACATGATTGAGGCTCTGATTGATTGCATAACCCTGGCCAAGCCAACTGGCCACCTGTACTTCTATAAGATGATGCATCTGAGAAGAGCTTTCCCAGTAACATAAAGTACAAATGCACATATATTTGTGCATGTGTGTTTATCTGCACACACGCGCACACACACACAAAGTAATTTAAATACCTAGATACCCAATGGATTCAGGGCTGAACGGCTTTAGCAAATGTTTTCATGAAGATAATGCAAAGAGGATGAGGGGGTAACGCTTTCAAAAGGGCCTACGGGAGTTAAATGCTCAAACTTCATTCAGTCTCAATGGCATTTGCTTGTTGAATTCCCTGCGATCCTTTGAAGATCTTAAACAGAAGTAGAGATGAGTTTTCAAATGTAGGGCCCGGGACAAGAACTCCTGGATTCTCTTTCTGACTTTTCCACTGATGTGTTACATTGGGTAAGGTACTTCATCTCTCTAGCTATACTTTCCCCATCTGCAAAATGGTTATAAGGCTTTAGCGTGAGGGATTGGGGCATGTTATGAGACTTGCTTTACTAGTGTTTGTAAAATATTTTGTGTTCCTCCTAATAAGAGGCATATGAGAAGCCCTAATTGTTGTTCTATTTAACCCCTCACGTAACGTTCAGGTGTCTATTGCAATTGAAGAGGTCAGTCGTTGCCATCTGAGGTTTACGTTCCGTCACCGATCATCACAGGAATGTAAGTACTTGGAGCAGAGATCAGGGAGGTTTTTCCCCCCATGTATATTGTGCACTTCATAGCCTAGGTATGTTTCTGAGCGTCCCGCAAAGATGGAACCAGCATTTGGCCTTCCTCCTAACTTGTTGTCTGCTGGGAAGGGGATGGTTCAGAGTTTGGGATTGGCATGGACCAGCAAGGGAATCTTTTCTGATGAGCCCCCTCAACATAATGGGGGAGCAAAACTGGGCTGCTATTCTAAGAAAACAGGCTTTTCCCACTGGATTTCCGGCACTTTTGCTTCTGATTCTGGTTGGAAATCCTGCAGCAGCAGCCTTTCTTGGTGTGTTTCGGCATTTCCCACTTACTGATTGGAAGCAGGAAATGGGAATGACACATGCAAATGGGGAGAAACAGTTATTTGAACCTTAAAATGGCTTTGTCTATAAAAATGGGAAACAGGACTGCCTGTCCTTGGTGCCGAGGAGCTGAACTACTCCTTTTATTTTTAAGTCCTTTACAAAAGTCAGTGCTGGAATGCGCTGTGACTCAGGTCTTGATGGCCTCGTTGCAGGAGGAATCATAGAATCATAGAATATCAGGGTTGGAAGGGACCTCAGGAGGTCACCTAGTCCAACCCCCTGCTCAAAAGCAGGACCGATCCCCAATTAAATCATCCCAGCCAGGGCTTTGTCAAGCCTGACCTTAAAAACTTCTAAGGAAGGAGATCCTACCACCTTCCTAGGTAACGCATTCCAGTGTTTCACCACCCTCCTAGTGAAAAAGTTTTTCCTAATATCCAACCTAAACCTTCCCCACTGCAACTTGAGACCATTACTCCTTGTCCTGTCCTCTTCTACCACTGAGAATAGTCTAGAACCATCCTCTCTGGAACCACCTCTCAGGTAGTTGAAAGCAGCTATCAAATCCCCCCTCATTCTTCTCTTCTGCAGACTAAACAATCCCAGTTCCCTCAGCCTCTCCTCATAAGTCATGTGTTCCAGACCCCTAATCATTTTTGTTGCCCTTCGCTGGACTCTCTCCAATTTATCCACATCCTTCTTGTAGTGTGGGGCCCAAAACTGGACACAGTACTCCAGATGAGGCCTCACCAATGTCGAATAGAGGGGAACGATCACGTCCCTCGATCTGCTCGCTATGCCCCTACTTATACATCCCAAAATGCCATTGGCCTTCTTGGCAACAAGGGCACACTGCTGACTCATATCCAGCTTCTCGTCCACTGTCACCCCTAGGTCCTTTTCCGCAGAACTGCTGCCTAGCCATTCGGTCCCTAGTCTGTAGCTGTGCATTGGATTCTTCCGTCCTAAGTGCAGGACCCTGCACTTATCCTTATTGAACCTCATCAGATTTCTTTTGGCCCAATCCTCCAGTTTGTCTAGGGCCCTCTGTATCCTATCCCTGCCCTCCAGCGTATCTACCACTCCTCCCAGTTTAGCATCATCCGCAAATTTGCTGAGAGTGTAATCCACACCATCCTCCAGATCATTTATGAAGATATTGAACAAAACCGGCCCCAGCACCGACCCCTGGGGCACTCCACTTGACACCGGCTGCCAACTAGACATGGAGCCATTGATCACTACCCGTTGAGCCCGACAATCTAGCCAACTTTCTACCCACCTTATAGTGCATTCACCCAGCCCATACTTCTTTAACTTGCTGACAAGAATACTGTGGGAGACGGTGTCAAAAGCTTTGCTAAAGTCAAGAAACAATACATCCACTGCTTTCCCTTCATCCACAGAACCAGTAATCTCATCATAGAAGGCGATTAGATTAGTCAGGCATGACCTTCCCTTGGTGAATCTATGCTGACTGTTCCTGATCACTTTCCTCTCATGTAAGTGCTTCAGGATTGATTCTTTGAGGACCTGCTCCATGATTTTTCCAGGGACTGAGGTGAGGCTGACTGGCCTGTAGTTCCCAGGATCTTCCTTCTTCCCTTTTTTAAAGATGGGCACTACATTAGCCTTTTTCCAGTCATCCGGGACTTCCCCCGTTTGCCACGAGTTTTCAAAGATAATGGCCAATGGCTCTGCAATCACAGCCGCCAATTCCTTTAGCGCTCTCGGATGCAACTCGTCCGGCCCCATGGACTTGTGCACGTCCAGCTTTTCTAAGTAGTCCCTAACCACCTCTTTCTCCACAGAGGGCTGGCCATCTATTCCCCATGTTGTGATGCCCAGCTCAGCAGTCTGAGAGCTGACCTTGTTAGTGAAGACAGAGGCAAAAAAAGCATTGAGTACATTAGCTTTTTCCACATCCTCTGTCACTAGGTTGCCTCCCTCATTCATTAAGGGGCCCACACTTTCCTTGGCTTTCTTCTTGTTGCCAACATACCTGAAGAAACCCTTCTTGTTACTCTGAACATCTCTCGCTAGCTGCAGCTCCAGGTGCGATTTGGCCCTCCTGATTTCATTCCTACATGCCCGAGCAATATTTTTATACTCTTCCCTGGTCATATGTCCAACCGTCCACTTCTTGTAAGCTTCTTTTTTATGTTTAAGATCCGCTAGGATTTCACCGTTAAGCCAAGCTGGTCGCCTGCCATATTTACTATTCTTTCGACACATCGGGATGGTTTGTCCCTGTAACCTCAGCAGGGATTCCTTTAGATCAAGTCCATGAGAGGCTAATAAGAAAGTTACATAGCCAGAGATCTCATGAAGCTATTTCAGAGCTGTGGGTGGCCCCATGAGATCAGATCATAGCCTGAGAAACTGATCCAAAAAGGGCAGTAAGACACTGTAACAGGGCCTCCTTGGTCCTGCTTCTGTCTTGGTCGACAAATCACGCAGAGACCCTTGTGCTGGTTTAACATCCTGTGCAGTTTATTTATAATTGAGTCCCACCACCTTCATAGTGTAACTAGAGCGTTTACCTCGCACTGCCTGCTTTCCCCCTTTTCACTTCCTTCCGGTGCCTATTTGTGGGCTCTGGCTAACGGCTTTGTTAGCCTTTCTGCCCTGCCCCGCCCCACCCACAAATTAGGCATAGGTCTGCCTCATCAGCTCCAATCTGCTATGCCTGATTGGAGCCGTTGTGAACAGAGTGCTGACGTAGGGTTTCCTATTTAGCAATCTGTCACAGACACAAATCCATAGAGTTAAATGCAAGATGTGGTGCCAGATTTGCAAAAATAGAGGCAGTAGGTACGAGTTCAGAAAAGCATGCGTTTGCATTCACAATTCCTCTGATTACATGAACAAGTGATTATAAGCTCCTTGGGGCAGAGACCATCTCTTTGTTCTGTATTTGTACAGTGCCGAGCAAAAGGGGGCCATGGGCTATGACCAGAACTCCTAGCTATTGGAATGCAAATAACAAATACATTAACATTTAAGGCTGTGATTCGCAAAACTGCCTAAGTGATTTGAATGCTCAATTAACATTAAAATGAGGCATCTTTGGAAAATGTCTGCCTAAACCTCTATGCAGAATTGCATGCCCCTGTGTAGGCATGCAAATTGCAGTGCATTTCTTCTTGCATCTACCCATTGAAAATTTGGACATAATGAGGCATTAACAAGGAAGTGTTCCCATCTTATTGTAAAAATGGTCTATTGTGCCTTGAGATGTGCTGCAGTGAAATAGTGCCTTTTAAACAGAAGTTATTACTCTTGCTTTGTTCCTTAGTAGCAGCAAGTAAAAAAGGAACCTTCCCATGGGTTGGGAGCTGGGAGAAAATCCAGGAGACAGACTAGAGGTCCCTTTTAGTGAAGGTTATGTTCTTTCTCTTTGCAGCCAGGGATAAATCGGAGAGAGCTTTCGGGGTGGCCTTTGTGAAACTGATGAATGCGGATGGAACAACTCTGCAGGATGGCAAACACAATTTAGTCATTTACAAGGTAGTTTGGGGGGAAAAAACCCTTGTTTGTGCAATCCTTGTACTAGCTGAAAGTCTTTCCCAGCCATGTATGTTGTCTCCTGGTAACACAAGCCCTACTTTACTCACCAATGCAAAGATCCCTTTAAACCTGTTAACCGCCAGAGTCTGAGAACCAGTGACACGCTGATTTATGGTCAGGATAAGTCACCATTAAATAAGGTTGCACTGGGTGGATCTCTGATCACTTTGACACAGGTCTGATACATTCTTGTAGTAGCTTGTGAATCCATTTTACTTGTTTGCTGTATTTGGCTCCGTAACCCAGACAGCCTGTAGAGAAATGGCATGGAGTCACATCTTTTCCTTTTCTGCATTTAGGGCAGAAGGCGAAAATCATGTGTAGTCAAAATTACCCTTGAAAATCCCTTAAATCGCAAACCGGAGTGCTGCAGGGTGGCCAGGAGCATTGTCTATGATCAGCAGCACTTTAAAGTCAAGTCCTTTCTCTTCGCGGTACTGCTTGGCCTCCGGAATGAAACACGTGTGGAACCAATCCAGAAAGAATGCTGCCATCACCCAACCCTCTTTATTTGGTTGCCAGAACACAGGCAGGAGATTTTTGTTTTTGCCTTTTAGGGCACGGAGATTTGCAGCCCTATAGAGCAAGCCCGGCTTTATTAAATGCCCAGCTGCATTGCCACAGAACAACACAACCACACAGTCTTTAGCTGCTTTGAAGCCAGGGGTTTGTCTTTCTGATTTTGAAGGGTACGTGCGGTTGGGCATTTTTTTCCAGAAGAGCCCAGTCTCGTCAGCATTAAAAACTTGTTCCGGAAGATAGCCCTTTTTTCTTCGATGATTTTTTTTTTTAATTGTTTGGGATACGCTTTTGCTGCCTCTTCATTGGCAGATGCAGCTTCACCAGTCGTCTGCACGTTTCTGAGGTTGAAGCGGTTCCTAAAACTGTTAAGCCAGCCTTGGCTGGCTTTGAATTCCTTCTCATCAGAAGGCTGTCCCTCTTCGGCGGGAGGTTTCAACAGCCCATAGAGGCTGCCTACGCTACCCGCTGGATTGGCGGGCAGCCGTCAACTCACCGTAGTGAAGACACCATGATGAGTCAATCTAAGTACATCGACTTCAGCTCCGTTATTCACGTAGCTGAAGTTGCGTAACTTAGATCAATTCTACCCCCCCCCCCACGGAGCGCAAATAGTTGAATTCGTGTAAATTAAATGCGCATATGATGCGACTCACCTGTATAGGTAAACTACAATACAGAGAGAGGAAAGCTGGTCTGGTGGTTAGGGAATTAACCTAGAACTTTGGAGATGCAGGTACAAGCTCCTTTTTTGCGGGGAAATGGCTTAGTATCTCTGTGCTTCAGTTCCCAATCTGTAAAATGAGGGTGACGGCACTTTCCTACCCCACAGGGGTGTTGAGAAGATAAATGCATTAGAAGAGTGCAAGGTGCTCAGATAGTCTGAGGATGGAGGCCAGATAAGTGCCTTGGATAGAATGTGATTTTTCCATGCTCAACTTAAAAAGAATTCCAGTCCATAACAGATGTGAAAACTGCTGAAAAAACATGCAGTCTGCTGCTGTGTTGGAGAGTATTCGTAGCTAATGAGTGCCTGCCTCCTATGTGGACAGGGGCAAGATGGAGTATTATCAGTATCTGAAAATGACCCCCCCCCTCCCCCAACTATGTTCTATCAACAGGGCGATAACAAGAAAATGGAAGACGCTAAATTCTACTTAACTCTTCCTGGCACAAAAGTGGAGGAGGAGAAGGACGGCCCCCCAGGCAAAAACCTGCACCACTTGGCCAACTTCACGCCCACTAAAGACAGCACGAAGGACAGCTTCCAGATTGCCACTCTCATCTGCTCCACCAAACTGACCCAGAACGGTAGGTCTGGTGCTAGCAGCGGGGTGGGCGCTATGCTGTGCTGGGAGAACTGTCTGCCAGGTGAACTAGGCCCTCCCCCTTACACGAAGACTCTCTTAGACACTATTAGGCGACAGGCTACTTTAACCTGCACCTTCTTACACCTTCCTGTTAGGGGAGAGAGCGACTCACTTCTGGTCCTCCAGTGTGAATCATAGAAATGTGGGGCTGGAAGGGCCCTCGAGAAGTGGTCAAGTCCAGCACTGTATGCTGAGGCAGGACCAAGTCAACCTCGACCATCCCAAACAGGTGTTTGTTCAACCTGTACTTAAATACCTGCAATGATGGGGATTCCGCCACACCCTTTGGAAGCCTATTCCAGAGCTTAACTACCCATGAAGTTAGAAAGTTTTTCCTAATATCTATCCTAAATTTCCCCTGCTGCAGATTAAACCCATTACTACTTGTCCTACTTTCAGTGTACATGGTGAACAATTGATTAGTCCTCTTTATCACAGCCCTTAATATATTTTTAGGCCGTTACCAGGTTCCCTGCTCAGGTGTCGTCTCTCAAAACTAAACATGCCCAGTTTTTTTAACCATTCCTCGTAGGTCAGAGTTTCTAACCTTCGCTCATTTTTGTTGCTCTGCTCTGGAATCTCTCCATTTATTCCACATCTTTCCTAAAGTGTGGTGTCCAGAAGTGGACACAGTACTCCAGGCTTCAACCCAGGGACAATTACCTCTTATGTCATATAATCATAGACTATCAGGGTTGGAAGGCATCTCAGGAGGTCATCTAGTCCAGCCCCCTGCTCACAGCAGGACCAATCCCCAATTTTTGCCCCAGGTCCCTAAATGGCTCCCTCAAGGATTGAGTTCTCAACCCTGGGTTTAGCAGGCCAATGCTCAAACCACTGAGCTATCCCTCCCCCAAGGGATATAACACTCCAATTAATTCACTCCAGAACATGGGCTTTTTTTCATGGCTGCAACACATGGTTGACTCGTCTTCAATTTGTGATCCACTATAACTACCAGATCCTTTTCAGCAGCATGACCACCTAGCCAGTTATTCTCCGTTTTGCCGTTGTGCATTTGATTTGTCCTTCCTAAGTGAAGTATTTTGTACTTGTCTCTGTTGAATTGCATCCTGTTGAATTCAGCTCAGTTCTCTAATTTGTCAAGGTCATTTTTAATTCTCATCCTGTCCTCTAATGTGCTTGCAACCCCTTCCAGCTTAGTGTTATCTGCACGTTTTAGAGGTATTCAACTGGAGACAAGGCCAAAATCAGTGGTGATGGGTAAAATGTATATGTGGGGATGGGTCACATATTAGTAAGTGACAGTGAGACTGTCAGTCTAAATCTAGAAGGGGAATCATAGTATAACATACTATGTGGTTTTGGGGTGGAGAGACTGTAAATTATGCCAACTCAGATCCTTTGGACTAAATTTGGCCTTCTGTGTCTTGATTGCATATTATGTGCCTGCTCTTCCTTTAAAAGGTAGTGACCAAGTTTATTTGCAGGCGGTGGTTGAGATCTTCAAAGCAGTCTAGGGGATTTACACACACATCTACTGGTAGCTTTCATGGAGGCTGTGTCTAAATCCCCTAGTCTGTTTTGAAAATCTCAGCTACAGTCTGTCACTGAATTTGATGTCATTGGATGGTCCAGAGCTGTGATCAATGAAGCCAAAACCTTAACTCGCTTCCTAAAAGAGGCTTAAAATGGGGCTTTAAGAAGCGTTCTGAAAACTCTGAAGGAAACGTAAGAACATTTGTCAGTCAATCATTCAGTCTGATGGATTTCCCAGCTTATGGGTGTCTGCTCTTAAGTAAATGAGAAGTCTGCAAAATTGCATGTTTCATGTGCTAAGATTTAAAATCATAGAATACAGGGTTGGAAGGGACCTCAGGAGGTCATCTAGTCAACCCCCCTGTTCAAAGCAGGACCAATCTCCAACTGAATTATAGGTGTGTCTCTAAGAGCAAGGGCAACTCTGGCAAAGACATAAAACAGCCATTACAAAGTATTATGACTTTTTCTTATAAGCTGATGAGAAAAATAAGCACTGTTTCCATTTCTTTATTGGTCTGCAGCCATTAGGGTAAATCGGCTGTGGTGTTCTTTGCAATCTGTCACTAATTGTCATTGTTCTGTCCTTGGTAGTTGACCTGCTGGGTTTGTTGAACTGGCGTTCTAACTCTCAGCACATAGCGCACAACCTAAAGAAGCTAATGGACGTGGAAGGAGGAGAAATTGTAAAGGTACAAGATCACAGCTTCTGTTGGTGTACATAGAGAGTTAGGTCCCAATCTTGCAAACACGCAGACATGTGCTTAACTTTTTAACCTTGACTACTACTTTTACTTCTTCTTATTTATTAATGACTAAGACCCCACTGTACTACACACTATAGAAACACAGAACAAAAGGACAGTCCCTGCCCCAATCTAAGTATAAGACAGAGACAACAGGTGGATACAGATAGGCAGGGGAGCACCAGGAAACAATGAGACAGGCCTGGTCAGCATGATAGGCAGTGATCTCAGTATTCCAGTGGGTGTGCTAACTTGCTTAAAACACGCAGGCTCATTTACAGATGTGCAGTTACTGAAAAGTCCAGAGATAGCATGGACAGTAACAAGTTTTAGGGGGCGTTATGTTCATAACACTACTTTATTTGCAGGATTGGGGCTGTAGGGAGAATTCAATGCAAGTTCTTGCAAAATATGATACGCAGGAAAACCCTGATTATTATTTATTTATTTTCGGTAGCATCTAGGGGCCCCAATCGTGGATTGGGACTCCACTAAGCTAGGTACTGTACAGACACACAAGAAAAAGACCGTTTGTGCCACAAAGAACTTATTGCCTGAGTCTGAGTGGCTTGAGAACTTTAGCTGAAAATTGGAATTTCCGGGAAAATGAAATTCTGATTTTTGAGAGACTTTTTTTTTTTTTTTTAAACTTTGGATAATCTATATGTCGGCTTACTGGGGCTGTGAAATGGGGGTTCGCTTTGAAGGTCAGTTGAAAATTGTCTTACTTGCTGAGCTACTTAAGTTAAGGCGGCGTGTTTGTAAAATCAGGACTCCTGGTGATTGCCAAAGGAATGTTGTGCTTGGAAGGCTTGTCCTTGATCCTTTGGCACAGAGCACAAGGTTGACATGCTCCGCTGCAAGCAGAGGCTATGTGTGGGCAAAGTTGGAGTAAGCCCCCTTGCACAGCCAGCCACTCCTGTACTCCCTAACTGTGCCAGATAGAAAGGGGACAGGGCATGGCAGATATGGGCTTACGTGTGATCTTCATGCTGGAGAGTTGCTCACTTCTTATTGGCCTTGCTCCTGCTCCTAGAAAGGAGCAGCTTGGCAGACATGTATCAGCGTGCACATTTGGGCTCCTCTGCATTCCCTGTCCTGCTAATCCCTTTTTACCTATTTGTACACATACAGCTTTCACACCTCTGCTGGGCAGGATCAAGCCCTTTCTGTTTTCCTTAAGCTCGTGGGGGGAAAGGGACCAGAAGAGAGGATTCCTGAGCAGCATCGAAACAGAAATAACCTCTGTTTCTGCTTCCCCATTATCTTCTCTCTCTAGTTTTTACAAGACACACTTGATGCACTTTTCAACATAATGATGGAGATGTCAGACAATGAAACATATGACTTCCTTGTGTTCGATGCACTGGTGAGTGGTTATCATCTGCATATCCCAAAGCACCTTTATTTCAGCCTGTCTTCTCATTCTGGTTCCTATTGCTTCCACTGGACAGTTGATTGTTGTCTCGCTCTATGAGAAATATGAAATTATATTTAAATGCTGTTTATACTAGTCAGGAGTCATTGGGTGCTAATGTAAGGCAAGGATATGAGATGTACCATGGCCATTTCCATGAATATAATGAGAATAGGGATTGACATGTACATAATGCCTAGCTACTTACATATAACACTTTTCATCTGTGGATCTCAAAGCAATTTACACAGAAAGAAAGTATTAGTATCCTCCAATAGACTGGACATATGGAGAGGAAGTGAATTACACAAGGTCTCATGGCAGGTCAGTGGCAGAGTTGGAAAGAGACCCAACATCTCCTGAGTCCCAGTCCAGTTCCTATCCATTGGGCAATAGTGCCTCTCAACAAGAGAGCATTTTGTACGAAGATCCCAGTAAAATGTTTAGCAGACTTTACTAAGAGATTGCAGTCTATGTAGAGAGACTGCTTTACCTGTGGAACAAGGAAGCAATTGTTTAATAAAGCTCAGCAACAGAATGCGACAGGTTAGAAAAGAAACTGAAGATCACTGTATCCAGCTGAAACTGCAGGGGGAATTTAGGGAGGCAGGGTGCAATTACTCAAGCCACAGTTTTAGCAAAGAAGCAGGATTAGGAGCACTATCGATGTAAAGTGCAAGGGGATATTTAATGACTCCAGATGTTCAGAACCTTACTTTTGAGCCTCATCTGAAAACCAGTGCTTCTAGCAGCATTGTGCCTCTCTAACCCCCTGATACGGAAATATTACCATACGGAGTCTGTCACTTACCAAAGTGTCACTTACCAAATCACCAGGGCTACTTCATACAGCAGCTGGCTTTACCGTTACAGTTCCCCATCTGTCCATTGAGTAGGCCTGACATTGTCTAACTTCTGTGATGGGACATGATCGCCCTCCAAGGCCATATGGCCATTATCAGCAGATACGCAACACCATCTATAACATTAAAGCTGAGCAGATCAAGCACAAGCAACCAGCAAAACAAAATGGGACACGATTAGAATAAATTGCAGGACAGTTAGTTGAAGGTCATGCGGTTCAGTACTTCTGTTTCCTTTTGTGTTTTTGGCAGGTATTTATTATTTCTCTGATCGGAGACATCAAGTTCCAGCATTTTAACCCTGTACTTGAAACTTATATTTACAAGCACTTCAGCACCACCCTGGCTTATGTGTAAGTATCAGTAACCACAAACCTAGCTATCACAGTGATCTCTAGCTACTGCATAGATTAGATGGGGTGTAGGAGATTAAGGTGTGTGGGTGAAAGACAGAGGGTATGTACACTCATGTGTTCCCACCCTGAGATCATCTTGAGAATAGAAGAAAATTATAATTATTTACTGCAGAAATAATTTATGATTGAACTAATTCATTTTAATCGAAGGAAAACATTGGCACTACCTTTGTAAACAGCCAATCAAGCGACTGGTCCCAGTGTCCTGTTGAACTGTAACCCTGTCTCCTGGAATTATAAAAGCTAGCGCCTCTTTTGCCTCACCAGCTGCCAAGGGACTTGACATTGCCTGGAACTCTCGAAGCCCTTTGAACTGTTGCTTTCTCCTTCTCTGCACTTGCTGTACAATCGCTGTCAGCAGAGGGTTATTCTCCCCCTCCCCTCCCCGCCCCAGCTTGCGGAGGATTCTTCATCCTCACTGTTCTTCGCTAAAAATAAACCCCTTTTTTTTGGTCTGATTTATGGATGGGCTGCGTCTCAGCTGCTTTGTTACCTTGCCTTGTTTTCCAGCTTGGCTCTACAGTGTGACATCCCCATGATGCCAAGCGGACTAGAGAATTATTCAGTGCTCGCCATACGCTCTGTGCGCCAAAGGGTTTGACAAACAACGAGCTAGATCCTGGCAGTGCAGCGCGTGGGGTAGGCGAAGGCAGGGGCTGCTGCGCACTCAGCAATCCCTCAGATATATCCTGGGTTGCTCAGAGCTTGGTTAATGAGGAGAAAAAGGTGTTTGCTTGAACATTATCCTCCCCAGTGCTATGAGATCTTGAACTTCTACCTAGACAGCGACCAGAGACTAAATAGTGAAGATGCACTTATACACCTTCTGTCCAAAGCCCTTTATAAACTAAGTCTCAGGAACCCCGCTCTTCTATTAAAGGGGCCATTACCCCTTTGTACATGTAGGTAAACTGATGTCCACAGCAGCTAAGAATCTGGTGTTCAGGTTCTGAGATTCTCAGAATTAATGGGCTTCCCAAATTCTTAATTAAAGCTGCCCAGACTCAACCCTTTGAAAAAACAGGCCACAAAGTTAGAGTTTTCAAAAGGACTTAGCACCCACATTTGGGGCCAGATTCTGGGAGCTGCTGGGTGCTGAGCACTTTTGAAAATCTGCTCCCATGGGGGTTGCCCAAGGTCCCAGAGTGACTCCGTGGCAGAGCTGTGACTAGAATCCAGAGGCTCTTACTCCCGGTCCCTAGCTCTCTAACCACTAGACCACAGTCCCTTTGTGGGATACGGGAGTCTGGTTTAGCTTCTCCTGTAACTACACCTGCGTTTATTCTCCTCTTCTTTTCCTTTCCTAAGGAAACTCACCAGAGTACTGAACTATTACATACGAAATGCAGATGACTCCAGCAAGACAGAATTGCTGTTCGCTGCCCTGAAAGCCTTGAAGTATCTGTTCCGATTCATCGTCCAGTCACGGGTGCTGTACCTGAGGTGAGGCAGACCCTCGAGACTGTGCAAAATATCGGCAGAGGGTACAAACTGGCATCGCTCTAGCCAAGGGAGCCTGCTTTCGATTTCCTCCAGCGGAGGATGCCCCGAGTTATTAAGAAAACACATCTATAGCTGCCTTTCATCCAGGACTGTAGAGAGATCTGTGTGGGTGGGTGGAGATATTGATCAGAACAAGGGAAAACAACTTAGAACACGTTCCTTGGGGTGAAATTCTTTCTAATCATTCACATCTTACATAAGCTGCATACTGCAATGCAGATAAGGAGTCTAAACTCGGTGGTTGTTTTTTAAATGCCTTCCTTGTTTAAGAAGCTTCCTCATTTTAAGGGACTTTTGGGGGTATTTCTGCTAGGTTCTGTGAAGATCCAGATTGTTTAGAGTTCCCCTTCAGGTTTTTTTAAATCAATCTTTAGTGGTGAGAGGAAAAATCCCCTTCTATATTAATCCGTTCAATGGAAATGTTTGCACATTATGGAGGATGCCTGATTCTGCTCCCATTGAGCTCTTTGCAGTAGACATTAAAATGCATTGTCAGCTACTTGAGATCACTTTGTACGTCGCCTCACAGAATGGGGTCCTCGTGCAGGACTAGAGCTCGTAGCCACTAAGATAACACTAATAATAATTAATGGTATTTGTTACAGTTCAGGACAACTGCACCTGTATTCTCCCTCCATGGTCCACCAAGGGCTAAGAGTTTCTGGCTGCCAGCTGTCACCTCTTTTGGGCAAAGACCCCTGTGTGTGTGTCTCTCCCGACTGGATTTTTTTTCAGGCTGCACAGTTCCCTGCCTACACTGTGATATTCCTAGCAAGCCAGACTGCCTAAACAGGCCAGCATCTGCGCTTTGCTTACTATGAACAGAGTAATGGCCCACAGTTACATCTTACCACACAGCTCTTTCTACGCAAGCGCATTTATTCTTAAGCTAGAAACAATAATGAGAAAACTTATTAAAAACAATTAAAGAACCTGCACAATACAAAATGGCTCAACTTTGGTCTCTGCAAACTCCAACCTCGGACTCTTGTAGGTGTCAATCCTTCAAAAACCCACAACTGCGTTTTCCCTGTCATTATAAGTTCATAACTGTCTCAGATCTGGAACCCAGGCTGGGCAGTTCAGCAGTCTCTGGGAACAGGTAATCATCAGACAATCACCTCTCCTCAGGATGTAGTTTCAGAAGGCAGAGTTTTTGCAGAACCAGAGGTGAGGAATGTGCAGTAAGCTCTCCCTTGGTATACCTCACAAAATCCACTTAGCACTTATTGTCCCAAAAGTCCACTTTTGTCTGGCACCTTTTCAATATAGTCCTCCCAGCCTCACACCACATCTCCCCCCGTAGAGAGATTATATATAATCCTAGCCTACAATAATACATAAACTTTGCATTTAATACAATGGACTCCAAAGATACTTAAACTTAATAAATAAGGATATGCAGGAAATTCCCCATCACTGTCCTAGTATATGCCAGATTGCGATGTGTGTCTCATCACCCGAAACCATTCTTCACACGATTCTCAGCAACCATTCAGGACTGTTTTCTCCTCTTAGTCGTTCAAAGCCAACGTAGAATGAGCTGGATTCTCTTCTGGCTCGGACATAATCAACAGAATTTGTAAACTATGCTTAAACATCAAATTTGGTCATCGTTGAAGCCAGAAAGGACCCTGCTTGACTCTCAGATTCCAGGCCGAGTTTGTGGTTCGGAAAATGCCCCCCCCCCAAATCTTTTTGCTATTAAATTTAACAGATTTAATCTGGAAATCACTGATACAGTAAATCGAGAACCCCACACAGCCACTTTTACTGTCACTTTTCATAGCAAAAGAGCACTTTAAGAGGTTGCTCTGGAGGATAAAATGTATTTAAGCCGTTGTGGCAGTATTCCTCGCTCTGGCCTAGATTGGTGTGTATAGCCAATGTGACTGATGTTCCTGCTCTTTTTCAGGTTTTATGGGAAAGACGAAGATGGGGATGAGTTTAACAATGCAATCCGCAAGTTGTTTTTCTCCTTCAATGTCCTCATGGACCGACCGCTAGAGGAGGCTGTCAAGATTAAGGTTGGTCTAAAGCCTGTTTTGAATGGTGGTACACATCTATTCTGAGGACAGGTAGTCAGTATTAAAGCCCCCAAAATGTAGCAAGTATTAATCTGAGCTCTTTAAGCTTTGCACAACTGTGACAAATGCTAAAATCTTGGCATTGAAATGCAGCCACTTCTGGGGTCGAGGCTGACACCAAGTCAGCCTGTAACAATGTCGTAGGGAGGACAACAGTTTGGCCAGTGACACCTGGGATTATGAATGATTCAGACAGCAAATGATATGGAAATAAACGTAACAAATGTAGATAAGGAAAGTAATGAAAGACCAACAAGCTTTTGTCTGTGTCTTAACTTGTTCTGCTTTCTTGTTTGTCTTGTGTGAACTTTACTTGGAGCCCTCTGAGTGAGTGAGGAACAGAGAAGCCATGCAATAAGGCTTACTTGCTGCTTTCTTCTTTAAAATGCTTCTGGCCAAAATGCATTAGTCACTTTCCACCAGAAGGATTGATTCTAGATAAGAGAGGCTTCGCATTTGAATGTTTGATCGATTTAAAAACCACCCTCTCCAATGCCTGTGTGGTGAGGGGCCGTTCTTCCTGCAGCATGGAATTTTTTGTTCCCACCACCAAAAGCAGATGGGGAGAATGCCTCTACAGCAAACCCTGGGGAGACCTTCAGTACCTGTCACACACCGGCACTCAGATGCTGCTGTGATGACCCGTAGGTGCCTAGATAGCTTGTTATTGGCATTGTTCATGGACCTACCAAACTGTGCCTCTAAGGAGCAATGCAAAGGGAGCACTTGGGTGTATTCTGCCTCAGAGACCATGTTTCCTGGGACTCCCTGCCAGAGGGGAGTCATTTGCTGCTCCTCTTTTAAGGGGTACGGCATACCTTAAACACCCCCTCCCACACACACATGTTTGGCTAGCACATGCTCCTCCTTACACCAGTCTCAACAAGTTGTTCTTAAGAGTGGGGACAAATGAGCTGCAGTTGAGCACAGGGTCTGTGATTCTTATGGGGGCTGTGTACGATGGAAGGTAGGGTGGAGTCCAAGCTCCCCTTGACTTTCTGACCATATAAGGGCTGGCTACAGTTCAGTCCAAAGAGCTTTAAACAAGAGCGAAAGTCAGACACCATTGTCTTTTTCTATTCAACTTTTTTTCAGCTTGTGGCTAGGCCAATGCTGTGAGGAGGAGGGCTTTATTTTTAACAAACAAACAAAACAAAAAAAAGTGTAAAACATATTTCTCATCTCTCTGCTTGCCTGTCCAATGCATTTTGATTTTTTCAAGAAGCCCAGTCCCTCGGACAGCAGTGTGTTCACAACCAGAAAGTCAAAAATTAGGCACTGGCTAAAAGTCTTTCATGTAGCATCCTTTCAGCTCTGATCTGCAGAGGTGCAGATGCAGAGGCTTGAATTAGATCACGAACCGGCACAGGGTTAGCGTTAGGGGTTAGGGTTAGGGTTGTCTGCATCTTTGCTTTTGCCCAGACCAGATACTACCACTGGTGATGTGAGCCTCTTCCAATGATGTCGAGCAGCAAGTCCTCAGGCTTGTTCTCTTTTACAACGAATGGATTAATCTAACCCATGTATGTTTTTTCTTCTCCAGGGCGCAGCTTTAAAATACTTACCAAGCATCATAAATGACGTCAAACTGGTATTTGATCCGGTTGAGCTCAGGTGATTGTGTTAAGCATATTTGTTGTCTAAACCTACTAAATATGCATCTTTGTGGGGAGGGGGGGAGTTGGAAACTGTGCTAATTTTAATAATTAAATTGCGTTGCACAAGCTGCGTGATTTAATGTGAGCGGTTCCTTGGAAGGATTTAGAGGAAGCCACATAATGGTTTTAGAGCTGCAGCCCAAAGGAATTAGCGTGTTTCAGCTGAATTTTCCTCTGAGTTCTGAGGCTTTCTCCAAACTGAAAATTCAAGGGCTACAAAGCCATATGGATGAAACCCAGTGACTATGATTCCACAGACCCTGGATCATTAGGTCTCAAGTTGCCAAGGCCCAAAGGGTGACAAAGGCCAGACAGGAGGGATACAAACAATTTATTCATGCACGAAACTTAAAGTGCAGTGGATTTCTTTTCCTTGGTGTAAATAGCTTTCCCTGCCTGCGTTCAGGAGCCTTATTTCGGATGTAAATAATTTGCAAATAATAGTGAGAGGACACCAAATGTATGTGGAATGTAATTCACTCTGGGAGTGAAATGAGTGATCTCCCTTGAAGTGGGGGATATATTTGGGAGATTATGCTTGCGGTGATCAAAATGGCTAAGTCTCCCACAACAAGGGCTCATTGGGCTGACATGATTAAGACACATCAGCTTCATTGCCAATGGCACACAAGGGGGCGATGTGGCCAGCATCGTGTCTGACCATCTTTGACTGCCCTAACCTGACAGGTCAAGTACCCATTTTGCATCTGGGTGAACTGGAAGTGGCTTTTCAGCATGAGATTCAAACCCACGACCTTCAGGATTTTGTAGTCAAGCACCTTAGCTACTCAGCCACCGCTGCACCTCATATGTTATCTTGCACCCTTGCAAAATCCTATTTGCTTAGAGAGACTTTCATTTTATTTTTATTTCTGGCAGGAAAGTTAGATATATATTTTCTAAAAGTGATAGGGAAGGACAAATATGTTCTGTGCCTGGGCTGATGAATTTTCATGATAACTTGTTGTAATGTTAGATTAATTATCTGAGAGGTATAAATCTGCTGATTCTGGTCACTGTTCAGTTTATTTTAAGTTCTTTAGTGAGCTTCCTGAATCCATATAACATGAGACTTCATATCGGTTTACCTTGAGACTGTTCTCAACACAATGGCACAACTGCTTGAGCAGGGGCAGGGCAATGTAGTAATATGTAGAACCATGCCAACAGCATTCTCTGGGTGAAAATACTAACCATCTGTCTACCTTGTGCTTTGCATTCTAGCATCCTCTTCAGCAAATTTATCCAAAGTATCCCTGACAACCAGTTAGTTCGGCAGAAACTCAACTGCATGACCAAGGTAGTGGACAGTGATCTGTTCAAACAATCCGGTGAGTAGCCTATTGAGATCTCCAGAAACTGCAGGAAATGCACCTTCTCAAACAAATACTTGTCTGTAAAGTTCATGTCTCTCTTTTAAATTTCTCCTTCAAATCCCTCCTTAAAATTCTCCTTTGCTGTGATGCCTACAAAAAAACTTGGCAACAGCGAGGTTGTTGGTGTGCTGAGGCCACTACCTATATGCTGACCAATGCAGTCTCATAGATGGGGGATTACAAAGACACAATCTGATGTCTCTTGTCTTATACTTAGATTGTAAATTCTTTTGGGGGCAGGGACCAATTTTATGTTCTGTTTGTATTACACCTGACACACTGGGATGCTGGTCCATGGTGGACGCTCTTAGTCATGACCGCAATACCGAAAATTAATAAAAATTACAGTAACACCCCCTGGTCAATTTTAGTTTTGATGTCTGTCTCGGGATAAGGATGATTTCTTTTGGGTTTATTGGTACGTTTTTTGGTTTCTCTATTCCCTAAGCGTATTCCCTAGCAAAGAGCAGTAGTTAGGAGATGGTGAGATAATGGATCCCTTATGTTGGGCACATTGAGCCAATCCCTAAGATCATCACTAAGGACCATGCACCATAGCTCTTTGCTCCTATACGTAGAAGCAGTACTATGTTTCTCCAGGATGTTAAAACACAGATGCAGATACTAGGGTTTCTAGAATGGCAAAAATATGAACACACATTGCTGGAGAGGCAGCCATTAAGTAACAGGCAGCAATAAAAATTGAGCCACTTATTAAGGATGTAAATGTGGATTTAGGTGCCTAATTTTAGACGCCCAAATTTGAAAATTGTGCCCTTAACCGCTCTCTGCTTCATTTCCAAATCTGTAAAATGAGGATAATAATCTTTACTCTTCTTTGCAAAGCCCTTTGAGAGCTTGAAAAGCCCTAGGTGTGTACTTGGTGTTACCATGATGTGTAGAGGTTATAATCCCGAGTATGACTGCAGCCAGTAGAGGTTTTCCTCTATCTCAAAGGAGTCTGTGCATCTGTAATTAATGATACTGGGTTCTGTTCATGCCAGGTTTTATCCAGGCTGCATAGTTTCCAGATTAGCTGGTGCCTGTGCTGTGTACAACTACCATTTGTTATGGACATCAGATATATTTTAGGTACTTATCTGGCCCCCATAACTCAGAGTAGAGGGGAGCGCCTCACAATCTTTAATGTGCTGATCCTTGCAACATCCGTGTGAGGTAGAGAAGTGCTATTATCCCCATTTTATAGATGGGGAACTGGGGCAGAGAGAGACAGGTAAAATTTTCAAAAGCGCCTACTAAATCCCATTTTCAAAAGTGACGTAAGGCCAGATTTTCAAAGATATTCAGGCATCTAACCTGCTTCGGTGCTTTCGCAAAATCCCACTAAGCTCCTGTTTGCATCTTTAGTTGGCTATATAAGAGCTAGATATTATTATTAAATAACTGAAAAATCTGGCCCTAAATCTATTTTGAAAATGGGATTTAGTCTTCAAAAAGCCTGTGTCACTTCTGAAAATTTTACCCATAGACCCTTACTTAAGGTCATGCAGGGAGTCAAGCAAGGCCGGAAATCAAACCTGGGATCTCCCAAGTCCTGTGTTAGTGTCCTAGCCATGGGACCATCTAATACATATATTGAGAGAAATCTCTCTCGTGCAATCTGTCTAATTAGAAGAGAGGCAATCTGTGCTGTCATCTACCTATTAGAACCACTGTGACATGATTTTAATTTTGGTGACTGAGTCAGAGTGAGGAGCACAAAGTTTTCTTTTTGTGGTCACTTATACTTGGCTCTGAAGACTATTCTTAGGCCATTGTGATACATTGTTCTGTTTCTTCATTTCTCAGAATGCAGAGATGCTCTCCTGCCTCTGCTAATAGATCAGCTAAGTGGCCAACTGGATGACAATTCAAACAAGCCTGATCATGAGGCCTGCTCTCAGCTCCTCAGTAACGTTCTAGAAGTGCTTGACCGGAAGGATGTGGTGAGTATGGGCTGTAGTCTAATGTCATCCTCACTGGTAGGGTTACACTGGTATAGGTCAGAGGAGGAACAAAACCTTCTTAAGTGCACCTCTCAGAACCAGTCTTTATAGAGTTAATGAGACCAGATGTTCACAGAAGTTTTTCCACATTGGGTATTGGCATGAGACGTTTGAGTCGAAGTAAGATAAATCCGACGTATCAAAAATGAACCTAAGACATTCTAGGACAGAACAGGGGAAGGCATGGTCAGGTCATCCCCAGAGAGGTGCTCCCCTGCTGATGCAACGCATGTAGGGGATATAGAAAAAAGGGGCTCAAGTTAGAGCTGCCCTGGGGGCCGATCCAGCTCCAGCATAGGGAAGATTAGCCTCCTGTGAATCCCTTTGCTGGGCCCTGGACTGGTGCAGAGATGTATTCCCCCGCCCCCTTCTCGGAGTCTGAAACTACTTTCTATTTAAATGAATTTCTGATGGGCAAAGAGTCTCCTTTTCTCATGTCTTCTGACAATAAATAGCCACAGTCAGCCTGGCCCTTCCCGACAACAAATCTCTCTGTAGAATGGACCATGCTGAGATTAATCTAAAACAGCCCGTGCTTCTTTAATCTCTTCAGGGGCCCACTGCAGTTCACATCCAGCTGATCATGGAGCGCCTGCTGAGGAGAATAAACCGGACGGTGATTGGAATGAGCAGACAGTCTCTGCATATTGTGAGAGCCTTTTGCTTGCTTCTGTTCTATGCTTTCTACCCCTTGCTCTGACGCTTCAGCAGATGGGAGCTTTCCATCACAGTCTGTCCTGCTATGGACTGCAAATTGTGCCAGTGCGTTATAAAATCTCTGTCCTGTTTCCTGCGCCCTGCTGAGGTCTATGGGAGGCCTGCCCCAGCCCTATTAAAATCTGGTCTGGATGGCTGTAGAGAGAGGTACTCTGCTAAGGCACCATTTTTAATCATGTCTGGGGCGGTAGTGGCTGCAAGTTGTTACTGTCTGGTGACTCTTTGGTAGCTTGTATGTGCAGTGTGTTTGAGTCTCAGTCCAGTTCCTAATAGTCAGACAGCCACATTGTAGAAACACTAATTAATTTGCTTCCGATGTTGAATGGAACCAGATGCTGATGTACCCTCGACCCTGTAGGTGTCCTCTCCAAGTCTGGGGTGAAGCAGGTTGATAGGAAAACAAGAGGAGGTTGGCACCATTCTGGCCTGCCCTATACTTGGTCTGTGGATGGATAGAGAACTCCAGGGCTGTCAATCCAGCACTAAATTCACTTTATAAGAAGAGGCTTTGACATTGGCGAATGGTTTCCATCAGATGTGTTCATAACGAAGACTTGGAGGGTCCGGTTTAAAATGGATGTAGGAGCGTTCTGCTTTGCAAACGTAACCCCTTGTAGTCTCAGCAGTCCTTGCACTAGTGATCCGATAGGAAGGGAAAACATTCCTGCCTGGGTCAGAGCATTTTTTAAAAATATTTGCCAAATTGTGAGTCTCAGTAGCTCAGAGGGTGACAGGCCAATTTAAAAAAGAAAAAAAAACCTGCTACTTGCCTTTGTAGGAAACAAAGCGATTTCATCTTAATCTCTCGCCGTAAAAAGTGGGGTTTTTGCAAATTCCAGTCCTTGAAGGGATAAAGTCTGTCCCACCTCCTTGCCTCAGACTTAAAACTTAAACCCTATGAGAGGTGATGTCCAGATTAATATGTTGGTATCACCCCACTGCTGTCCATGAAACGCTGCGGATGTTACTGATCGGGGGGGACAATCACATTCAGTGACCTTAGTGCCTTTCTAGACCCCACGTTAGCAAAGTACTTAATCGGGTGCCTGATTTAAAGCAAAGGTATGATCCTTGTGAAGACTATTCCTGTGACTAAAATTAGGTACATGCTTCAGAACTGTGCTGAATTGGGGCCTTCGTGTAGAAAGATAATTGACCAAGTGCTTTTCTTGTCTTTTCCATTCCAGGGTAGTTTTGTAGCCTGCATGACAGCCATCCTGAGACAGATGGATGATTTCCACTACAACCACTACATCAGCACTTTCAAAACCAGACAGGACATTATCGTAAGTCATCTTGGCCCGGGCTACAGCCCAGTCCATGTAGTGTCCCTCTCTAATTTTATCCTATCCAGCTCTTATATTAAGTTCAGGCTCTTGCACCCATCACTGAGGAGTATGAATACCTCATATTGCAAGTGTTTGTGGAACATTCACTTCACCCCAGCTGGATACAGCGCTGCTGGCTGTTTGCTGACTCAGCAAAGCATCGGACTAGTTTGCCACGTGGAGTGAAAACAGAACTTTAATGAGTACTTGTGGCACCTTAGAGACTAACCAATTTATTTGAGCATGAGCTTTCCTGAGCTACAGCTCACTTCATCGGATGCATACTGTGGAAAGTACAGAAGACGTTTTTATACACACAAACCATGAAAAAATGGGTCATTATCACTACAAAAGGTTTTCTCTCCCCCCACCCCACTCTCCTGCTGGTAATAGCTTATCTAAAGTGATCACTCTCCTTACAATGTGTATGATAATCAAGGTGGGCCATTTCCAGCACAAATCCAGGTTTTCTCCCACCCTGATTTGGGAGATATCATAAGGAGAGTGATCACTTTAGATAAGCTATTACCAGCAGGAGAGTAGGGTGGGGGGAGAGAAAACCTTTTGTAGTGATAATGACCCATTTTTTCATGGTTTGTGTGTATAAGAACTTCTTCTGTACTTTCCACAGTATGCATCCGATGAAGTGAGCTGTAGCTCGCAAAAGCTTATGCTCAAATAAATTGGTTAGTCTCTAAGGTGCCACAAGTACTCCTTTTCTTTTTACAAATAGAGACTAACACGGCTGTTACTCTGAAACAGGACTTTAATGACTCTCTAAACCTGTGTAAGTGAAGAGCTGGAAAGAAGAAGATAGACTGAATGAGGATGAGAGGACAAACAGAGGAGTTCGTTTTCCCTTCCTTTCTCTTCTGTCTCTATCCATGTGTTCTTCACTCTCTTTTTTTCATTCTATCCTTTAAGAGCTCCGTTAAGAGCTTGGATTCCCCTTTTTTTTTGTCTGGGCTGATGAAAAAGATGACGAGCTTGGAGCAGTATCTCTATTAATTTCCAAAAATATGCCTGTGTGTTTGTTAATAGAGCCACAGGGCATCTTGGCTGCAAAACCTGAAAGCAGGGAAATTTTGGTTGATCAGGGTTCTGTTTCAAAGCCAGATGAGGTTTCTGAAAAGCTCTGTGGTTGTTGCAAACTTTTGGGGGCAGGGATTGCTGTTTGTGATGCGTTTGTATAGCACCTAGCACAGAGGGATCCATGATTTGAAGCCCCGGAGGGTACACCTCTAGTGGAATAAGGTAGGGGGCACGGCCCTGGCTGGCCCAGGTCAGCTGACTCAGGCTCGTGGAGTTAGAGCAGCGGCGCTGTAAACTTCTGTGTAGACGTTCAGGCTCAGGCTGGAGTGTCCTCGAGGATGGGTGTCAAGCATCCTTAGCCAGCATTGCATATCCATCCTCTGTGTTAAACCTGTACAATTCATGATCTTCATGTAGTTTCAGTGCAAAACCAGGTGAAACAACACTTTTGCTCTTTGATCCCCTTAGAACCTGAAACTCCAAGTAAAGGCTAAGTTTCACCTCCCACCCCCCATGAAGATCAGAACCAGAGCAAGTATTGCACAAGCTTCTGTGGTGTGACACTGG
This sequence comes from Lepidochelys olivacea, assembly GCF_965140295.1. Classification (NCBI taxonomy): domain Eukaryota; kingdom Metazoa; phylum Chordata; order Testudines; family Cheloniidae; genus Lepidochelys; species Lepidochelys olivacea. Next base: position 7,419,188 of record NC_140436.1, read on the forward strand.
TCTAACTGGTAGTCACAGCTCCTGGTTGCTTGTCTCTGCCTGTAGCTGTGCAGAACAACATAGTGAAGTGGAACACAGGTGTGGGTAGACTTTGCATTAGGTATTTCAGAATTTATTGTAAAATGTCTGTAAACCACTCTGAATGGCAGCATGCTGCCTTTGTTTCCCTGGCTGGTTATAAGTGCCTGTGATCTGTTAAGCAACATGGCCACCTGCAGGACATAGAGATTTCTGCAACGTCATTGCCTAGACTGAAAAAGCCACTCATCTGAATACTCATAGAAGATTAGGGTTGGAAGAGACCTCAGGAGGCCATCTCGTCCAACCCCCTGCTCAAAGCAGGACCAACCCCAGCTAAATCATCCCAGCCAGGGCTTTGTCAAGCCAGGCCTTAAAAACCTCAAAGGGTGGAGATTCCACCACCTCCCTAGGTAACCCATTCCAGTGCTTCACCACCCTCCTAGTGAAAAAGTTTTTCCTAATATCCAACCTAGACCTCCTGCACTGCAACTTGAGACCATTGCTCCTTGTTCTGTCGTCTGCCACCACTGAGAACAGCCGAGCTCCATCCTCTTTGGAACCCGCCTTCAGGTAGTTGAAGGATGGAATCAAATCCCCCTCAAGAGTTCAAATAGAACTCTTTTGAGTTAGTAACTCACCTGAGAGATTTCTGGAAGAGTATGCATTGTAAAACCTAAACACCTTGAGGGTTTTGCTAGGGCTCATCAAATGAGTAGTAGCCTTTTTCAAATGAATCAGTGGTCAGTGAATAGGGTCAGAGTCGGCTAGAAATGTTGTTGAAGAGCAGGAGTGCTAGGAATTGGGACAAAATTTCTGTTGAAGAGCTTTGCTTCAGGACAACTTCACTATTCAGGAAGCATGCTTAAGCACAGTGAGGTCAATTGTTAAAGTTAGGCACGTACTTAATGACTTTTCCGAAAATGGGGTATAAGCTTCAATCTTTGAAGCTATCATTTGTGCTTCTCATTCATTCCATGGTTCAGTGCTTTCTGAATCATGCATTTAAATGTTCCTCTTACATTTTCAGTACATGCACAGCCTGTGCATGTGAGACAAACCAGGAAGGTGAATTGTATAAAAACAAAGTTGGTACAAGAATACAACTTCAGGAGACACTGGTCCAAAGTGTAGGTTTGGAATCGAACTGTTACCATCCCTAAAACGTATAGAAATGTATCCATTAAATTATTTTTAAAATAATTCCAATGGCATCATGATTTATTTACAATTTTTTTAAAAAATAAGCATCCCCTTGTGGCATTTTCAGCCCAGACATTGCAATGTTGCTTCTTCAGGTTAACATGGTTAGGGGTTAATTCTAGTCTTCATGGTGCCCCTTGTCAAGCCTGAATCTTTCCATCAAGCTCTGATTTAATAATGCTTAGAGGATTTCTGCTACAGTAGTAGCAGTGTCCATTTCTCTCTCTGCATCAGTGTCACTTTCCAATTCTTTAGTGCACGCTATTCAACTCAGCAGCACATTTCTTTGCTGGTGACCTTCGGAAAGTGGTGACTTCTCGGTTGTGTGTGTGTCTGGTGCTTGAATGCGAATGTTACCTCTTAGAGCAGAAGAGAACTTATGAACATTTGAACCTCTGGAGACGGAGGTTCTTTCTTGGTCTAAAGTTAGATTTTGTGAGTATTGCTTGCACAAATCCCACTCTTCATCCTGCAACTTGGCAGAAAAGCCTCATTTAGACTAGGACTTAAGGTGTGATGGCTTTAACTTGACCGGTTTAGCTCTTGGTAAAAACTGCATGTCTTGTCTACACTAGACATTTGCTAACTTCACACCTCATCTAGTGAAAGCCTAAATGACTGGGAAATGACAACCCCTTCTATATCTATGTATATAACAAATAATGCAGCAGCCCGATGTAATGTCATCATTCATACATTCTGAAGGGAAGTATTAGGTCGAAAGACTTTGAACACCTGTTTTGCTTTTTAGTGCTCTCTACGCATCTAGAGATTGACTTCAAACAATAAGAACAGATTTAATTGCATTAATTGAATAGATTTGTGGAGGGGATTTTTTTTTCCTCCTGTAATTTGATGGATGAGATTTCAGACATAATTTAGTTACCATGATATATGCCACAATAAAAGATGCATTTCAAAAGGCCAGCATATTGATCTGTGATCAATGGAATCTGCAGTCACGCATGTTTGCATCCCCCACTCTTCTCCCCACCCCGTGTTTCCATCTGATTACAGACTAATGTTCTTGGACCTTGCATGTGGCATGTTTTTGTACAGGACTTCCTGATGGAAACCTTCATCATGTTTAAGGATCTGATCGGAAAGAATGTCTATGCGAACGACTGGATGGTGATGAACATGATGCAGAGCAGGTAAACAGCCTCTACCAGAGGCTGCTACTGGTATAAGGCTCAAGTGACTTCTTCAGAACTTGTTGGCTCTGGGACTGGGGAGGTTTTGCACTAGAGCCACTGCAAGTAAATTGAGATGTACTTCCTTTAAAAGTTCATATTGGTTTAAGTTAGCTTTGACTAAAGTCCTATTGGCTGGACTTTTTTTTTTTTTTTTTGGATGACTTGTGAACCTGCAAACTCTTTCTTCCTCTGTCAAAAGGAGTGTTTGCAAAACTGAAAACTTCCCCCCCAGTGATTGTATTTCCCTGCCAGAGATGCCTGCTTCAATCTGAGAAGCCTCTTTATTTCAAATCTGGGGGGGAGATGCATCGTCACTTGGGAAACTTAAAACTAAACTGGACAAAAGAGGATGATCATGCATGCAGGACGCTAGCCCAGTACCTGGGAAACCCAGTTCATTTCCCTCCTGTGCCACAGACTTCCTGTGTGATCTTAGGCAAGTCACTTAGCCTCTCTGTTCTTCAGTTCACCATCTGTACAATGGGGTTAATAGCACTTACCTACCTTACAGGGGTGTTGTGAGGGTGAATACATTAAAGACTGTGAGTAATTTAGAAACCACAATCACAAGGGTCATGGAAGTGCCGAAGAGAGACAAAACACGAGCAAATATCCTCTGTGGAACCACACTGCATTGGTATGGGGCCTGGATGACCTAATAGATCTTTTCATTTGTAACTTCCCTAAATCAGGGATACTTCTATTGCGAAACAGAGAAATAACCTTCACCTCCCACTGAGGACAGAGAATTTTGGGGAAAGAGAAGGATTACAGTACTAGAGCTGAACCTTTGAGGTCACTGGTTCGTGCCTCATCCGAGCTTGCGAAAAGGAGCCGTACATTCAGGCATGTGCTGTTTCTACTTCTATGGATGCCTCCTTATCTGTGTTTACTTTTCCAGGGTTTTCCTCCGAGCGGTGAACCAATTTACCTCGGTGCTCAACCGATTCTTTCTGGATCAAGCAAGCTTCGAACTCCAGGTGAGGATAAATTCCGTTCTGGATTCTCCTGACCGCTTTGGAACTGAGCAAGTCCAGAGAGGTGATGGGTGCCCTCAACTCCCACTGGCGCCAGTTGTGTTATTGATAGTGATGAGGGTGTTATTGTTCTGTCCTCTTGCTGGAAAAGTAGCATGACTTGGAAATTTCTAACCCGAGATGCTACTTGTCACATGGGCTTGTGCTCAGCCAATGATCTGTGGAGCATGTTCTACGCTCATTCTGCATGCCATATAGCATTGATGCGCTAAAGCGGGAGTGTAAAAGTATCTCTTTCCACCCCTTACTTTTGTGTTAGGTTGACTATAGTTTACTGGCACTTTTGGAGAGATTTGATGGCAAACCCCTCTTTTGAGGAGGTATGGTCTTGTGGTTAATGCCCTGGACTGGGACACAGGAGTTCTGTTCAATTCCTAGTTCTGCCTCAGACTCCCTGTGTGACCTTGGGCAAGTCACTTAAACTTTCTGCTACCTCCGTTCCCCGTCTGTGATATGGAGATAATACTCCCCTATCCTCACAGAGAGACTCTGGAGCCCAAGTCATAGACTAGCACCCCACAAACACAGAACAAAAAGATGGTCTCTGCTCCAAAGAGCTTACAATCCAAGTATATGATAAGAGACAACAGGTGGAAATAGACAGATGGAAGAGCTCAAGGAATCAAAGAGACTGTATTGGTCAGCAGATAGGCCATGGTCTCAGCACACCAGCAACCTACCTCTTATGTTTTTCATGGGCATCAGGGCAAAGGAGAGCTTTAAGGAGGGATTTAGTGTATCTTGATTCATAAATAGTCTTCTGGGTGAGCATTTTAAATAGATCAGACCAAAAGGAACAAAGTTTGATGGTGCAGATTGTATAGCTCTTAATTAGCTTTTACACCTGTTGACCTCCTGTGGGAATTGATTTTTTCCCATTCATTGTAATTGTGTTTCCTCATTTACACCTGACAGAGAATCTGCAGCACTGGTGATGAAGTAGCTCTCTTGTGCTGTGTGTTTCTGTTCCTTTGTGGTTTTCCTTTCTTTAATCAGTTTTTCCCCCTCTCCTCCCCTCCACCCCCACAGCTCTGGAACAATTACTTCCACTTGGCAGTAGCTTTTCTCACTCATGAATCCCTCCAGCTGGAGAACTTCTCACAGGCCAAACGCAACAAAATTATCAAGAAGTAAGTTCACATTTAAATGTGGTCAGGTCGTCTTACTCTTAGAAAATTAAACCCAGTCTTTATATTGTGCTCATCTCGTGGGGCACAGCTGGTACAATCCCCGGATATGTCCGGACTGCAATCACAGTGCGTGACTCTAGCTCCTGTAGATGTACCTGGGCAGCTTTTAATCTGGTTAGCTTGGGTACCGGAGCAGTGAAGCTGTGGCAACATGGGTTTCCGTGCAGACTAGCCACCCGAGTAAGTACACAGGGCTCTGGGTGGGCTTGTACATCCTGTGCTGAAGCCGTTGGTTGCAGTGTAGACATACTGTGCATGTGGGCTCTCTGTGACAGGACAGTTCGTGGTCGGTCCAGACAATGGGCTCTGCATGTTTGGGTTGAGTTTAAACACGTGAGTGGATGTTTGGGTTGAGTTTAAACACGTGAGTGGTTTGGTTAATTCTCAAACAGAAGTTGTTGCTTCTTTAAGGTCCGAGATAGAAGGTTTTCCTCAGCCGAAGTCCTCAAAGTAAGGAATTACTGGCTTCCCCAGCCGTAATGCAGGACAAGTGAGCAATAACCAGCTCATCCCTCCAGCATTAAGATGTCTTCTTCTCACAGCTCCATTTCCTGTCGTCTCAGTATTGCCAATCCCAAGTGTACAAAAATCCTGAGTCAGGCCCCCCAAAATCATGATGTGGGCTTCAAAATCTTGAAAAAAGGGAAGGTGCCACGGCATCCGCAAGCCCCTGCTGGAGTCCCAGCACTGTGGGCTGAGGTGGGGAGGCTGTGGGCAGGGCAGCAGCGAGGAGGCACGTCCCAGGACTTCCTCCCCTGGCTGCAGCCCCACAAACCTGCCTTCCACTTACTGGCAAGCTCCAGAGAATAGCAACTGTTTGCTGGGAACCGAGAGGTTGCAAATAAGGGGAATCCACTGCAATCCCATTCATAAAATTATCAAGTGCCTTCTTAAAACTAGTTCGGTTTCTTGGCCCTACTCCTGCCATTGGTCAGCTTTTGCAGAACCTCACTCCTCTGATGGTTAGAAACCTTCTTCTAATTTCCAGCCTAAACTTACTCATGGTCGTCTTATCACGATATGTTCTTGGGCCAACATAATCCTTCATCTTAAATATCTCTTCTCCCTCCCTGGTGTTTGCCCCCCCTGAAGATGTCTGGTGTCCACTCACCTCTTGGCAGATTGGTGGTAGGGAGGAGCTTGGCCTTCAGTTTTTGAACTCTTTACCCTAGATGCCCAATATTCAGGGCTACATTTTTTAAAAGGGCAGGCTAGTAGATTGTGCAGCTGGGCTGTTACATTTCCCTGGCAGTTTAACAAGGCAAATTTCAATACATGCATTTTTTCTTTTACCTTCTTCTCTCGTTTAATATTTTTTCCCTTTCTAGATATGGGGACATGAGGAAAGAGATTGGCTTCAAAATAAGGGATATGTGGTATAACCTGGGTGAGTTCCCTATCTGTACAGTTCACAATAGTATGTATGTTCTACCTCCAAAACTGGATTTCAGTTCTTCTGTGAGATGGGGCTCTGCAGTCTATCCGCTTTGTGCCTGGTAACTCTTGCATGCTGCTAGAGCTCCACCGAAGCTGTGGACCCTCTGGATTAGCTGTCCCGTTCTGGGACTATGTGACAGTGAAAGCAAGTAACACAGAGACTTTGCCAAGGAATTTCTAAACCAGTCACGCTTTACTCACAGACACGGCACAAGAGAGATACAGATCTATGGAAAAACAACAAAACCTGCATGCAAATCCCTGCTTCAGTTTCCTTACCCCTCTGAGAGCCCTTTAGTTTTTGGTCAGTGTCTTATAGGGAGTGCAGGAGCCTTCTTCCTCAACTCCTCTTCCTCCTGCACAGCCTTGCCTTCTTCTGATCTTCTTTCTCTTGATGGAGAGAGTCTCACGTTTTAACATTTGAATCACTTTGTCTCTCCCAGTCCTTCTGTTGTTGCTTTTTAACTTCTCCACTCTTCTGAGCTTCCCCCTCCTCCAGCCACAGTTAAAAGCAGTTAGCAATTCGTTCACTTTTGGCTGGTAGCGCCCATTGTGCTGCTAGGGCAAGATTATTCAACTGTCAGTGGTCCTGAAGGACTGTCCAGCTCAGGGGCAGACACCCAGGTGCCGGTACCCTTTCCCTTAACACCAGAGGCTGGTGCACAGACACGATCATACAATCCAGTCGGTAGCGTTAATTCCCACAAACGGATTCCCAAACCGTCACACCATATAAAACTTGAGAGTGGGATTTTCAAGAGAGACTCAAAAAGAAAAGGAGGACTTGTGGCACCTTAGAGACTAACCAATTTATTTGAGCATAGGCTTTCGTGAGCTACAGCTCACTTCATCGGATTATATATACACAGAGAATATGAAACAATACCTCCTCCCACCCCACTGTCCTGCTGGTAATAGCTTATCTAAAGTGATCATCAGGTTGGGCCATTTCCAGCACAAATCCAGGTTTTCTCATCCTCCGCTCCCCCCCCCCCCCCCAAACTCACTCTCCTGCTGGTAATAGCCCATCCAAAGTGACAACTCTCTACACAATGTGCATGATAATCAAGGTGGGCCATTTCCTGCACAAATCCAGGTTCTCTCGCAGGAAATGGCCCACCTTGATTATCATACACATTGTGAAGAGAGTGGTCACTTTGGATGGGCTATTACCAGCAGGAGAGTGAGTTTGTGTGGGACGGGGTGGAGGGTGAGAAAACCTGGATTTGTGCTGGAAATGGCCCAACTTGATGATCACTTTAGATAAGCTATTACCAGCAGGACAGTGGGGTGGGAGGAGGTATTGTTTCATGGTCTCTGTGTATATAATGTCTTCTGCAGTTTCCACGGTATGCATCCGATGAAGTGAGCTGTAGCTCACGAAAGCTCATGCTCAAATAAATTGGTTAGTCTCTAAGGTGCCACAAGTCCTCCTTTTCTTTTTGCGAATACAGACTAACACGGCTGTTACTCTGAAGAGAGACTCAGTGATTTAGGAGCACAAATGGCATTGGGGCATAAAACTGCACCATTAACGGGTGTCACCCGCTTTGAGAACTTCACTGGCACGGAATGTGTGCACTGTCTTCTCGTTACCTTGAAATGACTAATGTGCTCCCAGATACAGCCACCTGCCTTCAAGCAGCTGCGTTCCACTGAGCAGAGGCTGGGTCTAATCTTCTCTCTGTCACAGGCCCCCATAAGATCAAGTTCATCCCATCGATGGTGGGTCCAATCCTGGAGGTGACCTTGACACCTGAGTCCGAGCTGCGGAAAGCTGCCATTCCCATCTTCTTTGACATGATGCAGTGCGAGTTCAACTTCAGTGGGAACAGAAACTTTCATATGGTGAGGGACCGTGGAATCGTCGGCACTGATGTTTCATGCCGTGTGTTGGGCAAGTAGGAAAAAAACAAACAAAGGAGTTTCCTTTAAAAAAAAAAAAGTGCACACCCAGCACAAAGCACTGTGGGAAGTCTATTGTAAGGCCGTTTTATGTGGTAAATGTAGCAGGAGACTGCAAGTCTGGATTCTTGTGTTCTGTTACTGACTGTGTTGCTGTGTAGCCTCGGGCAAGTCACTTCACTTCTCTGTGCCTCAGTTTCCCCATCTGTAAAAATAGGTGAATACCCATCGCACAATTGCAAAGGGATTTGAGATCCTTGGATCAAAAGGTGCATTATAAACTAGTATTTACTGTTTATCTATATAGTGTTGTTTATTTGTATTACCATAGCACCTAGCAGCCGTAGTGCTAGACCAGAGCCGCACTGAACTAGGTGCTGTACAAACAACAGAACCAAATGGTGGTCCTTGTCCCCGGGGTCTTGCAACCTACATAGCAATAATTCTCTGAGGGTAACTTCTTGGCTGCACATATTAAGTTGTTCTGATTTATGGAGCAGTTAACATCCTTAATAACCCCTTCGAAAAACTTTAGCCCTCACAATTTCCCCCACTTTATTGTGGCTGTGGTACAGAGAGGGGAAGTGACTGGCTTGAGTTTACCCAACATCTGGGGCAGAACTGAGACTCGAACGCAGGTCTCCGACACACAACTCTGGGCTACTTCCACTGGACTTCTCGCTGTATTGCTAGCCTGAAAACGCTGGTAGGGAAGGAAGAAAGAGAGGTTCTTTGCTTGGTGCCCAGTTATCCCTTCAACTCTAGCAACTGCCACTCAGAACTTTTCTTCCCACGTTCCTCGGGGGATGCCAGTCATTAGCATCACAGCCAGTAGGTAGGGGACACTCCAGTGACACTATGGTTGTTCTTCTCCCTGAAGACATTTGAAATCATCCATCCTTGGCGTTCTGCCTTTCAGACACACAAGAGTGTTGTCACAATGTGATGCCTGTGTCCCTTTGCGCTGTACGTGCACCAACCCTTCCCTGCTTGGATCTCGGTTTAAATACTCAGAGGGGATCTTATTTTCCTCTGGGTCAACCGCCTTTGGCATTGTCTGACCCAAGATGTGCTTGGATTGCTGGAGCGTATGGGAATTGCTTGAATGCTATGGGATGTCGGGGCATGAATGTTTAATACTGGTTATAGACACACCCTGGTATCTTGGGGCTTGAATTGCTTACTACTGGGATGCTGGTTCCAAGAACACCAGTGGTAGCCTGGGGTATGATTGGGATTATATGCTTGATCAGGGTCACTCCTGCTCACACGTACACAAAATCAACCTGATCATCAAATCTGTGGCTGGCAAGAAATTTCCCCCTCTACCATATTAGCAGGGGCCTTGATGGGGGCTTTGCCCTTTCTCAGGAGAGAATAGGGAATCATCCATTAGGATCAGGGAGATATATCCCAGATGATCAATTTCCTGTGACTTCTGGTTTGAGCAGGGGAGCTGTTCACATTGTCTGGCTCCTTCCCTGTCTTCTCTGTCTTTTCCTTGGGTAAAATCACCCTCCAGTTTGGCCAATTAGATCAGTGCCCCATCATGGGGCAATTCAGAAATTCCTCCTGCAAACACATCTGGGCTTCATTCCAAGTGCTCAGGTTTTGTTCTGGTTTTGGATTTTTGTGTGTGTCTTTTTTAGCTTGAAAACGAGTTGATAACCAAACTGGACCAGGAAGTGGAAGGGGGCCGAGGGGACGAGCAATACAAGGCCTTGCTGGAGAAACTGTAAGTGTCTGAAACACACTCGGAAGAACACTAAAAAATCCTAATTCGCTACTTCAGATGATTGAGTAACATAGAGAAGGCGCAACCTGCAGTGATCTCAATATGAATTGGCTGCTGCCAAGATGGACTGATTGGCTTAAAATTATACCTTTGTTGTTGTTTTGCATTACAGCAGCACCTACAGGCTCCAAATGAGATCAGGGAGCCCGTGTGTTAGGTGCTGTACAGCTTCTAGCTTCCTGATGAGCAAAGCAGAGTAGCGAAAAGCCTCTTTCATGAACATCCATGTGTTTCCGTTGGAGCCTTTTGGCCCAGTGACTTAGGAATGATGATCATAAAGTTCTGTTAACAGCAGAAGCACCGTCCAGAACTTGAATGGAATCTCTCTTTTCTTCTGTATTTCTCTGTTCTTTCCTCGGGCGATATGCCTGCAGCCTTTTGGAGCACTGCCGGAAGCACAAATACCTGTCGAGTTCTGGAGAAGTGTTTGCTTTGCTGGTCAGCAGCCTGCTTGAAAATCTCTTGGACTACAGGACCATCATGCACGATGAAAGCAAGGAGAACCGTATGAGCTGCACTGTCAATGTGCTGGTAGGAGGGGAGGCCTCTGGTGCTAATTTACTGACTTGCTTTTAACATAATCATTGGACAGACTTGGTATTTCCAGAGTGCGGGTGCCAGGCTTAGCTTGCACCTGAGATTCACCCTGAAAAATGATTCATTCCTGAATCTCCAGGAAAAAACAGGAGAACATGAAAGGTAGGAATCCTTAAGACAAGATTAAATATCTTTCTAAAAGACATGTTTTAATCAAGCCTCTGGGAGAAATTCTACAGCCTGCAAATCCAGGAGGTCAGACTAGATGATCACAGTGGTCCCTGAGGCCATGTCTACACTTACAGGCTTACAGCGACACAGCTGAATCGACACACCTGTGCCGCTGTAAAAATTCTCTTGTAGCCGTCTTACGCCGACGGGAGAGAGTTCTGCCAACAACATAATAAAAGCAGCCCAACGAGCAGCGGTAACTATGTCGGCGGGAAAGCATCACGTCGTGCACGTGAGCGCGTATGCTGGCAAAACTTACGTCAGTCGGGGGGGGAGAGGGGGGTTGTTTTTTTCATGCCCCTGAGCGACCAAAGTTTTGTTCACGTAAGTGCTATAGGGTAGACATGGCCTTAGTCTATGACTCGATTTTCAAAAAGGCCCAGTCTTAGCCTAACTCTGCTCCCGTTGATGGTAATGTTTTACTGTGGGCTTCAGCACAGGTGGAGCTAGGCCAAATCAGAGCACATCTGAAAATGCCACTCTTAGCTTTCAGTGACCTGGCTTTGGTCTGCCTACTTCAGGGGAGGTTCTGGGAGGACTGACTGAGCCAACTCTGAGCAGAGTACGGCAAGCCTAATTGAAGATGGCGCTAATTTGGGAAGCCAGCCCCAACGCTGAGTGAAAACTAAGATGTGCATGTTGAGGCTGGCACCCCAAAGCTAAGCGACGCTCAGTGTTTTAGGTTGGTTTGTTCTGCAGGTGGGGCAGCTGTGATCAGCTGAGCAGTCTACAGATGAGGAAGTTGTGATCTGGCTGCTGATCAGACAAAAAAAACACCATTAGAATAGCCTCTCCAACGGTGTTTGGGGTACCTCTACCGGAGTTTGGGTACTCAGAAACAGCAGTGATCATAGAAAATTATTGGTTGAGGGAAGATAACCAAATGTTCTGAACCCCTGAAAAACGATTCAGGCTCAAATGTAGGGCTCTTAACCTCATTTGAACCAGATCATCTGTTCTTACTAACATTATTTGCTGGGATTGAAATGTTCTCGTATGCCACTTTATTGCTCTGTTTCTAGCTAAAGTTGGGCACAAAGCAAACTGTCGGCGACAAGCAGCTGCGAACTTTAGAGGGGTTTGTCATCCAACTCAGATACAGATTTCATGGCTAACCCTCATTTCCATAATACAGCAAGCCCTGGATTCCATATCCTCAGAAACTGAGGTGAGGATGGTGATGCATAGTGAGTGGAGCCAAGGGTCAGAGCTGGAGTCAGGAATGAAGAGCTAGAACAAGGCAGGAGTAGGTCTTGGAGCAAGGCTGGAGCTGGCTGCGCCTGTGGACTCTGTCACTATGAGTCAGAGGAGAGTTCTAAGCCATGAAGCGACGTTGAGAAGATTGAGCTGCTGTTTCTCCTGTGAGGCTTATATCTGTGCTCTGAGAGTCACCAGACCAGCTCTTGGCTTGGCTGGGGCCTATCGCAAGAACGACTCATCCCTGCATGTGGCTTAGTTCAGAGACCACTCTTCACCTCGCACTTATCACTCGCAAATTGATCGGGGTTAGAATTTAAGCTTGGCTCCTTGACCCTCTCTCAGCTGCCAGTCTCTTTATGGGTTACAGAAGTCTGCCTGAGATCACACATGTCTTACAGAGAGGAAGGATGGTCCGGTGCTTAGGCCACTAGCCTAGGACTTGGGAAATTTACATTCAACTCCTCTGCCACAGATTACCTGTGTGATCTTGGCCAAGTCACTTAGCCTCTCCGTGCCTTAGTTCCCCATCTAGGGATAATAGCATTTCCCTACCTCACTGGGGGGTTGTGAGGATAAATACATTGAAGATTGTGAGGTGCTCAGGTACCATGGTAATGGAGGTCAGATAAGTACCTAAGATTGATAGCCCTAAACAGGTAATTTACCTGACTCTGTGTGAATTCAGTAGTTTTTACACCAGCTTGATAACTGTGTGTTATTTTCTCGGCAGAATTTTTATAAGGAGAAGAAACGGGAGGACATATACATCAGGCAAGTTGGCTGCCTCCAGAATTGCATATAGAAACGTTTTATTCTCACTGCTTTTGGGTGCCTCCGTTCAGGAGCCTTCAGATCAAATCCCTGTTTGCTTCTCATTCATCTAGGTATCTGTATAAACTTCGGGACCTACACAGGGACTGTGAGAACTTCACAGAGGCAGCATACACTCTGCTTCTCCATGCAGAACTCCTTAAGGTGACTCATTAGAGGCAATTTTAGTATTTTTACAGGGTTTGTGGAATTTCAGCTTGACAAAGAAGACCAAACAATGCGGAATAATAAATCTGTGTGATTTTTAACCTGAAAAGGTTGCCAAGGACCTGAATAGTTTTGCAAGTTGCACATCAGGTATAAACTGGGTAGTGGATGAAAGCAGCAGAGTAATGTAACTTGCACCGATTTGGCATGCAATCCTGCAAATCTTTGTTTGGGTGGGATGGTCTGGTGGGTAAAGCACTGGACTGGGAGTCAGGAGATTTGTGTCCTGTTACTAGCTCTGTCACTGCTGTGTGATCTTACCAAGACACTGTACTTCTCTGAGTGCCTGTTCCCCGTCTTCAAACTGGGGATAATGATCATAGAAACATAGGACAGGAAGGGACCTGGACCTCTCGTCTGTACCCGGTCATCTTGTCCATCCCCCTGTACTGAGCAGGACCAAGTATATCCGCTGCATCCCTGACAAGTGTTTGTCTATTCTGTTCTTAAATACCTACAATGGCGGGGATTCCACAGCCTCCCTGGATACCCTGTTACAGTGCTTTTAACTATCCTTAGAGTTAGAACGTTTTCATAGAACTGTGGGACTTGAAGGGTCATCTAGTCCAGTCCCCTGCACTCAAGGTAGGACTAACTATTGTCTAAACCACTCCTAATATCTGACCTGAATCTCCCTTGCTGCAAACTGAGCCAGTTACTTCTTGCCTGATGGTTGGAGGACATGGAGAACAATTGATCACCGTCATGATAGACACCTTCCTTTCCAAAGTGCTCTGAGATCCACTGATGGGTAGTGTATTTTTTATTTTAGTAGTCCCATTGGCTTCGGTATGACTGCTCATGTGACTAAGGGGTTGAGGATCAGAACACTGGTGTGAAAAATGAGTGTGACTTACCATTACTTGGGCATTCTGTGGGTATGGAATTCATCCCTGGCGTAGACAAGTGCCAGGTTGCACCTATCTACAGCAGTGCTGATTTTTTTTCCAGGACTGTTGGAGATGGTCCAGGGGTAAAATGAAGTGTATTGGGCATCCAGGGTACCGCTTGCTCATAAACCTACCTGTTAATTTTTCTTCCTGCCACGCCCCCTTCCTCCCACTTGTGTATCAGTGAGGCCTAGTCTACACACACACGTGCCCTGGTTTAATTACACCGATGCAAAATTCAGTGTGGCTACTCTTATTTTGGCTTCAGAGTGGCTTTTTGCCTTTTTGCCATTGAACTTGAGCCAAAAAATCCTGTCTTGAACTGAAATAAGAGCTTCCACAGAGCCATTTGGATTTTGATTCGTTTAAAATGATACCTTAAATTACAATTCAAGGTGCGGTGCTGCGTGTAGGTAAGAAATTATGTCCATTTCACACACCCATCCGAATGTCAATTGTTTGTCAGTTACACAACTTTGTCACTTAGGCCTGATCTGTACACACACGCGTGTGCGCACACACACACACACACTTGCACTGGTTTAACTAAAGGTGTGATTTCTATACCAGTTTAGTTAAACCGATGCAACTTTTGTGTGCAGACACTCTTACATCTATTTAAACCTGGCTTATGTCCATTCAGTTTGCATCAGTAAATGTATAGGTGCTTAACCTGTATAACCAGTTTCAAACTGATAGAAGAGCGTCCACAAAGGAGTTTGCACGAGTTTAACTAAATTGGTTTATGAACTGATTTAAGTTAAACCAGTGCAATTTTTGTGTGTAGACGAGGTCTTACTCCTGGGTTCTGACCATTTATTCCTGCAGTGTAACTTATACCTCCCCTTGCATTGCTGTTGAATTTGGTTCAGACACATCCACAGGAGTTGAACCCACTCACATTTGGCTCAACACGTCCCAGTTCTTTTCAACTGTTTTTTCCCTTTTCCCAGTGGTCCGATAAGCCGTGTGCTCCCCATCTGCTGCAGAGGGACAGCTACTATGTTTATTCACAACAAGAACTCAAGGAGAAACTCTACCAAGAAATCATCTCTTTCTTCGACAAGGGCAAAGTGAGTCTCTCTGCAGATCTTGAGTGGCTCTTACAAACAAATTGATCTGGAAAGAAAGGGAAAGATGATAATCTAACAGGCTTGTGTATAAATCAAAAAGCTAGGATTTTTTCAAAGGATTCAGTTGAATTTCGGTGGGAATTGGGCACTTAACTCCCTTAGATTCCTTTGAAAATCCAGTGTCCCCTGTGAGTCAAAGGTCTCATCCTGCATGATGCTGAGCACCCTCAACTCTAGAGCTGGCAGAATATCGGGGTGGGGGGTAATTACTAGTGTTCTTCCTGTCTTTCTTTTTCCCTTGACAAACAATTGTATCAAAATTTTTAATGGTGAAAAGAAATTGGTTGATTGTACTGAGCTCCCATTAGCTGAATTCTTAACAGATGGCTCCCCCATTCCTTCCCCATGGTGAGTGTAACTGCCTTGGAAGAGTGGTTTCAGTGGGGGTGGCTGCTCTTCAGGGTGTGTGCTGAGAAAAGGATTTGAGCCTAAAAGGTGGTTATGAGAAGCAAAGCTTTTTTTAAAAAAAAACCACCACCATATGTTCTACCAGCAATCTTTACCAAAAAATGCCTCATTGGTAAAAAGCTAAAACACTCAGACCTGAGGCAGCATGGTCCAGTGGGCCGTTAGACATGAGTCAGAAGCCCTGGGCTCCTTTGTCTCACGATCTGACCTTGGGCATGTCGCTTCCCCTCTCCATGTCTCAGTTTCCCCATCAGGGCTAGTGATACTGACCCTTCTTCGTAAATCACTTCGAGATCTACAGATGAAAAGTGCTATATAATGATCATGAACATAGTAAGAAATACAGTCTGTACAGTGTGAAGCTCCTCTGGAATGTCTGATGCTTTAAGAAAGAACTACCTGAAGTCAGCTAAATTTCTTATTTACCTATGGGAGGCAATAAGTGCTTTTATAATAAATGTTCTTTTTTACTGTTGTTGTTTTGTGTCTTTCCTGGAGATGTGGGAGAAAGCAATCCAGCTAAGCAAAGAGTTGGCTGACATGTACGAGAACAAAGTCTTTGATTACGAGGGGCTTAGTAATCTTCTGGTAAGGTCCCTTTTTCTGGCTTGGGTTGGCTGCTGCCTGTTTAAATGGACGTTGCTGGGTCGTTCCGGCCCAAAATATAGGTTATTATTTGTTTAAGGGTTCTTTGCAAAGCTTAGTATTAAAGAGGAATATTTTCATATCTGGTTTTTTAAACTTTCTTTTGCCATTAACATAGATGAACAGAATATATCATAGTTTTAAATTTATACAGGTGTTTTACCCTCCTTTACACTAATAAATTAACATTTCCATACAAGTATAATACATTTTGCTCCTACCTTTAAACTATTTCTGTATATCTCACCAACTTATTATTGCTATAGCACCTGGCAAGCCGCACTCATGGACAGGACCCCATTGTGCCAACACAGAACAAAAAGCTGGGTCCCTGTCCCAAAAAGCTGACTGTCTTATTTAACCTGCAAAGATATAACCAGCTGCTTGCTGTTTTGTGTCCCTGCTCCCCTTCTGCCTACGCCTGGATGTTTGACACCATTTCGTTTGGGCAGCCTCATGCCATGTTTATTTTGTGATATCTCTGAAGACAGTGCAGTCAAGAAATCTAGTGCATGAGAACCAGGAAGTGACATTGAGTATGACCAAAACCAGCCCCTATGTCAGCAAAATACAAAAGAGTGCTAACACAGGATAAGCAAACATTAAGTTGATGGTTTTTTTACAATTCGTTTGGATTTAATAATAAAAGTAATATTTCATAGATGTGTTGCTAACAGCACAGGGTGAGAAAACAACCTTGTAAATATGCCTGACAATGTCTCTGTGAGCTCAGAAATGAACACATCAAGGGTTTTCTTTTCCTTTTTTCCCAGAAAAAACGAGCCACATTTTATGAGAATATTATGAAGGCAATGAGACCTCAGCCGGAATATTTTGCTGTTGGGTATTATGGGATGGGTTTCCCCTCATTTCTCCGGGTAAGAATCCTGCGAGTGCTCAGACATTACAGTGATAGGTTCTACAGGAAACTCTAGAGGTGAGATTTCAGAGGTTTCTAGAGGATTTTGATGCCAAATGCCTATGAATCTGAATGGCAATTGACGGTCTAAATCACTTAAGTGGTATGAAAATCTCACTGGAAATGGCCTGAATTCTCAGTTACACTCAGGCCCTTTTACTTTAGTATAAATGAGAATTCAGGACAGTTAGTTGCCCGTAGCCTGCTGGGTGATCCAAGTGATCTTACATGGACTTAGAGGGAATCTTTCATACGTTTATGTGCTCTCCACAGTCTCTTAACTGCTTATCCTAGTGATCTTCATTGTAAGAGTGGGGTTTTTTTCTTGTAAATAATTGACACCCAGGTGCCTCCAGACTGAATTGGTTTAATTCAAGGATATGGGTCACTTCACTCTAGAAAGTTAATGAGATCTGTCAATCCCGGATGCACTGGAATGCAAAGATGCTTCCTGTTTAGGGTTGCGTTAGTGCTGGATCCACACTGTACCAATGTTCCTCAACCTGTTCAGTTTGGTGACCCGTATTTGAAGTCAAACACATTCACAGCCCCTTTACATTTATTATAAAAGTAAGGGTAACAGTTGTATTAATGCTAACAGTGATATGCCTGTATCGTTTAGAGGTGTGTGTTTGTGTGTGTGTGTGTGTGTGTGTGTGTTTTTGTTTTTGAGAGGTTGACGGCGCATACCTGACCTCGAAGGGGAAGGATGTGCGGAGAGCAGGGGACTGAGATTTTCTTTGCTTTCGATTGTAATAAAATTGTCAATTCCTCATGACTTCCTCTCTTGGGGTTCACAGAATCACAGAATATCAGGGTTGGAAGGGACCTCAGGGGGTCATCTAGTCCAACCCCCTGCTGTCATTTAGCCAATCCCCAATTTTTGCCCCACATCCCTAAATGGCCCCCTCAAGGATTGAACTCACAACCCTGGGTTTAGCAGGCCAATGCTCAAACCACTGAGCTATTCCTCCCCCCAAAGTTGTGATCTACTAGTTCACACACACACGCCTATGCTATGCAGCAAGTCAAACTAGAATCCTAGTGGTTCCTTCTGGCCTTTAAATATCTATGAATCCAACACATTTGACAAACACCAAAACTGACCACAAAACAGTCCCAATACCATCCATCTTCCCAGCACAAACTGTTGACCTGCCTGGATGTTTAACAAATAGTTTGTGCTGGCTTAGCAACACAAGGCTGGTTTTCTCTTTTCCCTCACTGGTCTGTTATCCACGAGGTAGGGTGAACAGATGTCCCGATTTTATAGGGACAGTCCCAATATTCGGGGCTTTGTCTTATATAGGCACCTATTACCCCCAAGCCCCTGTCCCAATTTTTTACACGTGCTTTTTGGTCCCCCCCCACCGCCACCACCACTAGGACATGTACATGATGGTTAACAACATGTGCTAATATTCTGTGTGTGAAATCATTGGAACAAACGCAGTGACCCTTTTGTGGAGATACCAGCAACATACATGGTTGCAAAATGTCACTGCTATTAAAGGTTTACACTTATGAATTCATTGTGGACTTCAAGGCTCAGCCCAATTCCACTGCAGCCTTCATTCCCACAGTGTATATGTCTGGGTACCTATATGGCACTCCTGACTGTAGTAGGAATGCCCCAGAAGCATTAATGGATTTTATCCTGTCAGCTAAGTATTATCCTCATTTTGCTAATGGAAAACTGGGGCACAGAGTAAAATTAAGTTACTTGGCTGAGGTTACGCTGGAAGACTGTGACTGAGCTCGGAATTGAACCATGGTCACCTGAGCTTTTGGGGAGTACTTTATTCACTAGACCATGTGTGATGGAGGGATTAGTGGATGGGGTTCTCTGGCCTATATTCAGACTAGATGGTCAGATTTGATGACTACTATAATCATCTAATCTATTAATCAATGAATTCATAACTAAAACACTGCTTGGCACAAAATTTTAACCACCCAGATCGCGCCCCAAGTGTGTGTGATGTCTGAGTCGCGTCTAATTCTCATTTCCTCCCGCTGCCCGCAGAATAAAATCTTTATCTACCGTGGCAAGGAGTATGAACGGAGGGAAGACTTCAACCTGAAATTGCTGACCCAGTTTCCAAACGCCGAGAAGATGACCAGCACTACACCTCCAGGAGAGGAGATCAAGTCTTCCCCTAAACAGTGTATCTTTTAGCTATTGTTTGGTTTGTCATATTCAAGCCCTACTTCCTCTGCTTGAGGTGGCAGAATCTGTCATGCTGGTACTTTTTCTGCACAACATGTGATTAGACTGCGGAACTCATTGCCACATTATGTCTTTGAGGTCAAAGACTTAACAAAATTCAAAGAGGGATCCGACTTCTATATGGATGACATGGAAATACAATAATTACAATGCTAAAAAATGAATAGGGATATAAAACCTCATGCTTCAGAGTTTAAACCAGTTTGTTAGAAGTTAGGATGACATTTCTATGGGGGTCAGATTATCCCCCAGCTACCCACTGTGGGGTTTCTTGCACCTTCCTAGCAAGTGGCGCTGGCCACTGTTGGAGACAAGACACTGGGCTAGATGGATAATGGGTCTGATCCATTCTGGCGTACAACGGGTGAAAGTGGGGTACAAAGAAGTGCCATATCTCATCTCTTCTGGACAGTGCAGTTTATTGTCAGTCGTGAGGAATCTGATTATTTCCAACCAGAAACTGATACTTTTTAAAATTTACTTTTAATTTTTGTAATAATTATAAGTGCTTTGATGAAAGGTGCCAGGTTCATAGCCCTGGAGATTGATTTCTGATTCTCCACCTATATACTGGAGTAACTCAGTCAACAGCAGCGGCATAAAACTGGTGCTACAGAGTGGAGAGTCAGGCTCAAGACTTCTCTTTACTAACAGTAAGGGTGATTAACAAATGCCCAAAGGAAGTGGTGGATTCTCTTGGTGTCTTCAAGACTCAGATGCCTGTCTGGAAGCTGTGCTTCAGTCAAACACAAATTATTGGGCTCAGTGCAGAGATAGCTTAGTGAAATATTCTGGCCTTTGTCAGACAGGAAGTCAGACTGATACTTCCTTCTGTCCTTAAAAATGTGTGAAGTTCTCAACAGCAAAGACACAGCTCAGGCAGCTTCCCCTGCACATATCAACCCGGCCAGCTATCCACTTAGAAAAATTCATTCAAGACCAAACTTGGTATCAAAATTGCCTCCTTCATTTCTGCTGTTTCAGCTGCTTCCTTTGTATCTGTTCATGTTTGCACTAACGTTTTGGCCAGGGGTAGGCCTGAGCTGCACAACGTGGATGCAGATGTGAACTCTTCCCAAGGTTCGGGGATGTTTGGATGCAGGGCTTTGGCTTGGTCCATTATAAGAAGTAGCAGCTGCATTGTTTGGATCTGTTACAGGTCCATTTCTGCTTCTTATTGAATCCATTTGAAAGGACAGGCAGTACTATTGCTCCAAGTACACTGTTACCACAGACAGGTTGATGATTCTGTGAGTAGTTCAATGTCAAGCTTTTTTTATTATGTTTGAAATCCTGTTTCTTTCAGGCCCTTTGAAATTTTTAACAGAAGCTGTATCCTCACTCGCTCTCTCTGTGTAATAAAATAACATCTTGCCCTTTTACGGTTGTTTCATGAAAGGAACTGAACGTATGTTGCAGACGTTCCTTAAACCTTGCAACACCTCAGTGACATAAGGAATATATGGGGAATTACATCAACCACCATTGAAATGCAGCCAATTCTGGGGAGCAGCGAAGCAGCTGATCAACAGCAATATTAGGTGACTGGGCCAGATTGTGTGGCCCTCCTTTTCATTCGGGGTTTTACTTTTGGGGCGTCTTCAGTAGAACAGAACAATGGCCCCAGAGATAGCAGTAACACTAATAAAAAGTGTTTGTGTTTTAGGCCACTATTGTAGACCACGGTATTATTCTTTATTTAATCTCCATCATAGCTCACCAGTGCAAGAGCTGGGGTTAGAGACACCTCTTCGCTGATTTACAAACAAACAGCCTACGTTTGTTAGGTAGCTTTATCAAAGTCTGTTTTCTGGCTGAGAGCTTTGAAGTGGGCTCCAAAATGCAGACATGCTCTGCGTCTGCAAAGCACGTGTCTGTAACACTCAAGGGAAACTGCATTAGCTGGCAATAGTAGCAGCAGATCCCTTCGGCTCTTTATGAGCCAGTTCTTAGAGGGTGACATGCATGCACGCACTGTTACACGAGGTCTTGTGAAGGAATAATGTGCATACTTTAAACGTCATGACAACAGTGCAGGGGACACGGGGATTGTTCAGAAATCCGACACTGAAGAAAATGAGAAGGATGTTCCCTTCCTTCCTTTTATTCTCCCATCCGAGATCCTGGCGTTTTCCATCCTTAACAGGAACCCCGCAGATGTGCAGTGCTTTATAGTGAAGCCTGTGATGAACCTGCCCCCCAACTATAAAGACAAGCCTGTTCCGGAGCAGATCTTAAAGTAACTTCCTTTCCTTTACTTGTTCTCTCTTAGGAACGCCGAGGGGGTTATCAAGGGCACCAACCACAATTTAGCCCGCCTGAGCTGTGGCTTTCCTAAACCTGGGAAACTTAAAAACTCCACATTTGCCACTGGCCAGTGATTCTGATGCCAGAATATTTCCATTTCAAAGCACAGGTGTCTGGGGAGGAGATGAATGTTGAGTTTTTAATGGAGTTCATTGCGTTTCCCCGAGCTCAGCCAGCGCGATCCCCCTGTTTGAATTCACTCGCCACTGGTTCTAAACTAACCATGTTCAAACACGGTTGTGTACAGGTCCGGAGCCTTCAAGGCTTAGCTGCCCTATTATTTTGTTTGTTGTATTTCCATAGCCCCTAGCGGTTTCAGTTGAAATTGGGTGCCTCATGCTGTACAGTGAGAGACGGTCCCTGTCCTAAAAAGTTTGTATTGTAAATAAACAAGAGGAAGAGAGAGGATGGAAGGGGAAACTGAGGCAGGGAGGTCAAGTGACTTGCCCAAGGTTACACAGCTGGTTATTGGCAGAATTGTAGCAAGGGAGGGACTTGGTCTCCTACAGGAATCCAGTAGTAGTTCGTGGCATTCATCCTGCAGGCTGAGTGGGAATTCGAAAGCTCCTTGATTATTATATAGTTGTGATATAACATGGGCGGGGGGGGTAGGTGCGGAGTTGTGCTGCCCACACAGGCCAGAAGGTTGTGTTCACAAACATGGAAGAGCTGTGTTTTTAAATCTGGTAGGCACAGGACATCCTGATCTTCCACCCGCACCTTGGCAGCAGGACCCACCTGGTGGGGAGAGCTGCTCCCTGATTTCCTAGACCAGTAATGGCATTGCAGGGCAGAGTAGAGGGTACTCACAACTTGATCCTCATCTTCCCCAGGGCTAAAGTATAGGTAGAACATGGCTTTTTGCAATGTGCACAGGGGAGAATAAATTGTAGACCATGGCTGGGCCACAACCATGTTTAAGCCTAGCTATTTTTGGAAAAGAACAAGAGGAGGAGGAGAACCCGCCCCCCCATTTATTGTGTCCTTCCTTAGCTACTACAGAGCCAATGAGGTGCAGCAGTTCACATATTCCCGGCCGTTTAGGAAAGGAGAAAAAGATCCGGAGAATGAATTTGCGGTGAGTCCTTCACTTTCTGTTCAAAACGCCTCGATTCTCTAAGCAATGGGGGAACTGCTCTTTGTGCATTGCCTTTCTCTTCCTTTCAGAGGGCCCTGACACCTTGGTACCTACCGAAGCACCAAACAGTGATATGAAAATCAACAGATCTAGAACGTGTTCCTCATCTCCCCAGCTGTAGCAACGGGATTTGATTATTTAAATGTGGGGAAAATCAAGAGCTGGGCCTGATACCATGATCTGAACACAGAGCTGATCTGCTCTGGAATGGAGGTCTGGAGCTGGGGTCCTGCCACTTGGAATTCTCTTACCCAGTAGTCCAAGATGGGTCTCTTAAGCAGCATCCCTATGGAGTGCAAATGTGTGACTGGGGTTTGTGGTGGGTGTGATGATGTATGAGGGAATCAAGCCCAAACCCATAATAAAGCCTCAGTAAAGACCACAACACTTTGAATTTAATCCAGCAATGGAGGTGGGAATTTCAGTAGAGTTTATTTCAGAGTAGCAGCCACGTTAGTTTGTATCTGCAAAAAGGAAAGGAGTACTTGTGGCACCTTAGAGACTAACAAATTTATTGGAGCATAAGCTTTTGTAAGCTACAGCTCACTTCATCGGATGCAGATGTAGAGTTTATGGAGCCTGAGTGTAGCGTGTTAGCATCTGTTTTTGTTGCTTCCCAGAAGAGCCGTTGCTGCTATGGAGTGGTGATGCGCGATGTAACGCACTGTCTCAATGTGTTGTATCCCCCTCTAGGGGCTGGTCCACGTAGAGGGTAACAACCTATTATTGCTACGAGCTAATGGACTTACTCCGTTAGCTTTAATGGTAGGAAGCTGTGCTTTGCTGCTGAAAGGCCTGGGTTCTACCCCTGTTGTTGACCTGTCATGATCACACGGAAGTCATTAAATCAGCCCAGTGAGTTGCAGCAGTCTGGTCTAGAGGTGCTGGAAGCCTGGCCTTGAGCCCTAAAACATGTGGGAGTTGAATTGCAATGATTTCCTTATGACTTTGTCTCTTGAATTCCCTGACCAGACCATGTGGATTGAAAGAACGACCTACACAACCGCCTACACGTTCCCAGGCATCCTCAAGTGGTTTGAAGCCAAACAGATTACGACGGTGAGTCCTTGGAAGAGGTGCATTCCGGTAAAGGGACTTTATATGTCAATATCTGGTCAACGTTGGACTTTTGACAGGCTGGATCGGACCTTTGGCCCATCGTGTCTGATGTGCTGACTCCAGCAATGGCCAATACCTCATGTTTCAGAGGAAGGCAACCCCCTCTATCTTCTATAATGCACCTGGCTATTTGACCGGTGCAGCAGGGAACCCCACCGCACGCAAAATAAGTCCCAGGATAATTGTACGGTGCGATGGCCAAATGCACCTCTATTTCAAACCCACCGTGCATGGTGGTAGGGAAAGGCCCAGTTCACCAAAAACATGTTTTGTGTGCTTTAGTCCCATGGAAATCATGGGGATTTAAATAAGTGCTTTAAGTTAACCACACACTTAAGTGCTTTGCTGAATTTCGGTCCAGTCCCAGATTTCTGCAGGTTATTGGCATGAGAAACGGTCTTTCTTAAAGATATGGTGAATGGGGCCCCTGTACAAGTAGAAAGAATGAATCCTCTGTGTGTCAAGTTCCAGGCTGTTTTTTAATGTGTCCATCACTTGTGTCTTTATTGTACATTATCCCCCCTCTGGCAGGTTGAAAGCTACATAGGGCAGGGGACAGTATTAGACAGAAGCAATTGTTGGGGCTCTTTCTCTTTTGGGGGCCCGGTGGTTCTGGGCTGACTTGAGAACACACAGGTTATCCTGATCTTCCCCTCTCCCCAACGTACCCTGGCAGCAGATCCCACAGGGTGGGGAGAGCTGCTACCTAATCCCCCACTGCAGCAATGGTAATGTAGGGCCTGAGTGGGAGACACATGCAGCTTGAGCCTCGTCACCCCAACTGGCAGTAGCATCAGATCAGAAGGAAATGACCCACTGAATGACTGATCTCTGTTTTCCCACTGGCAGCAGGATGCACATAGGGAGGAAAGCCGCTGTCCAATCTCCCACTCCTGCAGGACTGGAAGGGAGGTGGTACTTGTACCAATCGACCATTCTAACAGCAGAATGGGATCAGGAAGCCGCTCGGAATCCTCTTGTCTGCCCTGCTTTTCCCCTGCTCTTGGTTTGAGGCCTAGCCCTGTGCTATGGTGTGCGAAAATTCACGGGCAGGATGGCGGGAGTTTCCAGAGAGGGTCAGTGCGGGATTTCTCAGTCTTCTCTTCATTACCATTCAGGAGGAGATCAGCCCTTTGAAGAATGCCATCGAAACCATGGAGCTAACCAATGAGAAAATCAGCAACAGCGTCCAACAGCATGCCTGGGATCGTGCCCTGCCTCTGCACCCGCTCTCCATGCTGCTGAACGGCATTGTGGACCCTGCAGTCATGGGGGGATACACCAACTATGAAAAGGTCAGCTGGCTCCATGTAGCGCTTATCTCTCGTCCAAGGTGTTGACTTCCAAGTGGAAGGATGGTCTTGTGGCTGAAGCACTGACCTGGCTCTTGGTTCAATTCCTAGCTACTACACGGACTTTGGGCAAGTCGCTAAAGGCCAGATTTTTAAAGGTATTTAGGTGCTTAACAGGATTTTCAAAAACACCTATGATCTTAGCACCCATCAGTGGGCACCTAAGTAGCTTTTAAAAATCTGTCCCTTAATCTCTCAATGCCTAAATTGCCCATCTGTAAAATGAGGATAATGCTACTTTCCTTCTTTCGCTCACCACTGTTCTAATCTGTATAGATTCAAAGAACAATAGAAAGAACAAAGGTAAGCAGAGGAAGGATGGTCTAGTGGTTAGGGTGCTAGTCTAGGAATGGAGAGAAATGGGTTCTGTTCCTTGCTGTGCCACAAACTTGGGCAAATCACGTAGTTGCTCTGTGCCTCAGTTCTCTATCAGTATAATGGGAACAACAATACTTCCCTACATCACAGGGATGTTGTGAGGATAAATACATAAAAGATAGTGAGGTGCTGTGGTGATGGAAGCCAGATAAATGTGTGGGGGGTAGGTCTGCCCTTAAAAATTATATTGACTTAGCTATGGTGCTCAGGGCTGTGGAAATCTTCATGCCGTAATTAGGTCTATTTAACCCCTGGTATAGACACACCGAGGATGACTGAAGAATTCTTCCATCAACTTAGCTACCTCCTTTTTGAGAGGTGGAGGATCAGCTACATCAGTGGAAAAACCCCTTCTGTCGATACAGAAAGCACCCCCCCCCCCCGGTAAACAGAGTAGACAGAGATCAAAGTAAATTGACTTGTGTCTCAGTTTTAATAATGTAAAATGCTGACAGGAAGACCAGGGATTTTTTTTATAATCACTGTCTAGCTGTCAATATATATTTTGTCTTGATAGTGTGACGGCAAAGAGCAGTCGAATCAGAATGAAAACACAATCTGTCCCTTCGCAGTTTGTGCCTTTTTTTGGCATGGCATGTATCTCCCTTGTTAATTATACTGAGCTGAAGACAGTTATTACCCCAGCCTCTAATCACATTGCGGAGTCCTGAATAATGCCATCTCTGGCATGAAATGTCATGGTGGTTTTCATAGCTTCAGTGTGTGGTGCTGGAAACGTGTTTGATTTTTAAAAAGTGTCATGATCAAACAAAATGAAGCACAGACATTGAAGGGACTTGTGTCAGATTTAACCCTGGTGTCAATCCCCCGATTCCAGAGGGATTGCACACTCCAGCAGGGATGAATTTGGCTAAGTATTTTCCCATTTTATGAGTTAAAGTTAATGTAAAGTTTAGAATTATGAAAATGGGAAAGCATTTAAAACAAGGAAACTCCAGGTATTTGTAACCACATCTGGAAATACTCACAACCGGTTCATATTTTCCTACCTCGACTAAGGATTAGCAGAGAGAGAGTCTGGCATTTGTGGGCGGCCTGAATCCTGAGCTTTAATTGTGTCATTGTAGCTGGAAGCCAAAAGTCTCCATTGTACCATGGGCGTGCTTTCTTCCTCGAATAATGAAACTCTTCCAAGAAAAGTACTTTGGGTCCAGCCCTGCAGTTCTCTCTCAGGGTACCCAGCTGTTGACCTCAGTGGGAGTTTAGGCTTTGTAGAACCATACTCCATTGGCCCACAAACACCTGTACATAAAATCCAGTTAACAGAGTGCAGTTTTAAAAGTGGATGGAAAGCTAACAAGTATTTTACCTAGAAAATGTTCTTTAAAATTGCTTATCCTGTGAACTGTGATTGTGGGAAACTTTGAGACTACGTTCGGTCACAAACCATGTGAATTGGTGGGAATTTAGTCCTGTTTTAAGGATCCAAATCAGGAAATGACTTAAGAACATGCTTACCTTTAGGCATGAGCTTAAATTCCTTTGGCTTCAATGTGTGGTTAAAGCTAAGCACATACTTAAGTGCTCTCTTGAGTTACAGGTGTTTTACTGAACCAGGGGCCTTAGTGAAAGCTTAACTGTGGAATCGCTACTGTTGCTTCCGTCACAAAACCCCATATAATTGCTCTGCTGGGAAATCAGTTCCACATGTGGGCTTGGATTCCTCAGCACAGAGGTACCAGAGGCACAAGGGTGGCTTACTAACCTTTTTGAGGTTGGAGTTAAAAATTGTGTGTTTGGGTACAGTTTTGAAGGATTGCATGAGTACTCTGTTGCTTGTATGCTGGAGTTTAAAGAAACTTTGTTACTGAGATGCGGATTGTTGTGGAGTCTTCTGCCTTTTGGGTGGTAGGTCGGGTGAAGGGAGGTTACTCTGGATATTAATACGTAGTGCAGGTCAAATGCTGAGGAAACGCTTGACCTTTTTTATTTTTCCCACTGAAATTTTGAAAATCAAAAATATTCAGCCAAGTGGTTGTACTTTAGCAAATTTCAATGGAGAAAAAATGTCAAAACACTTGAGGGGGGGAAAAAAGCATTTTTCTCATGGTTTTTGAGAGAAAAAATCTTAGCTCTTAATTTATTGAAGAAGAAGAAGAAAGTTCTAGCAGCTGTAACATCAGACCACACTCGTTAAGAGACCTGGGAATCTTATCGAAAGAAAGTATTTCACTAGGGGTAAGGACCCTGTCTGAAACTCGTTGGTCTGAAACAGATCTTTGTCGCTTGCTATTGGTGTTCTTCAGGTTAAAAGCCAACTGTAAAGAAAACATAATGTTTTTATGTCTTCTGCTTTCCTCTTTGCTTTCAGGCCTTTTTCACGGAGAAGTATCTCCAAGAACATCCTGAAGATCAAGATAAAATTGAACTACTTAAGCAATTAATTGCCTTACAGGTACCATATTGGGACGGGGGGAGAGAGAAAGAGAGAGGGAGAATTGTCACATTGTGTGTGTGTGTGTGTGTGAGATGTTTGTACAAAATTTTGAAACAACACAAAGAAGAGAGGTGTTAAAAGAACGCAGTGCAATGTCTGTACAATCGTCCCTTATTTTAAAAAGTTCTATGGTATTTTTACTTAGTGGTCCAAAACACTTCAGTCGCACTTTGGCACAGGCTAACTTCCTCTTGACCCTAGTGGAAGTTGAGCTTTGATTAGAACCACATTGCTTGGCCTACAAACACCTGTGCATCCAGTCCAGGTAACAGAACATAGAATACAAATACACGAATGTAATCTAAAGACTGAGGTAGGTCAGAGCTGAATTTTAAAACTAGATGAAAAATTATCAAGTATTGTACCTAGAAAATGCTCTTAAATTTCTTTTTCCTCTGAACGGTACTGCAGTGCTTTGGACTATTATTCTGGAATATGATGGGTAGATTTTTCTCATTATCCTAAACGGTTGCTCATCCCCTTTTCCTTTTTATTTTTTATTTCTCTTCTTTACCCCACTTTTTTTTTTTTTTTCATAATTCTGACAGTTGAAAAGTCACGCAGCCTGACCTGCTCTGTATGTAACCATTAAAATCGATAAGGAAGTTGTCATGAAAATTCCACTGCAGTAGGACGTCAACTTGTTCCCGTATATTTCCATGTAATGGAGCCAGGTTAAAGCTACTTCACAGTTATATTGCTTTGGAGACTGAGTGCTCTCCCCACACTTTACATACCCCATGCTACACACATACAGGATCATCGTGTGAACACTGGGGGTTTGGAAGTGACAGAGAGAGAGAACTCCTTCTTGACCCCTGCAGCACTCAGCTTTCACTCTGGAGCATGAGAATTGATTTTCTTCCTTGCTTGCTTTCTTGCTCATAGCATTAGCTCATAGTATTTTGCTCCTTTTTTTAGATGCCTTTGCTGGCTGAAGGGATTAGGATTCATGGTCAGAAACTGACTGAGCAGCTGAAGCCCCTGCATGACAGGCTGACAACCTGCTTCAAAGAGCTGAAGAAGAAAGTAGAGAAGCTCTACGGTGTGATAACTCTGGTAAACATGACTTGTTTGTTTAGTGCAGTGTCTCAAAGAAACAGCCCGGAATTACCCTCTCCTTGTGAGTAGCATGTCCCAGCTCCTCACAGCTTTTGTTTAATATCGTCTGCAGCCTTCCTCCCTGACGGAGAGGAAGCAGAGCAGGTCAGGCTCCGTGGTATTGCCTTACATCATGTCTTCCACGCTGAGACGGCTGTCTGTCACCTCTGTGACTTCCTCTGTGGTATCTACGTCCTCCACCTCATCTGACAGCACCTCCTCCAGGCCAGGATCTGATGGGTTAGTGACTGCCCTTTTCAAAAATGTCAGACATTTATGGGGAGTGGGAATCACTTTTGCTCGTGGAGGTTATTTTAATATCACCTTCTCAAGGGATGCAGCTTTATAACTTTCTTTTGCTTTTAAAATAGGTTTCATCTAACCCGCAAATAATAGTACTTAGTTCTTACAGAGCACTTTTTGTCAGTAGATCTCAAAGGGGTTTAGAATGGGGGTCAATGTCATTATCCCCACTTTACAGATGGGGAAACTGAGGCACAGAGAGGCGGGGGAGACTTATCCAAGATCACCCAGGAGGCCAGTGGCAGAGCTGGGAATTGAACCCAGGTCTCCTGAGTCCCAGTCTGATACCCTATCTGCTAGTCTGCCAAATGATGTGGGTAATATAGTACAGTGAAACCACAGCATTTCTGTTCTCCTAAGAGAATCACTGAACCCTGGAAGATGGAGATTAAAACATCCTATGAGGTCTGTAGTCCAGTGGTTCCCAAATTGTGGCCTGCAGAGAACTGGATGGTCAGTTAGTGCTACCTCAGCTGCTGTGTTTCCAGCTGGGAAATGGTACAGAAGGGAATTGCAATCCTTTCCTGACATTACTGTTCCACGTACGCATTTGCAGTTGTTACACCACAGGGCCTAAATGCCTTGCCCACGGTCACAGAGCAGATCAGTGGCAAAGCTGGGAAGAGACCCGCAGGTTTTCCTGACTCTCAGGCCAGTGCTCGGTTCATTGGACAACACTTCCTTCAATGCATAACACAGTGCAATTTCAAAAGTGCCCACGTAACTTAAGCGCACAAGTCCCTTTGACAGGTTTCAGAGCAGCAGCCGTGTTAGTCTGTATTCGCAAAAAGAACAGGAGGACTTGTGGCACCTTAGAGACTAACCAATTTATTTGAGCATAAGCTTTCATGAGCTACAGCTCACTTCATCAGATGCATGTAGCTCACGAAAGCTTATGCTCAAATAAATTGGTTAGTCTCTAAGGTGCCACAAGAAGTCCCTTTGAAAGTCTTGTGCTCCTCACTCACTTTTGCACAATTACTCTCGTGCATACTAAAAAGTGAGGGTCTTCTCACTGGAGGGCTAATGCTTCTGGCTTTGTGTCTGTCCTTCGGTATGGGCTGCAGATCCATTCTCGAGCCTCTCTTGGAGAGAAGGCTGTCGACGGCTTCCAAGGCTGAAGAGCTGCCTGTCAAGGAAGACGCCGATAACCGGATTAACAAATTCAAGCGGAAGGACCGGAGTATTAGCAAGTCTCAGGTTATTGTGGAGAAGGAGCCAGAAGCTGAACTGACTTCCAAAACGGTAACAATAATAGTAGTAATAATAAAATCCACAGTGGGGGTTTCATAGTTCTTGCTTCTCCTTCAGCCTTGTTTGTCATTGGGATCTTCATTCAATACTGGGAGGGGTTCGAATACCAAAAGCCCTGGTCAGCTAAATAATTACTTGCCTGTTGTTTGGAAACCTTGTTTCAGGAGCCACAGTGCAGTTTGATTTGAAGTAGAAACTTGAAGTCCCAGGTGCTGAAAGTTCCACTAGGGGAGTGCTCATCACCCTCGTCTCTCACAGATGCCCAGGACAGTTTCAAACAGACAGCTGCTATCTAGCCACTCAAAAAATCCAGCTGGAGGGCCAGATCCTCAGCAGGTATAAATCAGCATGGCTCCATTGGAGTCAAATGTACAGCCGCTGAGGATTTGGCCTGCGATTTAGGAATTGAGAAGGGACGATCCAGTGGTTAGGACACTAGAGCTTGAAAGAGAGGCTGCTCTGCCACAGATCGGTGAGCTTGGACAAGTCATTTAGTGCCTCATTGTAAAAGGTATTTGGGTGCCTCACTCCCATTGATTTCAATGGGAATTAGAAGCCTGGCTGGCTCATGCCCTGAGGGAGGGACCGCAAAACTGGTCTGCATGCAGCTCTGGGGTTGAAGATGTGTTGAATTTGAGCCTGATCCAATGCCATTTAAGTGCTACTGTTGATTTCAATGGGAGTAGAATCTAGGGCTTCATCCCTGGGTTGAGCTGTCAGCTGCTCTTTGCTTTTGATCCCGATTCAGCGGAGCACTTAAGCATGTAGAAGATCAGGGAGAAAAGTCTGGCAGGCAACTTGGCTGTTGGTTAATGCCCCACCACACGATAGGGAGCTAAGAAAAGCAGAGACGAATTCTTAGTAGAATCTGTACCTCTGAGGGTAAATTCCCCATATGATTGGCTCAGTGAAACACATGAGGCTTTTGAGTTGTATTTTTCTTACTACATTGCAAAATACGCAGATGTTGATTTGGAGAAGTGTTTGCAGGGAAGTCAGGAGTCTATTCCATGACTGACTAGTCCAGTTGAGGATTTAGGGAGACTCTGGTGTGACTCTGGGCAGCACTGGCTGTATAAATTAATCTGAGGCTTGGCCTGTGTGCAGCAGCCTCAATAGTTCTCTCTTATATTCGTTATGCCCAAGTCCTGTCTCTTCTGCACAGTGAAAAACACACCAGCATTCAGCGGTGAAAGGTAGCTAATGCAATAGATCTCCACAAAGAACACGTTGTGTTCTGTAATATATGTAAACCCTGCCAACTTCTCCTGATCGTAATGAAGTGTCATCTAGAAATGGACCAAAATATTGCATAGGCTGGATTTTCAACATCTGTGTCAAATTTCAGCTATGTTTAGCTATTGAAGGGGGGCAATGTTTAATAGAAGAGGAATTGGGCAGGGACAGACTCTCTAAATGGAGCTGTTGAAGGCACCATCCCCGCAGAAAGTCAAGAGCAGGTTAAATAAGATGTTAGTCTGTCTATCTAGATCAGGGGTGAGCAAACTTTTTGGCCCGAGGGCCACATCAGGGTGCGCAACTGTATGGGGGGCCAGGTAGGGAAGGCTGTGCACATGTCCCCGAACAGCCTGGCCCCGCCCCCATCTGACCTCTCCCACTTCCCGCCCCCTGACTGCCCCCCTCAGAACTCCCCACCCATCCAACCCCCCCCGCCCCCTGCTCCTTGTCCCCTGACTGTCCCCCTCAGAACCCCCCACCCATCCAACCCCCCCGCCCCCTGCTCCTTGTCCCCTGACCACCCCACCCCCTATCTAAATCCCCCCTGATCCCCCCCCGCTCCCCAAACCTCTGCCCCATCCAACTGCCCCCTGTCCCCTGACTACTCCCAGGGACCCCCTACCCCTTATCCAATCCCCGGCCCCCTTACCATGCTGCTCAGAGCAGCATGTCTGGCAGCCGCGCCGCCTGGCCAGAGCTAGACATGCCGCTGCTGTGCCCTGGAGGAGTGTGCATCCCGCTGCCCAGAGCGCTGCCGGCACGGCAGCGGCATGGCTGCAGGGGAGGGGAGACAGCGGGGCAGGGAGCTCAGGGGCCGGGCAGGACAGTACAGTCCCGCGGGCTGTAGTTTGCCCACCTCTGATCTAGATATTCCTGCAGCCCCCATCTCTGTAGTATTTGAGCGCCAAAAGACCATTATTGAATATTCCCTCATGGCATCACTGTGAGGTAATGCCAGTATCATTAGCTCCATTTCACAGACTGGGCAACTGAGGCAAAGATTTTCAAAGAAGCCTAAGGGAATTAGGCACCCAACTCCCAATCTGGGTGTCTAACTTTCTTAGGCGCCTTTAAAAATCTCAGCCAGCGAGGTCAAGCGACTTGACCAAGGCCACACCAGAAGTTTGTGGCATGGTTAAGAATTGCATCTCGTTCTCCCAAGTTCCAAACCAGTGGGACTCCATGAGCAAGACCCGTCCTTCCTTAGTTGGAATAAGAGAGGGATTGGTTCTGCAAAATGCAGCCTCTTGGACTGAATGACCCACACGGTCTCTTCTGGTCCTGGTACTGATTACCTGAACCATTTTTCTTTGCCTTCTCTCAGGAGCTGCTCCTTGCAAAAGTGTCCATAGAATGGCTAGGCCAAGTGCAACTGTTTTCCACCCTGAATTCCTTCCCTGATATCAGAAGCCTCTTCCTTCCTTACCTGATACAATGAAATCTTTGTGAGCAGTGCTATCCAGTTAGTAAGGTCCCCACTGAAAATTTGACCAGCAGTGCTAGCATCATATGTCATAGGAGTTACAGCACTCGCCTTTTGACATTGCTTCGCCAGTTCTGTGTTTGCACTCTTATGTTTCACCTAAATGCACCTTTCTGTCTTGTACATGGCTCTTCTGGTACATGCTGATCCCTTCCTGACAGGTCTGGTTATTCCCTGCATGCGCAGCCACCTTGCCGACTTCAAACGGTTTTGTTTACTCTGTGTTTTCCCTCAGAGCACATCAGAAAAAGCACAGAGACCAAAGAGTCTTCAGTTAGGAGACGGCAGACTGACACTGCATCAGGCTTCCTCACTCCAGCAGTCAACCCCACTCAGCCCGCCCCCCATCACTCCGAAAACCCCAAGAACCCACAGTAAGTCCTATTGCACTGTAGTTTGCTTTCCACTTCCTTCTGGGCAGTGTCTGTGGTAATAGAATATACCAGCGGTTCTCAAACTGTGGGTCAGGACCCCAAAGTGAGTCACGACCCCATTTTAATGGGGTCACCAGGGCTGGCATTAGACTTGCTAGGGCCAGGGCCAAAGCCAAATCCTGAGCCCCACTGCCCTGGGCCAAAGCCCAAGTCCCACTACCCGGAGTCAAAGCCAAAGCCCGAGGGCTTCAGACCTGGGTGGCGGAGCTCAGGTTACAGGCCTCCTGCCTGGAGCAGAAGCCTTGGGCTTCAGTTTTGGCCACACCAGGCTTTGAAATTGGCTCCCCCGCCCAGGGCAGCAGGGCTCGAGTGGGCTCAGGCTTCAGTCCCCCGCATTCTGGGATCAGGTAGTAATTTTTGTTGTCAGAAGCCGGTCACAGTGCAATGAAGTTTGAGAACCCCCTGGAATACAGGCAGTCCTCAGACTTACGACACAATTGGTTCCTGAAAATTGCATCTTGTAAGTCGAAACATCAGCACTCGAACATCCACTCCACTGCAAGACCAAGCGTCGTAAAAGTTGAAACCAATTTTTGTTAAGTCAAATCAGGGTGTCAATTCAGAAGCGTCGTAAGTCGAACGTCGTCAAGTCGAGAACTGCCTGCATACCATGTTTTAGTAGAGAGAGCCCGAGAGCTAATGACAGCTTCAGACCAGGGAAGAAAATCTGGTAGGAAAAACTGTATTGAAAGAAACCCTGACTTTTACCATTTGCCTTATGGACTTTCTCTCTGTGTTACCAAAGGGGCTGAAATAACCCTTCTTAATTGTATGCAGCCCAATAAATTGAAATTAAACTTCTTCCATGAATAGTTATTTTTAACCTACTAGGCCAGACTTTTTTTCATCCAGGCTTTTCAATGAATGGTGTGAACGGATATTGTGAGCTAAATTTCCGAGTGAAACGCCAGTGCAGTTATTCGTGGGCACCTGGGGAACGAGAGACTGTCTCTGCAAATCAGGCTCTTTGTCTCTAGCGTGACAGAACATGTTCAATTTATAGGGCCTGCTGCTTTTTTCACTATAAATCAGAAGTGGCCCCAGTGAAGTCGGTGGGGTTAGCGAGAGCCGAATGAATCCAGGACACCTTTTTAACAGGTCTCTGGCTAAAGTCTTGGGCAAAACTTGCACTTTTTGCTGTAAATAAGTGAACTACAAATTCCAGCTGTCTGAATTGCCCAGCTCCATCTTGTGGCAAAACATTTTATCAGGAGACATAAATTGCTGCCAAAATCTCAGCTGGCAAATTAAAAACGTTTTACCTGTCGAAGAAGGATTTTATCTTAATAGGTAAGGAAAGTGAGACCCTTATGGAGTGCATCCCTTACATAGACAAATATGGGATTTGGTTGGTTCAGATGTAAGCTTTTAGGGTGTGGGTGTGCGGGCGTAAACTTGGTTTAAGTAGAGAAGCCAGATAATTTTCATTGTGATTAGTAGCAGGACTATTTCTCGGGACATTTTTTTTTTTTTTTGAAGTTTGGATACTTATTTACCCCATCAGAAGGAGTTAACTTCAAAGTGAATGCTGAGGTTAAAGCCTGAGTGGAAAGGAAACCCCTCTGAACATTTCAGATGTGATAATGGATTCAATTTTCTGTTCCCCCAGGCATGCCTTGTTCACATGGGTTTAGAGTCACGTTACGAACATAGAAATCTTCCGGATCTTTTGAAGTTAGGGGAATTACAACTGGGATTTTTCTTTGACCCATCTGTTCAGGTTCATCTGCTAAAATGGTTGGGGACCTGTTAGTAGATTAAAACAAAACACAGGAATAATTTTCCCTTCAAAATTACATGTGGTCAATGCCATTTCCCTCCCACATCCCACCCTCAATTCAGTCTTCTTTGACTTAAGTATCTTTTTATTGTTTCTAGGTTTTCCCTCATTGCAGGCAGATGGATTGGCAACTGCTAACTTCCAGAGCACCCCACCTCCGCCTCCACCCAAGAGCAAACCCTATGAGAATAGCAACTCAAGGAACTCTTTGGAGGTAGGGAAATTGGAATGGACACTGGAACTTTCCCAGTTGCTCTTAGGGTGGTGCTACTTGAAACTTGTCTGATCCGTTTACTGGTTTGCTTCCTGAAACCATAAGAGAGCAAGACATTTTCCGCTTAATGGGAAAGCAATCTAGCCAGTCCCTTTCTTCAGCTGAAAAGAACGTGCTTTCCTTGCCTTGGCAAAATCTGCTGTATCCAATGTTTTGTGTGTTCTTGTTACTGAAAACACAAACTAACACGATGACCTGGGAGTTTAATAACTATAGTCAGGGTGTAAATATCACCGTACTCTCCACTACTGAAAAAAAGAAGAAACAGGGAGAACTTCCAGGCCAGGATTTTCAGAAATGACTAATGATTTCTGGGGGCCCAACTTTAGGACACTGGGAAGGAGCCTGATTTTCACTTTCTGAAAACCGAGGCCCCTGGTATTAAAACTATGGACCAAGATAATTTTCTGGTCTTCATAAGTCATCATCTCACTGTGGCATCATAATAGTATCTTCAATGTGTACGACTGTAGTGCCTTTTATTGGAAAGCATCTGACAGTGCTTTACAAGGCTAGCTAATATCCATACTAAGGATCCTTTCATCCTGCACGGAAATGCAGCCTCCTCTGGAGTGGAACACAGCAGCTGTTTAACAATGCCTAGCAACCTTGAATATCCCTTTGAAACAGAAAAGGAAGAACACCCTGTGCAATCAAAGCTGCAGAGAAAGTTTAGAGAGGAGTAGTGTAATACCCGGAGTTGGAATTTGGCCAGTAATACTGAGTTTTTAATACCATTCTTTATTTAAAAAAAAAAATGGAAATGGGACATTTCGGCTGTGTCTACTGTATGAGCTGGGGGTGGGCTTTCTGTGCCCACGTGCACATACTCACGCTCGCTCGATGCAGCCGCAGTAACGATAGTGCCGGCATAGCTGAGCTGTGCTGAATACGTACCCGGCACTTGGCACGAATCAGCCATGTCTTTGCCGCTGCTCGTGTAGAAGTAGCCTTAGAGACCACGAGTGGATCTGGCCTCAGTTTTACACCGATTCCAAATGATGGCACCTCTCGCAGGGCTGGGACGTACCCCAGCATCATACTATGGGACTGTTTCAGTTCTGACCTACAGGGCCACCTATGCAATCCCCCAAAACACGTCCTGCTAGGGATGCCTTAGAGGTCTCCTCTGCAAATCCTGACCTGGTCTGACTTGACATAGCTTGAGACATGAGGCAGCGCTTCTGCGCAGGGTGGTCTGGCTGCAGGAAACATGCGAGCACCGTGCATGTGCTGGGAGTTATTGTGCAAGAGGATTAATGAAGAGCTCCCTTTCCCTGAGCCTTATGAGAAAAAGGATTACTAACATGCTGTTGCTCACTACATTGTCACGGACCTTGGTCTGCAGCAACGGGACTGACTCAGAGGGCCGTAAGGAGAGACTGTAAAAGTATTTCACCAGAGGGTTTCTGCACATTGCTTTTTAAGTCATAAAGCCCCCACCTAACCCTTCCTTTATTATCTCTAAATAGTTTGAAATCCAGACAGTTTAGGTTGAGCAAGAGGAGACCACATGGCCTCTTGCTCACCCAACCTTCTTTCAGGTCTGTCTTATTCCAGATGTTTCCCTTAACAGCTCACGTGCATTGGTTAAAGTAGCTGAAGGGAAAAATCCAAAGCACCCAAGAGTGTAAATTTGTGCAAAACCAAGGGGCACTCTTTAAAATCCCGTTCCTTGTGCAGGAAGGGTGTGACTTTTGTACTGGAACTTGTGGCGTGATTCACTGATTCCTTGCACTGTGTGCAGTCATTTACAGGAGTGCAAAGAGATGTAAATGCTACCATTCTGACTGGGTAGCATTTTACACCCACTTGGCCCTCGCTGCACCTGTGCAAATGATCACACAAGTTGCAGCTCAATGGAAAATCAGGCCCGCGGTGTTACTCAGTGGAGTGCACCCATCAGGACGGGTGGTATTTCAAGGCTCCAGCACTGTAGTATTGTCCCCATTTTGCAGATGGGAAAACTGTGGCACACAGATTTGCTGAAACTCAGACAGCGAGTCAGAGGCAGAACCCAAATGTACTGGTTCCCAGACTTGTGTTCCATCGTCTGGTGCTGAGAAGTTCCGTTTGGAGTGGAATTGGAGGATTTGATCCTGAAATAAATAGCCCGGACTGCAGCACCATCTAGACGTCTGTTGCCTGGTAGAGCAGAACTTCTCACCCCTATGGTTATGTGTTTTATCTTCCCAGGTTGCCCCACCACTGCCCAGCAGACGTGAAGTCAAACCTCCCCCTCCGCCTCCGAAAGCAAGAAAGTCCAGCGTCGTCTCTTCGGAGCAGGGATTGCAATAAGGATTCCCTCTGCGTACCCTCTAACGCCTTGAGTGAAATGGGCTGCTTTTCTGTTTCTGACACTCTGGCTCTTTCCAGCCCTAAAGACTGGTGATCCCATCTTCCATTCCCTTCCCTGGGAGTTTTCCCCAGGTAATTCCAAAATAAGCCACTTGAACTGTATATACTTTGCATTCCCAATCCTCTGATTTTCCTTGCACACATTAAGCCCTATGGGGAACTCTGTGAGCTTTAAAATGGAGGCAGTGTTACCAGAAATCTGAGACTCGTACCCCAAAAGGGCTTGT
Organism: Lepidochelys olivacea; assembly: GCF_965140295.1. NCBI lineage: Eukaryota > Metazoa > Chordata > Testudines > Cheloniidae > Lepidochelys > Lepidochelys olivacea. Next base: position 7,457,405 of record NC_140436.1, read on the forward strand.
CTGTACTGGTGGTCGTTGCACAAGTGTAACGGCGTCAGTGCAAACCCCTTGTGCAGAGTTGCCCCGTTGGTGTAAAAAAGGATTTGCAGCAGCACTTAAACCGAGGCAAGCCAGGTCCATACAAAACACTTCTTACACTGCCCCAGCACGTTTGCATTACCGGTTGATACCTATGCAGCCCCACCGGTGGGGCGGAGGGTCAAGTGGGAGTAAGGGTGTCCTGATTTGCATGGAATGGACCAGATTACAGTCATTTCCATCTGTGAAATGCAGCCCTGGGAGACGACGGATCCTAACATGTGATGTTCCTCCTCAATTCAAGCGGCCTCATGAGGTTCTGAGTGTGTCTTGAGACCTGCTGGGAGCAAAAATGAACATCACCTGCAGGACCCCAATGTCTCTGCTGGTCACCCCGTGTATTAAAGGTGAGGGCAGGTTGCTCACACTTGGGCCAACAATGGTGGTAGCGCACTCCCAATGGAGAGTTTGGGTTCACCAACACTGCCTCAGACCTTTGCTTTTGATTCTTGTTTGAATACCGCAAAGCAGTTGATGCTCCGCTTGTGTTATCCCATCTGCTCAGCCTGTGTGCCCTCGGGACACACTACACTACGACATCCCCCCCCCTTTTTTTTTTTTAAATAATTGAACAATGGTGCAAAAAAGTCCTCTCTCCTGTGGTACTCGTTGCTTTAGCATTAACAGGTTGCAGTTATCAGCATGGGCTGCTCATCAAGAGGACAGAGATTATGTCTCCATTGTGAGGAAAGACCCACGCCGTGGCCGCAGCTGGCCCGGATCAGCTGACTGAAGCTCCCGGGGCTTGGGCTGCGGGGCTATAAGATAACAGTACAGAGGTTCAGGCTGGGGCTGGAGCCTGGGCTCTGGGGGACCCCACGAGTGGGGAGGGTCTCGGAACCCGGACTCCCAAGCATCTACACTGTTGACGTTAGCAAGTGTGAAAAATCAGCACACTTTTTTTTTCGGGGATGGGGGTGGGGGGTTAGTTGTGTATATAAGACAAAGTCCCTGATATCAGGACGTTTGGTCACCCTAGTTGACCTAGGCTCTGAGACTTGGTTTTTATCACAGTATAGATGTACATCTGAATCTCGTAACCCAAGCTCAATAACCATTAGCTTTTCAAGTCCCAGTTGAACTCTTGGCCGACAACCTTCCAATCCATGCACTCACAAACACACCCCCTTACTGTACCCTGTTGTTGCAACTCTCCTTGTGCCTTTTGTCTGGGAGCTTCCATTGTGTTCTGCACACAAAACGCTTGGCCTAACTTTTAACAATCACTAAACTCAAATGAGTCGCACCTAGGCCTGAGAGGGACGTGAAAGACTGGGCCGTTCAACCTGAAGTTTCTGGTTTCTTGGGTTGCTCCGGTTCCTTGTGGGCTGTGTTTGGTGAATTTGACAATTATGCTGTTCAGGGATATTTTATGGAATTGGTTCTAATTCTTCTCTCTTAATTAGTTATTCCTTTCTTCTGTTGTTTTCAGTGGATGGCAGCAGCATTCTGTTTAATAAGTTTTCACTGCCTGATAGTCTAAATTTTCCCTTCTATAACTTCATTCCATTACTCCTATTTATACTGCCACTTGCCACCCTAAATAATTCCTTCCTCTGCTTGGTGTCAATATCCTTCAAAAGCATGTAGACCAGTTTTGCGGTCCTTCCCTCAGGGTGTGATCCAGAGACCGCTGGAGTCTATGGGCATCTTTCTGTTGAATTTGGCGGGCTTTGGATCAGGCCCTTCGTCATCACTTGTCCCAATAGGTAGGTCATTATCATAACTCTTGTAATCTTGTTTCATAAATCAGTCTCTCCAGCACCCTGCTCATTTTCATCGCTCTGAACGCTGTCCATATTTTTCTGGTCACATGATGATCTGAATAGCTGAGGTCAATTTTAAAATGTGTGCTTGTTCTTTTTAGCTCTGCAAAACAAATGAAAGAACTAGGTGGACTATATTCTGCATTCCCTTTCTCTGTCTCGGCTTGTATATTATGATTATCACCCAAGTATCTTAAGGTATGTCTACACTACAATAAAAAGTCCATGGCACCGAGACTCAAAACCCGGGTCAGTTGACATGACCTCCCAGGACTTGGGCTGCAGGGCTAAAAATATCAGTGCAGATGTTTGGGCTGGGAATGTAGCCCGAGCCCAGACTTTGAGGTCCTCCCCACTGTGGGGTCTCAAAGCCTGGACTCCAGATCGAGCCCAGTCATCTACGCTGAAATTTTATAGCCCCACAGCCCGAGCCCAAGTCAGCTGATGCAGCCATGCCCTGAGTCTTTACTGCAATGTAAACATACTCTGTGTGACTGGATCAAAAACCCTTCTGCTAAGTTCTGATTGCTGAATCCTTATGCCTCTCGTGATGATTTTGGTTCAGCCCTGTCCTAGCAATGGATCCACCTGCAAATGTGGTGGCAATTCAGATCTGGAGCCAAACTTTGCAAGTGGAGCAGAGCTTTGGTTGGGGACCATCTCTAATTAGAAGGCCAGATCCTCCAGTGGTTTAAATCATATAGAGCCACTGAAAACACTGCTGAGGATGTGGCCTGCAATATTCAAAACATTTATCATATTTTTAACATAGGCCATTTCAACATAATTTCTCTTGCTATTGCTATACAAACTAGTTTCATTACCTCATTGAAAAACAAAAGGCCTTTAAGCCTTAGTAAAACACTGTCCAATAGTATAGCAATCTTATTGTAATTATTTTTATTCAGACTGGAACTATCCGATCTTCTGTAATACGTTTCTTTGGTGTCTGTTTGGATGAAAACAGAAACCTGCAGAAACTGCATTCACTGTGCTGCCCGTATGGCTCCCTAAACAGATTGCATTCATTAAAGGCTCATATCAGATTCACAGCACAAAATAAGTTGGAGACATTTTACAAGTCACACTGCAGTCACATCACATATGCCTACAGCTGTGTTTGCTATAGTGCACACACAACTGTCTTTTGGGCAGCTGCCTTCTCCAGGGAAAGCTTTGAAAACCTTTCTGAACATCTTGACCATATTCCACCCCTGCCTCCAATCCCCAGGGCATCATAGAGATTGTCAGTTCCACATTACATTCTTGGACACAGACATTGCTTGACTTGAAAACCTCAGGGTTTTCTTTTTTTGTTCCTCCCCCCGCCCCGACTTTTCCTGCCATCCCTGATACACGCGCACACAAAATCCTGAAATCCTTACTCAAAACCCTCACTGAAGTCCATAAGAATTTTGTCTGAGCGAGGATTGTAGGGTCTGGTACAAGTGAATAGCGTGCGTGCATATTTCACCTTGTCTTAATTGTCACTTTTCCAGTCCTCCACCGATCAGTCAGTATCAGCCACATACTTACTTAATTTCCTTGCAAAAGAGGGAATATTCCGAGCACAAAATGGATGTCATGGTACATTTCCTCTCGCTCTTTATATCAGGCAGAAAGCATGAATGTTTGCAAGAACTACAGCAAGTGGCTTTTCCCACCATAAGTAAGAGAGCTAGGCAGGGATATTGCAGTACTGTCTGGTTCATCTCTAGTTTTATTTCTCTGTGTTTTGATCTACTCCATTAGCCTGGTATATTTTGGATGCTTGCCAACTGTATGTAAGAGGAGAAATGGGCCTGATCAAAAAGCCCAGATTTGAACAACCCTCAAATTTGGAAAGAACTTTGCAGCCTTAACTCTAGAATGAGCCAAACTCAAAACCTCAATCCAGACACCCCCGAACTTTGGATCCAAATCTGACCTCTAGCAACATTTCCTCCTTCCACCTCTGTTTTAAATTCCTGTTCTTTCCCATTTTTCAGCCTTGGTACGGAGAGGATTGATGGACAAAGTACCTGGTATGTAAGGGGTTAAAACTCTGCCATCCAGAGAGAGCTGCTAACTGTTAGGATTGTCAGCAGTTACTTTCCCTCCTGCTTGTTGTAACTCAACAGTACTAAAACCCGAGTTACCAAGCACCAAGCGGCTAAACTAATCACCTAAGGCTAACACAGACAGGAGAGCTGTAGGAAGCTCTGTCTATTGACTCTGAACTTCAAGAAGCTTCAGGCTTTTGTTGTTGTTGTTGTTTTGTGGAGCTGTGGCTGATACAAGCCACATTTTGATTCTTGGCCTTCATTATGGGTTGAGCTCTTAAACAGGTTGTTCCCTGGCACCAACTTGCCTGACAACTTCCTTACGGTTTGCCTTGATGTGTTGGCTGCACAATTCAGGCTTTGCTTCTTGATGGCGTGTCGTCTGGCCAGTTTGAGATTGTTTAGACCTCACTTCTACAGGAGGGGGACAGGGCAGCTGGTGCATAAGGAGGATGCGGAGGATTTGAGGTACTGTGTATTTCCTTCATCTTTAAACTCTCACTTGAGGATGGGGGCCAATAGTTGGGAGAGGTTTTTTTTGCCATGTCTTCAATCTGTCTCTAACTTGTGTTAGCCTCTCCTACTCCCTTTCTTCTCATTGGGTGGAAAACATGCTCACGAATGGAAGTTTGTTTCCTTAGAGGTGTATTGCTGACTGGGCTCAAGGGGTCAGATCCTCAGCTGGTATAATTCAGATTGTTTCTATTGAAGACAAGGGGCAAAATTTTCAAGTATCAAAGTGATTTAGGAGCCTTGTTCCCATTTTCAGAAGAGACAGAGGCGCTTAACTGCCAGATTTTTAAAGGTATTTAGGCATCTAAGGATTAAATCTGTGGGAGCTTGGCATTTCTGAAAATCCCACAAGATACCTATCTGCATCATTCGGCTCCTAAATAGCTTTGAAAATCTGGCCCTCAGAAACCTAAGTTTCATGGAAAGTAAATGGGACTTAGGCACCTAAATTCATTTTGATAAGGGGAGTTAGGCTTCTAAATTCTTGGAATGCTTTTGAAAATTTTACCCAGTCTCGCCCAAGGATGACAAAAAAACAAGTCCCACCATGATATAATCAGTCCACGGCAGAAATGAAAGCTTACTTCTGTGCTGACCGTAACGTTAAAAAACCCAAACCTGGAAACCAAAAATCCAGTCTGCATTGAAATATATACGTAATCTCACTTCCTAACTACGCTGTTCAAAATGAGTGTTAGGTTTCAAGTCCCAGAACCTTTTAAATCCCGACTGACAGTTTTCCTAAAAGATCTGCTTTAGTTCGGACAAGAATTATTTTAGGGAAGTTCCCTGGCGTGCATTATACAGGAGGTCCGACTAGATGATCACAATGGTCCCTTCTGGCCTTGCTAGTCTATTCACATTTTTTCCACTGAGAAATTTGTGTGACCCTTGCTTTTTGGGTGCTTTTTAATTAAAATTTGTAATGCCAGGATAAATTTGATTTAAAATATTACAGGTTCTTATCCATGCCTGGGGGAGAAATGGGCACTTTTCCCTTTCAGTGGATTATTAGATTAGGAAAGGAGGTTGACTCAAGTGAAAAGTGTTCTGGGCGGAGCAGTGGCAGACAATGCAGCTGTGCCTATCGAGAAGGAGTGGAAAATTTGCATCTAATAAACTTTCCTACTTTGTGCCAGCCAGCATACCTTCCACAAATGAACCGTGAGTTAGACTTGTAGTGATAATGTAGGATTCATTGCTCCAGACTTACTGTCCTTATTTATTTTTATAATTGTAAATGGTAATATGAAAAAGACTGATATGTCTGTAATTTAACTGTAATGTTTTGGGGGGGGGGTAGTGAAAACATTCCTGTTTCAATCCCAGCTGTTTGTTAAAAGCTGTTCTATCATATATATGTCGCTGTTTTCATTTCCAGCAACAGCTGTAGACCAAACTATGTAAATGCCCCGCAAGAACCTCCGTCTAAGATTCCAGGGGAACCTGAAAACACCTGAGTAGCATGGTCAAACTGATCTCCTGACATTAAAGGGAGTGACTTTCAAATGCACATGCCCAGTGTTGGCCTAACTCGGGCCAGGTTTACACTACACACTTCAGTGTAACTAGGTCGCTCAGGGGTGTGAAAAATCCACACCCCTGAGCAATGAAGTTATATGGACCACATAGACAGCACTATGTCAGCAGGGGAGTTTCTCCTGCCAACGTAGCTACCACCTCTGGCAGAGGTGGAGTAACTAAGCTGATGCGTGAGCTCTCTCCTGTTGGCTTAGAACATCTTCACAGTGCCACAGAGGTGTAGCTGCACTGTTTGTAGTATAGACTGGCCCTCAGCTTCTACTGTGTCCCACTAGTGTAATAGCCTAATGAGAACTGAGTTGAGATCATCATGCCACATACCGTTAACATATACAGATGATGTTGGCCTGATCTGTCTCCCTGTATGTGTTACTTAATGATATTGGTATTTTGACCATTTAATACCAGCAGTAGGGGATATGTTCCTCTTGAATGCTGGGGAAACTTACTTTTATGTTGCGGCATAACATGACCAGGTTGATTCCTTGGAGGTACTTGACTTGATTATTTAAGTTTTTAAAACCACTGTGGGCTGCAAGTAGCTTCATATCCCCCTGCAGCTGACTCACCCATACACACAGCTTTTCAACTGGTTCTGAAGACAGGGCCAGAGCCAAGCTTTGGAAAAGGGATTCTGTGCCTCTGATTAAATAGCATATTATTTACTGAGACTGTAAAGCAAGGTGTACAAATGTACATGTTTGGAAAACAGTGTGTTTACTGTTGTAAAGTTTGTAAATATTTTTTTAAATAAATGTAGATTGAGCAAACTGGGGAAAAAACACCCTAAATGTCTTCCATGCATGGACTTGTGAAATTGTGTGTTGTTTAATAGTAGGTAACTTAGATGTATTACACTAACGTCCAGAGGCCCCAACAAACATAACGGGCTCATTTTGCAAGAGACTCTACATGTGAAAAGTCACACAGCAGGTCAGTGGCAAGTAGTATCCAAGTCTCTTGTAGCCCAGTCCATTGCCCCAAGCGGTCATTTATCTTATACTCCACCCAAAATTTTTTTCCCAACATCTCAGTGTGGTTTTTGTATTTGAACATTTATACACATGACACTGTAATCTAAACAGAGGTCAGACCTTAAAGTTAAATCATTGCTTTGAAATGTTACAGTAACTGGTCCTTTATTCCATTTGCCTTCATGAATTCAGATCTTCTTTCGCTCTGCTTCTCCTTCAATCAGACCTGCCTGTAACACACATTGTATAATTTGATATTTAAAAAAAAAAAAAAAAAAGGAAAAAATTACTTGGTTTGGAATTTTAAGGCCAGGTGCCATACTAAAATATATTCTGCATGGAGGGTCTCTGTCAGGAAGAGGGCTAGAACCACACAAATCTCAACTAAGCAGATCTCTGCCCCCTGCTCAGGTTGGTGAGAGTGCAGTACACCATACCTTACATTTATAATAGTTCCTTTCATCCCACTCCTACATCTAGCACAGGGGTTCTCAAAGTGGGGGTTGGGACTCTCTGGGGGTGGCAAGGGGTCAGCCTCCACCCCAAACCCTGCTTTACCTCCAGCATTTATAATGGTGTTTAATATATTGAAGTGTTTTTCCTTTAGAACAGGGGGTCGCGCTATGTGAAAGGCGTCACCAGTACAAAAGTTTGAGAACCACTAATCTAGCAGTTTGCCCACCCCTGAAATGCAACACAGACTATTTAACACTGAATAGCAACAGCAGTTTAGGACAAGTAGCGAAGAAATGTCATTTGAAATATCAATATGTTAAGTGTCCCTCTACAAATTTAGCCTTTGACCAGACTACCAGAGCTAAAATCTTACTTTCTGCGACACGTATCTCTGGCCTGTCACAGCACGGCTTCCTGCAGTATCTAGTCTGCCATTCAGGTACTGATCTACCTTGCCCCGTCTATTATTCTTGTAGCCTGAGATTCTATTGATATAGTCTAGGGAACTATACTGTCTTTCTCCCAAACTAGAATAGATAAGTACTTTATAGGGCTCCCATTACTAAGGTATGCAAGCACCTGACAAGCTTTAAGGTATTTATCCTCAACTCCCCTGGGAGGTAGGAAAATGTGGTTATCCCTGTTTTACAAAGACACTGAGTCCCAGCTTTTTAAGGTATATAGGTGCTTTCAAAAGAGCCTACATGTCTAATTCCTATTGAAAATCCCACTAGGTGCCTGGCTGCTTCCACAGGGCCAGATTTTAAAGGAATTTAGGCACTGAAATGGCTTGCCAAAGCTCTCATAGGAAGTGTGGCTGAGCATGGAGTTGAATCCCATTCTGATTCTCGTGCTAACCCACAAACCACTGGCCTATCCTTCCATCTCACTCTGTTCTGTAAATATAGGATCTAGAGGATAAAGTCTGGTATCAATGCAACTAATTAACAGCCTCAGAAGTCAACGATTGAATTGCATAGAGCAGTGGTCTGGAAACATTTTATCTTGCACGCCCCCCACTTACCCCTGTCCGTACCCTCCCCCTACTCTTTGGGGACCTCTGGCAAAGAGATTGCTCTACCCTTTAGCCTATAGGTGTATTTCCTCTGGGAAACCATTGAGATTAGCCTCCCATCTCTCTCTCTCTCCCTCCCCCCAACACACTCATTTTTGTGTGAATCACCTTACTTTCCACTAGCTGGTTGCAAAACATCCCTTTAGCAACTGCAACAATTGGTTACATGGAAAAGTTATAGAGGGGAGAGATTGAATGTCACTTGTGTCATTCAGCGGCTGGAAAGGAGGAGCCAGCGCCAAATGAGCAGCCAGCTCACTGCAGACCGTAGCAAGTGAGCTGTGGACAAGTGGTAGTCCGCTGGCCACAGCGTGTATGACGCATACCAGAGGAGAAGCAGATACATAATTCTTGAGCTTCTGCATTAAACCCTTCTTTCATCATACCATGTAAGATTGCAAAGATATTTTAAAAGTAATTTGGGGTTGGCAAACCTGAAAATCCAATTAGTGAGCCTTCACCTATGAGAAAGAAAGGAAAGTACTTCCTCCTAAATGGGTAAGAAGCATTCAGATGACTCACTGGCTGCTCTTTCCGCTTCCCCAATAAAGGTTTTCACAGGAGAAAGATCCTTGTGTTAATATTTCCAGAAATCATTATTCATTATTTGTATTGGAGTAGAGGCCAGGAGGCCCAGCCATAGGCCAGGACCCCATTGTGCTAGGTACTATAAAAAAAATCCCTGCCCTGAAGAGTTCACAATTTAAGTAATTTGAACATACAGTTCCCATTTGAAGTCAAAGCTTACTTATGTACACTGCTGCAAAGTCAGAGTTTGGCCCCTATGTTCTGCGAACCGCTGAGCACTGCAACTTTCCAGGGCCGTCTCCTAGCTGAGGTTTGCATTTGTTCAGTCAGTTGATTGAAGGAAAGAGTTAGTGGGTAAATGGGAAGGCCAAGATTTTCAAACAGGACTAGTGATTTTGATTGCCTCAGTATTTAGGTGCTTTTCCTGAGACATCTCAAAAGGCTCTGATTTTCAGACAGTGCTGAGCATCTGTCCTATTTAAAGTACCGGTTGGACACATGAAAACGAGGCCCAGAAAACCCCTTGTGATGTCTGAAAACCTTTGCCCAAAATTCTAGGTTGGACACTAGACTTCTCTGCACTTGCCTGTCGGGGCTCTGCTGGTCTGTTCATGAACGTTCTGCTATTTTTCCTTTGCAGCTTGTACCGGAATAGACACTGCACAGTGAGTGCACATTAGAGGGAGCAGCATCCATATGGCCTGATCCTTCAGCTGGCAGAGTTACTCTGTGGGATTAACAAACTATGAATGCTGCATAGAATTAGGATGAGGGTAAAATTTATCTGACTTTTGATTTTATTTTCTCAGTTGGTGCAGAGGCAGAACCAGCATTGCTAAGCACCAACACCCCCCACCAAACATGGTCCTTTGAGTTTCCATCATAATAAATCAAAGCTTTACTTACCAGAGCTCCCTTCAGACCACCAAGCATGGAGCGCTGATGTGGGCCAGTGCATTCAAAATGCTGCAGTTCACCTATTTTTTCCATTTCACTGGCAAGCTGAATTAGAAGAGGATACAAGTCTCATGGACAGAGAATCTTCTGCTAAAGGCCTACACTACTATGCTAGATGGACATGCTTTTCTACTTCAAATTCACCATTCTCCCTCCCACTACAGATAACCAGTATTATCCCACTTTTGTTATGGTACGTTTCAGAAATGCTCCGGAAAGTATAGATGAATCACAGAAGTTAGAAAGTGCCAACAAATGGAAATGGCGGACAAAGGCTTTCAGCTCTGGTTACTAGTTTGAATCCAAGTGAATGGCCAACATGTGACTGTAGCAGGGCAGTTACCCCACTCCCGAGAGAAAAGGCTCAGCTGATTGGGGAAGCAGCCCCACCTGGCCCTGTTATAAGGGCTCAGGGAGGAGCTAGGTCCCTCTCTTGAGCTGTGGAGAGAGACGGATCTAGCTGCTGGGGAGAAAACAATACCTGGAGCGGAGCAGAGCTGGGGCACTCCAGCCAGGCCACTCCCCAGGCTGAGGACTTGGTAAAGGCCTATGCAGGTACGGGGCTGGAAGGTGCAGCCCAGAGATAGGCAGAGGCAGCTGGTCCGACCTCCTTGCCAACGATGAGTGGCCATGACACACTACAGTTTGCCCCAGTGAGCGGGGGCCAGACGATGACTGGCAGTAGCCACTGAGGCAAGGAGGGGCTAGAGGGTTGAGGGTTCCCCTGGGAGGGGAGACCCAGACTGTGGGTTACTGCTGGTGGCAGAACCCCAAGCTAAAGGGGCACCGGGGTGTGAGAGGGACACGGAGCCAGTAGCAGGCGAGATACCAGCCTGCAGAAGGCGCTCCATACACTGGAAAAGAGCTAATTCCCAGACAACTGGCAGGAGGCGCCGCACTGGCGAGGCTTCACTTCGCTACAGTGACCAGTTGCCAGTGGGCAGCTGTTCCTTGTCCTCCCTGAGCTCAAGTGGAGCGAGCGTTGCCATCACAAAATAGCTGACTGGAATCTTAGCTGACAAAATAGCAGAGAAGTTACGGACTGGCTGAAACTAGAAACTCTCATTCTTAGAGGCGTTCCCTCCCATCAAACATGAGATGTTCCGATTTTAAAATAAAACACACAGCAGTGCTTAGACAGACAGGGGAAGCTGCCACTGTCTCTCTTCTATTGCTAGAACTGGGTCTCCAGGGCTGTCAAGCTGGCCTCTTTCACTAAAATGAAAATTTTCCAAAAAGTTTTTAAAAATGTATTAGATGTCTGCACTGCAATTATCCACCCACAGCTGGCCAGCAGGAGCTGGCTGGGGCTCAGGGCTATGCAACTGCAATGTAGACAGCTGGGTTCAGGTGTCTATACTGCAGTTTTATAGCCCACAATCCTTCAGCTGACGGGAATCCATGGGGATTAATTGCAGTGTAGACATACCTTTAGATTCTCAGGCTGCTATTCTGCTCTCATCCCCCGGAGGGCATGTGAGGAAAGGTACACTGAATAAAGTGTCATTTTAAAACCAAGAACCTACCTCTTGGAATGATTCTACCAGATTTTCAGCATCCCGCTTTCCTCCTGGTTGCAGGCCATAAGACCAGTGTTGAGCCAAGCAAATCTCCACAGACAGAATAAACAGGAGGAAACTTACAAAGAGCTTCATGGTCTTCTCCATTCTACCAGAAAGCAAAATATAAAGGCAAAAATAGTACAGGGACTGAACAAAGATGGGGGAGGGGGGTACTCTATAAAAAGACAAATTGCACCTATACTTGCAAACAGCTGCTGAGAATCCATGGGTCACAAATCCCCCCACCCACCCCATACCCGATTATTCAATAATCAGTTTAGTATATTGGGGTTATGGCTCAATTCTTTTACTACAAAACCATGACCATATTTGTATTTCTGAAATGCACCTGAAATCCAGCTGTAGCTCAAGCGTATTTCTAAAAGATCTGGATGTGCTCAACTCCAGGATTAAGGGTTAGCCCGTTATAAAGAGAAGGGCCATCTGCACAATTTGGACACCTCCCCAGAGTTTCAGGAGCGTCTAGATCCCAGGGTTTTGGTGCAGGCTATTGCAACGGATCCATTCAATTTAATCAGTTCCTCTTCTAATACCTCACTCCTTGAAGAATGCCCTGCAGTCTTTCCCAGTCAAGCATCTAGGCACACTGAGTGTGCAAAATGCAATGCATGGTCTGGTTCAAGTACATTACCTTCTCGATGAGAGGAGCTGCTGAATGAATAATTCCAGCTCTGCTTCTTCAGAGAATATCCTACCTGTTGGACCTGTCATCTTGCTTTTTATATACACGTATCTTCTCCTAATACTGAAGCTTTCCCTGCAGGTGACAATTTAATGGTCTCATGTGGACTGTAATTTTGTTCTTAAATTTGCTATAGCGTACCAGAAGTGAAGCATGTAATTGGCACACCCCGGGTGTAGCTATTAAATTCAGCTGAGTGTTGTCACTAAGAGCCATAAACAGTCTTTCTTTTAAGAAGCCAGAAATCGGAGGTTCCCTAGGGAAAATCCTCATTTTTCTTTTCAATGGCTCTTAATTATTTTAAGTAGAAAGTACATCCTGGGTAAGTTTGGAATTGTTGAGATGCAACCAGTACTGTGTGCAACAGTTTAAATGTACAAGGAATTCAGTTCGTTAAACGCCAAGCATCTCTGTACATCAGACCTCAAGGGCCACATTTTACAAAGCGCTCAGCTTCCATTTAGGCACCAAAACAAGCAGGCAGATTTGCAAAAATGCTCAGTACGTTGAATGCCCATTGGGTGCTGAGATACTTTGAAACTGTGGTCAATATGTTTAAGTGTTTTGAGATTCTTGGTTCTATAAAGCTGAAAGTATAATTTGGATGATGCAGTAGACAACTATATTACTGAGATTGGGGCATGGGCTGTCTTTTCGTTGTGTGTTTGTACAGCATTTACAACCATGGGGTGCTAGTCCAGGACTTGGGGCTCCTAGGTACTACTGCAATAACAAACAATATTGATGCCTTTAAGCAGTGACCTATACACCTTTTGGAGCTGAAAGGTATTGCAGACTATAAATATGCTGATAGGCGCCAATAACAAGGGGTTAAACTCAAACTTGGCTGCAAAAATCTGAATTTTTATCCAGCTGTTTGCTCCCATGCTCCCCACTGTGCATGTAAGTAGTGAAATACCCAAGCCCTCGTTTTTAGTAGCCCATTCACAGTCCTCCTCTCCCCTTTCAGATTAACGGATTAAAAAGTAATTTGATAAAGATTAAAGTATTTTAAGGAGGATTTAGTTACTTTGGGAAAAGAGCAATTTTCTCTCCTAATGTAACATCTCAACAGGAAGGGCTAACACACGACTCCTGCTGATACAACTAATCAAGCTGTTAAAATGGTTTTGTAAGTAAAATAATACCTAGAGGTAAGTTACAGAACATAGGAAAGGACTTGCATAGTTTTTGTTTATTTCTTGTATTTTAGAAGTCAAAACCTTTCCTCAAATCAACAACAGATAGGCTTTGCAGACACACACGGCCAGATTTCCAACTGCCCCGCAAACACAACTGGAACCAGATTTTCAAAAGGGGCTTCAGGACCTACCAGTTCCCATTGTGATCCAGTGGCCAGGTGCTGAACTCTCTTGAAAAACCTGGCTCTCAATTATGATGCCTAAAAGGGAACTTAGCTCTTTTGAAAGTCTGCTCTGCATTTTTCAAGGTCTGGTCATTAACGCTTTTAGTACACAAAACATAATTTGCCTTTCACTTGCAAGTCAGACTTTTTCCAGCTTATATTTTCCTTGGTCCACCTAAATAAGAGTCATATACGTTGCGGCAAAGCATTTTAAATGTCTTGTATTTTCACAACCTTTACTCAATTAAAAAAACAAGACTCCTTATAAGTATTTTATACTATTTATTGATGCAGCCAGTTTACATCAGGCTAGAACCTGCATTTTCAGAACAGGCCATTTTTGGCTATTCCTGCAGCCTTGTCATAGCAAAAGAGGTACCTTAAACTTGTCTGCAAGTGAACAATGCCTTATGCTATGAGTATTCAAGTGACTATCAGTGAAAGTTTAAATATAATTTATACGCACTGATTATGAAAATAGATTTCTCCCATACAGTATTCTACTTCTGCCAGCTACAAATATGACAAAAATAATTCATTTAAGTACGTACGTTTCTCCAGCCCTACACTCCATTCTTCCTTCAATGCATGTACATTACCTTCCTGTTAAGGAAAATGACCCTATATTTATAATGCAACTTTTTGCCATGAAGATAAGTGTTGTCCAATAAGGCAAAAGGCCTAAGAGCCTGATGAATCCCAATTCTGCTCCAATTGGCTATGCGACCTTGAACCCAAGAAGGTCACGTGACATGATCGAGTCAAAACCAATACAGCCCCATTCCCCCCAGTCACGTACTTTTGGGGAGCTGATCTTTCCTAGGAAAATAAAATGGTTTTGCTATAACTATTAAGACCACACCACCTTCCTTGTACAGAAGGCAGGAGATCGGCACTTCTGCAGCTAAAAAAGCGACCCACTGAAGTAGCTGTGACAATTTAGATCACGGTTAACAAGGGCAAGCTCTGCAAATTTAACATCATGCAACATTTCTTCCTATCTTCCAGTAAGATTGGTATCTCCTTTGATTTTGACCTATTTTAAGTTAGTGAGGTAAGTATTCTTGATGCACCCAGGTATTTTTTGGTATAAAACGTCTGTGCTTGTTCATGTACAGAATAATCACAGACACATAGGAGAGGTTCTCAATTGGTGTTACAGTGGAAACAGCTTATTGAGTGAAATTCATTGCTGGACGGAGATCCCATAAGGCTTTCTGCACTGCAGAAAGTCCATGGTTCCCTGTCCACTAACAGGTAGAGAGGGGTAAAGGAGAGGAATTTTGGACCAGGGAAGTGGCTCCCATGGTTTCACAGACTATCAGGGTTGGAAGGGACCTCAGGAGGTCATCTAGTCCAAGCCCCTGCTCAAAGCAGGGCCAATCCCCAACTAAATCATTTCTCTGAATTGGCCCAACATAGAGCATTGGGGAAGGTCTGTGCTATCCATGGTTTCAGTGAACAGAATGCTTGCATAGCATGCGTTCAGGGGGAACAGCTGCCATTCCATACACAGCAGCAGCGACCATGGAGAGAGAGGCTGGGCATCAGTCCCTGTGTCCACTTTGCTGGAGGAATAAACTCTCTTCCTCTTCCTAACCCACACTTAATTTCCTATTTTAAAAAAAAAAAAAAAACCAAAAAACATGCACTTAGGTTTGATGCTAGAAGGGACACGTACAAGCTAGAGATTTTCACTTGTCAGCACTCCACACTGACATCGAAAGGACTAAATAAGTAGTGTGGGTCTTGGAACATGCTCCTTTAAGTTCTAATTATAACAAAGCTCCGCTGTGCATGAAGATTTTCTAGTGAAGATATAGTTGCAAAGATGCTTCCACTGTATATTTCCGAAGTTGGTGGAGCCATTGCATACCTAAATTCAAGCTACAACTAGGCAGTGTTACCTGTGATGACTTAGTTAAATGCTGTTCCCCCCACCCAAAAGAAAGTACCTGAAAGAAGTGTTTTGGGAACTCTGTCCCCACCACATTCATCATCTAGTATGCTGTGCATGAATAAAGAAACTAACTGTGGATATACTAATACTAATTGTAAACCTGAACATTTCTGCTACTATAGATGACTGACATTTCATATATTTATATTGCAGATACAAATGTAATAAATATAGTTGCATATATTGTGCTTTTATAAATTAAAATCCTAAAAAATGCATTCCAAAATGAGGTGATGCTAAAACAAGTCTAGTTAAAAAAAGTAACACTTCTGGTTCTAAAACTAGCCCACTTTCCCATCTCCATTCAAAAAATAGCAACAATGTCTATTCTTACACGTATTACATAAAAGCCCCCTCCCCCAAAAAGTGATCAGAGGTGTTTCCTTAGGCACTACGAAGGGTATAAATTATTGTCTAATAAATGGTATGTCTAGATTATAAAGGGAATGGGTGAAGAAAGAAAGTCACAATAAGTGTTTTTCATTTCTTCCTCTTCAGCAAGTATTCTTCCAGTCAACTGTGCCAAGCCCTATCTGACACTCTGAGACATGTGTAAAGGCGTCAGCATCTCTTCAAAGATAGCTCCTTTTACGTTAGAGCCTCTCAAGTTAGCTTCTTGTAGATCACAACCCGATAAGTCACAATTCTAAAGGATATAAAAGAAAAGCCTCTCAGGTTAAGCGTACAAAGAAAGCACTCTGTGATAGTCTAAGCTAATATAAAAGTACACCCAGCTTCTGTAGAATGGTAGTTAGAGCAAGCTAGAATTAGTTGGACACTATAATATTACCCTAAATTAGCTACTCCTGGTAAACTATTTGAGATTGAGACTTTGGTTACTTACCACAAGCAGCTACAGTCAAATTTATTTTTAGTGAAGGAATTTGATAAGATACAATATAAACACCTCATCTCAAACTAGCATTCGAACCACACTGAACAAAGCTGATAGAAAGGTAAGAATTGTTGCCATGCCAACAGACATAACTGAAGGGCATATCAGCAATTTCCTCTATCATAACAGCTTTATAGGGCTTGTGAACATACCAATTAAGAGAAGTAATTTTTCTACAATATAGACACTTAAAGCATATTGCATGAACTCGAACAGCAAGGCAGGCTTCCCCATGCTACCCTGCTGAATGTGGCATGATTCTCTCCAGTAAAGTCAACAGCAAAGCTCCACCTGTCTTCAATGAGTGCATGATCTAGCACTAAAAGTGAAGTGTAATAAAATCTCCATGCACATTCAGATCCGTGTGTCACTTTGGAAGAAAGGCCAAAAAGATTTTTGGCAAGCTGAAAAAACTAAGGTTTGAAGTCTTTATTCCTCAGCCCCTGGGGCAAGCGTGAAGCAAGAGCAAAAGTACTGACAGACTGAGATATGGGCAATGTGGGGCAATAAAAGGACAAATACTAGAAAATTGACAGCTGCTATACTTAAAATCAGTGCCTCTTCATTGCTCCCAGTTTAAAATATCCTTGCTTTCCATTTAATAGATAACCCAGCTGAAAGGAATTAACCTTGTTAAGACCTCTGTAGATGCTGAAGTCTAATAATTCTATTGGAAGTTTAGTTCAACAAGTTACTGTGTATGAAACAAAAACATTACTCACTTCTAAGTCAGTTCCTGCCAGAGTTGCTCCTCTGAGGTTACAGTTTTTTAGCTTTGCATTTTTCAAAGTTGCAACTCTTAGATTAATTCCTGTCATCTGACTTCCTTCCATGTCAACACCTTTCAGGTTAGCACCTAAAATACACAAACAATCGGTCTACAAAAAGAACACTCAAGGGTGAAATTCACACAGCCAACCCCTGCACAAAGCTAGGGTAATCGTGCGGCTTTTGGGACTTGCCCAAACTCAATGCAAGCAATGGCAGAAACAAGACTAGAACTCAAGAGCTCCTGCTTTCCAGTAACACGCTCTCAATTCACAAGACAAAGCCTCCTCTCAAATATATTGATTCCACAAATTAAGTTTGACACTCTGCCATGTACCATTTAACATAAGTCACAGCAACGCTTGCACTTTTAGTCTGTATGACTCCCAAAGCAAGTGGATACCAGAGAGAGAGACTATTTTTGTTACCTTCCAGGTTAGCTTTAAGGCCAGAGGGATCTTCAAAATTACATCCTTTCAGCGATGCCCCTTCTGCATTGGAACAGAGCATCTTTACACCTTGTAGGTTTGCACACTGGCAAAGAAAGAGGTACATGCTATCAGTAAGATTCTACACACAGCTCAGAGAACTGCAGAGACCAAAAGGTAAGAACAGCTTGTCAGATCGTATCATTTATCTTAGGCTACGGCTACACCAGAGCTTGCAGCTGCCCACTGTAAGTTCTCTAGTGTAACTGCTCTAAGTCGATGGGAGAGAGCTCTCCCATCGACTTAATTAATCCACCCCCAACAAGCGGCAGTAGCAGCCCTCCCGCTGAGATAACACTGTCCACGCGGTGCTTAGGTTGGTGGAACTTATGTCACTCGGGGGGTGACTTATTCGCACTCCTGAGCGGCATAAGTTATACCGACGTAAGTGAGGATTGGCCCTGCTTTGAGCAGGGGATTGGACTAGATGATCTCCTGAGGGCCCTTCCAACCCTGATATTCTATGGTAGCGTAGACATAGCCTTATAATAAGGCACTGAAACCCATTATAGCACAGCATATAGTGCCATCTAAGGAGGAGGAGTGAAATCTTATAACACTGTTCCCCTGCCAACCTCCCAGAATGGGGAGTAGTGCAATAACCCACAGCAGCTCTTCAAGAGACCCAATGCAAGCTCAAAACCAAAATCTGTATTTACTTTAGACCTATGCTTCCACAGAAACTGATCTGAGGAGGGAAGGAAATTAAAACTTTGGGATGAACTATAAACCTGTCAGATCAAGTCTTTGTGTAATCAAACATTTTCAATAAGACTTGTAAAGTGATCTATACACTCAAGAGTTTGCAAAGGTTTTTAAAACAAATGTAGCTACTTTGTATTTGTTCCCAATATTGCTCTTCTAAATTACGCAACACTGAACAGCGTAGGCTTTCCGAAGACACAATTCTCACATCAAGCACTGATCCAGAGAGGTCAGCTCGTTCAAGATTTGCACAGCAAAGGTTCGCATGGGCTAGGTTGCAGCGGCTTAAGTTAGCCATCTTGAAGTTTATGTATCGAAGATCTAACCGAGAGAGATCTGCACCACTGAAATTTAGACCCTAAAAAAAAAACAAATAGAAGTAGAAGATGAGGTTTAGTCCAGTGGTCTAAGCACAAAACCGAGTCAGAAGCTTCAGTGTTCTAACCCCAGCTCTAACACCCTCCACATCTGTGACCTCGGACACAATCTTTGACTCAGTTTCCCCATTTCTAAGATATGAACATTATTTTCATCAGACAGGTATTGGAACATTAGATTATGTGAGGAGCTTTACAAATAAAATTATTTGTTTTTATTTACAACACACTGAAGCCCTAGACACTTACCATTACAATCTGCTTGAAAGACTTTATAATTCTATTCCATCCCCACACATTTTTTTCTTGTGCATGTAAGATAAAACATTAGACGCTTACCTTCATTTTGTATTCTACTTAAATCCAGATCTTAACAAATATGTTCTCAGATAGGTGAATTTACGCAAGGAGCTTACAACATTACACAGTGTTCTCAGTCCCTTAAATCAAAGAAAAATATACGCAAGAACACCTTCTGCTCCATATGAGAGCGAATGAAATGTAAATGCAAAACCTCACACATTGTCCTCAGTTATGTTAGTTCATTTTGCATTTGAATAGGGAACTGATTAATTCAGTGAATGGCTGCTACATGAAATCTTCAACCTAAAATAATAGAAGACAAAAAGCAAAACAGAGGGGCTTTTTTTCCCCCTGCATGATTGGTTCTGGATTAGCCATATCTTTGAATCAAGACCTCCTGTCTCACATTTAAAAGGAATTAAAAGGGAAAAAAGGAAAAAAACCCACACATGGCTTGGACTTCACATCACTAATTGTCACATGAGATGTAGGGCATTTTGCTGTTGGACTCTAGTACTATAGTTCAAAGCAACGTTTGTATTATACCTGACAGCGCAGTTCAGACTTAGTTGGGGTTGCCAGCAGAAATCGGACAAATTCCTTCCGGGATATAGGAGAATGATCCTCAGCTGGCTGAGAATTCTGCAAGAGAGTTGCATCAAACAGTTTAAAACTAATAATATTTATAGAAGCGAGAGCTAAAATTGATTTAAAAAAAAAACAAAACCCAAAACCCCAAGGTGTACAGTCAAATAAAATAGAAAAGTTACCTTAATAGCTACTTCCAGATGTTCAATCAACGAATCAATACCAAAAAATCTGGCTTCTTCCAAAACACCTAACAAAAGAAAAAAAAATTTCTTCGCTATTTAGAAAATAAGGGCCCCTTCCTGCATGATGCCAAACTCCCTCCTTCGCTGGGATATGAGGAAGTTTAAAACCTCCCAAGATGTGCAAGATCTGTCCCCAGGATTGCAAGTGCATAAATTCTATTCCCGCACCCCGCAATTCATCTTTTAACTCTCAGGAAGACAAAAACCAGCTCTTGTTGAATTTAAACAGTTCACAAGAAGTACATAATACAACTGTCAACCATATACATTAATTAGATGTAATTAGGGTGGAGGAAAGGAGACCTTATCCACAGTTTAAAGGAAAAATTATCCACCAATTTAGTGACGGTGTGTTTCAAATACAAGCAGTGTAGAAGATCTGGAGTACATGAGGGTTAAGGAATTAAACCCAGAATTATAGTAATAGGTTAGGGCATGGCAAGAATCCTGACAACCCTCAAGCTGAATCGGTACCAATATATTATTTTCATTCAACTGTAAATCACAGAATTAAACTTAATCAATAACAAATGGACCAAAGTTTTAAAAACATCTACAAACCCTCAGATATACATACACAACTCTTATTGACGCCAGTGGATGTACGGAGGGACAGAGTTTAACCTTTGATGAGGAATAAATTTTAGGGATGTCACACAGAAAATACATACCTAGCAAATTAACGCCATCATTTACAATGAGCTGCCCATGACGCAAATAGTTCAGAATTGGTTCAAAGTACTCTGGGCTGCGATCAATTAGGAACGCTCCCCTGCGATCCTGCTTATTCCCCCAGACATCTGTTTCCACACACAAAAAATATGCAGTGTATTAAATTTGATACAGTGATAACTTTTCATATTCAGATTACTACTGCCACACCACTCAAAGCAACAGATTGTAATGAGCTAAATAAAAGATTGACTTGAAGGGACACAGTCTGGAAGAGAATGAAAAGAAAAAAAAAACAAAACAACAACAAGAAGTGGCAATTGTAAATCCAAAACACAATTCATGTTACAGTATAAGAACCAGCAGGTGAATCAACATAAATCGGAGCAGAACTGGACTGTTTTAGTTTTACTGGAGCATGGACTGTATTTTTGTCTCTTGAACAGTGTTAGCACATTGATTGCATTAATTGAAACAATGGTCAAATAAGAGTGAGATGCAACTAAAAGCATTCACAAGTATTACCAGTCGTAAATTACATTTTCAAGATGTCATACAAACTTTAAGCACAACAGGTGAAAAGTAAAGCATTTTAAGTTCTGTTTTGGTACTCTAACATATACTCATAAGGAAAGGGTATCTTTAAAAAAAAAAATTAACAGTGCTTTTACTAACTTTAAGGAAGAAGTCTATTTCAAAATACCAACCTTTATCTTTAAACATATGGGCCAGCATACTGTCAGGTTCTTTATTAACTAAAGTGCTCCTGGAAAATAAAGCAAATTCAATTTATCTTTAGCTTGTCTAGCTCAAGAGGTACATTGCAACAAATCAAGAATTTCCTGTACCTACAGTTATGAAAGTGATGAGAGTAAGAGACAGATCTCTAAATTACAATGCTGTCCGAGACTTATTTTCATAACATGTATAGCGTATTAGGTCAAATTTACTCTCATAAGAAATCTCAAAAGGAGAGAGCTTATTTGATTGATTAAAAAGTAGAGAAGATTCCAAATACAATTTTCCAGCAAGTTTTTAATACTATCTGAAAACTGTTCTAAATCAGTAATAGTGAACAATAAGATAACTGCCCAGAAAGATTTTCTCCTAAATAAGTGATTTTTTTTCAATGTTTTTTTATTTGTCCTCTGAAGACTCACCAAGTGAACATACAGTGGTTGACTCACGGAAGTAAGTCTATAAAGTTCTTTGAAAACAAAAATTAAATAGTTATATTCCCACCGTGTAGTTGTAAAGTATCGGCCTCCAACATTTAGTGTTAACCAATCCGTGTGCGACCCTGTTAGTTCTTCGTGAAATTTTACGTCTGTCTGAGGATCTACATTGATGAAATGTACAAAGTGATCTTTAGTCAAGTATATTTCTGAATAACCCCACATTATAAGATACCTCTTCTGAAAACTGTTTGCACACTGGTGAAAAGAATTTCATATATATTTTACATTTACTTCAAATCTTTCTTCGTAAGTCAAAACATTAGTCAACCCCCCCACCCACCTACCAATGAATGGCTCCCCTTCGCAAACGAACAAAACATCATCATCCCTAGGGAAAAAAAGGAAAAAAAATAATTGTGTACTTTGTATAAAAAGTCATTAATCCAGGGTTAACCCTTTCCCAATCAGTTTGAGGCAATGGAAATTGATTATCATTTACTTAGAACGTTAGCATCCAATTCTGATCTCCCATTGATTTTATGAGTGTAACACAATTTCAATGGAGATACTCCCAATTTACACCAATGTAAGCCAGGCAAGAATCAAGCCCTCTGTTACTTAGCAAGTTTAGTTCAGTTCATTAGTTGTATCTCCTGTGAAATGTATAGTACCTGTTCTCTCTTGTCTGAAGTACATATAGTCTTGCCGTCTTAAATGTCCAATCCTCCAACCCTCACACATGTAATTCACAGGTAGAAGGGCTGAAGGATTAAGCCACATACGTACTCCGTGCATTGGTAATCCCTTTAGTATACACATTTCTGTACAACAATTCAGATAGGTATTAAATGTTATGACATCCAGTTGATACAAGCAGTTTAATTCTCCTCAAAATTTAAAAAACAAAACAAAACAAAACACACTTTGGCTAGGATATCATAGCATTTCTGTTTTGGCAAATTAAAACATAAGATAGGAGAATGTTAAAGGGGAAAAAATGTTAACTCTCTCTTGCTTCAGGGCATAAAATGACTTAAAACAAGGTTCAGGATGGAATCCACACAGTCATGCAGCATTCCATAACTGATCAGGGGCACTTGTGATGGGATTTGCTTTCCTCTAAAGCACCAGGTATTGACCACTGTTAGAGCCAGGTTATTAAAGTCGAGTTATTGAAGATCCAGGAGGACAGCCCTAAGTTTTCTAACCAGTATCTATACAAACTGCTTTTCAAATGGCCTCTATAGCACTTTCTTCATATATTTTCATAGAACAGCATATTAGTATTAGTCTCAATTAAGTTAGCTTCTGTTTGGACAAACATTACCTGATCAATGCAATATCATCAATGAGTCCACCTTTCCCATTGTACACACTGGTCGCTTTTATTCCAAGCTTATTACTAGCCACAGACAGCAAATCTGATAATGTCCCATAAACAGCCACCACCTAGAAACAGAAGACAGGTAATTTAGTGCTGCAGATACCGTTTGTGGATATATTTTCTGGATATTTAAACTACCGTTTTTAAAAGAAGAACACACATTATCTACACTTAATATGAAGGGGGGAAAACAACAAGCCCCCACGTCACAATCTAATGGCCCCCTCTAATGAGCTGAAACAGTTGTAAAGTTTGTTTTGGTTGTGTCTTTATAATAACTAAGAAATACCTTGGGCGTTAAAGGATTTTTTAAAAACATGTTTTATTGAATGCACAATGATGATTAGAATCCTATTCTATCTAGTAGGACTTAAGCCTCTTATTTTAAATCTCTCTACTTCTCCCTCTATTCTACTGCTCATGAAATTGCTGCAAAATGTCTTTAAAACAAAACACACAGCAAGTCCCCAAGAACAAATAGAGAAGGGGGGAAAAAGTCTCCAGGGCATCAAAGTGTTTACAATTAGGAACATAAGAAGTGTCATACCAGATCAGGCCATTCTGAAAGTAGCCAGTACTAGATGCTCAAGAGGAAAGTTCAATAAACCAACCCACAAGCATTTCCTGACCCCCATCACTAAGTGATTGATTTGTGGCCTGAATCTTGAGGGTTAATATCCCAAATAAAAATATACATCTAACTTAATTTTAGATCTTCTCATTGTCCACATAAATGTGCAGCCTTTCTTGAACCCTAAGCTCTTGGTCTCAACAGTATCTTGTAGCAGCAAGTTCAAGAGGTTAATTACACAATGTGTGAAAACAAAAATAAGAATCTGTGGACAGGAAATAATGTTACTAAGCTCTCAAAAATAGCACAACTCTTAAGCAAACTGGCACTATGCTCTATCATTGAACAGACCTCTATTTTTTGTACCAAAAGAGGAACTAGTTTGTTGATAAGTGTCACAACATGGACACTGATTATTTTAAAATTACCAGGCATTGCCAAGTATCAGCCCATGATCCAAAGGCAGTGTATGGAATTGAATAGTGTAGCCTGTGGTCATTCATCTGTAATAAGCATGTCCCATGGAGACCACAGGTCACTCCATGCCTTCATGCTTTGGCAGATGTAACATATGTGTAAAACCTAGCAGAAACCACAGTGATCCAATTGTTCCCATCTGTCAAGTGTTAAGACTGGAGGTGCTATCATAACCAACCCTAGCAACAGATTGCAATAGCAGAAACAGAATCAAACCTCTTAATGGCATTTACTCAAAAAAACATTGGAGCATTAAAATGCTGTAATGGCTGTGGATTTCTTTTCCATTCTATTTGTCCCTCTCCCCTTTGCCAGTCACTTGAAATGTCAGGTGTTTAATGAGATCAGGGCCTTGAGAAGGTCCCTGAAGTCAGAATCTCCACAAAATGCAGACCGGGAGAACTCAGTACTGCTCAAGGTACAAGATAAGCACCAATGTCGTTGTGCGTCAGAACAAACTTAACTAGTTCCAACCCAATGCATTATTTATGGTTTCAGTGCCTCTTCCTAATCACCACACTGCCAATTTTTGTTAGGATGAGAAAAAAAGGGAACGGAAAGAGCTGTCAAAAAGTGAGGAGGGTGAGGGGAAATCTACTATATAATTGATCCTCAATGGACTGAGACCAAAAAAACTCACCCTAATAAAAATCTAAAAATACGGTGAAGGACAAAAGAAATGTGCAGGTGTGTTTGCGAGAGGGAAGGTTGGAGGGCGGACAATAAATGAAGTTTCAAGAAAGCAGAAAAGGAAACAAATGGTGACATTTACAAGACTATGGCTTTTATATGCATAAATGGAAAAGATAAGAAGATAGCTGCTGAAACAATATTAGATGCACAGTATTGTAGAAAGAAAAGGAGTACTTGTGGCACCTTAAAGACTAACCAATTTATTTGAGCATAAGCTTTCGTGAGCTACAGCTCACTTCATCGGATGCATACTGTGGAAAGTTTAGAAGATCTTATTATATACACACAAAGCATGAAAAAAATACCTCCTCCCACCCCACTCTCCTGCTGGTAATAGCTTATCTAAAGTGATCACTCTCCTTACAATGTGTATGATAATCAAGTTTGGCCATTTCCAGCACAAATCCAGGGGGCAGAGCCCAGAGGAAGCAGAAGGTCTGGTATGACTGCACGGCGCGGGCCCGCGCCTACGCCACCGGGGATCAGGTGATGGGTCTCATCCCTGTGAGAAAGAACAAACTACAGGCCGCCTGGGAGGGCCCTTTCAAGGTTATCAAGCAGCTCAATGAGGTAAACTATGTGGTGGAGCTGTCAAACCGGGCGCACCACCGCCGGGTGTACCATGTGAATATGATGAAGCCATATTATGCCAGGGGGAATGTGGTGTTGGCCGTATGTGGACAGTGGGAGGAGCAGGGAGATGACCCTTTAGTAGATCTATTCCCTGGGACCAGAGCTGGTTCCCCCCTGGAAACAATTCCCCTCTCGGATCAACTAACCCCAGCCCAGCAAGCTGAGGTTAGGGGGTGCTGCATCCGTACCGACAGCTGTTTTCCAACCAGCCTGGATGCACTAATCTGACTGTCCACCGGGTGCAGACAGGGTCGCACCCGCCGATAAGATGCTCCCCCTTCCGAGTCACAGTGAAAACTGCTCAGGACCTGGAAAGAGAGGTCCGGGACATGCTGGCTTTGGGGGTGATCCAGCCATCGGCCAGCCCTTGGGCCTCGCCGGTGGTGCTGGTCCCCAAAAAGGATGTGTGTCCAGTTCTGTGTGGACTATCGGAAACTCAATGCCATCACTGTATCTGATGCCTACCCCATCCCAGGCCGGACGAGCTCCTAGACAAGCTGGGAGGAGCTCGGTACCTTACCACCATGGACCTTACAAAGGGCTACTGGCAAGTGCCGCTGGATGCAGATGCCCGGCTGAAAGCGGCCTTTATCACCCCTCTGGGGCTCTATGAGTTCCTGACCCTGCCTTTCGGCCTCAAGGGAACACCGGCCACCTTCCAGCGCCTGGTGGACCAGCTCCTGAGGGGGATGGAGAGTTTTGCCGTGGCGTATATTGATGACATCTGTGTCTTTAGCCAGACCTGGGAGGACCACGTGTCCCAGGCTAGACAAGTGCTGGACCGACTCCAGGGGGCTGGGCTGACTGTAAAAGCGGAGAAGTGCAAGGTGGGGATGGCTGAAGTATCTTACCTAGGCCATCGGGAGGGGAGCCGCCACCTAAAGCCGGAACCAGCCAAGGTGGAGGTGATCAGAGACTGGCCCGCTCCCCACACCAAAAAGCAGGTCCAAGCCTTTACTGGGATGGCAGGATACTACCGAAGATTTGTGCCCCACTTTAGCGCCATAACCACCCCCATCACTGAGCTATGCAAGAAGGAGAAGCCAGACAAGGTCGTCTGGACCGAGCAGTGCCAGGAGGCTTTCCGGGCGCTGAAGGAGGCTCTGGTCAGTGGCCCAGTTCTGGCAAACCCAGACTTTGACAAGCCCTTTGTGGTGTTCACCGACGCCTCCTACACGGGACTGGGGGCGGTGTTAATGCAGGAGGACGAAAAGGGGGAGAGACACCCCATCGTGTACCTGAGCAAGAAGTTGCTACCCCGGGAGCAACACTACGCGGCCATCGAGAAGGAGTGCCTGGCCATGGTGTGGGCCCTCAAGAAACTAGAACCCTATCTCTTCGGGCGACACTTCACCGTGTACACCGACCACTCTCCCCTGACCTGGCTGCACCAGATGAAAGGAGCCAACGCCAAACTCCTGAGGTGGAGCCTGCTCCTGCAGGATTACGACATGGACGTGGTCCACGTGAAGGGAAGTGCCAACCTGATAGCGGATGCGCTGTCCCGGAGAGGGGGCCCCGAACTTCCCCAGGTCACTGGTCACAGTCACCCCGCTCAGTTCAGTCTCGAAGGGGGAAGAGATGTGACGATGTGACTCAGCAGGGAGGGGGGAGTGCTGACCTGGGAATGTGCCCTGGGGATGGGAGACCTGAGAGCCTGTCACCTGAGCCAGGAGGAGGAGGGGGAGGTGACACCTCTGCCAGGCATGTGGACGGAGACTGCAGCAGGGAACCTGCTGGGTGGGTTTAGTTTTCAGTTTGGGGCTGGGTGGAGGAACACAGGGAACCCCAGGGCTGGGGTCTAAGCTCCCTGCTCCCCCAGAAGGACTTGACTGAGGGGTCCTGGGTGTACCCACAAGCTCTGTTTTGGACTGTGTTCCTGTTGTCCAATAAATCTTCTGTTTTACTGGCTGGCTGAGAGTCTCAGTGAATCCCAGGAAGAGGGGTGCAGGGCCTGGACTCCCCCACACTCCGTGACAACTGGTGGCAGCCTGGATTTGTGCTGGAAATGGCCCAACTTGATTATCATACACATTGTAAGGAGAGTGATCACTTTAGATAAGCTATTACCAGCAGGAGAGTGGGGTGGGAGGAGGTATTTTTTTCATGCTTTGTGTGTATATAATAAGATCTTCTAAACTTTCCACAGTATGCATCCGATGAAGTGAGCTGTAGCTCACGAATGCTTATGCTCAAATAAATTGGTTAGTCTTTAAGGTGCCACAAGTACTCCTTTTCTTTTTGCGAATACAGACTAACACGGCTGTTACTCTGAAACCTAGTATTGTAGAAGCACTTCTTGCTGCAATGTCTCCGTACTGGTCAATTTATACAGCCCTACTGGCCTTGGCTAAGAAAGCAGCAATTTAATAACCTTTCCCACAGAACTGGTGCTGCCAAGCATCCTGCTGCTCACAGGGAACTAAGTCAACTAAGGGTTTCAAGGAGGGGATGATGGGCCAAACTAAGCCTGATGTAAGTGAGCTTAACGCCACTGAAATCAAATGACGTACACCTGGTTACACCAGGACTGAATTTGGTGAAGTGGCAGGAAGCAATGAACAGACCACCAATAAAGCAAGTGTTTTTATATACTGATTATTTTGTTGAAAAATAAATATTGCTCATTTGTTCTGTTCCAGGGCTCTCTAACATTGCTTTCCATTGCAGCAGTGAAAACTAAGTCAGTTCTGTCATTCCAGTTAAATAACTCAGGAGATATAGATCTAAGGCAGAGTGGGAAAAGGAGCTAGGTTTAGTAAGGCCTAGCGAGACCAGGCATGTGAGGTAATATATTTTATTGGAACAACTTCTGTTGGTGAAAGAGACAAGCTTTCGAGCGTACACACAGCTCTTCTTCAGATCTTAGAAAAGTACTTAGAGTATCATAGCTAAATACAAGGTGGAACAGATTTTATGAATACCTGACAGCTGGTCATTTCTTCTTTAAGATTTGTATGCTGGCTAAGCCTAGAGAACTGAGCCTCTCTCCTCCTTCAAAGATTATTTCAGAAGCCTCAGATAGTGAGTGAAGTTTAATATCACTTGTTAGCAGCAGATAACTGAAAGTGTAGATATATCACGGTAGTTGGAGATGGAAAAGACCATTATTGGAAGTGCATGCATATCCCCCCCGATAGAGGGAATTACTCACATTAAACCAATATTACATTAAATGTTGGGCTGAAGGCCAATCCAGCCTTAGATGGCGATTTATAAAAACAGAACCATAAGCAGCCGGCAGACTTTAATTTACAGGCCTGTCACTGCAAACTAGAAGGAAAAGAGCAGGACCTGCATTAACAATGACAATGTGAATGTGACTTTAACCACATGGAACCATGACTCAAGCAAGGAATTCCTAGTCTCTTTGAACCCCCCCCCCCCCCCAAAAAAAAAAAGAGTTAGTGAATACTTGACATATGCTCACTCTTAATGAGCTCAATCCCATTTCCATGAACTTCAGTGGAAGTAGGACTAGGCCATAACAGAGAGGATCAGTAGAAAATCTGGCAAATACAGATGTTCTTGAAAGATGCTAGCCCCAGATACTGAATTCGTATATTCTACCCATAGAACAGGAATAGGATGGACAGCAATGCAAAGCTCCCCCATCCTGCCCTGCCTGCATGTCCCAAACCTATCCTAGAGGGACACACTCTCGGGAATGAAAGGATAATTCAGTTTCCAAGCCATGAAAAGGAATTGCTGCAGATGAGGCTGAAGTTTATTACACATAACAAAAACATGGTAATAGATCCTTAACAAGGTGCACCGAAATTTTAGCATCCCTATAAATAAGTCATTCATTTCTTAATTTTAATAGTGTAACATCGTATTCTTAACACGATAAAAATTATTAAACAAAACTTAAAAAACTTGAACTTCCTTGTTTGAGGGAGGGAAGGAAAGAGGGATCACGTATTGGAGGCCGGGAGAAGAAAATTAAGGGTCTAATTTTGCAAGGCACAGAAGACCCGTAACAATGAGAGGTTTCACCAGAGGTTGAAGGTCATTCCCTTGTGCGTATAGTAGAATATTCACAGAACAATTCCCTCCATGTAAATATGATTCATACACAGACACTATTAAGTTTATATATTATCTTAAGAGGTTTAATTGCTGTTTTGGTTATGTTTCAGAGTAACAGCCGTGTTAGTCTGTATTTGCAAAAAGAAAAGGAGTACTTGTGGCACCTTAGAGACTAACATATTTTTTTGAGCATAAGCTTTCGTGAGCTACAGCTCACTTGCACTCGATGGAGTGAGCTGTAACTCACAAAAGCTTATGCTCAAATAAATTTGTTAATCTCTACGGTGCCACAAGTACTCCTTTTCTTTTTGTTTTGGTTATAACATCTGTGCAGGGCCAGACATTACTACATTTATATACTAGTATTACAATCAGACAACAGTGGGAGACTGAGGGAAATTTTTCAAACATGAGTACCAAGATATAGGTCTGTAGATTTATTGCAACATGTCTATCCACACAACCCTGCAGTATTTTTTCCCCCACCTCAACAGCTACAAACACGCTAGGAGGACTTAAGTCATTCACACAAAATTTGTGCATACCCACTGCTGTGCTAGAAAAAAATCCACCTTTATAGACAGATTTGAAAACCCGGCCCACACCATCAGTAACCATGGTACTTAGACAGGGTGGACTGATTTAAATCACGAAGTGGAATGCCTCAATTTAAATCATCGATTTTAATCAACTTTTCCATTTGTACTTCAGTTATTTTCTAAAAACACAGCCCTCCCGTTGACTGAGCTCATGTTTTCACAGTTATTTACATCTAAATAGAGCCTTTACACTAAAACTGGCACATCTTTTTGCTAACTCGGAGGATACATTATAACTATGTACATTTATTTGAGGAATTATATAGTATATTTTCAGATTATTATTAATTGTACATTTTTAGTATATTAGAAAATGATGAATGATATATTGCTTATTTACTTGATGGTTAAATTTTTGCTCATTACTTGTGTCAAGCTGTATTAGGATGGTAACCGGAATTTAAACAAACACACAAAACAGTTTGTGTTTTTACAATTTGTTTTTATTAAACAAAATAACCTTAAATGTTTGGGATATATAAACCTCATCAAAAAATGTTTCATATTTACAACTAAATGACTAAATAAACAGAGATTAACTGTAGTCAGTGAATTAAACTGATGATTTCAGGTCAGTCTGGGAAAGTTTTCAAATATGCTTAAGTGAAAGAGAGTGCTGCTTAAGTTCCTACATACCAAAGTATTTTGAAAATCAGACAGTCTCCTAAATTACTTAGGCTAACCTACTATGCCACACCTATAAAGTCTGACCTCAAAAGTCACATGGTTCTCCCTCGACTCTCTCTTTTATATAGAAATGCAGACTAACTCTAAGTTTTTGATAGAGGCTCATGGATTCATGATACATACTTATTATTTAAATGTTTTAAGAGATTATAATAAATTTAGGTCTTATGTTTTGTATTAAATTCAGATTTCACTTTAAACAGGTATATCTTTTTGAAAAGAAACACATAATTTGAAGTAAAACAAAATCAAATTGAAATTTAAAAAAAAAATCCTGATTTTTATCCATCCTGTTACTAACATTGCACCAGAGAAAGATGCATCATGTACTGGTATTTACATTGCACCAGTAAGATTTAGAACACCTACCCACTACCCCAGCTAAATTAATATGATGCCTGCAAGAGCACCCACAACCCATGCACACTGATTTACACTGTGAGGAGGGTTGCCAACGTTTGTTGCACAAATTCCTGGAGATTTCATCACGTGACATCATCTTAAATTAAAAGATTAATCTTTAATTCTTGGAGACTCCAGGACAATCCCAGAGGGCTGGCAAACCTCACAGTGAGTCATTTGTACTGGCAAAAATTCACATCCACAAAAAAAAAATACATACAACCACAGAGTTCACATATGCACCGGGCACCAGTGGCATCCGCTCCCTATTTCCCCTCCTAGCCCCGCTACCCTTGAGAGCTCCTCTGTCCTTCACCCCCCAACCCTTCATACCCCACTCCCCCAAATACCCTTCATACTCCCCCCCAATAATCTTCATATTCCCCCCTCCAGTACCCTTCATACCCCCTTCATACTCCCCCCCTCAAATACCCTTCATACTCCCCCCTCCAGTACCCTTCATACTCCCCCCCTTCATACTCCCCACCCCCTTCATACTCCCCTCTCCAGTACCCTTCATACTCCCCACCCCCTTCATACTCCCCTCTCCAGTACCCTTCATACTCCCCACCCCCTTCATACTCCCCACCCCCTTCATACTCCCCTCAAATACTCCCCCCCTCCAGTACCCTTCATACTCCCCACCCCCTTCATACTCCCCCCCTCCAGTACCCTTCATACTCCCCCCCCTTCATACTTCCCCCCTCCAGTACCCTTCATACTCCCCACCCCCTTCATACTCCCCCCCTCCAGTACCCTTCATACTCCCCCCCCTTCATACTCCCCCCCTCCAGTACCCTTCATACTCCCCCCTCCAGTACCCTTCATACTCCCCACCCCCTTCATACTCCCCCCCAGTACCCTTCATACTCCCCACCCCCTTCATACTCCCCCCCAGTACCCTTCATACTCCCCACCCCCTTCATACTCCCCCCTCCAGTACCCTTCATAGTCCCCCCCTCCGGTACCCTTCATACTCCTTCCCCCTCCCCCCGGCCCCACCCACTTCACCTCAGAGGCCCTCCCCCCTTCGCCAGGCCCCCCCTCACCTTCCCGTTCTTGGGGGTGCCATTGACGAACAGGGTGACCCGCCTCATGCTACCAGCGCTCCCGAGGCCACGGTCCGTCGCCGCCAAACCCGGAAGCCAGCACCTCTGACTGACATCGCCGGTCCCCAATCAGAGACCCGCTCCCACTCCTCTTGCCCAATGGGAGGCAGGCAAGGGCGGGGCGTATTTCCGTGCAGGTGTGGAGGTTAGACAGGGAGGATTGACGGGGGGAACGTTCTGCCCTGGGGGGGCGGGGTCTGGGTTTTGGCCAATCAGAGCTCTAAGAGCGAGGGGGCTTGAGAAGTGCAGGGCGTTACTCGTGACGGCCAAACAGCATGAGAAATATTTGCATGAGGAGGGGGGGCCAATTACTCCCTAGACTTCTGATTGGCCAGGGAGTAATTGGCCCCTGTGTCACGTGGGGATGGACTGGCCGTTTGATGGGCCGTATTTCAAAACTAGTGCGCCATCCAATCGCGTCGATGCTATGTTTCCTGCGCGCTGCCGGGACTCACTGCAGGGAAAATAGTCCTGGTCCTCGCAGAGGCTTTCTGGGACTATCTGAGCCCCTAAGCCTGCCGGAGGTGGCCTTCTTCCTGCCACCCCACTGGTCTGGAGGGCATGTGCCCAGGTTGATGCGGCTCTCGGCGCGGGATGACCATGCGGAGGGATACGCACGGTGCAGGCCTTGGAATGAGTTTGAATGAAGAGGCGGGTCCAGCCCGTAAGCCGTAGTTTTCCTCTTGGTCGGGTCGTCCTGGATTCGGGAACCGTTGTGTGTGAGGTGGGGGGCTGTGAGAGGGGGAGGGGTGCTGGAGGGGATATGAGAGGGGGGATATGGGAGAGGTGGGGAGGGGGGATGAGAGAGGGAGGGGTGCTGGGGGGAGGAGGGACGGGAGAGGTGGGGAGCAGGGATGAGAGAGGGAGGGGTACGGGGGGAGAGGTGGGGAGGAGGAATATGAGAGAGGGAGGGGTGCGGGGGATATGAGGGGGGGGGAGGAGGGATGAGAGGGGGAGGGGTGCTGGGGGAGGAGGGATGGGAGAGGTGGGGAGCAGGGATGAGAGAGGGAGGGGTACGGGGTGGGGAGGGGGGATATGAGAGAGGGAGGGGTGTGGGGGATATGAGAGGGGGGAGAGGTGGGGAGGAGGGATGAGAGAGGGAGGGGTGCTGGGGGAGGAGGGATGGGAGAGGTGGGGAGCAGGGATGAGAGAGGGAGGGGTACGGGGGGAGAGGTGGGGAGGAGGAATATGAGAGAGGGAGGGGTACGGGGGGAGAGGTGGGGAGGAGGAATATGAGAGAGGGAGGGGTACGGGGGGAGAGGTGGGGAGGAGGAATATGAGAGAGGGAGGGGTGCGGGGGATATGGGGGGGGAGGAGGGATGAGAGGGGGAGGGGTGCTGGGGGAGGAGGGATGGGAGAGGTGGGGAGCAGGGATGAGAGAGGGAGGGGTACGGGGTGGGGAGGGGGGATATGAGAGAGGGAGGGGTGTGGGGGATATGAGAGGGGGGAGAGGTGGGGAGGAGGGATGAGAGAGGGAGGGGTGCTGGGGGAGGAGGGATGGGAGAGGTGGGGAGCAGGGATGAGAGAGGGAGGGGTACGGGGGGAGAGGTGGGGAGGAGGAATATGAGAGAGGGAGGGGTACGGGGGGAGAGGTGGGGAGGAGGAATATGAGAGAGGGAGGGGTACGGGGGGAGAGGTGGGGAGGAGGAATATGAGAGAGGGAGGGGTACGGGGGATATGAGGGGGAGGGGTGCTGGGGGAGGAGGGATGGGAGAGGTGGGGAGCAGGGATGAGAGAGGGAGGGGTACGGGGTGGGGAGGGGGGATATGAGAGAGGGAGGGGTGTGGGGGATATGAGAGGGGGGAGAGGTGGGGAGGAGGGATGAGAGAGGGAGGGGTGCTGGGGGAGGAGGGATGGGAGAGGTGGGGAGCAGGGATGAGAGAGGGAGGGGTACGGGGGGAGAGGTGGGGAGGAGGGATATGAGAGGGAGGGGTGCAGAGGATATGAGAGGGGGAGAGGTGGGGAGGAGGGATGAGAGAGGGAGGGGTGCTTCGGGGAGGAGGGATATGGAAGGGGTGCTGGGGGAGGAGGCGGATATGAGAGAGGGAAGGGGGATGGGGGATCTGAGAGAGTGGGATGGGGTATTGTAGAAATTGAAAAAATGTCCATGGGAACAACAGGATCTATATGTGGGGGGAATTGCTTGATAGACCCTTGGGCACTGGGGCTCTTCTCCGCGGCCCCTCTGGGAGCAGTCTCCTTCCCCCACCCCCACCCCTTTGCAGGACCTCTTTGTCAGCTGTTGCTACACAATCCAGTGACACTATTGAGGACATGTGCAGTCTACTTGCCTTTCTTTTTGTGGTGCCTGCACCTCCTTTGGGTGGGGGGAGGAACGTGCACCAGCCGGTGTGAATCTTTGAGCGTACCCATCCAACAAACGTTCCTCTTTTCTACCCATCTCCTTTCGTTTCTTTATGTTGCCCAGTTGTATGCCGGACACCTCCTGTACCCCCAAAAGCATCCAATCTAACTTCAGATGTTGGCACAAGAAGGGAACAATAAAACAATTAGAAGTAGGTATGTGGAAGGAAGGACTGGATTGTGTGTTTGGTTTTGCTTGACAGGTGCACAGCATGGTACAGCAGGCTCTTTTCTTTAAAAGCACCTGTTATTTTTTTAAAGGAACAACCTACTCTTAATACTTGGCAATCTCTGCCTTTCCCCACATTACTTATGCCATCTACCAAAGCAGTCTTCAGCTTTTCAAACGGGAAGGGCTGCTTTGATAATCAAAAGCTGTAGCATTAGTTACTTTGGAATGTTTGTGTAATAATATTTTGTCACATTGTGACAGCTTATTTAAGCATTGTTGTGATGCTATTGCGCAAGACTTGTGCGATACTGGGCTTAATTTTGGGTGGCTTATTTTTTTTTTTTGTTCTGTTTAACGTGACACTATCTTATTGCCCTACTTTGGGTGTTAAAATGTTTTCTTTTTGTTTAAATAAACAAACTGATTTGTCCTGTTATGCTTTAGATGAACATTATCTCAGAGGGAGGAGATTTCCCTTAAGAAAGTGAGTACCAGCTAGTACGTTCTTGTTTGTGTGGCGTTGTCAATATCTGCCAAAAGATCATTGGATTCTAGACTGGGCAAGTTGTAATAAAAGTGCAAGTTTTAGTAATGCAGCCCTTTTACAATGAATGACTGGCTGAGTTCCCAATAGATCTTGAAGTCAGTGGGAGTTGTGGGTGCTCAGCACTTCTGTAAAATCAGTCCATTTTAGTTAGGTGCCAAAACATAGATTTAAGAGGATAACTTTTTAGACGTTCACTATTTGAAAATTTTGGCCAAGCGTATGTTTGAATGCTTAATTGTGTATGTGTGGGAGAAGACCTTTAACTCTCAATCTTGCATTGAAATAAATGCATCTAGTATTCAGTGTGCGATAAGTGCCACAAATTAAGCTTTAGAGCTCCAGTGCGATCATATCTATAGTTCTACATACTTAAATCTAACGTTTATTTCAATGTGACAAAACTAAGTGGAAGATCAGTTACTCGAGATTTCAAAGTCTCAAAAAAAAATCTAAGTAGTGATTTATATATAAACCAAAACTCTACTGCACATGAAAATTATCACTGTGTAGTATTAACACAAAAACCTGTTGGATAAGGGGCAAGATTTAAAATAGATGTGCAGGGGCGGGGGGAGGCTTGAATTTTCTGACTTTGGTGATTTGGAAATCTCCATCCTAATGTTGCATTAGCATAGTTTTTTGTGTGTGTTTAATACAGATATCCACATACTTCAGAATATTGTGCATATAATATCTGATATTTACAGTAAACTTCAGAGCTAACATTTCATACTTCCTTCCCTCCATAGGAAGGACGACTGCATCTTCTAACAGCTTTACAGCGTCTGCATGTTGTGGCTGTTGCTTTTACAAAAAAACATAAACATGTTCTTAATGACAGAGCTGTGATTACAAGAGAACAACAAGACTGATCGTATTTTTTTGGAAGCTCAGAATACAGTACTGACTATGCGCAGACAATCTAGACAAATTATAAATACTGTTGCTGATGTCAAAGAAAATGGGAAAGGAATTATTGAAGAAGACGGAGATATTTCTTCTATGCCTGTTCCAAAAGACAAGATTGTCAGAATGGATGAATCAAAAAGCACAAAGGTTTCAGAAATGGAAAATTTAAATGGCAGGAACCCCACAAATGTGCAGAAACCCAGAGTGAAATGCAACAAATACGTAGGGAGAAAATTATATCAGAAGAGTAAGGATGATAGTAAACTGGCAGTTTATGAAAGCCTTTCTGTTAAACAAAAAGGAAACTTACCTGAACCTTCCTTGTCCTTTTTGACATCAAACAAACTGCAAAGTCCTTTTTCAGAAGGCAGACCTACATTTTTGGGTGAGGCTAGCTATCTGACACCAAACAAAGGTGAAGCAGATGTAAAACCTAATTGTGGAACATCAGAGAAATTAATGAGGAAACCTATTGATTTTGCTCATGTAACAATAGCTGAATTTGGGATTACTCCAGAGTCTTTTACTGCTAAGCCATCTGTAGGTAAGGATTGATAAGGTGACTGTAAAAATGAAAATTTTCAAAATATTGTGCTTCATATGTAAGCAAGAACACACCTGGTATCTTGCATAATTTACATTCCCCTAAATTTTTAATGGTGGACATGAATCCCTCTCCAGAGATTTCAGGGCATTTGGGACAACTTTTACATGAAAAATGCTCTTAAATTGGATTGGAATGTGGTGGGTGGAAGCTGTCAAGTAAGAAAACTTATTTGAAAACTGAGGGTCTTTAATTTATGCTGAAATCCATCTAGTTAAAAAATTAAAACAAAACAAAGTTGTTTTAAAAATCCCAAGATTGCCGACATAGCTGGAAGTACTGTTGAAATGGGCAATAGAATTGGCTTCTCACAGGCCCAAAAGGTTAAAATTTTTGAAGGTGCCTTCAAGTATGACTGTTTATATTGCTGGATCTCACTTACAGTTCATCAAACCAAAATGATGCTGTAATGGATAAACAGCATAAGCTACCCATAATGCAAATATGCTGAGTTCAATATAAAAGATTGATATGACTATGTAAAATGGCAAAATGATTTATTTTCTGATTGGGTGGATGTCAGTTTCATTCACAGAGTAATATGACATAATGGGCATTTCTGGTAATAACAGATATAGGTTTTACAAGCAGTGAGTTGGAAATAGTGCAGGAGAGAGAAATTGTGAAGAATTGGCCAACATTCACTCTACTTGGCATGTAGAGTAATTTCCTATTAATCATATGTTTTCTTGAGTAGCGGGGAAATACTCTGACTTCCTAAAGCCAACATGAGATGGGGAATAGAATCAGCTGGAGGAAATTTTGCAAAAGTAACACTGGGAACTTTCTTCATCCCATGTGCTTTATAGCAAATTTTGATGTTTCTGTCAATGGCATAGACTCATAAGTACAACTAAGTGTGCAATTTCACAATCAGTAGGTAGGGCTTCTTGAAATCCAAATGATCATTTTACACCGGGATAAAGTAATGGTGATTATTCCACAGCACAGCCTTTTATATGTTCTAGCTACATTAACATTACAAAAAGAAAAGGAGTACTTGTGGCACCTTAGAGACTAACCAATTTATTTGAGCATGAGCTTTCGTGAGCTACACTTCCGATGAAGTGAGCTGTAGCTCATGAAAGCTCATGCTCAAATAAATTGGTTAGTCTCTAAGGTGCCACAAGTACTCCTTTTCTTTTTGCGAATACAGACTAACATGGCTGTTACTCTGAAATTAACATTACAATTTTCAACTGTCCCTGTTTAAAGGCACAAAAGAGCAAATAAGGATGGGATGTTAAACCAGTTTGAAAACATGTTCAATAACCTATCTAGGAACTGTCAATATGGTTCCCCCAGGAAAACAAACAGTGTTAGACCTCAGTTTGGGGATACATGGGTTTTGGGTTTTTTTCCGATGCTAGAGAGCTGAGGGAGGGTAGTCTTGCATGGCACCATTCTCTCCCACTCTTAGCCCCAAACCCTGTGGAAACCCAGCAGAACTTCCCATGAAAGCTTATGTTGATCATTGCGGCATTAACTTTCTATTTCCTGGGTCTTGTACTCTGGAGAAGTGTTGAGTGTAAGAACATTCATGCTGCCAAGGAAAGGGACACCCAGGGATTGCCCAAAGATTGATTTGAGGAAGTTTTTCCTTTAAGCCTTTTTGTTTTTCCTTTGTGAAGACCTTTTCTTGGTTTCCCTAACTTTCTGCATTGCAGCACTATTTGCCTGATGGTCTTTTGTATCCAGAGAGCAAACTGTTTTGTTTATTTATTTTTTTTTTACATATTATATGAGAGAGAGAGACACACACAAACCCCTCCAACGCATTATTAAGGATCTACAACCTATCCTAAAGGATGACCCAACACTCTCACAAATCTTGGGAGACAGGCCAGTCCTTGCCTACAGACAGCCCCGCAACCTGAAGCAAATACTCACCAACAACCACATACCACACAACAGAACCACTAACCCAGGAACTTATCCTTGCAACAAAGCCCGTTGCCAATTGTGCCCACATATCTATTCAGGGGACACCATCACAGGGCCTAATAACATCAGCCACACTATCAGAGGCTCGTTCACCTGCACATCCACCAATGTGATATATGCCATCATATGCCAGCAATGCCCCTCTGCCATATACATT
The DNA here is from genome assembly GCF_965140295.1 of Lepidochelys olivacea. NCBI lineage: Eukaryota > Metazoa > Chordata > Testudines > Cheloniidae > Lepidochelys > Lepidochelys olivacea. Next base: position 7,496,430 of record NC_140436.1, read on the forward strand.
GGTCAAACTGGACAGTCTCTACGTAAAAGAATAAATGGACACAAATCAGATGTCAAGAATTATAACATTCATAAACCAGTCGGAGATCACTTCAATCTCTCTGGTCATGCAATCACAGACATGAAGGTCGCTATCTTAAAACAAAAAAACTTCAAATCCAGACTCCAGCGAGAAACTGCTGAATTGTAATTCATTTGCAAATTGGATACTATTACTTTAGGCTTAAATAGAGACTGGGAGTGGCTAAGTCATGCAAGGTAGCCTGTTTCCTCTTGTTTTTTCCTACCCCCCCGCCCCAGATGTTCTGGTTTAACTTGGATTTAAACTTGAAGAGTGGTCAGTTTGGATGAGCTATTACCAGCAGGAGAGTGAGTTTGTGTGTGTATGGGGGTGGGGGGGATGTGAGAGAACCTGGATTTGTGCAGGAAATATCCCAACTTGATTGTCATGCACATTGTGTAAAGAGTTGTCACTTTGGATGGGCTATCACCAGCAGGAGAGTGAATTTGTGTGGGGGGGTGGAGGGTGAGAAAACCTGGATTTGTGCTGGAAATGGCCCACCTGATGATCACTTTAGATAAGCTATTACCAGCAGGACAGTGGGGTGGGAGGAGGTATTGTTTCATATTCTCTGTGTATATATAAAGCCTGCTGCAGTTTCCATGATATGCATCTGAGGAAGTGAGCTGTAGCTCACGAAAGCTTATGCTCTAATAAATTGGTTAGTCTCTAAGGTGCCACAAGTACTCCTTTTCTTTTTACCCCCTACCCTGAAACTGTTGTGGAGTTTTCTTTGTCTAACTGTCTTTTAATTGTTCCAGTGAAGTAAGTAATACACAACCAAGGTTTCAAATGCTTGCTATTTTATTTTTCCTTCTAATGAAGACAACATTGCAAATATAAAACTTTGTATAACACCTACATTTTTGAAATAGAAGCAATTTCCCTGCTATTGTAAGAGACTTGTAAGTGTTCTTCTGAAGCTTCATTGTGCTTTTCTTCTTGCTTTGTTTTCATTCCAGGGAAATCCCTGGCTTTAAAACTTAGGCGCAGATCTACGATTGGAGTACGGGGTTCCCCTGAAAATAATAGCCTTATTCGATACCTTGCCCAACAAAGGAGGAACAGAACCAAAGACCCTTTCACAAAGGTGGGAATTTTTTTCAGAGTTGTGCAATATGGCTGGTGGAGGAAATCCGCTTCAGATATTTATCATGTCTTGAATGAATGTGACAATGTTCACCATTTCACTTTTATAGTCAAAAGCTTTTTTTCTTTTTTTAGTTTAGATTTTGAATGTGGAGAAAATCCGGCTATGTCTACACTACCATCTTAGTTGAGCTAGGTTAGGTCGACTTAGTCACTGCAGTAATTACTGTGGTGGCTGATGTCCACACTACCCACCTGTTGGTGGTACATGTCCTCACCAGGAGCGCTTCCACTGACTGAAGAAGGACAGTGAGGGGGGCTGAGAGCCAGAGCTCTCAGCTCGCCACTGGAGCCCAGCTGCCCCCCTGGGCTTCTCGCCTCCCAGCACGTTCCCAGCCAGGAGCCTGGGAGGCAGGTTGGCTTGGGGGGATCTGGCAGCAGCTAGGCTTGGGAGCCAGGAGCTGAGCTTTCTTGTGAATTTCACTGCTGGGGCAGAGCTGTGAAACTGACAAGACAGCAAACAGCTGATGTAAGGAATGCAATGTCTGCATTGTCCTAACTACATCAACATAAGCCTCTCATGGAGGTGGAGTTAGGGCACTTTCATCCGTGGGAGCAAGGCTGTAGTGTGTACACTGACATAATTAGGTTGCTGTAAAGTGTCTTATGTCAACCTAACGGTAGTGTAGAGCAGGCCTAAACTGGACTGAAGGAAAGAGAAGGCAAGTCTGAAGGAAGAAAACAAAAATAGAAATAACAATGGACTGACTTCTGATTCTTAACAGTGTTTCTACTGAGAATTGTGGGGAGCTAAAGTTGAGGCCAACTGCCTCCAATAGATGTATTTTAGTAACTCAGATTATTATATATTGAAAAAGAGTTAGCTTAAAACACTGTGACGGTAAAGCTACACTTCAAAAACTGTTAACCCCTCTTCTTTTTATACCGTTTTCCCATACCCCACCCTGGGGTTTGCTAGCTATTTTCTTGTATGTTTGTTGCTCAAGTAATGTTAATGAACCTCCTTTTAAAAAATCTAAGAGGAAAACATGTTAGATCTGGGCTACTTAAAAACTTTGCTTTAGAAGAGACTGAGGCCGTTTTTACAGCTTAATCTTTACAGCCCATTTGTGGAACTTCCTCAAAATGTGTACATCTGTTTGGGTTATTGGACAGAAAAACGTTGTTCTGTATTGGAAAATTAAAACAAGTTTTAAACACTGGAAAGGTTAGGAGTAGATAGTAGAAACCTAAAGGTAAAAAATATTACAGCGATGTTGTAATGATGTCAAAACCAAGCATTACAAGCCCAGGACATTCTGAATTAAGGTTATGTTTAGAATAAATCGGAGCATTTTCAAGTATGGAGATGCACATGTAAGTTGCCCAAAGAATCTCCACTCTGTCTTGCAATAACAGTATAATAATGACAAAGGCATGTTAGTGGGTGTGGTCCCAATTATATTAGACTGACTTTAAAGAATCATTCATTTTTATTTTTATTTTTTTTCATGTTTTTTTTCCTCTCATGGTGTCACTACAGGGCTAGATGCCTTATGTGGGTATTGTCCTACCTTTACATTTTTGGATTTCCTATAGCTGTACATATAGCTCCTGAATTTCTTGGATTTGTAATGTTTGGTTTTTGCAATAATTACAAAGTATTAAGCCTGTTTAAGGCATATTTTTTAAAACATACATATTAAATTTCTTAATGAACCCAGTTTTTAATTACTTTTAACTCCTGGATGAAGTAATGGATCTTAAAGTGCCGTGAGTTTGGAAAAGGCTGATATTTTTCATACGTAAGAGGCTGGATTTCTGTTTTAAGTGCAAAACAAAACACAGACTTAATTATGGAGTCACAAACCATGTTTTCCACTGAATGCATCCGATGAAGTGAGCTGTAGCTCACGAAAGCTTATGCTCAAATAAATTGGTTAGTCTCTAAGGTGCCACAAGTATTCCTTTTCTTTTTGCGAATACACACTAACACGACTGCTACTCTGAAATCTAAAATTATAGTGTACGTATCTGTTAACATCTTGTAAGATATCACTTTAAGGTGTATTTGCTTTTTACATATGTTCAGTTCATGCTTTTACATCATAAAGTGCCTGCTTGTGTGCATCATAAGGTTATGGCCATATTGAAGACCTGGGGTCCAGTGTTCATTTCACTGGACCTATCACTCCAACATGCCACTGAAGTCAAATTTTTAACTGTCCACTCTTTCTTTCCTCTTCTTCTGAGGTATAACTGGAGGTTGATTTAATTTAATTTTCAGGAGTTCTAGGTGTGTGTGTTTTTGTTTGTTTGTTTAATAAAATGCCAGTGTTGTATGTAGTTACGTTTAAAATATAGAAAAATGCTGTCACTTGTACAATTTAGTCGACATGAATGTGAATGGGGCGGGCATAGGCAAACTGCTTTGGAGGGATAAGCGGAGGAGAAAGGGAGTCAAACTGTATTGTTGTGTAGCAGTATATTTGAGATTAATCCCTTTTCTACATTTTTCATCACAGAACTCGGGGGCAGTATCCAAGTGAAACACAAGGCCATTTTAAGATGCACTTATTTGTCTCTTCGATTAAGTTTGTGCTGTTGTGTTAACATACTTATTCCTCTTCAGCATTTGTAAGTTCCAACTTTTAAAGAGCATAAATGGATTATTTTTTCATGTCCTAACAGGCCAGCCCTTTTAAACATCAAAATGTTGGCTCGTTAAAGGATAGAATATCTGCCTTCCAGTCATCTTTTCAATCTGCGCAAGAGGACGACGACAGGGCTTGCTTTCCTGGGCTCTCGCAGGAGGAGTGTGTGTCCCGGGCAGCAGGCTGTTGTAAGTAATCTGTATCTGCAACCAAAAAAAAGTCAGTAATGTTGATGGTAATTTAATTTCGGTCTGAATAGTAACCATAAATAATTGTTCTATTGTAATAATCCAGTTTCAAGATGAATTCTGAGTCATGGTTTCACCGGGGGGGGGGGGCGGGGGGGGAGAGAAGGTAGGTTAACTGAAAGCTCCAGTGTGTTTATCTGTTGCCGAAGTGACTTCTCTGATAGTTTTTACATTATCAAATTTTACGTAGTACTATTCTGACTATGGTTAATATACATTTTGGACAGTTAATCAGGCTTCTTGTCTTTTACTTTTCATTGAATGTGTTTTCATTCACTGTTTTTATTGTTCGCCCCTCTTTCATAATGAATTCATGGATCTAGAGACTGAAGTCATTGGATTGGTCCTTACATTTCTGGTAACAATACCAGTTGTGTGAAGATTGGTGTCCAGTACCTTCTTCAAAAATGCAGTAGTATTTGGAAATTTTATCAAAGAAATAAAATGTATAATTAACATACCCAAATGCTGAATGAACTCCAAATTATTGATAAATTGCCCTATCCTGTAAGGCCTCTAAGCCATCCAATAGGAAAAGGAAATTAACAAATGTTGCACATGAAAAGTCAACGTGGCTCAATGGTAAGTATAGAAAAGATGCCAGAAACTACATTGCTATATTCTACTTCATTACTTACCTGAGCCCTTCTTTATACTACGGCTTTCCATACCATCCACAAAATAGCCATCTAGTTTTGGTGGCTTGCTTTATTTAAAACACCCAAGAATATGAAAATAAGTAATACGGTACTACTTGCAGAATAGAATTCAAAGGATGTTCTTAATTTTGTCTGACTTCTAGAGAGACTTCTAGCTTATCTTATGCAGTGAAGGGGTGTAAATGATCTACATGGAAAATCTAAGCTTTGTTTATTTTATTAACTTACAAATGCAGCTGTCAACGAACCGCCTTTTACAAAACAGCATGAACAGTCTCACATGAGTGACGAGTTAACATCTGAATGCAAGAGTGTTGCTTATGAGGAAAACTTGAAAGAAAAATTAACTAATGGTGATAAAACTGCAGCCAGTATCCAGGTATGCAAGATTGTCTCTCCACCAGAGGAGGTGCCCATCATTGAAACTACTACTGCTATAATTTCAGAGGTATGTGTATATCTTGAAGAGGGTGAGGGGAATTAATTATGAAATTGCATCAGCAGATCCCTCTTGTAGGGATTAAATTCACATTGTGAGCAGTGGAACTGCCAATGTAGCAAAAATCTGTTGGGGGCACTGGTGCATTGATTATACATTCAAATGTAGTCCCACCTCCGTCATCCTTAGTTCCTCTTCTGTCACCAGGAATTATGGGCCCAAAACACAGTGTGGATGTTGTGTGGTTTTTTTGTTCAGTTTTCAGTTTTAAGTAGGCTGTAAAATGTGTTTGCCTGCTGTAAAGTCTTCTAATAGACGATGTTATCTTTTGTCTTGTAATCATACACAGGTTTAATTCACAACTTTCATTTACAGAAATGAATATTTTAATTTTGTAACTTACTACATTTGGCCTCTGAAGATTTCTTGTACGTAGGTCAAATCAAACTTAAAAGTTCTACGTGAGGGTTGAGCTTGATGATAACGATACAGAGCAATACCTCTTCATTGGAAACGCCCTCCGTGTGTGCTCTCGGTTCTGTCTGTTACAACTATGATATTCATGTGGACAAATTTGAACATGCTGTTAACTAATGTAATCGTTCAGAAGAGATGTAAAACAAAGGTTCTCCATGCCTCTCCTCCTCAAGGAAAAAGGCATGTTATTGCCTCTGCACAAATAAAGGAAGGGGGGAGAGAAACACGACTGGATGTAATACAAGCACTACTTAAGATATGCCATACATCAGAATTGCTCGGCCACTGGTCAGGTGTCCTGTCTGATAGTGGCCTCCATCAGAAGCTCCAGAGGAAGATGCAAGTTACCTGCAATAAAAACCAGCCCTTAGGGAAGTTGCTTCTGAACCCACATTAGTTAGTGGGTAACTTGTTCCCTGAAATATATTACTACTTTATTTCTCATATTTTTATTCCTAGCAAATGTACCTCTGATTTTTTTCCCATTGACATAAATTTCAAATCCTCTTTTGAATTCTGATAAGCTTTTGTCCTTGCTGATATTTTGTGGCAATAAAGTCAACTAAAGAGACTAGTAATGTGATGATGAAAACTGTATTCCTACAGAAGGAATATTACGTGACTCTTCAACATGCATTATATGCTCAAAGAAAAAGGGAAAATGTCATAAGCAGCAGTTGCTATTAAAGTCACCATTTGCCAACAGTTACCTCACAGGTGAAGCTGAACAGTCCTTACCTAAAGATAGAATAGAAAGTTAGCAGTTTGGTCCTGTACTCTCAGTCTTCCAAGTGAACTGCAAAGCCTTTTAATATTTTGTCCTCTTCTTTCTTTATATATAGGCCTCAGGCTTGTTAAATTGGGGAGGAGGGGTTGGTTTTGTTTTTATTTTATTTTTGTTACATTGGAAATACCAGGTCTTGCTTCTCTGTGTGTGTTTGAGGACTGGAATTCAGTACTTGTGGGGAGAGGATGTTGAGTCAGAAAACTTAAATCAAGAACCAAAAAGGTTATTTGCTGTTTAACTGAAACACTTGGCAAACACTTAGGAGAAAAGCTTTTTTGTAAAAGTTTCAGCACCCCATCCCTTTAGTTTAGGATTGAGAGCTTCAACTCTTGTCCTCCAGAAGCTCCTCTTTGTCTTACCTTGAGGATCAGAGTTGATACATCAGAGGTGAAAAACAAGCATTTAAAACCACTCCTTTTAAAAAGACTATTTTAGACATAGAAACAAATTTCAATGAGCACAAACAAAATAAATTTTCTTTATGGTTCACTTCTAATAACTGAGTAAGGAAGCTGCGTTCAGGTTTTTGCTTTAAAAATATCCATGACTTTTTTAATATTTTTGAAAACTGTTTTACTGTGTTTCCTTGCATATCAGTATTCTTGTAAAAAGAGCTTTAATTTTCTTTTTTCTAGGAAATTCCCTGTACGCCACCACTTACTGAATCTGGAAGCTTACCTTTAGAGATTATTCCACTAACGGGCATCCCAAAGACACCACGCAGTAAGAAGATTCATCACTACTTCTGTTAATACTCTGTTAGAAGCTTTAAAAACTAAATATGCCTTATTAATTACGTTTCCATTTCACAAGCAGTGATGCTCTCTTTTTCTGATTAGGAGTTTTTCAAATGCAACAGAAGTCAATGTAGCTTTGTGCTGTATTACCAATGCTGGCAAAAAATGTGTCATGAATGAACAAGTAATATTCAATTGCTGCTGCAGAGGAAGCTCAAATTAATCTGGTTTGCAGATTTATGCAGCTCATTTTGCTGTAAACTACAATATTTGGAAATGCTTCTTTCAAATGAGAATTCTATAGAAAATTAGGACCCAATAAGAGTAATAGGAGAGTCTCAAGAGTGTAGAAAAGAAAATAACCCAAAGATAGGAAACAGTCTCATCCTGTAAATGATTCTTTTGCTGTAATTTTGATATTTATTAATCACTCTGAACTTGCTTTGTTTTTCTGAGCATCTAATGGTGTTACCTTTAAAATGCCTTTATCTTCTAAAAAGCTTTATTTTATAACAAGTACTACAACACATTACAAATTTACATTCTAATAAGTTTCAATGCCTCTTCATTCATATCTTAATTTTCGCTTTCTTCTTTAAGTAGTACAGCTCTAAAAGCTAAGTACTCATATAAAACAGTTTTTTCAGTTCTCAAAATGTTTAGTCGAACAATGTGGAATGTGTTTTGTAAAGTTTTATGTCACATAAATAGTAATGATTTGAAGCATACCTTGAGATAGAAGTATCCTTAGACTCTAAGAAAGGTGAGATTGTAATTGAGGAACTTTTATGATTAACATAGATTTCTCATAAAAGTATGATGATCCATCTCTTAGTGACCACTTCCCTTAACTTCATGTTAAACCTCCAAAAAATAGGGAAGTATAACAGACATGCTGACACAATCTTAATTGGAAAGAAAATAATTGCAGTACTATAGCAGCTATATTTTAAACAGAAGAAATAAACAACCATACCTGATATTGTGTGGTGGTAACTCATACATAATCCATCTCTAATGGAGACCACAACTCCAAAAACCTAGCTTTTGAGGAATTCACGCGTTTAAGCAGCTTTTGAGACTAAGTAACAGCATGCATGTATTGCAACAAACGCTGAATTTTTTAACGTTACGTCTGAAGCCCTTAAATCTTGATATTTCTATATTCATTTTGAAGACTTGACTTCTGAGTGTATCAGTGAAGACGTTGGAAGTAATACTAGATCACAGCTAAGCAGAAAGAAAGTTACCTTTGCAGAAGAACTGAGCTTGGAGATATTTGATGAAACCATGCCACCTGTTATGACACCGCAAAAGGGAAACCCTCCATCCAGTGAACAATCCCATAACGGCTCTTCCTGCCTTCGATCTGTTCTGAAGAAAACACCAGTAAAACTACTGATGGAAAGCGTGAAGGTCAGTGTATTGATCTCATAAATATAAACTTGAAACATTAAAGGAGCATTACTGTGTTCGCTACTCAGTAACGTGTGGTGTGTTGTTTTTTTTTTTAAATTTGAGCGATGTTTTCCAAGAAGCATCTTTTTTTGACTAATGGTCTAACAAAATGCATTGGAAGTTGTGTTAAACAGTTGCTAGTGTTGTAAAAGGAGTCTGTCTGACCTTTTTTCGTGTCCGAGGTTTGTCTTGATTTATTTCCAAAGTTTTAGGGGGGCCTTCAACATGTACAGTACACGTTCTAAAAAACAAGATTATCTAATGCTCAGTTTATCCTGATTACTAAGAATTACTTAAAGAAAGAAAAGGAGTACTTGTGGCACCTTAGAGACGAACAAATTTATTTGAGCATAAGCTTTCATGAGCTACAGCTCACCTCAGCTTATGCTGAGATAAAGTGGTTAGTCTCTAAGGTGCCACAAGTACTCCTTTTCTTTTTGCGAATACAGACTAACACGGCTGCTACTCCTGAAACTTAAAGAAAATGAAAGAAGAAACTTAAAGAAACTTTAATTCACCTTTTTCAAAAGTGAACACTGGATAGATTAAACATGAACAGGCAAGCATTATAACAATATAGGTATTACACTACTGCATTGATTAGACAAGAGTAACGCTGTTGATCTTAATAGGAACACACAAGCAATACTACTGGCATGGAAGGAAACGAACCTCTCTTATTCTCTGATCTCTCAAGAAGTTTTGAAGAACTGCAAACAGGTCAGAAATTTTTATACGTTCCTAAACTGGCGCAAACTTTATTTCCTATTAATTAAAAGGGACACTGTCAAGTTGAACTTGATGCTGTTGCTACTGGTCACTTTGTTGCAGAACTTGAGGAAAGAGTGTGTCAGTAAGCAGTGCACAAATGATGCTATTTTATGGGATAGGCGGTACAACGAACCAAGAAAAAGAGGAAACTGTCTATATGCAAAGTGCTGTCAAATTCTCAAAGTGAATGGTGGTGGGGGAAGGAAGACGCTATCACTAATTTCTTACTTTCAGCAATCTTTTTGCAGTAATACAACAGGTACAAAACTTGAAGATGGAAACATGACTTCAAGTTGACAGTGCCCATTTAATTTTTCTTTTTTAATTGTGAGAAGATGTAAGAAAACTGAATATTTAATATACGGCAATATCCTTGGGATACGACTTTTAAAATACTTTCCAAGTTCAAATGTTTTTGGGAAAAATAGGTCATGGTAGAGTTATATACTGACTGTCTGAAATTGCAAATGACAGGGGGGCTTACAGTAGATAAAGGAAGTTCTTTTTTGGCCTGTGATCCTGTTGGACATTGAGTCAGTTCTTAACGTGGAGAACTTTTAAGACCAGGAAGTGTTAATTGATTTGCTTAGTAGCAAGCTTCCTACCCTCTGACTCGGTACTTAATAGTCCAGGGCATACAGTAATTCTGGAGGTGCCATTTTCACTGTACTAAGTCAAACTGAGGTTCTGACCACTTAGTAGTTCTTTTCTTAAATGTTTTATTTAAGCAGAAAACAGGTATTTTCCTGTTTTCCTGGCCAAATTACAGATTTAGTCAAATTCCTATTGCATTACGAATTCTGCCTATCTAAGCTACTCCTGTAATGTCAGTTAGATATGGCTCAGTTTGCTTTGTCTTAAACTACTGTGTAGGATTGATGCAGGCTATTCAACAATGACCATGTCTTACCCCAGTGGTGACTGCACTTGTATGATGGAAGAAGGTGGAGTGTGTGAGGGCTCGACCCAAGTGTTGCAGCAGGGAAGGAATTGTCTCACATAGGCATAACTCCTTTCCTGCCCCAGTTGTAATCTGTTCCTGGCCCATACCAAAAGCAAGCTTCTACCCATGTTTATTGACTTAGCTACACTGGTTGGCATATTGGGCCAGGGGATGGAACCAAAAATGTGCTCAGGGTGTGGGGATGGAAAAGCAGTGACACAACATCCATTCGTCTCCTTGCACCCGGAGCCAAGGTCCAGGTTGGCTGTACAGAGGCACAACTAAGTTATATGCAGCCCAGGCCACAATCTTGCTCGTAATTTATTAGTTCGTAAAGCACTGTGGATGAAAGGCACTATATATGCAAGATTACTATAATGCTGACTTCCATAAACATGCCACAATTTAGAAACATGAGCAGTTCTCCACACCACCCAACCAAGGAATCTCACTTCTTTTCTGAAGTGACTATCTTTGATAGGTAGTAGTTCAATCTCTTTAGCCATTTAAAAGATGCTCATTGCGGTGGTGGTGGATGGATAACTGTCCTCCCAGGTTGGACTGAGACGACGAGCATGCAGGCTACTGAAGTGCTGTAAGGTGATAACTTACATTTGATATTGTCTTAACATTTTCGCCATAACCATCGTATTAACACTAACTTTCAAGCAATATTTGGATACATCAGAATGTGGCAGTGTATCTTGCCTATTACGTAGCTTCTTCAGAGGGATCCTAATAAAAGAGTGACGATGGGATTCTCTCTTTTTTTTTTTTTTTAGTAGTCAATAGTTTTCTGTTTCTTCCTACCAAAAAACCATAAAGCAATTAATCTTCAGTTCTCGTTTTACAAGAAACTCAAATATGCCTTCTATATTTTTGTCTCCTCTTTCCTTAGCTCTCAAATCTGTAATACTGTAGATCCATACTGAAAAATCCTGTTGACTTCATTAGGAATTCTGTGCTTGAAACAATTGCCTGTTTAAATTCTCTTTATTTTATTTAGAGACTTGAAGTAAAATATTTCCGTTAATCGCATTTGAGGTCACTATGAATTTAATATCTTCTGTTACAGATACAAGCAATACTAAAACAATAGACAAAACAGATGTGTACAGCTCTGAAAAGCCAATGAAGAGAAAGAAAGTTACTTTTGGAGAGGATCTAAGCCCAGAAGTATTTGATAAAACCTTGCCTGCAAATACACCATTGCGTAAAGGAGCGACCCCAATCAGTAACCCAGGATCACAAAGCGATAGCCCTTCCAAAGTAATAAGTCCTATGAGAGAATCTTTATCCCAGCCAAACTTTGATGACTGTGATGGTGATGATGTGAGTTTGCTTTAAATTATTACAATGGCTTCTTGGTCACTGCAATCAGTTTTATCGTTCCATTTTGTTCCTTTTTTTAAAAAAAATATAAATGTTAAAATCTGGACTGATTTGACATCTTGGAATGGTTACTCTTTAAACACACAATTTTTTGCTTCATTTGCCTTTGGCATCCTGCATAGCTGTTCTGCCTGCAGATTTGCCATCAGAAATGAATTCTGTTACAATATTGGAAGTATGTGGGATTTAGCCTCATTTTGTTTGTTGGGCCTTTCATACTTGTACCATGTTTCATAATGTCTCTACGTGTGACAATTACTAAGTTCCTCTCTTTGCAGGATGAAGGAGAATTCCATTAGGCCATTCATATGCTGTTTTAAGCAGGTTTTTGAAATATTGAAAGAAGGTATGTGTGTGTAATCTATTTATTTATTTATTTTTAATCCAGGAATATGCTAAGCCTCTTGAAGAGTCTGTAGCGGTCCCGGAGAATATGAAAGGTAAAGTTGGGTTATAATATGGCTTCTTAGTTTGTATATTTGATATCTCTTAGCATTTGTGTGTCTTAATTAATGAAAAATTTTAGGGAAAGATGCCAAGACACATACTTATATTTGATATTGAAATATGTTTAATGCTGCTGTTTGATAAACCTTGAAAATAACTTTGGGATAAACAAGACATAACGTTGAAGCATCAGAAATGTTCATTGTTCACTGGCTTGTAGGCCATCTCAACCTCACTGAAACCTCAGAATTTGTTTGTGTGTGCCTGGTCGAAGTTGAATTTACTGCTTGTTTTTCATGTTTTTAACAACTGAGTGCCTAGTGTGATCAGCATGTAAAAAATGCATGATGATGTGGGTGGTGGAGCATAAAGGTTTTATCAGCAAGCATTTAGGACTTGGTTTCACATTCTGCCTAAAACGTATTTCTTCTATCCCTGAACCTGCCTTTGGTTTCGACCTACTAATTTATGGCCTGATCATGCACACTGAATCAGTGGGAGCTTTGCCATTGTCCCTGACTAGGTACAGGATCAATCTCTCGGACAACATTAATTCCTTGTAAAAGCTGGCTCTTTAACTGTGAGGTCCAAGACGAACCGGGCTTAGTAACTTGGATATGTCTGTTTGTTTTGGGGTTTTTTTTGTTTGTTTGTTTTTTGAAGTCTGTATTAATATAGGGATTTTTACAATGTAAACAATAAACACAAGCCAAAAACAAATTAAAACTACAAAAATAAACAAGGTATGTGCATGCCTCTTTCTAAGTAACCACTTTACCTTGCTGCTGTAATCTTTGTCCTCCCTTTGCTTGCCCCAAGCTCGTCAGTTTTTCTTGTACCTGCTTGTCCTATTTCGATTTACAACTGTAAACCTTTTCAGGGCAAAGGCTGTATTGTATGTTTTTTAAAGGGCTTGGCATACTTTATACACTAAACAAATAAGCGTAATGAAAAGAAGGTGAGACAAGGTGTATAGTGAGAGGAGCTATATCTCAGACTTCCCAAGACAGGTATATCTGCTGTTCTTACCTAGTTTAACCAAGATTCTTATTTTCCAATGTACTTAACAGACATTAATTCCTTTGATAACAAAACGTCTTGTCCCAGAATAACCCGGTCCTCTACTAAAAGAAAGGTAAGTATCTTTTAATATTTTCTTTTAGTAATTTTTATTGAACTTCCAAATAACAAATTTTATCCACTCTTCGTATTGTTAGATGTTGGTGAGAAATGATTGAGAGCTTCCCAATTTTACAAAAAAATATTGGTACGGTTAACGAAACAGTGAATGCTTTCATAATTTTATTTTAAAACCTGATTTACGTGTTCCGCACTCAATCTTGCATAATTATAAACTCTTCTTGATGATTTTCAAATTTTATTCCTGTTCACTATATAACTTTTTTGATTGCTGTAAGATCTTCAGGATATATGTGTGCATGGTAGGTCAGTATGCTGCAGGTAGTGATTGATTGTTCCCAGGCAGCAATATTAAAGTATTAATTGATGTGTTAACTTGCTTGCCCAGTAGCCTCATAGCAACATGACGCCCACCTATTAACGTTCCTTGCTTTCAGGAACTTGAGGCTCACAGTTTTCTTGCACAGGATTCTAACACATTCCAATAATATCCCTCACTAGACTCGCTCCATAGAGGTGTATAGCTCTAGTTACAGGTTGGGGCACTTCAGTGAGGAAACAGGATACTCCAGAAGACCAACCCACCCTTCTTAAAATAAATATTAAAAAAGGACACTATATAACTGCATGGGGTTGGGGGTAGGCTTTGTAAATCTATCATGACTTTATAATGAATCAAGTGAAGTGAACATAAGATTTATAACTTTGAGATTGTTATGGCTTCTGGTCTGTATTGTGTACTCTTTTTTTTTTTTTTTTTTTTAAAAAAGAATTGATGTTCCTCAACAGCATATCAACATTTCAGAAGAGACTGGTGTTAGCATCTTGACCAAAAATGCTCAAGATATTAAGAAGCTAAGAAAGAGCAAGGTTCAAAGAGGAAAGGAAAACAAATCTGCCCCCAAAAGGACACCAGTAAGTAACGGCACACTGCAGTTCTGTGAATACCTCACTTAATTTTTCCTGTTGTCGATATCTCCTGAAATTAATTTCTCATGGATGTCTTCTATAATTACGAGATCTGCTCATAGTGTAAGTTTTTTGGAGAGTTTATTTTTTATGCCACTGCCAACACACTTTTTTTATCTTATAGGTGTCTCACTTTCCCTAATCCCTTCCTGTACCGCGGGTGAAGCTGGGCCCAATAGCCTTTATATACCTGTATTTTTATACCTTTTTTCCTCAAGACTTCTCTTATGAGAGGCAGGGGAAACCTTGTACAACAGTACAGTACAGAAAGGACCCCTTAAGCTTTTTCTAAGATGTAACTCCCATACTAGTTGTTGTTGTGTTCAACAATGAATAACTTTGCTCCAGTTACACCCTATTTTCTTAAAATATTACCTAAATGTGTGCTTCTCCCTATAAATTAAACTGTTAGTTGATGTAGATTTATTGAAAAACATAAAAGGGATAATACTGTCTTGGTTTTTTGTAAACCTTTTCAGAAGGCAAAACTTAGAGGTTATGGAGGAAAAAGAGGAAAGAAAAAGGTAGAAAAATCCTTGTATGGTCAGAGAGAAGTAGCTTCCAAGAAACCTCTTTTGAGCCCAATTCCTGAGATCCCAGAGGTCTTCTCTTCTGCACCATCTTCTCCGAACTCACCTCGGACCCACGTTTTGCTCTTCTCAGGTAATATAGTCTTTCTCCTTTTCAGCCACTTTAACTTTTGCAGTCAATCCTAAAACTGTAAAAGCTGTTAACTTTCTAGCCTCTACGCATACGTAAAAAGTCTAATAAATCTGACCTTTATCATCTTGTGAAGAGGAATTCTGGAGAAAGGGGCTGGGGCGGGGAGAAGAGAGGGGAAGGATCGTACTTCAGTGATATGATCCAGGAATCTATGGTGCTGTTACAAAGCCCCAAACTGGATAAAACTGACCTCTTACAATGTAGCAATTGAAATTGTTACAAGAAGAGCCCATCAGATAAATGGGCTGATAGGTTAAGACTATCATTGAGGTGGTCAATCCTAAACTTTGTGGGTTTTTTGGGGTTGGCTAGGTCCTCAACCTCAGGCTATCTTGTGTGATTTTTAGTTTGTTGTAATTTTTTTTTTTTTTTTAAATGAATGGATTGACACAACTGAGGGACCAGAGGGGTATACTTTATCCATTCCATTAAACAAAAAAATTGGCCAGGTTATTGTGAATACCTTAGAGGAATTTGAAATCTGCATGTCGTTAATCACTGATATGCCCAAAGGATGTTTGATTAGCTCACTTGCCAAATTATATCTCCTTTTTTTGAGCTTTGGACGAACTCATGATGGGATTTAAAAAAAAAAATGAATTTTTTTTAGTCGTAAGCATCTATGAACAAACTGGAAATCTTATGTTTCCCTGTCTACCTCTGTTTTAACATTTTACATATAGTGTAAGTCTGTGCATGCACCCAAAACTGGTTCTCTAAAGAATGGGTTCTCAAGATTTTGGGATCCTGTGACCCCATGTCATGTGGCCTCAGAAGGCTAGATCTAGATCTGTTCTTCTTTTTCTATAAACTGCAACCTCTAGCTTGTTCGTCTCCTGGTAGTGAGGGTCAACTATTCGAAAGCTATTTTAGTAAAACTGATACTTCTGCCTCAGGAATACTGGATTTTTTTTTTAATTTAAATAACTAGCAATATGCTTTACACTGCACAAAAGAGAAGACCGGTTTCCTGCTCTCAGGAGCTTAAGTTCTCAGACAACTCAAACAATACAAGCATGTTGACAGGATGGCCAGAAGATCAGTATCTCAGTGCTGCAAAAATGTTATGGCTGGAAAGAAATAGGATATTTATAAACTAAAAATTCATTAGTTTGGTACTACAGTTGAGACTTGGGTAGTGTTCTGATTTTTTTTTTTTTTTTTTTTTTGAGGGATTTGAAAGAAAAGTGAGTTTCAGGCATGTGTATCATAAAAGGAAGTGCAAAGAAGTGTGAGAGAAACCAATGGAATAGTAGAAGTGGGAAGCTTGATGCAGAGTGCTAAATTGAATACAGTGAGGCATACAGAACATGAACTGTAATATTTAATTTTCACGGGGGGGACCTTGTGTCTATAGTGCAATAGTAAGTTAAGCAGCTGGAAGAAAAGACAGACTGATTAGAAGCAGCATTGTGTCTTGTCTACTATAGAAGGCAGGTGGCCTGCAGCCATGTTGGTTATGATAGCTTGGAGCATGTCCTCTATTAATAGAATTCTCTTTGAGCCAAGAGAGGGAAGGGTTAATGCTTTCCTCCACCAGCACCCCTGGCTCCTTTAAATGTTCTCAGTCAACGCAATCTGGAGTGATCTTTGCACTGGGAATTGTGACATTTTACCTCTCAAATCAACTTCAAGTAAACCCTAACTTAATGAGAAATGAAGAGTCATCTAAAATGCTAGCATCAAAGCCTCTTTCGGATTAGTGTTTCTGGGCAGCTCATAATTCTGCCCATGATTGAAATGATATTGCCTAGCTGGTCCTGATGCACATGAACATGTCAGGCCTCTTCTGAAAGAATGCTGCTTCCCTCTGCCTTTATTAATTTGACTGAAACCAGTCCGTCTCGTTCAAACTTTCCTATAAAATTCTGATTATTTGTAGGATGGTCTGACTAGAAAGACTGTGTCCTTGGGTGGATGAGCGGTGCGGAATAGCTTTGACAATAACTACCAATGTTAGCTACTTGAAACAGCTCTTTCTTTGGGAGGAGGTGTAAAATGCTGTGGCGGCTTTACTTCTTAGTTTCAATTGATTGCAATCTTTTTGAAATTTTGCATTTACTTTCAGGTGTTCTCTTGAGTATAACGAAGCAAACTTATGTCAATTCAGCTTTTTTAAATTGTAAACTTTGTATATCCTTTTAGATTATTCCAAATCCACCAATGCCCACAGAGGATCTATGAATGAAGTCGTTGAACAGAAAAAAGTGATTGGAAGAAACCAAAGGAAAGTGCCTATAACTAACAAATGTCCAAACACTAGAGACCTTGACATTGTAGAAGCCGGCAGCACCGGTGGCATCGAGTGTCAGTCATCAGACATTGGCCCTGATCCTGCTTCAACCATTAATATTGAGGTGCTTAATATACAAGAAAGCATTCAGACAGAAAATGAGCTGGGATCACCCTTAATGTCGCTAGAACAGAAAGAGAGTGATGTTTGTGTGAATAATCAGACCGATGAAGAAGATAGCAATGATAAGACCACCTGTGAGCAGTCTGAGTCCAGTCTTATGACAGAACACACTTCACCTGTCATTGTAAAATCAAATTCTCTTTTGCCACGACTAAACACAGTTATGCAAGAAATTAAGAGCACGTCCCCATTTGATACATCTGACAATAAAGACAGTGAAAAAGAGAGAGCTGTCTTAATAGAAAATGAACGTTTGCCGGAAAGTGATCATCCTTCAGATAACTCTGAGATGCTAAAGGAGCTAGAGTTCTTCAACCTGCAGGACATCGGTGTAAGTGAAAATACTCAAACTGGATGTTCTATTACAGACTTTGCAAGAGAACGAACAGCTGACAGTGACGCCAATGTTAAAGGGTTCAAAAGGCCTTCAAGAAAAGGCAGGAGAAGCACTATCTACTTTTCTGAACTTGAGAAACTCCATTTTGAAGCACTTGGAAACAAACTGTCTGGTTCCTTTACTAATAAGCAAGAATCCCGAATAGAAAATGACTCAGAAATGTTTAGTGATCTACATTACTCTATAGAGCAGTCCTTCTTGAAGGCGAGTGAGAATCCTGAAAAAAAGGTAAGACGCAGTATGAGGCTGCATAAAAATGCAGAAAATGAAGGACTTGCGTGGATTAAAATACCTACTGAGATTCACAAGAACTCTTTGTCAGATTCTGGTCGCAAATCGAGGCGGACGATGTATGCATCCATCTTTAAAGAATCTGAGAACATTCATCAAAGACCAGAAAATTGGATCCAATTTTCAGCTTTGAGGAAAGAGAACAATGAGCGTGTTCCTGTTGCAGGAGGCTCTTGCAAAACACGGAGGAGGAGCATGTGTGCATCCACTTCCCAGGAAACCAAAAGTATAACTCAAACAGGGAAAAAGAGAAGGGCAAGCCATGTGTACAATGATAAAAACTACCAAAAGGAGTCTGAAATGCAAGTATCCTTTGAGAACGATCCTAATGCCTAGGCAAAATGGGCCATCTCTTTTTAAAAAGAAAAAGGTCAGTATGTTAATGTGGATTTTCTTTGGCTTCAGTTCAGTTATCTGTATTTAAAAGTATCGCTTAGAAATAGGGAATGACTTATTTCTCTGGTCACAAAGACATTTGTATAAATATTCATTTTACTTGTTCATTTGCCAAGTAATTTGAATTGTCCTTTGGCTTGAGAGTTTCAAAATGCTTGGTGAAACAACTGCGGAAAAGCAAGCTCAGCGTTGAGAGTACAGGTGTATTAGTCAGCAATGATGGGCAAAGGGTGAAGCTTTAATCTCTTGATGCTAGGAATCCGCACTTCCTATTTCTAGCAGTCACAAAGCAAAGTGATGAAATATTTATTCTTATAAGAATACTGGGATCTACAAGGATTGATTGATTGAAGCAGTAGTAAAAGCTGTAACTGTCAAGAGAATAAATACACACTTCAGTAATTTATTGGAAGTATAAGGGGCTTCAGTCAACTGAGGCCGAAGAACACACACTCCTTCCTGTGGAAAGGATAGCCATAGAAACTAGTGAATTGTATGCCAAGATACATTTTGTTCCATTGCTGTGACATTTACAGTAAAAGGAGAATAGTGTTTTATAGAATAACCTGCTTGTCTTAGGTGCAAGATTTCTTTAAGGAGCAAGACCCAGTTGCTTGGTCACATTCTTTAGGATTCTTTATATTTAGATCTCTTTATATTTAGACCCACTTGGGGAAAAAAGAATTACTCTAACTAAAATACGTACTGTATTATGGAAGTCTGGGATTTCAAATGTTCAAATCTGTTGCCCTGATTTTTTTTTTCTTTTTTTTTATGAGGCAGGAGTTATGGTGGATTATACTTAGCATTGTGGAAAGCACATAGCAGTATGTGTTTTGCCCTGGAAACTTCGGAGTGGTTACTGGATAAGATACGGTTTATGGGCAGACTCCATATGCATACCCAACTCGCTAGGGTACAATCAGTAAGCAAAGTCTCTCATTCCTCCACTTGCATAAAGAAATGCCAGCAACTCCACACGTGGTTCTCACCTCTTTTGGGAAAAGAGAAACACAGTTTATGGATCAAAAAAAGCAACTAATATTGACAGACGGTTTAGGGGAGTGGGAAATAATCCATTCTTGATGGTGTTGGTTCTTCTTGACAGAGCAGAATTTAAATCCTAATTTGATTGTATTTTGAAGCCTAGCGTCACAGTCTGTAAAAAATGAGTGTGTCTTTACTAATTGACCTATGATGGCTTCGGGAATACCCTTCCAATGGTAATTGTTTGAAGAGTTGATATTGCTCATCTGCTGAATCCTGCTTTATAAATTGATTCTATAAAAAAAAAAAATTGCTTTTGAAATCCATGTAACTTTTTTCCAGATTTCAAAAACAAGCTAACAAATAGAGATCCTGTACAACTAACATAACCATGAAGAAAGCTCCTGCTGGGGTGCAGACTTTTCCCAGGTTCTGCAGAGACTTTGCTTTACCATCTTGACACCAACAGGTCTGGAGCGCCCACTGCTACGGACTTGTGTACTTTACATTTGCACTAATCATAAAGAAATCACAATTTCTGCAGAAGGATTGCTTGTTAAGTTTGTTTAATCTTTACTGTATACAATACTTCATGTTTTAATGTTTAAGGCTAAACTGGCAAGAAAAGGATATGAACGTGTCCAGCAAATGAAGTACAGTACTGCATAAGTGCATTGTGAATGTTTTAAATCTTCAGTGTATATGTACCCAATACAGTACTCAGTAGTTGATCTGCCATCTTACTGTTCGCTTATTTCTAGTTTGAGCTATAGAACGTAAAATGTTGAATATGGTCCGCTTTATACAGTCAGTATTTTCATATTTCATGCTATTGTACTTTAACTGTAAGGTGAAATATGCCAGCTTTAAAATAGATTCTTAAAGTTGAAAAATCATCTCTATATTGTAAACCTGTTTGACCACTTTGAGCTGGAATAAAATTTCTTATGTACTTTTGGTGAAGTTAGAAAGTCACATTGAAACACTGTCTTATCCTATCTGCAGAGACCAACAGCCAGTCTTTCAGAAAACAAGAACTACTCAGGCAACTTTGCAAGAAACTTCATCAAAAGATATCATTTGTGTTGTACTGTTGATTTCAGTGACAGTTCTTCATCCGGACCCATCCACTTTCTTTTACTGTTTCATCGTCCCTTTTTTTCAAGTCTTCGTTAACTAAATCTTTGCGCGTTTATCTGCTTTTGCTGTCTTCCAAATTTTTCTAACTTGAACTGGTTTCTGGAAGATAGTAGAATATGCTGTCTCTAATGTTAGCAAAATTAAATCTACCACAGTGAAAATTTTAGACTTTGGTTTAGAAGATATGAGCATATTCAGTTAAATTTTGTGTGGCATAGCAATATCTTTGTTTTACCAGCAGAGGGCAGTGTGGCATGAATTTTGCACTGGGGTAGATGTAGACAAACCGGACTTCTTTGTGAAAACTGTCATGGATTTAAAAAAATCTTTAAACAGTTCCCAGACCACAATACTGAAATGTCAAAATCACTTGTGTTGGTTCAAAACAAACTGGTAATAGCAGCTAACTCTGGTACTCTTATTTTATACTTAATTAATTTTCTTGCCTGTTTCATACCTTCTGGGATGGGGTTGGGAGAAATGGTTTAAAGGTTAAAATAAAACTAAATTAATCTTATGATTGATGGCATATACTGTAATCAATATGAGATAGTAAGCTCTGTGAAGAGCCCACACATCACCTTGTCTTGCAAGACTGGGTGTTTCTATTGGTCTTGACTAAAATTTTACTTTTTCCTGGAATATATTTTTCACTAGGTATTTAAGACCGTTTGTTTTACATGGTGTATGTGTTCCACTGCAGATCTCTTACAGGAATAGGGTGAGCCTCTTTAGTCCAGTATTAAAGAATTTGTTCAGTTGCTGGGAACATCCTAATGACTGTAAATAAGTCTGAAGACAGACTTTTCTTGTGTGACAGATGTATATCCCTTTTTCTTAAAAATAGGATATCTAAGTATAAACAGATTTTCTTTCCAGCATAATTACCGTAGTGACTGGGGGGGACCTGGTTAAAACAAATGTGTAAATAGGGCCACAGTATGTGGGGTTTTTTTATATATCCGTATCCTTGAGTCCTGTGTAAGATCAAAAGTCATTTGTTGCCCGCTGTGTACAAATCTTTTTTTTTAAACAGAGATGATATGCGGTATCACTTGTGTGTCCATTGCTGAGTACCATTTACTTTGATTCATCCACCCAGTTGCTTTAGCGTTTGTCTTCCATATATGCAGTATTAACTAAAATTTTCAACTTCTGCCTATTCAGAAATCGTTATGAGAGAAAATAATGAACCAGAACATGATTGAGGAAGACTGAGACTGTAAATGCTATTTGCAGGGGTTAACTGAGCCTAGAGGTTGGAACCTGAGAAGAGGTGAAAGAAATTGTTGTTGGGATGCAAGGAAGTGTTGGGAGAGTCACTAGGGGTAAGATGGGAATAAGGATAATGAGACAGTACTGGTGTTGGAGGGTCATTGGACTTCGGAGGGAAGCAGATATTCTGGGATATGAGGCTTTTCCCCCGTGGAGGGAGGGAGGGAGGGGGTGTGGGGGTGTGTGTGTGTGGGGGTGTGTGTATGAGTGTGTGAAGCATAATAAAAAAGGACTTGAAACTTTTGCATCTCAAAAATGCAAGCATATAAAACACTGCTCCTTTCACAAGGGAAAGTGTGTACCTAGGATCCTGGAGCCGTGTGAGAGCCACAGTGTGGTTACCAGGCTGCTGTGTAGGAACTGGAGCCAGGAATCTATCAACCTGCCTGCATTTTTCACAAAGCTGAACAATGAGATGGGGCTAAAACGTAATGTGAAAGGAGATTTATGTTTCACATTCCTAAAATGGTGTTCATAAAGTTAAGTTTTAAAAAGATGATATCAAATTTGCATCTCTAACTTAGAGGCAGCCTCCTATAATTGCTTCTTTTATTGCACGATGGCTTAATAGGGTATAGTAAGATAACATTTAGGTAGTATGGTCGGGGAAAAGTAAACCAGGTTTTGGAGTCAGGATATTCTGGTTTGTAATCCTGGCTTTGCCACTTATTGTGGCCTTGTTGAGAGTAGGTTTTAAGTTGTCCTCTTAGGTCAAGTCAGCAAGGTCAGTCTAACATCTACCCCTCTATTCAAGACCACACAATCGTGCTTTAGAATGTACAAAACTGGCAGAGTTAAAGCCTAGCCCAGGGTTTAACTTGATCAGTCAAGTATGTTCTAAAGCCTGGTGCTTTATCTTGACTGGAATTGTAAAAGGTGTTCATTAGATTGTGATGGCACAGAGTTCCTGAGCTCAATTTAAAACCTTGTCTTGACAAAGGCCGACTTTTTGCTTGTAAGCTCTTGGAGGCGGTGGTGGTCTTTGTTCTGTGTTTTTTCTTGTACAGCACCTGGTACGATGGGATGCTGGTGTATGACTGAGGCCAGGTCTACACTAGAAAGTTAGCATAAATGTGTCCGCTAGGGCTGTGAAAGCTATGGTGGCAACTTCATCCCCAAAGCTTATACCAGCACCAGAGTCCCTTTGCCAGTATGTCTTACGTCCTTTGGAGAGATGGTTTAACCATCCCAGCAAAAGGATTTCTTTGGCTGGTATAAGCTAAGTCTATATTACTGGCAAAGCCTTTGTAGTGCAGACTATTCCAGAGACTCCTAGGCACTACCACAGTATAAATAATTGTGGTTTCTGGCCACCTGTCTGCTTCACTTTCCCTTTCTGTATAATGGGGATAATGCTTCCTGGCCTCACAGGGATTTTGTGAAGCTTACTTAATAGTCACGTGATGTTCTATGTAAATTCCTAGTATGTAGACATTAGATCACTTCAGCAACAGTAATAGCTAGAGTTAAGTACGTATTGCTGAATAATTACATTTATCAGATTCCTGTGTAATTGCTATGTAGTGACTGATTTACGGGATAAATGTTTCCTGGAAATGCAATCATTATCTTGCCACTATATTGTAATTACCAGGTCATTAGTCAACTAAGGAAGGAAAGAGTAGTTATATAATACTTGTCTCCTATATTGTGAAGTGTTAGATTACAGTGAAATGTTTGAGAACTGCCTGTAGGGGATGCAATAAACAATGGGAATTTGTTTTTGTTTTTCCTGAATTTGTGTTGGACCATCAGAATGACATGAAGAAAAACACCAAGCATGAATTCTTGCAAATTCACGTTTTCTGAAGTTCAAAGAGAAGGGATGGAATCTTACTATAAATGTTCTGCTAATGGCAGAGTGAATTAGACAGCTTATCTTTCCAGAAACTAAAACAAATCATAGAATAAATTATCTAATTTACTCCTGATATACTAGAAGCATGTTGTTTTCATGGCAGTACAACAGCTATTCCTTTTAACCTGGCAAAAGTCATTCTAAATTTTTTTAATAAAGAGAAAATTAAGTGAAATGAATAACTTTGCTCTAATTCACTGATAAATGACCGTAACAAATATCTCCTGGTCTTTAACTATATTGTAATTACAAGCTCATTTTAGGAACATTTTCTTTACATTACTTTTATTGTTGTGGTTCTTCTCCCGCTCACTTCTAAATACCTGATTATTTTAAAAAATATCCTTTACTTCTCAAATGCTGTATATAAAATTTAATTGTACCTCTTTGTGGAGCACTCCCTGACATCAGGCCGAAATGTGTCCTGCTCTGCTACTCCCCCTGTTGGCTCTGCAACTGAAGATACTGTGCAGTCTACCCAAAACTGGGTTGATATCTGTGCGGATGGCAAACCAATGGCATTATTTTCGCATCATTAGAAACATCTCTATTATATCTTGAACAGAATCCTACAAAAGTAGTGAAATCTAATTTTCAAGCTCCTAGCAGGCTATTAAACAATGGAAAGGATATTTTTGTTTCATAAAACCCCCAGAAAAGTGTAGGTGACTGTCTTTTCAACTGGGACGTTTTTAAAGTATGTAAGCAACATGTTTTAGACTAGGTAAGATAGGATCTGATTGTACTATAGTCCCTGTGGGAAAGGTACAACTTCATCTTTGACACTCAGACAAGAAGGCTAATGTATTAGTTTTGTAATTAAGCCTTGTAAATTGTGCATAACAGAGCATTTAACTACTTTAACCAAGCTTTGGCCGGGGGAGAAGAAAAAACCCAGTGTGCATTGGGAATGGAGGCATGGAACATATTCCCTAACTTAAACCTGAAAAACCTGGTGTTAGTCTTGGGTGATTGCCAGTGACCCTTTGACTCCCATCTTCCTGCCCCCTGCACGGATTTGGAACTGGTCAGCCATTTTTGTTTTTGGAAGGGAGAGGAGACAGATATAATGAATGGCTTTTATTGTGCAATATTTCAAAACCTTTTGACTGTATTCGGATGGGATGGAAAATGTTCTACCCTGTGCCGTAGCCAAAACAAACAAAATGTATTCCCTAAACCTGGATGTGTGTTTCACTCAAACTGGCAGTAGTTAGAGCTCGACTCTCACCGAGAATTTAGTTTGACAATTTTTAGCCCTTGTTCA
Source organism: Lepidochelys olivacea (assembly GCF_965140295.1). Lineage (NCBI taxonomy): Eukaryota > Metazoa > Chordata > Testudines > Cheloniidae > Lepidochelys > Lepidochelys olivacea. The sequence goes on from NC_140436.1 coordinate 7,521,450, forward strand.
GCTGAATGACACAGCCAAAGAAAATACTTGGAAAAAAATTAATATATTTACAGCTTATAGGTGCCATTTATCTTTTCAGTTCAATGTGTAGTTTAAGAAACTCCATTAGTTGGCCTATATTTTAGGTTTTTCTAATTTTTTTAATTAGTTTGTCTTATATCAGAATACTGAGGCTGAAGGAAAACGTTTTATGTAGCTCCCACATGGGTGATAAATAGCTGAGATTCAAGGATTTAAAAGTTCAGGGGCTACCACGAAACAGAATATTCTGCAGATCCAACAAACTAGTAGTAGATGTCCTTGATGGACGCCTACCATAGACTAGCTTCCAACTCTACTAAACTTTGGTTTAACTACCCTCTTTATAGCACAGCCTTACTGCTGTTTTCTGACATTGCAGATCAATTTCATGAAGAGATTGTACTGTGTAATCAACATAATTCATGTAATGCAACATGTTTTATGACCTGAACGAACTGTAGTTATTAATTTTTACTGTATAGGCACCCATGCCCAAAGGCCTCTGGGTGCCGTAACGTTGCAGAATTAACCATAAATTACCAAAATAGGCACCATGCCCGACCGCCCAAAACAAAATCTTATAAACCTGACATCCCACCCTCGAAGTAAAAATCCCTTTGAACAAATAAAATATGAAACTCCAGCTAAAAGTTATTGTTAACTAAATGAAACACTTAAATAAATGAGCCTTGTGTTCTTTAATTATTATCTTTGTAGATAAATGATACAGATGAGGCATCTCTGAAAGGGGAATAGTAAAAACAGAGTGTGATCATGTAAAGAGATGTAGAATGGACTGAGCATGAAACTGGGAGCCAGGAACTCCGGAGCTTTATTCTCTGCTGATGATGTGTGGGGTAGTCTTGGGCAAAATCCCTAATTACTGTGTGCCTCAGTTTCTCCCTCTAATTTTGTTTATTGACTTAGGTACCGATAACCACAGATTGTGAGTGCAAGGCATGGATTTAATGCTATCACACACTAAATCTGTTTGTCTTCAGTATAACCCATGTACCCTTTCCCCCTAGTCTGCCCCAATCTGCCATAAATAACCCACTTACAGTCATACAAATGCTTGACTAAAAGATGTATCTTGTTCCACGTACGGAAGGTCAGTACCGCTGGGTTCTAGTAGTAAATAATACTTGCCTACCTCACCAAGGCTGGGTGGGAATTCATGTTTGTGCTGTTCTTTGATGTAAAGTGCTCTCAGCCTTGCAAAATTGTTGTGAAAACTTAATCAGGCAGGTCCAAAACTACTTACTGCTAATGAAAAAAGTAATTTTACTCTTCCATCAAAAAGAAATTTACTCGCCCCGGTGCGTTATACAAGGAGACCTTTGCAAGATTAATATAAATGCTAGGAAATATGCACAGTTCATTTTAGAGAGCCAATGATTAGTTGTTACACAGAGATGTGAATGGTGACTTGCCCTAGCCTCCTCCATGAGGTGGAGCAGGTGGGCATGGCTCCTTGGTCTAGCGTGGTTTGAATGTGGGAAAGAGATCTAAAATGAGGGACAGGAGAAGAGGAAGCTTGTAAGGGTGTGGGACTAAGGTCACCCATCCAATTATTTTTTTTTTTCCCCTGTAGCTTTTTAGGCCTTGGTGAGAGGGCTCGTGGAGGAATGGATTCAGAAGCGTAACGGATAATTCATGTTGGTCTGAAATGAGGGTGGGATTGGTGAATGGTATTTGAGTCTTGAAATCCAGTTTTCTTTAATCCTTAGAGGAAATTGTACTTGTCCTCAGTAAATTACACTTGCTGCCTTTCCACTTCAGTGCTCTGTACAAACATTAACTAAGCCTCATGTCCCCTGCATGGGGTGTTAATCAGTTTTAAACTTAAGTAGAATAGCAAGCAGTGGTTAAATGACTTGACCGAGGCTACAAAAACACTTGTCAAAGCTGGGGTGAAAGCTCAGGAGTTCCTGGATCCTACTACTGTGCCTAGGCTCCTAAATTGTGTATAAAACATGTATGCTCAGAATTCAGTTTCTCCTTCTCCACCCCAACAGGTAGCTGCCCTGCTACCGCCAGGTATGGCTTTCTGCCTGCAACACAAAGAGGCCCATCATGCCTAATGAAGGATCCCAGAGCACTACAACCTAACCCTTTCCACTTCTGTATGTTTTCTCCTACCTGCTTCCCCTCTGTCACTGGCCTGCCTTCCTAATACTACCTTTTGCCAGTCATGTATGTACTCCTGTGTCAACTTATTCCCTGCTGGGTTGCCAACTGTTTATCCAAATAGCAAAATGGGGCAGCACGTAGCATGGCACACGCAAGCCTGTGAGTCAGGAAATGAATCAAAATTCTGCTGCCAGGAACCCTTTCTAATGCCTGGAATAATGCCCCTTAAGAGTCCCAGAACCCCTTAGTAACAACCAGAGCTAAGGTGTTCGGTGCCTACGACGGGGCCCTGTGGGTAAGGATTGAAAAAAGTGATAAGGCTGCAGGCAGAATAAATGTATGTTTTCATACTGGGGCACAGAACAGCTGAAGCCTTAAACTCTTTCATTTTTACTAACAGGGAACCCCCCCCCCCGAAAGTTCCTTTTTCCTATCCCACTAACTTGAGATGTTTTGTTTCTGTATATGATTGCCTGCCTGCCTGCCTGCCTTTGCTTTCAGTATCTAATACAGTGCACTAGTATGACCATGCCAAAAGCTGTTTAAACAATATTAAGATGTTTTCTTCAAGCTTCTCCCTAGGAAGATACTCTCTTTCAAGAGGAATGTTTTCCCGAGAGCATTACATCATGAATTGGTTCAGTTCTTGCAGTAAGAAATTGGACCAAATGGTGGAGAAGATCTCCTGGGGAAACATACTTATGTTGTTAAGTATTCCCATCAGAAAACTTAGAAACTGCTTACATATTACTATTCTGTCTACAGTTAGCCTTTCACCTTATTGCAGCTGAATGGGGGAGGTTGTGGGATTTTTTTTTTTTTTTTTAGAAATTTGAACCCTTTTTTCATTTTTCCCCCCTCCCCCCAAAATCTCGTGAGCTGAACTGTGGCAATAGACGCTAATACTTTTGACGGCAATAGTGAATCAAGGTGTATTTGTGCTGGAGAGAGAACTGTTAATGAGGTTGCAATTATGAAAGCTTCCTTGGAAATGTTGAATTTGGCTTTTGTTTGAGCATTAAATGAGAGGAACTTTGGAGAAGACCGGAGGCTGGAAGGATTTGGGAAGATTTATGGGACAGCAGCCATATGAACAACGTCTGCCCTCGAATTGTATTGGATTTCCTCGTGTTTACGAAATGGTTCCACGTGAAAGATGGGATACTTGATAACGTATCATTTTATCAGTACAAATCACAGAACATTTTTGCCAGCAAGAAAAATGATCTCACTGCATTTCAGTAAAAGCTTAGAATTGGGGGGAGGGAGACAATGGACTCTGTAATATGCAAGTTTTACTTTGTGTATAAAAGATATTGTGAAATGGTTATAAGTCAGGGTGCCTTGTAGTTTCATAAAGATCAGCATTGTGCTTGCAGCAAAGGCAACTAAAAACCCAAAGCACCTTTAAAAAAGGAGGTTTCAGAGTAACAGCCGTGTTAGTCTGTATTTGCAAAAAGAAAAGGAGTACTTGTGGCACCTTAGAGACTAACCACTTTATTTGAGCAGAAGCTTTCGTGAGCTACAGCTCACTGCATTGGATGCAGGAAGATTCTTCATTTCAGCCTGCACAGCTACTGAAATTCAAGAGAGAAGCTATCTATCATCAGAATAGCTTACCGGAAACCAACCCCGGAGTGAATGGACTGTAGGATATGACACTGTTTCGTAGCAATTGCTGACCTGATTGAACACACCAGAGAGCTGGAACTACACTTACGTTAGGAGAGGAGCCTTCCAGAGTATGTCAGAGAGACACTGACATGCTAGTGAAAGCTCGTGTTACTACCTGCATCTGTTCCATGGATGAAGATAGAACTTTAGGCTCCAGTGTGAATATCTGGCACCTTTTAACTGGCTCTAAATTCACTTTAAAACGTGAATGTGTTCTTCTCAGACAGCTTCATACGATACACAATATACAAAAAAGCATAGGGCTTAGGCTATGCTTTCTAATTGCTCTTTGTATGAATATTTTGTATCTGTGTTGATGTAAAGAACAGGTTTAAAAAAAAAAAAAGTAGGCAAGTCTTTTAGTGTTCATAACAAGAAGGGCCGGTAACCTGGACCGGCTGCTGAGGAATTGGCACCAAAACTGAGGACTAGCAATTGGCATGGCGTTTTAGAAAATGTCCGTCTATCTATAATATTTCAATATAAATTAATTACAGTGTGCATATTATCTTTAAGTATGTAACAAAGTAACATTGTAGGAAGAGACTAGAGCCCTGATCTGAAGCCCATTCAAGTCAATGGAAAGACTCCAATTTTGCATCAGGCCTTATGTTAGTATTTAATTATCAACACCAGTAAGGGCAAAATGTTCTTGCGGGATCAGCACTTTGGCCCAGAGCCTCAACAGTGTTTTGGGGCCTGACTCCCAGTGGGAGTCTTTGAGGGTCTGGGCGTATCCTCTGTAGTGTGAATCCATGTTGAACACGCATACGAAGGGAACGATTGTGGAAGATGTCTTATGGACATCCTTGGAGACACTTTTTCATCCACAAAACAAGGAGAGGACGGTGGGCGGGGGCCAGTGCAAGCTTTGCCCCTCTTCCCCCTGCTGCCCTTTTCCAACGTTCCTCACACTTGAGCCTGCGGGGACACCTCTGAGGCAAGAAGGCAATTTAATCCACATGGTGCATTCAGTCTCGCTTGTCGGCTCCACTAGGGGTTTTTATGATATGGGCACTTCTCCATAAGGAACCAAGCTGAGCTCATCCATGTATATTCTTCGTTGGGGCTGTGCATGGAACTTGCACTGGACCTATCCATTGGCATTTCATTTACAGAAGGTACAGGAGAAATCCACGCAGGATAACAGAATTCCTTTAATATGGACATGTTTGGAAATTGGCTGCAGTCTGAGAGAGCCTGTGTCCTTCAGAGTTTGTACATATTGGGTGAAATCCTGGCCGCATTGACGCCGCTGTTGACATCAGTGGAGCTAGAATTTCAACCACGGTATTTTTAAGTAATACATTTTAATTGAAAAAGTCTTCTCTTCAGCAACCCTCTTCCCCTTGTTTTGCAGTTTGTGTCTCGAAAAATACATCTACTGAATAATTCAGAACAGCCATGAATATTTAGCAGAAACTGGTTATTTAATCAATAGCTGTTCATGAATGGTAAAAAGATGCCCAAGAAAAAATGCCTCCTTTCTTATCCATTTCTCCACTACCACGCAAACTTTTAAAATTACTGTTGCTTACAACTATAAACTGCTTACACTAAATAGTCCCCCACTTGATTAAGATGGATGGTAGTTGTATTTAGAGCAATAATAATAATTAAGGCTCTGGTGGTAAGCAAGAAAATAGCAAATGAATCTAATAAAAGTTTAAGGAGACGCTCTTAAATTGAAAAGCATTTTTAAAACATAAACCTCAATTTAAAAAATAATTACTCCAGGATAACTAAAACTCAAGATTACTGAAGACTACATTACTTTTCATCTTTATATATAGAGAGAGACAGAGACAAACTTTGTGTTTCATTCACAGTACTTAGTGATGAAGGGTCTCTCTAGTTCGATGCACCAACAATTACATACATTTGCTTTGTAGTGGAGAAACTGACCAAAAAAAAGGGGGGGGGGTGGGGAGGCAAAAGAAATGTATAATTATCTGAATCTTCCAATAAAGAACAGGTGGCACTTTTTCTTTGATGATTAACTACATTTAACAAGTGCTATAATAGCAAGTCTGCTGATGCCAACCCCATAGCTGCTTTCTACTGCAGAAATATTTCATTTTTTTTACAGATTTAACATTTTTTATTAAAGCTAATGGTAAAATTTAATGTTAAAACCTTGTTAATACACAAGTTAAGGAAAGTGTCTGTACATCTAGGTATAATGCTTAAATTATCCAAAAGTAAGACGTTTGGTTTAAAAGTAATAAAATACACATAGTACATAATCTGCAATATCCCAATTTAAGGTTAAAAAATGTAATTATGCAGTTTTATTACATCTCGTTCTTTTCCATCTTCTACCACGTATTGGAAATACCCTTCCTTAGCTTATTTAGAAAATATATTTGGTATAATATAATACAATGTAGTATAACTATAATAAAGAAGAACTAAAGCAGTGGATGGAGAGTCCCGCCTTGGTTCCACCCTGATTTGGGACCTTGGGCAAGTCATTTCGTTTCTCTGTGTCCCTCAACTTCCCCCTCTGTAAAACAGGTTAAAAATCTTTATATTATATGGGTGTTGGGAGGCTTAATTAACTGTTTGCACGACACTTTGAGATCCGTGGATGAAAGGGGCTGTATGTGCAAATGAATTTTGATTGGGTTTAACTCGGGATGGGGCACTTTTGTTTTGTTATTGCAACATTGTCTCTGTCCACAAAGATGGAAGTGAAGCAGTTAATCTCTGACTTTCAAAGTGGGTTAATGGCATGGCTGTTGAGGTGTGACTGACACAAAGAGCCCAAATGATTTAAGGGTGGCACTGCTTTTAGAAGAGAGAGGTGGCTTGTTCAGATTTTTAAAGTCCTTAAGATAATGTCTATTATATCTATGATTGATTTATTTGATATTTATGCAGTTGGCAGTGGGATTTGAAATATAACATAAGCACTTCCTGAGATGTCAGTACTCCAATGTTAGTGGTCTGAACAAGGATGTAATTCATATCTGCAGGTGCTTACTCTGGTATCAAACACTTCAATAACATCATGCTTGTGGAATCCGGCACTCCCCAGTGTCCCATTTGTATCCTGATATGCCCACGTCTTTCCTATGTGTGTTTTTCTTTCTTAAGGAGCTCTCATTTCCTTCAATAGGATATGTTTTATTTCATCCTTTTTCCTGCATTTACTCATACTAATGTCACCGCATTCATTGGTAATAGCGAGGTTTGGAAACAACCCGTGTATCCATGAAAACACTGGGTCTGAAATTTAATGCCTGGGATGCTTTATTAAGGAAGAATGGCTATTTAAGTGAAGGGAGGTAATAGCTTCTTTCTGGATTCTAATTTGATCTAACAAGGGGGAAAGTGGTCCAGCAAACTCACATGCAACATGCATTCATGTTCTCTTAGGCGGGGTTTGAAGAGCCCTGGGTGAAAGTGTTCTGGGGCTTGGTGGCTTCTATGCAAAGGAATGGAAATTGGACACTGCCAGGTGATGGAAAAGAGCAAGTTCCTGACAGAAGTTCCCTACGTGCTCTGTGGACTTCTTCCCGGGCTTTCTGATAGGGCTTAGTATGACTGTAATGAGCAGAACAGAGGACTGGAGATCAGGGTATTGGGTTTAGTACTATTTCTTGGAGAGAAGTGAGATGTAGTAGTCAGAACAGGGGAGTGGGATCCAGGATTCCTGGGCTCTTCTCTGGGCTCTTCCACTGATTAGACATATAATCTGGGGGATGTCACTTGTCCTTTTCATGTCATGATCTTACCATTCTAACCCTGGTCCTTTTCCCGTCTCCGATTTTACTCTGTTTGACAAGTCTGAATTTAGGCTGTGAGCTCTTATAGACAGTCCCTGTTTTGATTTGAGCCGTGAAGTACCATTGCACACTTGTGGGCACCTGAGCTAATACTCATTTTGTAAAATCAGCAGTTCAGTCATTCTTAGCTCTTAGCACTTTTTTCATCTTCCCGCTGCTTTGAAGACATCTATCAATCTTCACAACTCTCCTGTGAGACAGGGGAGAATTATCCCCATTTTACAGGCTGGGGAAACTGAGGCATAAACAGGTTATGTGGTTAATTACAGATGGAGTCAATGGCAGTAGGGTTAGTGCTCATAAGTTTCTTGCGTTAGGAAGCATGCTGGTAAAGCAGTTTGAAACCCTGGGATTCAATACACTGTACTGTTTAGTGGGTGGGACTCCTTGCCTTTGTGCCATTAGAATAACATGGTTTGGTCAGCAAGAGGAGTGTCCTTTTATTGACTGCTTTAATAAGCCAACATATTTCCCATTCCTGTTGGAACTTTCCTCCCCTCAGAGGGCAAATCTCCCAACATCTGCTAGGAACTGTATCTTTCCCTAACAAGGCAGGCGAGCAATGCCGGAATCCCTACTTGGTACTCCTTTATTTTCGGGAATCATGCAAGTAGTAATCTGTCACTGCAACTCACCTGGTAAATCAACATTGCAGCGGTAACACAGCGCAAGGAGGAAGAAGCTACAGAACATGGGGTCTCGCTTGGAAACTGAGAGGACCCTTTCAAAGGTGCATGAACTCTACAAATGCACCCTGCTTTAGCACCTGCTTCAATGTACATGTTTGTTCTTGGCATGAAACTACAGCAGTGTCTGGTCATTTAATCCTGTGTGGGTGGGGCCGCCCCAGTTTGTGACTGAAGTGGACTGTACTTACTCACTTTCACATGATCTAGTATTTATACTCCAGTAGAGACTCGAGGCCCAAATCAGGATTGGGGCCCAAGTCCTCAATGTACATTATAGCCACTGAAAAGTCGAACAAAACTGGGGATGGAATGAAGGTCCTTTCTACTGCAAACACACACCATTATGACACTTGAGCTAAAACGAATCCCTTTAGGTGTCAGCCACAGAGGGCCTTGAACATACAACTGAGCGTTTGTTTTCATAATGCAGAGGGCAATGGCACAGTTATGGTATTGCGCCCATTTTACAGATGGGTAAAGGGAGGGAGATTGAGAAGTGAGGCTTGAGGGGCATAATCTATCAAGGTTGGTGAGACGTTTAGAAAGCCTCAGCTGGAAGATGCAGAAGTGTGAAGTATTAATGTTATTTTGTTTTCACAGTTTATAAACAGCAAGGATGCAATTTCCTGTTTTCAGTCAGGGAAACTGCTTGTGGGGGCAGTTGCAAGTCACACTGGCCTGTGGCAACTTGCCAGTTTGAAAAATCATTAGGCCTAAGCCCCCCATCCCTCCCCCAATCTTGCCTGCCATAGATAAAATTTAAGTTTGGCAAACCATTATTGCCACCTGTTATTCTGAGCAAAATATTCATCTGTCCCACTCCCCCCATTCACACTTTGTTTTTGAAATAGTTCCTTCTCTGAGTCAGCTTGGAAAATAGGTACCAGGCCATGCTACCAGCAGCTGGGGACAGGAAATCCATGACATTAGCCCTAGTGTATAAAGGCCCCTTCCAACAGAAGAATCCAGTTCATTTCCTCTCTGGGGCAGGTGGAATGACGCTGTCTGGCTGAGTCACAGTTAAACCGGTGTTTATTCCTTTCTCTTTTTAAGCCTCTTCTCGCTGTTTGTTTGTTCTTTTTTTAAATTGCCAGAAATTTAGTCAATCTCTCTAGAGAAGCAAACATGATTTTTATTTAGTGCTTCAACTATAAACAGCCGTTTCACCATTTGGAAGGAGAATTTTGTCTTTCTCCATCTGCAAAAATCTATAGTTACTGTCAGTCTGAATGGGCTTATTTCTGATGAAAGGAAACAAGCAAATAAAAAGAGAACAGAAGTAAAGTCTCCTTGAGACTATAGACTATATGTTTCCTCTACAATAGGCTGCATGAACACCAGGTATTAAAATGGCTCCTTGTCTCTGCAGGCAGCAGCTTTCTTAGAAAGTTAATGGTGCACTACACGGTGGGGGGGAGGAGATAGGTGTAACTGTTAGCTAGTAAAATCCACCCCACACAGTGGTTGGCATGAATCCAACAGCAGTAAATATTTACAGCTACACGTATTAATATCTGACTGATGGATCCAAAAGAGAATCTCCAGCCCCTAATCCCCAAATTAGGGAAATTCAGGTGTAAATATAACTTTGTGGTTAACCCCTTTAGAATGGGGCTCAGTCACCACCCACTAAAATCCACTTCTTCCCTGACAGCTTTAAGGCATTCAGGCCTGCGTCTAACCTGTGCACTCGGGCCCATCCTAGCTTCTAATACAGGAGAAAAATAGAACAGAGCGAAAGGAAAATAAAGACATATCTGAACAACAAACATCTGAGTCTCCTCTGGCTGCAGTCCAGACTCAGGTGCCTTAGATTTCAGCTTCTAAATTACCTGATTACTAGTCCCCTCCCCAGGGCTGATTCAAGCAAATGTAGACTCTGGCCTTAGATCTAAGGGAGAAAAGCTAGTTTATGACTCTCTTCCCCAGGCTCCTACCCTGTGTCAGACTGGGGCAATTAATTCCACAGCAAGGAAGGTAAAAGAAATAAGGAAGGTGACTAGAACGGCTGCGAGTGTGGAAGGAGGTAAGGGACTTATAGATGGAGATTTCCTGATCAGCAGGAGGAACCTGCAGCATGCTTCAGTCTGGGCTCTGGTAAAGAGAGTGAGAACCTCTCTCCATAGGAGGTCAAATTATCCCCACAGCACAAAGTAATTCCTACTCCAAGCTGTGAAATTCTGACCACTGGCAGCAAACGTAGCACTAGCATTTCAGCCTGTGCTTAGTGAGATGGGATTCCATAACCCTGGGTTCAACAGAAGGTTTGATAGCATTGCCACACCTAGCCTTCCTCTGTCTCAGCTCCTCCTTGCGAAATTTATGCATCCAATGCTGCAACTCCTCTGAACGCTCTTTAACACAAGTACTTGCTGCTATAACCTTTGACTCTTAAAAAGATTTCTTCTGACTACCTATCCTCCAAAGCAGACACAAATCTCCTAATGCCCAAATCCAAAACAGCTGAGTTAGTTTAACACTCCCTTGCAACTTTAGTGTATGGGCTGGTTATGCTAGGGTGGGAACCAGTTGCTTGCTCCTTCCTGCCAGAGGGTAGCAAGGGTAAGTCTTTCTTTGGTTTTCTGTGCAAACAAATATCTTTTATAAAGCAGTTTAATTCATGTTCTGCTGGGAATATTTATTCACCCTTATGGGAACCACTCGTATAGTGTTAGCTAGACCCACCTTGGCTACATGGGTGCTGTGGATGAGTGATTGTTTGCTTCCCCTTCTTCCAATGTCTCCTTAATGGCTTGCCTCTTTGTTATACCAACAATTAAATCCCTGAGATTCTTGCTCTCCCTTGAAATCTACAGGAAAAAGGCTGGATTCAAACTTCTCCAGCATTTGGATGTGGGGGTTCCGTTAAGCCCATGATGTGGATCTCGGGCTAGATGCAAACTCCAGATCCAGCCTTGGGAGTGTTTGGAAATGATCCCAGTGTAGAGCAATAGCCAAGCCCAGAGTTTGGTTCTGAAATTTAGGAGTGTTTGGATCTAGTGTTTTGCTGTGGGCCCCCTCTCTGTTTCCTATGTACTGGGAAGAAAGAGGCAGGAAAGACTGTTCAATGGCTGGGGCACTAGTCTAAGCCTTGGGAGATTCAGGTTTAATTCCCTGCTCTGGCACTGATTTCCTATGTGACCTTGAGCAAGTTACTTAGGCCTAGATCCTCAAAGGCATTTAGGCACCTAAATCCCATTGGTGCTTAAATATCTTTGAGCACCTGGGCTAAGCCTCTCTGTGCCTCAGATCCCCATCTGTACAGTGCAGATAACAGCATTCCCCTGTCAGGGGTGCTGTGAGCATAAATACTCTACCGGCATATATTGAAGTGTATATAGTTAAGCAGATGCATAAGTCTTTGCAGGATCAGGGCCTTCCACATGGGCTTACTCACAGAGCATAATGTCAAGCATGTGCACAAGTCTGTGCGGATCAAGGCCTTAGGTACAGGGCAGGGACTGTCTCTCCGGTGTTTGTACAGTCCCTAGCACAATGGGGCCCTGTCACGGTTGGGGCCTTGAGCCTCTACTGGAATATGCAGAATAATACACGTAAATGGGTGCAAGGTATCTGCCTGTGCAGATCCAGCTGACTTAAATTGCAAAGGTAGAAATAATCTGTGAGTGGGAGGTGGCAGTGGGTGGGAGGGTAAGTTCTTCAAAGCAGAAGAGATCTCAGGGAACCCGGCTTGGCTCCGTTCTGGTGAAGAAGCTTTGAATACAATGGGGGAAAGCATTGGGAGTAATTATCCAAAATGGGTGGCATAAATCTAACAGGAAGTAATACATCAGTTTTAAAGCTACTCATTTCAAACTGTGAGTTAGATTTATTTGGCCTGCCGTTGGGAGCAAATATTAATGAAAGGGCAAAGGCAGCTTATGGCTCTTTCAGTTCTTTCATTTCCCACTAGATATCTCTGGTGTAAGAACTAATTATGAATGTTCCTGATTTAATTTGGAAAAAAAATTGGATGAAGTTTTTTTTAATTTCTTTTAAGGTCCTGTGTTGTTGTACAGTGGCTGAAGTTAACTCTGGATCTTACTTCAGTAACAACTCCAGGCTGGAGTCCAACGAGGCCACATAGAATCCATGCAATTAATGGATATGATTATTTTTTAATAAGGATTTGTCCAAGGTTTCTAAGAATTGAAACTTTTTTCCTAGCTCCTAGGCTGCTACGTGTTAAAAAACTCGCACCCATCTATGATAGTAACGCATGCTTGGTAGCCCCTGAAAATTCCCTGTCTGTTTATTCCACACCATGTTAGCGTGTTATATTTGAACTTGGATCTCATTTCTCCCTTGTTCTGTTCAACCAGCATTAGTGGCCTTTACAAGAATCCAGATCTTGGGCAATTCTAAGTGCCTGATTCTGCCATTGGGTGTGTGGGGTGGAATCTTTGCCTAGCTAATTGCTCCACTGAAGTTAATAGATGCAAAGACCCACTCATGTGGATCCAGTTTCAAGACAGAGGCCTTACTTATCCTAGAAGAGCAGGATTCCTGTAGAGATCATCTGCTGCTTGCTGAGGAGAAAGCAGCAGAAAAGCCCACAGTGAGGAAGAGCCTTGGGGAGCAATGGTTGCCCTGAGATTTCATAGAATCATAGAATATCAGGGTTGGAAGGGACCTCAGGAGGTCATCCAGTCCAACCCCCTGCTCAAAGCAGGACCAATCCCCAACTAAATCATCCCAGCCAGGGCTTTGTCAAGCCTGACCTTAAAAATATCCAAGGAAGGAGATTCTACCACCTCCCTAGGTAACCCATTCCAGTGTTTCACCACCCTCCTAGTGAAAAAGTTTTTCCTAATATCCAACCTAAACCTCCCCCACTGCAACTTGAGACCATTACTCCTTGTTCTGTCATCAGCTACCACTGAGAACAGTCTAGATCCATCCTCTTTGGAACCCCTTTCAGGTAGTTGAAAGCAGCTATCAAATCCCCCCTCATTCTTCTCTTCCGCAGACTAAACAATCCCAGTTCCCTCAGCCTCTCCTCGTAAGTCATGTGTTCCAGTCCTCTGATCCTTTTTGTTGCCCTCCGCTGGACTCTTTCCAATTTTTCCACATCCTTCTTGTATTGTGGGGCCCAAAACTGGACACAGTACTCCAGATGAGGCCTCGCCAATGTCGAATAGAGGGGAACGATCACGTCCCTTGGTCTGCTGGCAATGCCCCTACATATACATCCCAAAATGCCATTGGCCTTCTTGGCAACAATTTGTTGTTGTAAAGTTGCCTGTTCACACTTTATTTAAAGTAAGCTGCATAAAATCACTTTTTTTTCTTTTTTTAGCATGGACCCCAACTCGATGGCACTTCAGTGCCTGGTAGATATTCGACTCGCATCCATCCACATGTATGCTCCTGCACCATCCATCGGAGAGCTCTGTAGGGCTTATGCGTCACACAGTTTGCTGCCCGTGATGGAGGTTTCAGGTAGGTAACATTTAAGGACTGCAGAGTTGAACTGTATTGCACAGAGCACTGGCTTTTTGCAGGATTTCTGTAGCCATGCCACCTCAAGCTGTGATCCTGTCGGATCTCGCAAGATAACATAGCACTGGAAGGGACCTCCTGGCTCATTGAATCCAGTCCCTCCTAACGCGGATCATACGATCCCCTTCGTAAACTCAAGCTTAAAACTAGTTAGCTCGTTTCCTGCTACTACTCCCATTGGGAGACTCTTCCAGAATCTCACTCCTAAGATGGTTAGAAATCTTCTAATGTCCAACCAAAGTTTATCCATGGCTAGTTTGTTCTTGTGCCAATATTGTCCTCGAGCTTAAACAACTCTTTTCCCTCCCTGGTGTTTAATTCTCATTGTATTTAGACTCATAGAGTTTAAGACTACAAGGAACCACCGGATCATCTAGTCTAATCTTCTTTATATCACAGGCCGGCAGCACCCATAGAGAGCTATTAGATCCCTTCTCTGCCTTTTTCTTGCTATGCGAAACAAGCCAAGTTCCTTTAATTTCCTCTCATAACATAAGAGAGGTTCTCCATTCTCCTGTGCATCTTAGTAGCGCTTCTCCATAGGATCTGGAAGGATCCATGCTAGGGTTGGAGATCACAAAGGAGCACCTAACCATTCTAGGGAATAGTGCTGATTTACTAGATGGTATTCTTCCTTCAGAATCTATATAAGGGCTGGTCACCACGTTTTCATTGAAAAGGTTTTTTTGGATGAAAAAATGGCTTTTCAAATTATTGGGATGTTTAGTCGATACGTTGCTTTGCTTTGAATGTACCTGAAATAAAACATCTTTGTGTTCCTCCCTTTTCCAAAAGTCATGGGGGACAGGGAGAAAGGAGGAGGAGAGAAACCAACCCCCCTCGCCCTCCTTCCTCCCCCCCCCCCCCCAAAAAAAATTCCTGTCAAACCGAAATATTTTTTCATTTTGATGAAAAATGGGAAAAATACTATGGAAACATTTGGAAGGAACAAAAATCCTACAATCCCCATCCCCGTTTCCTTTTAAATTTGTCATGGAAAATGCTTAGTGTTTTTCTACCAGCCCTAGTCAATACTGAACCAGTACTGAGGGGCATTCTGCTGCAAGGGAGAGCCAGCTTTTTAAATTAAAAGTAAAATGGAGATCCTAACTAGCTGTGCTCTATAGAGATCCCATGGCACTTTTTGCAAGGGTAACCTTTGTGTCCTGGCTAAATTCCAGCTCAAGTAATTACAATCTACATATCTAAATGTGCTCCTCACCCAGCAGTTTCAAATGCATATAGTATTGTTCTATTATCTGATTAGAATAGTGCCCAAAGGCTCTTAGCAGAGAGGGTCCCTGATCCTGCCAAGTGCCATCCAGGCAACCTAAGTGTATGCGGTCCCTGCTCCCAAAAGGATTCTATCGAAGGGCCCAATCCTGCACCTACCTCTGTTTCAGGAGTGAAGGCCTAATTTGAAACAAGATGCAACCAGAGTGTGTGCCAAGCGCTAGGAGGGAAGGTGGGATGGGCTGACGGGGCTTTGTTAGTATGGTGGCATGCTATTAAACGGCTGCTGAGTTCCACAGCTGTGGCGAGTGAAGTTATCCTGATTTATTCCTTCCGCACTCGATGCGGGCTGGGCTTGTGAAGTATAGGGTATTCTATCTGTAATCTCTGGTGTAGACATACACTAGCTAGCTCACATACCAGAGTGGTGAAGCTGTGGTAGCCTGTGCTTTTGTATGGGCTGGATGTACAAGCTTGCCCAGAACCCTGGGTAGTTGCTTGGAACACTAGCCTGTACTGAACCCTGTCTGCCACAGCTTGGTACCAAGCTAGCTAGCTTCAAGCTAGTTCAGGATGTCTACTTAGGCTGCAGTCACACCCCACGCAGTGGAGACCTACCCACAATTGATGTTTGTGAGCATTGCTCTTTGAGATCTTTGGGTGATGGGAACAAGAGAAGAGCAAAGTGTTGTGACAGTTGCTCAACACATTTAGAATTGGACAAAATGTCATTTTCAGATTATGAAAAGCATTTAGGCCTCAATTCAGCAAAGCAGGGTTTCTCAAACTGGGGTCCGTGAGGGTGCTCCAGGGGGTCCACGAGTCGTGTCCGGGGCTGTCAGCCCCGCTGATCAGCTCCTCCCTCCTCCCTCCCAGTGCCTCATGCAAGCTGTGGAACTAGGATGCCCAGATGGCAAATGTGAAAAAGGCACAGCGGGTGGAGGGTAATAGGAGCCTATATAAGAAAAAGACCCAAAAATCGGGGCTGTCCCTATAAAATTGGGACATCTGGCCACCCTACACGGAACAGCTGTTCAGCAGCGTGCAGGAGGTGCTGGGAGGGAGGGGGAGGAGGAGGAGCAGGGATGGGATGTGCTCAGGGACGGGGCAGAAAGGGGCAGGGAAGAGGAGGGGTGGGGTGGGATGGAGCGGGGGCAGGAAGAGGTGGGGTGGGGCTTTGGGGGAAGGGATGGACAGGAGGCCCCTTGGGGGGGGCGGTCTGTGAAAAATTTTAAATCAAAATGGGGGTCCTCGGGTTACTACAGTTTGAGAACCGCTGCAGCAAAGCATTGAAGCACGTGTTTATGTTCAGCGCTTTGCTGTATAGGAATGGACTTAAGCATGTGCATATGTGCTTTGCTGAATCAGGAACCTTAAAAATGTTGGGGCGAAAGTCTTCCCTCATTATGTAGTGGCAATTCTTGCATTAGTGTGTCCATTAGAAATGTGGGGCCAGATTTTCCAAAGAGCTCAGCAGCCATTTAGGCACCGAAATAAGAAGCCACATTTTTATTTTTAAGGTTTAACGCAGTTTCCACTGTGGCCAGATTTTTCAGAAGTCCTCAGTATCTGCCAGGGATCCAACTTACTGAGCTGTATCGAAATCGAGCCCACAACGTCCACTTGCTCTGAAGCTTGGGCAAGTGAAATTCAAGAGGAGAGCAAATGGAGCAATCTGAGAAATGTCACCATTTCTTTTGAATCGCAGTTTTCTCCTGTTGAATTATTACAGCTGGACAATTCCTATCTAGTGGCTTTGTGGATGATTGAAATAGCTTGTATTGGCTTTTCTGGTACAAGAGGTAGGGCCTATGATCAGGGTCTATTAAGCCATTTTGGTGTGAATTGTTGCATATACATTTTTTTGCATAGATTTTTTTTTTAAAGAGCTATAATATAACTTTCAGTGTTTTTTAAATGAAAACAGAACCTTTGGTTGCAGTTGGCATATGCTAGGTAGTCCACGGAGGGCAATTATTAATTTCCCAGTGGAGACCTTTCCTTCTGGTGATTGGCAGGTTTTTTATTATTTATTGTTACTGTGCCTTTTATTTAAAGCATCGCTAGAGGTCTGTATCTCAATACACCTGCTGTGTCAGTGATCCCGCTGTTTAATGGCATATCTACCTCAGGAGAGTGCGGCTAAGCTTAGGAGGGGACTGGAGACGACAGCGGTACAGCTCTTATGTTTGTACATCTCTGTGTTCTTGCTAGAAGAAGTGTTGTCTAATGGTTAAAGCGTGGGACTGGCTATCTTTGTGCCTGGGTTCCACCTCTGGCTCTGTGACCTCTCAGGCAGGTTGTTTAACTTCTATATGCCCAAGTTTCCCCATTTGACAATCCTAACTGCTTTTGTAAAGTGTATGAAGAGCAGCTCCGAAGAGCCTGTTGTAACCCTGATATTTGGCAGAGCCGTTCAGAGGACTATTTCCACAGTCGTGCACACTGTATGTTGCACACTGTTGAAGTGATTCCTGAGGGTTGAAGGCAGGTAGGGATTGGATCCTAATTCACTAGTGTTTGAGATCTTTGGATGAATGACGCTCGTGATTGCAAAGTGGTGTTGCTTATGAATGCTATATGCTGTCTTAACAACTCTGAATGGAACACATATTGTCTCTGAGAGCCTGTATTCAGCCCAAGACAGCTCCTAGAGCCATGGCACTCCGACCTCAGTGGGTCAGGAGCCCAGTTAGCGATCGCTATCACCCAAAAGAGTCACAGTTGTGTCAATTTGTTGTATCATTTCCTAGGGTACTACTAGGAACATAAGAAGGGCCAGACTGGATCAGACCAAAGGTCCATCTAGCCCAGTATCCTGTCTTCTGACAGTGGCCAGTGCCAGGTGCCCCAGAGGGAATGAACAGAGTAGGTAATTATCAAGTGATCCATATTTAAACAGTAAGATGGGGGTAATATTTAGTTAGTTGCTGTGAGAATAATTTAAAGTTCATAACTTAGTGCAAGTTGGTAACTTAATTGTTTAATAACATAGTGAAAACCTCCTGACTGGCTAATAACGTAGATTGTTAATAATTAAATCACACAGCGTTTGCTTTGAAGAGCCGCAGGAGACCCATTAAAGAGCCACTTGCGGCTCACGAGCTGCAGTCTGAGTGTCACTGCCCGAGAGAAAAGCTGAAATGATGCAGCAAGGAATTAAGGGTGAGCTTTTTCAGAAGAGCTTGGCATTAGCCTGACTCGGCTCCCATTGAAATTCATAGCTGCGTTAGGCCAAGAGTGAGACCTTGTGAAGATCCCATCCTAAATGGCTGTGTCACTTCTCTTGTGTGAGGCTCAGTTAAACCATCTGTAAAATGACTGGAACATTGGAGTTTTCATCTGGTTTTGTTACAAACCCTAATCTTGGTCCTTGGGCTGTTTGGTGTCAGATTAGGGAGTGTTGGGCTTCCTTCTGCAGCTGAAACCAGTGTGAAACTTTCTGGTCTTGTGGATATGTGATTTTTATTTATTTATTTTTTAACCTGACCATTGAAAGGTTGATCTGAATCCTTGCTTGCGGTTTTGGGGTCTGAAACCAAAATACAAACAAAACCAACTGCTTACGAAACCAGCCTCATCTAAAAGGCACATTATACTATATTGTGTTGTCATTAGCCCATGCTACAAAATCCACATCTAGATCCACATTGCAACACTCACCTTCCAACTGAAAAGCCCATTAAAGTCAATGTGGAGAGGGATAGCTCAGTGGTTTGAGCATTGGCCTGCTAAACCCAGGGTTGTGAGTTCAATCCTTGAGTGGGCCATTTAGGGATGTGGGGCAAAAATTGGGGATTGGTCCTGCTTTGAGCAGGGGGTTGGACTAGATGACCTCTTGAGGTCCCTTCCAACCCTGATATTCTATGATAATGGCTCAAGTCCATAGTTTGGGGGTGTTTTGGATCTGGGCTAGCTTTAAAATGTTAAGCCAGGATCTGATATTTCACAATGTGAACCTTGGAGGGCAGGGGTTTCAAATCTGGGGGTTTGGTTTTGCCTGATATAGCCATCAGTGGGGAGTCAGGAAATTCAGACCTGCATTCAAACTCCAAGACTCTGGAAGTTCACAGGAGTGGTGTGACTGGTTATGGAGCATAGAAACATAGAATATCAGGGTTGGAAGAGACCTCAGAAGGTCATCTAGTCCAACCCCCTGCTCAAAGCAGGACCAACCCCAACTAAATCACCCCAGCCAGAGCTTTGTCAAGCTGGGCCTTAAAAACCTCTGAGGATGGAGATTTCACCACCTCCTTAGGTGACCCATTCCACTGCTTCACCACCCTCCCGGTGAAATAGTGTTTCCTAATATCCAACCTAGACCTCCTGCACTGCAACTTGAGACCATTGCTCCTTGTTTTGTCATCTGCCACCACTGAGAAAAGCAGAGGTCCATCCTCTTTGGAACCCCCCCCTTCAGGTAGTTGAAGGCTGCTATCAAATCCCCCCTCACTGTTCTCTTCTGCAGACTAAGACCAGTTCCCTCAGCCGCTCCTCGTAAGTCATGTGCCCCAGCCCCATAATTGTTTTCGTTGCCCTCCACTGGACTCTCCAATTTGTCCATGTCCTGTCTGTAGTGTGGATCCAAAACTGGACACAATACTCCAGTTGTGGCCTCACCGATACCGAATAGAGGGAAATAATCACTTCCCTCGATCTGCTGGCAATGCTCCTACTAGTGCAGCCCAATATGCCATTAGCCTTCTTGGCAACAAGGGCACACTGTTGACTCATATCCAGCTTCTCATCCACTGTAATCCCCAGGTCCTTTTCTGCAGAACTGCTGCTTAGCCAGTCGGTCCCCAGCCTGTAGCGGTACATAGGATTCTTCCGTCTTCGGTGCAGGACTCTGCACTTGTCCTTGTTGAACCTCATCAGATTTGTGTTGGCCCAGTCCTCCAGTTTTGTTTGGCAGTCTGGTTTTGATCCATTTCTATTCACTTAAGGAGGGATTTCTAAGGGTTAGGTGCCAGTTCCCATTGATTTTCAGTGGGAGATGCACACTAACTCCGTTAAGCCCAGGATCCTTAATTAGCTTGATCAGGGTGCTGGTAATGATTCTGTTTTCAACTACAGAGGAGATGTTGGAATTGTTAAGGGAGACTCTGACTTACTCTCTGGGCAAAAAGGCCCTTCTTAATTTTCATCTTTACTGCTAGTCAGAAAGATATATACTCTCCAAATAATAGCAGTTTCCTTGTGCTGGAGTTATAGCGGCTTTGTGATACAATAAACAGCACCCTGTCATAAGTCTTGTATAAAAAATGGCCTGACAGTTCTTGAAAAGTAAAGAGAAACACTACTGCAGGAATGACCTTTGTGCAAGGTCACAGATGTTTTGCATGGTGGGGGAAGCTATGGTCGCGTACTTATGCACCACGATATATTGCTTACTTTTCACAAAGTGTTTTCCTGAGAAATTACAGGACGTTTAAAAAATGTTGGGTGAGCTCCATTCAGTCCTTTAATGCTAGTTTTTTAAATGATACAAAACAGGAAAAATCTTGCTGGCTGTATTCACTCCCCCCCCCCCCCTCCGGCCACCTTTAAATGTCTATAGCATCGCAGCTTGGACACAAGTTGGAAGAACAACAATGGGGCAGGTCCTCAGAAAGGTTTGGAATTCAGCTTAGGTTTGGATAAGCACCCTGAAGTTTGGACGCTTACCAGAACATCTGCAAAACTGAGCTGGGAATCTTGTCACAGTAGTTTTCTGAAGAAATTTCTGGTGTTGTCCAGCATGTGCGTCGTTCACCCGTGGAATTCATTGCCACAAGATGTTATTGAAGCCATGAGCTGAGTAGGTTTAAGAACTGGATTAGACACGTATGGACCTGATCCTCAGCTGATGTAAATTGGCATCGCTCAGTTAAGGAGTATTCCAATTTATACCAGCTGAGCTTTTGTCCCCTATTTGTATTCTAAGAATATCAACTGCAATTGCATTAGCTAGGATGAAAATATACAAGGGATATCTCCACTCATGGTTTAGGGCACAGACTAGGCATTAACTGGGCTGAGGAAAAAATTCCCCCAAGGATGTGGTGTTACCGAATGGTCCATCCTCTAAAGATACCTGTGAGTTAGCTCGTGAGAACGAGAGCAGCAGAGCTACGGGAACTCTGAAAGAATCTCAGAAACCCCTCCTGAGGTAACAAACCAAGTGCCCACAAACTCTTGGGTAGCTCGCTAATCAGCAAAGAGCCGTTGGTCCAATCTTTCCCATCCGAGAGAGAGAGAGAGTCCCCAAGCACGTGCCATCAGGTGAAAGAGAAATGGATTTTCATCTGGATAGTTATGATGACTTATTTGTGTTATAGTACCACCTACTGCCCCCACTGAGGTTAGGACATCATTGAGGTAGGCCCGGCATGTACTTCTAGTAACAGAGAGTCCCTTTCCCAAAAAATAGAGCTGGCCAATGTTTTCAGCCAAAACTTTTTTTTTTTTTGGGGTGCAAAAAATGCAGATTTGGGTTGACCAAAACATTTTACAAATTTGAGTTGAATTTTTTCAGTTGAACCCCCTCCAAAAATGTTTTTGATTTTTTTATTCAACTTTTTGATTTTTTTTTTAAATTCATAACCATTTTTTGTGTTTGAAATTGACCTCGTTTCATTTTTTTTTAAAAAAGGGTTAAAATAGCTCAAATGAAATGCTTTATTTGAACTGAAATGAATGTTTTTGTTTTATTTTTTACTTTTTCAGTTCACCGAAAATTTCAGGAAAATTTTTTTATTTTGGGTTAAACCAAAATTATGATTTGTTTTCAGAGCAGCCAGCCAGCTGAAGGGTCAGTTATTCGCACAGCTCTGCCAAAGAGCTTACCATCTAAATGGGCACGACAAGCCAAAGGCTAGGAGGGAAAACGGAGATACCGAGAGGTGATGGGATTTGCACAAGGTCAGACAGCAGGTCAGTGGCAGAGCTAGGTATCGAACCCTGTTTCCTGACTCCCAGTCCAGTGCTCTATCTGTTGGTTCATACTTCTCCAGATACTTCCAGATAGTCAAAAAGGCTGATCCTGGCCAGAACTCAGAAGAACAAAGATAAATAGGGGCCAGTTTATTTTTATTGCTGAGCAGTGTCTTACTCTGTTCGCAGTCTCATTGAAGTCAATGGAGCTACTCGTGGCGTAAAGTATAACTCTGTGAGCAAGGGCTGTTTCAGTCTGACCCATTCTTAGGCTTCATTCAGTCCAAAAATGGGCAAGAGGTAACCCTTTTCTGAACCTGTCCTACGTTGTTCAGAACCATTCTTGTTCTGCTTTGCAGTCTAATAACATAGACATTTTAGCTACCAGGTTGGCCCAGTAAAGCACATAACCCAAAACTAGTTTGTTATAATTTAATGGTGTCTTGGCCTCCCGAGGAGGATAGAACATGATTATCTCCACGGCCTGGGGGCATGATGTAATGGGAACTGTTTTCCCTGCTCCTTAAATATTGTCCATTGGACGTTCATTTACTTAATCGACGTTAGGTTTAAAGGACGATCAAGGCCAACCCTCTTAGGAAGTCTATAGGATTTGTGCATGCTCATTGCCTTGCTAATGTGAAATAAAGCTCGGCTGGTCATGTGGACTGGAGCCCTTTCCATAACTGATCTTGTACTGTGCATTCACAATTCGCTAATTCTCTGGGTAACACAGCAGGAGAGGGGAGTATGCAGCATAGTAATGTTCAAGCTATTTTGCACATCTGTGGGTACAAATGCAAGATAGGTCTCGCAAACACCCTTCAGCTGGTGCTATCGGCTAGGATTTTGGGGAGTTGGACACCTAACTGCCTTGGGCTCCTTTTGAAAAGCCCAGCCACCTTCCCCAGATTGGGACACGGATGGGATAAGACCCACACTTTCAAAAGTGGCTCTGATTGCAGGTGCCTCCGTTCTGGGATGTCCAAACGTAGGGTTCGTCTACATGAACAGTTAATTTGTGGTAAGCTTAGACATGGGTCTTGCTGTGGTCTAACTGTCTGTCTGCGTGTACCCTGCTGATACACATTAACAGTTCCTTAGAGCACATCAGTAGGGAGCGCACAGACAGCGAGTCTATCTTCAACTTCCAGCCATTGGATCACGTTAGACCTTTTTCTGCTAGACTGAAGAGCCCATTATAAAATATTTGTTCCCTGCATAGGTACTTCTAGATTGTCATCAAGCTGCCCCTTAACTTTCTCTTTGTTAAGCTAAATAGCTTGAGATCCTAGAGTTTATCACTATAAGGCGGGTTGTCTATTCCTTTAATCATTTTGTGACTCTTCTCTTTGCGAAGACAAGCCCTTAGGTGCCTAGGTCCAGCTTTGCCAAC
This sequence comes from Lepidochelys olivacea, assembly GCF_965140295.1. Lineage (NCBI taxonomy): Eukaryota > Metazoa > Chordata > Testudines > Cheloniidae > Lepidochelys > Lepidochelys olivacea. The sequence goes on from NC_140436.1 coordinate 7,544,804, forward strand.
ACCTGGCAGCTCCCATTATTCTCGCATGAACTGAGCACTAGTGAAAATCCAGCCAGGTTGCTTTAGGGTCCTGAATTAGAGCTGTCAGTTGCTGAACTTAAAAATCTGGCCCCACTATCCTCTTTGCAGGTGCTGATCACCTTCAACTCCCATTGACTTCAGGCAGGCATCCAAAATTTTCAGAGGCCGTTCTAGAAAATTTGCCCTCCTAAGTGACTTGCTCAAGACAGAGATGATGATTAACTTCTACACAATGTTCTTCATCTGGAGATCTCCCAGGATATGTCTACAATGCAGCTGGAGATGCAATTTCCAGCTAGGGTAGACAAACACAGGCTAGTTTTGACTGAGCTAGAGCACTAAAAATAGCAGAGTAGCCACAGGGGTGTCGGCAGCCACAAGGGCCAGCTGCCAGAGTGCATACCTAGGGTCTCGGATAGGGCTGTATTTGAAAAGCTAGCTCATTTGGCTGTCCTGGCCACACTGCTTTTTAGTGCGCTCACTCAATCAAAGCTAGCGTGCATACATCGACTCAAGCTGGCGATTACCCGTCCAGCTGCTGCACAGGTGCACTCCAAGTGATTTACGAAGCAAAGTCAGGATCATTCGCTCCATTTTACAGATGGAGAAAATGAGGCCCCGAGAGATGAAGTGTCATGTTGTCCCAGGGATCAGTCTTAGCAGCCATCAGTCATTGTCCCCTGCTTTAGCTGTCAGGCAGCACTCCCTCTTGTGCGTCGGTGACTTGAAATGGGCTGGCAGATACAGACACGTCCTGTTTTACAGAACTAGTTGAGAGTCCCAGCACTTGGCATTGCATAAATTACGTTAAACACTTTCATCTCTGAGCAAACTCGAAGGGGAGAGTAAGAACCAGAAGGCAACTTGAATTGCCACTGACAAGGCCAAAAACAGATTTGTAGCTGGGTTTCTAATCCATGTTAATTTAATGCCGTTTTAAACTGTTCAATTAGAGGTTGCACCCTTGATAGCAGTGTTTGATGCATGCAGTTGCAAAACAAACCCTTTGTTTACCATTTGGCAGTAGCATATAACCCCCGCCTCCCCGCATTTTATCTTTTAAATTAATTAAAGAAACGCTAATTTTGATCCAAGCGCCTCTTTAACTAGTGTTTTGGTTTTTTTCAGTCAATAAGAAAAATCCTCTTTGTCTTAAAACAAACAGCAGGCAGCTAATAATGTGGCAGGACAGTAGCTGGGAGGTAATCCTCTTGAAAAGATACAGAATTTTATCCAGAAGGGGACTCTGAACCTAGATTGCTCAGACTTTGGCACGTTTGGCAGTTGTTATCCACTAGATGGCAACAGACAGCTACATACATTCTCATTTCAACCCCAGTCTTCGGTTTAGGTGCTTTCTCGTTGTCTTGAGTTACTTTACTTAAAGGTACAGTATCTGACAACCTTTGCTGCCTTGAACTCTATGGAGGAATGCCTGATAGATGTATCAAAGTGCTTCCTTTGTTTAAATAGACACTGTCAAGGGGTTATCTTCTCTTGAAAACCTCTTTGGAACTTTGAAGCTGGGTTACATTTCCTTATGGGTATTTTTCCCCCTACTTTCCATCACACATGTAGCATTCTTTGTTGCATGGATGGGACTGTTCTCTAATGGCTGGAGTCAGGGCATTTGGTTTTCATTCCTGCCTCTACCACTGATGTGCTGTGTGAACTTGGGCAAGTCACTAAACACAAGCGTGCCTCAGTTTCCCATCTGTGGAATAGGGATGCTACTGACCCACCTTTGGGAAATGCTTTGAGATCTGCGGATGAAAGGTGCTACGTAACTGGCATTATTTATTATGGTTTGAGCTTGTTTTTTAAAGCGCACATATGTGTTCGGATGATAGATGCTCTATAGATGCTACGTATAGTGGTGTAGACTTGGGAATTGAAAGCATGAACGATGTAGTTTCCCCCTGCAAGAGCATAGCAAGAACACCTTTGCTCAGGCATGTATATCTTCCAAGATGCTCTGTCACGAGAGCCAACAGGGTATTTCATTTTTGTCTTCAGGGACTAAAGCACTGTCCACTGGAGAGCAAAAGTGGTCTGTGAGACAATTCTGTAATGTAGGCTTGAGACCATTATCTCCAGAAGCTCTACAGAAGTATGGGGCGGGACTTGCAAATGCTGCCTAATGCAGTGATTATTTGCAACTGAGCCTATCTTGTGGTTTTCATTATTTAGACTGAGCTGTGTGCTGTCACTTTAAAAACAATAGATGTTGGGGCAGGAGGGGGTGGAATAGTCTTGAATAATTAGACTGGAGAGCACCAGGGGACATGGCAGATGAATCTTTCACTGAAAGAATGGCTGAATATTTAAACAGAACATGTACAGCTGGTGATCTCATTCTTCACCATGAAGCCAAAACCTGCTCACCTTATTCGAAGGAGAAGACCCATTGATTCCAAGACAATGAAGAATCTGAACACGATTTGGCCTGTGTAGTGGTACCAGGTATCTACTAGCTGTGTACTTATTTAAATATGAGTTACACTGCAATCCTACAGGGGAGTTAACCGAGATAGAGGCACTGGGCAGTTTAGGGTGTTACAAAATCTTTTTCCATCACCCATTTGAATCCAGCCAAGACCAGGGGCCAAGATTTTCAACAATTACTATTGAATTTGGGTGCTTCAAAGAGCCTTATCTCCAGAAGGATCTGAGCACCCATTGGCTGAAAATCAGGTTGCTTTAGTGTGTGTCAAGCTGGGCATCCAGAATCATAAGCTGCTTTTTAAAATCTCATCCACAGTGTGCAAAAGTTGCCACTGGCAGGTGGCTGGTCACTGGCACATGTGAGATGTGTTGATGGGGCTCAGCCTAGTTCCTAGTAGATGCACATCTACATCAGAAAACCACCACTGTAGGTGGCACGTACTGGAGATCTTGGACTGAATGGGCCATGTTTTCACCCTGAAATTTGGTGTTTCTAGAAGAGGATTCAGGTTTAGTAATGGGGTACCTTCCACCTTTGCTACTCATGCTGCGTACTTCTCCAATGTCCAAACAGAGATTTCCTTCCTCCAAGACACTTAATGGACCACTCACCAGCCTTAAATAAATGATTGCTCTTTACAGAACAGTGGTTGCAAGCACACTGTAGTTACAGTGTAGTTACACTGTTGGTATGCATTTTGATGCATGTAATTACTGCACAGCTACATTAACTATGTCACTGAGAGCGAATTAAGTGTAAATACAGTGTAGGTAATGAACCCCTGTTCAAGTTCTGCATGTATTAAAAATGAAAAGAAAGGGGGTAATAACACGTAGTTATGTAATACAATTAACCTTCCAGTTATATGAATGAGTGCTAATTACCTATCAAAAAAGCATGACAACAGTGTAATTACACTGGATTTGTGGTGTAGTTAGTCACTGCGTTATCAAGTGTAACCCAAATACACTCTGTGAAAACAATAAAATAAGATTCTTATCTCCTTTGGAGCCAGTTAGCTTTCATTATTATTAATAAGCATTGGCACTGAGTGCATTGAGGGTACGGAGTAGAGCTAAAGGAATCATTTGCCACAAGTAGCTTATTTCATTTAAATTTATTTATTTATTTATTTATTTGGCTCCCTGAATTCTCCCATACATTTACCAGTTGAACTTATTTTTTTTAAAGAAATAACTTTTGGGTCTCAGGTCTTCATGAATTGGTTCTAGGTATTTGCAGTTTGAGCCATGTTTGTCGAGTTACATTAATGATGTTTCTGTTCCCTTATTGGATGATGGATTTGAAATCACCAGAGCAGTGCAAATGGCCGAGTATGAACTTTATAGTTGAAGATCAGCTTTGAAATTCCTGTTTCGGGTGCAGTTCACCCCGGGACGAGGGCCAGCATGAGGCCTATGCAGCAGCTGAAATTCCACTTAAGTCTCGAAATTGTGCATGAAGTTTTTTATAGCTATTATGGTAAATGATTATTGTATATTAACTAGCTGATAGCCTGCCCTGTGCATTGTTGCAACGTAACAGGGTTTTGTTTCAATGGAGAATCATTCTGACCAGTTTATTATGAGAATAATTACAGTTTTTGAAATTTGTTTCAGTAGGTATACATTTGTGTGGAATTGGGTGTAAATAAACAGAGTTTACCACAAAATAACTGAAAATCAGTTTATTCTCTCAGTAGGGCCTGATCCTGGGCATCTTCCACCCCAAACCCAGGGAGGTTGCTCTGTGTGTTGCAGGATTGGGCCCATGATCTGATTTCGGATTTCTCTCTTGCCGTATCCTTTTGTTTCCTTCTCCTTCAGCTGCTGACATCGCTGACACCTATCGCAAGTCCGTGTAAAGGAGCCCAAATCTCCTACGTGCTTTAGGTATTACTGATCTTATCAGTGGCTGCAGCCAAGACCCTGGAACCTGAATGCAGGGCTTAGCAGAGGGAAAGCCTTTTCAGGTCACCTTTTAATAATTAAAAGTACGAAGCAAGTGAGCAAAGGTAACAAAAGCAAACCTGTTCTGCCATGTGAGCCTTGGGTACTACTAGTGGCGTACGCAACAACCTTAACTTGGCTGCCCTGCATTGCAGCACACATGGTCTCTTAGCGGAAGCTCACACGTAATAATGTGACATGCTGCACGCTGGGAAAATATTTGGTTGCAAGTATGAGCAAAGCATCTTTGTGCCTCGTTGATAATTAGTGGTAGAATATGTAGATAACTTGTTTCTCAGAGAGGCTAGGTCTACAGCTGCCTCTGTGTTCATATGGTTAATACTAATCAAAATCCGTCACCGACTTATTGCCCTCTCCCACTTTGTCTGTCGTCTCTAATTAGATTGTAAGCTCTTTGGGGCAGGGACTGTCTCTCGTTATGTGTTTATACAATGGGACGTTAACGTGTCACCTGAATACTTACTGTTGCTACTACTCATAATAATTGCACTTAGAATTTATACCAGCTTACTCAGGGCTGGTCCAAATGTAATGCCCAGTGCTAGCAAAATGAGAAGATTGGTCATGTGTCAAAAGCACAAGACAAGGAGTCAGGACTCCTGAGTTCTCTTTCCACATCTGACACTAACTCCTATGATCTTGGGCAAGACACTTCTATTCTTCGAACCTCAGTTTTCCTCTCTGTAAGATGGTGAAATGTGATGCGTAAGAGCAACGTTTTATTGTTGGTGATCCTGGATCAGAATGTTTATGTTGTAGTGGTAACGGGAATCGAGTTCTGGATTTCACACTTTTATCACCTAAACCTCTTATTTCAAGTCCTGAACGCTCGGGAACTGGAAATCTGCACTCAGATCTGGATTTTGCAGTTGACCCTGTGTCTTCCCAGAGCCGTGTGAGCAATCTGGATGCAGTATTTGATCTTTGGCTTGGTAGGGGCTAAGAAGCCTCTGGGGGAACTCGCAGATTTAGTGAACCTGGAGTTGCTCAGTAGCGACCCCTTTGGCTGATACAGCTACTCTATAGCGATTTCCATTCAAATCTCTTCTGGCTGTGGACCATGAGGATCTGAGGAGCATGAACAACTACAGGGATTAGGTGTTCTACACCAAAGCAGAGGGCTCTGAAGGATAGAAAATAAACTCAGCCAGTTGGGGCCCTGGATTTATCACCCACATGCTGTATTGTCTGCATGCACAGAAGGGGATTTGTTAGCGTTGCCGTTTACCTACGTGGCGCTGAGAAGTGTGATACTGTGGAACATATGGGCTGCAATATCACGGCAGAATAGCCTGTGTGAAGGATGCCACAGCTCTGAATTTTCTTGCTTTTTGTCAGTTTTGAATGGATGCTGTTAACAGAATTTAAGTCAGACATTTAGATCTTTGTGACTTAAAGAAAAAAGAATTTACCGAGCCTGGTTTTTGAAGATTTTTTTTCACCCTAATTTTATTTCAATGAGAACAATTTAAAAAATAAAATTTCTCTGAAGCACGGTGAACCCAGACAGCACATACTAGTTCAAGAAAATGAAACTGACTCGAAAGGGATATTAACACAGTAAAACTGGGCTCTCTTCCTTCCCCAAGCTGAATGAACTGCAAAGGGTCAATAAATGGCCAAATCCTGGGAGGTACTGAGCAGATTTAACATTCATTTACCATCAGTAGGGGGTTAATGGTGCTCAGTATATTGCAGGATTAGGCCTGTGCTATGTAAAAGTAGAAACACACGCACACAGGGTGCATATTCGATTTATCATATTAATCTAGGGCCTGATCCAGACCTAGTGGAATCATTTAAAAATCTCCCATTTGCTTCAGTGTGCTTTGGATTGGGCCTTACAAGTGTAAAGAGTAAGTCACTTTGTTTTAAAGAGTGTTCTATTGTTAGTATCTAGAAGGGCCTGATTTTGCACTAGTGCAGTCAATGGGAGCTTTGCAGTTGCCCCTAAATTACCATGTAACCCCATCACTGTTCAGTCACTCCCTTCCCCACCCACACCAGTAGTAAAGCCATACTGCAGCTGAACCCAGCTCTGTTGTCACTTATTCCGAGGATTTGCCTTCACATGCCTTTTGCATTATTGTACCCGACAAGTCGAAGACACTGTCTAATGTTAATTCTGTTCATTGCTGCCAATTATAATCAGAGCTAGTCAAAATAAACAAATTAAACAAATAAACATGTCAAAACATCTCAGTTGTAGAGAAATTAAGCCAATTCCAAAGTCTATCAGTGCGGCACTATAACTGATATGCTGCGTGTTGTAAAATGTTCCATCATATCTTTCACCTTTCATTGGGGAAAGGAAAGAAAAGGTGGGTCACTTTACAATTACAATCCAGCTCTACTCTGGTAAAGAGTCTGCAACTGAAACCAAATCAAACCCAAATGTTCCTCCCCTCCCCAGCTCCTTCACCCAGCCTAATGATGATCTGCTGTACGTTTTAAACCCCCCCCCCCTTTTTTTTTTTTAAAGTAGTTGATTCTTTATTGTCACAGTGCCAGGACACTAAATCGCTGTAAGATCTGGACAAGATGCAGGTGAAAATATACCAAATGCGGTTATACACTTCAATATAAAACACACTGCCCAGTCCGAAACGTTCAAGTCCGATGCAATTAAATTAGAAGGCACTAATAGGTCTGAAAGAGGAATATATTAAAACATGGTTTTGCTACATGTAGGGGGTATCTTAACCTGGATTGTTAAGCATTGTGGTGATGGGGGTAGGGGGGAGCCAATTTTTTTTTTTTTTTTTTTTTTAGTGGTATGTTAACCTTAAAAATATGTTCTGAAGTTAAAGGGAAAAGCTGTCGCTTTAGACAGGTGGTTCTAGTAAAGAGATGATCTTTTAAAGTGCAGCCTTACAATGTCAAAACCAACGTCTCCTCAGCGCTATAATGCAGGTGATTTCTGGGACTCTTCTGTTGTCTGTCGCATATTTTTAAAATCTACGTTTCGAGACTTGGGTTTAAGAGTTGTCTTGGTTTGGGGAAGGGTTTTTTTTCAGTTACATTTTCTTTATCTGAGACACATGCATCAAGTATTGCTTTCAGATCGTCAGAGGTGGATCCCTGAAATAGAAGGAGTAGAAACTAGATGCCTTATCTTGCAAACGCTTATTACTATGAATCGTCCAAGAAGACTCATTCTAGTAAGCGTTGGGCCCTAAATTCAATAGAGACAGATCCTCAGCTGGTATAGTCCAGTGTAACTCTATTGAGGATCTGGCTCAAACGCTTTTAAAAAGTAGAACGATACCTTAAAAAAAAAAGAGAGAGAGAGAGAGCTGTACAACCATGAAAATTTTACCAGCCCGTTAACCAAATGTACTTGCCCATCTTAAACTGATGGTGGAAAAGCAGCTATTCAAGAAAAGCTAAGTTTGCTCAAGGTGAGGAGAATTTTGCAAGGCAGTTTGAAGAGCATGTGAATCCTGCTTGAAATATACAGAGGACTCTTATTATTGAGCTTCTTTTTCCTTCGTCGTCATCTTTCCCCCCACCATGTTGTTAATGTGCATAGGGTCTGGGGAGAAAAGGAACAGTGTGCCTTTGAAATGTTGTTTGCTGAAGACAGTATATAGAATCTTGGTTATTAACAGCCTCTCGCAAGACAGTTATTTTTGGAGTGGCCTCTGAGGAGGCAACCTCTTGGAATCGAACTCATTTATTCTGCGTTTCACTGTCCTGCCATTTCCTGCAGAGAGAGGGGAAAAGTGAAACCACATGTTTTGAGGAGCGAGCGTAGGAAACCCCACTGAAGACAAATGACTGCTCCTCTCCCCTGGCAATTAGTCAAACCCGGGCTGCGTGCCAGCCCAGGTGTTCCCGACTGTGTATAAATTTGCCAAAGAACAATGAAAATAGCAGCTGATTGTGCTGACAGATTCTTCTGGTAATTTCCTGTTGTTTGGCATCTTCAGGTTACTTTCCCACAATTATGTATCCTGATGAAGTCAGGGGCCTTCAAATCTACTTTCAAACTGGAAACTGAGAGAGAGTTTCTCCCCTCAAATACACTATGTTCTCCTCCCCCTACACGCTTCCCCCAGTTTCCAGATGTTTTAATTTAATCCCCTTTGCAAAATACATATTTTAATGAGCCTGAATTTAAAAAAAACTATTTGCACCTGCATCATATAGAGTTTCTTGGCAACCACGCCACAGCTTTTGCCAGGATCCAGGCTCGTTCTGCTCCTTAAACCTACCACTTGGAAGGATTTCCTCTGGTACCTTCCATTATCTTCTAAATCAAGGCTACTCTAGCAGCACTCTCTAATGGGACTCCAAGCCTTGAGCCAGCCACAGGAGGTGGGTGGGTGGGTGGGGGGGAGAGTGAGTGTGGTTTGACAGACTCAGACGCTGACAGCATGGTGTTGTTAAAAGAGGGGCTCCTTCAGATGCCAGCCACTGATTTGGGATATGGGGGAAGATGTCTGTCCCTAAAGAGATCCAAGTTTTATCATCTGCGGGAAGGCGGGGGAGAGAGAGGTGTGTGTGTGTGTGTGTGTGTGTGTGTGGGGCGGGAGATTTCTCAGTCATATTAAAGCTTTGTGTTATCCAGTCTATCAGGAAGTTATAAATACTCATTTGATGGTTTGGTTTTTTTGAGCAACTTTAAAACAGTTTGAGTTGGAACATAGCTGGACGAGCAACAAGGGGCATTATCTCCCAAAGAAAGGGAGAACAGAAAGTGTGTGTGAGTGAGAGAGAGAAATGCTCACTGCATAGCCACAGAGAAGTTATATTGAAAAAGGTTGGAGGGCTGCAACATTCCACTGCTTTTATTCATAGAATCCAGAACAATACCATCCAGTAACCAAAACAGTGTGTGACAAAGCAGGCTGCTCCCTAAGGCAGTGAGGTAGGGTGACTAGATAGCAAGCGTGAAAAATCAGGACGGGGTGGGGGAGCAATAGGTGTCTATATAAGAAAAAGCCCCAAATATCGGGACTGCCCGTATAAAATCGGGACATCTGGTCACCCTACAGAGAGGCACAACTCACCCCCACTTTGTTCCAGATAGATTCTGATTGCATGCTTCCCTACAGAGCCCCTTGGCCTACAAGGGGGATCAGGCCTGCCCCCTTGACACACGCTCTTTGTGCGGATACAGACTAACACGGCTGCTACACTGAAACCACTCATAAAGTGATAGATTGTAATTCCGACAGAGTCCTCAACATACCACAGCGTGTGTATTCTGTCTAATGCTTCTGATATGTGCTTGCTTTTTGTTAGGGGAGTAAAAAAAAATCAACTGTAAAAAGGGGACTGTTGTTTTTAAAATATTTTGGAAATGTTCTTCTAGAGTGATAATTCCTTAGTATAAAATGCAATGACAGGTGCGGTGTAAACATAAAGGTCTTACTCCAATTAGGGGACCACTGCAGTAAGTTTTCTACCTTTTTCCTCTAGAGGGTCAGGTTTCCCATCACTGTGTGGGGCTGGTGGAGCTGGTCAAATATTTCCTATGGAAACATTTTGGGGTCTGTTTTTGGACAGAAAATTGGATTTTGAATGAAATGAAATTTTTGAGGACTATTTTTTTACTTTTTGTTGGAAAACTGAAAACCAAACATTTTTCAGTTTTGAATTTTTTTGACGAAGTAAAAATGCTCTACTAAAAATTTCAGTGGAACCATATTCCGCACCCACACACATTTTAACTGAAATTTTCCAAATGGTGAGATGGGGCATTTCCAGCCAGCTCCAAATATTATAGGTATCCCTTGTGTAACCAGCTGGTAAAGAGTGATCTGTCCCCCTCTAGTGGATGATCTACGTAGAGGATAAAAGTCACCTACTACTAGCTAATAGTTACTCTTTTAGCTTAAGTGGTAGAGGTCGATAGTTTGGCACTGAAGGTCAAAGATTGAGATCCTGCTCACAATTTGTGATGGGGTCATCACAACTGAATGGGTGATAATTGGTGTTATGTAGGGTAATCCCATGTATGTTTTTTTCCTGAGCGGGTCAGAAAATGTTGTGAAATCCTGCCCTCCCCCTCCATCCCACCTGTTTTTTTTCATCAAAAGTTTGTTTTACTGGAAATTTTCTTCCCAGCTCTAGTGTTGCCTTCTGTTCAGTTCCCTAAAATTAGATGGAAAGTCCGCTCTCACTTATGCAAATCCACACTGCCTGCATCACAGTAATTATCTTCCTGAAGCAGCAGTGAGCCATGCAGGTTTGTGAAGCACTTTGAAGATGAAAAGCCCTCTGTGAGTTGTCTTAGTAAGAGCACCAAAAAAGTGCCACCATGGCTAAACAACAAAGTAAAAGAAGTGGTTTGAGGCAAAAAGGCATCCTTTAAAAATTGGAAGTTAAATCCTACTGAGGAAAATAGAAAGGAGCATAAACTCTGTCAAGTCAAGAATAAAACTATAATTAGGCAGGCCCAACAAGAATTTGAAGAGCAACTAACCAAAGGCTCAAAAGCTAGTAGATTTTTTTTTAATACGTCAGAAGCAGGAAGCCTGCCAACCAGCCAGTGGGGCCACTGGACCATCAAAGTGCTAAAGGAACACTCAAGGAAGATAGGTCATTGTGGAGAAGCTAAATGAATTATTTGCATCAGTCTTCACTGCAAAGGATGTGAGGGAGATTCTTACACCTGAGCCATTCTTCTTCAGTGACAAATCTGAGGAACTGTCCCATATTTAGGTGTCAACAGAGGAGGTTTTGGAACAAATTGATAAATTAAACAGTAATAAATCACCAGGACCAGATGGTAGTCACCCAAGAGTTCTGTAGGAACTCATATGAAATTGGAGAACTAACAACTGTGGTATGTAACATTGGAAAACATAATCCAACTCTACATATAAAATGATGGGGTCTAAATTAGCTGTTCTTACTCAAGAAAGAGATCTTGAAGTCATTGTGGATAGTTCTCTGAAAACATCCACGCAATGGGCAGCGGCAGTCAAAAAAGCAAACAAAATGTTGGGAATCCTTAAGAAAGGGATAGATAACAAGACAGAAAATAGCATATTGCCTCTATAAATCCATGGTACGTCTACATCTGGAATATTGCATGCAGATGTGGTCGCCCCATCTCAAAAAAGATCTATTGGAATTGGAAAAGGTTCAGAAAAGGGCAACAAAAATGATTAGGGGTGTGGAACAACTGCCATATGAGGAGAGATTAATAAGACTGGGACTTTTCAGCTTGAAAAAGAGACGACTAAGTGGGGGGAATATGACTGAGGTCTATGAAATCATGACTGGTGTGGAGAAAGTAAATAAGGAAGCATTATTTACTCCTCATAACACAAGAACTAGGGGTCGCCAAATGAAATTAATAGGCAGCAGGTTGAAAACAAGCAAAAGGAAGTATTTCTTCACACAATGCACAGTCAACCTGTGGAACTGCTTGTCAGATGATGTTGTGAAGGCCAAGACTACAACAGGGTTAAAAAAGGAACTAGAAAAGTTCATGGGGATAGGTCCGTCAGTGGCTATTAGCCAGGATGGGTGGGGATGTCGTCCCTAGCCTCTGTTTGCCAGAAGCTGGGAATTGGCGATAGGGGATGGATCACTTGATGATTACCTGTTCTCTTCGTTCCCTCTGGGGCACCTGGCACTGGTCACTTTCGGAAGACAGGATACTGGGCTAGATGGACCTTTGGTTTGACCCGGAATGGCCGTTCTTATGTAACTTATCAAATCCATGGTACACTCACACCTTGACTACAGTGTGCAGTTCTGGTCATCCCATCTCAAAAAAGATATATTGGAGTTGGAAAAGGTACAGAGAAGGGCAACAAAACTGATGAGGGGTTTGGTACAACTTGTGTATGAGGAGAGATTAAAAAGACTGTGACTTTTCAGGTTGGAAAAGAGGTGACTAAGAGGGGATATAATAGAGGTCTAGAAAATAGTGACTGGTGTGGAAAAAGCATGTAAGGAAGTGGTGTTTGCTCCTTCACATAACACAAAAACTAGGGGTCACCCATTGAAATCAATAGGCAGCAGGTTTAAAACAAACAAAAGGTGGTGGTACTTCACACAGTCATAGTTCACGGGTGGAACTCCTTGCCGGGGGCATTGTGAAGGCCAAACCTAAACTGGGGCTCAGAAAAGAATTAGATAAGTTGATGGATGACTGGTCCATCAATGGCTATTAGCCAAGATGGTCGGGGATGCAACCCCATGCTCTGGATATCTGTAGCCTCTGCTGGGAGTGAATGACAGGGGATGAATCATGCAATGATTGCCTGTTCTGTTCATTCCCTCTGAAGCACGTGGCGTTGGCCACTGTCGGAAGACAGGATCCTGGGCTAGATGGACCATTGGTCTGACCCCGTCTGGCCGTTCTCATGTTGGTCTGTGTATACAACTGAGATAAATGAGCTGTGAACCGGGGAAATTCATCAGGAGATTGGGGGCGGTGTGGGGGGACAATAGATTCCTCTCCCACAATCCAGGGCACAGCTTCAGAAATGAGATACCACCTGTGGTTTGAGCTATAGTCCCTACCTGGCGTGTGGCCAGAGGATCTATGTAGCCTTTTATCCACTGGGCCTGATCTAAAGCCCATCGAAGTCAATGGGAGTCTTTCTATTGATTCTCAATGAGCTTTGAATTGGGTCATGTGTTCCCATGTCCCTTTCTGTTTGCAGAAGGCCACCACTGAGTACATCCTCTCTGTGCCCCTCTCCTCTCCTGCAGGAACCCAGGGGGTTCTGTTGTGTTTGGGGGCTGCTTGTTCTTGGGAAGCTTTGCCCCGTTTGAGGGCTCTGTTTTGTGTGTGTTTGTGTGTTTGAGATAAGGCCGTAGATACTGTACCAATATAACAGCTCTTTAATAGAACCTCGCTGCCTGCTAATCGATTTACAGTGAGTGACAGACATGGAATCGCCAAGCCCCTGTAAATCCGGGCCTGTGTTCTAATTTCATACCATTAATGGCACGTCGGGGCTTTTATTCCTGTCTGGAGGAGCGCTGTCAGCATCATGATTTGCAGTCTCTTGATAGCCTCGTGGAGCATTTGGAAGGTCTGTAATGCATCAGGTGTGGGAGGTCTGTCTGTCCCTAACACAGCTGCGCTGTTTGCACCACCCCAGTGAAGGGGCTGTCAAGGTTCTTATTTGAGATGTTTATTTTTATAAAACTGGCTATTTTAAAAAAAAATACAGTGTGGAGTTGAACTTAGCAACCCAAGCTTGGGTCTCAGTGAGCATTATTTCCATTTTATGAAGAGGAAGTGGATGAGCAGAAAGGGGACGGAGCTAGGGGTCATGAGAGCTGGTTGTATTCCTGGCTTTGCCACCAACTTCCTGCATGGCCCTGGGCAAATCACTTCCCCTCTCTGTGCCCCTGATTCCCCTCTCACCCCTTGTTTGTCTTGGTTTGTTTAGACTATAAATTCTTCAGCACAAGGGCTGTCTCCCCCTCTGTGTTTGTACAGCACTTAGCACAATGGAGCCCCAACCTCAGCTGGGGCTTCTGGGCACTACTGCAATGTATAATCATTTTCCACAGACACGCACATTGTGCTCCTTTTGTAAACAGCATGGTCAAGTAGATAGGTAGGCTTGGAAGGATTAGATTTGTATAGTTCAGGGTCAGTCAACTTCACTGCACTCGCAAACCGACGGAAAAATATTTCCACCGGTGATGATCAAAATGTGCAGATAAAGTAAGTAAAATGCTGCTTGAGAACTGATTAGAGTTTGACTGAAGGACTGTTTGACTGTTTACTTTGTATCTGTTGACATTTTGATTTTTAATCATTATAAAGAAACCTTTAACTTTTTTTCAAGTCAATGTCTAGTGCCTCCAAATAATTGTGTAACCCCTACAAATTTTCAGTTGCAAGAAGTTTTGGATCTCTAGGAATGGGAAAAAATGCTTAGAAATAAGCATCAATATTATCCATTGAAATTATTAAAAAAAAATCTCCCAAGCTTATAAATAGGACACTAGACTAGGATCCAAGAGACCCTGGTGTTTTAATTACATGGAATCATTGTGCGACCTTGGACATGACACACCACTTCTCCCTGCCTCAGATTCCCCAGCTCTGTAAATGGGTATGATGATGCTTCCCCATTTTTCCAAAGCACTTTGAAGTCTGTGGCTGAAAAACTATACAAGGACTAAGTATTATTTTACTTCTACATGTAAAGTGAATAAGCAAACTGTTAAGGCTGATTTGAATTAAGATTGTCTTTTGCATTAGCGTAATACAATGATGTTTTGACTGAAAAATTAAGTGTTTGCCAAGTGTCAGTCCGTAATAAAGAAGGTCCCAATTCATAAACTTGGCTCTGGGCTGACATTTGCAGAGTTCAGGGTGTGTGTATATAGTGATCTAGTGAGTGATCGTCACACCCGGAAGTCAAAAAGATGGAGTTGAGGACTTTCAGCACCAAACCACTTGATGGAGTAATCACACTATGTGACTGAAGTAGTAGGCTGTTTTCTCCATGCGGGGGAGGTAACACATGATTTACAAGCGTGTTACTTTGAGGATCTGAGATTTTTCTTCCATGCCTAAAATGTGGAGTTGAGATTTTTCAAAGATGGCTAAGACATTTGAATGCCCAATTTCTATTAAAATGGGTGAGAATTTGGTGTCAAAAGCCTGCCTGGTAGCTTTGAACATGCCAGCCTTAGTGGTTTATGAACAGTGCTACTCTGGATGCTGAAAGTTGCTTGAAGAAGAAGAAGAAAAAGCATCCAGTTGCAATGAATCTACCTGTTCTAACAAAATCTTGCAATTCAACCTTAATCTTCTGGAAAGATTTTAAGTGAATTTTTGACCTAGTGAAAGGCTGCTCATAGACAGAATTATTGTGCTCTATTGGCAGATGTGATGCTTCACAGACATGTAAACAGTCAGGCGGACGCAGCCTAGCACAATGGGGTCCCGGTCTATGGGTAGGTGCCCTCGGTGTTACAGTCATAGAAATAATAACAGGATAAATCAGGTAACAAGAAATGAAGACGAGCTAGCGCAGGAGTGGGAAGGGAAGCATAATCTTATAGGGGAGTGCAGTTCAACAAGAATTATGATCAAATATTCATGTCCAACTAAACAAATGAATTTGGCCAGGCCAGAGAGGCAAATCAGACACGAAACACCGGTGTTATTCATGCAGTGTGTACAATGCTGGTGACCAGGTACTGCAAATTATCTCCATATTGCCCCGCCCACTGTGTCTCAACCCTGCCCTTAAGGGACCGCCTTTAGGGGCCAAAGGGGAGTTTGGTCTGCATGATCCATTATTTATATGCATTACCATACTGCCTAGGAGCCCCAGTCATTGCCCAGCACCCCATGGTGCTCGGCACTGTACAAACACAGAACGCAAAGACAGTCCCTGCCTCAAAGAGCTTGCAATTTAAGTCGAGTTCTTGACCTCTCTGCTGAAATTGCCAATAAGGGGGCCCGTTAGCACCAGCTGTGTGCTGTTGTTTTGTCAAATGGATTCCTGAGTTTGGTTGGAACAATGGGTTTCTTCCCAGGCTAACTTCCCATTCTCATCTCAACTCAAAGGGACAATAAATAAACATAAAAGTAATTGAGACTTGGGATAAAAATTTCATAAGCACCTAAATGACTTTAGAAACCTAAGCCCCATTTTCAAAAGTGACAAAGGGCCAGATTTTTAAAGGGTATTTAGGTGCCTAACTGTCATTAAAATCAACAGGATTACTCACCTAAAGACCTTAACAATTTGGCCTGTAAGCACTAGGGGGGCCTAAGTCTCTTGCAAGTGGGATTTAGGTGCTTTGAAAATTTTACCCTTTGCTTTTACGCATCATAAAGAAACAAAAAAGTCACACCTTTCTGCTTAGAAATTCACCATAAAAAGGGACAACACCAATATAAAATGAGAAGAAGTCACTGTCCTAAATATGGAACAAGACTCAAAGCATCCTAAGTCACCAAATCACTCGGGTTTTTTTTTTCCCTTCTGCGCTACACTGACTGCTAAACAAAGGAAATAATAGGAGTTAGGGATGGAGATCTAACTTTAAATGTCCCAAGTGATGAGACTTTCACTGCTTCCTTTGGGAGACAACTAGACAACCCAATAGATCTGACTGTCAAGAAGTTTTTCCCGATAGGGAAAATTTAGGCCGACTTTCTTAATTTCATCCCATGACTCGTAGTTATATCCCCTTGCTTCGCTCTAAATAATTCGCCCCCCCCCCCCTTGATGTTTACTTCATTCAAATATTTGTAGGCTCCTCTATCCGGTCATTTTCTACCCAGCCTAAACACATTTAGATCTTTCCATCCTTTTTTGTGAGTCAGTCATTCTGACACCTGATTGTGTGTGTTGCTGGGTTTTGAATTCCCTCCTGGAGGTGGGAAAGGAAAGTCAAAGACCAAAGAAAAAGGCTTTACACAAAAAAAAGGGAGTATTGAATCTCATCAGAACTAGATCGGAGTGAATAATTCACACTGAATAATTTATTTGACAAATTTAAGACTCTTCCTCTGCTCATCATGAGCTGACTGCAATTTCCTCAGATTTGTTGTTGGTGTTTTGTTTTTTTTTTTTAATAGGGAATGTATTTGACTTTTTTTTTTTTTTCAGTTTTTATTCTGTGGGTTGATCACAAATATTTGCAACTTGAGCTGTATGGGTCTTTTTAGTTTAATAGTAGATGTAATAGCTCTTTAATACAATTAGTCAGACACAGCGTCCTCTTTTGCAGCCTGATGCTGAACCAAAGGAAAAAAAAAAAAGGTCGATTGTTATTTTTACCATAGCAAGTAAGAGCTGAAGACACAGACCAGGACCACAAAGTGCTAGGTGCTGTACCAACACACAACAAAAAGATGATGCCTGCCCCGAAGAACTTCCACTTGATCATCTTTTACTCTAAATGCTAAATGTGAGTTGGATTTATATGCCCACAGACAGGAGTAAATGATACACATCCACCTGGATCTTACATGCCACCCTTTCATTCCAGGCTGTGCCAAATGCTACAATCTATCCTTCAATCAGCAAAAAGAAAAGGAGTATTTGTGGCACCTTAGAGACTAACCAATTTATTTGAGCATGAACATGCTCAAATAAATTGGTTAGTCTCTAAGGTGCCACAAGTACTCCTTTTCTTTTTGCGAATACAGACTAACACGGCTGTTACTCTGAAACCTTCAATCAGTAGTGTTAGTTACTGCCACCACAGTGGAAGTTGGGTAAACTCCCATGGAAGTCAACAGGAGTTTTGCCATTGACTTCAATGAGGTCAGGATTTCACCCTTTGTCTCAAGCACCTGACTTAGGGTCTGATCCATCCATAGTTTCTCATGCCGCATAGTACTTGGCAACGTGAGTAGCCCCGTCAAAATCCATGGGACTGCTGCAATGGTAGGTGCTGCTTGAAGGAGTAAAGGGGCAGAAACTGTCCCCTAAGCTATTAGCAAAACAAGTTGACCAGCAAAAGGGATATTTAAAGGTCCAACAAAATTGTACAGGGTATTCTGGAGAGTCTTTATAATGGCCTTTAAAAACAGGGACTTGTGATGATCACTTAGTATAAGTTCGGTTGCTCTTTATCTGGATGATCTGAATAATAATTCACTAATTGTTATTTGCAACACATCCAGTGTCCATTTTTCTTACCTATAACTACATCATTGTTCTCTGTATATAATTATGAAAGAACACCCCCAACTTATTCCGGTTCAGGACACGACAAGAAAGCCAACATGGGAGCTAACTGGGAGTCCTTATCCAAGAAAGTACAACATATGAAAAATAAGTTGTTTGGGTTAAATCATGATTATGGTAGATATTAAAAACAAAAACAACAATTTGTGTAACTGAATGGCACAAAGGAAGCACCTTTCAGCTCGATGTTTTTAATGCAAACATAAACATTTTACGCACTCTAAATTTCAATGTCTTGACCTGTAGAGGATTTTTGCTTCTATGAAGGAAAAAAAAATAAAAGTCCAAGCCTTCTGTTATCTGAACAGTACAATAAACCACATTCAAATCCATGCTTCCTATAATCTTCAGTTTACGAGACAAGTATTTATGACCATGAAAATACAGTGGATGGTCTCTCCTTTTCCTCTTTTAAATGCTATTAGTTTTATAGTCCAGTGAAGAATGTTAGAGAGTCTGGAGAAGCACTGTCTCCTGGCAGAAGTTGGGTTTGAAGGAATGAGGGAAGAAATGGAAGTGTCACATGAAGTCATATAACATGTAATGCCAGAAATGTAATGATACCTTCATGGTTTATGAAATCATCTGATGATTCATGCTTATTGGAGAATTGTCCAGTTTTTGCATACATACGCCCACAGAATCAACCCCTTCTCCCCCGCCCAACCCCAATCCTTCCCAGAACACAGACTTGTTTAATTATTTATCTCTTCTTAAAGAAGTATGGCCTCTTCCCTGAAAGTGGATTGATTGAATTTGCATCTCCCGCTTTGCTCCTGAACTGGCCAAATTCAAGACAGGGGAATTTAAGAGAACATAACATTCCCTACAAAGAAATGCTGACAAGACAATAAAATCTTCAACTAAAAAAATGCCTTGGTCCCAACTTAAAAAGAAGTGCTAATTAGAAACTATAAAGGAATGGATTTTTGTTTTTTTAAAAGTTTTTTGGGGCATCTCTGAAATAAGCTGTTGAATGCCTTGGATAAAATTCATCCCTGTTCAGAGGACCAGCACAAGTCCAATGTACACTAAAAGTTCTCACAATTGTGCTTAAGTGGGTTGTGTAAGTGGTGCATAAGCTTTGTGCTGGTCCCTCTGCTCAGGGGGTGAATGTCATTTGATGTGATCGAGTAAACTAAGTCCTTATTTACATGGGAAAGTTTTTACCAGAATAGTAAACTGGTATAACCTCTCTACGAGGACACACTTATTTTGGTGTAAGGCTGGGGATTTTTTTGGTTTAGCTTAAACTCCTTCCCAAGTAACATAAGCTAAAACTAAGGAAGGTGCACTTACACCAGAATAAGAGCATCCACATGGAGGATTATAGCAGTGTATCTATAGTGGTTTAAACTCATGTTTTAGTTTATACCAGCATAACTTTCCCATGTAGACAAGCCTTAACTTATCTTATAAACTAGATAGTGTTACTGATCAGACTTCATAAGCTTAGTAAGTGTAGACCTGAAGTCTTATTTTCAAAAGCACCTAACTCACTTAGGCTCCTAAAGCCCATTAAAATCAATGGTATTTAGGCTCCTAAGTGACTTAGATGCCTTTGGAAGGGGACTTTTGGTCTATTCTTATACAATTGAGATCTCTAAGGAAAATGTTGTAAAGGGAAGCTGTGTTGGTTATATAGGAGAAGGCATTCTCATTGAGCAGGTACTGAACCAATCGCCTGGCATGGTGTGTTAGGAGATGCTGGGTGATATTTTCAAAGGCACAAAAGGCTATTAGGCATGCAACTCCTTTTGAAAGTCAATGGGAGTTAGGTTCTTCATTGCAAATTGTGCTTTTTTTGAAAGTTGTGTCTCAATGTTTTTTGAGTGAGACATAACCTGTCTACCCGTGATCATTAAGGATTCCACTAAAGGTCTGCAGTAGCTGAAGTTGCCAAATGGCTTTCAATAGGAGCCTCACGTAGAATGTATGATTGCTACTCAGGGCCAGATTTTCAAAGGTATTTAGGACCCCAAAGCTGTAGGTAGGCACCAAGTGTGATTTTTTTTTTCTCTCTCTCTCTCTCAAAAGCAGCTTACCAGGTTAGGTGCCTAACTCTCACTGAAATTGTGATGCTCCCCCCATACCTTTTATTGATGGTAGGCACTTAACTCTGCTGAGTGCTTTTGAAAATTGCACTAAGTGCTCATCTACATCTTTAGTCTCCTAAATACATTTGAAAATCTGACCCCTATTCTCTAGGCTGGAAAGCCATTGATAACTCTAAGGAAAGCCACATTGGAAAGACAATGTCATACTTAGAGCTGTTTGAAATTTTGGTGTATTTTTGTGAACATTTCTGATAAAACTAAGTTTTCATTTCATGCTGCCGGGGGGAGCCAGCTGGCCTGGGACCACATGTCTGACCTGGACTCCCTGGCTTCAGGGCGGTCCATGTGGTGGAACTACCCCAGAACCATGGGTTCTAGAAGCTCGGGGTCAGCTGACCTCCTGGCAGGACTCCCCAGCAGCCCGGCAGGCGAGCTAGCAGGGAAGTAGGTAGCTTTCTGATGAAAACCTACCTGTGATTCAGTGAAAGGTGGTTGAACCCAATTTGCTTTCATGAGAAATCTCTGGTACAACAAACTGGCGTTTTCGGACTAAAGTCTGTTTCTGGCCAGCTCTAATGTGAATATAGGAATTGCCACATTGGATCACGTCCGTGAGCCATCTAGTCCACTGTCTTGTCTTTGACAAGTTCTAGATGCTTCAGTGGAAGGTGCAAGAAACCCTGGCAGATAGGCAGAACAAACCCATGTTTGAAAATAGCAGTAGCTTGTAGAATGGCAAATGTTTTGAAACTTGATGGGTCATATCTTCAGCTGGTGTCAATTGGTGTAGCTCCAGTGAAATCAAATGAACAAAAAATAAGCCTGTAATATGAAAATCTCAACAATAGAACAACCTTCTCACTGACAGGAGGGCAGTCCCTAATCCTTACTATTCATTGATCGATAGCTCAATCGAAAGTTTATCCAGAAAAATACAGGGCCACATTCAGCTCTTATTAGCACTGTTGTAAATCAGGAGTAACACAAATGGAGTTATTCTGGATTTACACCAATCAATTACACCAATGTGGTTTTACATAAAATCATATTGTGGCTGACAGCAGCTGCGTGTGCTAATAGTCTCCTCTTCCCTCTGACGACCGCCGAACAAGAGCCCTAAAATTAATGACTTTTACAGCCAGTGCCTGCATTTCTTCAAGTCCGTTATCATGTGTCTTATGACAAATGAGCTTCCAGAGTGTTGAAGCCTCTAAGAATATTATTTTCTTTTTAAGCTCCCATTCCTCTCTGGATGGCTACTTTCTCCCTTTCATTCTTGGACATAAACCTAATATAAAGAAAATCCTCCAGGCTGCAGCTTGCTGGATTTCTGTAGCTGTACAATAGGTTTTAGGAGTGTTCCCTGGCTTCTTATCTTGTTTGCGATCTTGATTTATGCATATTTAGCTTCTGATTAAGAAACGTAATGTCCCTCAAGTGCTCGGTTTAAAAAAAAAATGTTTTGGTTCAGTTTGTTCTTGTTTCATAGGCACTTTTACTGACCTGGTTTCCTCAGATATAACTATTGTATGTAGGTTCTCATACCATCCTCCTCACCATAGTCAAACCCAACAAGGCGCTCTGATACTAAACAAGGTTAGACCCAGTCAGTGACGGGGTGGGAGATCTAGCAGAGAAATCTAAGTTGGGGACCAACCCTGAAAAGTCTGCAGTATGCAGGTAACTTTACTCACCTGACTGATCCTGTTGGCTGCAATGGGAGTACTCGCCTGAGTAAAGTTACTCATGTGTTTGTCTTTGCAGGATCAGGAATTGGTCTTGGTGATTGAGATTGGTGCTGTGCTGTTAAAGTTGCCATCTGAACCTAAAACAGGCAGCATGACCATTTGTTATCATTAAAGATCCTCCAGCAACTTTTGCTAGAAGCAGGTATTAGAGCTGTTTGCACTGGGCAAAAGTCAATCTGGTTAATGACATTCGACTTGCCTGATTCTCCCCTGCACTTTCCCTTGGATACTGTACTCTAGAGCCTGAAATGGTTTGGGCAGCTGCATAGCAGGGCCGTGCGCTGTTGAACAGCTGCTGTGTTTCACCCCAGTTGTGGCTGCACTTCAAGGGTAGACGTGGTGGTTCCTCTGGTAGATGTAGCACAGGTTCATAAATCATTCTGTGATCCTTTGGGGATAAGAAGTCCTATATCAATATGTAATTTTTTAACCAAGGTTTTTTCCAGAGTGACAAACGGTTTCAGGCACTTCAACTGAAGACCAAGGTTTTTGGAAGTGACTAGTGATTTTGGATGGACCAATTTCAGACATCTTGAAATGGCCTGATTTTTGGAGGGCAGGTGCTCAGCACTTTTTTGAAAACTTGTGGGGAGTCTCAAGTTGGGTACCCCAAAGTCACTACTGAAACTTTTGCTCTTATACATTTTTTTTTCTTCCTTTGAAGCCAGTCAAAGATTCGGAATGGCAGACCTCTTAGAGACGCAGAAGAAATGCAAATGGTTTTCATGTTGGTTTTTTTTTTTTTGAAGAGTTTAAAAATTGGCTGACTCTTGTGGTAGGAAGTCCTGGATATTTGCTCTTTAAAGTTATGAAAAACAGGTTTGCTCACTTAGGAGAGGTGGGAGGGGGAGACACATTTATTCTGACTTTATCTTTATTTCATTCTACTGAGGTAAGGGTCTACACCATTCCATTTCACCCAGCTGGTTTCAATCATATCAAGAGAACACTATTTATTAAGTGTCTGTTTGGGGCAGTGTCAAATCCTTCAGCTCCTACCCTATTCTCTGTTGTAAGCAGGCACTTCAGTAGCCCAGGTGGGCTTTGAATTGCTTCAGAAAGTAGGTAGGTGAGAATCTACTTATTACTTACTGTAGAGCTCAAAAGATGGAGACTCCAGTTAAAACAGGAAACTGACAGTTTTACCCAACTTTCTTCAAACATGAGATTAGGAAATGTTTTTTGTTTTGTTTTGTTTTTAAGTAAAATAACACAGGTTACTCTGCATTTTCTTTTAAAAGCCTGGAATCAGAATTCGATGCCGCTTTGTCCTTTATCAAACTCTTCCTGTTCTTCGTTTATATGTGGGGAAGGTGGTGAGAAGAGAGGGTATTTTTTTTTTTAAAGACCTCGCCTGCTACACTGCTGTGAAGTAGTGCAGGGGAGGGGTACGTTTACGATGTGATTGGAGGTCTGATTGCAGCCCGTGTAGGCATACCCGAGCCAGCTTTGATCTAGCTAGCCTGTTACAGTAGCAGTAAGGTCATGGCAGTATGGGCTAGTTGCCCAAGTAATTACTCCAGGGTCGTGGGCAAGCCGTGCTGAAGCCTGCATGCTGCAATTTCACTGCTGTCAGTACGTGAGCTAGCTCGATTACAGCTAGCTTGGGCATGTCTACGTATGCTCCAGTCACCGCCCTGTGATTGCAGTGTAGACAGACCCTAGATGAGGCGAAGCATCAGAAGCCAGCTGCTTGTTCCAGTGGCAAAACTCCACTGGGCATAGTTCTGGATTGTATCATAGTCATTCTTGGGTCTGGAGTGATACCGTTGGCTCTGATTATTCTGGATTTACACCAACATGGCGAAGATCAGAATCTGGCCCACCGTGTCTGCATGGTTATACCGGTGCAAATAACTGGCTTTTCGGTTCTTTGGCAGTGTCATTAAAAAAATAAATAAATACGGGTTCAGGTTGACCCAAAGGTGAAATTTTTCTACATTTTTGGTGAATCAAAAAATGTTCATTTTGGGTCAATGAAATGTTTTTTGTTTGACTCGGAAAGAAACATTTAATTTCTGGCACTTAAACTTTGCTTTTTATTTATTTATTTTAAAAAAAAAGGAAATGAAGGGCTAGATTCACAAAATTGGTGGTGCCCTCCTCATGCACAATAGCCCACTGGTTTGGAGCACTCCCCTGGGATGTGGGAGACTGCGTTTGAATCCCTGTTCTGGAGCAAAGATATGAATCCAGGTCTCTCCTCTTACAGGAGTGCCCTTTCTGCCAGACTATCGGTTATTCTGGGGTGGGTCTCTTTCAATCTCTCCTGTTGGAGAAGTTTGTCTATGTATAAAATACTTGAATTGCCAGTGGGGCCGGAGAGAGAGACTGTATAGCCTGGTGGTTAGGGCACTCCCCCGGGGGCGGGGACACCAGGGTTCCAGTCCAGGCTCCAACGATGATAAATCCATTTGCCAGAGATCTCTCTCGCACTGGATTCAAATGCTCCCTGAGCTTTGGAATGTTTGTCATCTGGCTCCAAATTTGCTGGCGTTCGTTTCAATTTGTAAAGCCATTACATAAAAAGAAGGAAATCCTGCAGGAAGGGAAGTATAAAAGTCAAAAATCCATTCCAAAACTAATCCATATGGAAATTATTTTAAGAATTGAAGGAAACAAGTTTATTTCCAAAAAAGAAAAAAAAATGATAAAACCCTGCATGTAACCATTAGATTTCATTTTTTAAAAATTAATTCACTTTTTAATAACCCAAGGTGACATTGGTAATACTAGAGAGGATAATTTCTAAAAACAACATGGGGCCAAGCCTTCAACTGATGTAGATAGACACAGTCCCAGTTAAGTTACTAGAACTACACCACTTACACCAGCTGAGAATCTAGCTGGCGGCTGGCGTCTCTCTGATTTAATTTCGGGAAGCCCTCAACCTCTGCCAATTGATTCTTATCTTGACGTTGTCTCTTTAACGCTCCTGGCGGGGCAAATTCTCAACTGGTGTAAATGGCAATATAGCTCTATTGAAGCCATGTGCTGAAGGCCGTTTACGTCAGCTGGGAACTGCCTGTGGCTTTTGTTAGAGGTTTTTAACGTTTTTATGCGGTATTTTAAACAAAACAAAACAAAAAGGCTTGTGTGGTCCAGATACATACCAACTTGTAAATGACCAGAATACATCAGACTATTAGAGGACTTCATTGCTCACAAGCATCTCTGCCACTTGACATATAAGCCGCCCTGTGTCACTCTGTAGCATGTCCTCTCCATATTAATACCTATTTATCATTAATTCATTTGAATGTATTTTTTTCCCAAGGAAAAGAGACAGAAAACATCTGCATTATTGAGTAATATTAGCTACAGTGTGAGTCTCAAGTGAGAGTAACTGACAAGCCTCATTTATTATAACTGCGTAGGCTTAATTGGGTTGACATAGAATTTGGACTTTGTGAAAGGAAAAGTAGCATTCAGATCTTTGACAGTTTTGTTCGGGGGTGGGGTGGGGGTGGAGGATAAAAGAACATAACATCCTGCCAACCATGTTTTACATATTTATTAAGACTCAAACCTATAAGAGCTGTTTTAATAAAGATGCTTAAATGAGGTATTAGTTATTAAGCCATATGGTTTACATTACATCTCTCATCTTTTGTTTCCTGCTTATGCTGTCAAGCATTAATGTGATTGTTTTGATTCTTAATGTCTTAATGCATCACTCTTCTCAATGCATTAGGCTAATAACTTTGGTCCTCTTAAGGGCTATGTCGACATCCATTACTCTTCCTGTTTTGGCTGACCATAGATTTTTGAAATGAGTGACTCTTTTTAAAAAAAAAAATATAACAAAAAAAATTCTATCTATATAGTCCAGCGTTTTGGAAGCCAGCACGTTGAAATCATACAGAAAGAGCCTGGAGTGCATAAAGGAAAGTTGATCTGCACCATGTTGATAATGACATTTACATATCATGCCTTTCAGCTAGCAGTGGCCTAAGGCAATTCACAATTGTGTGTGTGATAAGTGTATGTGTGAGGTAACTATGTAAAATCTGTTACGAGGTGACTTGAAATTATTGTCCTAATTCTGCACTGGTTCTCAGCTTGTTTTCTGCAAAAACGTGCAACGTTGCATGAAAATCATGTCCTAAATTGCCACAACTTCTCATAATCTTGGCAAGTGTATATATAAATGTACACTACAGAGCATTTTATTGGAACATCCACATGTCACATCCCCATCACCTTTGGTGAGACACAGCAGCAAGAACATAAGAGGGCAAAGCCATTCCGAACACCCGATAGCCTGTCTCATCATATTCTGCTGCCAGAGCTGCAGTTAGCTGACCTACTCATAGACTTTAAGGCCAGAAGGGACCATCATGATCTTCCAGACTGATCTGCACATCTCAAGCCACAGAACCTCACTCACCCGCTCTTGTAGTAGGCCCGTAGCCTCTGGTGGTATTACTGAAGTTTCAAATCTTGATTTAAAGACTCAGTTACAGAGAATCCGCCATTTACTCCAGTTCAAACTAGCAAGTGACCTGTGCCCCACGCTGCAGAGGAAGGCAAAACCCCCCTAGGATCTCTGCCAATCTGACTGGGGGAAAACTCCTTCCTGGCTCCATATATGGTGATCAGTTAGATCCTTGGCTTGTGGGCAAGACCTACCAGCCAGACACCTGCAAAAGTGTTCTCTGTAGTAACTCAGACCCTCTCCATCTAGTGTCCTATCTCTGGCCTTTGGAGATATTTGCTTGAGATGGGTCCCCCTTGATTTAAAAGACAGGGACCTGGCAGTAGAGTGTTCTCTGTGATACACACTGAGCTGTGAACCAAGCTCCCACACTGCCCACCTCTCAGGTAATGGGCCACGGCGATTGACCTTTGAAGTGCACAGCAGAGAACATCTACGTGCAAAACTTGCATCAGGGTGGAGTTTGCTGGGATTGATCTTTGGGTGGGGGGGAGGGGAAGTTTGGTATTCTGCTCGTTGTTTGTTTTGAATAATTTATGGCAAGGGTGATGGACAAGAACCTCTTTTTATTTTTGTATACAGTCTAAATAAAGCAGTAAGGCTGGGCTGCGGTGAAGGTGGGGTTGGATGGTGGTGAGGGGCTGTGCTGGGGAAAGGAAATTGGTGTTTTATGTCTTGTAGGGAAGTTCAATTCTATTGGATGGGGGTAGAACTGCCCAGAAAAGGGAATTTCCATCCCATAAAAAATTCCAACGTTTAAAAAAAAAAATCATCTCTAGTAAGTGCCAGAAGTAAAATCTTGAAATATTTTGCAGAATGGAAATTCTGAAATATTTTGATTCGGAAACATCAAAATGGCCTTTATTGAAACCTTTCATTTCAACGGTCATTACATACAATATAAATATATAATAAAATTAAAAACAAACTGATGGTTGGAATGAAATGAAACAAGAAAGTCCAGATGAAACACTCCATTTCGATTTGAAATCATTTTACAAAAAAATTCTGTCCACACTTTGATTTCATCGAAACAGCATTTTCTGCTGAGAAACTGTTCTTTGAAGAGGAGGAAAAAAAAGTGACCAGCTTTAATGAGGGGTGCATTGCTGTTTTATTTTTATTTCTCAGACACGTATGGGTAGGTGCTCCTATTTATTGTAGGGTTCCAGTTGAGGCTAGAAAGATGGTTTTACTGTTTCAGTTGAAACTACAGAGGGAATTTGAGGTTGGCAGTATTTAATTAGCCACGTTGGTATCTGGCTAGTATACCAACTAACATCCCTGCTCTTGTGAAGTGCCAGGAAGTCTGGTGGCCATGAAAGGTCAGGAGATTGAGGTCATCTGGTTTCATTTCTCATTGGAATCATGGCACCCCCATCACAATGACCCCAATCCAATACTGGAGCATTGACTGGTGATAGGCTTAGAGGGACCAATGCCACATACTGAAGAGCCAACTCCACCTAAGTGTCTCTCGGAGATCCTCTAACTAAATATTAACCCATCCCAACTCTGCTTAGCTTGTGAAGTCCTGATAGGATCACAGCTCATTGTGTGTTGGTTGCAAGCTCTACTGTTTATCTCCTCTGATAAGTCAGACAATGGAACTGAATCATTTGGAGGCCAGAGATTTGTTTGGAACTTTCTGCGAGTGGGTTTAACCCTGAGGCTGCTCTTCAAAGCAAATATTCTAAAGAATAATAATTGTTATTTATATTTACGACTATGACAACACCCAGAAGTCCCAGTTGAGCTTGGAGCCCCTTTGTGCCAGGCACTGTACATATACATTATAAGACAGTCGCTACCCCAAAGATCTTTCAGTTTAAATAGATGAGTCAGACAAATGGTAGGAAGGTAAACAAGCACAAAGAGATGAGTGGTTTCAGAGTAACAGCCGTGTTAGTCTATATTCGCAAAAAGAAAAGGAGTACTTGTGGCACCTTAGAGACTAACCAATTTATTAGAGCATAAGCTTTAGAGATGAGCTTTTTGAGATGAGTGTTTGCCTTTGGTCACAAAGCAGGTCAGCATCAGGATAAAACCCAGGTCTTCTGACTCCCAGTCCACTGTCCTGCCCACTAGACCACACTCCATCCCATTATATTAGTAGTATATTTGTATTTTAAATATTTTGGCAGGCTGGCCTAAGTTTCTCTATTTTAAGACATCTGGGCATTGTAGACGGTTGTAACTGGATCAGAATTTTTCTGCTTAACTGTTGCAATGGGAGTGTTCTTTCCAATGAAATAGAATCAAAAGTTTCCCTTTCTTGCCTATTTTTCAGAGCTCACTTGAAGCTACAGCTTACCAATTTAGGCTGCTGAAGCTATGACTGTACTCCTTAGTCCAATGATGCCATTATATGTCAATGTATCTTTTCAGGTTGCTGATGCAAGAATCCATCATTTGACCATTGAGCAGTGATAAAGTCGTCCTGAAAGTTGGCTCTTCTGTCTGCTGGAGAGCCCAACTCCTCCCATCCAGAAAAGTAAGTGTGTTGAACTTCTGCATATGTTTTCTGTGGCATGGAAGAAAGTAAAAGAGAGTAGGGGTAGTATCTGGGTGAGATACAAGAGCCTGAACTCTAAAAGAAGGTAGGAAAAGAAAAATGAAATGATTTGGATAAAACTTGTCCATTTCTCCAACAAAGATAACTAAACTGGATCAGCCAAAATAAAAAATGGACCCAAAACATGATGCTCATTAAATCTGTGAACCCTGTTTTGTAACTATTTATTCTGAGACTGTCGAGCCTTACTTACCTTTCACACACCTCTGTGATCCTTGGGGTTGGCTGCTGCCAGAACAGGAAATACAGAAATGCCATGAGAAAAAGCTATCCTTGTGATGTTTTTCAATCAGACTAAACCCATTTATTATTTGTAATTTGGGAAACTTTGATCGGTTCTATAGTTAGTTAAAAAAATAGAGGGGGATGTTATGCAAAAGTGTGTTTTAAAAATCCCTCTCACCCCCAACTTTGAAAAAATTCAACCAGTTTTATGCAGGATGCATTAGGAGGTTGTGGTGTTGATTTAGAAAATGCTGCTCCTTCTTAGGATATGTCTGTCACAGTTCAGGGCAATAGCACTTGTGTTCCCCCTCTGTGGTCCAGCAAGGACACCCACTTTTAGGTTTCTGACTCCCAGCCGTCACTCTTTTAGGTGGAGACATGCATCTCTCTCCCTCCTGACTGGGGTTTTTCCAGGCTGCGCAGTTCCCTGACTACAGTGTGTTAATTCCTGGCAAGCCAGACTGCCTAACCAGGCCAGCATCTGTGCTGTACTTGCTCTTCAAAGGCTGTGCGCAACATAAATGCTGGCAGATGTGAGTTACCACGTAGCTCTTTCTAAGCAAGCACATTTTATTCTTATAGTGACAGCATTACAGAGAAAGTATATTACAAACAATAAAAGCACCTACACATATGCTAAAAAACTTACCAGAGATCTTGCAACTCCAACCTCAGGCTCTGGCAGGTGTCAACCTTTCCCTAAGGATTGCCTCCTCTCCCTCTCCCCCTTCCCCTCCCACCCCTGCCTTGGACAGAAGGTTCCATCCATTTGCTACATCAGAAAGAAGACCCTGAGTCAGTTGGTCTCTAGAGAATCTCATTTGAACCAGCATATGAGAGACTCTCCTGGTGGTGGTACATCTTCGGAGATGTTACAACTTGACTGAATTTGCCTAATCACCCCACCTCCTGTGACGTTGCACCCCATAATGCTTTATAGAAATATGCTTATGAATGTAAATATGACATAACTGGAATATGCTAGATATGCCATGTAACATATCTGTGCAAAGGTTATATTCTTCTGCATGTATTCATCCTATTTGTATAAATGTAGTATTCTTGTATGTGAAACTAGAAATATGAAGTATAACTCTGAGGTCCGACTGTAATTATGCAAAGTGTGGGCCATTAATGGTGGTTTTGAATCTTGACAGCTCCCATTAACCAGGACAATTGACTGTAGATTGCTTGTCAAATATCTGTGAGCAAATGGCCATTTCCTTTACTTATTCACTCTTTGCAGTAATTTTTGGATTACTATTTGAATGCAACCATTCCGAGTATTCAAAATCTGAGCTATTGTGATTACTTCTGAATAGTTGGATAAATCAGGGGAAGTGGTTAATGTTCTTTGGATGAATGTGTACACATTTGTGTCACAAATAGTCACTCATACAAATATGGCACAAACCCAAGTAAGGTTTCAGAGTAACAGCCGTGTTAGTCTGTATTCGCAAAAAGAAAAGGAGTACTTGTGGCACCTTAGAGACTAACCAATTTATTTGAGCATGAGCTTTCGTGAGCTACAGCTGATGTGAGCTGTTGCTCACGAAAGCTCATGCTCAAATAAATTGGTTAGTCTTTAAGGTGCCACAAGTACTCCTTTTCTTTTTGCGAAACCCAAGTAAGTGATTCATTCTGTTTAGATGACAAATCTGAGGAACTGTTCCAGACTGAGGTGTAAATAGAGGAGGTTTTGGAACCAAGTGATCACTCGCACTCTCACTTACGTCAATTTCAATATCTTCCCATCTCTAGTAATGGCCGATGGGCCTGGTCCTTGTGTGGTGCTAGGGGGCATTTTCAAGCTGGACTGTGAGATATAAACTGTCCTGACCACTTGGGATTTATTAAAAAAAAATCCCAAAGCATTTCTAGTAAGAGGGGTTTTGGCCTAGAGACATCCCAGTTTAGTTAGTTACATTCCGCTTTCCTACAATTTCACCTTATAGCTTCAAATGGATACAGTATTCTTTGCATCCTGTTTTGGATCCTTTGCGCCCTGTTCAGCTGATGTGCAGTGCTGATTAGTACAGTTTCATCCAGTGAAGTAGTGGGAAGAACAATGCGTAAAATTTGTAAAGCACTTAGGGACACTTTGGGATGAAAAGTGTTGTATAAATGTAAGATTATTGTTATCCTCTGGTCACCCCAATTTATACAGTTGAAATAGCAAATGGAATGAGGTGGCAGGAAACTGAAAGGTGTGACAGGTTGTTCACAACATTAAAATGACCAGCGTCCACCAGGGAGTCTGATCTATATTCAGCATGTCGCCGAAACACTTATGAGATGGGTTGAATTTGAGTGTGTGTCAATATGAAAGACAAGTAAATGATTTAAGTCTATAATGCATGGGATGCCCTATAGTATTGTCATGTAGACTGTGATTTAAGCACTCAGTAGGCCTGCTCTGGGAAGAGCCAGGATAGAAACTTTGAGAGAGGATCTAGCAAATATTGCGGGGTCTATCCTGTAGGGAAAATATCCTTTTGGGGGTTTTGTTTTCCACCCTGGCTGAGACGCTGAAACAGAAGAGGTTTACTTTATGGGCAGAAGAAAAGCCAGTGCATTAGTGAGGAAAATGCAGTGCATGCTTTCACCGCCTTTGTGTCTTTACGGGTATGAGCTCTGAGGATTGCAACCTATTGAACAAATGGTTTTGTTACTAGATGAACCCGGGACAGTCAGTACAGCACAGCACCAAAGCTTTAACCCTGGAGGTGCCAGGGCTGTTTTATTTTAAATCTGTAATGTATTGTTCTAGAGACTTATCCCATCCGGCTTGTAGGAAGGGTGTCCTTTTTTTAAATACAGGAACTCACCCTGCAGGGCTGGAAAACACCTGTAGGACAGGAGGAAATTTAATTCACCAATGCTCTGTCCCCTGGGCCTGACCTAATGGCTTGGAGTCAGTGGGAGTCTTTCTATTGTCATCAGTGGACATTGGATCAGGCCTCTCGTGTAGTCATTTACATCTGGGCAAAGTGGATATAAAATGTTACTATATCAGAAAGGTAGTTTTCTGCACTGATGGAAATGCCTATGTGAACTGGGCCCTATCTGTAGCCTCTAAAGCAGTGGTCTCCAACCTTTTTATGCCCATGATCTCTTTTTGAATTTAAGGGCAACGCAGGATCTGCCCCACCCCACTCACTCCATTCTACCCCCCCCCCCCCGTCACTCGCTCTCCCCCACCCTCACTCACTTTCACCAGGCTGGGATAGGGGGTTGGGATTCAGGAGGGGGTGGGGGCTCTGGGCTGGGACCAAGGGGTTTGCAGTGAAGGAGGGAGCTCTGGGCTGAGCCTGGGGCAAGGGGTTAGGGTGCAGGAGGGGGTAAGGGGTGCAAGCTCTGGGAGGGAGTTTGGTTGCAGGAGGGGGCTCTGGGCTGAGGCAGAGTGTTGGGGTGTAGGAGGGGGTACAGGATGCTGGCTCTGGGAGGAGGCTCAGAGCTATGGATTGGGGTGCAGCTGCCTGCTGGGCAGCTCTTACCTTCGGCGGCTCCGGGTTGGTGGTGCAGCGTGGCTGCCTCCAAGGCAGGCTCCCTGGCCCCCCGCCAGTCCCAGAAGGGGCCAATGCGCCCCTGCAGCCCCGGGGGCGGCAGGGGAGCTGCACGTGGCCCTCTTTGCAAGCATCTCCCCTGCAATGGCCACAGCTTTCTGTTCCCAGCCAATGGGAGCTGCGGGGGCAGTGCTTGCAGGCAGGAGCAGTGCGCGGAGGGAGACCCCTCCCTGCTGCGGGGTGCATTAGCTGCCTCTGGGAGCAGCGTGAGGCCAGGGCAGGCAGGGAGCCTGTCTTAGCGGCAGCCCCGCTAGGACACCGAAGATCGCCATCAACTGGGAGATCCTCTAGGATTGACCAGTCGATTGCGATTGACCGGTTGGCGACCACTGCTCTAAAGCAAATGGGGAATGAAAAATTCTCCAGAACATCCACCAGGGACTGCTCAATTTAAAACCAGGTCCAGGCCGCCATATGTTGAATCTAGTCTCCAATGGCAAAAGGCAATCGAGTGTAATTGAGACAACCCTGGGAGTAGAAACTTAAGTGATAGGTTTCCAGTTTGAGATAAGGACTTGCTCTTCTCTCTAGCCATCTTCACCCACTTCGCTGGTCCTGCAGTGTCATTTCCTTTAAAGTCTCTGCACTCTTTTCACTCACTGATAGCCTCACAGAGGTATGGTCAGTATGTAGAGAGATAAAGGCTTGTTCCCTTCTGCGACATTTTGGGAATCGCCCCAACCAGTAAGTGGTTCTGTCGCTGCCTGCCCGATAATCTTGGGATGCCTTAATGCTGTGCTGTTACGGTTCACGTCCCTGACACCAGTAGCCTGCCCACAAACACCATATCTCACCCTGGCTTCCACCAGCCTAGTTACTCCTCTTAGGGCAATGGCAACCAGTCGCAAGTCTCCCAGAAGTTCTTCCTTCCCGAGTTCTTAACTACCAGTCCCTGTCCCAAAGAGCTTGGATTTTTCCCTGCTAGTTCATCACCCCTGAAGTTGTGAAACCAGCCCCCCAATTATCACCTCACTTCGACACACACACTCCACACAGTTTCCACAGCAGAGACCTACTTGGGGTACAAATAAGCAAAAAGGTTTATTTAATAGAAAAACGACAGATTCAAAGATGAAATAGTAAGGAAACGCAAACGTGTACAAGTTACACAGTAAATAAACATAAGGATGGAACCTGAGACTTTACACTTCTATATTGGATAAAATCACTTTTCTAATACAAGTTACCTATTGCCTTTAAACAATTTCCCAAAGTACCCCCTAAGTGTAGGGAGGAGCTGTTGTTTCTCAGACAACTGCCTGCTTTGGGGCCGTCACTCACTTTCTGGATCCTTTCACTTCAAACCCCTCCTATTTTAAGTGTTTGCCAGGTGGCGGTGGTTGTTTTTTCCCCCTCATGGTTTTTCAGGGTGGGTAAATCCCAGTTGTCTCCATGTCTTTCCGTTAACTTTAGTGGTCCACCAATGTCCTTTCCTGGGCTGGATAATGCATGGTTTCATGTAACTGCTGGTTTGGGAAATGCACCTCCTTGCACACATCTCACTGCCCTGCTGTGCAGTGAGGCTGAAGTTATATGAGCATGGTTTTTGATATACATGAATTAGTAACAACAATCTGCCGGTATATCTCACAATGACCGTCACGTTTGCAACAAGACAAGCTTTCACAAAAGACCATACTTGATTATATTTTTGTAGTACAATAACATTGTAAACAATCGCTTGATTTTAACTGCATATTTTGGGGGTTCAAACCTTCTGTTCTCCCTGTGGGGCGCCTGGACCCGGTTGTCATGCCTTCCAAAGCTCGGCTTGGTTTTTAAATCAGTGCCCGCAAGTCATTGGTATGTGTGAGTTTGTGGTAGTTCATTCACTCAAGACAATAGCATAAGTAATCTCCCAAGATGACTCTGCATGGATGGGACCCTGAAGGGAAATGCTTCAGACTCTGGTGGCTGAGGACTTAAACAATGAGGAATATGCGCCAGCTCTTTCCATTTGCTTATTAATAGGTTCTGTGTATCAAGCTCCAAGGGGATTGTCCTCTCTTTGTATTGCTAGCAGGGAAGCATTCAAGCATTCGCTTGATATAAGTGGAGAAAAGCGGGGGAAAGAAAGGAAAATATTTCAGTCAGGATTGGAGCATGCCCTCAAAAATGGAAATTGGTGGGTCCTGACTTTTCAGAAGTGCTGAGCTCTGGAGAAAATGGAACTAGGGGTGCTAAGGAGCTCTGAAAATCAGGTCCTGATTGCCTTCAAGTTCATCCATCTCTAAATTACCACCATTACAATGGCAGAGTTGTAGATAAACATAGCAAGAGTTCTAAGCAAAATGGCAAAGTCCAGTGCAGGACTGGAAAGGAAAGATCAGCCCAATGCAGCGTAAGCTCTTTGGGGCAGGGACTGTCTTTCTGTCCTGTGTTTTGTACAGTGCCTCGCACAATGGGATTCTGGTCTGGGGTTGGGCTCCTAGATGCCGTGATAATACAAAAAAAATATTGTTCATTGGGCATTGTGATTCAGTTGCACTGGGCCAGATCCTGCATACCTCAACTCACGCAGAGCCCGCGCTTAGCTCAGTTGTCCCATTGAACCCACAGAGACTATTCGCCTGAGGAAGGGACTGCAGACACGTGCTTCTGAAAGGTGGGATCCTTTTTTTGCTTTCTTGGTTCTTGGTGAGCACTGTTAATGTTCCCTTTGGGTGAGATTTGCAAAGCTGCCTGGGAAATTTGGACCCTCTGTTCCTATTGACTTTAATGGGAATTAGGTGCTAAAATCATTTAGGCAGCTTTGAAGATCTTTGACTAGGGGCTGTAGTCTCCACACACATTTGTACTGGTTTAGTGTACGTCTACACAAGAAGCTCTGCAGCTGCACTGCTGTAGCGTACACACTTGCTACAGCCATGGAAGAGGATTTTCCATCACTAATAAATCTACCACCTTGAGAGGCAGTAGCTAGGTCAACAGAAAAATCCGTTGACCTACTCGTGTCTACACTGGGGGTTTGGACAACCTAACTATGTTACCCAGGGTGTGAAATTTTTCACAGCCCTGAACGATGTATCTAGGTCGACCTAAGTTCTAGTCCTGCCTGAACCATAGCACTTTCTCGTTTCAGCTTGAGTGGCTTGGTTTGGTTTATCTTAGGTCTGTTCCTAATGGATTTAAACTAAACCAGAATAATTTAGGTGGAACCCGAAATAAGATGCAGGGTAGAATGTTCAAAAGTGCCCAAGTCCCATTTTCAAAAGAGATTTAGGAGCCTATGGGTTTGTCTACACTTGAAATGCTACAGAGTCAAAGCTGCTCCTCTGTAGCACCTCTGTGTAGACACTGCCTATGCAGACAGGAGGGGTTCTCCCATTGGCTTGGGTTGTCCACCTCCCTGAGAGGCAGTAGCTAGATCAATGGATGGAACTGCCTTGGGCTCATGCTGCAAGGCTAAAAATAGCAGTGTAAACATTTGGACATGGTCTTTGAGACCCCCCCACCTTCACCAGGTTTCAGAGCCCAGGCTCCGGCCTGAGCCCAAACCTCTACACTGATATTTTCAGCCCCGTAGCACTAGCCCTGTGAACCCACATCAGTTGACAGACTTGCTGCCGCAGGTTTGTGGGGTTTTTCTTTTTGCTATGTAGACTTACCCTAAGTCTCCCTTGGCAATGGGATTTAGGTCCTAAAAGATTTAGGAGCTTTTAAAAATTTTATATGCAGCCTTTTGCACCAGTTGTTTGAAATTCCAACCTTAAGTTAAACTGGTGTTGTTCTGGGTGCAGACAAGCGCATCCGTAAGTGTCCCTGCATATCAGGTACATAGACAAACGTAGAGGTGACATTAATTGTAGCCGCAAAACACCTGGGTTGAGTTTGGGCTGAACCTGGCCCTTTCCCATGTAAGATGAAATGGCAAACAAAAGGCCAGATTCTCCATTTCCCTACACCTTGTGGTGTGTCATTCGCACTAGACCAAAGAGGGTGCACAAAATGCCCCCATTCAGATCTAGAAATATTTGGCACTCCCCTTGTTCCCATATGAATGACAACATGAGGTGAGGGACACTGTAGAATCTGTCTGCAAATAGCTGATGTGCAGTTTCATGAATGGATGTGGTCTGATGGCTCAATGAACATGAATGGCTGTAGAGCTTTATTGTAATTTTCTGCATCTTTGC
Source organism: Lepidochelys olivacea (assembly GCF_965140295.1). Taxonomy (NCBI): domain Eukaryota; kingdom Metazoa; phylum Chordata; order Testudines; family Cheloniidae; genus Lepidochelys; species Lepidochelys olivacea. The sequence goes on from NC_140436.1 coordinate 7,581,638, forward strand.
ATGGTTCTATATAGAACAGTTCACATCTGCTTTTATTTGCTGGGCTAGGCATCCAAGCGCTAAACAAATACAGACCAGCCAGACCACGTATGTTGGTCTCGATATTGTTTTGGCAAAGTAGCTGCTGCCAACAAAGCAGAAAATCCAATGAGTTAATTAATGAAGAATTGTCTAGGATTTCCTTTTACCTTTTATTTCTACCCCCCACCTCCTGTACGTCTGTGCAGTGGAGCTGCCTCTTGCCCCTTATGCCAGAATGATTAATGGTGGGACCACAAGGAGGTCAATTAGCTGGGGTCAGCGTGAAGCTGAAAGGTGGCGTGTGTTTCTTTATTGAACGTTGCATTCACACTCCAAGCTGTGACCTGGACTACAGTGATTTATTACCAGGGCAGTGTTCTGATCACTTACCTTCAGTACCTTACCTTGGCTTCAGAAATCAGGCTTTCATTATCAATTAAACTCCAGCAAGGAGATGCAGTTGAAATCTGAAATGTACCCCTGACTTGAGCAGAGGAGGCCTGCCTGCTTTCCAAAAAAAATGGGGAGGGCAGGAGCGGGGGCCCTCATGAGCTTCAGAGTAACCAAGAAATTAAATTATGATCCATCCTGGGGAAAGTTAAAGTTCAACTGCTGACACATTTTGAATGTTGAGTCAGAGAAGAGGATGTGCACCTGAAGAAGTGGGTTTTTTACCCACGAAAGCTTATGCCCAAATAAATCTGTTGGTCTTTAAGGTGCCACCGGACTCCTAGTTGTTTTTGTGGATACAGACTAACATGGCTACCCCGCTGATTCTTGATAGAAGAGGATGTGAAACTGACGTTAATTTGGGGAGAGGCACTGAGGTTAAAATCCCTGCACCTGATCTCTGAATAGAGAGAGGGAGGAGGGCCAAAATCACCTAACATTTTTTGGAGGTAAAAAATTACTTCATGCCTATTGAAAATATTTCTCAATGAATAGTGTTTAGTGCTTACAGGGCATCTTTCATCAAAGGATCCCGAAGCACGTAAGAATGTTAGTTAAGCCTCCTGATATTCCAGTGATGAAGGTATTACTTACGCTCACTTCTATTGATGGCTAAGAGGGGTTAAGATTCTGGTCCTGGGAGATGCTGAGCACCCAGAATTGAAATGGGAGCAGGCCCTTTTGTGATTTACCCCAGGGACACACAGATCCTGGGGGGAAAGGTGATTTTTAAAATACTTTGTAATTAGCATATTTTAAAAAAAAAATTAGTTATTTTGCAATCAAGGCCCCATTGTGCTAAGCACTGTAGAAACACGTGGTAAGAGACACCCTCTGCCCCCCAGGACTTTCAGACTAAGGCTGGAATTTTCCAATTCTCCTAAGGAAGTTAGACTCTTTTTTTGTAGGAATTCCCCACCTGTCTGGACAAAGGCTGGACAGTAAAACAGAGCTGGAAGGGTAGAGACATGTGATCAGTTGCAGAGACGGGAGTACAGTTCAGCTCTCTGTCCGTTGGGGCTATAGATGGGAAGAGAGTGCATGGCTTAAAGGTTTGCTGGATCGGGACCATGGTTTGTAAAGAGCACAAAAGCCTCATTTTTTAAAAAAATTGCTAACATTTTCCAAAATATTTTTGTTTTCTTCACTAGGCATAGGAACCAGAGATGGAAAATACCTATTAATTCATCAAGTCCATCCCCCTGCCAATGCAGGGTTGGTCCCAACAGAATAGTCTCCAGTGCTTTGTCCAGACTATTTTTAAATGACTCAAATGATGGGGCTTCAACTGCATCTCGTGGGATGCTATTCCAGATTTTAATAGCTCTCTCCATTTGTATGGCACACAGTAGCTTCCTTAGCCTACAGGAAAGGTTATAAACTTATGGTCAAGAACGGTCTGGGTATTCATTGCAATGCATTAGCTTTATTTTATTGTCAGTATCTGCATGGCTCTAATGTGAGCGCTGTAACTCTTTATTGAAAAGGGAATAGGAATTCTCGGTAGTTAGTGTCTTCTGGTATCAAGGCCTATTGCTTGCTATATTTATGATTTACATCTGTTCTAATTTGCACTCTCTTCTCAGGCAAATGTTGCACTGTGTCTGCTACATGGTGCAAAACAAGTGTGTTGCAGACATGCTGCATGGTTTCACACTGTATTAACTCCATCTTAGCTGTTCTTTGCTTTGCCTCAATCTCTTCACCACTGAAAATTTAGATATGGTAAAAAATAGGATTTGCCATATTGGACAGACCCCACTGACCCAACAAGTCCATTGCCTCTGGCAATGTTCAATACCAGATGCTCCAGAGGAAGATGAAATACCCATAATGCACTTGGTCAACTGCATAATCCTGTACATCATTACAGATGCCTGGAACTGGGGAAGTGAACTTCTTAAAGGTTTTAGAGAACCGTATGTCATAGTTCATGGCAACTGCACCTGTATTCCCCCTCCATGGCCCAGCAAATGGCACCCACTTTAGGCTTCTGGTCTGCTTTCTCTTGCCCCTGGACTGCAAGCTGCTGGATTTCCAGATGCAGTTGGTCACTCTCCAGCTGTATCCTCTCTGGTAGATCAGTCCATGATCCCAATGAATGCGGTTGCTACTTTAGTCAGGTTCTCTCCACTCTCCCACCAGGGCGTCAGCTCCAAGATTTCCCCACCAGCTGGACCCTCTGCCAGTGGGCTGGATGTTCCCTGTCAACCTGGACCATCATTTTTCTTCTGGTCATCAGAATACAGCAGGTCGACCAGCTGCACCCTTGTCTGCTCCTCAGTGTCTGCTGCTTTACAGTATAGCTCAACCAGCTGGCCTTTCTTCAGCTATTCACAATTAATTTCCCCTGTCTCTTTCTTCACTATTACTTTCCCGAAATGATTGAGATTTTTCGGTTCTTTTCCCTTCCAGGGTACTTGCTTTCCCCGCTGTTGGCACTTACAGCAATTCACCAGGTCACAGATCCCACGCATGCTGCCGCCAAACCCGACTGTATTCCGATGGAACCCTGTTGATTTAGTGCCTATTTGGTTTTATAAGACTTTTCCCATAAGAGTCAGTAAAGGATAGTCATGATAATATCACCCCTCTTTTGGTAAATTTGAATGACAATTTTGCACGGTTGACTTAATTCCTATTTTGGATGTCTGAGTCGCATTTCCTTCACCCTAGCCTTTTAGGGCTTGATCCTACAAATTGCTGAGCAGTCTGGCCCCAGTCCAACAAAGCATGAAGGCACCTGAAATAAGCAGGGAGAGATTTTCAAAGGCGCAAATGCTAGTTAGGTCCCTAACTCCCATTGACTTTCTCTAACTACCCATTGCATCTTGAAAAATCTTTCTTTAAATCAAAAAGGTTCTATAGAAGTTACTCTCAAAACCTATAGAACCTCATAGAAAAGTAGATCTTTTGCTTGTTTGGCTTTAAATTATCCTGTAGAGTTCCACTGCAGAGGTACAATTCCTCATTAAATGCTATAGGATGGAACAAAAATCCTATGGAAAGGAAATTATTTTCTATTGGTTCCTATATGAACAAAAAAAAATTTTTTTTAAAGAGCTGTTTTATTTGCCCATTTTTAAAAAACCACACTTCCACAGGTTCACTTGAATGCTTAAAGATAAGCATATGCATAAGTGCTTTTCTGGATTGGGGCCACAATATTCCACATGTTGCAAGATAGAGCCATTAGTGGATGACAACCAGATTTCAAGAAGATATTGATGGCTTTGGATGGTTGTCTCAGCTCAGGCTGCCTGCCTTCCATGCGTTAATCATACATAATGAGACATTTGCCGTGCGAATATATTTACGCTTACAAGAAAATAATGTTATAACATCTTTATACAGGTGATCGCATCCAGTACTGAATTGTAATGAGAAGGAAAGCTAAACTCAGCCACATGCTAACATGGACATCCAAGTGGAAAGTTACTATGAAGTATATTTTAATAATAGTATTTTTCCTTCTTTTATTTTATAAAGCATTTTAGAGGAGCAGAAAAAACCATTCCTCCAAGAGCTTTGATCTGTATCTTTGAGACAAAATCCATTAATAGCCTGTTTGGTTTGGCAGTATCTTCGCTTCTGGGCAAAACACGTGCAGATAACCTGTTGGGGAGGCAGGGTGTGATGGTATGATGGACACACAACTTTTTGTGTCAGAGATGCAAGTCAGACTGGAGTTATCCATTCTGGCTTCTTATTTGTCCAGTCTACTCTGACTTGTTACACACCTCCTGGCAGTTAAAAATGCCTCCCCTTCCCGTACAATGTGAAGAATATGATTCAGGGACACTGGAAATACAATTTCACAATGGAAATACTTCCTGTGCTTGCATGACTGGTGAGTTACATGCTTATTGACAATATGATATTAATATGCTGAGACACACAACTTAGAACTTGGAGGCAGTATCGTCTGGATTGGGCATCAGGAGAGTTTTTCTTCCACTGACCAGTTTGCACCTCTCTGTTTCTCCTCTTGCCATTTGTCTGTTCAGATTATAAAATCTTCAGGGCAGGGACTGTCTCCTTTTTGTGTCTGCTCAGCACCTGGCACGATGCACCTCTAATATTGCTTGGAGCCCCTAGGTGCTGCCATAATACAATCAAGTGAGGCGTGAAGGGCTTTCAGTTTCCATAGTCAAATGGTGCTCATCATCTCTCCAAACTGAGTCTCAAGTTATTCATACTCCGTTGCCCATTTTAGCAGAGAATGGGTGACTATAAAACACTGGCCATGCTACCGAATTTACCTGCAAGTAGTTAAAACTGGGTTGTACAAACCTTATTCACATGAGCAATCCTTACTTGCACAAGAAGTCAATGGGACTATTCTTGTGAATAGGGATTACTCATGTGAGGAAGGATTGTGGGATTGGGGCCAGGAATGGGATCCTGACACTATGGAAAAAATCCAATAGAATTTAATCATATGTGATAAATTGTCTGTAGCTTGTTTTGGGGGCCATCCAATCGCATTTAATTGAAAACTGTATACATGCCATAGACTTCTATAGGATAGTTTCCACACCCATCACTACCCAAAATGACAACCTGTGGAAATAATCTAATTCTGTGTTAAATACTATAGGTTTATAAAGTAATTTCTATAGATCCCTATTGATTCCATCTCTGCTAAACTCTGTAGGACTTTCCCATAATGTGTGAACACCTATAGTTTTCAGCAACCTCAAAAACAGGCATTGATCATATAAAAACTGTAGGAGTTCAATATACTTCTGTACTGTGGGCCAGATCCTTAGCTGTTGTAAATTGGTACGGCTCCACTGAGGCCAACGAAGCTAGTTTGATTTATACCCACTGAGAATCTGGTCCACGGGTCACAAATACATTTGAAGCAAGAAAATCTTCCGAAGACAAAAGAGAGATGTTGCCTTTGTCACTGCAAATGGGTTTTGCCACTTTCTTCTTGTTGTTGCCTGTCTTCTAAACCGTCTTAGCGTGCAGTGGCATAGGTGTCTTAAGTCTTTGTCTGCGTAGGCAAGAGAGCATATGTACAATAGCTGCTAGCCATCTTGGCGCATATACAGCAGTCTTGTTTTAATGTTTAATCGCTAATTGGTGCGATGATCAAGGGACAGGCGAGGGAGCACTTTGACATCTGATCTTTTGAACTGATTACATGTGCTTTGCGCTACATGTTGTTTATCACGGTCAGGCTAATTTCCTTCGCCGAGCGCTGATTTCTTTTTGTGGTGAAATCTCACACTGAGGCTGGCAGGGAGAGACTTTCATTTTATTTATTTATTTATTTATTTATTTATTTAAAGGATTCTAATATGCACTGGGCTCCTGTTATTGACCAGACTCTCCAATAAATGTGATTCAAGTTCTGTTGGATGATTGGACTTGAACTTTTCTCCCATGCTCGCACTCAACTCTCATTTTCTGTTTGTTCTCTTTGTTCATTCGTTTTCTCTCCATCTTTCTTTCCTTCCCACCACTCTCTCTCTTTCTCTGTTCCCCTCTCCTTTATTTTATCTTCCCTTTCCTGTATGGTTTGGGGTTTCGTTGTTGTTGTTGGTTGTTGTTACTTCTGTGACTGAAATCATACCTTTCAGGGTCTCCTTTTAATCTTGCTCAAAACAACAGCAGCAAGAATACAACCCGAACTGTCAATCCCAGTAGGGGAAGAGGGTTCTCTCCCTTTTTGTATTATTATTATTATTTGTTAAGGGAAGTGGGAAAAAAATGGAGAGAGAATTTGACATTATTGTATAATTTAAAATTGCACAGCCTACAGCCCACAAAACAGAGCATGTAATTACACACTTACTAGAGGTAACAGCAGTGCTGATAATTATTCTTTACACAGGAGGATCTCACTGATATCCCAGAGTCGGAAAGTGGGAACTACAATATCTTTAATACCATCCTTAGAGACCCTTATAAGCAGAGGAGAAGTCTGAGGAGGCACACAGGGTCCAGAGCAATATCTTCATCGCACCAGAATGTCAAGGGCTTTAGCACAGCAGAAATCAATAGTTTCAAGTACATTTTTTTTAAGATACAATATTTTTTTTATGACCCTACCCAGAGAAAGTACAGCAAAGCCAGAGGTGCGGCAGTGGTATGAAACAAACATTTTGAACGGAAGCCTTGTCGGTTTAGAAGAGCAGCAAGCTAGATTTTTATGAGAAACAAGTTTGGCATTAACCATCTCTGGGCTGTAATCCTGGAATTTCTTTGGCATTCCATCTCTGCATTGTTTTTCTTCCCTTTCTATTGCCCTTTCCATGTGCACCTTGTCTAAAATGTTGTTGTCTCATAGACTTTAAACCCAGGTCACTACGATTATCTAGTCTATCCTCCTGCATAACACAGGGCATAGAATTTCACGCAGTGATTGCTCCATTGAGGCTGATCACTTGCAGTTGAGCTAGTGTATATCTTTTAGAAAAGGATTGCCATCTTGATGTAAAGACTTCCAGTGAAGGAGAATTTATCCTAGCCCTTGGTAATCTGGTCCAATGCACAATTTACTCTGCGGTGTTCTTATATGGGCCAGATTTTGCTACCCTTACTTGCATTCTGTAGTACCTTGCTCTGTAAATAGTTCCATTGATTTCATGGAGTCTGGTAACACGCACTGAGTTAGGGCAGCAGAATCTGCCCCCTATACGTGGGATACTTTTTCAAGTTACCATTCAGCCAAGGCATGGAGAAAATCAAAGTAGTGGGGCCTGATTTTCTCCCACTGCTCTGGGCCGCTTCACGTGGTTCAGGCAGTGAAAAGTTATGATTGACTGACTGTCCAGTTCTGAATTCCTCGAGAGTAGGGGAGTTTTCAGTTCGCATAGTCAGCTCCTATTCCAGATGTGTGTCTCATGCTGGTCTAAGGGATGGGAGGGCACATTCTGGAAGCAGGAGGGTGTGGGACACTGTTCCTCCTATTCTCAACTGTGATACAGTCTCATGAGGCCCATTGCAGTCAGGTATAAGCTAGAGCAGCGTAAAGGCTGCTGTAACTGAAGCTGTTGAGCCAGGACTGGTGTGGATGCACCAGGAGAGTCAGGGAGGCATAACTTGCTCCCTGATGGTCTCAACTCTCCTGCCTGAGCCGATCACAGCATGATTGGAGAGAATCTGGGTCATGTTTCCAAAGTGCTGAGGAAATCAAAGCGAATAATGCGTCGAGGGGGGCTGAGGAGGAATCAAGGGACATAAAGTTAATTAAAAAAAATGTGTGCTTAATATCCCTCCTATCCACCTTAAAGTGACACCATGATCTCAGAAGTTGGCTTTAATCCCATCTAAAATCATTTACGCTTCTCCTTTCACTCGGGCCACAGGCTAATACCGCAAACATCGTTCAAATGCCGGTGAGCGCTCGCTCCTCCTTTCGGAAGGAAGCCTTTGTTATCCAAAACCATCCATCGCAATATGGTGGGGGGATCTGGAGTTAAGACAGCAATGTGTGCTGTGTAGTCATAGTCATTTCAGATCTGAGCTAAACCGGCTGTTGCTTGGGGATGCTGGGTGGGCAGCGTGAGGAGATGGGAAGGATCACAATAATTTCTTCAGGTTTAAGGCACTGAGACTCGGGAGATCTGAGTTCAGTTCCCAGCTCTGCCGCAGACTTCCTGTGTGACCTTGTGTAGGTCACCAAACTTCTCTATGCCTCGGTTCCCCAGTGTAAGGCTCCAAGTAATTTCTGCAGGCTTCGGGGTTGTTTTTTATTTTCAAGGGCTGGGGATGAGGGGGAAGGGGAATATGCTGGATAGAAAGTGCCTCGAATCCCATCTGCATTGGTAAAAGATTTTTACATTTTATTTTACTGTCAACATTTACAGAAATTAAATTCCCAGTATCTGGAGCTACCGAGTGTCTTAGCAAATCCTCCAAGATAGGAAGCCAGATCTTCTGGCGATCAGGACCATAAGTGCCTGATTTTAAGCTACACTGAGACCTCTTTGAACTGTTCTGGCAGTAGAAAGGAACCTTTGCGTGGGTAGAAATTCATCCCTTTCCCCTGCCATTAGGCCCCAATGTCTTAAAAAATAAGACTCTTTTCTTCAGATTTGTGAATGGTGATCGAAGAAAAATGAATTGGCCTCAGAAGTAAAACTGGATTTAATGGTGATCAAAGATGTTTAAGGGCTTGATCCAAAGTCCTTTGAAATCATTTGAACTCCTGTTCTCCTGATCAATTGCTACAATCCTTTGTGGCAGGGTTTGCAGTGTGGTTCATAGCTCAAAGGAACGATGACCTTCTGTTTCAGACATTGTACTCAAGAGGCCTGGGTTCAGTTCTCAGCTCTGCCACGGATTACCTGAATAATTTTGAGTAGGTCATTTAACCTCTCTGTGCCTCAATTCCCTACTTGCAAAACTGAATAACAACTCATCTCCTTTCTCCCATCTTGTGTCATTCTTTTTAAAATGTAAGCTCTTTGGGGCCGGAACTCTTTATTAATATGTGATTTGTGCAATGCCTTGTGCAACAGGGGCCTGAGCTTGCTTGTGATTTCTAGGTAATGCTGTAATACAAATAATAATAACGATGGATCATCTAATTTGTCATCAAGGTCCTGGAAGGACACCAGCTAAATCTCCATGCCTGTACCTTATGAAACAGAAGGCAAAACATCCTCGTCAGGGAAACGAATCCTTGCAAAGACCAAGATTCTTGCATATACTTTTTAGATCAATACAAGTACCTTGTTCTCTGCCTCATTAGTGTTTGTTTAAAGAGGAAATTCAATTTTTAGTCACCTGCAACTTTCTGTTGCTTTGTTTGATTTGCCATGGTTATGTGGCAAAGGCATGCAGAGCCTGTTTAGTGGGATGTACGTCTAGGAGATAATACTCATAAGTCTAGGAGATAATACTGAGAGAGGGGCCTAGGAGGCTGGCTTTGGGTTTTACAAAATCAGATCAAGGAGGCAGTTGGGTTCAAGTTCCATTATTATTTATACCTGAATCTCCAAATTGAGGCCTAGATCCTGCACCATCCCTCACCACTCATTGTCTTCAGTGAGTCCTTCACATTTGGGAGTCAGATAAACATTCTGGTTTTGACCCATCTCCTTGCTGTTTGTTTATTTCAAGTTCCCAAAGCATCCTGGATTCTTTTTGAAACCCATCTGCAGATCCTTGGCTAAATCTTGTCCTCTTTTCTTACACTTCGGATGAATGTAGTGGTGATGTGGCTGTGTGGTTTCCAAGATATTAGAGAGATAAGGAAATATCTTTTCTTGGACCAAGCTCTGTTGGTGAGAGACATAAGCTTTCAAGCTCACACAGAGCTCTTCTTCAGGTCAATAGTAAATTTGCTGAACTAACATTACTATATGCATTTATGTGTTGTGACAGCCAATCTGATAGCTACCTTTGCTTTACTCAGATGTGTTATATCTTGGCATTTTGTGATTCACATGTTATGTTGCTAATTATTATTGTTTCACACTTAATAACATCTTGGTAACTAAATTGCTCCAGGGTTGCAAACTTGTTTATTACATTTTAGCCCTGAGCAAATTTTTGCATCCAAGCTCCGACCTCCGTCCCCAAATATGAATTTATATTGGAAATTCTGATGGATCCTGTCCGGAATGGGGGCAAAGCAACACAGCTGTGAACGAATAATGTAAAACATTGACTTTGTTACACGTCGGGATTGGGGGTATCTTTTTTTTTCTCCCCTTCCTTTCTTTTGTGTAAATCTGTTTTCACCACAGGAGCACATGCTGTCTCTTCTGGCTACAACACTACTTACTAATTCATCGATTCATCTTTAATGAGGCCCCCTGCCAATGTTTAAATAGCATTCAGAACAAAGAAAAAGGCAACATTTCCAAAACAGCTGCTTCTCTCCGATCCTGACATATCAGCCCTTTGGAATATCAAGAAATATATATTTTTTTCTTCCCTTAAAGTTGGTAATTTATAATTTAGGTGCAGCTTTATAATTAATTGTTTGCAGGGGGAGAGGGGATATAGAAAGAGATGGGAATGAAAAGGGAAAAAAAGAGTAAAGTTTCCCTCAGGCTGTTATGATACATGAAACCAACACAGCTTCTGTGGATTGCACTTGCACTGCAGATATAACAGTGGGAGAATTTTCTTTTACAGCCAGAATCGTTTGTTGTATGTTGCAAGTTGGTGCAAGGACATGACTGAGGAAGTTTTTCTGCATCAGCGGCACATAGGAATATACAGCCTCAGGATCCAGTTGGTTAACAACCCCCTGATATATCGGGGTGGATTTCCATAGGCTGCTCTTAAGAAGACTGTGGAGTGTCCATTGCCTTAGTGACTATTGTTTGTTTTTATTCCAGTCATATCTAGAAGCCCCAACTCAGATCAGGGTTCTGCTGTAATAGCTATTGTATGCACATACAGTAAGAGCGACAGTGGGGAAAAGAATGGAGCCCTTAAGGGTTATGCCTACACTTCGGCTGGGAGCAAGTCTCCCACCGGGGCTCAAGCTCACCTCTGGATGTTGTAGCCTCTGGCGGAGACTTGGGCTAGCCATCTGATCTGAAGCCTAGGGGACCAGGTGGGCTTGAGCTTGGGTGGCTCGCATGAGTCTCTGCCAGAGCTCGCAACGTCCCAATGGCTCGAGCCCAACTAACATGTGCCTGCCTACCTGGCTGGGAGTCTCGTTCCCAGCTACAATACAGACATATCCCTTGTGTACGTCTACATGGCACACTAAGCCCAGGTTTGTGGGAACCAAGCTTGTGGACTGGGGGTTTCCAAGCCCATGCTTGAGCTTCCATGCTGCATTGTACACCCAGATTTACGATCGTTGGACCTGGGTCTCGCAGCTGTGCCGACACCTACATACTGCGCTATGCAGACCTTCTGACTCCGGTCTGCAACATGACACTGCACAATGACAGGGTTTGGACCAGAGTCCCGGTGGGACTTGAGCTCTGACCCTTAGCAGGGCCCAAGACCTAGGTTCCGAGTGCTTGTTGACTTGAGTCAGACTATTTTGTGTGTGAATGAAAGAAGGGCTTAGTCAGAGCCCAGGTTTAGCATGCAGTGAAGACATATTCTTGGTGACTTAAGAGCCTAATGCCCATTATGAAAAGTAACTTCAGCCCTTAGAAGCCCAAGTCCCATTGATTTTCAATGACACTGAGACATCTAAGTCACTTTTGAAAAGGAGACCTGGGCTCCTAAGGGACTTATGCTTTTTGAAAATTTCACTCACACTGAGCACACAATTTAAATAGACAAGGAAGACAAACAGTGGGAGAAAGGAAAGGTGGTTATCCCCATGTTACAGATGGGGAATTGAGGTATGGAGAGATGAAGTGGCAGGTCCAAGGTTGTACATGGAGGCTGTGGCAAAGCAACTGAACCCAGATCTCCTGAGACCTAATCCACTATCTTAGCCTCAAGACCATCCTTCTTCTCCGGGAGGATCACAGTAAGCAACTTTATACTGCCCACAAGAGGTGCCTGCTTGACAGCCCTGGAGACTGAAACTCTCGGTTTGATCGACAGAAAAAGTACACCTAGCAACAGTGTAGTCCCTCACACTGCACCACTTCCTGGGACTGGAAGGTTTTGTCTCTGTGATCTATTCAGTCCTTGGGAGGAAGGACTCCGAAGGAATTGCCATCCAGGATACCAAATGTGCTTTGTAGGTTGTGTGTGCGCTGTAGGATCTGGACTGAAACCCATCAGCTGAGATCACATAGGTCCTTGAACGGTCGTCATGTGGCCTATCACCCATGTGAGCTGAATTCAAATCCGTGACCTAGAGGTTGATAAAAGGCTCCATTTCTCATTCCCGAAATCTTTGAGCCATCCGATGCACTCCAAACTGTGTGTTTCCCTGTGGTTTAGTAGTAAACAAGAGGTTCTCGTCGTCCTCTTCACATGTTGCAGTATAGAGAATAATCAAACATTGTTTGACTCTCTCAGCAAGTCACAGCCCAGAACCACTAACTTTGCATGGTTACATTAATAGTAAGAAACACTGATATAGAGTTTAAGTGATGTGTCCTGCTCTACTCAGCAATCCATTCGTAACTACCTAATCCAGTCCAGGATCTAAGAAGACCCTATGTGGCTGTAACCCACCTGCCCCCTCTGGACCTTATCCAGTATGCATTTCCAACCCCACAGCAATAGAACCTGGATCTGTAGCCCAAGCTGTAGAGACTCGTGTTCAGCTCTAGTCGAATCCCTGGTGTCAACCAAGATGGCAGCCATCACGTTGTGACCACAGGAAGCACAGGCCATGTTAATCAGTCTGAGACCTAGAGTGAACTACATAGCCATGTCTGGGTCCAGCAGCCTCGGCAGAGAATACTCCTCTCTATTCATTACATCAGAGTCCTGTCTCTTCTCAACTATGACGGACACAGTACACATGCGTGAATCTTCCTGTTGTCAAACCAGTTTATTTTACTTGTACATACAGATATAGGGGTGAATATTTTAATACCCACCTGCTCTCAGAACGGTGAGAGAAACACTGTCAAAGGAGCTCCATGCAGAACAGAGGGAAGGCTTTGAAAGAGGAGAGGACGTTGTACATTTATATAACGTAGAATCTAATTTAGATTCTAAAGGCTTTTTACATTAAATAACAGCACGACTCTTGTACTTCCCCCAATGCACCTGAAAACAACAACAAACAAAACAAAATAAAGGAGGCTGGAGATGTTTCCAGGGAAAAGATTCACGATTCTGTTTCCATGGAAGCGACAGCACATCCCAAGTGGCAGGAAGAACCGACAGAGCGCAGCTATGAAAGTTAAAGTGCCATCTTCCTCTTTCCACCAAAGAGCAGAGCCGGGGATGGGGGTGGGGAGAAATGGTTTTGAAAAAGAACAAGGGGAATTAAAAGGATGGACGGTCTAGTGGTTAAGGCACTGGATTGGTGATCTGGGTTCCATTCTTGGCTTGGCCACTGACTTCCTGTATCACCATGGGCAAGTCACTTAAGACCTGATCCCATTCTTGTTGCTATCAGTGGGAGTCATTCCATTGACTTCAATGGGCATTGGATTGGGGGCTTAACCATTCTGTGTCTCTGTGTTATAACTCTAAAATATCTCCTTTCGTTGGCCCTTTCCTCTTGTTTTTTAGATTATAAGCTCTTCAAGGCATGGGGTGTCTTACTATGTGCATACAGCTCCTAGCACAATGGAGCCACCATCTTGGTTGGGATGTCTATGACCTACTGTAATACAGATAATAAATAATCCAAAAATCACAAAACTCTGCATATGGAAAGGTGATTTAATTGCCTAGATGTGTCGCTTCCAGAAATTACATCTGGGGAATTGAGCTGCCACCAGTCGTCATTGTGCTGCCTCAACAACATTTCAGGCAGCACCAGAACCTTTAGGTGGTACCAAATAGGTGTATAAATGGTGGCACCACACGCCCAGCAGGCAGACTGTAGAATATCCACCTTTGTCCTCTTACTGTCACGGGCAGGAGAGACTGTCCACGTTTTTTTTTTCCTCGTTCATTTGGCCCAGAGCTGCCGTGAAATTTTATCTTGCTTAAATTTTTTTTGCAGAATCAGAAGATGTTTGAAAACTTGTAGGATTCAGGCCTTTGCTCGAAAGTCAGTAGGACTAAGGAGCCGAAGTCTTTTAGGCCTTTTTGAAAATGTTACCGTATCTCTCACTATATGATCCCCTGAGCCATCAACATGCTTTGTGACCTGTGGAAAATACCTGTGCAACAAAATCTGTCGCCTTGATGGAAGGAATTCCTGCTATATCTGCAGACTCTGCATTAGTAAACTGAAGAAATTCAGCTATTTTCTACCGTTTTGGTGAGCAACGTGTGCAATAGGTTGTGGTAAAATATTTGAAATCAGGGCACTTTTGCATCTTGTTGTGAATTTGAAGTTGATCCTGTAGTTGAGATTTGATTTTTTTTTTTTTGCATGTGTTGAAATGTGCCAATTTTCAAGCAAAGCAATTAGTCTGTGGAACTGATTGTCACTAGGTATTATTGAGACCAAGAGCTTTGCAGCGTTAAAAAAAGACTAGGCATTTATATGGATAATGACAACATCCAGCATTGCAATAGGCAAAAATATGAAAATAAACTCCTAACATTTGGAAAGGTTATAAAATTTGCATGCTTCTCAGTATAAGCCAAACGAAAACTAATAGGGGCTATGCAGAAACTTGGCATGTCAGCAGGTTATTCCATAATGTCCTATATTAGGGTTTATTGTACATTATTATGCTCAAAATGTACTGGTTCGGACTGGTCAGAAAATTCCAATTGTCTTTTGCTGGACACTTTTGGGGGAAAACAAACCTTTTTGTTGACGTTTTCTGTGACTCTTTTCAACTTTAGAAAACTGAAACTCAAAATGTATGTTTGATTTGTCCATTGAAAAGAATCAGAATTTTGCTGTGAAAAGCTATTTAAAATGTTCTTGACCGAGTTTTTGACGAGCTTGTCACTTTACAGAACAAATGGAATGATGTGAAGCCTGATCCAAAGCTGGTTGAAAAGGATGGAAAGACCTCCATTGACTTGCATAGTCCCTTCCTCTTTCTGATTTTAGGCGTAACATGAGGAAGGATGACAAACAATGGGGTAAGTGGCAAAGGAAGGGAAAGGGTTACCATAGTAAGACCACATGGTAACTTAGTTGTGGTATACACACATCTTGATGGTTCCATTGCTGTTTGTACCTGAAGCAGCTAATACTGGCCGCTGTCAGAGATGGGATACTGGATTGAATAGACCAGTGATCTGGCAGGTTCCAAGTTTTCATTGTGAAACCTGAGAAAAGTGAAATGAATAATTCATTGCTCGTTTGCAAAATAAGATTTTTCATGTGTGGTTTCAAACTCTTGATTTTGTCTTTATTAATATACATGAACTGGAAAACAGAATTCAAATTACACTGATGCTTATCCCTATTAACACTAGCCCTAATGCAATCAAGTATTGTAGGTCTTACTCGTAACAATTTCCGCCTATCTCACCTTTCAGTTGTATCTTTTTTTTAACTTGTAAAGAAGCAAGAGGGTCAGAAAATCTTGCCAGTGTGAAAGTAAGACATTTTAGAAGCACAAAAAGAAGCCAAAGCAAAATTCTATTCACTCACCACCACCCCCAACCAGATTTTTTTTTGCCAAATGTTCAGTTGATTGCAGTTTAAATTTGAAATTTTAACTCCCCTCATACATACCTCTGATAAGGCTATTGAACCACTGGAATAAACTACCAAGGAGAGTAGTAGATTCTCCATCTCTCAACTGAATGCCTTGGCTCCATCAAGACTGGATGCTTTTTGGAAAATGTGCTTTAGCCAAACACAAGTTATTGGGAATGTATGGGAAAGTGGGTGAACTTTTCTGGCCTGTGTTATGCAGAAGGGCAGACCCTATGATGTAATGGTTCCTTCTGGCCTCAAATCTATCACCATCATCATCCTGGTCCTATTATGCCTCTGGTGGTTAGGGCAGTGATGAAGCTCCCTCTCCTGTCTGTTTCTGGCAAGTCTTTCAATGGTTCCCCAGCCATGTCCCAGGTTTTTCAGCTCGGCTTCCACAGCTCTTCGCCATGTTGTTTTCGGATGGCCTCGTTTTCGCTTGCCTTCAGGGGTCCATCTTATTGCTACTGTGCGGATGGAATCAGTTTCCATCTGAAGCACATGACCGATCCATCTCCAACGCCTCCTGGCAACGATGGTGCTCAGATCCTCTTGGCTGCACTGTGTCAATAGATCTTGGTTTGAGATTGTTCTGGACAAAAGATGCAGAGGATTTTTCTGAGGCAGGTTGTAGGGAATGAAGACAGTTTGGACATGTCAGACTTTCTCATTCCCCAGCATTCTGCACTATAAAGTAGTGTTGAAAGTACGCAGCTCTGATAAATCTTGAGTTTGGTTTGGTGGTGTATTTTGATGATTTCCAGACTGTATTTAAGCTCCTGAAGGTGTTCCTGGCTTTATTGATTTTGTTCTGGGTGTCCTGGCTTGTTCCACTGTCCTGGCTGATGGTGCTGCCCAAGTATGTGAATGTTTCTACATTGGTGAGACCATAATCCTCTATCTGTACTGGTGATGGTGAGGCACTATTAAAGGCCATGAGATCTGTCTTCCTGCTGTTGATTTTAAGTCCGATTTGCCTGGCTGAATGCGTTGACTTGAGTTGTTTTTTTCTTGAATATGGTGTTGGGTATGTGATAGGAGAGCCAGGTCTTCAAGGGATGAGACGAATGTCCATTGAATGCCTCTTGGCATGTCTTCTGTTGTATGATGCATTATCCAGTCGTTGGCAATGTTGAAGAGGATTGCAGACGTGACACACCCCTGACATACTCTTGTTTTGACTTAAAAATTGAGCTCACTGTGATCAACACTGCATGTCAAGTTGAAATAGCAGCTTTTCATGACGTTGATTATGAAATCTATAGAAGGAAATATTCTGTAAGTAGCTCCATGTGGGGCAAACCTGTGCCCACCTAGACCCATTGAAATCAGTGGGGCTGCGCAGGGGTCTGGCTGCAAGGAGCTCCTGGCAGGATCAAGGTCTAAAGCATTCCATAAGCAATGTTCGTGCTCGCGACTCGTTACTTTTAACTAGCAGAGCAGTTTTGCCATGGTCCTCTTTGAGAGAGCTTTAACTACTGCCGTGCAGACATAATCAGGGTGCAAAGAATGAGCTGGCCATATGCAACAAGCAGGAAAAACAGGCATGGTGGAGGGGGAAAAAAATTAAATTTGCTTCTGGCAATTTATTATATAAGTGCTTTCCCCCTCCCCCGCCAAGCATTAGAGAGAGCTCCAGTGTTTCCTTATGAATGCTGGAGGAGAATGTCCAATTGGGCTAATTTTTTATACATACTGTCAGAGCATTCAGCTGTCTGCTTTGCAAAAGGAAAAGACATGTTATTACTTCTCAGAAGAAATGTTTTTAATTGCATACTATTGATTTTTTTCCCCCTTCCCTTGCTGGAGCACATGTTCTGTTGTTGATGGATATAGTTGAATACAGGACTGGCGTATGTGCATAGACTGGCACCGAAATAACACAGTGTGTGAATTGGCTTATTTTGGTGCAAGATATGTGTAGATCAGCCCATGTGGAACTTACTTTTTCTTTTGCTGAATTTCGTGAAATAGATACAATTGATCTGTCTTTTTTTTTCCAATGGACTTAGGCTACACTGTGTATATTTCGCTTTCTGTCTGTCCCTCTCTCAGTGGATTCAATGAAATGTACACAAGTATTCATTCTCTCTCTCTCTCTCTCTCTCTCTCTCTGTTTGTTACTACTGTTAGCACCCAGTACAGCACAGCCATCAGTCCATATAAAATGATATCATGTCTGCATTTGTGGCTGCTCTAATTTACCTGTTAAATTCCCTCTCCTCCTTCAATACTGGAGTGGCTTTTAAAGCTTTTTTTTTTTTTTTTTTTTTGGGGGGGGGGTTAATAGTCACATATATTTTACTTGGCTTCCCGTTGCAAAATAAAACAAGCTGTAGAACCCCCCAGTCCCTCTCGCACACCCTGGGGAAAGAAAGTAATTTTGTGAATGGCTGGATATAAGCAGGTTAAGGCAGAACCATGGAGTATAACCCTTCCTTTATCATTACCCGTACGTGTTATGATGATATGCAGTTCAGAGCCAATAAAAGACACATGCATGCATGTTGATAAAGGGCCAGGGAGTTCTAAAATTGTTTTCACATTTCTATGTAAAGCCATTACTGATTTTTCTTTGCCTCATAACCTGAGAAATGGAGCAGACATACAGGAAGTCTTATTTTTTATTTCTCTCAAGTAGACTTGTAAAGCATGCAGCTCTGGTATACAGTGCAACAAGAGTCAAATGAAAACTGGATTTTTTTTTACTGCATTACTTGTAGCCCCTTAATTCAGGCAAATACCTTCAGAGCAGGGAGGCGGTGGGTGAAAGAATAGAAGGTTTCAAGAAGCCGACACTACATTCATTCACCTTCCTGGCGATCAGCAGATTGTTCCAGTGTATGTGTGTTTCTCCAGATCACCACCGTCCCACGCTGTCACATTTAAGGCCTTGAGAAATGAAACTTTAAAATCATTTTGTTTTTTTCCCCAATTACCACTTGGGAAGCCGTTTAATACAACGAAAGACAAGGTGGGTGAGGTCATTTATTGGACTAACTTCTGTTGGGGAGAGAGGCAGGCTTTCCCGCTACACAGAGCTGTCCCTCAGGTCTGAGAAAGGTACCAAGGGATTGTCTACACTACTGGCCGGATTGGCGGGCAGCGATCGATCCAGCGGGGGTCGATTTATGGCATCTCGACCGCTGAGCACTCTCCCATCGACTCCGGTACTCTACCAGAACGACGGGAGAGCTTCAGCTGTCGACTTATCCCAGTGAAGACACGGCGGTGAGTAGATCTAAGTACGTTGACTTCAGCTACGCTATTCATGTAGCTGAAGTTGCGTCTCTTAGATCGACCCCGCATGGTAGTGTAGACAAGCCTTAAGCGTGAGTGTGTCAGCTAAATACAAGGTTGAACAGATAGTTTAGCATAAGTAGTTAGCACATATTTCAAGGGACCATTCAAGGTGAAGTGGCCCGTTAACACTCCTGCGGTCATAGGATAAAACAGCAGGTTTGTGCGTTACAGATTGTTGACATAAGCCATAAATCCAGTGTCCTTATTAAAACCATGATTTTTAGTGTCTAGCAAAATTATGAATTAAAGCTCCCAGTCTTGTCTTTTGAAACATCAAATAAAACACCATTTTGAGCCTACTTGTTCTTTTATGGAGTGTAATTAATTCATTTTCAGAATTTGCCTTTCATCTCATTGCTCATTTTACAAAGGTGCTAAGCCCTTCCCATCAGGACAGAATTTAAACAGATTTGTTCCTGCATCCTTAAATTAAGAGTCGATTGAATCAGTGTTCATTAAGGTGGGGCAGTCCAGTGATGGTGCAAAGAAGGGCTGGTCTGGTGCTTAATACACTGGCCTGGGAGATTTGTGTTCGGTTTCTGGCTCTGCCACAGATTGCCTGTGTGAGTTTGGGTAAATCCATTTAATCTCTCCATGCCTCAGTGCCCCATTAGTAAAATGGGGGTAATAATACTACTTTTCTCTCAACCTTTGTTTACAGTGTAAACACACCAAGCTCTTTAGAGTAGGGACCATTTCTTGCCATATTGAGCAGCAGGCCTCCTGACAGAAATTCTGGGCCCCTAGGCAGAACAGTCAATGGGCCTCGATGGTACTAGTGAGCTTCTGGGTACGCTGTCTTTCAACACAACCATAGCTTCCACATGCCTGTCCGGCGGCCTTCGTCGCCACCAGTACCACCCCATGCGTGTCTAGGAGCATAGGCACCGACTTCCAGATTTCCCGGGGGAAATTATCCCAGAAGCTAGATGTACTTCACCCTAAAGTACTTCAGTAAGACCCTCTAGCCCTATGGTGTATCAATAAAAGACATTAAAATACGATGGTGAGGCAAATGTGTTGAAATACTGTACTACTATTTCATTTCCTTTACCTTCTGTATGCTGGCGATGCTGGCTTAGTTTCAATATGTGTTTAGATATTCTGTATTGTGCACAGTTCCATTACTACAAAAGAGCATAATCTAGAGGTTTAGGGGTTTTTTGGCTGATAGTAGCTTTCTTTGGCCTGGAGATATATGGTAGCTCCAAACAGAGAGGCTATGTTG
The DNA here is from genome assembly GCF_965140295.1 of Lepidochelys olivacea. Lineage (NCBI taxonomy): Eukaryota > Metazoa > Chordata > Testudines > Cheloniidae > Lepidochelys > Lepidochelys olivacea. The sequence goes on from NC_140436.1 coordinate 7,601,773, forward strand.
GCAGGGACAATTACAGCTGTTTGTAGTATTCCTACTGACCTAGCAATTATCTGATGGTGGGCCCAAGCAACTGGAAAAGCTCAGGGCTGTAGCAACGAAGGAAGGAGGGGATTGTTATTAATAATAACTTATGGTGAAAAATTATTTACACAGCAAAACCAATTTTACTCAGCACTTTGCAAACATAAATAAGACTCATCCCTTCCCCTGGAGAGCTTCCAGTTTAATGATGCGTAGTATTTAGATGGCACTTTTCATCCACAGATCTCAGAGTACTTTACAAAGGAAGGTATGTAGCGTTAGCCCCATTTCACAGATGAAAGGCTCAGAGAGATTAAGTCAGTTCTTTCAGATCATACAGCAGGTCAGTGGCAGAGCCGGAACCCAAGCCTCAGGGCTCTGTCTAGTTGTCCTGTACACTGGACAATGCTGCCCCCTTTTACTAAAAGGGAAGAAAAGACAGAGGGCAGCCGTTAAAGGAAGAAGGGAAACGTCTGGCTTATTGGTGAGGAGAGAAAAGGAAGGAAGAAATCCTGAAAGGTGGGTTTCAAGAAGGGGTTTCGGACAAGTAAGAGGTGGAGAAAAGAGTGGTCTTGTTGGACAGGAAGCGGGAAATGGTTCCAAGCAGGGGGACGCTGAGAAAAGGTACAAAGGTAAGAAAGGGAGGGGTATGGGGAGAGGACTGGGAAGATCATAGGGAGTTGTAGGAAGAAACGAAAACAGAGCTGTAGATGAGGATAAGATCATGCAGGGCTTTGATTGAGATGTTGGTGCAGTTTGAACCTAATATGGTAGGAGCAAGGGAGGGGACTTGGTTGAGTGTTGGGAGAACAAGGTGATTTACGCAGGTGTGCTGTGACTAGAATGGAAACGGCTGTTTTCTAAAGGAGGAAAATGATTTTAAGGCCAGATTTTCAAAAGTGCTCAGTACCCATAAATAGGGGCCAGGTTTTTCAAAAGCTCAGATCCCAGTTAAGTCCCTAAATGAAGGGGCAGGATTTCTGAGTGAACTTAATGAGCCAAAGGCTTCTTCGTGGGAGCTGCTGGGTACTGAGACCTCTTGAAAATATCACCCACTTCATTCAAGTGTCTAAATGACAGCTGGCCTTAAAATTCTACTCCATTCTGCGCTCTTCAGGTTCTTATCCTATATCCATCCCCATGGCATCTGAGCATCTGGCTTGACATCAGGCACCTCACATAGGGTCTTTCCCATAGCTTTAAACAGTTATCGTTAGCCCTAGTACCTTTGTTTTTGTTTTGCTTTCTCTGTCATTGGAAAAAACTTGTAAACCTGCACTGGCAAAATATTAAGGGAGTCTGAGCTGAAGAACTGGAAACAACACAGATAAATAGGACAAGGTCCTGCATCTTCTGACAACAGCTCTGGGTATTAAGTCTCCATTCGTCCCTTTCAATCATCCATAAAACGGTCTCCAAAACGTAGGCCAGTGTTCAACGTAATTCGTGTTTTATTTGTATTCCCAACCTTTCAATTTTGGGTAGAGGGAAGGTGTGGCATCATTTTTAGTAAGATGACATTCCATACATGGTGGTGGAGGAAAGGTTGATCTAAGTCACCTTTGCAAATGGAACTTCTTTTTATATATTTGATATGTGTTGCGTTAGCACCTAGGAGTTGCAGAGATAAATCAAGACCATATTGTGCTAAGTGCTGTACAAACACAGAACAAAAAGATGGTCCCTGCCCCCAAAGAGTTTACAATCTAAGTATAAGACAAGACAACAGATGGATACAGACGGATGGGGAGTACAATGAGTCAATAGTCTCCAAATAGACAAGAAAGACACAGGTTGGGGAGAAAAGGGTATAACACACAGCAGAATAAACAATGTGATGGTGGCAAATAGTGCCGTGTTTATTTTTTAGTCAGTCTCCAAAGTTAGTTAGGAGCTTTGGAAAATGTTAGCCTTGCATTTCTTTGTAAATCACCTGACATGCCATCATTACTACAAATAATGCTAATAATTCTGTCTCCATGTATTTGTAATATGCCCATCCAGATGACAACATGTCTTGGTTTCCAAATTAATGTAACTGAATAAAAATGTCACACTCAGTCCAGAAGAATGTTTGATTTCATTCCAGGCATAAAGTAACAAATTACCTTTATTGGCAGCGTCACCAGAAACCGGCCTCAGTCGCTTTGCCATGTCACTTTCAAGTGCCTTGTTGATATTTTTATGGATTTTTATTATATAGCTTGTTATGCAGCTTAGAGCAACCACGCCACGTTCTGGGGGAGCAGCAGGCAGTGGGGGATGAGCTACAATAAGAATTGTTACACTCCTGGTTTTAATATCTTTTACTTCAAAGCAAGGAGTTGATTTGATCTTTCATCATCTCAGCTGTTGTTTACCAGCTTCCTACAGATGCTGTTTGAACTAACAAACCTCACATTTCCTGGTTTGAGTGAGTAATTCCCTTGGCACTTGCAATCCGTTCACTTGGAAGCTTAGTCATCCTGATTGAATGATGCCACTAACAAGAAGGGGATAAACCATTTAAACGTGCAGTATCACCTTTCAATCAAATAATAACTGGCTAAATTAGCTTGGCTTAGCTTCTTAGCCCTGCTGTTTGTTTACTGCTCAGAGGGGAAACAGCCAACAAGAACAGGTCTGGATTTTGGGTCAGTTTGCTCCAAGTCTCAGATGTGTTTCTGATCCCAGGACTTCTCTTTGGTGCTGATTTGTGCATAGCATTTTTGTTTACTAGCAGAGTCTTTTAAATCAGTTGAACTGTAAAAATTACAGATGAGGAAAGAGCTGCTAGGTCACCTATTCCGCGTAGAGCTGAATAAGTTCTTCTTCTTCACCCGTTGCTGTAGTGTGGAAGCGCTTTAAGTGGGGTTACTAGCATCAGTCATGTATGGTTCATTTTTTCTTCCTGTTCCCAGCTCCTCATCTGGGAGAAGATAGAATATGCATTTAAAACCATATGGATTACAGTAGAACTGAAAGGCCTCAACAAAAATGTGGGTCTCATTGCTGTGGGTACTGTACAGGCGTATAGTGAGAGACAATCCTTGCCCCACAGAGATGGCAGTCCAAACAGACGAAGGTTGGGAGGGGAAGCAGAAGCAGAAAGTGACTTGCCCAATCTCATGAAGCAAGTCAAAGGTGGACTGGGGGAATCGAACTTGCATCTCCAAGTCCACTTCCCTATCCAGTGGACCACATTGGCTCTCTTTTCTTTTCTTAAATGTATGGTTTTTTTTGGTGGCTGTTTTATTAGTGAAGGTGCTTTGAAGAAATACACCTTGAACTTGGAATGGAAGGCAGTGAGGTTTGTGGTAGGTCTTACATCCTGCAGGAGAAAATCCCACAGTCTTGGACTGGCCCCCTCAAAAGCTCAGTCTCCTGCACAAACCCACTTTACCCTGGCTGTAGACAGTTCCACTACACCAAAGGAGCAGAATGACTGATTGTGGTCCTCCTCTTGGAACGTTAGGCAATCTTTTAAGTATCCCGGGTCCAGATCATTAAGAACCTTGAAGGTAAGGATCAAGAACTTGAATTTGATGTGATATTCTATGGGAAAGTATCTGATCATCCTACAGGGCCATATTTCCCATTAACTGCAGATTGTACTGGTTGCACGGAGCACACTACTGGAATCTCTGTGGTAACTGTCTATGTAAGTGGAAAATTATAGACTCCGAAACCACTTACCCGTGTCCAGCTGGAACTGCCCCTCCCTGGGTGCGAGGAGGTTGCAATCAATACCTCATGTTCTTAGATTCTTGTCTCCAGTGCAATTTTATTGAACAAAAGTTTAATTGACCTGAAAGAGAAACTTGCTGGGTTTCAAAGCCATCGGTGCACCTAGCAAAATAAACATTCTTTAGGGCGACTTCCGTGTTATTTCTGTGCTCAATTTCTCTTTTTTTTTTTTTTTTTTCCTTCAGTCACCTCTTACAGCAAAAGGCAAAACCACTGTGATGGAATCTACTCCGTTCCCAATATTTTCTAATAAAACACCATTTTTTAAAAGAAGGCATCTTAGTAAGAAGCACGTATGGGAAAAATGATGGATGGTCTTGTTTCATAGAGGTCCAAGAATAATTTCTCCACTGTTCAGGATACTGGAATATTTAGTCTACATCAGAGGCATGGGACCTTGATCAACTAGAGTCATTTTGTTACTGAATGGAGTCTGAGAGTCACACAGGGATGTAGAATTTGTAAAATAAGAGCCTGATTCTCATTTGCACTTAAGGCTCCTTTGCGTAGCTAGTGGCATAAGACTGTTGTATCAGATCTTTCACAAAATCTATTCACCTGATGTGCTTTAGGGTTAAATTAATTCAGTTAATGAGTTAAATAACAGATGAGGGAGAGAGAAATTAAGAGGCACAGGCAAGAAGGGAAGAAAGATGCTTGCAGCTGAGTTTTGGAAAGTGAGGAAGAGTGATGCAGGAAAGCGACACTGGATGGCAAGGAGGGTGGAGGAGGGCGCACTCACACCCTTGGTCGTCAGATTTTATGAAGGGACTGAGAGATGGTCATGACTGCAGAAGTGTGTAAGAGTTTTATAATAAATAGGAGTTAAGGAACAAGTTTAATACAAGCTAGAGTCAGATATAGTTTTCACTTCTCTTAACTGGTTATTGCAAAGTACCTACAGATGGCGCAAATGTCTCTTATTTATTAATTATTTGTATCGAGGTAATGCCTCTGAGTCCCAGTCATGGACCAGGACCCCATTGCGCTAGGCACTGTACAATACAGAAAAAAGAAAAAAAGATGGTCCCTGTCTTGGTCTCATGCCATTCAGAATCTCACAGTGCTAAACCCAGATTGACTTGTGGAACTTGCTGCTCCAACAAGGACAGGTTCCGACCACTTGAGATAAATAGTCTCTTTGGGTGATGCACAAGCGGTGTATTTTCCACTCCATGCATCCGATGAAGTGGGTTTTAGCCCACGAAAACTTGTGCCCAAATAAATTTGTTAGTCTCTAAGGTGCCACAAGGACTCCTCATTGTTTTTGCTGATACAGACTAACACAGCTATCCCTCTGAAACCTGTAGTGACTTAGATTCCAAGGGAAAAATAGGACCTCATAACCACAGGGTCTGAGGGCCTCACATCTGCCTAAATAAGGGCTGCATGAGAACTAGAGAACCATGGGTTCAGAACATAGGAAAGGTTCCTAAGTCACGTGGGTGCACTGAAAATTTCACCCTTAATCTTTTACATTTCTTTTCCTATGAGAGATCTTTCTAAGCATCAAATTGTTTTCCCTGGCCTTCTCTGTATCAGGGTTGAGTATCGCAGGTCTTGACGAGAGAGAATATTTGAACATATGTGGATCTTTCTTTCCCATTTTAATAGAAATCCCTAAATTCATACAAGGCAGGACTTTATGCTAGGTGACTGGCCCTAAAAGAAATAGCACAAAATGATACTTTAAACAGCCCACAGTTCCTAACATGATTAGACTGATGAGGATTCTTTACACTTTAAGAAACCTCTGAGGCTCACAAACAGGGACCCTATGTTTAATTGTTTGGATACAAACAGCCTTGAGTAATTTCCCCAGGTTTTATATCATTGCCCTATCACAGTGCAATTAGCGTGAAAGGAGGTGCCTTGAAAGCTTGGAAAACAGTAACTACAGACCTGGTTGTGCTCAGCAGAACTTCTTCAGTGCTTTACATGAAATCTTCAGACAAACTCATTGGACAAAAGTTGGTTTAAAACAAAAATCTAAAAGTCCAAGTTTTCCACCGAGGCTTATTTAAGGAATATAAATAAAACATGTCCTGGATATGCTTTTAACTGGGGTACAGGCAACCTGCAGCTGATGTAAGAGGGAATTTGTCCTCACTTAATGTTCAATCTGTGCAAAGCTTACTGTTAAGTCCCAAGTTACTGGGAGCTCCTTAAATCAAGGCAGGGAGACTTGATAGTGAGACACAGAACTGTGAGCTTTATTGATCATCCTTCCGTTGTATTGCACTGGGCTGGAAAATAACTCCCTGGTTTGAAAGGGGTTCTCTAAAATGTTTCTGTGAAGAATCGGTCCACGTGGGTTTGCTTGCAGGCCTCAAAGTTGGAAAAGGTTTGCGTTCGAATGAGCCTGGTTTCTCTTCAGTCCAAATTTGCTGTGAGCACAGAGGCATGATTTGGGGTGATTGTGTTTGTGCCCATTTGCCAGGACTGTAATTGGGACTAGGTAGACAAGGGGGGTGAGGTAATATCTTTCACTGGGCCAATTTCTGTTGGTGGAAGAGACAAGCTTTCGAGCTTCAAACCGCTTAACCGCCATGGGATTTTCTGTCCCTACAGCAGAAATGGATTCTGAGGAACATGGAAATTTTAGCACCGAGCATCCAGTCGAAAAGAACTCTTGTGCTATTAATTGGTGAGCCATCTTTATTATTTATTTGTATTGTGGTAGCACCTACGTGCCCCAGCCTTGGACCAGAATCCCATTGTGCCTGACATTGTACAAACACAGAGCAAAGCCTTTCCCTGCCCTAATGTGCTGCCAGTCTCAATTTACCGTCGTGACCAAGAAATAAGAATTGTTGATGATGTGGGAGAGTTTTTTCAAAGGCACAAAACAGTTAGGCTTTCAACTCATGTTGAAAGTCTATAGGTGTTAGATGTCTTAACTCCCATTCATGCCTTTGAATAATCTCTCTTTCTGACATGATCTTACCACCGCGATTCGTAGCATTCTACTGCTTCGAGAAGTTGAAATGCGAAGAAAGGGAATTGAGGAAGGGGAGTGCTTATTGGGCACGTAGAGGGACACTGTAATGGGTTCCAATTAATGGGAGGGGTAAGCCAAAGAAGGAAAACTTAGTGACGAGGGTATCTTGTTTGTATCCTCTCAGAGAGTCGATTACATGCTTATCACACAGCACAAAGCATGGTTGTCTAGACAATCATCTAATTGTCTTGGCTCGGTAAACAGCGGCCCTAGTGACATTCCAGACCTTGACCTCTGCCCCATCCAGCTCGAAAACAAGTGCTGTTAGGAATCATGTAACGTTGTGTATTAAAAATTGTTGAAGAAGGTCAAGGGGTCAACCTACTACAGGAACTTTAACAACATTTCTGAATATAGCACACGCTTCTTCTCTCTCTCTCTTTGAGACTAGGTATCTTTGTACGAGAGCATTAGTACAGCGCTGGTCCTTCTAGTAAAGGATGAGTCTGCGCTGGTACACTCTGGTGTGTGTGGTATTTAAAAGGTAGGGCTTCTCGGACATACCGTGTTGGACTTTGTAAAAAAGCAGCAATTCCCAATTAGGAAAGGGACTATAAAAATATTATAGTTTGGTGTTTGAATAGGAAGATGACAATAAATAGGGTTATAAAGAGTTTTCCAGTCCGAAGGCCTGGTCTCTAGGTACTGCATTAATAAACAGTAATATTAACTTCCATTACCGTAGGACCTACGAGCCCTAGTCATGGACCCAGGACCCCATTGTGCTAGGTACTGTACAAACACAGAACAAAAAGACTCTCCCTCCCCCAAAGCGCTTCCAATCCAAGTGTGAGACAAGAGACATAAATAATAATTTTCTATCCTCAGTAAAATTTTCCAAAGTGGTCCTGGAGTCTGACGGTATGTCTACGCTTTGAGCTGGGGGTGATTTCCAGCTCACGGAGACCTAGTCATTCTAGCACTCATTGAGCTGGCGAAATCAAACCAGAACATCGACATAATGGTGTGTGGGCTAGCTGCCCCAAATACGTGACTAGTGTCTCTGACGGTAGTGCACTAGGGCCGGCTAGGCCCTCCCACGGCCCGTGATACCACGGCTACGCTCTTATTAGTGTGTTAACATGATGAACATGCGAGTATGTCTCCTCGAGCTGGGAATTGCACCTCCAGCTCAGGGTATGGACATACCCAAAGGTCCAAGCACTAAGGCACTCTTGAAAAGTTTCCCTGAAGCTTAGCAAGCTGGTGACCAGAAAATTCTGGGTAGAGCCTGCAAATATAAGGTTAAGTTCTCTGCTGGTGTAAGCAGATATTCTTGTTCCTTCATTCTAATGGGCAGGCGCTAGTCCTGTCTGCTCCTCAAGAGGAGAACCTTGAAATATAATCTCCCGTTTGAGAATCCTGATGATTCTATTTACCGAGGGCCTGATTTTCAGAGGTATTAAGCACCCAGAAGTGCTACCTACTTCAGGTTGCAGCTGGGGATGCTCAGGACCGCTGAATATCAGGCCCTGAATATAGAAACTGAGGTCCCAATTCAGGAAGGAACACATCCCTAATATTAAACACACGAGCAGTCCCGTGGAAGTTTTGGATTTATTGAAGAGAGTAATAGATGGAGAACTGTTTATAGACTGACACAATCTGGGCTAAATCCTCAGCTGGTGTCAACTGGCATAGTTCTATTAAAGCCAGTTGACACCAGCTGAGGATCTGGCCCACTTATCATGCATACCAGAGGTGTTTGCATGCAAGTGACTATAGAAATCATTGCGCAAAAGTTGAGCACTCCAAGCTCAATCAAATATCTGATCCAGAGAGGGTACGTCCATGGCTTTAAAGGGAATAAAGGAACGAAAATTGTGAACTGTTAACTGATTTTTATTTTTTTAAGGAGTTTTATAATGACAGGTCACATTCTGGAGGACGATAAAGCGTCAAATCTAACACCCATTATTGAAAAAGGGCAAAAGATACAGCAAGCAATTATAGTTTAACACCAGTTGTGGGAAAAATATTAGCAACCATTTGATGGGATTTGGGGAGTGAACAGCTTGGAAAGTGTAATTTGATTAGAGATGGCCAACTTGGGTTTTTGAGGGAAGTTTTAACGAACTTGGAGTTCTTCAAAGGTATTGCTGCTGTGGGAGGCAATACATCTGGATTGGCTAGCCTTACACTTGGGGTAAACTTTCGAAGTGGTGAACTGGGAGGCAACCACACAGCTCCTGTTAGTTTCATTGCACTGTGCCACTGAGTCAATTTTAAAGATGTTTTAGATGAGGTGGAAAATCGGCTTCTTGACCACTCCTGGGGATGAAATGTAGACTCGGTCTGAATGGGTGCCACGTGATTGACTGAATCTGGCTCGTACTCTTTAAAACCGTGCCTGTGCCTATACCCGTGTGCGTGTGTTAATAAGGGAAAAGGACGAATAGCCATCGTGGTTCAAGGCACGGGACTGGGACTCACAATCTGGGTTTGCTGCCCAGCTCTGCCACGGGCACCCCACGTGACTGTGGAGAAGCCACTTGGAGCTACATCTTGTGAATGGGTCTGCCAGGGTGCATGAGGGGGCAGGGGCTCAGACCCGGGCTCCAACCAGTGCCCAAATGGCTATGCTACAGTTTTACAGCCCTTGAGCCCTGTGAGGTGGCTAGCCCAGGCCAGCCACGGGTCTTTGATTGCAGTCTAGGCATAGCCTTAATTCCCTGTCTGTAAAATGGGGGACAGTCTGACACCCTCTGTCTCGTCTATTTAGACTCTGAACTCTTCAGGCCAGCGATTGTCTTTAGCAGTGGGATTAGCTCTGCCACTGACCTGTTGGTTGACCTTGGGCTCCACCTCTCCACTCCACCTCTCTGTACCTCAGTTTCCCTTTGCACCTTTTGTGTCTCTTGTCTAGTAATTTGGGGCAGAGACAGTCTCTCATCCAGTGCCGAGCACAAGGGACCCTGAGCCAAGCTGAGACCTCTTGAGGCTACTGGAGTGCAAACAATTAATGCTAATAAAAAAAGAAGGTTTCCAACAAAGAAAAAGAAGCTGGCTCTAAACACTAGCTTCCCTAACGGCAAAAAAAGGTTATTCAGGTTCTGGGTTTGAACCCACTTTTGTTTCATATTCAAGAAAAGGATTTGGAAGGGTAGAAGCCTGAAGTTAGGCTACTAACTGGATATTTAGGCTCCCAAACAAGCTACCTGACTTTCCAAAGCACGGAGCCCCACTGCTCAGCACTTTGTTCAGGAGCCACGAATAAAATGTTTTAAATTGTCTCAGGGTACATCAGTGCAGCCTGCTGCAGTCAGACTGGGTCTCACGCTACTGTGCCAAAAATAGCTGTGTAGACCATGTGGCTAGCTCTGGCGCTTGGGCTCTGAAGCCTAAGGTGGGGGGTGGGCCTCAGAGCCTGAGTCGCCACTTGAGCACTGTCTATTTTTAGCACGGCAGCATTTGCCCAAGTTTGTCCACCTGGGAGGCTCGCTGCTATGAGCTGTGTAGATGTACCCGAAGTGACTTTTTTTGACCCAAAGACCATAGGATTTAGGCTCCTGAATCACTTTAGATGCTCTTGAAAATTTTACCGCCAGACATTAACTTTGGAGCCTATCTTTAGACTTCTGTCCTTGAAAATTGTGGCCTGACTGTGCACGTTAAATGTTACAATCTGAGGTATGTGACAGAACGAGGAGTAATGGTCTCAAGTTGCAGTGGGGGAGGTTTAGGTTGGATATTAGGAAAAACTTTTTCATTAAGAGGGTGGTGAAACACTGGAATGCGTTACCTAGGGAGGTGGTAGAATCTCCTTCCTTAGAGGTTTTTAAGGTCAGGCTTGACAAAGCCCTGGCTGGGATGATTTAACTGGGAGTTGGTCCTGCTTCGAGCAGGGGGTTGGACTAGATGACCTTCAGGGGTCCCTTCCAACCCTGATATTCTATGATTCTATGTGGGTCCTACAAAAGTGGAAGGTGCGGTGGGTAAGGAGAAGGAAATGCCACCGTGTTTCGACGTATTTAGCTCTCTTTGGGGGCCCACAAATGGAAAATGTAGTTTTAATGCAGACAAATGTAAAATAAGAAGTCTGGGGGCAATGCACCAAAACCGAGAGTACGTGTTAAATGGAAGAGCCACGGAGCATACTGATCAGGAAAGGGATTTAGGGGTTATTGTAGAAAAATCCTTCAAGCCATCATCCCAGTGTATCGCTGCAGTTGGGCGGGGGGGAATGCAAACCAGCTCAGTGCAAAGCATTAGCAGGAAGTAGAGAATACAAGTCAAAGGAGTGATCTTCTTATTGTTAAAGTGCTTTAGCCAGACATCAAGAACTCTGGTCACCGCCTCACAGGGAGCAAAGCATTTGCTTTTTAGCAGGACTCGTATAGCAGAGTTCTGATCGCAGGGCTTTTCCCGATTGTTCGTAATGGAGGAAAGTCTTGAGAGATTGAGAGGATTCCCCTCAGGAAACAGGCCTCTGTGGGTTGAATGGAAGTATTCAAAATTATTAAAGGTTTCAGAGTAACAGCCGTGTTAGTCTGTATTCGCAAAAAGAAAAGGAGGACTTGTGGCACCTTAGAGACTAACCAATTTATTTGAGCATGAGCTTTCGTGAGCTACAGCTCACTTCATCGGATGCATACCGTGGAAACTGCAGCAGACTTTATATACACACAGAGAATATGAAACAATAAGAGCAGAAGATGGAGGAGGGCGGAACTGGGTGCTTAAGGTTCGATCCTCAGCAGGGGTAATAGGGCATGGCTCCATTGAAGTCGCTGACACAGCTGGGAATAGAATCTAGGCATCTTGAGTGGAGTTCAGTCCCCTAAATCACAGCAGCATTTTACCATCTCTGTGTATTAAGAGCCAGTTCTTCAACTGCCGTAAAAGGGATTAGGGCTTAAAGGAATACTCCTCCTGGGCCTAATAGCCAGCAATTAGCGTATCTTCAATATCCTTTATCATGCAGCTCTGTAATTTCATATTTATTTCCCATTAAATTAAATGAATACATTTTATACCACACCAAAAATTGTCTGGTATATTTGTATGCAGCCAGTATTCAGTTTGTTTATTGTTGAACTGCAGGAAGGGGACCTCATTCGAGTGTAATTACAGTGTGTAGGACTTATCGGGGGCTAACAAAGTTCTTCTAAGCTCAGGATCTTTCATTTCAATTGATGGAAGATTAATCTTAATTATCATGGACACGAGAGCGAGCCCAGAATGGAGGGGACATGTTTCAGAGGCTACAACAAATGGCTGAGAGCCAGGAGGCCTGTTACGGACTCACTCAGCTACCTTGGTCAAGTCATTTAATCTCCCTCTTCCTTATATCCCTTATATGTGCTTCCAAGGGATAATAAGCACTCACCTTTCATAAAGTGTGTCAAGATGCCTGAGTGATATTTAAGGGCAGAGTTATTAATGAGGTTCAAAACCAATATGAAAACTGAATTAAACGTAATTTTTGTGTTCAGCAAAATTTTTGTGTTTTTAAGAAGTTGAAATGATTTTTTCCCTTCTAAAATTCTCCTGATTAAAGCTGATGCTTTGTATTTTCAAATTTCAATATATGTAGTTTTTTAAATGTATTTATTATTTTAAAATGTGATGTTGGCTGAGATTTTTCAAAGTTTAACAGCCTTGGTGGTTGTTTTTAATTTGTATTCCAACAGCCCCATCCTGGTAGGCACAATACAAACATGATAAGAGATGGTCCCTGCTCCAGACAGCTTACAGTCTAACGACAGACAGGCAAGGTGGGAAGGGAAACAGAGGCACAAACCGATTAAGTGACTTGCTCAAAGTCCCACAGCAGTTCAAGTGGCAGAGCCAGGTCACCTGGCTGCCAGTCCATGAGACCACACAACTGTCAGAGACCCACTGTCCCCAAGCAGTTAGAGGGGGAAAATCCTATCTGAAACTGTTTTTTAATAGGAGACACTTACTGTATTGGAATTAAAATCCACAGAATCTAGAGGGTTGTGGCAGTTACTTCGATTGCAAACTCTTTGTGGGCAAGGGCCGTTTTTTGTTGTTCTGTTTGTACAGCACCTAACACAATGGGGTCGTGGACTGAGGCTTCTTGGTGCTATGGTGATACAACTAATAAATAACAATAATTGCAGCAATCTGTGGGGAAAGGGTTGGAAAACTGTACCTGAATAATACCAATGTTTGCTCGTTATATTAAAATAGGTTAGGATCATTGTGGAGGTAACTGAAACAACATAAAAACCCTGAAATCCAATATGCATAAATACATAATTAAGTACATTTCTTTTCCATATGGAGAGGATTAGCCTCCTCTCCTCAGTGGGGAATTGCTTTATTTGGTGTCCCTTTCTTTTAGATGGCTTAAAAGATATGTTGAAAGGGAGTTGCATCCCCTGACTAATGAATGACTTTTGCAATAAGGAATTTCAGGTTTATGGGGAAGACTGCCTCACAAAACTGGCGTTTACGGACCTTAAAGGCTGACCTATCATATCTGCCTCTTTCTGATCCGAAGTGGGCCCTATGGGGTGATATTGCCCACCTTACCAAGACTTATTGCTAAGTCATAAATCTAGGGGGAGAGAGAGAGAGAGAGAGAGATGTGTGGCTAGTAAATGCTGAAGTATCAGCAAAAGCTCTTTAACTTAGGTTTCATAAGTCTAGAAATATTTTTTCACCCTTGTGAGTTGAACCTCTGAAAATCAATAGAGCTTGAGAGTTGCCTGTATTGATCTGAAAGCCTGACTTGTATTGAAATATTTGTGTGTGTGTGTGTGGCAGGCAATGAGGTGTAGGTAGATTTGAGTGTAAGTCTGTCTCATTTTTCATTTAAAATAGATTAAGACTATTAGGTGACTCACAAAGCAAATGCTTAAAAGGAAGTGAGTTTGTTTGACTTACAAACAGGCTTCTGACAGATACCAAGAAACGCCTTCTCCTTATTATTATTTTTCTTAAATGGCAAACTGTTTGGATGAAAAAGTCAAGGAGATCTGATAAAATTAGCACCATGTTCTCTTGGGACTTTCTGGGGCTGCTTTGTTTGCAAAGCCAATTTGGACACTGCGTCTTTGATCTTCACTTTCAGTAGTTGAGCAGGCATGTTAGTATCACTCATTTCACATGAGATTTGGGATTCAAGTTTCTTCAGCAATTTAAAAAGCAGTACATTAGAAGGGGAATTGTCTGCCGGTCGTCTTAGAGTCTCAATACCCTTGATACTAATTTGATGTGATGCATTTCACCAGATGTGTCTACCTGAAAGATGTTCTGTGCCCGGGAGATTTGTGCTACTGCTGTAGAGTATTAAACTTGCTTCCTTCTCCTCGCCCCTTCCCTTTCATCCAAAAGCATCCACAATTTTAATCTGCATATAGATGCCACACGTTACAAATATTTCAGGGGGAAGGTGGAGAATCACGAGGAAAAACACTGACAAATAATGAACCAAAACTAAAAATATCGTTTCCTTGTGAATGCCCCCTTACATACTAATGCATAAATGTGTTTAGATCAAACTGCAAGACCCACATTTTTTCCCAAAAGCCACTTTTCTCTTATTCATGACGAGTGCTTAGATCACTAGCTTAGGACTTGAGGAACTGGTGTTGAAATTCCTGCTCTGCCACATACTTCCTGTGTGACCTTGAGCAGGTGACTTAGTCGCTCTCTCTTGGTGCCCAAAATTGGGCTTTGTATATTTGAGGTTTTCACCTATCTCTGCTGTAGAATACAAAACACTGAAGACAATGGGAGTTGCACACATGCAAGTGACAGGCTGAAAACTACCTGGGTTTAGATGATGAACTCTCTCCTTTGCATTTGCCTCCACTGCCATAAATCAGAATAACCTCAGAAATGTGAGATGCTACATAGAGAGAGCGCACGCACACACAAATCTTCTTAATTGTATTGTTGAATATCTCAGATGCATCCGTTGCCAAGCTGGCATATGGTATAAATTGTACAATGCCTTGTACGCTAGTTGTACATAAGTAACTGCAGCGTGAACAAAAGCAATGGCACACGTACAACTATACTTCTGTGCGCACAGGTGGTTTTGGTTTGGGATTTTTGTTCTGCCCGCTAGCTAGCAGGCATGGCAAGATTTTATTTGTGTTTTTGTTTGTTTTTTGGTGGGCGTCGTTGCATGGTACGAATGGGAAATCCATGGCTATTTTCTCGGTGTTCTGCTGCTTTCTAGGATATGTAAATTAAGAAGGCAGCATCTTAACTAGTGAGGTTTTCAGCTTCCCTTTCTAATTTGTGTAGCACTTAAAGTAGGTTATTCTGGTCTGTTCAAAGTGGCACTGGAAAAGTCCATGGGTGGAGAAAATGTTTCCTCTTTAAGCAGGACTGCAGTAAGTGGTGGCCATTGAACCTGATTACTATCCATGTACTGTTTCAGAGTAACAGCCGTG
Source organism: Lepidochelys olivacea (assembly GCF_965140295.1). Lineage (NCBI taxonomy): Eukaryota > Metazoa > Chordata > Testudines > Cheloniidae > Lepidochelys > Lepidochelys olivacea. The sequence goes on from NC_140436.1 coordinate 7,616,896, forward strand.
TTAGTCTGTATTCGCAAAAAGAAAAGGAGGACTTGTAGCTCACAAAAGCTTATGCTCAAATAAATTGGTTAGTCTCTAAGGTGCCACAAGTCCTCCTTTTCTTGATCCATGTACTGTGAGCTGTCCCTGGCAGTTTCTGAGAATGTTTGTTTTGCACATTACTTGCTCTCTGGCTCCATCCTTCCAGGAATTCCTTTGGTCAGACCGGATGATCTAATGGTCTCTTCTGGCCTTAATCTGTAATATCTGAATATCCTATATTTGCTGTGCTCTGGAGAGAGAATTTTGTCCTAAAGTGGATGATCTCAGGTACAAAACCAATTTTCGACCCACTTATTTACAGATTACCATTTTACTTGCCCAATACTTTTAAAGATCAGGACGACGCAACAAATTGAGACACAGAAAGATTGGCTGGCTCAAACCTGGCTGGCTTTTCAAGTGAATCTCAGTCATACCTGGCTGTTTTGTTAATGTAAGATACCTTTTCTCTCCAGAAAAAAATATCCAGTTTTATGTCTGCCAAGCTCCTTGCTTTGAGATTCTGTAGGCAGATTCATAGAATATCAGGGTTGGAAGGGACCTCAGGAGGTCATCTAGTCCAACCCCCTGCTCAAAGCAGGACCAATCCCCAACTAAACCATCACAGCCAGGGCTTTGTCAAGCCTGACCTTAAAAACCTCTAAGGAAGGAGATTTCACCACCTCACTAGGTAACCCACTGCAGTGCTTCACCACCCTCCTCGTGAAAAAGTTTTTCCTAATATCCAACCTCAACCTCCCCCACTGCAACTTGAGACCATTACTCCTCGTTCTGTCATCTGGTACCACTAAGAACAGTCTAGATCCATCCTCTTTGGAACCCCCTCATTCTTCTCTTCTGCAGACTAAATAATCCCAGTTCCCTCAGCCTCTCCTCATAAATCATGTACTCCAGCCCCCTGATCATTTTTGTTTCTCCCACTTGATTACAAGCCTTTGAGTGAAACTATTTTCTGGGTTCCCTGTTTGTTCTTTACTTGCTGGTGGTTTTGGTTGCATTCCCGTGTCTTGGGATCTTTTCTCCCATTTGGTAACTCTAGCCTAAATTCACAAAAATTGCTAGTGATTTTGGGGTGCTCAGTTTTTGCTGGCCCAATCTGACCCCTCTTGAAAAGAACAGGCCTTATTTTCAGAGAACAGCCATTCAAAAATCAGCTTCCTTTTAAGAAGCCCCATATTTGGCAAGCCAAAAAAATGACAGGATATCTACATATCATCTGTGGCCCTTACATGGCCCACGTCATGAGAGTCTAGTTTCCCAGGCTAGCTCCCTAACCCATGTCGTTCCAATAATATCTGAAAACATCATAATGTGTAGTTAAAAAACAATTTCAAATTTTAAACATTCCGGAAAATAAAATAAAGGGTTGGGGGTGGGGACTTCTCATAATTTTTTAATGGATTTTTGACCAGCTATAGAGTTGGTTGAAATTTTACAAATATTTTCCTCCCTATTTCTTTTTTTGTCATGATTTTCCATGATTTCCCCCCTCCCCATTTTTTTTTGACCATCTTCTGTCTTGTGTTCTCGTTGGTACCATTGCATTTGAATATATTGAAGTACCCCTTACAAACTTGCAATGTTCTGGGAACAGAGGGGGGCATCTACATTTCCCATCCAACACGCTAAGCGAAGTTGAACTGAAGATCATCCAACTGTTGGTCAGATAATAAACCCTTTTGGGTTTGGATCTATCCTAGAACCAAAACCCCAAGCAGCCAGTTGGGCTCTAGGAATTCTCCCTCCCCTGAAATTCAGAGAGGCTTGGATTGAGGTCCCAAATCTGGCTTACAGCTTTTTAAAACCTCAAGTTCAAAAACTTTTCTGTTAATAAGCAAAAGGGGGGAAAATACACCAATGCTCTATTTATTGTCATTCCTCAATGGCAAAGCAAAGGAATGTTTAAGTGACTGACATCAAAGATCTGGTTTCTCTGAAGCTAAAGAGCCTATTAATCAAAAATTTTAAAGTGTTCTTTAATTACCCTCTAATAAAATGACACACACAGAGGGGGGCGAGGAAACATAGTATACTTTTCGGGGGTTTTATGTTTGTTTGTGTTTCAAATCTCACCGGAAAATCTCTCGGATCCCCCTGGCCTCTACTGCCTAATTCCTCTCTCCCTTAGCTATTGATTATCATTTAACTACATTACCAGTGTGTGATGTGATTCTACAAAAAAAGTGTTTTGGGAGAGTGCGCCGGCTCCGAAGCTTGTTTCTGACAGGTTCAAATGCAATGGAAAGACTGCATTGGGAGAGTACAAAATGGAGCACTTGTACAGGGGGATTTAGACTGTCAATTCAGCAAGAGACTTAAGCACGTGTTTAAATTTAAGCCAGAGGGACAACTCTGGGACATAATGTTCCATGTGTACCTTGCTGGATCAGGGCCTTATTGGTTATGGAGGAGGTGGTCTCAAAGCTGTCCCAGGAGTGCTCTGCATATATGTAAATAGCCAGTTAATAGATAAAGTGCCGGTAGATGGCAATCAAGAATATCAAGTGTGGTCCCTGGATTATGTAGGAACAATAAAATGGCACTGTGGCTTCCTCTGGCAGCCTTCAACAACAGCACCGAGGAGAGGAGGTGAGAAGCAGCTGTGCTTCGGAAACACTTCTACCGATGGAATGATGCTACGTTTAGAAAGAAGGGAGGAGGCAGGGTGGATCTTTTTATTAAAACCTCACACAGAGAGTGGTAATTGCTGAGGCTGGGGGAGAGAGAGAAATTTTTAAAGGCAGCAGCAGAGAGGCCGCTAGTTTTGTTGTATTGAATTTAAGATAATTTTACCCGGGAGGTAGGTCAGGCGGTGGTTGAAGGTGGGAAAGATGAAGTCGCTGGCTTGTAACCAGACCTTCCTATCCAGTGTTGCCGTCTCTTTTATGATTTTATCTTGAGTCTCACGAATTTTGGTGTATTGCTTCAAGCCCAAATTCTTAGAATCGAGAAATTGCACGAGAAGATCAGCTTCCTTTTATTTCAGTAAGTTTCTCGCACTCACGGTTGTGGGGAAAATCTAGAAAATGTGAAGCAAGTGTACCGTAAAGTCTCATAAATCAAAAGGCAAATGAAAAGAACCCAACTTTTTATTTTTTTTAACCTTATCATTTTTTTAAGCCAATTTCATGATGTCTTGGGGCCTGGCTCATGATTTCAGAATGCTTCCAATTAGCAGTCGCCATGCCAACTGTAAACTCCAGGTTACCAGTGTGAGAGGCAGGGGAGAAGGGGCCTTGCAGGAGCAGCATGAACCAATCCTGCTGCTTGAAGGAGATGCCAGAATTGACCAATGTCAGTTCTCCTAATAAGTCAGGGTGTGTCTTTGGCTGGGGGAGGGGAAGGGGTGCTGCAACTCTGCATTGTGGTTGGGGCTGATCCTCTCCCCCCCACTCCTGCAATCATGGCCAGGGTACTTTTTGGTCTGAATTTGCTGCTAATGCAGTGGGGTGGGGTGGGGTGGGGGGGGGGGGGGAAGAACTCAGCCGAGTAGGTAACATTGTGGGCTGATCTATTTTCAAATTCAGACAGTTGTTAATGAAACAGTTGCTGTTTTGTTGACAGAACATTAATTACTTGATCTTAGGACTTGGTAATTGCACGGGCCCCCTCTGTATACATCACTAATTACATTAGCAATTATATGGTATTTTAAAGACAAAGAAATGACTGCTGCAATTGCAGTGTCATAGGGACCCTGCTGGTAAATTTCAATCAAGTTTCTAATATTTTCATGAAGTGTCGAGACAGGATCTCTCTGCAGCTGAATCATGCAGAACGGCTGGATTGCGATAGGTTGTCTGGCTATATTCTGCACTTAGCTCCCCTGCCCCCGTTCCCTGGAAAGCATTGGGAAATACAAGGGTGTATCTAGAACCTCTAATTAAGATGAGCTGTACTCTCCCTTATTAACTTGGTGCAGTCTTGGCAGCTTATTGGAAATATTTCTTTATATTAAGTTAAAAAATCATGAATGAGTAAGGCCTCAGAAAATCATGAGTTTTTTTTTAAAAAAAACAAAACTTATTTGCCTTCTGGGTTTTGAAACTTTAGAATGCACTTGACTCATATTTTCAAGCTTTTCTCAGCAACCAAGTGAGCTAGAAAGCAACTTATTTGTGTATTTATTTGTAAATGAAAGCTGAAAGTCACATGCCTCCGGG